>NW_027211694.1:7774500-9126000 GCF_022749685.1 Semicossyphus pulcher
AATGGAGCCGTGGCGACTGTTTCAGGTCTGACTGAGTCGATGTTCCACATTTAGGAGAAGTGATACACTTTAATTAATTTGATTAATCTCATTAATTTTTACCTGAAGGCTCTCTGTCTGCTCGCTGAAACACTGAGTCTGACATCACACTTATCAGGTTTGTCATTAAGGAGATGATTTTGTAGGGTGAAGATTAATCACTGATATTGCACTCTAGATATTTAGTGTGAGAGGGGATCTTGTTGGCCAACTTTGTGAATGAATAAATCACCACAAGGTCTGCTATTGTAGGGAGTCGCGTGCTGCAGTGTTGCACCATGTCCTATTTCCAGGCGCACAGTGAGTGTTATTATTATCACGGCCGCGGCATCCTTCACAACCCAAGGGGCTCCCATTTTGTCACAGGTACACAGCACGTTCCATTACCTCCCTCGGCGGCGGCGGAAACACACCCTCCGCGTCTCCCCACAGAGCGCGCCGGCGCTGCGTTAGCCCGCCTGAGTGTAACCTAGCCGGGCCCCGCTATCGCTCGTCTCATCCGTTACACTCTGCTCCCATTCAATCAGAGGCGCACGCCTCAGAGGAGCCAAAGATAAAATTCTCATTATCTTAGCTCACAGAATTAAAGGGACCAGGACCGAGGGGGGCGCACACAAACACGTACAAACACACACGCACATTCGGTACAGTATACACACACGCGTGCGCCAAACCCACGCTGAGTCTCCTCTTCTAATTTGTGCTCTGAGGGAGGCTTCTTACTGCAGGACGAGTTAGTTTCCATCTCAGCGCTCTCTTAAGGAAAGTCTGCTTCGACTAGACTGAAACAAAGATTTATGCGGTGGTGTACTTTCAGCCTGTTTGTGCTCCTCTCCCTGTGTATGCCAGTGTAAGACCATTAACCAAATTTGTGTTCACAGCAGTTTTCACTCTGACACTATTCTCTGCTGTGAGCGAGTAATTCTGTGCTCCTTTCGCCGCCTGTAAAACTATTCCTGTGCCAGACTGTGTGAATGTAATTTTTACTTCATACGTGTCCCAGTATCTCCGTGAGGGGATTTGAGATATTGCATGTGCACAGATATCTCACATCACATCAGTGTTTACGCTACCAAATATCTGTATCAGTATCGTGCGTGTGTCCCACAGAGCGAGCGCGAGCCCCACGCGAGTGCGTCGGCTGCAGAGTGTGTGAGTGAACGCCGCCAGGGGAAATTTCTCCAGCACATGGAAACCCCATTGTTTATTCATGCTTTCTAAATTGAAGTGTGCATCCCTGTATTCTCCAGGCTGTGCTCTCTTGTGGATAACAGACAGTGAAGGAGGAAGGAGAGGGAGGCAAAGGAGGGGAGAGATGGAGAGCCCTCTTGAATCAGATTTCCTTTCTTAAAGGCCCCACTCCAGTAACTGGTATTCAATAGAGAAGAAGATAATGAGAGTCATTTGTCCATATTAAAGGTGATTCAGAGAAGTTCTCTCCACTCCAAATAAGAATCCAATCCAGGCTGCTCCTTACTTTCTCATACGCTCTCTGCGGCAGCAGGAATTGGAACGACACTCACCTCAATAGTAATCTGAGGCAGAGTGTGCTTCCTCTCATGACCCCTCTCTCCGCACTGCTCCCTTTTATTGATTGTTTCCATTTACAATCGTATCGACGCCTTTCCTTCCATTGTCTCTAAACGACGTCACCTCTGAATTGTCAATATTCACGCTGCGCCTGGGCCCTTGATTCCACGCCGGTTCTTTTTTTCCACTTGAACGTTCAATCAATTGATGATGGCTGCACTCATCAGCGCTTCGGCGATGGGAGCTTTCAGAAGGTGTTAGGTGATGAAAATGTTCATCGGAATCAAGTAATATGATTAGGGTTATAAACATGGTTCCGTGCGACGGGGAAGGCAAACTTGCCTCGTTCGCTGCGCCGAATGCAAATCAGCCCGCTTATGATGAATGCCTTTGTTACGGCAGCTGACGTGCGAATTGAATAAATCAGCATCAGCGTAATTTAAAAGCATTGCTTTCACCTGAGGATCGCGAAGGCCTCTAAAATATTTGTTCCACACAATAAAGCGAGCACGCAGCAAGGACGAATGGCTCTCTTTGGCACGGCAACGCTCCTCACATCCTCCCATCGCTCTATTCATTAAAAAAAGAAGTAGGTCACCTACAAAATGGCCACCACTTGGCCACCCTCGCTGTCCCCCTTCCTGTCAGCATATGTTTCTCTCAGGCCTTGGCCAACAAGAGGCTCTTGAATAATACACTCCGACAAAGCGCCCTAAAGACAGGCAGGCAGGAGATTTATTGCCCATATTTGAGGCTCTTTTCAATATGCATCCCTCAGCCAATTTTCCTCTGCGCCGCCTTTAATTACCTGTCTTAATAGGATCCCTGTAAGAGTGGCGGGATGTCTTCACTAATGTCTACTTTGGAACGGAGGGATAATTACACAGCCATGAAATTCAAAGAGATGCCTTTCACTAAGAAAAGGGGAGGGAGTGTAGAGCGCAAACAAGTTCTTTTGCATTGTCTAATTTGCTGAGTGTAGCTTTTAATTAGCTTCGTAGTATTGCCATTGTTTAGTTCTGTGGTGCGGCTGCTTTTGTGGATTTCTCTTGAATTTGCCGTCATTGTGTGAAATGTGTTTGTCGATTTGTTTCTGAATACGTGTGTGGGCCTGTGTGCTATCGAGGATCTCTCGTGGCTCTTTCTAAGTTGCCCTCAAGCAATAACCTAAATTCATACTCCAACAAGGAGCGACACGCACGCGGGCCCCTCGTGTTCCAGTTTGTTATGCCTCCGTGTTGGCGACAGCCGTGGCCGGGGGCGTTATGTTTTCGGGTTGTCCTTTCGCTTCTTGTGAACACCATATCTCAGGACCGCCTGGAGGGAGTTTATTCAAATTTGGTGCAAGCTAACACTTTGACTTCAGGATGAACTTAGCAGGTTTTGTGGGTCAAAGGTCACTGTTTTTGTTTTGGCTATAACTTTAGAATCATATCCAAATTATTACACAATTTCACACAAAAACACAATAAAATGCAGTGATGACTTTTTGTAAACAAAAAGATCAAAGGTCAAAACGTCCCTGTAACTTAAAATGTCCTGAAAAAACACTTTTCTGGCCCTTCCAGGTACACTCTTGTGAATGAAATATCTCAGGAACACTTCGAAGAAACGTCTTCAAATTTGGCGCAAACGTCCACTTGGACTGAAGGATAAAATGTTGCGATTTTGCTGTTCAAATGTCACAAATCAAGATCACGGTGACCTCATGATCATCCCACTGTTGTGAACATAACTCGGCAACACCTGCAAAGAATTTTATAACGTGTGGTTTCTTTCTTTCATTGTTCTTATCCCCGAGAACGAGCCCATTGGCGATCAATTAGTGGATACTCTCCGTTGCCTTGCCCTTGCGCACCTGTTCGTCCTGCTGTTGGGAGAAGGGTCTACTGACCGTCACATGCTGTCCTGTAAATGATTGTGATGTGACCTCTCTACTTATGGTGTTGTCTTCTTAAAGAGTACCTGTTAGGTTGAGCAGCATGCTCTTGAGTAGACACATTATTAGTTCCCTCTTTCTTTTTGGCCGGCCGGTAGTGGGCGGTGCTTGTCAGTTACTCCGGTTCCGCAGGTGTCTTAAGTTTGCTGGCTAACAGCGCCCAGAGAGTAGTTTGGTGCTGAACCGCGAGGAGGATTGAGACCCGACACCAGAGCACCTTTTGTTTGTGAGCCTCGAGTATTGACGAGGACTTGAAGCCGACTATCTCCAGCTTTTTATCTTTTGGACCCACCATCCACACGCTCGTGGGGAGCTCTCGGTTGAGCTAGCCGCTGTTGCTGACCTGAGGTAAGCCCCACACCACCCACTGCCAGCCAGCCTACTATTTCCTATATGCACTTTGTGTCATTTAGTTTATTCTATGTTCTTGTCATGATGTAGTCTTGTATAGTTAGTATTTCATTTGTGTTTCATTGGTTAGATCACTTCCTATTTTACTTTGTCACCTTGTCTCTCGTGTTGGTCCACTTCCTGCCTTTGTGTTTCCCACTTTGATTATGTGCCCTGCCCTGATTGTTTTCACCTGCCCCTTGATTGTCTCACCTGTGTCTGACCTTAGTTTATTTAGCCTTTGTGCTCCCCTGTCTCGGTGCTGGTTCATTGATGTGTTACCTATGGGACTTTTGTCATCCTGTCCTGTGATACCATCGTCTTTTGTGGATTTACCTGTTTCCTTGTCGTTCCTGTCGTTGCTCCTGTATGTTCTGGTTTTTCCTTTGGATTATTCTTTTACCTAGACTGTAAGACTTTTTGTTCTACCGTTCTGTTTTGTTCAGATTTTGATTTTTCGATATGCATTTTGGAGTTTTGTGTTCAATTAAATCATAGAGAGTCTGCACCTGGGTCCTCTCCCTTTTTGTTTAAAACTTAAACCGTGATAACCTCATACTTACTGTGGCTCAGGCTCACTGCAGGCACTGAAGCGTTGGCTGTCTATCAGTTGGAAGGTTGGAGGTTCGATCCCCAGCTCCCTCAGTCTACATGTCGTTGGGCAAGACACTGAGCCCCAAATCAGTATATGTGATGACTGATTTACAGTTGGGCACTTTAAGTAGAAGCCTTTGCCATCAGTGTGTAAATGTGAATGTGTGAATGTGACATGTAGTGTAAAAGCAGCTTGGAGTGGTCGCAAGACTAGAAAAGCGCTATATAAGAACAGTCCTATTTACTTACACTTACATACATTTAAACAAAACTCTGGTCCCGGCCACAGTTACCTGTCATTCTAAGCGTTGATGGATGTAAAGTTCAACTTCACTAGTTAGCGAGGGCATACAGCGATGAGGTGGTGATTCTAGTGTTTCCATCTACTGATATTTACCCTTTTAACTGCTACCATTATGCCACCAGTCATTAATCCACTCTACTTTTATTCAAATGTTCGAGATAAAGATATCAATTAATTAATCAGGCGGCAAACCATAAAGATCTTCTCTGTATGTACCTTATCAGTACGAGGTCAGATCTCTCACAGAAGCATTGTCTTTGAATTTCATACTTTGCCTTAATATGAATCCAGACTGCGCTCCATGAGGTCCGACGGCTCCAAAGGGAAGTCTGCAGCACAGCAGCAGTTCTCATGAGGCACGCAGCGAGACTGTTGCCCTCATCCTGACACATTTGTGTTCTGACAAATCTCAAAACCCCCTCCTGCTCTCCTCACGAGCAGGCTGACTGCCCACCCTCTGATTTACTTTACCTTTTGTTTTTTACACACTCCCACGTTAATCGGCACAGCGAGCAGAAGTGGCATCATAAAAATATATCCGCATAAAGTCACAAAATCCGCTTTAAGAGTGTTGATTAGTTTCATTGCAGGTAATTTCTTGGAAATTTCCTTTTGGAAAAATCATCTCATCTTCTCGTGCATAATCGCCGCGTCCTCCCTGCATATGCTCCACATTAAAGCGGAGCGCTAACGTAACCAGCCGGCCCGCAGACAGGTGCCATGTTCCTCCTGCTGCATGAATATGTATGAGACACTGTTGCGGCACTCAAACAATTTGCATAAAAGATGATGGCCGCATAACGCAAGCATGATTTGCAATGCATAGAGAGCATATGAAGGTTGCGTGCTTCATCTCTCGTCTGCTCAGCTCACTCGAGCGCGCTCTCTCATCCCCTTATATCTTGCTTCTTCTTCCCTCTCTGTCGCTCCTTTGTCCCCATCCTTTTCTTTCTTTTGGTCTTTCTAATAGGTTGTTTTGTTGCGACTCTCCTGGCTGGTTTTGGAAGTAGGGAGTAGGGGTTTCTTTCCCTCAACAGATCAAGAAGTAAGTAGTTTATAAATAAAGAGAAATGGAGAGGATCACTCGTAGCGTTCACTGGGGCCGCTGGCGGGACAGCCGGTAATGCGCAATAAATTGGAGGCTGAGGAAAGCCATCAGGGGACGGAGACACGTGCGTAAAAAAGAGCGAATGGGAACGTGTGCGTGCACCAGTATGTATGTAAGTGTGTGTCTGCACAGCTGACCAATAGTCCCCTGAGGTCCTCCAGGAAAGAGATCCGATCCGAGCTCAATCTATCCGGAGTGGATGCACGCTGGGCTGGAGGTGTGTGCGGGTGTCTCCGTTTGCTGGGGTTTGATTTCTACTTTAGATGTATTGATTCTGTCAGTGCTCCAGAGGCGCGCAGAGGCTTGGTAGGATCACACCTTCCCTTTACAAAATAATCGCCTGTATCTGCAGCCTGTACTCGGAGGCGTTGGCCAATATGAAGCTCCCAATACTAATACACAATCTACGTCAGTGATCTTAAAGTACTCTGAGAACTCCCTCGACTTACCCCAACAACACACAAACAGCTAACTCCACTCCAACACGGGGTGCGTTCCAATACCTTTACTTCCAGACTATTCAGTAAATACAGGATATCCCACTAGATGCAGTTGAGTTTTCCTGTGTGAAAGCCAGCATGTTTCAGGCCATCTTGACCCACACTCCTCTGGGCAACGGATTGTACCTCACATTGACTGAACTGCCAAACGTCCCAGAGCACAACTTAATGAGCTACTGACCGCAGTGGACGTACGGTATGTATCAGAGTTCAATGTCCACGTTCAGATAAAGTAGTATGTCGGGACTGACGCCCCCTTGCGGTTCAGCGGTTGAGCGAACTGGCTGGGGCCTTCATCCTGATCAGCTGACAGTAAGAGACTCTGCTCGCTTGCTGAGGTTCTACACGTACATATTAGTGCTGATCGTTTACCTCCTTCCTCCCGCCACTACACATACCGGCCTTTTTACCCTCCCTTTCTGACTTTTTCTTTCACTCATTTGGGTTCAACAGAGAAGTGTCTCAATGCCGCACCTCCTGATTTTTGTTCTGCAAGCTCCAAGGTCCTAGGTCCTACTGTTTTCTCCGTGTCGCCACGGTGACATGTAAATGTGACATGTGGCGGGAAAAAACGGTGCTTCACTGCAAGTATTGGACCTTTTTTAATTAAGATTTCAAATTTCATTTCAGGTTAAGTTAATTTATTGAACCTTGGATTTTAAAGTTGTAATCTCAAAGATCTCTGTTTCATTCTCTTTGGCAGCACTTATGGCGATAAACGGTAATTGCGGGAGCACACTTCCCCGATATCCAGACAGTGTTGCATGCGTGACGTCCACGGTTGGCTCCGGTTGTAACTCTTGATTTTCCTCGCTGACGGTCGTTTGCCTTCATCTGAGCGTTGAGTTTGTTTCTTTTTGTTTGGATTTTCACTTATTTTTGAAGTTGTATCTGTAGTCATCCATCTTTTCTTTGTTTGTTCTGCCATAGTAGATTACTGTTTACTCGCAACACTTGCAGAGACCAGAAAAGCAGCCGCTTAGCTCCACCTACCCTTTCTGGCAAACCAACCACTGCTGGGTGATGTAAAACACGTCACTAACTGGGCACCACTTGTGATTTTTTCTGTGACAGTCGCCACAGACAACCAGTCTGTAACACTGCAAATGCAAAGGCTTTCGTCAGTGGGCCATAGGCTCAATCAGCATTGTGTTACCGTGTCGTGTAACCGTGGTATTGTGGTCATGCGGTTACCGTCACAGCCCTAGAGTTGCTGCAGTATGCTCTAAAGGAAAAAGAAAAAAAAAGTTGAAAATGTGACTTTACTTCATAATATATGTCGACAGATTGAAGTTAGTTTGGCTGGTGCTGGCCTCAAACACCTCTATAACTCCTGTGTGGTTTACACAACTGTTAAAGTACTTCAGCTGCGAGGGATGAGTAACCTTTTCTAATCTTTCTGCCCCTTGAGTCTAATTTTATTTACCTACATTTCTCATGTTATACGCTCACAAATGGCTTTACAATATTTAAACCCCCAGAGCACCCTCCGCTACTGCATCGTATGTCTGCAATTATACTTCAATTAGCTCCGCCACACGTTGCTGGCTGACAGACATACCATTAGAGCTCACAATCGCAGTATAGCACTGATACCCGACAGCTTGAGTGGCATCACTTTCCTGTGTTTGCGTTCGATTAATTCACCTCCACAGACTTGACACGTATTTTCCCGTTTTGAGAGAAACAACAAAGATAACACGGATTCACTTATTTATTGCCTCTGCTTTCCGTCACCTCCTTCCTGCACTCATGAACAAGCAAATATTTGCCAATCAGACGGTAAAATGATGGATAATTGAGCTGAATCAGAGCAACCTTTAAAGTTTGTCTGTTAATGGACGCGAAAACAGTATCAGATCTGGACTTGGATAACCTGAGCACATTCAGATAAATGTCAGCAGTGAGGCAGAGGGCTGCAGGGGCCGAAGAGAGGCTGCTGAGCACCACACAGCTATTTACTCAGCAGGGGACCTTAATAAAAGTGTCAGAGGGAATCAAACCTCCTGTATTTGTTTGGGTAAATGCAATTTTAAGGGGCGAAAATTTCTCAAGTATTTGTACTGAAGCATACTTTTGAGTATTTTAACTTTATTCTGAACTTTATATTTTAGCTGCCTTACGCTTCAACTTCTCTATCGCTATATTTATATCTATTACTACAAATATTGGTTTCAGCTAAGTATCTCTTTGATGCCCAAATATGAAAAACTCTCTAAATCTACCTGTGAAGTGGTACAAACATATATACCAGAATAAAAGTCTCCCCTAACTCAATTAGTCATCTCAGAATCCCTCATATTCATCCTGTGACCCTCGGTAGTCGTTGAAGACGTTGTGATTGGCTCCAACTTGACCAGCTACCTCCGGCAAAGGCTGACGCAGCGACGGCTGTGGGACGGCTACATCACCTGGATGACATGTCTATAACAATCAGGAAAAAATGGTCAGATTGGCAGGTATCTTTAACAAATCCATCCATTGAATATAAACAAAATGACAGTGTCAAATACGATGAAAAACGTGTAATGACCTGTTTACACTCTGACGTTAAACTGACTCGGCAACGGTCTTTCTCCCGTAGGAGACAGCTGGGCTACAACGACAGGAAGTGCGCAAAGTGGAACTTTGGAATGCGATAGCCGTTTCTTTAACCGTCGCTGCTTAAAGTCTGTGTTAACAATCTAATGATACAGTATAATACATTATAACAACAGGGTTATTCTGCTGCGTAAAGGCCTGTGTCCACTTAAAGTGTTTTTTGCGCTGGCAGCACCCTGGAGCTTAATTTCAGAGCACTTCTCACCCAGCGCTTATTGTTGCCGGGTTACAAAAGTTCTCTGGCAGCAATTACGCTTCCCTCGGTAGTGACCATTAAGGGCCCGATCAGACAGCGCGTTTTAGCAGCCGGGGGCGGCTTTTTGGTCATGCTATGTTTTAATGAGAGGGACCCTTTTTGCGCACTGCTTTTGCGCTGCCAGCTTGCTTTTATTTAGATACATTACAAATAATTTGTTAACTAAAGTGTGAGTTTGATTTCAGGCCTTCTACATGTAATGAGTTGTTTCTACATTGATATACTGTCACTTTTCGTTAAGGACAGGATCTGAATACGTCTTCCACCACAAAAAATATCACTTAGGGTTCTTAACCACCTCCATAATATATTAGCACCGCTGTAATATGGCTGTTAGTCATTGCAGCAGTCGATCTCAAAGAACAGCCTGTCCTCCTTTTCTTATTAACATCCTATGAAGCAGCAGTGCTGAATACTAATGTCATAAAAACAGCACCCAGATGAAGTATGTTAGCAATAACAACAAATATTTTCGCAGTTTTTTTCCATTAGCGGTTCCTCCCGTCCTGACGCAGCAAATCATTTGTTTATAAGAAAGTATGTGGCATCATTGTCTCCATTTGGACCGTGGCCAGGATGTTTTCTGCGCTTCTCCTCGGCAGCAGATGAGCTCCCTGTGGGAAACTAATTTGGTGTTCACACAGTACGTCGACGGCCTCCCACCAGGCTGTCTATATTATCGAGTTCCTCTCCCTCGTTCCCTCTCTTCTCCCTCACATGCTTCACCACAATCCAATCTGTCTCTTTCATTCTTCTTCTGCTTTGTCTTCTTTTGTAACTGTTGTCGTCCTGGCGTGTTGCATTCTCTTCATCTTTCTTTGAATAAGTATTTTCAAAGCTATATTTATCGGCGCTCCTTTCTTCTCTTTGTCAAACTACAGCATTTATGTCTTACTTCACTCGTCTCCGTCCGTCTTTATGTCTCCCTTCATCTCTGCTTCTTATTTTCCCGTCCTGCAGTAGCTCCGCCCACCCTTCCTCTCCCCGTCCCTCTCACTTACTCGGTAAGCAGCTTGGGTTTTTAAACTCTAGGCTATGGCAATAGCACACTGCCCATCTGTCACGGCGGAGTTGCCATGAAATGGCCAACTCCTCAGCATCGCCGTGTGATCTTCTTATGTGCTGTGAGCATGGCACTCACCCATCTCCCTCTGGGAAGAGTAAAAAAAATGCCCCTCCTCACCCTGTAAGGCAAAGAGAGACTGTCAGATTTAGACTGAGCAGTGGGGAGATGCGCTTTCTCATCCTCTCAGGCTGATACTAGAGGGCACAGCTTAGGGGAGCAGGCAGCCCACGGTTATGGAATTATAAGAAAGACACCCAGCACATTAGGTTAAGTCTTTGGCAGGAGGATTATGGGTAAACAAGAAGTGTCCCTCTGCCACGGCAAACGGAGAAACTTTTCTTTTCCTGGCTGGCAGGCGAGTTGAATAAACTCAACTCTAACCCATGAAGAACTCGACCCATACATGAATAATCTCACAGTACACCTTGATGCTTCTTTCACACGCAAACAACCATTCAAATCCAAGACGCTGCAAATCTGACTCCGGCGCATGTGAATTAATCTGACTGTTAACTTTTCCACCCTCAGCCGACAATTCCCGAGGTTACTTTCGACTCTCTGCTCACTTTGCTGACAAAACACGATTACCTCCTCCGTGTGCGGGCTCCGCGGGAAAGAACTCAAAGTGGTTTTACGCGCATGTGGAGTAAATGATATGTGCCCTGATTTCCCTCCGTTGGATACGCCACAAACAGCTCCCAGCTGGAGTCGTGCACCTTTTTCGATGAGATGATTATCGGGCTCCTACTGTCTTAATTGCGTTCATTCAAGTCGAGTGGGCACCTGGGAAAGAATGGCCCCGCGTGATGGGAGAGGGAGACGGAAATGTAGGTGAGAGTGATGCAGAATGATCAGCAGATGACTAACTATTTGTGGCGTTTAGAGTTCCCAGAGTTCCGAGTTGGCATGTTTGCAAGGACCCACTTTCCATTTTCCCGTTCTGCAGGGGATGCTCAGCCGCTTCATGCAGGAGAGTGCGAATTATTCGTCCAGAGAAAATGGGTATAAACACATTCAGTGGGCTCTGGATCATGCTCAAATGACATTAAAAGCTGTCGTTATGGGAGCTTGTAATGTAGCGTTCGGAAAAATTACCACTAAAATATCCACATTTTTACATAATTCCATTCAACGTGATATTTACACACGTTCAAAACACCATCCCAGCTCCATTCTTCCGACGCTTTTGACCTTTTACGTCCGTTTAAATTGTACATCCAGCTCTACCATTAGCTACATTGCAAATCCCCCCCTCCCCCCCGGAGATGCACGTCCTCATCTTGTTGGCTGCTCCATAATTTATAACACTTGTCTTGCAGTGAACTGTGGCTGCGTCTGATGTGTAATCTAGGGAAGGATCGATGCCTGACAGCCCCCAAAGTTGGGACGGAAGAACCTGTCGCGTCTAACCTCGAGCGTCCGCGGGGGAAATACGGACGAGACATTTTTGAAACGGCAAATAAAATTTGTCTGCGCCTTAATCAAAATGTCAGCTCGTTTCCTCTCTGTGTCCTTCTCTCCCTCGCTTTAATTCTCCGCAATATAATTCTCTTCTTTCTCGAAGTGATGCTCAGCACGTACAGTTGAGAGTTGACAAGAATTAGCAGAAGAATCCGTATTAAATTTCACAAACATGCAGCTCTCAAAGAAATAAAAGCCGCTTGTAGCTTCTTTTGCAAACTTTAAGATTAAAGTGAAGGACGTGCACCCCTCAAGGGCAGGTATATCCTTACAGTATGGAGCGCCAGCTCTGAAGCTCTACGTCAGACATACAGTACAAACCTAAGCGCCCAGAGGACAAGAATCTCTGTGTTGATTTAAACTTAAAAAGGAACCAAGAAATAACTAGGCCATTGGAATTTCTTACCTCAGTTCTTCTGTGGCGTTTTCCCCTGTGACATAATCTCAGCTGAAACACAAAGGGGTTCGTGCGGCCTCCATCCTTTGTCGGCATTGTTCAAACGCAAAGTTTATCAGGTGGACCGACAAGTTTGGGGATTTGCAGCGCTGCAACTCCTGAAGAAAGCAATACCTCGAAGCTAGAGCCCGTACACTCCGTCTCTTTGCTTTGTTCAGTCATTCATGTGTAAATCTACATCTCACTTTGTTTTACCTGTGCAAATAAAGGGAATATTCTGGAAAATGTCCAGAGAAGCACTGTTTCCTCCTCTCCTCTTCCTGTTGAAAGGCAGAGCTGTGTGTAGACAAACCCTGGGAGATGGTAAGATTGGTTGGGAGGGTGTTTATTGCTTTCTTGGAAGATTACCGGATGCATGTTGTGTAACTTTTAGTTCCAGGAGCTTCTCTTCAAGGAAGTCAACGATTCCTGTGGCCCGTTGTTGTCTGCGTTTCCACGGCGTCCTAAAGCCTCGGGAAGATGATGCAAATGAGGCCGATGACGTATGGAAAGAAGCAATACAAGTAACTGCACTACACCGCCTCTCCAGGAGGTGGCGGTAAGAAGAAGATGAAGGCCATACAACAAAGATGACGCCTTAAAACGTGACGACGGGCCGGTTGTTCGACGCTACAGTTAGCCTGTTAGCATGGAGGAGATTGAACTTGTTGAACCTGTTTTTGATCGTAGGCTTTATTGCGTTGCATTCTTGTCTGACTCCATCTGGAAGCACAGTGATAACAGGGATTTTCCAGCTGCAGTCTCTTAAACATGTCGGGTACTTGACCAATTAGAATCGATCAGCACTGCAGGCCCTGCCCTGAAAGTTCCTGGACCTTTGGAAAGTACTACCCTCCGAGCGGGGACTTTTCAGGGGAGTTCCTCAAAAGGTTCCTTATTCCTAGGGAAACTTCCTTCTGTTGAAAAGCACCTTTGCATGCATGATCTGCCGCTGAGGATCGTGTTGTATTTACAGTTTATCGCCAGTTTGTCTGAAAAATATGTCCACGATCCGACATAATCCACCCTTACACCCCTGCTTAGCCGAGACTAAGCTTTGCCTTTGCTGTAAATGAGAACGCTTTTCCGTTTGTAGCAGGATTTTCTCAACCAGATTTTCTATCACAAAAGCCCCATAATGCCTCCTGCCATGTCTCTGTTTCAGCCCTTGTTGGCACGTTGCTCGCACTCGTAGCTGCAGGCCACACCACGGTGCAGCTGTAATCGCCACAGTTGCCTGATCAAGCCCAATTTCAAACACGCTGTGTTCCGTGGTGAAATTCTAATCGTCTTTCCTGTGCACAGAGCTTTTGCAGCGATGGAAAGAAAAGGAATATATACATCAGTTGGAAGCCCATAACATTTACGTAATTTCCATTTGTTTCATTGTTTTGCACCTTTTAACAGACTGATACCTGAAGAATCAAAGAACAAACTCTTAGCAGGGAGCGATCACGCCATTCAGAGAGAGCTGGACTTTTGCTCCTCACTTTTTCTCTCTCTCATCCCTGTGGTGTCCTTTGAAATGAAAGAATCAAAGGCGGAGTGAGATGAACACGCTGTGAGCAGTTTACTGATGTCATGTAACTTATTTTCTGGGTCATGAAATTCAAAGTTAGCTCTGGCAGCTCTTAAGCAGCCAATATGCAGTCAGGGAGGTGAACCTTGAGTTAGCTGGGTTAGGGTCATCATTTCAGCTTAAACATTACATCCACACACTTTTGAGTGCGAGTCAGTGGTTGATCTATGCATTTACTTACATAACTTACATAACATAGCTTTTTCCCTCCTGATACCAATCCCCCTTTCTATTATATTATAACAGCATTTTCCCTCCCTGCAGTTACCGGCTGGTGTTGTTTAATGATGCTATGCCAGTGGAGGGAACAAAACCCCTGCCATAGCGAGAGTCCTGTATCTGCTACCTGATGGAAGCAGTGTGAAGGATGAACTAAGGGTGTGTCCAGGGTCATGTGCAATGATATGGGCTCTGTGTGCCAGCCTTATTATCCCAAAAGTCACTCACTGAGTGATGGATTTACACCTTTGGGCGCTCAAGACAAGAAATGGGGGGAGTAGAGAGTGCGGGATGACATGGGGTGCCTGCCATTCCACCTGAGCTAAACCAGCGCCCCGGCTGTTTCTGTTTTGCTAATGATATGGATTAAATGTTAGTTCATACTGTAAGCAGGGCCGCCCATAAGGGGGGGAAAAGGGGAAGCTTTCTGGGGCCCAGGTGCTGGGGGGGGCCCTGGCGGCAAGCAATAACCTTGTTCATCCTAAATAAAAGATAACCAATTCTTAATATGAGTCTTTCAACATCCAGGAGGTAGCTAGCGCCAGTGAAGGCACCATCCCTACCGTATCTTCCTCTGGAAAGGACAGTAAGATGGATCATTTTCGATAATAGCCTCTGCCTTTGTAGAATGTGACATGTAGTGTAAAAGCAGAAAGACTAGGAAAGCGCTAGAACAGTCCATTTACCGATTTACCAACGATATGTCAGATTAGTTGAGGGCCCATTTACTCTGCCTTTTCAGGGGGCAAGCTATTTCAGTGGACGGGCCCAACTGTAAGTACAGACTCTAAAAGCACAGGCACATTTTGTTTGGCCTTCTATGCCTTTATTGAGAGAGGAAGGACAGTGGATAGTGTTGGAAACAGGGGAAGAGATAATGGGGATGACACAGGGCAATGGGCCATGGGTGGGAGTCAACCTGGGGCCGCTGCATCGAGGACTATAGCCTCTTGTTTGAGACTATTTTCTGGAAGCATCTTTTCACTGTAATTGATGGTAGACAGTTGAGAGTCTGACAAATATTGGAGTTGGTGCTGAGAAAATATAACATGTAACAAAGTCTGCATAAAAAACCTGGAACATTGTGGTTAATGTTGCGATCGTTAAAGCCCCCAAGCCACCATTGTTCCCCCATTTTTCATTCATTTGTTTGGTTTCTTTGTGATTCAGTTACAAAGGTACACTCCAAGAAATACAGCCCCTAACCTTCTTCTCCTTCACCTGCCGGTGTTACTGTCGCACACAGAGGTAACTAACCATCCCCTGTCTTACACATGTGCCTCCTCACTTTACAATACCTCCTCTCCCTCTCGTCTCATCTGGTCGCCCTGCTCTCCAGTCATCCTCACTCTAACTCCAAGCCTTACTTCCACCCCCACCCTCTCTCTCTGTCTCTCTCTCTCCTGCCTGCCATGCTCGGGTAGCTCGTTGCGTCCCCATGGGGTGGTCCATCAGCCTGCGTTGCTGAGCCCTGACTTGGCATCAGTGCCTGGATTCCTCAGCAGTAGAGTTCAGGTATCATCTGTTAGCACTACAGTCGTCCCCTCGGTCCCACAGCCGCAGACCCAGTGAATCAACACGCAGACATTGTCCTGAATCTGTTTTATACACAGTAGTAGCTCTAACAACACCAAACCGGGGCAGATGTTATGGGACAAACTTTGGCGGTGGGATTTGCATGGCTTAAGTGTGTACAAATTAAGTATTTAAGATGGAAAGGGCATGTCCTTTTCTTCTTTGTGCTTTGCATATTTCATGTTTGCACCTTTACTCCTGTTCAGAAATTTAAACTACATTATGCAAGCGTGCTGAAAGGTAGGAGATCTGATGAGAACACCCAAACTTCACTACTGTTTTTAATTCCTTCTTTGTGGTATGATGTTATTCCTACTCTTGCAGTGCAATGACCCAGTTTCACAATAAATCATGCCACCCTTCCCACGCAAACACACACAACTTTTCATCTAGGTGACCCCAAAAATATGCTAACAAACACATCCAGCTCAGCCTTGCTTAGCTTGATTTTTTATTTTAGAACCTACCAGCAGAGCGTGTTGCAATTCATCTACCTCTGCACCCTTCTCTTGACCCAGAGCTGAAACCTAACAGGGTTGCCAATACTCCTAACCTTGCTGTATTAAGGCAGCAGCGCGGGTGGAAATTCCAAATAAGCAGTGTAGTAGAAAGGTCTTAATCAAAAGCTGCCCTTCCTCAGACCTTGTCTGGTACCTTGCACTTTTCCCACAGTGCTCATACCATCCTGCTGTGCCCAGATCCCCTTGACCCACTAAATCCACAGAGGCAGCACTAACACACATCTGAAGGACTCTTGGATGTCTTTCACACTATTTGGCTGAGCTAAGCTGACCCGATTGCATCAAATTGGCACTTTTACTTCAGGAGAAAATGATTTTCAAAAACAGATTAAATCTGTCTCCCTGCTTTTCTGTCCAAAATGCTTGCACATATTTAGAATTATTACACTGCTGTGTTAAATACTTGATTCTGATTCTGGTTAATTGAGGCATTCCGAGTTCTGCTTTTTCTCAATAACAGACCGTTACTATAAAGAAAAGACTGTTGCTAGGGATTCAGCTGTAATCACACAATCTGGAGGACTAATTGTAATCATATCAATCCACTGAAAGAAGTCCGGTAAATTTGACATTGGTCTGTTTACAGAGGAAAAAAAGAAAACACACAAAACAGCAATGAGACAGTAATAAAGGTTAAACAATGACAACAACAAAAACAGCTAGGTTAGCTAATTTTTAATGTGAGTAATAACAGCTAGCTTAGCTCACTTTAATGTGAATAAAAACAGCTAGGTTAGCTAATTTTAATTTGAGTAATAACAGCTAGCTTAGCTCACTTTAATGTGAATATAAACAGCTAGCTTAGCTCATTTTAATGCGAGTAAAAACAGCCACCAAAAACAGCAAGCTTAGCTCACTTTAACGTGAATAAAAACAGCTAGCTTAGCTTATTTTAATGTGAGTAAAACACAGCTAGGTTAGCTCATTTTAATGCGAGTAAAAACAGCTAGCTTAGCTCATTTTAATGTGAGTAAAAACAGCTAGGTTAGCTAATTTTAATGTGAGTAATAACAGCTAGCTTAGCTCACTTTAATTTGAATAAAAACAGCTAGCTTAGCTCATTTTAATGCGGGTAAAAACAGCTAGGTTAGCTCATTTTAATGTGAATATAAACAGCTAGCTTAGCTCATTTTAATGCGAGTAAAAACAGCTACTAAGCTTAGCTCATTCTATGAACGCTACAGGTAACTGTTGCTATGGACGCAGCTCTCACTGTGAGTGTAACAGACTATTTTTAAACTGAAAATAGAAGCATAATCATTTTTAACTTAATAAAATCATATCCTAATGAATATATTGTGTCAAGTAGTTGATTGTATAAAAAGCCATTTAATAAGCGGGATATTGTAAAGTGAGCAGATGGGAGGAACCTAATATGGACATTCCAAAATGTAGAGACACAAAATATGTTTATGTCTGAAATAATTCTTGTTCTGAGATTATCTACAATAGCCCAGACTCATCTCCATGTGATAATCCATGTTGTCCCGATTGGTTCCTACATGTTTTTGTGTTCTGCTTAAATATTCCATACAATTCATCCACATTTACATGATCCATCCACCACATGCCATCACTCTCTGCCCATTAAGGGAATGTAGGAACAAAACAAACGCTCCAAAGAAAGCCATTCTTAGCTCTTTTCTCTCCTTCCGCCATCCTGAAAAATTATATTTCATGCATGATGAGCTCCAGCAAATGATATTATGTTTGTATATCATCTGTTTCTGGCGTGTGCTCAGATCATAATGACGGATAGCTCCTTAGGAATTCCAAGGCACTCTCTGCTCGCCGATTCTCCAGGCTAAGGGATTTTTCTAACAGATTCATCTGCGGGTGTCAGCTTGTTGGCATTGATTGGGCCTAACGGGCTTTACGTGGAGATGGAAGTTTGTTTGGTAAAATTGCAAATCCGGGCCGACAGTTTGTGTTTACTGCTTGCTGAGGGAGAGTGTGAAGTGGTTTCCTTGAGGAAATGAAAACAAGAAGAAATCACGGAGGGTGTAATTTTCTCAAAGTCATTTACATCGTTTTGACTTCACGTCAACGTCTCAGAGATCTTCTGATTGTCCCCTAAAATGATCCTCCACATCACTCAGGAACCTTTTCATGTTACCTCCAGCTCTGCACGCTCCAATCATCAACCCACTGACATGAAAATGCTTCTTCCCTCAAAATAATCCGTGCATATCAGCTCACCTGACCTAATGTGCAGAGCTCAGCTCAATTAAGGCTGCATCCCATTTACCACATTAACTACATAGCACACCTCCCTGTTCATGAGAGGTCATTAAAACATTCACCTTCACAGGTCAATAATAAAGATTTTAAAGCCCCGTAAGAATGCAGGAGGTCGCTCTCTGCAGGTTCACAACTCACTTACCCAGAGCTCCGCGCACACACCCAAACAACACAGACCACAATTACACTGGTCCTGGGATCAAACTCAACCATCCCAGCTCCCAATGGGAGGCTGGCCATTAGGCGACCAGGTTGATCTCATTAATACTGCTGGGATCAATGACGTGCACCGCTGGTGGCTCTAATGACTCGACTTCTCATCTGCAATGCAGTAAATGATGGCGGATCTGATTTAAAGGCGCAGGCTGCGGAAAATTTAGATGGACTCCCTTTGCAGTGACACATTCTGAAAAATGAGACGGCGCTGTCTCGCCTTCAAAATTCCCCTCCATAATTCAATGAAACAGTGTCGCAATGTATTTTTTATTTTGATTGCATTTTGTAATAATCGCTAACACTGATGAATGACCCCCCTGAATAAACATATTCAAGATGATGAGAAAATCATTTGATACATTACGATTTTTTTTGATGACTTACAGAGCCCAGACAGTAATGTAGGCATGTGTTTTTCAGCTCCCTCCACAATGCCAAATAATTACCATCGCAGGATAATAAGCGGCTTACAAGTCTTCTGTCTAGTGTGATATTAAAATCTCAATATTGGCAGGATGTAGGACTGCAGGTGTGCATGTGGGCATAGGATTCAGAGTGGATTTAATCGCATTCATACCTCCTGTGATTAGTTTTGTGCACAGATATAATATTAGAACAGGTGAGCATACAGGTAGTTAAAAAACACCATCTTTCCATCTTCATTTCTTTCGTTGCATCAGATTGTGTCTTATCATAAACGTTCTCCGGTCCTGCCAGGTTGTGACACCGGAGGAATCCATCATGCGTCTTTGTTTGTTTTGAGTGGCCGTGCACCGGCTAATCAATCAACCCCCGCCGCCACCACCACCTTTGTTGTCTAACCTTGCTGCAATTGCTACACTTCCCATGAGGGCCTTTAATTGATCTGAGGATATCAAAGAGAGATTGTGACAGCACTCCCAAAAGGTCAAAGGCCACAAGCTTTGATCCGCATGAACAAATGCTGATCATGTGCTAACTTCTCTGTCAATTACCATTAGATCTTAGTGATGCACTTTCCTTCCTATAAACAGATGACTATACAAGCATTGAAGAATTGTCCAATATGGATTGAATATTGTGTTTTTCCAATTTATAGACCATCTTATTTTCTTAATTAGCCAGTAACCAATGTGTGTGAACCATTTTAAAGATTAAGGAGAAAAATCTTTTCGCCGTGGCTCCTCCTACTCTTCTTCGAGTTCCTTTTTACAGATCTGATTTCTGTCCAATGGGCCTGACAGGCCCTGAAAAGAGACCCTGCTAATCTCTCCTCGAGTGTCAGCTCCCCCCTCTGTTCTCCTTCTGAAAAGATGCTGTTTATCTGACCAAAGCCTTTCGCAGTGCCATTTGCGCTGTGGGGTGCTTATCGACCATGAGATAATTCAAAAAGCCCCTCGGCCAGCTTCTTGTTCATTAAAA
This sequence comes from Semicossyphus pulcher, assembly GCF_022749685.1. Lineage (NCBI taxonomy): Eukaryota > Metazoa > Chordata > Actinopteri > Labriformes > Labridae > Semicossyphus > Semicossyphus pulcher. The sequence continues at coordinate 7,794,477 of NW_027211694.1, forward strand.
GTTTCCTCCGACTCCTCTTCAGAAGTGCATCCATCTGTCTGGTAGGAGAAACGATTGAGGGGAATGGGATGTGTGTAGGGGGGATGGGGTGTGGACATTATCTTTCTGTCGGAGTCCTTGTGTTGTTGCCTTTGATTTAATTTCCTTTGACGCTCCTCCTCTCGTCCTGTTCGGATCCCTGATGGATTGGTTCTAGGCCCGTGGTTTAAAATTTGCTTCCCTCTTGCTTGAGTTGGTTATTTGATCAGCTTTGTTAACTCTGATCAAATACTGATGGTGGATCTTAAAAGGGTGACCTACATAGGCAGTTTCGCCACTAATTTGCCTCAGTAGACCTGACCAGTTTTAACAGTCAAAACTTTGACTTTAAGGGTGTTCTTGTTCATTGATTTCACTTCACTGAATTATGTTTGATTCAAGAGAACCAAGACAAGACTCTAGACGCATTGAACTTCCTATGGCTTGTTTTTTACGACCTTGAATTGCCGTCGAGTTCTCATCCTAAACCAATATTTGTAGCCACCAGTAAAACAACAGACTGAGCGCTTCCGAACTGACAGTACTTCAAACCACCACTTCAGATTAGCTCTGAGGAATGCTCAAGGATAAAAAAAGCGAGGCGAAGAGTCGGGAGATTTATGCTTTTCATGCGGCCATCTGTTTAATTTATCAATAAAGCTGTCAGGCCTCCACTAACCTGGGCGGGTGTGCCCGGGCATTAATCAACACACCAGCATCAATCTGTGGGTCCAGAGCTGCCGGCCGGCACTCCATTACATTGACCGTTGCAAGGTTGTCCCTAAGCCAAAGTTTGATGACTGATGCGTATCTTGCTGAAGAAGACACAATGAGGGAAACATTCTCGAGCTACCTGCAACTGCATCCGAAGCAAGAGGAGGCTGCAACCGAGACTGAAAAGCATCTTCAAGTGGAGGGACTTCCAACCTTGGTCCTCCGTGTTCTCTCTCCTGTTAACAAGCAGGTAATTATGGATAGTGGTTCGGGCCATTCGTCAGGGCCATGCAGCGGGCAGATTGATACCAGCAGAGCTCTGTCCTGTTTTCATCCCCCCTTGCTTTTAAGATCCTCAGGACGTGATTTGGGAAATGGCAAGCACCGGCCCACTCATCCATCAATTTCCTGCTTGTTTCCCCCAGCGGAGAGAGAACCATCATATCCCTGCGTGAGAAGACTGTGCACCAAGTGGTTCCAGGAGAGGTGGAGGAAATAGTTAAAATGTGAGAAGTGGGAGAGAAAAGGTTGATGCATTGTGATAAGATGCGCCTCTCTGAAGGATTTAGGGCACAGTGGGGGACAATTACAGGACAGAGACAGATGAAACAGAGGCTGCTGGTGGGGATGATGATGGTGATGATGATACAAGAAGAGAGGGGGAAGCGAATACAGGCTGAGACATAATAACCGTTGCAATTTGCTTTACTTAATTACTCGCAGTACAGTAGCATGATAATGACTTCCTTTAGCTATAAATGGATTTGGCCCAAGTTGACAACCTTCCAGTTAGTCGTAATTAAAACAGGGTGCATGGCTCTGCTTTTAAACAATAATTGGGCTGTCAAACAGCTGTAGACAGTGCCATGTAAGGCAATCTCCAGCGTCAAGGTGGTGTTCGACATCCTGTTTGACAAGACGAGCTTCTTACCTGTCAAAGCGAAGCGGCGAGTTGGGCAACAAACACAACTTTGGCTCACTTTTCAATTAACGGGAAGCAGATGAAACGCTGTCCATCAGCTTATTACTGCCTTAACAGCACCGTTTCAGAGCACTGCTGTCTCCAAGGCAACAGGTTGCAGTAGAGCCTCACACCATGGAGGCTGGAAGGACACAAGGGAGTGAGGGTTGATGAATAAACTGCACTTGAAAGCCATCGTGTTTGTGGATTAACACCCACGATCGTTCGCAGGCTTTCATCTGTTTTCTAATTCAAAGTATTTTCATTTTTGATTGGATACTTGTTTACCTAATTTATTCAACACCCGTCATTCTCCGGTATTAATTTCCTCGTCAAATAATGCAGATACTGGGACAACATTGTTTACTGGCAGGGCTTGTTAGCTCAATATGAGTCTTGGCATTCTCTCACATTTCACGCCTTTTGTTGAATGTCCTTTTTGTCCTTGTCAGTGTTGCTCGATTGATGACCAAGACAATTATAAGCCAGTCAATCACCAGCTCGCACATGAAACCCATCCGAGAAGCTCCTGAGATCTATCTCATGAATATTGCATGTGCATTTCTGTCACCATGCTAAAGCTCCTTTGCACAAATATTACCGCGGGTGAATTGTTTTGACACCGGCCTGTCACTTTTCCGGCTGTTTTTTTTTCTGGTTTCTTTTTGACATCTCTTTCATTCTGGGATCTTTTCCTCAGGCAAGAAGGCTGGGGGAGGAGGACGAGCGAATGAGAGACAGTAAGGAAGATGGACTCTGCTTTTCCACCCCATGAATCACTAGTGGGGAAGGGGAGGTGAAAGACTGACGGCATGACGAAAATTTAATTAATCGCAATATCTGGAGCTCCATAAACGAGTATTGGATTTTCAATTTGGGGCAGAAGTCCGTGGTTGATCGACATGAATGCATAGCAGCTCAAGCTGAGGCCCAGTTTCTCTGGAAGTATCGATCAGCTATTGCTTACTTCTGCCCTTAACTTTGCCAGCCCTCAAAATAAGTCAAGAAAACGGCACTGACATTGGAGAGCAGGGAAAAAAAAGTCCAAAAATCTGTGGATGTCACGACGCCTCCCCACATGTCCCGTTAACATCGCACTTATTTTCACAGTTTTCTCAGTCTGTGTGTGGCCCTCCTCTGCCAAGTGGATTTGATGCACAAGCTCTGTAAACTTAACAAAGCTCCAACAGAAGTGTTGGCCTGCACCCAGGGGAGTCATGTCCAATTTTGCACTTCATAGCCAATAAGCTTTCGAGATAAGGCTGTATTCAGAATATCTAATCGTCTGTCAAGAAATGACTTTGTACTTAATGAAAACAACAAGCTGTAATAAGCAAAGCGTGGAAAATCAAGATGAATACAACATGGTGCAATCCAACGAAATATGCCAAAACTTTGAGAAACAATTGACAGTTTTTTATGGAGGCTCAATCTGTTTATTTGAATGGAATTGTTTCACTGTTGTCCTTTTCTAACTATTTTATTCATAGCGTTTTGTATAAACTTGGAAAACCTTTTTAAAGGAATAGTTTCAATTGTTGGCTGCCGAGGTCAGCCCTACACACGGGTCTGTATGTGACTGACAGACTGAGTGACGGTACTTTCACAGATGTAGAGAGAGAGAGTTGGCGGATCATGGAGCATATTGGACCTCCACTGATGCGACTCTCTGTCTACATGGCTCTGGATACTTTGTTTAGGGAGTAGGCGAGGCTGCTCATCTGCTGCTCGTCTGCTGTCCTCACCTACGTCCGCAGCACGCACCTGCTTACAAACACGTTGTCATCGACCTCATGAGGACAGTCCTCGTAACACATTGCCCTCAAAAGCGCACATTGACCTGATGCAGTCAGCCACATACTAGTGTTTGACCTAGTCTTGTTTGAAGTGTAAATGAATGAGTTGCTTAGCTTATTCAGGTGCTAATGGATCAGCCACAGACACAGACTGTTTAGCTTTCTTATCTTGGGGTATCTAAGGCTCTAGTAAACCAACATGGCGGCGACCATATTTCGGCTTCATTAACGCAGCTGAGAAACCAATGGGTGACGTAACGGTGGCTACGTCCATTATTTATACAGTCTATGGGATTTACCCAGCCTTCCCTCCTGAAAGCATACCAAGGATTGATATGGAGTCCTCATAGCCGTGGCGAGCTCACCTGTCAAAAAACTAAGTGGAAGCGAAGGCCTCTTGTGTTCTTATTTGATTATATGTGAGGTTATTTCCCACTGGCTGGTCTCCTTGCACTTGTCAAACCCTTCATGAAATCTGCATTTAAAGTGGATCTCAGAAGCATCTCCGCTGAAGACAACAATTCTTATTCAGAGAACACGTGAGTCCTCCTAATGGCATAATACCAAATAATTCACACACCTTCGGGTACAGGAAGTGCATGCTTACGAGTGCACTTGAGGTGACGATCAGGCATGACAGCAAAGTTCAAAGCAGGGTTTACAGAGGCTACGGCTTGTGATGACGCAGTCCCTGTACTCTGCTTTTATTTTTACTCCTCATGGTTGGTGACTGAAACAGAGATATTTCTGGAAATTCGACCACGACATGAGCGTGTGGAGTCATTCTCCCAGGGGGCATGTGATGACTCTTACATCGGTACGAATGACTGGACAGTAAACGCAACATTTTCCCCACATAAAATCTGAACAAATTGCTCTTGAATTGCTGTCAATTCTCTCCTGGGCCTCTTTTGTGGGGATGTCACTCACAGCTGGTGACTCACTTTTAGGATGTCAGTAGCGGGACGAAATGCCATCATGAATTTGGGCACAGAGTCCTTTTACTCTTTGGGAGTGTCACCCCTAATGCTGTTGCAAACTTTTGCCCTAGTTTGTTCCTTTTATAGCACAAGACTCTCTGGTTATGCAAGAGTGCTGCAGAATTTGTTGAAGCTGATTGGCATGTTCAATGGTTTTGAAAAATAATGATGTACTGCATTATGGAGTACTCGCCGCGCTGCGTGGGTATCGGCTCCACTCGCCCGTTTAATGAACTTTAAGCACACATGGGGAATGTATGTATAGCAGCCATTTTGGAGCAAGGCACTTAGTGCATGATTATGCAAATGAATCATGATCCCGACAATGAAATTACAACTCTGTGTTATTTAAGCTCTCCTAATCAATAAAGGAGACATCATTTTCATTCAAGACGCAGCCGAGCTCACCCATGCGAAGCCGACTCTCCGTCACAAATTCTCAGCACTCCAAGAACTTCCCAGAGTAAAATGGCTGTCATTCATTTTCATTAACTGCTATAAATGAGTCTGACATCTGCTGTATTAAAAATGTAATTATCAGAATACATAAATATGTAATTGCCGCCACCTGCATAATTGATGCGCACTAATGCACAATGTTGAAGGTATAAACCTCCACTTAGCAGGCGCATGCCACCTGAACAATAGGTGGGCTCTGGAGTGATAATTGAACCCACAGACGATTCCCGAGCCTGGGAAAATGTTAATCACAGAAGATGGATCCTTCATTAGCCGGCTCATCCATAAAAGCACCATTCATGCCTGTGAAGTAGAGAGAAATGGAGGCAGAGAGAGAGAGACACTCCCAATATAAGAAGAGTTGAGGGATCGCCCCCGAGAGCTCATTCCTGCTGGCCGATCGGTAGAGAGAGAGATGACCTCAAATTCACACTGAAGGAATGAAAAACCAAATCAGGCATGCACCAGGGGGAAAATCTCATTATATTTGAGTCATCTTTATGGTGATTAATATGTTAGCTAATGCATGATACATGACATTGCAACCAAAGGACAGCCAGTTCTCACTGAGGAGATGTGCCTCTGTATCGAAATGCAACCAAGAACGGGGCCACGGAGTCTCCCTGCCTCTCAATTAATCATGCCTTGCATTAAACTAATATCACTCCGTGTGCTTGTGATGGTTTTGCTGGTAAGCGTTTCTGAGGCTTTCGCAGGAATCTGCAAGGAGCCCCGAGGTTATGAATGTATGCATGCTTGCAAGATATTAACATTCAGTGAGGAGGAGGAGGGCACGTACAGGGAAGAGGAGTTAGGTAAATGCATCTATAGTATGTGTGGATACATTTTCATGGGCTTGCATGTGTTAGGAATAGCGTTCACGTGGACCTCGGTTGCAGCTTATCCTCGGCTGGCCGTCGCGGCAAAACAAGGACATTTGCAAATGAGAAAAATACACATTGCCACCGTCACTTTTTTTTTTTGTATTAAAGAGATGTTTGAATGTGGGTAATGACTATATTTGATGCCTTACATACAAATTAAAGTCATTCAAGTGTTACTGCTTTCAATTTCATGGAGATAATTATATGCTTTCATTCCCAGAAGTACCTCAAGTGCCTTCGTCGCACCTGAACCTGTTGACTTTATATTCCTGCAAAGACCAGCCTTGTATAATACGATGACCTGAAGTGAAACTGATTTTGCAGTGAGATAAAAGCAGTTTGTCTGTGTGGATGCCTAAGACAAAATCATCCAATTATGGCGTGGGAGTGAAACCATCCGATCGCCCGCTGTTGATAAATGCTGTGTGGCTTAGCTTCAGCTGCTGACCGACCTTTAGTCTGAGGACAAACTTACGTAGGCTTGGATCTCACACAAGCACCGCAACCAATCACAAACCTCCGTCATGAACCATCCCCCCCCCTTCTGCGAGCACGTCGGCCCAATCAGGGCAGCCAGTCAGGGGGCCACTGAGCTGTGGCATGTCGGACCGCATTACCCAAAATTCCCTGTGTATCCCCAAGGCTCTGCTGTGCTGGGAGTGTGTGGTGTAGTCTGAGGCCTGTCTGCTAGGAAGCCTCATTTTTCATCCGGTGTTCTCTCCCTTTCTCTCCCCCACCCTTCTCCCTCTCTCACTCTGACCTCTCCGCCTGCCTCTCTCTTGCTAAATTTGGCACATATCCCCTTTGTGTATGCCTTTGTGTCCCTGTGTGTGTTTCTCTCTGGCCTGCTGTCCTTTCGCTTTCCCCTGAAGTACCTTTCTCCTTTTCCGGGAAACCATTGTCGGGGTTTGCGCGCATGTTTGTCGCTCTGAGTAATTGAGCATCTCCTGGAAATAAATAGCCGCACACACATACATGCACTGACCCCCCCCTTCCATTTCCCAATTATCTCCGTGTCTTAATTAGGGCCTCATACCAAGCGGAGACGCTCCCTTGTGACAGTGTGTAAGTCTGCGACTGTGTGTATGTTTGCAGGAGTCGTTTCCCTTGTTTAATTCAGCTGTAGTTGTCCTCACTTGCCATGGGATGTTCTGTCAGGCTGACTAATTACCAACCAGTACATGTGCGTATATGCGTGTGCTCCTCTGCATTTGCACAATAACGCAATTCCAGGCACCTACTCCAGTCGCTCAGGACATCAGTATCGACCGCGTTCCTGTCAACACACCCGCTCAACTTGGCCGCAGTCAATGCTTTTTTGAGGAATCGATGCGTGTAAGATCGGTGTGCATGCCTTTGTAACATGCAAGTTTAGCTGCAAGTGCATGCGTGTGCAGAGTGCGAACGTGTACAGTATGTGTGTCCGCTCTTTCGGATACAGCACTCCTCCGGGCCACTGATTGACAGCAAGTCGCCTCAGTGGCAGAAAATCCATGGCCTCCTACCCTCACCTTTACTCTAGCTGCTGTCTCTCCGCTGCTGATTTATTGTGATGCTAATTTGATTTTGGCTCCCTGGCCTCCCACTCACTTCTGCTTTCACCTTCATGAGGCCTGGATAAGACTCCTTGGGCGAGTCAAGGTATTATACTCGTAGAAGGCCGACTGAGAGCTTTGGGTAAGTGTTTTTGTAGTTTTAATTCTGTCCTCGAGTGCCAATGGAGTGATTTGAAATTGTGAATTTATTCATTTTATATGTGATGATGTTTCAGAGGAACAAAACTATGTAGAAGAACTCACTTCAAGCGTATGGGGTGGATTTTGTGGCTTAAACTGACAGGCGAAAGTAGAGACATGACAGGACTGAAGGGGAGAGATATTGGGAATGACATGCAACAAAGGTCACCAGCTGGATACCAACCAGCAGCAGCTCATGATATGCACCTTAACCCCTTAGGCTACCAGGGCCCCTTAGATTCGTGATATTTAATATTTGGTTGCATGTCCTTTGCTCGGTTCTGCCTTGAAATGGGATCCTAGAAGGGATATCTTCCTGGATGAGGCTCTGAGCTTGTTGGACTAAGTTCAGGAGAATGCCTTGGCTGGCTAACCCTACATACTTGCTTTGGCATTTCTACACGTTCACAGTTATACTTCATTGCCCCTACAACGGGAGAGAACGCATAAACTGCCGCAAATCCGGAAAGTCTTCGTTCAACGTTGATGCGAGAACCGTCAAACACCCTCGGCTGAAAGTGGGCAGTGAAACCTCACAGACATTGTTTCATTTCAAATCCAGCACGCTGGAATGAAGCCAGAAAAACAATGAAAGCGAGAGAAATGTTACTCTCTCCAAATACTGCCAGACTGCACTGTGTATCTGAGGAACCCATCAGCAAATAACAAAAAAGTAGATTGTGTTGTAGTGGGCTGCGAAAGCACTTTGTGGCGGTTGCTCTTGTGTTCTGAGAGGTTCATCTTTTTGGGTTCGCATGTAACAAGTGATATACAAACCCGTCGCTTTAAAAGCTGGCTGCTTCTCTGCCCTCCATGCACCACCAGTTTGTTACATCATGTAGCGCCAATAAAAATTCCCACCGGGTGATAGACCTGCGTGATATTATTCATATCTGTCCACATTTGTATTCCGCTCCATCTGAGCCGTGCTTGCATTGCCGTTTTGCGATAAAGGCATCTATGATGGGGAGAGGGGGGACAATATTAGAGACCACCACTGGGTTCCCTCTCTTCCTCTCCATCACCCCGTATCTCTCTCAATCTCTCTCCCACTCTCTTTGTCAGTCTTCCAGTGCTTTGATGGCCATAGCTGACAGATGACAATCTCATTTCCATTCAGGCGTGCTTCCTTGCTATCTAGGGGCTAAGCCATGCAATAGCTATAAGTGTCACATTAAATCCCAGCCGGGGAGATGGGAATGGCAGGGTGACAGAGAAGCCATTCACAACCGCCATTATCTATGTCTCTGTGGGTGACACCCACAGATAGAAATGTGCGGCTGTAGTGTGCCCGTGTGGAGGCGAAGACATGTTTAGGTAGCCATGATCTTTACAATGTCCCAGAGCAATCTTCTGCCTGGCTGTGATTCGCTTCACGAGTTTAAAGTGATGCGAGTCCCGCACTTTGACAGCAGCCGCCGCGGTGACAGCGGTGATGATGACAGTGATTACGCTGGTCGTACCAATACTGATCAATGATGATGATGATTACAGTCCAAATTATTATGATGATGACTTGGATGGGAATGGCGGTAAAAGCGGTGATCAATGATGGGGGAATGATGATGTATGTACACGTCTGTCGTGATTGATTCGCCAAGAAAATGGCCCCAACTCTCAAATGAATTGGAACATGTGCAATCTTAGTCCATTTCATTAACAGCAGGGTGTAATTACCTTCTCTAAAAAGAAGAGGAGGTACCAAGAATTTGAGTGAATACATTGAAATAATTGTCCTCTCTTTGGTTGATGGTGATTAAATCCGCCATCCAAGTGAAGGAACTGAAGAACCCCTGTAATTATTCCAGCCGGTGAACATGGAAATCCAAGTCCTATTGCTCAACCACTTACAGGCTGCAAGCATTAGGTTTCAGACCTCTAACAGGCTCCATTATACCAAAGGGGATAAATAGCACGACACCCTCGTTGTCTGGCACCCATACGCTGAACAACCACAAGCTCCTTCTTCTCCCCAAATTAACCGGCCCGAAAGAACAATACCAGCTACCCAGGGAAAGGCCAGCGAAAACTTCACCTGGCAGTCGAAGACAATTACCCCGAGAAGAATGCTCTCCTCCGCATTTAGCTGATGAGATTTTTTGGTGAGGTGCGGAGAGAAGAAGTGGAGGGAAAAGGAGAAAAAAAAAATCCAAGTCCAATTACCGCGACCCCGAGAGAGATTTGGGAGCTCTCTGGATAGCGCGCGAGTGGTCGTTTGAATGGAACGGTGGCAGAAAAGGGGAAAATGAATTATCGATTCTAATTACACAGCCCTGCGATTCCCTGCTCTCTGTGTGACAGGCCTCTTTTCAGTTCTGTCACTGTAGACCCGGTTTATAGGAAAGGCCGGGACATTAACATTGTGCACTGATTGGAGTTGTTAAGTGACTGAAGTTGTTAACATTGATTATTTGGTTCGTGTTTGAGTTGCATGATGGTCCATGGTTTTTAGGGTTAACCTGCAGGAACAGTCCTTAAATTTACCCCTGCCACATTATCAGTTACCACCGCAGTAAACAGTGTTGGTACAGTACATTTTCCAGCACTTAAAACAGAATGCAGCATTTCTGCAAATAAGTGGTTCAAGTTGTAGAGCCGTCTGAGTATCACTGTTGGGAGTTTTACAGCTGAGCTCAGCTGTGTCTGCTCTGCATGGATTATTAGCATATGTATAGAACATATTTGCATGCAGCGCCTTTCAAGAAAGTTCACTAACACACTGCTGGGAGCTCTCCCTACCTTCCAGTTTGTGTTGCATAATCCTCAGAGATTTCAATGCATCATCTACAGGTTTCACATCTGAGGAGCTTTCGGTAAATACACCTTAAACACGAGGTTTCTTTTGGCTTACTTTGATCGGTACAAACTCCAGCCACCGTGTGTCCTTCATTACCGCCTTCATCATACTGCAGTTTTTCCCGCTTGTCTCAAAGCTGACTTTTAAACACATCTTCTGCGCATGGACACACACGTGCTCTGCATCATGGAGGACGGGAGCTCGGGATGGGCACGAGGTGTCTGATGGAAACAGGACACGCTCGTTCAGAATACTGATGAGAGGCAGTTGCGGATTCTTCAGATGCTGAAGTCAGACACACATACACGGTCGACGCACTTATACACAACCTCCACCTCTGTGATCCCTGTCAGAACTTGCTCTTTCTTGCGTTCATTGCTAATATACTTTGACGCGAAGTCCATTGTGTCAAATGAATGTCGACTGAAGTCTTTGCGCTTTGAACAGGCAAAGTTATATTTTAAAGGCCATTAGAAGTTATCCTCGCAAGATATATCATATCTACATGGTGTTAATATTCCCTACCACAGTGTCTTAAAGCAGATGAATCATAGAACGCCGTTCATAAAGACTTGTAGTGATGTATCTGCGGTTTCAAAGGTTGTACATTAAATCTTTTTTTTCCTCCCTACAAATGCTAAAGATTTAAATACATCGTGTGCATTAAGCATTCTGCTGCACCTTTGCAAGAACGATTAATTAAGACAAATTAAACCATTCCTCAGTTCGCCCCAGGAAGAGGTGTTTTATGGTCCCAGTGCTTGTGTTAGACTTTATCGTTGTCTGTCATTTTGACTGACAGGGTCATAAAATTTTGTTCTAATCTATTACAACCTGTCATTTTTATGTACATTTTTAATGGTAATGAGACAAAGCCTATTTGATGGCTTTTAACTTCAAAAACAATTGATAGCAATAGTAATGCCAAAGTAATTTTTAAAATGCAGGAGCAGGATGTAGTTGAATGTTGGAACACGCTCTTTGACCATCTTTAAAACACTGTGCTAAATTATTGACACTATTTCAGTATGGACCCCTGCATGGTCTGAACTTTCTTTTGGAAACATACAGTTGTAAAAAGGTCTTTGCTTTGGCAGCTGCACTTTCTGATGGTCCAAGAACTATTGGGGTGTCATTTGTAGTACTCCATAAAATGGTCTCCAAGTCATTGAAGTCTTTGGCCGTGTTTCGAAATTGCTACTATACATCAGTGGTTCTCAGCTGGTCTCACCTCAGGACCCACCACCACCTTTTTTCAACCACTCAAATATATCTAATGAAAAATGGTGCAGTTTGGACCTCAGACGGAACGAAACATCACAGTATGTCAGCATCACAAAACACAACAGTATAATAGTCAACCAAAGTGGTGGCAGTGCATAAGGGGAAAATATTCCCTTAACTTATATATGCGAAAAACTGCAACATAAATGCAACCACTGCAGGGCTCATCAAGTTTCAGGAATGGACCTGTAGCTGGGATTATCCAATCAGTGAATACATGGAGTGTAACTAATCTGCTGCACGGACGTCAAATGAAACCTATGTCCTTCAAAATAAGAGTGCAGCATCGACTTTTTGCCCACGGCCCACTTTTGGGTCCCGACCCACCAGTTGAGAACCACGGCTATATACTACATACCGCGTTTGGCAGTAGTATGTACTGTGGAGCTGTTCAAATGTATTTTGCGCTATGCTACACCAGGCACCAGTTTTGCGCCAACAATAGCCCGCCAAAAGCAAACCGCCGCTTCTTTAGCTATTGCGCCTCCTCCTGCTCGAATGCTACTGCTGTCCGCCATTTCAACTGTCGCTGTGACGTTCCAGCGCTTTGCATTGTGGGATACATTAGACTGGTCCGTTGCGTGCTTGTATTTTTGGCATACAAACTACATAATACATTTTGGCCAAATCAGTACGCACTGCTGGAATAGTACGCGATTTTGAACACAGCCTTTGACTTGTGTCTGTTTTCAAATACATTACCCTTAACCTTTGACTGTTACAATGTTATGGTCAAGTGTTGTTGTTTCTTAACATGAAAAAAAACTCTAAAACTTTCCACTTTTTTTTTGTCTAAATAACCTCCTTTTTATGTTTCTTGGAGACTCTTAGAGGAACGTTCCTGTTTATTTCCTTCCTCAACCTCTCCTCCCCGATGTGTCTCTGTCTGCTTTTCTGCTCTAATCATCCTTTTCTTCGGTCGCTGCTGTCCTGACAATATTTGGAGGCATTTGAAGTGTGTTGTTCTCTGATGTATGTCTGTGGGTTTCTGTGTTTGTGGGCTTCTGCGCTTGTTGGGAGGCAGAACGGCACATACAACACTGAATATCTTTGCACAGTTGTGTGCAACAAAGAAATCGAGCCAGAATGGAGGACACCGTGAAATGATAGCGGGCAAACGTGCGTGTGTATGTGTGTTTCTTGGTGTGTGGTGCATGATGGGAATGGGAGGATAAGATCTCATTTCTATTTCTTGGCAGAGCATTGGTGGAGATTGAGCAGAGCAGAGCGAGCAGTGTGGGGATGTTGCGGGGGGGGGGGGGGGGGGGGGTTGGGGGGCGGGGGGTGTCAGGTCGCAGGCACACTCCCAATCTCATATTTACTGTACCCACTGATTCATTACATCACATGCAGTACTGTATAATCCTCCTCTGAGGTGGGGGGAGAGGGGAACAGAGGGAGGTGAAGGGAGATATGAGTGAGGAAAAGCAGCCCCTCTGTCTCCGTAGCAGCCCTTTGAAATGGGAAAAGAAGATAATACTTTAAAAGCATTAAAGAAAAATGGAAGATCAGCAGCACCGGCTCCGAATTGCCAGATTGAATATATCCTCATTATTTAATTATCTGTCTCTTTCCTCTGTTTTCTGTCCTCACATATCAATTCCCTTAAGAAAAGTATGGGCATATGAAAAGAAATCAAACATCCCCTGTGTGCCAGTACGCTTACATGAACAGATTTACTATTTTCATGACTCCCCCCCTCACTGCCTGCTCTCTCTCTGTGTCTCCCTCAATCTCTCTATCTATCTCTCTCCCCCCTTCCCCCTGCTCTCTCTCCCCCCAAAATTCAATCTCGTATTTGCCAGTGATGGAGAGGAGCTCGGCAGTTTTATGCCAGGCGCAGTAGAATATATTAAACTGCGGGAAAAATATAAATAAATAAAAAGTGGGGATCTATCCGTCCTAGTTTCTCTTCATTGAATGAGCATGATTTGGTCGAGCACGCTGTTTCATTTACTTATTTCTTTCCTTACCATGCAGTGTTCAGTACGGTTTGTATCCGAATATTGATATTGACTGCCTGAGGCTTGGTTGGAACGTGATTATAGACGGGGAGAGGAGGGGTCACTATGCTGTCGAGTAAGACAAGAAAAGTTATGTACCGTACTGTGTGCTTCCCTGGAAAGAGAGTTGTGTTTCTCCATTAGGGAAACAAAAGGTCAGTCAGCGGTCAACAGCTATGATAATTTTAAGAAACATTTCTGTATGTTTAGTTAGGACAAAAGTTTTAGTGAAACGCTTCAGTCTGTTAATCCATTATCTATACCACTTACCATGTTCAGAGTCGCATGGGGGCTAGAGCCAATCCCAGCTGTCATTGGGCGAAAGGCGGGGTACACCCTGGACTGGTCGCCTGTCAATCACAGGGCTGACACATACACAACCAGTCAAAAGTTTGGACACATTTTCTCATACAAGCGAATGGGAAAATGTGTCCGAACTTTTGACTGGTGGTGTAGAGGCAGACAACCTGGCACACCCACACCTACGGGCAATTTAGAGTCACCAATGAACCTAACGAGCATGTCTTTGGACTGTGGGAGGAGTACCCAGAGTGAACCCACTCTTCGACTAGGAACCTTCTAGCAGTGCAGCAACAGTGCTAACCCTAGCCCTAGTCTGTTACCAAACAAAGTTTACCTTTAGATTACCTTCTTTTGCCTTAGTTCTTTGGAGCCTGAAGTGACCATATTTGGACAAGAGGGTGGAGCTTAAAATGAGGGAGTAGTTGGCCAAGTACAAAGCTTTACAGTCTGTGCCTATTGCTAATTCATTAGCCGAGCAATGAGCAAGTTAATATAGTGTTTCCCACAGAAGCAGCACCAACCTGTCACTCAAAGCGGCCATGCCCCTAATTATGCATAACCTTAAACCACCATCAATAGGAGACTTGCACACTTATAATGAACCCTCCCCCCTACAGTTATGATGAATACATAACAGTGTTAGGGTTAGACATAGAGACCAAAACCATTTGTTCTTTCTTCCCATGCTATATAATTGTGCATGTTAGCATTGGGCCCATATGGGGATCGACTCGCTTTTGGAGCCAGCCTCAAGTGGTCAGTGTAGGAACTGCAGTTTTTGGTACCTCCAAGCTGTCTTCATTTTCTCTCCCAGGAGGTTGTAGCTTTCGTGCTAACAATCCAGATTAACTGAAGAATCCAACATTGGTTTTATAACGACATTGAAAAGCACAGTATGTTATTTGTACTACAATTTTCCAGATCCAAAATAGCTTAACTTTGCTTGTTGGCCCAGCAGAACAAAATATTTACAGAGCAAAGCAGCAAGTCTTCATTTGTCTACAAATCCTCTTCAAAAGATAAAAACCAACACTGCATTAAGTCCTGTGCATGCAAAGCCTGATGTATCCGCTTTTCATCTGAACCACAAAGCCTCCATTGTTGTAAAAAGAAATATTAAAAACACATCAGTGAGCCGCAGCGTGGTCTCTCATCGTGGCTGACATGTTTTTTTACGACGAACATGGGCACTGTAATTTATTTTGAGTCAATCCCACACACATTGTCCTGCTGCCCTAAATACTCGCTCGAGCACCAAATCCTTAGCTGAAAATACGTCCCAACGTTCACTTTGTCCTTCTGTTAAAATAACATTTGCTTAAAAAACACAGTTTCAGGAAATATTTTAGCCTTTGTTAAAAATGAAAGCGCATATGTGTGACATGTTTGTCAAGACGTACACCTTCAGAATGAAAGAATAGGGCTGAACAGGAAGTGAGGCCGTATTAAGATTTGTACTAAAGCATTGTGTTTTTTTGATCTTTTAATGGGATTTATCGACAATAAAAGAAATTGAATATTGCCGGCGTGATCCTTTAAGCGATTGACTGACCATCAGGTTTTTCCATCCCATGATTGTTTCACCAGCAGACAGTCGTATGCTATTCTTAAACACAACACGTACCAAAGATTACTTTGTCATACGGCCTGTAAAGCCAAACCTGTGTGTGTGTGTGTGTACATATCTTTCCGAGTATTTGAATGCCGCTATATAATGTTCTTCCGACTCTTTATTTGAATAGCAGCAGATAAGTCATGAATGAACAGGTCACTTTTGCGTGGGCCGCCGTCTCTCTGGCAACAAACCGAGCTTCATACAATCTCTCGTCGCAGATTGGACCAGCGGCCGCAGCGATGGAGAGATGAGAAGAGGAGGAGGTGGAGGAGGAGGGAGAGGAAGAGATTGAATGAGGGGTGTGAAAGCCAGGCAGCAAGGGGAGATGAAAAAAAAGAAGCTTCAGAAGCCGGTTAAAATCAGGTACGGGCGTCTGAAATGTGTTGCAGAGAGCATGTGAGGAAGGCGAGAAAGAAAGGCCGAGACAAACAAAGACGTAAAACAAACACAAAGTGGGCTGACGGGGCTGATTGATGGAGACGAGCGAGACGGAGATGGGTAGCGGTTATTGAAGGAGAGTGCAGCCAATAACCTCCCGTGGGTGCGCTGTGTCAAGTCCATATCCACAGCCAGCAAGGCATCAACTGTAATAGAAATTCCCTATTGACCGGTAGATGGAGGCAGGTGGGAGTCCGTGGATCTATTCTCTTACATCTGCTGGGAGCAGAGCACAAGCTGACATCGGCTGTATTTATCAAATCCTCCCATCTAGCTCTCCCCTTTTCCTGTCTTCCCCACCTGTCGTCCCTTTTCCGCTTCCCCTCACTCTCTCCGTTTCTCGGCTACCCCGAGAGCCCGTGATCAATACCTCATGTGTCTCCTTTGCCGCCTTTACGTGACTGCGAAATGGAGGAAGCAGCAGGAAGCCAGACACCGGGAAGACAGACAATAGCTGGCGGTTGTTTTTTGGCTCGGGTGAAGAGTTGAGAGTGTCGCGGGTATCTGTAAAAGATGTCACAGCTCACGCAGCGTGATGTACCTGCATTCCTGGAATCCGAACCTGTCTCTGCACAGCATCCGCCTGAACGTGTCATGAGTCGATTGTCAGTCAAATGTCAATGCCCGCTCACTTCCTCCCTCTCCTTGTTCCTCCCCTGCCTGACACAAAAACACACCTTTCTGTGTGACAGGTGCTCAAAAGTCCACCGAAACTTGTGGCCCTCTCAACAGGGAGATGCATTACCTCTAGTGTCATCTCCCCCCGTTGCTGTGGTACCCTGACGCAGCCTGGAAATCGTTGATTGACGCACTGGCAGTATCATGGCTGACATGATGAGACAAGTGACGGGTGACACTCTGACACCCAAGTCTCACGCCAGCGATGACAGCGCCTCATGGATGACAACACTCTCTCAAAGACTTTCCTTCACACGCTATGACACAGGCACAAATGTACATTTCTTAAAGAGAATATATCATACGTGTCAAACATGCTGCCCACACACGCACACACAGCCCATTTCTCTGAATGAAACACTCTCTGATGCTCATATGCTCAACTTATCTCTCGCTCGTACACTCACACAAACACCATCCCATCTTCCAAAGCCGTCTTTTCCACGGCTCATTTCCTCCCTCCTCTCCTCTAAAAATGACAGTGGCAGATATTTCCACTCACTCGGAAGGAAAAAGAGCAGATATATCTAGTTGAGTCACAAAATTGGGTTCAAATTATATTGCTCTGTCAAGGAAGCCTTGACTTCTTCTTACCAGACCTGACATTTGGAGTGTATCCGCAGGATACCAATTTTACTCTCTTCCTCCCGTTCAACACTGTGCTGACTCACTTTGTTGTGTATTTTCGATGCACTCATGCTCTATTAGATATTGTTTTACAGGCAGGATGTTTTCTCTGAGCAGATTCTAGTCTTGTTCACACCTCTCCTCAGGTCACAGGCAGCACGTCTGACAGACGGAGGATTACTGCAGCTCTGAACAATGATTCTTTTTAGTTGCGTCTGTCTCGCAAGGAGTTTGTCATATAGTGACCTTTCGTACAACATTTGATAATATTGGATTCGATGAAAGGTCATTGATCCTTGTGGGTTATCACACTATGAAGCAAGGATATAATAATACCTGTATACTCAAACCCCTGCTGGCTTAAGAATACAATATCAAGTTATATCAAGCTTGTGGAAGAGTTTAAGATTTTAAAGATGTAATCTCGAAGATCTCAGTTGCGGGCGCATAAGTCCCACATAACCAGGCGTCCACGGTTGGCTCCGGTTGTAACTCTCCGGAACCGGAAAAGCAGCCGCTTAGCTCCGCCTGCCCTCTCAGGCAGACCAACCACTGCTGGGTGATGGAAAACAAGTCACTAACTGGACGCAGCTTGTCATTTTTTGACATTTTCATTCATTGTGTTACCTCATTCAGCAATAGATAGTGGAGAAAGCAGGCTTGTAGGGGCAGGGTTTCTTAAAGGGACAGAGCTGACTGAGTCGTTTCAGACAGAGGACCTGCAGAGGAGTTTTTCTAACTGTAAATTATGCTAAGCTACTCCACAGGTATGACACAGTGAAAATATGAAGCTTGAAATTAGCATAATACCCCCCTTTAATATAGACACAGTAATTAGCTAACGTTAACTTCTACCACACAGGTGAGTAAAAAAGGAAATCGCTTTGTCAGTGCCATTGGCTCAACCTGAGATGATCCCAAATCATCAGACACAAACCAAGAACATAGATCAATGTGCAGACTGACTGTCTCATAGATGTTGACCTTTAGATTCAGCTCCCTTGCTACCTAAGTCCTCCTCACCCTTGCACGGACCTAAAAGACCAGAGGAAATAACCATGAGGGAGTAGTATCGCTGCAAAAAAAAAACCATTATCTGAAAAACATTCTCCGTTTGGGTTTACATTTGTGATTTATTGCTTGCTGCAGTTATTCACCGACTTTAAAGTCTTTATTTATTCCAAAGTACCCGACTTGCCAACCTGCAGGGCTCCACCATGTCACCAACTTTTTCCCCAACTTCCTTCCAGTTCAAACCAGCGCTAAATGCTCTTTTCCTAAGCTAAGATTAGCGTCAGTGACACTCTGATCCTGGTTGACGACACCTAAAGGAAGGAGCTGAAGTGAGACAGGCTAATTGAGAAAAAAGCAGATCCCTTCCTCAGGATAGGCTAATGTTAATTCTTGTGGTTGGGATGACATTACACGACTGATTTATCCTATCTGTTACCCCTGCTACCACTCCTCCAGCTCCTATTGAACTTTCTCTTATCAGTATTGTATAATGATTCTTTATTCCAACTCATGTTGTAACTGAGAGAGAAAGAAAGAGACGGTGGACAGGAAGCAGAAAGAAAATGTCTTGCAGATGATAGCTGGCGGAATAGACATACACACAGCTGCACATGCACGCTTAGAGAAGCTTTCTTTCCAAGGACGAGAAGGAAAACAAGCTGCTGAAGTGGTGAAAATCATCTTATATAAAATCCCCGGGCTTTGACCTGGTAGTATTGGGAGGATGCAGGGACTTACTGTACAGCACAGGGGCTGCGGGCTAAACCATACATACGTACAATGAGGGTTAAAGGCCTCTCACTATTACCTTCTGATCTTAGCAATTTATTTCCAAACCTTTAGCCCTCCTTCTCCCGTGGAAACAACCCGTCGAAATACGAGAACAATACAAATGTATCGGACAAAAACACTGCAAAAAAGTCTCCACTCTTTGAAATGTTTTGTGGCTTATTCGGTCTCGCTGCTCCACTGCCTTTCATGACCTTTTTTTTTAGGCTCCTATGGTCAAATAATTGAACACATGATGCCAAATTTAGCAGCTCAATCCGCCTTTGAACGCAACACTGTTTTTGCCTCCTGCTGAGATGACAATGTTTGGCCTGTCCGACACAGTTGTGCCTTTGAACTCTCTCTGGTCCTGACTCCAGCTGAGGAGGAACTGCTGAGTCGTCAAGACCAGTAAACACACTTTGTGTGTGTGTGTGCGTATGAATTACAAGTGATGTGTGTGTGACAGCAGAGGAGGCTGTTGGACAGCAAGGACGTTGCATAATGACAGCTCCATTAGTGGCCCTCCTGGGGCTCTATAGGGGCCTTCTGATCAATCTGGCCCCTGCTTGGCCCTTGGCCTCGCCTGTACCTGTGGCCCTTAACTCACACTGCATTCACACTCTGTATTGGCAAGAGTTATTGATACAAGGGCAAACACACATACACACAAGGATACAGATGCATTAGGCATGCATATATACACTCAAAGGCACCTGTATGCGTGCAGACATGACTGGTTGTATGATACACATTTCACATGATAATTAATATGCACAAATACAGGCCTTTAGGTGCACACAAACACACAGAGATCTGCACACATGGTTACAGACACTAACAAATCATCCACAGCCTTCCCAGCTGGCTGAACTAGTGTGTCAGAAGGTTATTCACACTCCTTCACATTCCCTCAAACACAAACACCTTTTACATCTGTCAGTATAAGACATCCACAAATGAATTGTAGATGAATCATTTGCATCGTAGATGATTCACTTGCAGGGCTGTTGTTGAAGGGAACTTGCGTGGGATTCACTTTCAAACATATCTCTATTTTATCTCTCTGTTATGTGCTGTAGTAACCACCAGGTGCAGTTTCCCTCGTGAGGTTTTTTAATCTGTCATTTATCCATTCATAGGTGTCTATTTATACGTCTGTCTTTGTTTAAAAGTAGGAATAGCAGTCTGAAAATAACTGTTACAGAAGTAAAAGTTTTATTGTAAGTACTATTGTCTGGTAGTTTAAATATTCTGTTTATGTGTCAAATCTTAGTGGATAAAGTAACAACTATAGCTGTCAAATAAGTGTAGTGGATTAATTCATAGGTTCATTTTCTACAGCTTAACCAGTGCCTGGTCGCAGTGACTCCCGGGCCTGGTCACAGTGACTCTGGGGCTTGTCGCAGTGACTCCTGGGCCTGGTTACAGTGAGCCTTGGGCCTGGTTGCAGTGACTCCGGGGCCTGGTTACAGTGAGCCTTGGGCCTAGTTGCAGTGACTCTGGGGCCTGATTGCAGTGACTCCGAGGCCTGGTTGCAGTGACTCCGGGGCCTGGTTGCAGTGAGCCTTTGGCCCGGTTGCAGTGACTCCGGGGCCTGATTGCAGTGACTCCGAGGCCTGGTTGCAGTGACTCCGGGGCCTGGTTGCAGTGACTCCGGGGCCTGGTTACAGTGAGCCTAGGGCCTAGTTGCAGTGACTCCGGGGCCTGGCTAAAGTGAGCCTTGGGCCTGGTTGCAGTGACTCTGGGGCCTGGTTGCAGTGACTCTGGGGCCTGGTTGCAGTGACTCCGGGGCCTGGTTACAGTCAGCCTTGGGCCTAGTTGCAGTGACTCCGGGGCCTGGCTACAGTGAGCCTTGGGCCTGGTTGCAGTGACTTCGGGGCCTGGTTGCAGTGACTTCGGGGCCTGGTTGCAGTGACCTCGGGGCCTGGTTGCAGTGACTCTGGGGTCAGGTTGCAGTGACTCTGGGGTCAGGTTGCAGTAACTCCAATGCCTGTTTGCAGTGACTCCAGGGCCTGTTTGCAGTGACTCCAGGGCCCGGTCGCAGTGACAGCTGGCTAGCCAAGGTAGTGCGGAAGTTCTTCTTTCACACAAGGTTTTTCAGCCTCTGCTGGATCTTGAGGCGTTCCGAAGCTAGACAAGATTGAGTAAATAGCCTTTCCAGCATATTCTGCATCTTCTTTGAGTTGGAAATGAGACAAAATCTCCAGTGGAGGGTACAAAGGAAGCAACTTGTTCAGATGTCTGAACCTCCTCCATAGGTTCCTTTAGCAGCTCTAGTCCAAATGTTCTTTGGTCGTCTGAGTTCCTTACCCTGTCTGTAAGGTTGAGCCCATTTTGGCTATGGGAATCTTTGATCATATTCTTTCGGTCACTACGCAAAGCTCATGATCATTGGTAGGGTAGAGCATCAAACGAATGGATAGCTTTGCCTTCTGGCTAAGCTTCTTCCTAACCGCAAGGATTCGGTACAACACCCACATTGCTGCTTATGCCGCTCCACCAATCTTTTGCATGAAAAGAAACTAGTTCAGGTGTTAAAGTACATCACATTAACACTGACAGAAAAGTAAATATCTTCCATGTTGGGAAATAATTGTCCAACAGTGACCAACAGTGTGTGTTCCATAAAAGGATCCACCAGCCTGTTTTGACCCCATATCTGTCAGGCTCCCCTGTGTAATCATATAAAGGTCAAAATGTACAGTTCAAAAGGTGACCTGGATCAATAACCATGTGGTTTCCTGTCCTTGTCTGGCTGTTTGGCCCGTGTATGGCTGCTGCGCGTGGCAGATTGATCTCCAGAAAATGTGAAGTTGTCAACCACTGTGTCCATCAAATTGCCTGTTAGAGCCATTTGTCTTGTTTATACGTGTCGACAGGGGACACTTGTAGACGAGGCAAACCCACAGTTTCTGAATTGCCTGACTTCTGGGATCTCCTGTGGTGGACAGTTGTTTGCTGATGTCTTTATATTGATCATCCCTTGCAATAGGAAAAGCCAGCGTGTTTGAGTGTTATTACCAAATCAAGAAATAAACAGAAATCCTGCTGTTTTACTTGCAGAGAACGAATCATGCTCTCAGCAGGTATATGCATGATGTATTGCAACTTAATCACATCAATCAGATCTAAAATTTGGCTCTTTTTTGCTCCAAATCTCTAGTGGGCTTACTCTCTCATTACATTTGCTTCCCCCATTTCCACGTCTCTTCTAGGTTATGAGGCTAATTCCTCACGTCTCCTTCTATATCTCCAATCTTCTTCCCCGGGTGTTAAATTATGGATGAAACTTACCTGACAAGGCACAGAGTTACATAAGCCTCCCTCCGTCCTCTCACCTGGATCCCAGCGGCTTCATTATTCTGTGTGAGGATCATTTGGCTGTGAGTAAGCCCTGCCCCGCCACAGGGGAGCCGACATTAATATTTATTAGAGAGGCTTTTCGGAGAGAAGAGATACCGGGAAAAGGAGGGAATAGATGGGCAGAAAACGAGAGAAAGAACTTGAGTGAGAGGAAGAGATACTTATGTGAATGCTTTTGTGTTGCATGTGCAAGCGGTCGTCAAAGGTTCAGGCCACAGCCAAAGGTTCGGACAGATCGGACATGTAGAGGACGATGCAGCCATCTGTTTCAGGCAAAGTGAATACCAGTTTACTCTAAAATTCTCCATCTTTTTTTGGGGTGAAAGCTAATAGCGTGTGTTTTCTCCCCAGGCTAACAGCATGTTGGGTTATTTATTCATAATCTGATCCACCGGGCCAAAAGTGTACCCTATTTCTCTCCGCACTCCCTCACCCGTCCCCTTGAACCGAGCATATGGAATAATGAAACACGGTGGCACAAGATTAAAAACTAAAGTTACATTAAATTAGAATAAAATCGAATGAAATATGAGAGAAAATCGACGTTTCCTCTTATACGACTGCTTTGAAGAATGTACATTATAAAACTATGAATCTTCCCGTGACTTCAATTATTCAACCTCGCTCGTAATGAATGCTCCCATCTGCTTCATATATTAGCTTAAAGATGTATTAATATGAATCCCATTAATTAGATATTTTCTATGCAATTTTTCTATACCACATTTTCAAGGCTAAGCCGGAGCAGATCTTGTTTCATGTTATCTGAGCAGGTGATTTCATTGATCTCTGAGTTGTCTCTAACCAGGGATTTATTATCACCGTAACCGTATGTTTAACCTCAACAGCATTGAATTCCTCCCTAATATGTTTGCAGTGGCTCCAGACCGTGTAATCCCATTAGTTGTTTGGGCCTATCGGCTCTCTGGCCAGCACATGTTCAGAGCAGAACTCCTTTTAGGGCCTGTTGCGTTCCCCTGGCACTAACCTAATTCAATGTTTGGGCACAAAAAGCATTATTGTTATTAATTTCTTTTTTTTAAAAGGTTATTTTTTGGGCTTTTGCCGTTATTGGATAGGACAGCTGGAGAGAGACAGGAAACGTGGGGGTGGAGAGAGCGGGGGATGACATGGGAGTCGGGGACTGTAGCCCTTTACACACCCTCTGCACGAGCCAAACCAGCACCCTAAGAGCATTGATACAAATAAGTGTGTTGGTTAGGAAGTCATGTTGTGGCTGCATCCAAACCAGGTGCATGTTTTTATGTGGTTAGTTCAAATATGGATAGAAAGTCAAGCGGGTGGGACAGAAGATGAATTGATAATTTTCTTTATGTCAGCGGTGAATCAGAAATGTAAAGTGTCAACTGATATTTTAGTCAAATTTATTGATATTTCATGAAGTTTTATTTTGATTTCAGCTTCTCTTAAAGTGGTTATCTCGAAGATCTCAGTTTGGTTCTCTTTGGCGGCACCTATGGCGATAAGCGGTAATTTCGGGAGCACACTTCCCAGATATCCAGACAGTGTTGCATGTGTGACGTCCACGGTTGGCTCTGGTTGTGACTCTGGATTTTCCTCGCTGGCGGTCGCTTTCCTTTTTAGACTGTTTGCTTCATCTGAGCGTCGAGTTTGTTTCTTTTTCTTTCGATTTTCTCTTATTTTTGAAGTTGTATCTGTAGTCATCGATCTTTTCTTTGTTTGTTCAGCAATAGTAGATTACTGTTTACTCGCAACACTTGCAGAGACCGGAAAAGCAGCCGCTTAGCTCCGCCTACCCTCTGTGGCAGACCAACCACTGCTGGCTGATGGATAACGCGTCACAGACAGTCAGTCTCTAATACTGCAAATGCAAAGGCTTTCATCAGTGGGCCATAGGCTCAATCACCATTGTGTTCCCTCAGTCGGAGATAGACTTAACAGACATTTATTTCAATGAAAATCTTCGAGATTCTCACCCAAAAGAGTAATAAGAAAAACAACTCTATCAAATGTGAGTTGCTCGTATTGACTTCGCTGTTCCCCTCAGCTATGTGCACTGTTTTAGCATCTTATTATTTTTGTTTTCTGGCCTGTATCTTAACTCTTCTGGTCTCATCACCTTCACGGCTTCTGTTCTGCTGCAGCAGGTTGCTGTAAAACTCATTGCAGAATAACTATCCATCACCAAACAGCAGATTACATTTGCAAGTTGCCGGTGACCAAAGTGGTTTAGGTTTAAAGTTTTCAAGAGGTTCTCGTTTAATCTTGTTAACAGAATTTTCACTTTTAATTCAGTTCTCATCAATTATAACCTAGCTGAACAACTTTAAAAACACCCCAATTCCCCACTTGGATCACAAAGCCTCTGAACACACTATAAATGCAAGTGATGACTCAGTGGAAAGCCAAAGGGGAGCGCGACAGGACAGCTTTTAAATTAAATCTCTGGCCCAAACTCTGGCAGCAGTATTGAACAGAATGCACGGTGTACCTAAAATTTATACGACACATTCGACCCCACTGGTGTAATATTTATATCAAAACAACATTAAATATTCAAGGCTCAAGCTATTGCGTGAAAGTTTACCAGCATCCTGGAGTAATTCTAATGAAATGTACGTAAAGAGATAGAAACATATTTGTATCTGTGTTGGAAAAGACCATTTTTGCAGTGTTGGACTTTGGGATTTATTTTTTATACACAGAAGCATTCATCCTCAGTCACAGATGCCGAGGCATATGGCCGACCCGAGCAACAGCCATCTTTTCTCAAGAGTGATGTGTTTCCTCTCTCCCAGCTGCTTGGCATAGCACTCTGCCTAAAACTGCGCTCGGAGATGACAACAAATCAACACTGAATCGGCTCTTAAGGGGCACCTCTTGTCACACAGCCTTCAAAGAGAGTGCTGAAAAGTCATTTTACCACTTTGACAGTAATTCCAGGTCCATTAAGGATAACCTTTTAAATTCTGACACTCAAAAACAGATGATTACATTTCAAAAGTTTATGTTCTGTCTTTTTCTCAGCCCGTGTGAGTCATAGGAGGCAGCGAACAACAAGCACTCAGGCTTGTAGATACTCATGTGTGACTCATGGTTTTGCTGGGTGATTTGCTTGATAATTAGTTGGATTACCACCTGTCAGATGTCTTCCAACACACAGACCTGGCAGAGAAAAAGAGCTTGTTGTACAAAAAGTCCATTAGTATCCTGCTAGCTGCCTTTTTTCCCTTTTTGAGTGATGCCTGAAGATGTAATTTGGTCTCTTACACAGTAACGTTCTACGACATGTCTGGGACTAACAAGGCAGAAATCTCAAGACTCAAGTGTACAGCACACTATATATACACTGCATATTATTTTGTCAAGAACTTACTTCCTTTCATGTAGGAGGAAAGCATTTTGTTGGGTTTAAACTATCTAACTAAAAAAAATGTTTTAATTAAGACACATTTGAAGACACTGTCCCTCCTGTCACTGTGCTCTTTCGTTTTAATTAACCTATTTTACAACAGCATTTATAATACATAAAAATTCACAACAAATACACAAGATGCAGTTCAAAACAAACCCAACAGACAGACAAGATATACACTTTCATACAATGAAACCCCATAAAACAGGAAGAGGAGGATCTAGCTTTAGTTTTGCTGCTTCATGTTCACCTGGTCTGTTATGACTAGTAGCTTATTGTGGCTAATGTTAGCTAACTTTAGCTGTTGCTGTGGAACTGACATGAGAAATAAATATACCACTTTTACTGAAATATGAATCTGTTACAAGCCCACATGAAGTGTAATAGTAGCACAAGCAAAGAAGAGCTATAAAGTCAGTTGTTACACAGAAATATCTACAGCTAGCTAACGTTAGAGGCTGCACGGTGGTGCAGTGGTTAGCGCTGTTGCGCCTCACAGCTAGGTTCGGACGAAGTGGGCCTTTCTGTGTGTAGTTTGCCTGTTCTCCCCGTGCATGCTTGGGTTCCCCTCCGGGTACTCCGGCCACAGTCCAGAGACATGCTCGTTAGGGTCATTGGTTACTCTAAATTGCCTGTGAGTGTGAAAGGTTGTTTGTCCCTATGTGTCAGCCCTGTGATTGACTGGCGACCGGTTCAGGGTGTACCCCGCCTCTTGCCCAATGACAGCTGGAATTGGCTCCAGCGGCCATGAACAGGATGAGGGGTATAGATAATGGATGGATGTATAGGGACACGTATGATGCTTTGAAACCAATGCCACGGACTGCAGCATTTATACGGCCTTTATAATACATAAAAATCAACAATACACAAGGGACTTTACAAAACAAACCCAACGGAGAAAACAATACAAAACACACACTTTCATACAATAAAACACCATAATATAGGAAGACTGCCCGATTTAAAATCTGTTTAGAGTTTATTATGATTCCAGTCAGGATCCAGTCTTGCTCGGTCTGGTATGACTAGTAGCTTATTGTGGCTAATGTTAGCTAACTTTAGCTATTGCTGTTGTACTGAACCGAGAAGTAAAATTTTCCCCCATTTTTTTACTGAAATATGAATGTTACAATCCTAAATGAACTATAACGGTAGCACAAGCAAAGTGTTATAAATTCAGCTAAATATTTGACTAGTATCAGCTACACAGAAACATCTACAGCTAGCTGACATTAGCTAACGTTAGCACTGTAAACTACTGGTCATACCTGAACTAATAAGACTGAAGCAACAACGTTTCTGGGTGTATTGACTTGAAAAAAAGCTCAATGTATTGCTTGTGAATTCTAATATTAATTTGTAGGAGGAAAAAATATGTTAAATGTACATGTTTAATATAACACAGTTTAGCTTTAAGAGACGTCTGATCTCACACAATGTTCTCTCCCCCACACATATGAAAGTTGGTAAATTATTCACATGCTCGGTGATTTAATAGTTCCATGATGTATAAAAGGGCTGTACCACCTTGGGGTTTAACTTATATGCATGCAGTGAATATGGATTTGACGCACACCTGACAGATTGAGGTTAGAGCCAAAGCTATGGTTAATGTTAAAGACTTGCAGTTAAATTACTCGTATAGAATGACACTGTCACAGATGAAAATAGGATTGCCAGGAAGTGTTTACATTAGGGAATAGTTTGCTGCATGTTGATATAATGTATGCAGGCGATTGCATAAAATCCCTGGAGCAAGCGTGGAGTAAATGCAAAATGCCATTAAACACTTCTGCAAGGCTGAAATGAATACAAACACAATGCAGTGTGCTGGTTCAAAGGTCTCATGTTGATACCTTGTGGCTTGTGTCAATGCACATATGCAAAGCTGGTCTCTGGAAAACTCCATCCCCTCCAGCCACCAGCCTGCAGGCCCGTAACACTCCGAGTCTCATTAATAAGATATAGTGGGTTCATGCTACAGGGGTTCAGGGAGCGCTCGCTCCACTTTAGGACTATAAACCTCCTGCTCTTCCCTGTGACCGCTCTGCCCATGCTTGAAGGTAGCCTGGGGACAGATGCGCCAGGCCTTCGTATGGTTACCATCTAAAACAGTGGAAAATGCTGGTGTGTGGGGTTGTTTGGATCCACAAGTTTAAAAAAAAAATCTACAGAAATTTAAAAGAAGGCAAAATGAAACAAGAAGAAATAAATGTGTTTGTGATCAGTCGGGCCTCCGGCAAAGCGAACAGCTTAAAAGGAAAAATGATTCCTCCAAAGGGACTCAATCCTCTGAAATACAATGAAACAACACACATTAAAAGAGAGAGAAACTAGCACGCACATTGCACATAGTACACAGCCATACTTTCTTTCATACTTAAAGGGCCGGTTCGCTGATTTTCAATCTCAGTCCTATCATGCTCTGTGCATTTGGAGGACGCTATCCACTTCTCCATTGGGCCCTGGAAAACCTACGCTACTACGTAAAATGCGCCATCTGGCGGAGGCCAGTGAGCTCGCTTAACTACACTTCCTCAATCTTGGACGCCAGCCTCTGATGTCATGTCTCGTTCAAAATCGTCAGGTTTGAAATGTGGACTGCAGACCTGAAGATTTTTTAGACGATCCACTGGTATATTATCGTCGTATTTCGGATTCTGTACCGCTCTGACCCATCTCCTGCAGTGAAAATGTTAGTATTTCACTCCAGCGTCTCTTGCTGGGCCGTTCCTTTCAGAGGGAGGGGCGCAATGCACGCTGGGTGTTGTAGGAATGTAGAAGGGGCGAAACCACGAGCTGTTTGTGCAACTTTCTCCACAGCTATGGCGCCAATTTCTAATATTATTGCTATTGATTATAGAGAACACCGGCTTTGACTGACGGTAGCTTTTTCCAGAGGTGAACTGCTCCTTTTACAAAGTGGAAATTTGCTTTGAATTCAAGCTGCACATCCCAACACCTGTGGATTCATTATGCAAGCACTTTCCTGTCTCAGTGAAAACTTCAGTCTTCAATCAGCCCTCTTCCTGTCAGACATCCTGTGCAGATAAAGTGTTTACAGTCTTCCACTGAGGACAAATTAACTTGTAAATATGCTCATTTTTCTGTCACATTACGAGCCGCAAATGAAGAAATTGACTGCCACTTTGGAGGCTAAACGCTAATGTAACATTTTAGTTGATAGACAGATCAATAGTCAAAGATGTGTGTGTGTGAATGGACAAGTTGTGAACCTGACTGCATTTTATCCCAGGGTTGTTTTCATTTCAAACGACTGACCATGAAAGCTTTATGAAAGCGTTCTACACTCGACCGTGCCAGCGCCAAAAAAAGCACCTTAGTGTTGTTCATCAGCATGTAGATGAGAGGTAAATGTATTCATCTCCTACCAGGAGAAGCCTGATCTGTATTCATACCCTCATTTGCATATTTCCCAATGATCTCTCTTCATCTACTCCCTCCCTCTCTCTTCTTCTGTGTTTGTTTTATCACAGAGGACTGACAGTGATCTACTTTCACCCCCGATTTATCCTTTTAAAAAGTGGTAGAGTTACATATCCAGGCGGGGTTGGAGTTCCTTTGATAGAGTAATTAAAGTGGTCACATATGTGCTAGATAGAGCGAGGATGGTGACACTGTCGTACCTTTAAATTTAGCGTGTATGGGTACAAATTCGATCAGACATCTGTCAAATAGAAAATGTAGCATTAAAGCCAACTCGGGCATATTGATTAACACGCTGAGGTTTGATTTATGTGTCATCACTTATATTTATTCTTAATGTTCTCATTTTAGATACCAGATGGAAGACAGCCATGTTTTCTCTATGGACCTGCACCTACTCCAGTTTAACACCAGCCCTCTTCTCCAACTCCCCTTTAAGGTACAGTAAAATCTTGTTACACATTCATGCGCGTCCCTAAAATTTTATATGTAATAAATACATGCATTCAGGTGACACTACAGCACTCCCACAGCTCCCACATCTGACATATCTGAAGCTCTGGATTCACATCAAACAATGCCGCTGTGCGCTACAGTGGCAGCTCCGCCACCACGCTGAACATATCTGATTCCAATACATTATTCAACACTCGCTCCTATACATATTCACCAATCTGGAGTCAATTGAGCTGCGATGTTCCCAGCCGGGGCAAGAGAAAGAAACAGCGGCCGTCTGAGACAAGCCGCTGAGGACGGTCAAACAGTGATAAAACTCCATGAATCTGTGGCGTGAAATTGCTTCAAAAGGTAGATTTCTTTTCCCTCCTTTGTGCGACTTTTACTTAAACGTCTGGCCGTGAAATATTTTCACTTTGCAAAGCTGTTAAAGTTTCACTCATGAAGTTTCCAACGGCCTTCGTTACCGTCCTTGAACATTTATCTTCTGTACTCTCTTTCTTCACATTCACAACACAATGCGCGGCACAATGTGAACTTGACTGAATGGTAAAGTAAGTAAATGAATCATCAGCCTGCAGTGCGCTTTAAATTAAAACTCATAAAAAAAAAAGCTCCTCTGACTGTGGCTTGTTCCTGTTTTACACCCTCTACCTCACACCTGAAGTGGTTGCGTACATGCGCTCCACTTCCCCGCTTGAATCAATACACTTTGAGCCAAATGTCAACACTGGTTAGAGAGAACGCAGCGGGCAGAGGAGACCAAAATATAGAGGAGGTGCATTGATTCATTATATAAGGTGGTTTGTGACATTATACAGAAGTGTAAGTCTCTGAAAGGGCAGTCCGATTCATTCACAGACACGACTGCAGAACTTTCTTTGCTCCCCGTGCGTCATACATCATACATCACATCCTTCTCTATCCTCTCCTTTACTTATATCTCTTAGACTGGGCTCCTGCTTATTGATCCCTCGGCATTCAGCAGACTTCATTAGCGCAGCACTTACTCGTGCCAGCGTGTTTTGTTTGATCAGTCATTAGCAACTAATCATTAACGTGCCCGAACATTTCCCTTTTATCTCTCGGTCCGACTTATCAGAGGAGGCGTTCGATAAGTCGGACCTGGCAAGGTTGGAGAATACATTTGCGTCTTTTGTGATCAAAACGTATTATCATCCACAAGCTCGTCCCTGCTGTATAGATCCCGAGCAGGTTGAGATAGAGCGAGTCAATGAAAAAGCTGTTGAGAATAAAAGATTATTTAGTTGGGAGCGGAGAAGACGGAGGCGCTTTGTGTCTCTTATCAGAGGAGGATGAAATCTCTTTCATATGCCGTCACATTTTGCTACTTCTAAGCCAGACAATTGATTTGTACCATAACAAGCCTTCACTTGGTTGTTGCACGCGGCGTATCGCGGATCAGTTATGCACGGTTTCTGCTGCATATGTGTTCTTCTGTACTAATCAGTTGGTATACGTATGAGGTGAAGCAGACAGAGAGGAAGACGTGGGGATAATTAATTGGATCTCACTTGTAGTTGACATTGACACACAGTTACGCTCGGCATTAGTAATGTGATGTTGTACATCTGTAGTGGGATCGTGCATGCATTATTGCATGTTGACTACATCTACCCCACCCTTAATTGGCTTATGTCTCAAAATGACAGCATCTGGAGGACGCTGTTGTATGAAACGCATTCACAAATTGCTTCTTTTAATGATTTTTCTCTCCGGCTATTTCCTGCTTCTGTTCTTCTTCGTCTCTTGCAGCTCTTTCCCCTTAACTCCCTCACATCATCCCTCTCTCCCTTGATTTTTGCCACATGTTTACATCCCACTCCTCTTTTCTTCATCAAATGTTTCCTTATTTTTATGAAAGCACATGCAATCTAACGCCTGGCCCACACTGAAAGATTTTTCAAATCTTAACAGATGTTGAAAATGTGAGTGAGCGACAATATATAATCATAGATTTAACAGTTTTGCTCCTATAGTGTGTGGAGAGCAACGATTACACCAAAACAGCACACCACATACTGACAGATTCCATCCATCCATGAACAACCAGAGTCTGACCAATGACTGTATATAAAGGTGGACAACGCATTTCCATCTGCTCTCATTGTACAGAATTGTTGCTAAAGTAGCCCCCGTGAGGTGCACTGCCATCTTCCAATGGTGACGTCTTTTGGAGCCGGAGCTGAGCAGTACAGATCGGCTAGAGGAGCCGTCGTAGCCACTTCCGCTAACCAAAACACACACTTAAATTACTGAAAAAAACAAGCAAGGATCCCGCACGCCGGCGTGTTTAACAGCTTCTTGTGTTGGTCTGAAGCAGACGTTCACAGATATGTCAACTTCACTGACTGTAGTGATTGTTTTAGTTACGTCTCCTCTCGCCGTTCCTCCTCTACTCTGCTAATCCGGAACAGGATCAGACAACAGAGCTGTCAATCATCCTTTTTATAGCCTCAAATAAGAAATTAGAAATAAACTTGTCAGAAAAATGAACACTTGGACATAAATCAGCATGATAAGAACTAACTATAATGACAGAAACCATGTTTGAGAAACATTTATTTGGCGTGTATTTTGGTTTAATAGTTTGACTCATGTCCCATCTGTTAACATAGAGGAGGCGGGCTTTATGACCTATACTGCAGCCAGTCAGAAGGGGGCGCTCAAAATGTTTTGGCTTCAGTTTTTCAGAGTCCTGACTCTCACAACTGGAAAACTTCCAAATCTCTTGTGGCCAAACGAGACTTTAGAGTAAACAAACATGGCGGACGACGGGTAGAAAGAATTGGCCATGATAGTTTTTGAACTGAAAATTCAGGAGGAAAAAATAACTAACTGCAGATGAAGCGGTGGAGACGGTGTGCACATGAGCTGTACATGTTACTTTATCCTCCCCGTTTGCTTTTGTTGCCATGGCTGCAGTTGTTGTGCTTCATTCAGTCAGCTTGCTTCCCCATTGGCTTTTGTTTCGTTCCACGTGACAATCCACAGACTGCGTGCTCGGCCGTCATCAGGGTTTCGGTGTTTTTTACTGGTTATGAAACAGACTGAAATTAATTCTGATGACTCTATATGACCTACAAAAGCAAACCAGACTGTCAGCGACAAGATTGATTATTTTTATTAAATTATTTTTAATGCCTGAAACCACTGGTGGGGGGTAAGCGATTAACTGCACGCTGCCTTTGTTTACATTTTCCAGGGGGAAAATTTAAATTGAGTGATACATATGACTGTTAAATAAAGCAGGATGAGATGTTGTTAAAAACCTCCACTTAAGCACGTACAGGACAAAATCAGCAAAGAGATAAAAGGTACGGCTTTGTCCACAGGGGGCGCCAAAATCAACACAAACCAAAAGTTCCTCACAGGAGCTTTAATATTTACGATTTGAAATCGGTATGGCCACAACAGCCTCCTGAGCAGATCGGGGTAAGTAAAATCAGTCTTCAAATCCCTCACACCACAGGAACATCAGGAGACATAATCTTTAGAGCCATCAGAAAATCAGGACTTGGCTTTCGATTGTCAGAAGGGGGGAATCGGGCCCAAAATCGGCCCGATTATCTTCCAGTGTGTACCCCGCTTAAGTGAGCAGAAACCTGCAGCCAGAGAGTGTGTGATTGATAAATCCCTCCTTGCCAGTGACAGGGGGCTCCTCAGCTCCAATCATTGGCTAAAACGCCTGCTGGTGTTTATGCACAGGCACAGTTAGTTTGCTGCTCTCAACCAGAAAGAGTCAAAGGGTATGAATGAATTTAAACACCCAATCGTTAATGTCAAATTGTTACACTCAGACTCTCCATTCAAACGCAACCGCGCTCTAACTGCCTGCTTGACTCGGGGCTTGGATGTTGATAAGCGTGCAATCATAGCGCAATACGTTTGATGGAGCGTCATTAATAAGGCCGCGGCGACACAAAGGAGCTTTGCGTAGCAGAACAATTGCTACGCATCCATAAACTGGCATGTTAACCGAAAGCTCTCTGCTCTGCCACACAATGATAGGCTTTATGAGAAATTTAATAAGCCCCTATCCGTGTATTGCCCACATGCCTTATCGCTGCCAATAGAAAAATATCCATTTGGCCTCTGACATCTTCAGAATTATGAGCCCTCACTATTTACGAGGCCGTTCCTATTCTTCATCCCGCTGCCACCAACCCGGCGCACATCCTCACATATTGCGTCTGTTTTTCAGAACCCTTTTTCCCCTCCTTTATCCTGAAAGGGGCCAAACGTTAGCGTTAGCCGAGGGGCCGCAGAGTGGGGTGCCTCTGATCTGGATCTGCTTTAAAGGGGAGGTTAATCATATCTTTGAGAGTAGTCGCTTAGAACAAGCCCTGGCATGGTCCTTCCTTCTGATCAGTGTTGTGAAGGGGGGTAGGAGGCGGGGTTGGGGCGGGTTGAAGCGGGCATAAGCACGGGCAGGGAAGCAGCATTTACATACTCGTGTGCCAAGAGCTGATATTTAATTACCCGCCTGCCAAGATGGTGGGATCACTTTGCGTGTTGTTCCATCTCTGATCAGTGCCATCTCATGAGACCGCTGCCTTGCAGGGAGGGCCAAGGACATTGGCGACAGAATAGCACAGCAGGCACGCGCTACTGGTGTGCACATGTGTACGTACCCAGCACAGAGACTTTTTTTAAAGCCCTTATATAATTATGAATCACGCCGGAGCCAAGCTTTCACTTCCATTCTTTTGAGTCATTGTCTTTAGTTCCTCCCTCTCATGTGTCACCCCACATTTTGTCCCCCCCGCCGTCCTGAAAAAGTAATGAAGCCGGCCCTTTTATTTTGAAAACAATTTCACAAGCTCTCTGTCATTGTCAGTTCATCAAATCAGACCTCATTGTTTCTCTGTGACAGCAGCAGGTTTGCGCTCTTTGCCTTCAGGGCGGAGTCTCTTTGGATGAAAACGTACACACACTTGCACACACTCTTCACTCATTCTTCCCTCTTCTTGCTCAGCTCCTTTTGCTCTTGCAGTGACGCACAGAGCAAAGTGCCAGGAATAGAACACATCAGTGTATTCTCCCACAGTCTTTCCACATTTAATGGACTCAATTGGGCGAAAACAACCATGCTAGCGTTATTTTTGTAAGTGTGGTACTAAGTCACATAGTAACATGAACCCACTGGCTTCAGTTTACAAGATGGAAGCGCGCTGAGAGGAGGCGCTGGGTTAGAAGGTAAGGAGGGGTGAGAGGAAGGCAGGCTGGCATTGACATCTTAAGTAGGGATGCACGATATTATCGGCACGTCATCGGCATCTGCAGATGTGTCATATTTCTGCCAATATTTTTCACTGATATAACAATGCTTTAATTCTGCCTTAATGTTCGATGATTCCCTAAAAAAGCTTGATGTAATGCTACGACATTAACTTGGCGCGAGTGTGCGCGCACTGCCTGCGCAAAGTTATGAACAATATACAAATAAAGACTAAAAAGTTGCAGAATCACGAGCCAATAAATAGAAGATAAACAACTTTCACATCTCTTGACTAGCTAACAATTAGCTCACATTCTCCTCATTTTACTGGATTTAACAACGTCAAACACGCCGAAAATACACTTGCGGCCAAAGCCGACGCTAACAGAGAGTAACATAAACATCAGTGCAAAACTAACTTACATATTCATGGACGCACACGCGACAAAAAGAGTCTGTCGTCGATCACTGATGTCTCTGTAGGAGGTGCAGTAAACAAGTCCGGGCATGTCTCCCTCACTGCCGTGTTTTGGGGGGATGCTGCATTCAGGTGCGCTCAGAAACGTGACGTCTCTTCCGTCAAGTGTGGAAAAGGGTGCAAGATGTCTGCTTTTTGGCCACTACAATAAGAGTAAGCATTATATCAATTCCACTACAGGGGAGACTTGATGTTCTCTACAATTAGGTGGAAAAAAAACGGGCCTAAAATATTGAAAATTGTCAATAGGCATAAAGGGTTGGAAAATTTCGGCAAAAAAAACAATATCGTGCATCCCTAATCTTAAGTGTCATTATACCAAGAGAAGTGACTTTAATGGCTCCCCAAAGTCAAAGTGAGACATTCAATTAAAGGCATTTTAATTTAGCAATTAAATGTAGATGTAAGCAGACCTGGATGTAATTTGACTGATTAGTTCAGCCCAGAACTAAAAGCTGGTTCAGAGCGGTCGGGATGCAGATGGGAATTGTCCAAATTACTCGGCATTTATCATTACCAAAGTGGAATATCTGTCATTAATGCACTCAGAGTTGAATACTTTCTGCTTTAGATCATTTTCCAGAACATTTATTCATTTCATAACTGTAATGTAGTGCCTTTTAGAGAAAAACATATACGTAAAATGCAGTTTCTTTTACATAGACACTTAATTCAATGTTTATTTTAATGTATGATAATAAAATACTGCTTCCTCCGTTTTATTTCCCCATCTGACAAGCCTCTTTCTCTTTTTTTCCTCCTTAAGTAGGCAGAACAAAGTGTTTTGACCTCGACATAACAGCACAACTGCACTTTGCACAGAGTAGAAAAATGTTTTTCATGCTTGGCACAAACATTTTAAAATCGCAGCTTTTGGAATGGAGTCTGGTATTGCATCGCTTCTGTGTAGTAGGTAATTTTTATATAAAAGCACACGTCATAAATGAAATTGTCGTCAAGATTTCTTTTGACCACTTCTAGCCTGGAAGCTTACATCGAAATCAAAGACTTCCTTAAAGAGGGGGTATTTTGCTGTTCCACATTTTAAGACATATAATGTTACAATGTTGGATGTCCATACTAGACGTGGGTGAAGTTTCAAATCTGTAGGTAAAAGTAGATGGACAGTTTTTTCTACACGCTGCACTGTCAGCAGGCTTCAAAGAGCTGGCCAATCAGAAGAGGCGGGGTTTCTTAAAGGGACAGAGCTGACTGAGTCGTTTCAGGCAGATGTCGAATGAGGGCCTGCACAGAGCACCAGTGTGAGAAAAATTAGGATTTTTTTTAACTGTAAATTATGCTAAGCTACTCCACAGGTATCACAGAGTGAAATATGAAGCTTTAAATTAGCATGATAGCCCCCCTTTAAAAGGGTCCTTCAACGCTAAATCACTAAACTTGCTGCTTTCTGTGAGTTTGAGCTCTCATGGTAGTGTCAGTTCTGTCCGAACCCCGCTAAGTGATATCATAGCGCTTCTTAAAACTCTCAGATATGCAGAAAAACACTCTCTTACATCTCTGACTGGGGTGTGGACAGAAAGCATATTATGCTTTAAAGTTTCCACCCCAGGAGAGAAGTGCATCAGCATTTTTCCTGATGTTATTAATTTGATTTTTACACGTGGGTAGCGTCGTAATCTATATTTCTTTGCTGGCCATATTTCCCCTGGTGTGAAATAATGCACACCTTTTATGTGGTTTCCTTCTAATATGACGGCAGAAAAAACTGTTTGAAACTTCAGTCTGAAATTATGTGTATTGATTTCAAAACCCACAAGAACTGAACGCTACTGCTAATTGATTTTGCGTTTGTTTATCACACCACCTCAGCAGTTTTTATATTGGCATTTATGTTTATGTCTCCAGCGCATCGTGATGTTTGTCCGTCTATATGTGCCATCTGCTGTTTTCTGCTACTTCTCCTGCACGAACGTGAGCGGGCAGATCTGACGGGGGCCTGGACGGAGCTGGCAGCTAGCCTGTGTGTCTTAGTTAAAGGGCAGCGTGTGCATAATGCTGGCGCGGCTGAGTATCAGGGTCTATAATCTCTTCTGGAGCAGTGTCATCATGGCGGGGTCAGAGTCCCCTCTCCCCGGCACGGAGGGGGGAAGGAGAGCGGAGCGGAGCTGACAGTCTGGACACCGTAGGCCGGGCTCGGCGGAGCTGCAGGCCAGCGAGGCACAAGGACATATTGCAGCACGCATTAGCATTTTTACTCCAGCGTAGTATTTCAGAGTTAGATATGAAAGCGAATTTGCCATAAGCATGCGGTTGGTGCCTTAGAATTAGCATTTGGGTGCTTCAGGGTGGATTTTCTCAAAGGCCACGTTAGCTAACCGTTAGCATGGTGACAGGCACTTTTTAAAGTATTAAAAAGACTCCTGCTGTATTAGGTCTTAGGTGTGCCTATTGTGACTGTTAAACCATCGCACTGCTTTGGGATGCATTAAATAGGCTACAGTAACACAGCTTACTCTAGCACTTAGCTCAGCGCAACCAAGACAGTATTCTGGAAATAGAAATGCAACAACCGCAGATGTTCTAACAATGTCATGAAACCGGCCCCCGGATGCCATTTTTGTGTATTTTCTTCCTCAGATGATTGCCCCAATAAGCTGATGGTGCACTCCACCAGGCGGGGTGGGGTGGGGGGGTTGTACACAGAGGCAGCCTTAAACAGATGCTGGCTGCTCATGTGCTCGGAAAAACTCCCTTTTTTGCAAGTCAACAGTTTGAACCGTCGCTACTAGAGCTGCTTGTTTTTCTTCTTACTCTAAGTCGTCGTTCTCCTCCTTGAGAGAGCTTGCTTCTTAAAATATTTATCCCCTTTTCTCCCCCTCTTACTTTTCAACTAACTTTTTGTCAGGAGAACAATTTTTAGAGCCCCTTTTTCTTCTGTCTTTTCTCTCTCTCTTCTGCGTGGACTGTTTTTTGTTTGCCCCTCCAGACTTCAGCTTTTTCCTATCTGGGTCAGTTTGCGATCGGAGGTTTTTTTTCTCCTCTGTTTTTCTTTATTTATTCTATTTCCACCCAAAAACAAAAGGGGGCTACGTCTATTCCTGGCGCTACACCAGTAACAGGGGTTGTCCTCCTTTCATTGTGCTCGGTGACATGAATATTGCAAACAAGAGGACTTACTGTGCGGGAAATGAATTAGTGCTATTTTTCCACATGAAAAGGGCCTGTCAGTCTCTTTTACACGTGCGCACCTGATTTTCCCGCGCTCCTCTCTCTCCCCGCCCGCTCCTGTATTTCTTCAACCTCAGCATTACAGAATGAATGATGAATGTTTTATTTTATTATTTCCCTGTTCCCATAGTTTCCCGGAAGTGTGTACGCGGGAGGCATTCCGACATGTGACATTCCCCCAGGGTGCTGCAGAGGATTGAAGCATAGCAGAGAAGATTAACGCTTGCATGTTTGGTATTATGCCTCTAAACCCTGGAAGGTGAATGCAGAAGGTCACTATTGTATACTGTATAATAAAAAGCATGCCTGCCATTGTCAAGGATTAAGGCCTGTCCAATGGAATTATAGTGGCTGCCATAGAGGAACGCACCCTGTGATGTCTTTAACACGGAGACCATAGCCATAAGGTTATTCCTACCTACCGGATCATAATAAGCAAGTCAGCCCTGTTAGCCACGCTGCTTTCATAAAAGCTTCATTGAAGCGTTTCGGGAAGTTAATTCTTAATGGCGTTTCAATCAAGGGAATTGGAAACTGATTTAAAAACAGTTTTATCATCACGCCTGGTAATAACTCTAAACCTATGCAGATGTCTGGGATTACCTTAATGAAAGGTCAATCTTCAAGGTCAAGCTATTTCAGATTAATCCCACTCTTCTCTCCGTGTTCCACCTGGACTGTAGTTGATCAAACTCAGCGCGGCACCTTAAACCCGGGGTGACGCCGTCCGATTGATTGTGCTTATCTGCAATGCTTTTTCTTTCAACCCCCCTCTCCTCCTCCTCCAACGCCAACACCTCCTCCCTTATTGCCTGATTGCTTCGCCTCACTTGATAGCTTCTGTGTACGTCAATATTTTAGTCAGAGATTAATTTCGCCGCCGAATCTGGGCATTGGAAAGCTCTCAGCAATCAGATAACATTTATAAAGCCATGCTTGACCCTGAACGTGGAGGATGAAGGGAGAGAGGGCAGCGGAGTTAGGATGGAGTCACCCAGCTCATCACATTCACCTCAGACTTTTCCAAGCTAATGGGCTCCTCATCCCCTGCTCTGACAGCGTGACCCCGTCGTCTGTGTTAACTCATTACAGCCACATTCCCAACCTGTCCGGCCCCGAACTTCCACGTAGAGGCTTTTTCCGAGCTCCCTCCCCCTGCGGCTCCACTGTTTCACCTCTGTTTCCCACCTATCAGCATGATGTTGACTCCTCTCGTTTTCAGGGAGCATACGGACAACAGCACGGTAATCCTTCGCTAAGACTGCATGGTCAATCATATTAAATCCTAATACTTTCAAGGTGACCGTGGGCATGGATTTCAGTGGGCATATGGTCTCGTTTTTAAGCCTTGAAGCAGCAACGTGCCTCTGATGAGGGAGGACCTTTATCTTTTCATTAAATTTACATCAACACACTTTATTAACTTTGAGCTGACACTCATTGTGAATACTTTACTCTCTCCCTCAGACGGATGGTTAAAGGAGCCGTATCTTTTGAATGCATATTCTCATATTCTGCACGGGTTTCACATTTTTGGTGTTAATTGTTCTCATGCACACATAATTAGATTCTTAAAAAGGTCGCCTCTGAAATGGGCCGTTCAGAAGAGCTGCAGGTTTCTAAGTAGAACCTTGCTTTCGCTGAAATCGACCAATCGTCATCCTCCAAAATCTTCAACACCCAGTCCCCCAGTCCTTCAGAACCTCCACTGGCTCCCCATCCAACAAAGAATCCAATTTAAAATCCTCCTCATCACCTACAAGGCCCTCCACACCTAGCCCCCCCCCACCTCACTGACCTCCTTCACCAACACACTCCCACCTGTAACCTCAGATCCACCTCAGAGCACCGGACCTCTATTGCCTCCCTCTGGTACTCTCTCCCCCACCGCCTCAGACACTCTCCCTCACTCCCCTCTTTCAAAACTGGACTCAAACCCACCTATTCAAAGCTGCTTTTAATCATTATCTTACTGTTGTAACTGTTTTCTTTTATATACATACTGTATTTTCTGCACCTTGATCGTTTTATTCTTTATATTGCTTTACAGTGTAGTGTCTTTGAGTACTTTTTTAAAGCCCTATATAAATAAAATGCATTATTATTATTATTCACCTCAGGCTGCCTTCCTGCACTAGCTTGTAGTCGAGTCGTCAAGATTTCCGCTCACCATTCCGACACCTCCTGGCGATTCTGGCTCGTACATATAAGGCCGAATAACCGATCCTAGAGCAGCCATGTTTCCTACAACTCTGGAGTGACACGTGGGGGAGGGGCTATGCCGTCACTCCAATCGTGGCTAAGGTCTGACCTTTGAATTGCAAAACGGCTTGTTGGCTTCAGGAGGAAGAAGAGGCTCGGAAAAATAATCAAATTAAATTACGTATACAATTTTGAAAACAAAACAAACTTCACCAACGTGATTCAAAAACACATTATGATAATAGAAAATTGATTGCGGATGCTGAAAGAGGTCCCCTTTGAAACAACCCTGGCTCTACTTCAGGGCTCGTCCCCCTGTGATTTTGCCCTTAATGCACCTTTTGTTAATTGATTTTCAGAAATGAGGCTGCGCTTAAATTAACTCAAAGATCACACTATGCGTCAGCTGACAAAAAAAAAAACAATAACCCAATAAACAAACGCATCCCTCCAGCATCAATTAGCTCCCTTTGAAATTTAGATTTTAGTGTTTTTATTTGTCAACCTGGAGCGGAATGAAAGACACCTATTACGACAAGAGAGGCGTCCATTACAGCTCTTTGACTCGTTCATTATCGCTTGTGTTGTTGCCGCACTTAAGCCTGTATAGCACTGCTTGGAAATATTGATCGCAGAGGCACCTATACATCATCTACTTTCATTATTGACAATTTAGCTCAAGGAGAATTGTCCATATTTGCTGAGTGTGAGGGCCCCGGTGTGGGGTCTTTATCCCATCGCCATGCCGATGATTGAGGTGTTTTTCTGTACATCGTGCAGCTGAAGCCCGAAGCGTCCGTACAGGCTGTGACTTAGATGATATGGTGTTGCAGAACGCGCTGTACCGTTGCTGTATTCATTGATTTCCGAATGTGATTTATGCTCGTCTGCCTTATATAAGTGTAAGGAGACACTTGAATGTTCGCAGCCTTTCAGGTTCGGTGAGTGACTTCCCCCGGCGAGCTGCAAAGCTCGATCCTTTCACCGCAGGTCTGTGTTGCTATTCTTCCATTGAATTCATCATCTACTTGTAAAAAAAGATGGAAGTAGTCATAGTTTATATCGGCTTTGATCTTTTATGTCATGGAAATGTGCATAGGGGAAAGGCTCAACCAATCAGAAGGAGCTTCCTATAAAAAATCCCTCCGCAGAAAGTGATTGAAAAAACACCATAAATAACAATCAATCCCTACTAAAGAGAGAAATTACATCTGTTTTTATTGTTCCTCCGGCAGCACTGCAGAGGCACTGCGACATCTCCACCAACACAAGCAGATGTGGCCCGCGCTGAATCAATACCCAGTTGAACACGTCAGAATGCTGTCCCACTTATAAATCAATCGATGGCCTACAAAAGGCCATCAAACAGAGCTTCTAATGTATAACAATTCCCAGTCAACTTTCACAAGACTGGCTAATCAATCACATTCCTACACATGTAAAGCCATTGAGATGCTCGGCATTTGTTGTCCCAACCAAACCACATTAGCGGAATTGAGTCGAGAGGCTCAAAAATGCATTATTCCAAACTATCGACGCCCAGCTGACAAGCGGGCCAGAGGCTACGATTTCACACCATCCACCGTCGTACAGGTCTGCTGCTGCTCTATCGACCTGTTTTCATGTGCTGCCGCTTGTTAAATGTGAACACCTACTGATGACAACCGAGATCACTTGTATCCCAGTCTGCAATGTGGTGTCATTTCCTTTCTGGTGCAGCCGGTTATTAAGGAATGGACAGGACGAAGATGAGACTATAAAAACCATCTATTTATTTTGTATGAAGCAAATTCTCCTTTTTATAAACGTCTTTCAAAATTATTTACCCAATTTATTTCACTAAATCAGGGCTGACTCAGTCGAAATCTTTTACATTCAAACTCAAGGAGATGTCAAATTACCCAGTTTGACTTCAGTAAAGCTAAGTATCTTTTAAAGTCCAGCTCCAGTCATGTTTTAAGACACATAAAATGCTCTGCTTTAAATTATAAATTGTGTCTGATATGTTCCTCCCAAGGCGCCTCCTCCTTCTCCCTCATTAAAAAATCTGCAAAGGCCCCGCCCACTATGCAAATTTCCAACCGCTCCCTCTGTCGCAAAAACAAAACACGTCTCTGCCATCGTTCAGCAACTAGCTTGAAATGTAGTCACTAAAAGTAGTAACGTTAACGTTAGTCATGAGTTTGCAAAATGGTTGCCATAGGTTGCACAAATCAGGAGCTTTTTGACCAAATGTACCAGGAACTTTTAGTTCCAGGAACTTCTCTTCAAGGAACTCAATGGTTCCTGTGTCCCATTGTTGCCTGCGTTTCCACAGCGGCCTAAAGTCCCGGGAAGATTATGCAAATCAGACCAATGAAGTATGGAGAAGCAACAAAAGTAACCGCACTACACCTCCAGTCCAATAGGTGGTGGTAAGAAGAAGATGAAGGCCATACAACAAAGATGACGCCATGAAGTGTGACGAACGGGTCGGTATCATCATTTGTGCGACGCTACAGTTAGCCTGTTAGCATGGAGGAGATTCAGCTTATGCTGTTTTTGATGGTGCTTTCTTGCATTGCAGACTGCATCTCAAAGCTCGGTGATAACAGTGTTTTTCCAGCTGCCGTCTTTTAAACATGGCAGGTGAAATAAAACGCTCTACCAATCAGAAACAATCAGCTCTGCAGGCCCCGCCCTGAAAGTTCCTGGACCTTTGGAAAGTTCCTAGTTCCTGGGGAAAGTTCCCGCTGTCGAAAAAGCACTTAATGACATGCATAGCGTCACCCCATTCATTAACGGGATTGGCTCCATAGGTTTGTGACATCACAAACCTGTCAATCTGAAAACATGTTATTCAGCCTGTCCTTGGTACACTGCAGTTTACAAGTAGACAGGCCCAGCCATGGAGATGACTGCTGATGTTGTCCCTGATATGTCTTGTAGCACATGAGAAACACCACATGGAGATGTTTACAAGGTTAAACACTTGATTTCCACTGGAGGGGGTCTTTAAAATGTGTTATTAACTTATAAACCGTTAAATGGGCTTGCTCTAACCTACCTCTCAGACCTTTTGAAGGACACTCAGATCTACAGACCGGTTGCTTCTGGCTGTCCCGAGGTCAAAGTTGAAGCTCTGGGGTGACCGAGCCTTCGCAGTCGTAGCTCCAGAGATCTGGAACGTTCTGCCTCCACATGTCCGGCTGTCCCCCACACTGCCTGTTTTTAAATCAAACCTCATGACGCACTTTTATTCCTTTTCCTTTCCTATTGGCCTTAACGCTTTTTCTATTTTATTGTTCTGTTGGATCTAAGTGTGTCAGTCAACTGTTGTTGTTTGTAAATGTGCTTCATAGGTGAATTCGGACTGGATTCGAGTGGAAGTAAGTTACGGGAATGTCTCCACATTTAGATACTTTATATCTGTCGTGGAACTTGTGCCCTTTCTAGTCCAAAAAAACACTTGAATGCTGATATTTTAGGACTCCCTCTCTTTGGTTGCTTGTCCCAAAACAGGAACGTTTCTGAAATGAACTGTTGACTGACATCCATCAGACGCTGCAATGATTAGTCCACTAATAGGGAAATTAACAGGCGCTTATTAAGTGTTAAATTTCATTAATTAGTCTCAACTGTGAGCTGTAAGAACTGTCTCCAGAACTAATTCATGGCGGAGACACGTAAACAGCTGAATAGGGGACAATTAAAAAGGCTACTTATGCACGCAGGCCTGTAATTCTTCAAAAATGGATCCGGGGCGATCGCAAAGGTGCACTGAAGTTCGGTCTAAGGATCCTCGTGAGACCT
This sequence comes from Semicossyphus pulcher, assembly GCF_022749685.1. Classification (NCBI taxonomy): domain Eukaryota; kingdom Metazoa; phylum Chordata; class Actinopteri; order Labriformes; family Labridae; genus Semicossyphus; species Semicossyphus pulcher. The sequence goes on from NW_027211694.1 coordinate 7,839,124, forward strand.
TTTAATCATGCTCGCGCACACACACGGAGACTATTAGAATAATCTACAGCAGTAGGCAGATGACTGATCGGCCTTCCCATCCACCCATCAGGCTTTAACAACAGCACATAACTCAGAAATCTCTCACACACTGCTTAAAAAGCGGATATGCATGCGTATGATGCATTAGACAACCATTAATGATTACTGACCCGCGGTGATTTAGATAGCTGGAAGAGTGATGACTCATCACGCTGTTGAATGATTGATTAAGTAGTTAGATCAGTACATTGTTTGGCACTTAGCGTACACACACCTTATGTTGGTATATATTTAAATGCCGTGTTATTAAGTGGAATGAAACCGCACAGTCTCATCCTCCATGTGTGCTTGGAAGCTGCTTTTTAAAGTGTGGTTTTGTTCTGCACAGAGTTTTTTTTATGCACCCAGAGTTTAATCAAAATCTCCATCACTCATGTGACTTAAATGCATCACACTGAGAAGCCAATAATGCCCTGCAGCGGCAGCAGCAAACTATAGCAATAGAAAACAGAGAGCTTTAGAATCGCACACTTGGCAGGGTACCCGCTACGGCTATGACAGGGCCGCCGCCGCCGCCGCTCCCGCTCCCCTCTCACTCTGAAACACAGAAGATTGATGTGTTCATTTAACATTAGCCTCCAGCACCACAAAGAGGATAAGCACCTGGGCTTCCAAAAATACCTCCTTTTCAGATTATGTGAGGAAGAGAAAATCAGATGAGTGAAATTACACTCCAAATGGAGGCCCATTCATAACGCCCGGCGCTCCTCGCCGAGCCATCCACTGTGCTCACAGTAACGCCTGGCCTGCTCCTGAAATATTGATATTCATATGGAAATGCTACCCTTTATTAACATAATAACATAAACAAATTGGGGATTTGATTTAGGTCCAGGGAACGAGGCGGTGGGGCACTTTTGGCAGGCATTCTCGTCAACAGCTGTGCGTCTCAGCCCAGCAGGATGTTCGCTTCGGCTTTCGGCGCTGCATTTTTTTTTTTTGTCTTGACAAGAATATGTATGCATTATATGTTGGTGGTTTCATGTGGGGGTGAGAGGAGTGTGATTATATATCTATAAGCTTGTTGTCATAGTAACAGTGCCAGACAGGGCTTACTCTGTTCTTTCATAGTGTAAGAAAAACAGCCCCTGGGAATCAGAAAGGCAGCAATTAACGGAGCTGTGTCGGCCGTTTAAGGCTTTTTCACAATCTCATGTTAATGAAAATAGCGTCACAGCGGGTAAAAAAAGAAGCAGTTAATTTACATTATTAGTGTAGTAGTATGTAAAATACATTCACCACAATCATAAAGCTCACAAGTGGCCTCTATTTTTCTCAATAACCCTCATTTCCTCCTCACTCTAGAGGTGGCCGGTAAAGGTCGCGCACTTAAAATAGATCCTACCTTGTATGGGCAAACGGCGCCACAAGACTCTAACGAGTCCCGTGTCACTCCTCCAAACAGCATGTTTTTATCTTTTTATGGTGATATTCCTCAGCAGCCGTGTCCCCTCTCATCACTCAGGGCTTCTCTCCATGTAAGTGAGATGGAAAGAATGGGGATGTGGTCAGTCAGTCATGTCTAAGAAGACCTTGGAGGGACCAGAGAGCTTTGCCGCCAGGACTTGACAGCACAAATCTGATAGATTGGTTCGCCCAGCAGACGAGCTCAGGCTTAAAAAAAAAAAAAAAAAGCAAGACAGCGTGACCACACCTGGGACGCTGAATCACATTGGAATATCATTAGGTTGATTCCTCTTGGGGACGGGCGCTAATAGGTCCATTTCACACTAAAACTGCTAAAGGGGAGAGAGTGTATCACATCAAGGTAAAATCAGAGGGAATTACAGGAGCGTGCCGTGTGGATCCCTGGAAAAATAACATGTAATCACCCTGAGGATGAACTCCAAGAGGACCTTCTTAAATGGCAGTGGCATGATTAATGGGCAGTCCCTCTGAAACTGGGAACGCATTAGAACACAGCGGTTGGGTTTCAGACCAGTTGTCTTTATTAGCTCTGCAACTAATGGTAATATTTGTGAAAGATTAATAAGTCAGTTATTTTCCCCATTAACGCCCTCAATTTCTATGCTGTAAAGTGTCAGAAATGTGTGAAATATGTCCATTATAATCCCAGTGAGCATATTTCCGTTGAAAAGATGTAAAAAACTACAACTCTGGTTGTAACTCTTGATTTTCCTCGCTGATGGTCGCTTTCCTTTTCCTGTTTGCCTTCATCTTAGCGTCGAATTTGTTTCTTTTTCTTTGGATTTTCACTTATTTTTGAAGTTGTATCTGTAGTCATCCATATTTTCTTTGTTTGTTCAGCCATAGTAAATTACTGTTTACTCGCAACACTTGCAGAGACTGGAAAAGCAGCCGCTTAGCTCTGCCTACCCTCTCTGACAGACCAACCACTGCTGGCTGACGGAAAACGCGTCACTAACTGGGCGCCGCTTGTGATTTTTTCTACGAAAGTCGCACCAGACACCAAAATGCAAAGGCTTTCATCAGTGGGCCAGAGGCTCAATCACCATTGTGTAACCTCATTGGTCGATAGATAGTGACTTAACAGACATTTATTTAAATGAAAATGTTCTGTAAAACTGAGCAGTGCATCACAGTCACCAACGACGAAAATATTGCACACATGGGTGGAGTCGGATTCAATCCCACGATAGCTGCATTCGGGTCAAGCACTCATAATCGCCGCGCCAATGGCACATCCTTAGACACGTTTGTCCGTCAGGTATTAATGAACTACGTCAGCATTCAGGGGTCGTTCTGCCTTCATAGTCAGCTGCACAACCTAACTTTTTTCTTGTTCAAAACTGCTCCCTTTACGATGTCACTAAACCTTCTTGGGTTATCTCATCACACAGAACTTAAAGAGCAGTGTTTATGATTTTTGTACGAAAAATAAAATGTGTTGAAATTACATCTTTGTGTAGACCGGATTTAACCCCTCGCTGCATAGTGGTTTTGGAGAAATGCCGCTAAAATCATCACGTTTTCTGACACGCTGATGTCGTATTTTAGCCAGTTAAAAAATGGTTGAAATAAAGTTTTAGACGTTCAGACCTGATTTCACCCTGTTTTCAACCAAATTTCAACGTTGAAATCCTGGTTGGTGCTCACTGGGATGTCTGACCAAGGATTTGTATTCACGATTAATTGGTTGAACCCAATTTCCAAGCCTAAAAAAAATCCTCATATTGCTTCTTTTTTTCAAACCAACAGTTCAGAACTTTAGACCTTTCACTTACAAAATGACGAAAAGAATCAAATCCTTTTATTTGAGTAGCTAGAAATAGCAAATGTTTGATGCTTTTGCTTGAAAAATCACCAAAACAAGTCACCTATTATCTCAATTTTGGGCCAATAAATCAATGAATTCTTGCAGCTCTATTCTGACCTCTGACCCACAGTCCAAACCCCGGCAATATTCAGTTAGTCATTATATGTAGCAGAGAATAGCAACACAAGTTAACATTAGAGAAGCTTGAACCACCACGTTTGATTGACACATGACTGAGCTGAGTTTATGTTATGTGATGAAATACCTGAAATCACAAATAAAATCATGCTAGTTTTGACTTTGCAAAGAGAAATCACGTCTGTTACAAGTATCTGAGGCGACACCGGCGACTTTGTAGTCGGCCGCCCCGCAGCTCTCTCTGTGTTCCCATCACTCCTCCGTGCGATCATTCGACGGCCATCAAACACGCGGCAACAGACGCAATTCCATCTGCCCCGACGTGAAGGACAAATCACAGGGGGGGGTGCGCTTGATTCATGTGCCCTCTGTTGAGAAAAGCCCCCGCCGTCGTGCCGTTTATCCTGGTATCTTTTCTGTGTCATGAGCTTCGGGGGTTCTTCTGCTGGTGTCTTCACTCCGCCGTCCCGCTGGCGTCTAATTGAAGGAGGAAAATCAAGGGATCAGATTTGCTAATTAGGCTGATTTTAGCATGTTCCTTCTAATCCGACTCAACCGGCAGCTAAATGACCTGAGCGGAGGTATTAATTGCAATTTCTTAGTTATACATCTTAATTAACCCCCACCTGACAGCGCAGCATCACCAAACTAGACCCCCTTTTCCCTGATAAGATTGGATTTATAGCTTAAAGCGCCTGAATATGAGCGTGTTTTCTAATTAATGTGGAAATGTATGAGATCTGAAGTAATAAATATAACAGCAGGGAAGGGTTTACTCGATCCTGAAGGATTATACTGCAATAACTACAAATAGGTATGAAAAACTAATTTGGATAAAACAGTGATTTTGCTCTTAATCTGTCTGATTACTTTCAAACAATGCATAAAACAAACTTTTCTTCCACAAAATGCCGAGTAAAGTTGAGTAGAGAAGTTCTACAGCACTGGTGAGTCATCAAAGCAATCAAATATGTGTCTAAATCCTGCATATATTCCAGTTAAATGCACATGATCTTTGTGTAGGATCGAAATATCGACTAGAAAAAGCGCCTTGAGCTTGTGAAGTTTCAGCACAAAAACCGGACTAATTACTCCGGTTAGAAGTTGGCAACGCCAGCGCCACACCGTTTCAGATTTGGAGGATAATCAAAGGGACGGAGAGATTAAGAATTCACTAACCTGACCTCATTATCCCTGACACAGACAAAGCAAGATGAGGCCGTGAAATTTCCGAGAGAACAAACCAAGTATGCCGCGCGATTGCTAAAGAGATGTTTCCTCATGCAGCTGCGTGGACAGGTCAGGGCCCCTGTCAGAACAGAAAGTGAGGACTTGTATTCAGGCAGACAATATGAGGTCCTCTTGACATTTCTGATGGATCTGTGTTGTTCCCTGAATGTTTAATCACTCGCCCTCAGTGTGGCACAAAGGAGATGGATCACAGTCTTGCAGTTTATTGAGGCCTGTGTAGTTAAACATCAAAACATGCATTCAGTTGTTGTGCTTAAGATAATTTATTTTTAAAGAAAATGGTAGCTGAAAGACGAGCACCACATGAGTTTTTTGTGCAGTTTGTTACTCAACATTGGAATTTAGTAATCCAGAAAATATTTTAAAGTAGAAAAAGACGACACAAAATGACAGTGAGAGCGTCTGTAGGCGAATAAATGAAGAGCAGCAATGACTTATGTGGTTCCAGGGGATAAAATGCAAAGGCTTTATGAGATAAAGGGAATTTGTTTTTGGAATGGGCTAAGCCTCTAGATATGAGCAAATCAAAACAGCGCTGAAGGCAACGTTAAGACGCTCCGACAAAATATTTCAATATTAAAACTCCACTAAAGACAATATGAGTAAACAGAAGGTGCTATATAAAGTTCACTCTGCTGATTTTTACTTCACTTCACTTTACTTTCTTTTCCATTAAATCAGTGGGCCAGGAGGTGTGACTTCTTTTATTCACACACTGAATCACTTTTCCGGTATGGAAAAGTAAAATTATTATCCCAATAAAGAACTTAAATGCGAGTGAAGCTATTGTATGCTATATCATTACATTGGTAGCACATGCGCTAACATGTAATCAGAAAGGCAGCGTGCAGTTAATCGCTTCGTCTTACACCTTCTCCCGCCAGCAGTTTCAGACATTAAAAATAACTATACAGAAATAATCAATCTTGTCGCTGATGGTCTGGTTTGCTTTTGTAGGTCATAAAGAGTGATCAGAATTCATTTCAGTCTGTTTCATAACCCGTGAAAAACTCCTCACAGGAGCTTTAAGTAAAAAGTGTCATAAAATATCTCAAATTTGAATTAAAGGGTAATTCCTGTATATTTCAACGATGTCCCTATTTTAAATATTTTGGTTTTAATCGACAAGTATTTACAAAAAGTTTTGGAATTGCTCCAGTATGTTGCTTTTAGCAGGCAGCAGTAAAATTTGCTTTAATGGCTACTGTGTAATCCTTTGGGGCAATTGCGCCCGATCAAAGTAGTATTTTATGACGTTTTTTACTTAGAGCTCCTGTAAGGAGTTTTTTGCTGCTTATGAAACAGACTGAAATTAATTCTGATGACTCTATATGACCAACAAAAGCAAACCAGACCATCAGCAACAAGATTCATTATTTCTATATAGTTATTTTCAATGCCAGAAACCGCTGGCGGGGGGTTAGAGGTCAGATGAAGCGATTAACAGGACAAAATCAGCGAGAGATAAGAGGTACGGCTTTATCCTAGAATTTGTACTTAAAGGGGAAATTCTGTATATTTCTACCGTGGCCCTATTTTAAGTATTTTGGGGTCTAAATTACAAATAGTTACAAAAAGTTTTGGAATAGCTCCATTGTGTTGCTTAACAAGCAGCAGTATAATTTGCTTTAATGGCTACAATGTAATCCTTTGGGGCAATTGCGCCCGATCAAAGTACATCCACTAAAAGTGCTTTCTTTGGCACTGGCAGGCTCAGGCTGTTGTTCTAAGTGTCTTACGTGTTTCAGAAAGTATCCATACATAGGTAGACCTTTTTATTAAAGAATAGGATGCTTCTTTTTAAACAAAGACAGCTGTTACATTGTTTATATGAAAGCCACCAGACTCCACTGAAAAAAACATACATTTTACCAGGCAGGACAATAGGGGTGCTGGTCTACCTCTGCCTCCATCGGTTACTTTGTGCCTGTTATTGTCTGTTACATAAATAGTGTTTTGGATTGGAACTAACCTTTTAAAACACCAAAGCCACATCTCCTTCAAGTACATGTTCATAAGTACATTTCCCTTTATTTTGATTTACCTTCATTTATTGACATCTTTATGATTTACGTGAACCAGATAGCTTGACTAAGCCATGACAATAATGAACAAGACTGTACAATGAACACGTGAAACAGAGACTTACAAAGCATGTGGAGCAACTAACATTCCACATGTCATACCCTATAGCAGTAATAGAGATTTATATCGTGTAAATCAGGTCACGCAAATGGAGATGATACTCAACCACATGTCGGTGCAAACTTGCAAAAGTAGGTGATAGTTTGAATTATTCACACGCCTCCATCGCAGAAGGGATTTATAGTTCAGCCCATGTTTGCGTGCATCATCTGCACATGTGTCCTTGGGCAGGACACTGAGTCTCTACCAGGGCTGCTTCACTAAACGTGAGGCCAGTCTCCAAAACCCCTCTGCAGGGGGAAAGTGGAGGGAGACTTTCTCTGTTCAATCAATAAACTATCGCTTTATTTTTATGAAAGTTGCCCCCGGGCTTTTGCACCGGCAACTTGTTTTCAGCATCAGTTGTGATGGAATGTGTGCTTGGTTGCTCACATTTCTCTCGTGTGTACCAGCGGTATGCATGTCCCCAAACTCCCCGACATAAATGCTTTAATCAATCTCCTCTCCATTGCTGTGGACCTTTTCGCTTAAAGAGAGCATAAACACACTGCTGCCTGCCAGCGTTTACCAACTAGATGATGGTGAAAGATGTTTAAACGTGGAGCGGAGAGTTAGAGGGCATGCAGGGCTGTGTCTGTAAAAACAGATCACTGCTCGGGGACGGTAACAGTTTTCCAATAGTATATACCGGAGTGTTTTTAGGGAATGTGCTTGTAGCTTGTTTAAGCTGTAGTTTAAAGTGTTTGGAGGTTTTTAGATAATTTTTTGGCATGAGCTTGCAAAGAACAGTCAAATCTATAATGTAACTGTTGTATACGAAGTAATTACTGTACCGATACTTTAGATGAGGGATGGATATCATTAGGATTTTATCGATAACAGTTTAACTTGGCTGTCTGACTTCTGCTAACGCTACCCATTGCAGATGAAGCTGGGGCTGCTGCTTGACTGACGCTGTCTTTGGATCAAACTGGAACATAACTTAGAAGTGCTAATAACCAAAGCTCGCTTACAACAGTGACGGAATAATTACAGGCGTATTTATAAGAACCATGTGTTTTACTGCATTGTTAGTTTAGATATATCATCGGCACATTATCGATATCTGCAGATAATGGCTTGAAAATGACTTATCAGCATCGGTAGCTAACAATTGGCTCACATTCTCGTCATCTTACCAGGTTTAACAACATCAAGCACGCTGTAAATACACTCGAGGCCAAAGCCGACGCTAACAGAGTGTAACATAAACATCAGTGCAAAGCTAACTTACATATTCATGGACGCACACACGATAAAAAGTCCATCTGCAATCACTGATGTCTCCGTAGTAGGTGCAGTAAACAGGTCCGGGCATGTCTCCCTCACTGCCGTGTTTCGGGAGGAAGCTGCGTTCAAGTGCGCTCAGAAACGTGAGTGATCCGACATGTGACCTTTTGTATAATGCCTCTTCCGTCAAGCGTGAAGAAGGGTGCAAGATGTCTGCTTTATGGCAGTTTTTGGCCAAGACAAGAGTAGGCAAGATACCAATTCCACTACAGGGGAGACTTGATGTTCTCTGCAAGTAGGTGGAAAAAAACATGTCTAATGTAGCGGTATCGAAATATAAAAAATATCGTGCATCCCTACTCAAAACCCATCTCTACTTCAGATACAGCATAAATGAAACCCCTTTATCTGTTATATGTTTTTTGACATTTAAAAAAAGCCCTAATTAATGCCCGGAATAGCTAAATAGCCGTAATTGACCTGATTAGCATAAGTGGCTGTGTTTAATGATGTTTGTGGCAGCACATGAGGCAGCTAAAGTGCCCCTGTTTAATTTTTTGTGAGTCATACCTTCAAGATTCTGCCTTTTAGAAAGCTGTTATTATTCAGGGTAGCTGAGATTATTCTCAATTACACCTGAAACCGGAATAGATGTAAGTCGTGACCACTGTATTTCAAAGAAGAAGACAGAATAATTATGTTTTTTTGAAGATATGGGATGGAGAATAATTGGTGTCTCTTTCTTGCAGATAGTATTTATCACTCGGATGCTTTGTAGTGGGCGCTAGTGTCATGTGCACAAATGTAGGTGGATGCATGCGTGTGTGCGTCCCTTACTTATTCGCCTTTTTTTGTGTGAAGTGAAAAAACGAACCCTTTTCTTCACACTTATTTCCTCTGTCTCAGGCACTCAAAGTCAGTGGAGTGTGGAGAGGTACACATATGCAAACATGTTGGTGTGTACGTGTTGAAAACGAGGAGTCCTTGTCTCCTCAGCGGAGTGTCTCTCGTGCTCATACCCCATTTGAGCTCAATCCAAAGCGAGCAGTGCTGGCCCATTCTGCAGCCTCAGTTCCTCTGGTAAATGGCTGGCTGAGTGGCGGTAATTGCCTCCCGCGCTGCCAGTTCATGCTCGGAGCAGCCGCCCAGAATGCAGCGCTGAGATTCAAACTTACAGCCTCCTATTGGAACGCGGCAAGCAAGCTGGGGTGTCCCCGCTGCCACCCCATACCTCACTCTCGCGGTCTGAGGCTCGGTGCCCTAATATGCGGCGACGCAGGGCTGCAGACATCATGCAAGGTCACTTTCCAATGAGACGCCGAGTGAGGAGGGAGAGGCTTACTTATTTAAACAGAAAGGTCGTTAGCAGGAGACTCAAAGAAGCTCCGACAAATGAAGTCAAGCACAGTTAATGTTTCGTTCTTGGAAAGAGCAGGAGGTAGCTGAAAGAAGATGAAAAAATAAATGGAAAATCGCCCTAGCTATATGTCTCGGTTTGCTCTGTAGGAGTGCAGCGTCTGAACCAGAGGAGACACACACACACACACTGTTTTTCTTTCTTAAGGCTCAAACTGCCCGCGTATCCCAAACAGCCCTCAGGCAACATCTCATTTGATTTCCAACCAATATTGTTTTCTCAATATATGATGGTGCGATGCTTCTTTCTTGCAGCTCCAGCTCAGACATCTGTTTGTATGGATGAGCAGATGGAGGGGAGAATACTCAGGAGGGTCTCGGCTATTGAGAAAAGTGCTTGCGTGACTCCCCATCCCCCCCGCCCTTACCCTTTTGCCTCCTCAGTACATCTTCCCCCGGAGGCCACAAGTGCATAACTTGCACATGCGACTACCCCACCTACAGTGTTACACTGTAACACGAGCGCGCTCTTATATATCCATATGCATACACATATTGGTTAAATACGCATGGACACACATACACAGGCCGCCGGCTTAGCTCTCATGCTAGCTGGTGGCACACGGTCACATGTGTGGGTCAAAGAAGTGTGAAAGCACACGTGCATATGTCAGTGTGATTTCTTAACCCAAGCTTGTGTGACAGACATGAAGGTGTACACCAGAGGAGGAGCAGCAAACTGAGGCATGCGTGATGCTGCTAATGTGAAGATCTGCAGTGAAGAAGTGGCTGCTAACCACATGTCTTAGTGTATAAGAGAGCTGAGTGGAGATGGTTTCTGTGTGTGTGTGTGTGGTCTCAGGGGACACCCCCCCCACCACCACCAGCTCATCAAAGTAGCATATTAAAATGAGATGACTCAGACTGATGATGACGCTGTGAGACCCGCTGCGCCAGCAGTGTAGCAAAGGATAACATGTTTGTCTCATTCTTGTCTCTCCCTCTCGCTGCTCTCAGCTTTGGTCAAATGAGGAGAAGACCCTTGTGCTAGCGTGGCGTGCTCACACTCGAAGACACTCAGAAATAACAGGATGCTCTGACACAGACCTGGACTTTTGCTGTTTTACAAATCAGATCTGTATGGTTGTCATGAGTGGTATTTAGTCAGCAGTTGTATTTTCACCATGCAAGGTCGGAGGAGTTTACAGCTAAATGTCCCTATTCTAAAGAAATGAAAAGTGGGAAAGAGGGGGTATTATGCTGTTTCACATTTTAAGACATATATATAATGTTACAATGTTGGATGTCCAGACTGAATGTGGGTGAAGTTTCAAATCTGTAGGTAAATGTATGTTGGAGTAATCCCCAGACTTCTCAGCTCAGTCTGCAGGCTGCTGTGAACGCCAGGTTTCACACAGTTTTTTCTAGACGCTGTACATTGTGATGTCACAAAGTTCAGCCTCAGCAGGCCTCGGAGAGCTGGCCAATCAGAAGAGAGTGGGCTTGTAGGGGCGGGGTTTCTTAAAGGGACAGAGCTGACTGAGTTGTTTCAGGCAGAGGCTGTATGGAGTCTTTTTTAGGGACGATATTGGATTTTTTGCCAATATCTGATGTGCCGATATTTTCCAACCCTTTTTGCCGATTTCGATACCGCTACATTAGACATGTTTTTTCCACCTAATTTCAGAGAACATCAAGTCTCCCCTGTAGTGGAATTGATATCATGCCTACTCTTATTGTTGTGGCCAAAAACTGCCATACCGCAGACATCTTGCATCGTTCTTCGCGCTTGACGTAAGAGTCCTTGTAAGGTCACGTGTCTGATCACTCACGTTTCTGAGCGCACATGAACACAGCTTCCCCCCGAAACACGGCAGTGAAGGAGACATGCCCGGACTTGTTTACTGCACCTACTACAGTGATCGCTGATGGACTCTTTTTATCGTGTGTGCGTCCATGAACATGCAAGTGAGTTTTACACTGATGTTTATGTTACACTGTTAGTGTCGGCTTTGGCCTCAAGTGTTTGATGTTGTTAAGTCCTGTAAAATGACGAGAATGTGAGTTATTTTTAACTGTAAGTTATGCTAAGCTACTCCCCAGGTATCAGAGTGAAATATGAAGCTTCAAATTAGCATAATACCCACCTTTAAAATGCTAGCTATGGATGCAGTCAGTGGAACAAGTTGCTTACAGGGGCTCTAATACATGTTGCATTCACTAGAGAAGTGTGTTAAGACTTAATATAGTCTGATCCAACAGGGCTGGTTATATCTCTCTGCTGTCAGCTTTGCGTTGAGCTAAGTTAACTATGTCCAGTATAAAATCACCCTCCTCTCCTCTAACTCCTGTTATGCAATCAACAAGCACATTCCCCTAAATGTTAAATGTGTCTCTCATCACATATTAGAATCTGTGTGAATCACAGCGAGTTATCCCAGATTATGTAACAGCCGCTGCACGGCAGATGTTGTGACCCACTTGTCATTTCACTTGAGTGTCACGCCGCTGATTGGTATGGATTTAGAGTGATTATTCAATATTTAATCAGATTTTCATTTGTGATGACAGACAGGTGTGAAAGACAAATGGTCTGCCAACAGTGACCCTGAAGGTGGATGTCGTGTTAGCGGAAAGTAAAATGTGGCAGAAGGAGATTTGTGTTAGGATGCATGCAGGCTCTCTCTCAGAGTGAGTCACCTTTTGAACAGAATTGTTATTGGATAACGCGACGCACAGAGACTCCAAATTGTTTGACAGATGCTTGTTAAACTTTTGATGATTCTGGGAAACATCTAGCCATCTCCAACCTGTCACACTCTCATTCGCTCTTGTTAAATCCTCATGCCGGGTAGCATCTTGGCTTTGCAGAATGCTAATCTTGCACTAAAAGAAAGTTTTTCAGATACACAGCCTTTTTTTAAAGTGAAATAATGCTGTCTTTGTGGTAGGGCTGCAGGATATTGGAACACTTACTGCAATTATTAATGCAATTTAAAAAAATACAGGGAATAATACCAGATAAACGCAGTGTTTTCAATTAACAATCAAACTGCTTATTTGGGACATTTCTTCTAACAAAACAAAACTCCTCTCCTACTTTTATTCATATTTCGGAGACTCTGACAGCCACCTGAAAGAGTAGAGAGTTCAGGTGGAGCGACACGTTTGTTCTGTCTTCTACCACTTCTAACTGTGTTCAAATGTATGTTTGATCAGTGTGATCAGCCCGGTGACAGTAACTTTATGAAACGAAAGCTCACCGTCTCCTACTTCCTGTCGGCACAGACAACCTCAGGCCTTGTGTGCTGCAGGTGTGTGCTCCAGCATCTCTCACTGCGCCGTGATTTCAGAGGGAGTGGCGCAATGCACTCTGGGTGCTGTAGGAATGTAGAATGGGCGCAACCATGAGCTGTTTGTGCAACTTTCTCCGCAGCTATGGCGCCAATTTCAAATATTATTGCTTCTATGGATTACAGAGGACACCAGCTTTGACTGACAGTGGCTTTTTCCAGGGGCGAGTTCCTCCTTTAAGTGGCTTCACTATTTCATTTGCACACATCACAATTGCAGTTGTTAAACGACTTATCGTGCAGCCCTGCTTTGTGGTTTAAAAAGAAAATTGTTGAGGTATTGAGTGAGAGATTGCAAAAAGATTGCACAGAAGTAACTTTTATATTGAAAAAGGGAAAAAAGCAGTGATTTTATGGGTAAGTAGAACCATTTTTGATCATCGCTTCAAGTGATTTTTTTATGATTACACTATTTCCGCGATCTGAATCCATCTAACCTTCTAACAGACTGCACAAATTACCCTTAAAAAGGAATACAGCAGGAGAGATTTTATTGTTTTAAAGTCATTTTTGATCCGAGCTTCAAATATTGACAACTTGATTTCGTCCTGCTTTTATGCCCGACCGATGCTGACGTTTGCCACCAGCATCTGGAGTCTCTAGCAAAGCTGTCACTGAAATAAATCGTTAATGACCTTTAGTGCCTAAGAGGGCTCCAAACCTTAGCGAGAGACCCAGTGTGACGGGCACTGGAGTGACTACAGCCGTCGCACACTGATAGTGCTGAATATATATGCCCTTGACATGACAAAGAGACGTGGAGGCCTGAGAGTGGTCACATTGCATTAGCATGGGCCCGGCCTGACTGGCTGACAGGGCAGCCTGACCGCAGCCCCATGGTGGTGGTAAGGGCAGTGCCGAGGAGTCGAGGGGCTACACACCTTGGGGCATTGAGGGGACAGTCGGAGGGGGTCAGTCAGCAAAACCAAGCAGCCACCCATCAATGATTAAATCAGTCACAGTCAATATACTTTGGCATGAGCGCCTGAGCACATTGATCACAACACAAGACCCCACGACTAACATCCAAGAGGAGAGTCAAGCTGACTGTTTGACTGAGGCTGAACTAGCCGCCGCACGGATCTGCAGCACCTGCTCTGAGACACGTGTGCGCGTGTAAACACGAGCGTGACGCTCCTCTCAGGCCGTCTGCTTTTTCCTCATTTCACAGTTAGCGTGTGTGCAGCGAGCAGTCCACTGCTCTTTATGGAGAGGACGGCTTTACAGCAGAGCCGCAGCCCCTCTGTCAAATTAGATTAAGGGCTGCTTACTCATTATTGACAGGAGCCGCTTGCAGTAATGACCCACAGTGAGAGAGTCATTTACTTTGATGGTAAGAACACAGGCTACACTGGACATTTCCCTCAGCACATCTCTTTAGGGCGAAAAGAGCCCTTTGATGGCCGTTCGATTTTTTGAATTATTCCACATCGCATTGCTCGTTCTGCGTCCGGCCAACTTTGATCTAAAAAGCATCTGTCTGATGTGTTCTTTTCCCCACTCCCCTTCTTTGGCCCGCCCTAAAGTCTGTTGGCAGGGAGGTTAGACTTGATAAAGCGCCCTCGGACTGTTTGTTGGCATTTCATTTGTTTGAGTCGGAAAGATGACAGAAGTCACATTTAATTACGGGGTTCTTGTGTCATCTGAAGAGATGAGGGGGTATGCTGGGAACGCATGACGCATACAGAATGAGCGTCGTCTGTTCTCGTCCATATTCCAAACTATATCTGACCGTGCGGCTCTTCTGTACGCCGCGGAGCGCTGAAGGATCCATCTCTATTCCCCCGCACCGTCTGCAGGTGTGTTTGTGCATGCGTGCATCCGTGCAGCGTGTGCCATCATGCATGTGTTTGCATTATCTGTTTGCATACCTGCCTCAATATGTGTTGTGCAATTCTGATTGTAAACTGTGCCAGAGCCGCACAGCTGTGCAGGCACCCTGTGCAAACAGCAGGGTGCCCAATCAGGCGCTAAAGAGGGACCCTGTGTGTGCCGCAATATGTGATTAACACTAGCTGCCAGAGGAGGCCTCTGATTATATCTTATTATATGTATTAACCCTTTTCAGTGTATCAAGCCCTTTATTGTAGATACTTTAGGTTGTTGGCAATAACTGGAACTAGAAAAATACTGTCTGACTCATAAAAATTGGGCTATTTTTCTGTCATAAATTTGCCAAACACACTAAATACTTTCACATTATTCTTGTTTACTGTTCAATTAAACGTGTGGGTTGAAGTTTGGAACATTTCTCTCTATTTTGAAGCCTCGCTCTTTTTAATGAAGGATCTCTTTTGTTGTCAGACCAAACACGACATGAGCTGGATCGCATCTGAAACATTCTGATATTTTGCCATCATCGCAGTTATTCCTTTTAAATGCTCTGTTTGATGGGAATAGCTATTTACCATGGTTTGGGTTCTATTTGTTGTTTTGTCTGCCTTTCTTAAATCATGTTTTGACTCAAACTGCGTAAAAACCTTCAAATGCCACATATTAAGTATCAAATTAAAGATGAAATTGTGTTTTTTATGTTCAAATAAAAACCCCATGTAAAAACACCCAGCGTGCATTGCGCCCCTCCCTCTGAAAGGAACGGCCCAGCGAGAGGCGAAATACTACCGTTTCGCTGCAGGCAATGGCTCAGAGCGGTGCAGAATCCGAATTACGATGAGAATATACGATGGATCGTCTAAAAGATATTCATGTCTGCAGTCTACATTTCAAACCTGACGATTTTGAATCCTAGATTGAGGAAGTGTAATTTAGCGAGCTCCCAGGGGAGGTACCCTAATGGCATTAGCTCCCCGAATTAGCATGATTGGACTGAGGTTGAAAACGGCGAACTGGCCCTTTAAATGAGGCTTCTCAGTAAACTACAGCTACATTTTAAGGTCCAATCAACTTTTCCACGATCCTATTGTTTAACTCCCATTAGATCAGCTCCACAGAGAAAATAGTGCAATGTTGGTCCTGGCAGTCGGGCAGAAGAAGAAGTTGTTCATCAGGGTCCGGCACCCCGAGCTGACAGTCTGCTTTACTACCAGTGACAGAGACGGATCTGCCGCGCGGCCTCGCCACCGTACGTCTCTGCAGCTGCAGATTTAAATGTGAGATTTGAGATGTCCTCCCTGTGAGCCCTTGGCCTGCCCGACCTGTCACCACGACTTCAACTCGGAGACTTTGAGTCATGAGCCATCTCTCCTCATCTCAGTGCATATGTTACCACTGACCTTTATAGGGCTTGCATGATGGTAACATTTCTCATGACAGCATGCTAACGTTTTGCATGATTTATTTGCTTACCAATGGGGTCCATCTTTTTCTGCCCCTAAGATATATCAATAAAATCTAGCATGTGCACTACCTCCCCCATAGGATTTCTTATATAGGAAATTTCAATGACGATTAATTGACTTTATAAGGATTATGCAATCATTTGCTCTGCTGGCTGCAGGTGGGCGTGGCCTGTGTGCTTCCTGTAATCGCTGACCCACTTACATACATGATGCTTATTTCAGTCGCTCATCCCGTATTCACCGGATTGTTTAATTAAACTTAAGGAGAAAATTAGCGGCCTGCAAAAACTGCACACAATTGCTGTTTCGCTCAGCGCAAACATGGCTTCTGGCTGTGTTTCCTGTGTGTGCTCTGAAACCGAATCTACAGGAACAGAAGAAAGTGTCGATTGCAGCTATAGAATAAACGACCTCGCCCCGGTTTCCCTCTGCCCCCGGCCTCTATAGCTGCCGGATCCGGCTCTACGTGCCCAGTTCAAAGCAATCTGGCAGGTGGAGTTAGAAAAGAGCACAATGTTGTCAAACAGAAATCAGATTTGCTCCACTCTCCATTAGCCTTAGCCCCTTCACTCTCCCCCCTGGAGATCACATTAAATGACATCTGCTATCATCAGGATAACCTGTGTCAGCTCCGTGACGAGACTGCAGATGCAGGGCCGCAGATTGCCAGCAAATGGAGGAAAGAGACGAGAGATAAAGGAGATCCGGCTAGCTAAGGAGTCCTCAGACTTACATTAGAGCTTGTTAAATCAGTCCCAGGATATAATTAACATATAAATCGAGGCTGGTTCATAAACCAGGCATGGTACAGTTGAGAGGAGCTTTATCCCAGTGGGAGGATGGAGAAGAAGCATGTATTCAGGGTGTCTAGCTCCATCTCATATCGCGGCTCTAATAGCGTACAGCAGGACGTGGAAAATGTGATCAGAAATCATGCATGTTTCACGGGAGCATCTCTGGGAAATGTGGTGGGTTTCCACTGCCAGGCTTAGGCTGATAAGGGAGTCCACTGAATGACAGCAGACTGAGCGGTTGTCAAAAGCAGCGATGCGTGACCCGGCTCCACAGCATCAGCCACAACCAAATAGCTCCCCTTATCTTCTGACAGTACCATTTGGAGGACTCGCGCTCCTCTATCTGTTTCTTCTTTCCCTCTTTCACTGCCATCGCCCCGCCCGCTTCCTCTTGGCAGCGCAAACAGGCCACTTCTGTTGACTCGTTAATGATAAGATGGGTCTCTTTGTCACGCCGCTTCTTCAGCCTCCACTTCCTTTTAAGCAGCTCCCTTTTGTCGCCCGTTTCAACATCTGTTTCCATCTCTTTCCGTCCTCTCAAAAGACTATTTATGCCATTTCAACTCTTTAACACCAATTACCGTCTGAACCAAGCGGGTTCTCTCTTTCAAACATATACATGCTGCTTCTGTTCAATCCTCCGAGCTGCTAACCTCTTTCACAAGTCCTTCATGCAAATGCTCCCTAATTGTATTTATTGTTCGGTGTAGTATGCATGCTTTGTGGCTCTCCACTGGATGTAACACCACCTCCAGGCTTCTGTCCAACACGCTCTCACTGAGTCCTAATCATCTGGCAGAATGTGAATCCTGCTTTTCTGGAGGAAATCATTATAGAGCCTCGCAGAAACGCAGCCTCCAAATAGCCAGGCCCAGATATTGTTGGACTGGGGCGTCTGCACAGGCGCCTGATTAAAAAAGAAGCATGGGCATTAATTGGCCAGCTGATGTTAGCTTGTCAGCAGTAGCTGATGGCTCATTATGCTGCTTGAGCAGTGAAGAAGTAGGATGAGAGATGACGCCCCCTCACACATCCCATTCTGGCCATCCTCAAACCGAGCCCACCCTGTAATTTCAGCATCAACACATCACTCAAAGGGTCTGGAGTATTAGATAAATAAAATCTGTCATTCCCATGGATGCAGACTCGTAGGAGCCGCGACGGAGAGATGGGTATGATTGTGCTTGTGTGTCTGTTTGTTTATGAAGCAAGGATTCATGGGGACAGTTTGCTTGGCTAATGGGGTTGGCGGGCAGCACAGTGCTCTCTCAGGCGAACAGCTAATTAGCAGGAGCAGATGAGAACATGGTGAGTGTGTGTCCACGATCCAAAGACACAATGCTCAACCAACCAGGAACACGCCGTTCCCCCTCTGCCCAATCAGCGGCCCCGAGCTGAGATCTCCCTTCCTTGTTTAGTGTCCGTCCAGCCAATCGAGCGACACCTTAACCTTTGACGGACTCTCCCTCCTTTCCGGACAAGCTTCCATTTACCATGGCAACGACATGTGTCAAATGGCTACTTAGCCCCTGAGGGAATCTCACAAAAACAGAATCCATCAAGTTCAGGGTCATTTAACGTTCACATCCCTGAATTGCCGCCGCTGCGGATGAACAATTGGAGTCGTGGAGTGTCCTTGAGATGGAATTGAGATTTTGGTGCAATAAGAGAGAATGTAGGAGCACAAAGGATGAGTCTCCATGGCAGCACACAGCCATGATGGACACTGTTCTTTCACATGTGAGATACACAAGACCTTGTGGCTCCAGGCAGAAATATTATTCAAGTTTTACATTCAGCTTGTGCTTTTTAAAGGTTCTGCACTTCTAAAATCTTCCAAAATCACATCTTTATGCTGACCCATAGGATTCAACTTAGCTGTTTGCCATTCATTAAAGAAGTGATATTTTTAAATGAGAACAAAAATAGTGTCTCAGCATGGGGGTGTAGGTCGTGTCTTAGTGTCTTTTAGACAAGGATTATACTGAGTCAAGAGCAAAAGGTGGAATATATCTCAGACTTTCCTGGGTAACCATGACAATGACTGCTGTTTCTATCAAAGACTGAACAGTTTGTACCGACCAATAACTGCTGCTGACACAGATCATCGTGTCTTGGTAAAATGGAAGTGGATGATGCTGGTGCTGAAGGGTGTAATCACAGTAATTGTTATTGCCATAATTGTAAAGATCTTTGGCAGACGAGGAAGTGAGGACATCTTAAAGTCGTGCTCATTGTCAACGCTGCCGGAAGTTTTATTGTTCTCTTCTTCTTAGTCACAGCCATGCTTTGACAGCGATCAGACTGACAGTCATGATATGGGTGGAGATTGCACACAAGACCTTGCCTTTAACAGCGCATTTATCATTCATCTGAGGTGATCCCCTAGCCAGCCAGGAAATATAGGGGAATGAGATTTCTTCAGCCTCCTGGCATGCTATCTCGCTGCATGCACAAGTCATAGTCGGCCTTGCAGCGTTGGCAATACAATTTTTATCCTGTTGTCAGATATCACTACATCTTTTATTGTGGAGCTCACCAGGGCATTGAGCCGGGGCCTCTAGATTTTTTGCATTTTTAGGCTGCCACACATGGATCTCGCAGCGTAATCTGAAACAATGGGTGAGATAATAGGTAATGGATGGCTTGTACATGCTGTGAATCAATGTGTTATTGTGGAGCTCAACAGGGCATTGAGCTGGTGCCTCTAGTATTTGTGCATTTTTAGGCTGCCACACATGGATCTAGCAGAGTCATCTGAAACAATGGGTGAGATAATGGGTAATGGAAGGCTTGTACATGCTGTGAATCAGGTATTATTGTGGGTTCTACTATAACAAATACCTTTAATGTGTGCTTTGAAATGGTGAAATATGTCCAATATCCTATTCAATCCTTTGTACGAGTTCCTCTGGCTATGATATTACAATTCCCACCATTACATTCTCTCTTTCTCTGTATCCGTCTGATCTTTCCTACAATCTCAGTAAAGAGAGCAGGGTTGAGAACCTTAGACTTCCCACTGTCCTGTGAAAATAGCTTTGATGTAGAAGCAAATCTGAAGAAAGAAAAATCTTCATTGCATTGCCAATATTGAAAGTTGATGTTAAGTCTTGCGTGTGAAGAAGTCCCAGGTAAGATGAAACTAGATAAAAGATGTATCGGCCAAATCATGCAGGTAGAAAGCTGATGAATCGTAGAAAAGTATGGGAACGCCTGGTATACAAAGTGTACATGTCCGACATTCCCCAACAGGGTACGGTGACACTAAGGGGCAACACAGAGCACAGCTGTTGTCACACAGCGTACATACAGTACACTTACATCTATATATAACCAGCTGAGATCCTGATGTATATTTCAGCAGTGAGAGCTTCTTGACGGTAACTTTCTCAGCACAGCGGTCAAAGCAGTTCAACAATGCATCACCCAGCATGCCATCCAATCACGAAGCCGGGTTTTCACTCCCCTCCTGCTAACGCACTACAGGGTGAAAATCAGAGCTGCTTCATCTGCCCTGAAGACAGAGAGAGAGAGAGAGACGCACATCTATTATACATGGTATATGTGGCTGTGCCGAATGAACCGGCCGCAGCAAATTGGGCACATTTTGCTCTGACGTTAGCCGGTCTCCGAGGGGAGCCAATTACTACGTTTCTCCTTCAGAGCCGGGCGAAAATAACCAAAATTCCCCCGTCTTCCCCTGAGCACGGACAAGGAGCGCTGAGGAGAAATGTCCACTCTCTTGTTCCCCATTCGGTTAGCCCTACAGACACTCGCTGAAATCACACATCCGTTGCATTCATTACCTGCTAACGACACTCCATCCCTCAGAGACCGTGGAGAGAGAGAAAAGTCAGGGTAAAGGGGAGAGGGGAGGGGTTGGAGGCAAAAGAAGTGTAGAAGGAAGGAAGATGGGGAGGCCCATCATCACGGAAGATGGATGTGTCCCGGGAGCAGGTGATTTCCAGACTGGAACACTGAACATTGGAGACATGGAAATATCCGACATGGCTGGTTACCTCATGTCGCACGGTGCCTCAGGAGTGTCCAGAGAGCACTGGCACTGAAAACTGGATGGGCCACACACCTGCGCTGACCTTCACCTTGGGTCGAAACCCAGCCAGCAGGTGCTTAGCCTAATGTTTCGAATCAGAGAACATTTCTATGTTAAATTAGCGAGAACATGCGCTGAGTGTGCCAGTGGATTTCACCAATTTACCAACAACAGACTGCAGCGATATGAAGATAGCTGCTTTTGGCTTTAGCTGGACTTTGATGTCAGTGAACCATTCCAGCCTCGCTCCAAAGTAATGATTATGTAAAGTGCTTCAGGCCTCGGCTGCAGCGAATTGGTCCAAAAATAAGCCATGCTTGCACATAAAGTCTTGGTTAAGCCTGATAGTATGTGTTGTGAACACACCATTATAAATACTGCCTTAAAAGAGACTCAATTGACGTAGAGCTAGGAAGATTATAATAAGGCCCTCTTATCAGTGAGATTGGTGTGTCCAGTTCTGTGAATATTTTCCAATTTTTCCAACATTTGTACCCCTCCAGAAATCTATGCAATCATCCGAGAGCCAGTTTGGTGATTGTTCAGCTAGTTAATCAGGAGTCCTGACCCCCCCTCACCTCCTCAAACTGCACAATATGGAAATAGCAGAAATTTGGCCTGATCTATAATTAGTCGGGGGCAACCAATTTGGGGCTTCTGCCCGGCTTATGGGGACTTTTCGAATAGGCAAATCAAAGACCTTTTTCGACATTTTGGGGTTGTTGAAACATATCTAGTTTGACTTCAAGGTCAATCAAGTTCTTAGACCGTTCAGCTAAAGCCTTACTTAAGGTAAACCTAAGAAAGGACACTATATATAAGAAGGGAACATGGCCTCCTTTCTAATAGCCAGCAGGAGGCCACTCCATTGATTGCAAAAAGGAGTCAGATTGTATGGAACAGGTAGGAAAATGACCTGCTATCACTTGATTTATGACCTCAGTAAACAGTGTCCTACTGAGTTTTGGCCAAATTGCTAGTTTCAAGTCTACATTTTGGTTCTATTTCAATCGACAAAATAGCAGGGTATGCTCTAGGGCTTGGCTACATGTGATTCTCAAGTTGTTCCTATGGCAGGCTGTCAGCTAGCGTAGTGACATAGCAATGTGTATCCAACCTCTCGTCCAAATATGGTGACTTCCATGTCCAAATTAACAAGATGGCGACACCCAAAGTGCAGAATTTAGGGCTTAGGACTTCTTCTTCTACAGTCTATTGTAATGACTCTACACCATATTTCTTTCCAGTTCAAGAGCTATTATAATCTCTGTCCTTGTCAACACAATTACACCAATGTCTTCCAAAGTATGGCGCCTATTGCCTGTATTCTCAGCTAGAATCCAGCCTGCTGTGTTCTTCTACAGGAGGAAGTGAAACATGTAGATCATAACGACCCTCCACTCCACTGAAAGTATTAGCCACTTGCACACGATTATTGTTGAAGTCAGCCCCCACATCCTTTTCTGTACCATCAAATGACCGTGTTTAAAGAGCAAAATGGTCTTGTGGTGGGGTTGACTCACACCCTGTTCCCTACAGCAGGAGATAAGGAGGGTGTTCTCTGCGACATGATGAAATGATTCTATCTCTTCTGTAAGAGGTCCTCAGGGTGACTCAGACAGACATACCAGTATTTATTGTCTGACTACCTTTCTTTCTTTGTGCTTCCTGCACACACACTGCCTGAGGAAAGCGTGGCCTTCTCCACACTGGAAAGTTTCCCCCCTGGGCTCCTCTGTGTCCACTGTCATTCACAGAGCTCTAGCCCCTGAGGACAGAGATTCTTCTGCCACACGGTCCCATTCATTACAAGATCCTCGACTGATAAACCATGACTGCTTTCTTTGTGAGCACTTTTTCTGATATCATAAAGCCGGCCAGAACACAAAAGCATTCTTCTTCATTCTCTACCATATCTACACGACTGGAACATCTTCTGATTCTGTTCATAACAGGATAATACAGGCACTTTCTAAAGCCCTCTTCGGACATGGAGGCAGATTTCATCTACCTGTTGAAGTGAAGTCATGACTTTTAAAGGTGTATCGCCTCATACATTCTCACAAAGTACATTAAAGAGGGGGTATTATGCTGCTTCACATTTTAAGACATACACTATATATAATGTTACAATGTTGGATGTTCAAACTAAATGTGGGTAAAGTTTCAAATCTGTAGTTAAAAGTATGTTGGAGTCTGCAGGCTGCTGTGAACGCCAGGTTTCACACAGTTTTCTCTACACGCTGCACTTTGTGACATCACAAAGCTGGCCAATCCAAAGAAAGCGTGCTGGTAGGGGTGGGGTTTCTTAAAAAGAAACAGAGCTGACTGAGTCGTTTCGAGCAGAGGCTGGATGTAGGAGGCTGGAGTTTTTTTGAACTGTAAATTATGCTAAGCTACTCCACAGGTATCACAGAGTGAAATATGAAGCTTTAAATTAGCATAATACCCCCCCTTTAATGACGAGTAAAATTATCAGTAAATCAATGATGAAGATATATCATTAGTTAGTCCTGAATAACATGTCAGGCTGACATTAGAACAATCTTCCCAATAGCCTTAAAAAGCATAAATTACAGTGTATACTACTTTTTGCTGCATGTAAGATGATATCCGAGCAGCTCATTTATTACATGATCTTAGGAGAGATCTGTATTCAGTTCTGTATCTGCTGCATCAATCAATTTACCTCTGTGGGGAAATTAAACTCTACCTATTGATCTTAGCCGCTGATTTCAGGTCTGTGCAGCATTGGAAGTGTTACTGAAATAAAATCACAGTAGGTCAGACTTCTGTAGTGAGATGGGCTTTGTGATTTTTCATTAAAATTAAGATTATTCTTATTTTGCGGCAAGTTTGAGGTCCTTTATTTTATACGTCTCCAGTCAGCTTTTATTTTGAAAAGACGATGTTTTGTGGTTTAAGCACCAAAAACCTTCTAAGTACACTTTCATATATCCACGCTCACGGGTCTCCCTGGAGCTCCAAAGAAAAACAGGCTGCTTTGACTCAATCAGTAGCTCTCTGCAGAACTCCACATGGTATTGAGCCTGATTGACGAGCAGTAATCACTTAAATAACCCGAACAGACGGTCAAATTTGGACTAAAATGCTCTGTTAATTAGGAAAAAAGTAAACTTGGCCGAGCGCAATGAGTGATCGCTGTGGAGTCAAAACTTTACAGAAGTCCTGACAGCTTACTTGAAAGAGTTTCGGAGTGCGGGTTTGTGCATTCCTCCACGGATTGAGCGTTTGATAACAGTATTTCTGAAGCTAGAGCTGCTTTGTGGTGAAAAAAGAGAGAATGAATCCTGACTTTCTACAGTATCACACAGACATGTGTGTAATTTACTGCTCTGCTGATTTTTTAGAGTGCATCGCTCATGTGGAACTTGTCTTCACAAACGTCTTCTTCCGCTTCCCGACAGAAAGCTTTCATAAGGTTTGCAGACTTCGTCACGGTGACGTGCAGTTACGTAACAGCAGTCTCACTTCCGTTACACCACTTTAACAGCTAAAACACATCTTTTATTCCCCTTTCAGTCTTTTCATCAAACGAGCTGCAGCGCCGAGTGCAGCTGCCAAGGTGAAGCGGGGAGTGGACGTGAAGGAGGAATATCTGACAGCTACCTTAATTTCCACTGAATCAAGCCCATCTGTTTAAACAAAATGCAATTACCATCATTTAAACAGCTAAACTTGTTAAAGTGATTAGCCAGTGTTTACCATAAGCAACATTTAGTACACAAGATAACGGCTCTCATTTGCATATGCTAATGCTCGGTAATTAGCTATGCTCCGCCGGGTAATTCCTATTCAGCCCCAACCTACAGGCGCTTTTTTTTTTTAGAAGATTAAAAACAGGTGAAATAATGAATAAATTCAATCAATCATGTAAAGGCTAATATATGCGCAACAAATGGCAAGGGGGCAGTTTTAATGTCAGAAATCAAGAGGCAAAGATCCACGGATACTCCGAGGCATGACAGACGGAGCAGGTAGACTTAATTGTGTTTCTCTGACAGTTTAAAAGAACACAAACACCTTGTTCCGCAGGTTGTAGGATGCTGCTTGTAATGCTTAGTGTTCAGCGGGGAACGACAAGACAGACACTTCTTTTCCCTGTAATCACTTGCCCACACAAACCTGTAGACGGAGAACCGAATGGCTTTTGTGTGCTTTTGAAATGAAGCTAAACCTCATCGGCCCTCCAGGAGGACACGGCTTAGAAGTAGTGACGAGACGCTGATCTAATTTAACTTTAATGTGTGTTTGCGCTCCTAATTTTCCCTCTTCTGAGGCGGTTGATGTACTCGGGGACGCTTCGCTGTGAGGCAAGCACACAACACCTCTGCTCATCTCTCTTGTCCCATTACCTCGCAGAGCGCGGGGGTATTAGAACATCCAGCAATATCTCGACGCTCCCATCAGAGCCGAGGCCACGGAGAGGGCAGGAGATATTTCATCCTCACAAACAAATGCCATCACTGTTAGGAGAACTGAAAGGATGCAAGTTGAATGAGTGCACGGCTTTAGTTTTGGCAAGTCCTTCTAGGAGAGGGTGTAGTAGCATGAGCGGCAGTTGTCAGTCATAAAACAGTCAATGGGGAGATTTATTAAGGAGATTATGTGCAGCAGATTGAAAATGCAAGTCATTTTTCTCCTCAATTTACCAGCTGGCAACTGTGTCCCCTCTGAAAGTACCTGTGTTGTTGGAGAGATGTCCTTCTCTTGCGTCTTCACTTTTGTTGTTGGGATGTTTCTGTAGGGTTTCTCCTTCTATTATGTCCAATTCGAAATCCATCCATCCATAATCTATACCGCTTACCAGGGTCGCAGGGGGGCTGGAGCCAATCCCGGCTGTCATTGGGCGAAAGGCGGGGTACACCCTGGACTGATAGCCAGTCAATCACAGAGCTGACGCATAAGCTGTGTCCCAATTCAGGGGCTGCATCCTTCGAAGGGCGCATTTGAAGCCCAAGAGCGGCACACAATTGGGCCGACAATTGGGTCCTGCTTTTCCCGCGCCACGAAGGATCCATCAGGGGCATCCTTTGTGGACCAACGTAACCTGAGATTCATTGCGCGCCAATTCAAACGAGAGGGTGGACGTGGAATACAACATTTTTTGTTTCAACTCAATCCGATAGCTAGCAATACAAATGTAAAAAAAACCAAAAAGGGCTCTTGAAATAAATAGGTTAACTTATTTGATGTTAGTTATGCTAGCTAGTTAGCTTGCTAGCCAGCAGCGTTTGGTGACGCAAGGTTAAGGACGGGAACAGCTGGTGACTCAAACAGGAGCTCCTCCGTAGACCAGACCGTCTCATTTCAGTTCGGCTTTAGCGTCTACGCAGGCTATGAATGGCGCATCCTCCCTGGACCACTTCCTTCGAAGGCTGCGGCCCCTGGATTGAGACACAGCAGAGACAGACAACCATTCACACCGAGAGTCACCAATGAACTTAACGAGCATGCCTTGGACTACGGGAGGAAGCCGGAGTTCCCGGAGAGAACCCACACGTACACGGGGAGAGCATGCAAACTCCACACATGAAGGCCCGCTTCGTCCGAACAGGGATTCAAACTAGGAACCTCGTGAACAGCACTAACCACTCCCAAAACGTACTACTCTTGATTTAGTTTCACGATGATTCGGGACAGCTTCCTTGTTTCCTACATTTTGCATTGAAAAGGTAACCGCTGACAAATTTAAGTTAACTTTTCCTCTTTCTTGAGAGATGCATAAGTGCACTTCATCCATTAAATATCAAAGTGGATCCACATTGACCTTCTGTTCATCCTTCCTGAGTGATAATTGAGCACATATATCACTTCTTATTGAAGTTTCCATGTGGCAGACGGATAAGAAGAAAGGACGAACATGGTTGTGATGGCGATGGACAAGTTCTCGGTTCTCTCTTTTCTCTCTTTCAAAGCTTCAATCCAGGTTATAAAACCGTGAATCGATAGAAAGTTCACTTATTACTCATTCATTATGATATTTCACTTATTTATATTGATATCGATTCTATGAATAAACCACCACACTCAGATAAAAGACCTCTCTTCTACAAAAGCAGATATCTTTCAGTCATGACAGGCAGGTGGTTTGTACATAATGTCTGTCACACAGGAGTTTCTGGTTGATTATACGGAAATGAGTGTTCATTATCGCTTACCTTCTGTCCTTGTATGGTGTGTGCAGATGTAATCCAGCAGAGGAGCAGAGACACGCAGCAGACCCGCTCTGTGGGCGGAGGCTGCCTCAGAGAATCACCTGGCGTTACCGGGGAAACAGACAAGCCGCCGGAATGGCTATTTATGTAAATTGGTGATAGCCACGGGTGGAGCGTGCGTGTCAACACACAACCGTCAGCTAGGCCTGTTGCTATCGTGACCAAGAATGTAAAGTGGATGAGGAAGGGGATTAGTGCAGCCGCGCAGGATTAAAAGAAAGGAAACTTAAGACCACCTGCTGCTAGTTTTGTCTTTGAAAAGTCACAGAGGAGAGAAAATCTTTTTTGTTTTGAACTGATTTGGATGAAGGAAATGAGCAATTAAATACACTCCATCGTGTGTACCAGTGTCTCAGTGTTTCATCATATATTCTTAGCAGACAGAGGAATTACAAGGAAGCCACCATGACAGGATAACTACAATAAATCAAACACGCTTTTTGTCAAATTCATGGCTCGCTAATGAGTTTTTGAGGCGCTAACGGTAAGCAGCAACTTCCTATTTCAGACTAATGAAACGGTTTGTCCTCACATTACTGCCAAGACACGGTGACTGATAAATCAGAGAGGAGATGTTACACAAAGATGCAGGTTTGTTTCCAAGACACGTGGAGTCTGGAGATTAAAACGTGGCCATATGGGAGTTGGCATTGGTTGGTGGGAAAGAAATACTCGATTTCAAAGAGTCTTTAAGTTTTAGGAGATCAGAAAACACAGAAAGCTACAAATCTCCCATGTACAGGTCACACTTCTTCATGGAGTATCAGAGTGTGAATCAGAGCGTTTCTGCTGACAAGTGTACAGAAGCTGTTATGCAATCGTACCATGTCGGCGTGCTAAGTCTCAACATGCAGACTTCCAACCGACAGGCTCACTCGAAGGCCTGTGATGTCCCCCGATGCCACCTGCCGCGGCATGCGCCCTCAATAGAGCTTACAGGGCATTGGCATGGCATGAAGCTGGCACAGCACAATGAGAACTCGCACACAAGCCCTCAAAGGGGGGGGCGTTTGTTCCTGGGCAGCGGGCACCCCCAGAGCTGTAGGATGTACGACATAAAACTTGCAAACCGCAGCAGGCACCGAGGAGGACCAGCATGCCACTTGATAATGCTGTGTCCCTTGGGCGGCCTGCGGGATTGGTAAGCACATGCAGGCTAGAGGGAGGGATGTGGAGGAGCTAGAGCTGGCTGAAGATCCCAGAAAGTGAGCGTAAGTTGGAGGTACATATGGTTCAGTACGTGTCCATAGATGTGTGCGCTAGCTGCAGGGCAAGAAAGGAGTGTGTACATACGTGTCCTTGTGCTACAATGACCGATACGCTTTCCAATGTGTATGCATGCGTGTCATGTACGTGACTCCTGTACTCTCATCGCACACGCTCGGCTTCCCATTGGACCGGAAGTCACCCGAGCCCCGCAGAAAGAGCCGGGCGGCATGCTCTGGCGACGAGGTTGCACCCTCTGGTGTGTGCTGTCACTTCAGCGAAGGGCGTTCCTCCAACGAGGTGCTAAAGGAGCAGACAGCAGAGGAGAACTGGCACTGTGTGTTTGTATGTGTGTGTGTTTGTGTGTGTGTGTTTGTGGCCTCCTCTGTGCTTCACTTATGTCCATTTCCTCCTCGTCCTCCCTCCCTCCTCATGCATGTTTTAGTATTCAGCACAGATCGCTCACAGCTCTCTAATCAAACGCAGGTTAATTTGTGTTCCCGAGCTGAGCGTGTGCGCAGGTGCCGTTTGAACGACTGAAGGTATATTGTTTTTAATTATACATGAGTCAGATCATTACGTGTGACTCTTGAGATGTCATGGAAACCTCTCTTTTCAGAGATGCTGCAATGTCGATCACTCTGCTGATTTAAGACACCTTTAAAATGCGCAGAACTATAGAATCGACCTGATTCATAATTTTTTAAGGCAGGAATATTTGACGTAAAATAGACACACTTCAATTTTTAAAACAGGTTTCCAGGGAGCTTCATGGATAAAGTGTAGGTTGAGTTTTCACTTTGGTTCAGATGATTTGAAAGGAATGTAGAATTCAATATTTTTGACGAGAGATAACACCAGAAATTTTGAGAAACAGTCGGCGTTTTGAAAAATAGCTAGAAAAAGTTTAAACTTGATTCCCTGACTGCAGAACAGAACATTGTGTCGTAACAGATTGTGTCGACTGTTTTTATCCACTAATGTGTTGTAATGTCTGGCAATGCAAAATTCAGCTCACAGTCATATTAGTTTCAGTTGTAAATATGCTATTTACCTCTCTATTGGCTCTCCATATTCTTGCCTTCTCTCAGACCCTCCAAGGCCCAGGCTGTGGTCCATCATATGCACACTGATCTGTATTTGACATCCGTGTTTATTGTCGTCAAACTTGACCTAGCAAGATTATTCCCCCCTGTAGGAGGCATTTTATGTTTCAGGGAGATATATTATTCCACTACAGTAGATACAGTATCCATATGTATCATTATACCATGGTCTGTGTGAAAGCTCGATCTGATTGGCTCTCGGGTATCCATTAATTCTTGACAGTGGACACCTTATAAGTAGTTCTGGTGAAACTGTTTGCTATATCTACTTGCTGTTCTAAATGAATGCATTTGCAGAATAGCATCAAGCTGTATCTCACATGAGTAACCATAGCAACAGGACACAGACAAACCCCCAGTTTACAACATATTACAACTAATTAATGAGTGACTTTAACATTTGTTTGAACCTTTTAGGAGAATATGACAACTTTGATGACGAGGATGCGGGACGACTGTTGGATGATTCCGGCTACATTATTCCTGATAATGGACGCATCGTCAGGCATTATGCCTTACATACACAACCATACAGTATATCTGTATTTTTAAAGCTTTAAAGGGGCCATGTCTTTAAAATGGATATTCTCATATTTTGCACGGGTTTCACATTTTTAAATGTTTAAAAAGGTCGCCTCTGAAATGGGCCGTTCAGAACAGCTGCAGGTTTCTAAGTTAGAACCTTGCTTTCGCTGAAATCGACCAATCGCCATTCACCTCAGGCTGCCTTCTTGCACTAACTTGTAGTCAAGTCGTTGTCGAGATTTCAACTTACCATTCCAATACCTCCTGGCGATTCTGGATCGTACATATAAGGCTGAATAACCGATCCTAGAGCAGCCATGTTTTCTATAACTTTGGAGTGACAGTGCAGCGCGGCCGCTCCCCCGTGTGCGATGTGGGGGAGGGGCTACGCGGTCACTCCAAATACTGTCAGCCAATCGTGGCTAAGGTCTGAATGGGCTGTTGGTTTCAGGAGGAAGGAGAGGCGAAAGAAACTTCACCAACGTGATTCAAAAACGGATTAGAGTAATAGAAAATGGATTGCTAAAAGAGGCCCCCTTTAAGAATGTACTCAAACTGAAGTGTTGCTGTTAACTGCGTTTCTAAAAATGCAACACTGACGCACTGCGAAGTCTAAATAACATAAAGTAGGGCTGAAACCTGCTTGCACCATGCTTTGTTAAAATATGTGTATAAGCCCTTTTAAAAAGAGACGATATGTCATGCTGTCAATGCCACTTCTATTAGCAGAACCAAATTCAAATGTTTTTCTTTTAATCCATCATCTTTAGCAACCAGTAGCTCAGCTTCTGAATAAGACTCATTCAGTTTAAGGACTTCTTTTGAAAATGTTCTTTTCTTTTCAAGTTTGTATTAACTTTATTTTCTAAAGCATCTATGAGAATAAATTTCATGAACTTCTCTTCAAATCAGTGTGGAGATGGAGGCCTAGCTATCTAGCAGACCAGACAAAAACAAAAGTTACTTACATCCCTTGGTTACAAGGAATATGGACGCTGAGGAAAATAAAAAAGGATGCTGAAAATGAGCATTGTACCGGGGCAGGTGGAAAAACAAACAAATAACACACTTGCCCTCTTGTGATTGCAGATACAGGAGGTTCAAAGAAAAGGGCAGCTGTTCTGACACCGCTGGGAGACGACATGTACAGACAAAGATGTCCTGACACACAGGTACACACACACACATACAAACACACAAAGGAGGGTAACAAAGGTGTCTGATGGATGTCTGCGCAGTCTAAAAAGCAGTGCAATCTCATAATCATGATCAGGATTATTAATGCTTATCAGGGCTTTAGAGGAGAGGGATCTTTGCCCTACATGATTAATGTGTGAGCAAATTATCGCCTGCCGTCCTCAGAGGATTCTTTTAAAATTGCAGAGCAGTGTCGCTCAGAGCATAGCAGACCTGGAGCAGGCATATATCATTTGTTTGAATAAGGCTGATTCCTGCTTTCTTTTCAGAATAAAAGCATTCTCCCACCCACTGACGACCTTCAGCAAAAACACTCACCTGTCTCACTCACTCTGCACTGACAGCTAATGGTGCAAAAGTGGATTATATAATGTCCAAGTCACCAACAGACGAGCATTAATGTCACTTTCACACTGTTCTGTACATCCGAGTGGATCAGTGTGTCTGCGTGGATCAACGCTTCATTGCTTGATGAGGACTCTGAAGCTCCCCTGTCTTTAAATTCACGTGGCAGCAAAAGTCAACAAGTTTCTTTATTTTTTCTCCCTTTTCCTCCATTTTTTATTTTGTTAAGAGTTCCTCATTTTCAATTCAAATTTGGTAACACTTTATAGGACCTTGTAATAAGCCTTAGATAATAGGTAATAAGACCCTCATAAGATGCTTATTAACGTGAAATATATGTTAATAAGACTATATAAGTGTTAATAATAGCATGTTCATTGTTAGATTATAAGACATTTTTAAGCACTGTTCTCGCATTAGAACCAGTAGCTGCAAAAAAGCATAATTAACTGTTAATAAGTGCATAGTAAATTGCTAATTACCTCATAGTAAAGTATATATTAATCCTAATAAAGCAACTGTAAAGCTTAGTAAAGGCTTAACAATGGCATAACAGGTAAGTGAGTAAGACTCAATGAATATGGATATAATGAATGAAGAGTGCTTATCAATGTCTTATTATCTAACAATAAACATGATTATGATGCTATTATTAACACTTATATATTCTTATTAACATATTTTATATATTTTATATTCACCTTATACTTGCATGAGCTGATTATCATTAACAGCTGCATTCATGCATCACTAAAACTCGCTCATATATTAGCTGTTTGACTAGCTCACTGATAACATCCAGTCATATTTAGCGTTACTAATATGACTAATATGCCAACACTCCCACCACTGCAGCTTTGTCCCTATGCGCGTTATTTTTGGGGGGAGTTGATGATGTTCTTGATATTTTGATTGAGGATGGATTCATTCTTCTGACAGAATCTGCTCAGATCCTGTGAAAGCTTCCTCAAAGAGGAGTCTCGCCTTTTAAGGCAAATCTAACTGTGTAACTGTGTGCTATTAACTGTCAGTTCCTTGACATTTATGTCTCTGACAGGACGCTGTATTTGCATCTCAAAAGCCTTTGAAGTGGACTTCTAGCTTCCATAAAAAACACCACATTGTTGTTGATGTTGGTCTGAATATAGTGTTTGCTGCTGGCAGTCCTCCAGAAAGTTGTGGTCGTACTGGGGAGCTGTGATTTAACCTTCCTATTTGTGAAACTTAGTAGAAGTATTATAGTATATTGGTTTGATAGTAGTATATAACGTTTATAAACGAGTCCAGTCTTTTCTCTTTGACCACATTTAGTGTAACACACAAAAGCAACCCCCAGAACGCTCCACAGCCTTAATTAAATTAGACCGCAGTCCAAATCCCTGTTTCTGTGTCCACTAACAATAACTTCATCACTATCTGGGACCTACAATGGAACGGACCGGCGGTTGTAATAAGAGCTTACAGAAAGAAAAAGAATCACTCCGGGGTGTGGAAATGTTAAGAAGCAGGATTACAGTGAAATTTGAAAGGGACTTACATGTAAATCTATATATTCTGGACTCTGTCTGCCTAATTAAACCTGATTTCTGGCTCTCAGGAGGCGTCTTCCTTAAACCGTTAATTCTTCAAGTGTGATTTTATTGCAGAGCACTTTTAAAGATTATTTGAAGGCTTAACCTGCTTCTTCACTCTCTCCTTTGTGTATTTCAAAACAGTAAATTCACTTATGAGCACGTTCTGGAGAGTAGCCTGCAAGGAGGAAAAAAGGGGTAGGGCATTAATACATCCTCTTGTGTTAGAAGCAGTTAAGACGACTGTGGGTGTGAATTTATTTAAACATGATGAATGATAAGACGTGAAACGAGCTGTAGAGCTCTACGGCCGAATGTGGACCGCGCCGGCCCAGCGGGAGCATTAATTGCGGACACAGTTCCCAGAGGCTGAGTCCAATAGCTCCTACTTTATTAACATTATGGGTGTGAGGATGTGCAGATGTAATGGTGAGGATGGAAAAGTTCACAGATGGTGCCCTGGAATAATACTGATGAGATTGAAAAAGGAAACACCTCTTGTGAGTAGCATGGATGAAAATCCCATGTGTGCATTAATTAAGCCGGTTTAATTGATATAGATTACATCAGCCATGATAACCTGCATGACTGAAGTATTAGGGAATGCTATTAGTCATTTAAGGGATATCATTTTTCCAAATTAATATTCAAATTTATGCAACAAAGTGCTCCAGTATAATACACGACAAATGATAGATGAGACAAAGTCTTTAAAGTTAGCTTAGCGGTTAGCTCAGTGGATTAGAGCAGCATAGCACGGCCACAAAGACCAACTGTCACCCATTAAATCAAGCCCAAAACAGCCATGACTCATCGAGGAATGGACTCCACTAGACCTCTGAAGGTGTGCTGAGGTACCCGGCACCAAGACGTCAGCAGCAGATCCTTTAAGTCCTGTAAGTTGCGATCGGACTTGTTTGTCCAGCACATCCCACAGATGCTCGATTGGAGTGAGATCTGGGAAATTTGGAGGCCAAGTCATCTTGAACTCGACTTACTCCTCAAATCATTCCTGAACCATGTTTGCAGTGTGGCATGGACTCCACTAGACCTGTGAAGGTGTGCTGAGGTACCCGGAACCAAGACGTCAGCAGCAGATCCTTTAAGTCCTGTAAGTTGCGAGGTGGGGCCTCCATGGATCAGACTTGTTTGTCCAGCACATCCCACAGATGCTCGATTGGAGTGAGATCTGGGAAATTTGGAGGACAAGTCATCTTGAACTCGACTTGTTCCTCAAATCATTCCTGAACCATGTTTGCAGTGTGGCATGGACTCCACTAGACCTCTGAAGGTGTGCTGAGGTGTCTGGCACCAAGACGTTAGCAGCAGATCCTTTAAGTCCTGTAAGTTGCGAGGTGGGGCCTCCATGGATCCGACTTGTTTGTCCAGTGCATCCTACAGATGCTCGATTGGAGTGAGATCTGGGGAATTTGGAGGACAAGTGACCTTGAACTCGTCAAGTTCCTCAAACCATTCCTGAACCATTTTTGCAGTGCGTCAGGGCGCATTATCCTGCTGAAATAGGCCACTGCCATCAGGGAATACCATTTCCATGAAGGGCTATACTTGGTCTGAAACAATGTTTCCTGCTTTCTCCTACTTCCAACACTGTCACTGTCAAGTTTCCAGCAGATCATTGCTTACCTAAGAGCATTGCACCAGTGTGAAAAATGGCACCAGAACTAGGTGAAGGTGTCAGAAGTCAAATTGGGGCTTTCTCAGCATCAAATCAAGGCTAGACTAAACATTTCTAAAGAGGCAGTGAATGGACCCCTACAGAGCTTTACAGAATCTGAATGTGTTGAATCCAAAGCACTAAAAAGTCTAAAAAAGCAGGATACTAAATAAATAATGCAAGACTCCAATCAACCAAAGTACTGTCAGAAGAAGTAGCTGTCTTGCTGTGGTCTCAGAGGACGCGTAGCAGTTTCTAAACCACTTTTTAGGATGGGGAACAAGGCCAGATGCTCAGGGTGGGCCAAGAAATACCAGCGTTTAACATTGGATGACCGCGAAAAAGTCCTCTTTACTGATGAATCCAAGTTTGAGATTTATGACAGTGACATAAGGGACAAAGAGGAGAGAGAACAACACTGCAGTGTATACAGTGAAACATTACGTAAATACTCAATTATAGGAGTGCTCTGCCTTTCTAGGAGTTGGATACTTTGAGATACTTTTGGACGTCACTGTATCAGATGATGAAAAGGACGTAGTTTGCACTTAACCGTCGGACTCGATTGTTCTCGGTTGGTAACACAACTAAAAGGGGGGGTATTATGCTAATTTCAAGCTTCATATTACAACTTCTGTGGAGTAGCTTAGCATAATTTCCAGTTACATTTTTTTTTCTCAAACTGGTGCTCTGTGCAGGCCCTCATACAGCCTCTGCCTGAAACGACTCAGTCAGCTCTGTCCCTTTTAGAAACCCAAGCCTGCTTTCTTCTGATTGGCCAGCTTTGTGACGTCACAAAGTGCAGCGTGTAGAAAAAACTGTGCCGTTCACAGCAGCCTGCAGACTAAGCTGAGAAGCCTGGGGATTACTCCAACACACTTTAACAGATACAGATTTAAACTTCACCCACGTTTGGTCTTGACATCCAACATTCTAACATTGTATATATGTCTTAAAATGTGAAACAGCATAATACCCCCTCTTTAAATCAAACATCTGTTATGCAGGTAGAAAATAGACACCGGAAAAATCCACAGAGGTACTTGAATGTAGCTCTCTGACATGCTGTTCTGCTGGTAAGACACAAGAGAAGCCGTTTGAATCTCCTCCCATTTGTACAGCTGTGTGTTATCGTTGTCAGCGGCGTAAAATGATGATGTGCAGAGCAGGTCTAATGCTCTTTAAATCGCTCAGGGATGAAGCGGCTGCTATCCTCCATAAAAAGCTCTTTCAGGGTAGATTTCATCCCTGATGGTGGAAAAGTTATGT
The DNA here is from genome assembly GCF_022749685.1 of Semicossyphus pulcher. Lineage (NCBI taxonomy): Eukaryota > Metazoa > Chordata > Actinopteri > Labriformes > Labridae > Semicossyphus > Semicossyphus pulcher. The sequence goes on from NW_027211694.1 coordinate 7,875,238, forward strand.
TGATAAAAACATCGAGTGCAGCAAGTCAACAATATGGTACATTATGTTTTAGTGCGCTGCTTTTAAAACGGCACACAGACACAGAAATATGGTGCTACAGCATGCATTACACATACTGGCTCCCATGCAGAAGCCCATTAGAAAAAAAGCAGATTTTGGGCTAATTGCTTTTATTCATGGATAAAAAATTTTAAGCAGCATGCCTTTAGTGTTCAATGGCAGTATTTCTGAACGATTTCACTTCTGTGAATGCAGCCCGGCTTTCAGCCTCTCCAACCTGTAATGCTGCTGAGCCCGTTCATTCATTCTCACATACAGATTCTGACCTTGTTCTCTCGCAGTTTTTTAGTCATTCTTCACATGCCAGAGCTTTCTCAGAAAAACACAATCCTGCATAAAACTCCAGAACTTTGTGTATCAGCTTAACATGACAAGTTGAAGCTGAGCTTGAGCCTCTCTCTTCCTCTTGATGTGTGAGATAAGTGCTAAACCCCATTGTCTGTTAACATTGTGTGTTTCACCATCAAACATCGTTTTAGAGAGCACATTTCAACATCTAACATCACATTGACTTATTCAATCGTTGAAGTTGCCCCAGCAAAAGGAAGTTTCGCGCACATAGTATTTAAATTTTTCCATTAACATTTTCAGACTGAGAAGCAAAATGTCCAAATGCTGACTCATCTCATTACACCGTCTGCTCATGCACAGTAAAACTCTGATTTCTGTGTAGCTGCAACTGATACAACCAAAGGCTTCTGTGATAAAACGAGAAGGCAGGTGTTCTCCAAAACACGTCACAAATCTGATAAATGTCGCATATAAAACCATGTGTGATATATAATCAGTAAAACAGGGCCGGTCATTCGGTTTCTAGAAGGAATTTAGAATCTGTAGGCAGGGACGTGGGTTTTTAGTACGGTAAATGATCTGGTTTTCGTTTGTAGTACACTTGTAGTCTGAGTAATATTGACCAATCACGTATCAGCAGGCTGCGCCATATGCTGGAAAAACAGCAAAAGCCAGCGGAACGCCGCAATAACATCTCGGCTCCCATCAGCGTGATCTGACGATGATTTAGCTTCTTATTAATTTCTATAAACAGACATCTGCATGCTAACAGCTAATAATCTGCTCTAGATCTAACATTCAACTTGAGACAAATTAGCCAAAGTGAAACCTCTGTTTAACTTACAATGACGCCATTTGTTTAGCTGACATAGCAGTTTTGATCTGAACGCACGGTCGCTTCTCAAGTTGCTAACTGGACTGTAAACAATGCAGCACACAGAAAAAGGAAGTCTCGGCTGGAAGTCGTTTGTCGCTATGCGCTGGCTAACCCAGACATGCCCAAACACATGTTCTCCGTTGTCCACAGAGGCTGTATTTTCATCAGACTGTAGCCGATGGGTTCCCAAATTTGTAAATCAGTTATAGCAGCCACAAAAGCGTGACTCAAAACAGAATGGCTGAGAGGACTGCGCTGTTTTTGGAATAGTCTTTCATGCCTTTATATAGTAGAAGGTCCTCTTTAAATGGATTTTATTTTGGATGAGAGGTTTGGAAAAAAAAGTTTAGTTCATGGAGAACAAAACGGTTCAACCAGACTGACAACAAAAAAGCAGAAAGAGACAAAATAATTCTAAGCAGCAGTTAGATAAGAAGAGCTTTTGGTCAAAATATGTGCAGTTTTAAAAAGGAACAGGTTTCTATTTCAACATCACAATAATGTCAGTAACCAGCTGCTTTGGCAAAGCTTTGTGTGTAGAGTGAGCACTGTTGGAAATAGATCAGGTAATGGGAGCAAAATTTTAGATGCAGAAGGCTGAAAGAAAAGTTATTTAGAGCTTAACTGCAAACACTGTTGTGGTTAAATAATGATCCAATGTCACTTCTGCTTTTCTGGACTGGAAAACAATATCAAAGTGCAACAGGTTATAAAAGAGCTATATTCATTCATACAACCATAAAATGTAAATAAAATAAGAAAAGGACAAAGCAAATGTGACTCTACTGCTTGCAAAAAGAAGTAGGGTCAGACTTCTCGATAATTAAGAGTTGATAATTAGACCAGGAAATATTTTCCTACTGCGTTTATGGTCTCAGTCGCACGATTCAAGTCTTTTTCAGTGCAGTATTAAGTTAATTTTATAAATTATGCTCCCATTTACAGTACAATAGAGGATACAGCGTTAGAGGGTTTTTGACAAATTACTACCATGACAAATGGTCAACCAGTAGAGGCATATGGGAACCCAACTGCGTGTCCAAATATGGCCACTTCTGGTTTATAAAGCAAAATGGCACGGCAAAAATACCCTTAGAAACAGTAATCCACATACCTAATGGTGTATACGTCCACTCATGGAAGATTTAACCATTTCAGTATTAATTCTGGGGGCCAAAAGTAACTGAGAATTTATTAATATTTATTTCATGGCTGTGTTAAATACTTGATTCTGATTCTGAAGTCTGCTATTTCTCGATAGCAGACCGTTGCTATGAAGAGCAGACCGTTGCTAGGGATGTGGCCCTAATCACACAGTCTGGAGGACTAACTTTAATCATAGCAATCAGTCAAAAGATAATGTATAGTGAGCAGGTTGTTATTCTGCGATAACAACCTGCTCACTATACATTACCCTTACATATGGTTTCTGAGTAACACTGCTTTTATCTAGCCTACAGTAAAATATAATTTATTAAAGTAATTAATAAAAACGCTGATATTTCAGGTAACAATACATGGGTACATTAATCCTCCTTTTCGTTGTGAGTATCTAGGTATAAAAAGAGTGTATTTTATACGGCTATATTACTTCTGCTCTCAGATCTACCAATACCCTGTTAACATCCCTATTCAGTGTTACTTAGCTTTACTGTTAAACTACATATTGGATACACTTCACCTTTTGTTAAACCTGCTATTTTATTCCAGACACACAGTTACATTAGCTTCATTACTGACAGAAACAATATGTTTGTAAAAAAAATGCACTATGCTGCTTCGTAGCGCAACGAGTTAAGCAGCAGAAACCCCAAATCCCGAATATAAACTAGCTGTGTCCTAGATTCCTACATATTCTGCGCATGATTTGAGTATTTGAGCGGTGTCGTATCTGCCGGACAGACACGAGAGGCCCTCTGGGGCCCTGCCGAGGCTGAAGCAGGTAAATTCTGGACACAAACTGCATCAGCGGAGGATAGAGGGCAGGACGAGAGCGGGTGTTACAGAGAGATAAGAATAGACAGGGGAGCAGTGCAGTATTTTTTTTAAATTAAGTGGCATGAACAATAAATTAACAATTCAGAAGAGCAGATTGACATTATAAACGGAATAAAATTAACTTTGTCTGCCAAGAACACATTTTAGCCCCTGATCTCGGCCTGTTAAAATAAGTGTATAAGTATATATTTTTGCACTTGTAAAGAACACCAACATATAAAAAGAAAATCATTTGTAATAAAAATGTTAAATATAAGTAAATATAAGCTTCTTATCTTTAAGGAATATACAATAATCCAAGAGTGACTTAAAGCAGAGAGAAGTGAACTACAGTGAGATGATTTTCATCTCTGTGACCAGTGGTGCGTTCACTGACAAAAAACTGTAAACACACAAACAAAGTCACCCTATATTCAACCATATGAACCCTCATATATGTTTAGAAGCTTTCTTTCTCTTCAGGATTCTGAATTATTAAGCTAGGTTTCATTTCCTCCTCAAGCCCCTCAGAGAGGAAACATGCTCAGGGTTCTCTACCTTCGCTTGTTCTTTGCAACAAGTCATTGATTTTCTACACTCTTTCTGGTAGTCTTGTAGTTGCACTGCTAACACATGTAAATTATATTATTATTAGTATATATTATTATATATAATATAAATATTACACATTATTTTAAGCTATACTCTGTCATATTTAATGAGATGCTATACTATGACTTATTTTATGACATCCTATAGTGTGACTTATTTTATGACATGCTATATTATGACTTATTTTATGACATGCTATAGTGTGACTTATTTTATGACATGCTATAGTACGACTTTTTTATGACATGCTATATAATGACTTATTTTCGACATGCTCTTGTACTCCTTTTTTATGACATGCTATAAAATGACTTATTTTCTGACATGCTCTTGTATGCCTTATTTTCTGATATGCTATAGTATGACTTTTTTACAACATGCTATAGTATGACTTATTTTCTGACATGCTATAGTATGACTTATTTTCTGACATGCTCTTGTACTCCTTTTTTATGACATGCTATAAAATGACTTATTTTCTGACATGCTCTTGTATGCCTTATTTTCTGATATGCTATAGTATGACTTTTTGACGACATGCTATAGTATGACTTTTTTATGACATGCTATCGTATGATTTTTTTTCGACATGCTATAGTATGACTTATTTTCTGACTTGCTCTTGTATGCCTTTTTTATGACATGCTATAGTAAGACTTATTTTCTGACATGCTCTTGTATGCCTTTTTTATGACATGCTGTACTATGACTTTTTGACGACATGCTATAGTATGACTTTTTTATGACATGCTATCGTATAACTTTTTTTCGACATGGTATATTATGACTTATTTTCTGACATGCTCTTGTATGCCTTTTTAATGACATGCTATAGAATGACTTATTTTCTGACATGCTCTTGTATGCCTTATTTTCTGACATGCTATAGTAAGACTTATTTTCTGACATGCTCTTGTGTGCCTTTTTTCTGACATGCTATAGTATGACTTTTTTATGACATGCTGTACTATGACTTTTTGACGACATGCTATAGTATGACTTATTTTTTGACATGCTATCGTATGATTTTTTTTCGACATGCTACAGTATGACTTATTTTCTGACATGCTCTTGTATGCCTTTTTTATGACATGCTATAGTATGACTTATTTTCTGACTTGCTCTTGTATGACCTTTTTATGACATGCTATAGTATGACTTTTTTTACGACATGCTATAGTATGACTTATTTTCTGACATGCTATAGTATGACTTATTTTCTTTCATGCTCTTTTGTGGCCTTTTTCTGACATGCTATAGTATGCCTTATTTTCTGACATGTTATAGTATGCCTTATTTTCTGACATGCTCTTGTACTCCTTTTTTATGACATGCTATAGAATGACTTATTTTCTGACATGCTCTTGTATGCCTTATTTTCTGACATGCTATAGTAAGACTTATTTTCTGACATGCTCTTGTGTGCCTTTTTTCTGACATGCTATAGTATGACTTTTTTATGACATGCTGTACTATGACTTTTTGACGACATGCTATAGTATGACTTATTTTTTGACATGCTATCGTATGATTTTTTTTCGACATGCTACAGTATGACTTATTTTCTGACATGCTCTTGTATGCCTTTTTTATGACATGCTATAGTATGACTTATTTTCTGACTTGCTCTTGTATGACCTTTTTATGACATGCTATAGTATGACTTTTTTTACGACATGCTATAGTATGACTAATTTTATGACATTCTATAGTATGACTTTTTTTCGACATGCTGTACTATGACTTTTTTCGACATACTATAGCATGACTTTTTTATGACATGCTATAGTATGAATTTTTTTCGACATGCTATAGTATGACTTATTTCCTGACATGCTATAGTATGACTTATTTTCTGACATGCTCTGGTGTGCCTTTTTTCTGACATGCTATAGTATGACTTATTTTCTGACATGCTATAGTATGACTTATTTTCTGTCATGCTCTTGTGTGCCCTTTTTCTCACATGCTATAGTATGACCTTATTTTCTGACATGCTATAGTATGACTTATTTTCTGTCATGCTCTTGTGTGGCCTTTTTCTGACATGCTATAGTATGCCTTATTTTCTGACATGTTATAGTATGCCTTATTTTCTGACATGCTATAGTAAGACTTATTTTCTGACATGCTATAGTGTGACTTATTTTTTGACATGCTCTTTTGTGCCTTTTTTATGACATGCTATAGTATGACTTTTTTATGACATGCTTTACTATGACTTATTTTCTGACATGCTCTTGTATGCCTTTTTAATGACATGCTATAGTATGACTTATTTTCTGACATGCTATTGTATGCCTTTTTTATGACATGCTATAGTATGACTTATTTTCTGACATGCTCTTGTATGCCTTTTTTATGACATGCTGTACTATGACCTTTTGACGACATACTATAGTATGACTTTTTTATGACATGCCATAGTATGACTTTTTGAAGACATGCTATAGTATGACTAATTTTATGACATTCTATAGTATGACCTTTTCATGACATGCTGTACTATGACTTTTTGACGACATGCTCTTGTATGCCTTTTTTATGACATGCTATAGTATGACTTATTTTCTGACTTGCTCTTGTATGACCTTTTTATGACATGCTATAGTATGACTAATTTTATGACATTCTATAGTATGACTTTTTTTCGACATGCTGTACAATGACTTTTTTCGACATGCTATAGCATGACTTTTTTATGACATGCTATAGTATGAATTTTTTTCGACATGCTATAGTATGACTTATTTTTTGACATGCTATCGTATGATTTTTTTTCGACATGCTACAGTATGACTTATTTTCTGACATGCTCTTGTATGCCTTTTTTATGACATGCTATAGTATGACTTATTTTCTGACTTGCTCTTGTATGACCTTTTTATGACATGCTATAGTATGACTTTTTTTACGACATGCTATAGTATGACTTATTTTCTGACATGCTATAGTATGACTTATTTTCTTTCATGCTCTTTTGTGGCCTTTTTCTGACATGCTATAGTATGCCTTATTTTCTGACATGTTATAGTATGCCTTATTTTCTGACATGCTATAGTGTGACTTATCTTTTGACATGCTCTTTTGTGCCTTTTTTATGACATGCTATAGTATGACTTTTTTACAACATGCTATAGTTTGCCTTATTTTCTGACATGCTATAGTATGACTTATTTTATGACATGGTATAGTATGACTTTTTTTCTGTCATGCTATAGTATGACTTTTTTTCGACATGCTATAGTATGACTTTTTTATGACATGGTATAGTATGACTTTTTTTCGACATGCTATAGTATGCCTTATTTTCTGACATGCTATAGTATGACTTATTTTCTGTCATGCTCTTGTGTGCCCTTTTTCTGACATGCTATAGTATGCCTTATTTTCTGACATGCTCTTGTATGCCTTATTTTCTGACATGCTACAGTATGACCTTTTTTTCGACATGCTATAGTATGACTTATTTTCTGACATGCCCTTGTGTGCCTTTTTTCTGACATGCTATAGTAAGACTTTTTTTCTGACATGCTATAGTATGACTTTTTTTCGACATGCTATAGTATGACTTATTTTCTGACATGGTATAGTATGACTTTTTTTCTGTCATGCTATAGTATGACTTTTTTTCGACATGCTATAGTATGACTTTTTTATGACATGGTATAGTATGACTTTTTTTCGACATGCTATAGTATGCCTTATTTTCTGACATGCTATAGTATGACTTATTTTCTGTCATGCTCTTGTGTGCCCTTTTTCTGACATGCTATAGTATGCCTTATTTTCTGACATGCTATAGTATGACTTTTTTTCGACATGCTATAGTATGACTTATTTTCTGACATGCCCTTGTGTGCCTTTTTTCTGACATGCTATAGTAAGACTTTTTTTCTGACATGCTATAGTATGACTTATTTTCTGACATGCTCTTGTGTGCCTTTTTTATTACATGCTCTTGTATACCTTTTTTATGACATGCTGTACTATGACTTTTTGACGACATGCTATAGTATGACCTTATTTTCTGACATGCTATAGTATGACTTATTTTCTGTCATGCTCTTGTGTGGCCTTTTTCTGACATGCTATAGTATGCCTTATTTTCTGACATGTTATAGTATGCCTTATTTTCTGACATGCTATAGTAAGACTTATTTTCTGACATGCTATAGTGTGACTTATTTTTTGACATGCTCTTTTGTGCCTTTTTTATGACATGCTATAGTATGACTTTTTTATGACATGCTTTACTATGACTTATTTTCTGACATGCTCTTGTATGCCTTTTTAATGACATGCTATAGTATGACTTATTTTCTGACATGCTATTGTATGCCTTTTTTATGACATGCTATAGTATGACTTATTTTCTGACATGCTCTTGTATGCCTTTTTTATGACATGCTGTACTATGACCTTTTGACGACATACTATAGTATGACTTTTTTATGACATGCCATAGTATGACTTTTTGAAGACATGCTATAGTATGACTAATTTTATGACATTCTATAGTATGACCTTTTCATGACATGCTGTACTATGACTTTTTGACGACATGCTCTTGTATGCCTTTTTTATGACATGCTATAGTATGACTTATTTTCTGACTTGCTCTTGTATGACCTTTTTATGACATGCTATAGTATGACTAATTTTATGACATTCTATAGTATGACTTTTTTTCGACATGCTGTACAATGACTTTTTTCGACATGCTATAGCATGACTTTTTTATGACATGCTATAGTATGAATTTTTTTCGACATGCTATAGTATGACTTATTTTTTGACATGCTATCGTATGATTTTTTTTCGACATGCTACAGTATGACTTATTTTCTGACATGCTCTTGTATGCCTTTTTTATGACATGCTATAGTATGACTTATTTTCTGACTTGCTCTTGTATGACCTTTTTATGACATGCTATAGTATGACTTTTTTTACGACATGCTATAGTATGACTTATTTTCTGACATGCTATAGTATGACTTATTTTCTTTCATGCTCTTTTGTGGCCTTTTTCTGACATGCTATAGTATGCCTTATTTTCTGACATGTTATAGTATGCCTTATTTTCTGACATGCTATAGTGTGACTTATCTTTTGACATGCTCTTTTGTGCCTTTTTTATGACATGCTATAGTATGACTTTTTTACAACATGCTATAGTTTGCCTTATTTTCTGACATGCTATAGTATGACTTATTTTATGACATGGTATAGTATGACTTTTTTTCTGTCATGCTATAGTATGACTTTTTTTCGACATGCTATAGTATGACTTTTTTATGACATGGTATAGTATGACTTTTTTTCGACATGCTATAGTATGCCTTATTTTCTGACATGCTATAGTATGACTTATTTTCTGTCATGCTCTTGTGTGCCCTTTTTCTGACATGCTATAGTATGCCTTATTTTCTGACATGCTCTTGTATGCCTTATTTTCTGACATGCTACAGTATGACCTTTTTTTCGACATGCTATAGTATGACTTATTTTCTGACATGCCCTTGTGTGCCTTTTTTCTGACATGCTATAGTAAGACTTTTTTTCTGACATGCTATAGTATGACTTATTTTCTGACATGCTCTTGTGTGCCTTTTTTATTACATGCTATAGTATGCCTTATTTTCTGACATGCTATAGTATGACTTTTTTTCGACATGCTATAGTATGACTTATTTTCTGACATGCTCTTGTATGCCTTTTTAATGACATGCTATAGTATGCCTTATTTTCTGACATGCTATAGTATGACTTATTTTTTGACATGCTCTTGTGTGCCTTTTTTACAACATGCTATAGCATGACTTATTTTCTGACATGCTATAGTATGACTTTTTTCTGACATGCTATAGTATGACTTTTTTTCGACATGCTATCGTATGTCTTATTTTCTGACATGCTATAGTATGACTTTTTTTCTGTCATGCTATAGTATGACTTTTTTTCGACATGCTATAGTATGACTTATTTTCTGACATGCTATAGTATGACTTATTTTCTGACATGCCCTTGTGTGCCTTTTTTCTGACATGCTATAGTAAGACTTTTTTTCTGACATGCTATAGTATGACTTATTTTCTGACATGCTCTTGTGTGCCTTTTTTATTACATGCTATAGTATGACTTTTTTCTGACATGCTATAGTATGACTTTTTTTCGACATGCTATAGTATGCCTTTTTTATTACATGCTATAGTTTGCCTTATTTTCTGACATGCTATAGTATGACTTATTTTATGACATGGTATAGTATGACTTTTTTTCTGTCATGCTATAGTATGACTTTTTTTCGACATGCTATAGTATGACTTTTTTATGACATGGTATAGTATGACTTTTTTTCGACATGCTATAGTATGCCTTATTTTCTGACATGCTATAGTATGACTTATTTTCTGTCATGCTCTTGTGTGCCCTTTTTCTGACATGCTATAGTATGCCTTATTTTCTGACATGCTATAGTATGACTTTTTTTCGACATGCTATAGTATGACTTATTTTCTGACATGCCCTTGTGTGCCTTTTTTCTGACATGCTATAGTAAGACTTTTTTTCTGACATGCTATAGTATGACTTATTTTCTGACATGCTCTTGTGTGCCTTTTTTATTACATGCTCTTGTATACCTTTTTTATGACATGCTGTACTATGACTTTTTGACGACATGCTATAGTATGACCTTTTTATGACATGCTATAGTATGACTTTTTTTCGACATGCTATAGTATGTCTTATTTTCTGACGTGCTATAGTATGACTTATTTCCTGTCATGCTCTTGTGTGCCCTTTTTCTCGCATGCTATAGTATACCTTATTTTCTGACATGCTATAGTATGACTTTTTTTCGACATGCTATAGTATGCCTTATTTTCTGACATGCTATAGTATGACTTATTTTCTGTCATGCTCTTGTGTGCCCTTTTTCTGACATGCTATAGTATGCCTTATTGTCTGACATGCTATAGTATGCCTTTTTTCTGACATTTTATAGTATGCCTTATTTTCTGACATGCTATAGTATGACTTATTTTTTGACATGCTTTTGTGTGCCTTTTTTACAACATGCTATAGTATGACTTATTTTCTTACATGCCATCGTATGATTTATTTTCTGACATGCTCTTGTGTGCCTTTTTTCTGACATGCTATAGTATGACTTTTTTTCGACATGCTATAGTATGACTTTTTTCTGACATGCTATAGTAAGACTTTTTTTCTGACATGCTATAGTATGACTTATTTTCTGTCATGCTCTTGTGTGCCCTTTTTCTGACATGCTATAGTATGCCTTATTTTCTGACATGCTATAGTATGACTTTTTTTCGACATGCTATAGTATGACTTATTTTCTGACATGCCCTTGTGTGCCTTTTTTCTGACATGCTATAGTAAGACTTTTTTTCTGACATGCTATAGTATGACTTATTTTCTGACATGCTCTTGTGTGCCTTTTTTATTACATGCTCTTGTATACCTTTTTTATGACATGCTGTACTATGACTTTTTGACGACATGCTATAGTATGACCTTTTTATGACATGCTATAGTATGACTTTTTTTCGACATGCTATAGTATGTCTTATTTTCTGACGTGCTATAGTATGACTTATTTCCTGTCATGCTCTTGTGTGCCCTTTTTCTCGCATGCTATAGTATACCTTATTTTCTGACATGCTATAGTATGACTTTTTTTCGACATGCTATAGTATGCCTTATTTTCTGACATGCTATAGTATGACTTATTTTCTGTCATGCTCTTGTGTGCCCTTTTTCTGACATGCTATAGTATGCCTTATTGTCTGACATGCTATAGTATGCCTTTTTTCTGACATTTTATAGTATGCCTTATTTTCTGACATGCTATAGTATGACTTATTTTTTGACATGCTTTTGTGTGCCTTTTTTACAACATGCTATAGTATGACTTATTTTCTTACATGCCATCGTATGATTTATTTTCTGACATGCTCTTGTGTGCCTTTTTTCTGACATGCTATAGTATGACTTTTTTTCGACATGCTATAGTATGACTTTTTTCTGACATGCTATAGTAAGACTTTTTTTCTGACATGCTATAGTATGACTTATTTTCTGTCATGCTCTTGTGTGCCCTTTTTCTGACATGCTATAGTATGCCTTATTTTCTGACATGCTATAGTATGACTTTTTTTCGACATGCTATAGTATGACTTATTTTCTGACATGCCCTTGTGTGCCTTTTTTCTGACATGCTATAGTAAGACTTTTTTTCTGACATGCTATAGTATGACTTATTTTCTGACATGCTCTTGTGTGCCTTTTTTATTACATGCTCTTGTATACCTTTTTTATGACATGCTGTACTATGACTTTTTGACGACATGCTATAGTATGACCTTTTTATGACATGCTATAGTATGACTTTTTTTCGACATGCTATAGTATGTCTTATTTTCTGACGTGCTATAGTATGACTTATTTCCTGTCATGCTCTTGTGTGCCCTTTTTCTCGCATGCTATAGTATACCTTATTTTCTGACATGCTATAGTATGACTTTTTTTCGACATGCTATAGTATGCCTTATTTTCTGACATGCTATAGTATGACTTATTTTCTGTCATGCTCTTGTGTGCCCTTTTTCTGACATGCTATAGTATGCCTTATTGTCTGACATGCTATAGTATGCCTTTTTTCTGACATTTTATAGTATGCCTTATTTTCTGACATGCTATAGTATGACTTATTTTTTGACATGCTTTTGTGTGCCTTTTTTACAACATGCTATAGTATGACTTATTTTCTTACATGCCATCGTATGATTTATTTTCTGACATGCTCTTGTGTGCCTTTTTTCTGACATGCTATAGTATGACTTTTTTTCGACATGCTATAGTATGACTTTTTTCTGACATGCTATAGTAAGACTTTTTTTCTGACATGCTATAGTATGACTCATTTTATGACATGCTCTTGTGTGCCTTTTTTATTACATGCTATAGTATGACTTATTTTATGACATGCTATAGTATGAGTTATTTTCTAACATGCTCTTGTATGCCTTTTTTATGACATGCTGTACTATGACTTTTTGACGACATGCTATAGTATGACTTTTTTATGACATGCTATAGTATGACTTTTTTTCGACATTCTATAGTATGACTTATTTTCTGACATGCCCTTGTGTGCCTTTTTTCTGACATGCTATAGTAAGACTTTTTTTCCGACATGCTATAGTATGACTTATTTTCTAACATGCTATAGTATGACTTTTTTATGACATGCTATAGTATGACTTTTTTTCGACATTCTATAGTATGACTTATTTTCTGACATGCTCTTGTGTGCCTTTTTTATTACATGCTATAGTATGACCTTTTTCTGACATGCTATAGTATGACTTTTTTTCGACATGCTATAGTATGCTTTTTTTCTGACATGCTATAGTATGCCTTATTTTCTGACATGCTCTTGTGTGCCCTTTTTCTGACATGCTATAGTATACCTTATTTTCTGACATGCTATAGTATGTCTTTTTTCTGACATTTTATAGTATGCCTTATTTTCTGACATGCTATAGTATGACTTATTTTTTGACATGCTCTTGTGTGCCTTTTTTACAACATGCTATAGTATGACTTATTTTCTGACATGCTATAGTATGACTTTTTTCTGACATGCTATAGTATGACTTTTTTTCGACATGCTATCGTATGTCTTATTTTCTGACATGCTACAGTATGACTTTTTTATGACATGCTACAGTATGACCTTTTTTATGACATGCTATGGTATGACTTTTTTTCTGTCATGCTATAGTATGACTTTTTTTCGACATGCTATAGTATCACTTATTTTCTGACATGCTATAGTATGACTTTTTTTCGACATGCTATAGTATGCCTTTTTTATTACATGCTATAGTATGCCTTATTTTCTGACATGCTATAGTATGACTTATTTTCTGACATGCTATAGTATGACTTTTTTATGACATGGTATAGTATGACTTTTTTTCTGTCATGCTATAGTATGACTTTTTTTCGACATGCTATAGTATGTCTTATTTTCTGACATGCTATAGTATGACTTATTTTCTGTCATGCTCTTGTGTGCCCTTTTTCTGACATGCTATAGTATGCCTTATTGTCTGACATGCTATAGTATGACTTATTTTTTGACATGCTTTTGTGTGCCTTTTTTACAACATGCTCTTGTATGACTTTTTTATGACATGCTATAGTATGACTTTTTTTCGACATGCTATAGTATGACTTATTTTCTGACATGCCCTTGTGTGCCTTTTTTCTGACATGCTATAGTAAGACATGCTATTTTCTGAAAAGTCATACAATAAGTCGCAGTACAGCATGTCATAAAAAAGTCATACTATAGCATGTCGTCAAAAAGTCATAGCACAGCCTGTCATAAAAAAGTCATACTATAGCATGCCAGAAAAAAGGCACACAAGAGCATGTCAGAAAACAAGTCTCACTATAGCATGTCGAAAAAAAGTCATAGTACAGCATGTCATAAAAAAGTCATACTTAAGCATGTCATAAAATTAGTCATACAAGAGCATGTCGGAAATTAAGTCATACTATAGCATGTCATAAAAAAGGCATGCAAGAGCATGTCAGAAAATAAGTCATAATATTGCATGTCATAAAAAAGGCATACAAGAGCATGTCAGAAAATAAGTCATACTATAGCATGTCATAAAAAAGTCATAGTATAGCATGTCAGAAAATAAGTCATACTATAGCATGTCATAAAAAAGTCATACTATAGCATGTTAGAAAATAAGGCATACTATAGCATGTCATAAAAAAGGCATACAAGAGCATGTCAGAAATTAAGTCATACTATAGCATGTCATAAAAAAGGCATGCAAGAGCATGTCAGAAAATAAGTCATAATATTGCATGTCATAAAAAAGGCATACAAGAGCATGTCAGAAAATAAGTCATACTATAGCATGTCATAAAAAAGTCATACTATAGCATGTTAGAAAATAAGGCATACTATAACATGTGAGAAAAAAAGTCGTACTTTAGCATGTCATAAAATAAGTCATACTATAGCATCTCATAAAATAAGTCATACTATAGCATGTCATAAAATAAGTCTTACTATAGCATGTCAGAAAAAAGGCATACAAGAGCATGTCGTAAAAAAGCCATACTATAGCTTGTCAGAAAAAAGTCATACTATAGCATGTCATAAAATAAGTCATACTATAGCATGTCATAAAATAAGTCTTACTATAGCATGTCATAAAAAAGGCATACAAGAGCATGTCATAAAAAAGTCAAACTATAGCATGTCGTAAAAAAGCCATACTATAGCATGTAATAAAAAGGTCATACTATAGCATGTCGTAAAAAAGTCATAGTACAGCATGTTTTAAAAAAAAGTCATACTATAGCATATCATAAAAAAGGCACACAAGAGCATGCCAGAAAATAAGTCATACTATAGCATGTCAGAAAATAAGTCATACTATAGCATGTCATAAAAAAGGCACACAAGAGCATGTCATAAAATAAGTCATAATATAGCATGTTGTCAAAAAGGCACACAAGAGCATGTCATAAAAACGGCATACAAGAGCATGTCAGAAAAGAAGTCATAATATAGCATGTCATGAAAAAGGCATACAAGAGCATGTCAGAAAATAATACAAGTGCATGTCAGAAAAAAGGCATACAAGAGCATGTCAGAAAATAAGTCATACTATAGCATGTCGAAAAAAAGTCATACTATAGCATGTCGTCAAAAAGTCATAGTACAGCATGTCATAAAAAAGTCATACTATAGCATGTTACAAAAAAGG
This sequence comes from Semicossyphus pulcher, assembly GCF_022749685.1. Lineage (NCBI taxonomy): Eukaryota > Metazoa > Chordata > Actinopteri > Labriformes > Labridae > Semicossyphus > Semicossyphus pulcher. The sequence goes on from NW_027211694.1 coordinate 7,890,892, forward strand.
CACACCAGAGCATGTCTTCAAAAAGTCATACTATAGCATGTCGAAAAAAAGGTCATACTGTAGCATGTCATAAAAAAGTCATACTATAGCATGTCGTCAAAGTCATAGTACAGCATGTCATAAAAAAGTCATACTATAGCATGTCAGAAAAAAGGCATACAAGAGCATGTCAGAAAATAACTCATACTATATCATGTCAAAAAAAAGGCACACAAGAGCATGTCAGAAAATAAATCATACTATAGCATATGACAGGTCAGAAAATAAGGCATACTATAGCATGTCGTCAAAAAGTCAAACTATAGAATGTCATAAAAAAGGCACACCAGAGCATGTCAGAAAATAAGTCATACTATAGCATGTCATAAAATAAGTCATAGTACAGCATGTCAGAAAATAAGTCACACTATAGCATGTCGTCAAAAAGTCGCAGTACAGCATGTCAGAAAAAAGTCATACTATAGCATGTCAGAAAAAAGTCATACTATAGCATGTCAGAAAAAAGGCATACAAGAGCATGTCAGAAAATAAGGCATAATATAGCATGTCAGAAAATGAGGCATACTATAGCATGTCATAAAAAAGTCATACTATAGCATGTCAGAAAAAAGTCATACTATAGCATGTCGTCAAAAGTCACAGTACAGCATGTCATAAAAAAGTCATACTATAGCAGGTCAGAAAATAAGGAATACTATAGCATGTCATAAAAAAGGCATAGTATAGACTCTTTATGACATGGCATATTTTTTGACAAAGTAGCTTTTTGATCACAGAAATACATAATTTGATTTATTGAAAAAAGGACCTGAGATATTCATACAAATCCTTCACAACAAGGCAACATTTCATGGTTTTAATTGTTGTTGACACAGTTTTGATTTGGCTGAGGAAGGCCCCGAATAATCGACATTTCTAAGCAAACAATTTGCTGACAACAGCTCTCTCTAATCTGCACGTTACGTCTGCCGGGCGATGTTTCAACTATGACAGCTTTACAAACAGAAAAGAGATGAAACCAGAAGGCTCGGCTTACAGCTGAAACAGACACGTTCTTTTCATATCTCCCATCATCGCTCTCTTTCCCGTCCCTTTTTTTTTGTTCTTCAGCAAGTCGGCCCGGTGTCTGTCTCATCAGCTCAGAGAGGAAAAGCAATGAGGCGAGTAGAGAGAGGTATGTGAAGAGGATGGTGAGACGATGGATAGTTCGTGACAAAAAAAGACAGAGAAAGGACATGGATCTATAAGACAGAGTCGTCTCACCAAATCCATGAGTCAACTGACAGCACAGACAGGATTCTTAATTGCCCTCAGAGCATATTTCTCATCCCAGCGTCTGGTAATTGGACATGAACACCGGTGATGAATTGCTCGGGCCATCTTTGATTTGGTGGCTGCTGACTGCTGCCTGGCACATGGAATTAAGACTGGCATCCGCTCAGGAGTGATGGCGACGACAGTTTTTAGCTTGTCTGACTTTAAAGTACGCTGACTGATTTCATGACACCGTGTTTTTATATGACAAATACAACCCGAAATGTGGTCATGAATAGTAATGTATGCCTTCGGTTCTTACTGTGATCATGCAAAACCTACAGTGTGTCATCTATCAACCACACAGGAGGGCATAAAAAATAGAAGCACGCCTGCTATGTCTAATTGAAAAACGTGTCCTTGAGGCTGAAGTTGTTTTCATAATCTCAATTTGAATTTCAGTAGGTACATGTTTATCTTGCTCCTGCTCTGTCAGGGCAATTTGCAATAACAACCTCTGGTCACTTTTCTCAAGAGGAAAACAATCAGGCGCTCCTTTGTTCCCTCTGCTGTCGTTTCTCATTTTAAAGTCTAACCAAAATTGAAATCTTTTTTTTTTTTTGCTTTAACAGTGTAGCTATACTATATGACCAAATGTTAGTGGACACCTTACAACCACACCTATATGAGCTTGTTGGACATCCCTTGTCATGTAAAAACATGGGAATTAACAATGGCTGGATTTGACAAAACAGTAATGGGTGTGGCTGAAATACTTGAACTTAAAGGAGGGGTATTATGCTAATTTAATTATGCTTCATATTTCAATCTGTAATACCTGTGGAGTAGCTTAGCATAATTTACAGTTAATAAAAACTCCTCATTCTTCTCACACTGGTGCTCTGTGCAGGCCCTCATACAGCTTCTGCCTGAAACGACTCGGTGAGCTCTGTCCTTTTAAGAAACCCCGCCCCAAAAGCCCACTTTCTTCTGATTGGCCAGCTCTCTCCAAAGCCTGCTGAGGCTGTAGGTGTTTATGTAGGTGGAGAACTTGTTTTCATAAATCCAATCAAGTCGCATCTTTTAAACTGTATTTGCACAAAGCAGTAAAGTCACACTCCTATCATCAGGTGATCAAATGGCATCGGCCACCATTTGGTTGCCAAGGTAGCAGATGAGTCCTCAGATGTGTAGGTATGTAGGGAAAGGCTGCTGCTTTTTTAAGTCTGCAAACAGCCTTATCTTTATTGGTAATTTAGCTGTTTATGGTGTAGAACCCAATTAGCTTAGGTTATCCAGTTAGCGAAGTCTACATGTCCATTTATTTGGCTTAGTTTGCTTGAGGTCAATAGGTCATGGGATAATACATTTTAAGATTGCCCTCAAGTACTTCAAAGAGCTGTTGCTCTGTTAGCAACCCACTGTCTGCCTTTGGCGCTAAGCTAGTTTGAAGTACAAATGTTTGTCTTTCCAATCCCCTGCTGAGTCTCAGCCTGTCAATCACGCTGACACAGACACATCCCTTCATGTGCTGACAAAAATCACTTTTAATTATGGAAACTGTAGCAAAGAGATTTATAAGCTACTTCTCTGACTGCCTCAGGGAGGAGATTTCAGCAGGACTTTAAATGGACTGTCATGTGAGAGCTATATTTTGCTACACTGAGCTTCTTAATTGTGCTATAATCAGCTGCTTCTGTTTGCCCATATGGTACATAATGTGGTGATTTGTTGCGTTATGTGTATTTAAATTGTAAATCCGGTCTGGATTGTTTTATCATGACACAACGATAGTTACAATAGTTAATTGCGAGACTGTAAGACTTTTTTACTGTGGATCTTTCACCCTGAGCTGTCAGTCAACTTACTTTTGAACTGGTTAGACGTCCACTGTGGTTTAAAACATCTGCCATACGTCTCCAATGATAATGAAGCATCTGCCTCATTCAGATCAAAAACAACTTCTGTCACATTATCTTTGTAAGTTTTTATTTAATGTAGATGTGTTGAAATCAATTCAAGGTCACCTTGATGCTAAACAAACGTGTCAATACTGAAGCACACAGTGTTGTTGTATTCCCTACAACACAGAACACAACCCTGAATGCTGCAGCAGCATATATAGTGTATATGTTTAATGGAGAAGGCTTTAAACCATACAAGTAATTATACCAGAGGGGGTGATGTGCTTTATGTATGATGTGGCAAAGCAAGGCTAAGGGTTTTTTAATGTGGAATGGAGCTTTTATATATACGACAGGCTATATTAAATGTTTATGAGCGCTTCATTACAGCTCTGTTATTTTAACCTTACTGTGGTGTATGTGCCCGCAAATAATGCTGAAGACTTTGACCCAGAAAACAAAGTGCTTTACTCGTACACTTTATACTGTTATATCTTCATATCCTACACCGCACTTATCTCCATATAATATGGTACTATATATTACTGTTACATTTATCGTCATTAATATTGATAACACATACCGTATATTATATTATTATACTATTATTCCATATTATTGCAATTTTACTTTCACTTTACTTTCTTAGTACTCACTTAATAATACAATAATAATATATACTTGCCACTTTTATATTGCACCTTATATTGCACTATATGTTGCACCATATTATACTGTACTAAACTATACTGCTGTTAACCATACATGTCACTTTATCCCCACCATGTTACTTTAGATCAGGGCTCTCCCACCCCGCGCCTGGAGTGCTACCTTCCTGCATGTTTTAGGTTCCTCCGTACTCTTACACTCCTGATTTGAATGATCTGCTCGTTATCAACTGACTGAAGCGTCTCAGGGGATTGATAATGAGCAAAGCATTCGAATGAGGTGCGTTAGAGTACGGAGGAACTTGAAACATGCAGGAAGGTAGCTCTCCAGGAGCGGGGCTGGAGAGCCCTGCTTTAGATAGTCATTTATTTTATCTATTTATTTTATCTTATTTCTGTTTGTGTTTACCTTCCTGCTACTTTGTCTCTGTGCTGTTGCAACACCTGAATTGTCTTAACTAAAATGCGTACGGATCAAACATTTTAAAAGTAAAGCTAAACTTTTCTTTTAAAATACACTAAAGTTATATTATTGTACATCCTCATTAAAGGATTAAGCCCACTTTCAGCAAAGAAGCCAATAACACGTTGTGCATCCGCCCCCATAATCTCAATTTAAGTTATGTCCCTTAAAAACAATTATGTGTGCTAGGTCTGTGTCACAAGCATCTGCAGGGATAAGTGCGTCCGTGCTGCGTAAACAAGTTTGAGTTACTTTTAAACTCGGTTGCTCATCCGTGTCTTTTTTTTCTGCCTTTATTGATAGGATATCTGGAGAGACAGGAAATGTGGGGAGCGGGGGACGGCATGCACCAAATGATCGGCAGACCCGGGAGTCGAGGCTGCAATCAGCGCGACGAGGATTGTACACGGGGCGCCTGCTCTACCGGCCCTCGTCTGTGAGTCACGTTTTAATTTGTTTTCTTGGCATCAACATCACAAACACAGTTCAGACATGCACTCCTCAAAACAACTTCCTAAGAAAACAAAATGTATCACCTCATGTAAATGTAGGAGTCGCCCTTCTGGACAACTTTAGTGCAAACAAAAAGTGTACCATTGCAGAAGACAAGTCAAACCTGCACAAACAAAGGTTTCAGAGTTGGAGGTTAATTGAGTTCAAACGGATGCAAGCTTCGAAACTTTTTCGGAGTTGTTTATTTTAGATTAGTTGGAAAAACTGCCAAGCTATCTTAGCTTATCTGCACAGAAGTGTTCTCCTGTTTAAGCACAAATATTGAAATCAAACTCCGTGTTCTGAAGATGAAAGTAGAGAAAATACACGTCATGAAAAACGTTACAAAATGATTTTAGTTTGCTTATTTTTATTAAGCAGATTTTTAATAGAATGCAAAGGTCCATTAAGTGGAAACAAATTCAAACACTGTTTCTGCCACGGCATACAGAGACAGAAAGAGAGGAGACTGCCCAAGACTGGATCATAACCATTGTCAGGATGTAAACTTTACAGAAGGAGAGAGAGAGAGAGAGATGATACAATGCCGCGTAACGGCATCTGTTTTTACTGGTCATAAAAGTGTGACATAGTGATAAACGACAAAACACTCCCCACGAAAACATCTGCAAATGTCATAATCACACAGATATACACTGAAGACAAAAATAAACCTGTCCTTTTTTTTTTTTTGTCTGTGTGGCTCCACCTACAGTATTTCTCTAAAATAATTCCATTTACACTTCTCAACATATCCTCACATTTACATTAAGTTTATTAGGGAAGCATTTGTTTTGCAAAAAATCAAGCGTCTCCCCCCCCCCCCCCCCCGAACACCCCCGGTCCCTTCCTGTACAGAGGAAAAGCAGGGATTGGGGCTAGAGCATCAGAGAGCAAAGAACATGATTGGCTGAAACACGGGTATAATTACGATCATTCACACGGGAAGTCTGCTGAAAAGGTAACATGGCAAATAACACAGATTGGCAATAGTGCAGGATGCTTGAGCTGGCAGTGGCCCAATAGGGGAAAAAAACGATGAAGGGAAAACGCGTGATTATTTTTTTTTTTTAGCATTGCTAGCATGCTCTATTCGGAGCTAGCCGGAGGGGGAAGAAGGTATGAGCAGAAGAGAAGCAGGACTGCAGGGATGAAATGTCAATTAAAAAGGAAGAGTGAGTCAATGCTTGTCGTTTAGTTTTTTTTTTCCTTTTGTCTTCTGTCCGATGCATCACTCGCCGTCCGTGTCGGTCTTTGGAATGGTGTTGGTTGGATGGTCGGTTTTCATTAATCGTCGTCTTTTAACGGCTGTAACCGAACTCATCGGCGTCGTCCGCGCGGAAGTCTCCGTAGCGCCAAATGTTGAGCTGATGGGGAGACAAAGACACGTTTTATTCACCATAATGAAACCATAAAACGCAGTTATGAGACTTCAATAACCTCTTTGGCGCATTACAAGTGAAACAAGAGAGAGAGTAGGAGGGAGGCAGTGCCGTCGTGCAATATGCAGAGAGAGAGAGATCTCTGCTTTTACAGGCCGGTGTGAAGGCGACTGCATCGTCCTCCTCATCATCGCCATTTAATCCAACTCTTTGTGCTTGCCCATCCAAGCTGCAGGCCTCAAATACCACCCAGTCTATTACTTCTCCTATTCCATTACATTCACATTCCCGCGCCGCCTCATAAAGCATCACATGCGTTTCCCAACTAAATGCCGCCTTTATTACGCCGCTTTTGGCAAAGTGTGTGTGTAGTTTGGAGCAGCTTCAGAAGCGTATTGGTTATTTAAATGTGATGGAGATTGTGCTGTCTCAGGGGGGTTTGTGTGTGCGTCTGTGTGGGATGCTTCTTTTTTTTTGGCTCTGAGAAGCATGCGCGCTCAGCTGTTAATGCTGTGATTCATAGCTAATTAGCGACTGCGCTAATTAGCACTAGTTATTAGTATGAATGAATGAATGAAGCCATTTGTATGTATTGTCGTCTCTCACTCCGCCGCCTCGCTCCTCCCCCCCTGACGCCCTGAAAACATGGTAGTAACTCCAGTTGTGATGGGAGCCGATGCCACCTCTGGCTGCCTTCGTCGTCTGAGCATGCTGTCAAAGTACCTGGTGACTAAAGAGCACGGGAGGGGCTGCCTCCTCGAGGACTTCGAGCCATCGTGCTTGACATTTACATGAGTAAAACAAAATAGGAACCAAGCGTCTATGAAAGCTCCTGGGAGTTCTTGTGAAAGGCGATGTACAAACACTTTCCTGTCAAAGATAAAAAACCAAAAGTGATCTGGACTTTGTCAACAGGACTTCCAGCACCTGAAGAGATCAGGCTAATAGATATCTGCTGGTTTGTCTTAAGGGATATGGCAGCAGATATTCTATGTTTGTCAATACATTTCTGCAGCTTTGCTGAGGATTAAAGCCCTAACCCGACTGATCCACAGAAAATGGCCACAGTTTGATGTAACAATACTGATTTAAGTTCTAAAACAGCTGGACTATGAAAATAAAGCAGATGATCCTTAGGAGTAAATTGAGAGTCCTTGGGGACTATTTTCAGTGGCTTCTTAAAGTAATAATCTCAAAGATTTTCATTTAAATAAAAGTCTGTTAAGTCTCTATCTATCGCCGAATGAAATAACACAATGGTGACTGAGCCTACGGCCCACTGATGAAAGCCTTTGCATTTGCAGTATTACAGACTGGGTGTCTGTGGTGACTTTCACTGAAAAAATTCACAAGCCGCGCCCAGCTAGTGACTCGTTTTCCATCTCCCAGCAGTGGTTGGTCTGCCAGAGAGGGTAGGCGGAGCTAAGCGGCTGCTTTTCCGCTCTCTGCGAGTGTTGCGAGTAAACAGTAATCTACTATGGCTGAACAAACAAAGAAAAGATGGATGACTACAGATACAACTTCAAAAATAAGTGAAAATCCAAAGAAAAAGAAACAAACTCGACGCTCAGATGAAGCAAACAGTCTGAAAAGGAAAGCGACCGTCAGCGAGGAAAATTAAGAGTTACAGCCGGAGCTAACCGTGGACGTCACACATGCGACACTGTCTGGATATCTGGGAAGTGTGCTCCCGCAATTACTGTTTATCGCCATAGATGGCGCCAAAGAGAACAGAACTGAGATCTTCAAGATTACAACTTTAAAGTGACGACCTTTAAGTTCTCAGTTCCGTTCTATTCATCCAAGGTTTCCTTCATCTTCGTCTTTTTCTTTGGATTTTCACTTCTTTTTGAAGTTGTATCTGTAGTCATCGATCTTTTCTTTGTTTGTTCAGCCATAGTAGATTACTGTTTACTCGCAACACTTGCAGCCGCTTAGCTCCGCCTACCCTCTCTGAGAGTGATTTTCTCCGTTAATGCAGCCACAGACACCCAGTCTGTAATACTGTAAAGTCAAAGACTTTCATCAGTGGGCCATAGTCTCAGTCACCATTGTGTTACCTCATTCGGCGATAGATAGCGACTTAACAGACATTTATTTACATGAAAATCTTTGCGATGATCACTTTAAGTACACTAGTGAATATTTATGTTCTCAACATTGTGATCGACAACAAACAGGTCACCTAATGAATGAATATTGATGTGTTTGCAAGCAGGCGGTACTTGATAAGATCACGGCATATGTAAACAATAAGAAACAACGCAGACATATCTTTTAAATAGCTGCCAGTTCCTCTCTGAATGACCGGACACTTTAATTGGCTCATTTTAAGTCATTTCCAGTAGACATCTCCAAGTCAAAGCTCTGTGACTCGATTCATCCTAACACAGGAGCCTTGTGCGTTATGCGCTGCCTTCTACTCCTCCTCCATTTTTCCCTTTCTATCCCCACTTTTGCACACCTCCCTGCCCCCCATTCTCACAGTATGGACCTGCACAGACTGTGGGCAGCAATCCATATGGGACAATGGTGGCTGCCAATGTAATGTGTCGCTTCTTCAGAGAGTGAGAGAGAGAGAGGCAGCACGGAGGAGAGAGTTCTTCTCTGCTAGTTGGTGTAGAAAAGTAATTAGTGTTGTAATGTATTCTTGTTTTGGCGATATTAGATTCTCACGGAGAGGCAGACAAAGCACAACAATAAGAGACGCTGATGAAAAGACAAAGAGATGAGGCTGGAGTGACTTACCCGGGCACTCTTGGCAGATTCTTGACTGTTCAGGTACTCTGTCACCTAGGGCAGGAAGAGAAGAGTCATTAGCATATCAGTGCGTCACACACAGGATTTTAAAGGATTAAGGTGAATCAATGCATCCTTTCACCCTGCGCTGCCCCTGGACACCTTCCTTTTAAGTGCTTACATGGAAATTCACAAGTTATTTTGTTGTACAAGTTTTTTTTAAGGCCGCTCGCTCACCCTGGATTTAAGAAACAGTGTTCTGTGAGGCTCAACAGTATCAAGATAACAGACACGGAGCGGTTCTGTCGCTGGAGTGGACGGGAAATGCACAAACATGTGAAGGAAGCATACGGAGCTCAGAACGCCACATTACCGCTCGCCATTTGGGGTCAACGCTTTATCCAGCGTGTGCAGGGCATCACTTTGCGCTTCATGCTACGACTCACACTCGCAAAGCCAGCGGAGATAAGAGGCTCTCATTCCCCTCGTGCCTGCTCGCCTCGGGCCAACACCTTGCCGTGTTTGTAGCAGCCATTTATAATCAAGTGCATTCACAGGACGCCTTAAGGGAGCTACTAGTTAAAAGGGCTATGTATGTTTAATAAAGTTATATCAGAGGTGTATTATACAGTAATAAACATGCAGATATTAAGAATCACAGAATAAATCAAATGTTTTCTAATACTTCTCTTTGTTTGAGCACGACTAACTTTTTAAAGAACAAGAAAATTCTTCAAAGAAAGGGAGATTTAATAACTTAAATGTACTCTTTATTAAAGCTCCTGTGAGGAGTTTTTCTCCGGTTATGAAACAGACTGAAATTAATTCTGATCACTCTTTATGACCTACAAAAGCAAACAAGAACATTAGCGACAAGACTGATTATTTCTATATAGTTATTTTTAATGCCTGAAACAGCCGGTGGGGGGGTAGGTGTCAGACGAAGTGATTAACTGTACTGTACTTTGTTTATTTTTCAGGGCAGAAATTTAAAGTGAGTGATACATGTGACTGTTAAAGAAAGCAGGGTGAGATTTTTTGTTAAAAACCACCACAAGAGGTGCAGCTTTGTCCACAGGGGGCGCCAAAGTCAACACAAACCGAAAGTTCCTCACAGGAGCTTTAATATTCTACATACGGACTAATACTGCCTAATACAGTCTGGTACTGGGCTGCAACTATATCATTTTCATCATAGACTCATCACAGATTGTTTTCTCAGTTAATCAATTATTCATTTGGCCTTTCAAATGACAGAAATTAATGAAACACAACCCAAATAATTTCCCACTGGTCGAGATCAAGTCTTCAAATAGCTTTTTTTTTTTTACAACATGCCCCAAAACAATCAACTTCATTTCTATATAACAAAGAAAAGCCAGAAAATGCTCACATCTGAGCAAACAACCATAAAAACAACCCAAAACTTTTTTGCATATTAATTAATCTTCTTATAATCTCATGTACGTCCTGTTCAGTTATGTGGGCTTTCCGCATCAGGTCAATGTGTTACAAGGATTGTCCTTATGAGGCCGATGACAACGTGTTTGAAAGCAGGTGCGCGCTGCGGAGGTAGCAGTGGAGGAGCAGCCCCGCCTACTCCCCGAGCAAAGTATCCAGAGCCATGTAGACAGAGAGTCGCGTCACTGGAGGTCCAATATGCTCCATGATCCGCTATTGCGATGTCGCAACTCTCTCTCTCTACGGCTCTGAAAGTACCGTCACTCACTCAGTCAGTCACACACAGACCAGTGTGTAGAGCCTCGGCGATCAGCCAAACAGTTGAGACAAATGCATTAGAGCATTAAATATGAGCGCTCAGATATTTGTGATGTGTGACAGGTGTTTTTCACTTCTCATTAGGTATCATGATTAATCTGTCTATAAGCAGGTGTAATTAAAGGGGGGGTATTATGCTAATTTCCAGCTTCTTATTTCACTCTGTGATACCTGTGGAGTAGCTTAGCATAATTTACAGTTAAATCCTAATTTCTCACACTGGTGCTCTGTGCAGGCTCTCATACAGCCTCTGCCTGAAACGACTGTCCCTTTCTTCCGATTGGCCAGCTCTCAGAGGTCTGCCAAGGCTGCACTTTGTGACATCACAAAGTGCAGTGTGTAGAAAAAACTGTGTGAAACCTGGCGTTCACAGCAGACTGAGCTGAGAAGCCTGGGGATTACTCCAACACACTTTTATCTACAGATTTGAAACTTCACCCACGTTTAGTCTGGACAGCCAACATTGTAACATTATATATATACATGTGTTAAAATGTGAAACAGCTCATAAGCTATATGCAAGTTTTTTTCATTATCAACAGCTTTGCCTCCACCTGAGGTGTCTTATATACGTGTTCGTGCTATTTTGCACAAAAACAACTCGACATTCGTAATGTGAGCATGCTGCGAGTGTACAGAGACGATATAAAAGAGTTGGAGGAAGACAGAGGAGGAAGCCAATGTGCAGTGTGGAGCATATTGACTGCTTCTGCTAGAACAGCCATTTAGCCTCATTGAATGAACTAGTGATGAGTCATAGGGCAGGAGGTGGGGGTGGAGGAGGAGGAGGTGGGGGCAGGAGAGCGAGAGAGGCAGTGTTTGGTTAGATGGTAGCAGCAAAAGTGGATGTTTGGACCTTGGGAAGCTGTGAGTGGAGCTGTCCTCCACCGTTAAGATGTCAGAGTGGATTCAGAGTGATCGAGCCGTACGCGGGCTTTCACACACAGATCGCCTCACCTCTGCCATGATTAACCCCGCACGCCCACACCACCCACAGCACTCACACCCCGTCTGCGGACGATGGAAGTAGTGCAGAAAACGCTTGAATTATTATTCTGAGAACGCGCGTAGTTCGCTGGATTGGCGGCAATTTAAATCAATAACACAAAGATAGCAAAAGTCACTTTACGGACGCAGCCGGTAAAGAAGAGTCATTGTGTTCTCGTAATGGATTCAATTGTGCACCATGTTTTGTAGCTTATTATAGCAGCAGATGAGCTGGCTTTCACACTCAGACGCACACACACACACACACCAGAACAAGGATGCCAGATGTTAAAACTGTCGAGTGAGGATGGGGCTCTGGAGTTTAATTGCTTAGCCAGCTCGTGCTCGTAGGTTGATTTGATAGCTACGCTTGCACATGGCACCGCCAAGATAACAGACCCGCAGCTGGACGGCTCGGACGCTCTCGTCTGAGGGAGCGCACGTGAGGGTGTGCGGCTAGGAGGAGGGGGTGGGGGGGGAAAGTGCAGTGGCTGCAGCAGTCATCCATCAAAGCCAACTAAAGGAGTGATTTTTTTTTGGAAGGCGTTTGGATGTGGCATCTTGGTCCCATCAGGCAGATGTCACCATATGGAGGAGCCAGCCGACGATATTTCCCGGGCACAAAAGGCCACTGATGCCATTTGGGCTTTGGAGGGGAGCTCTGAGGGCCTGTAGCAGTTTCAGCTGGCTGTGCTGCCGCTGTACTTGGAGAGCTAACATGATGTGGGAGAGGGTTTCGTATCCGCCAAAGTGGATCGACCGACATTTCAGCGAAAAAGAGAGAATTTGGTAGAAGATGACAAACTAGGAAAATGAACCCCAGCTCAACTTTAAGCGAGCTATAAATCCAGTCGTCCCTTTTGCCAAACTGTGCACAGCTGAGAGTCTGCAAAGAAGTCAAGAGCACTACAGCACAATGCGCACAGATTGTAAGCCGCCACATTGGAGCAATCACGGCCAGCCTCTCTGCGCTCCGGTCGGGAGGGTGCCTCGTCTTTCACTGTTCTGCTCACTTGTACTCGCTGTAGCACAACAGCCAATCAGCGAGCAGCTGAGCGCCGATGATGACTGCCTTCGGGGGCCCCTGAGCAGCTCCACGTATCCGGCCCCGGATCTTTCTTTCACAGCGTCTCTATCGGCTCCAGTAGGGAGGCATAATGGCTCATTTAGCACACAAACAGAAGCAAAAGTCATCTGGAGATGACTTTTAAGTGGCAAAGGAGAAGGAATGTTTCTCTTCATGGGGAAACAAGTGCGACGTTAAATACACGGGGAGGACGGGAAGGAGGGATGATGGAGGATTGTCAGGAAATGGTTTTCAAGCTGAGCAAAAGGCGAGAGGCCAACAAGGAAGCAGCTTAAAGCCGATTATGTGGAGGAGGAGGAGAGTAAGAAACACAACAAAAAGAGGATAATGAATGAAGGAATAAAGATGCCGTGTTTGGAGCGGGTTTGGGTGGGCAGAAGGCGACGGGTGACTGGGTGCTTGTCTGGATGACCCTCCAGAGCTCCCATATGCCAGACAGATGCCATGTTTGGTGAGCAGTGGCAGCGGACGCTGGCAGACGCAGGGAGTAAGCCGGTCGGCTAAAGGAGGACGCTGTGTGTGGGGGGAGTGTCCCTGAATGTGATTAATTCTCACCATGCGTGTAACTCTGCTCAGAGTCTGCAACAAAACAACTACGAGAAAGTTGAACTGATTACAGAAGTCAATTTGGTACAATTTCACGCCAGCAGTTCATAATTGAGTGAATTTATCGCAGCGTTCTGAGAGTAGCAAACAACGATCTGATACTCTTTGCACATTTAGAGGGGGGAAACGTCGCTGCAGCCGGAGTCCGTTTTTAATGCATGCAGGTGAGTTTGGAGTTGCGGACTCGGCGGGAGACTCTGTGTAAGTGTGAAGCGCTCCGTAATACAGACGACAGGTGGTGTGGGTCTGGTGTTTTGGCACCCGTCAGTGCGTCTGCCCGGCTGTGAATCTGTCTGCCTGAGAGCGAGAGCGGCGCCTGCGTATTTCCCCGCTCTGGCCAGCGTGCCGTGCCCAGGTGGTGTTCTGGTTAGCGTGGTGTGAAAGTGACAGATCTGAGCGGGAGCTAACGGGGCAGCTTTCTGACAGGTTGTGCACGTCTGGTGCGTAGGTGAGCTGCCACTTTTTTTGATTTCACAGCATGCGGAATAAAACACTAATTGAAAGCAGATTTTGGACGGAGACGTATGAAAAGAAGCAAGTGACTAATCAAAGTTTCAGAGGCGGGTGTGTGCTCTCTTGGTCCTCCGCGCTGAAATGGGATGTCGGGCGACGTAAAAAGCGGCCGAGTGGAAAGAGAACAATGAGGCTTGTCCTCCACGCATGTTGAGCTTTTCTCATTAACAGCAATGATGATCAGACGCACAGCCTCCCAGACACGAGCAGTCAAACTCCAAATACAAAAAACTGCCGCTGACGTTCTCTCGTCATTGTTTCTTTGTTTCTGCACTGCTCTTGTTTTTTCTGCCGCTCTCTGAATCCTCATCACATCTCGTTTCGCTCTCCCTCCTCCGCCTGCCACCTCTGTCTGTCGGCTTCTGACTCCATTGAAAAGCAGACATTTCTGCACAAGACAGGTCGCTGCGAGAGCGTTTGCAGGAACATAACCGCTCTTATGTCTGTAACTTACACGGTTTAGAGTGGAGTGTGCTCGGCTGAGCCGTGGTTAGTAGTCCTAAGAGATGTTTCTGGTTCAACATGCCAGTGCATGAATACTGCATGCAAAGCAGAGAGGAGGCCCGGGTTTCAGGGAACTCTCTTTGGACTCTCTGTGTACATGCAGTCTGATATGGGAAGGCTCGTCACATAAGCAACATAGCTAACCCTCAAAGGCTTGTTGTGTATTAGGGCTGCACCTAATCTCTACGTGGGTTTCCGGGAAGGCAAGTGTTCTGGTTTCCGCTTGTAGTCCAAGTAGTTTATATATCAGCAGGCTGCGGTTTATGCCAGAAAAACAGTCCGTCTATAGACAGCTAACGTTAACTAGCTGAGCAGCTAATCATCTATCTGTGCGAGTCTGCATCATCCACAAGTCCAACATGACTTCTTTTCGTGCGTTACCGACGTGCTCCCGTGATAAGCAAGGTCCGCAGGCTGATCCTTTTCTTTGCAGCGTCGACGGAAAAAAACACTCACAGACTTTAAAAGTTTTAAGGATGGTGTTGCATCTACCGCCGCCATTGAGCTAGGTTTTGTTTCTCTGTCGCTTCCCGGTCGCTGTTTTGCATGCGCAACCCTCAGCATAGATAGTAAGGATGCGAGATGGCTCACTCCTCAGCAAACTCGGCTCTGGAAAACAATGTAATGTTCGCCCACTGCATGATGGTGCAACCGACTATTAAATTCGTTGGCAACTAATTTTGTCATTGATTTTTGTCGGCTATGTTTACAACATGTGCAAGTTCAGTTGTGACTAATTAACTCAACAATTCTAACAAAAAAATCCAGGAATGAACCCAAAAAATTTCATCAATTAACACAAAAATTTGTGTGAAAAATAATGTTTTTTCTTGTATAAGAGGCTGTCTCAACTCCCCATCTTTCTCTGCTTTTTCTTTTGCTCACGACATTTTCAGAGCTGTCAATGACACAACACAACCTTGTTTACTGCAGCAGAAACTGTCGGCTTTCTGCAGGAATAACTTTGGACGCACGCGGGCATCAATCCGAGTTAAAATCACTTTACACCAGACTGCTCCTTCACAACAAAAACTTGGCATTTTTGTGCGGACAAAAAAACCATAAACATGAGCCTTTCATGTACATCATGTGTGCGAGTGTCACTGTCCCTAACGGAGGTAAACTGCCATGTTGCACGCTGCTCCCCCCAGCATGGCTGTCGGAGGAGATCAGGCGCTTTGGCGGGAACGTGGCCTGACAAGCCCACCAGCATGGGTTCATAGAGTTAAGAAGGACACACACATGGAAAAACATGCACACACACAACAAACGGAAGGACTAACAGATATCACAAAGAACATTCTTCAGCGCTCCCAGGGGCACTGGGA
Organism: Semicossyphus pulcher; assembly: GCF_022749685.1. Lineage (NCBI taxonomy): Eukaryota > Metazoa > Chordata > Actinopteri > Labriformes > Labridae > Semicossyphus > Semicossyphus pulcher. The sequence goes on from NW_027211694.1 coordinate 7,906,598, forward strand.
AGAAAACAAGTCTTACGTAAACGCTAATGTATCATAGAAATCCGTCACACACTTACTTTTCTATAGGCCGAGTAAAGAGTTTATTTTTCTCGGTTATCTCCTTTCTTTCTCTCGCGAGGTCACACAACTCAAAATAAAAAATAATACATTTGAACAACGTGGTGCCTTCGCTCCCCTCCTGACTGTCCTCTGCTCACCCCCAGGGAGTGTGCGAGGGAGGACAGAGTGTGTAACTGTGTGTGTGTAGAAATCTGAAGACTGAATGGCATTTGGGAAGTGGCGCGTGTCAGCTAGGACATGTCAAAAGGGCCTTCAGAGTGAGTGTGTGCGTGTGTGCAGTCAATAACAGGGGAGCAGAAAATGTCCATTAAAAGGCCCCATCTCTAAGTCGACTTGTAAATGAGGTATTGAGCCATTGGTGGGGAGCGGTCACGCTGCCACACAGCCATGAAGCTCAGAGTGTGTGTGTGTGTTTATGTGTGCCCTGTGGTGTTTTTTCAGGATGAGGTGGAGGGTTCTTGATGGGCTGTGACAGACGTTGCGGTTGAACAAGGAGGGCAGCGACCTGAGAGTCAGTCAAGTGCTGGTCCGGATACGGCTAAAAGCCATTTATAGACGACACGGTGAGGGAGTTTTAGGGTTTGGGGAAGCTGGACCTCTTCCTTGTCCTCTTTTGTGCACTATTATTTTCTTCTCAGGTGTTGCATCCCTGCATCCTTTCCCCTCTTCTCTACATTTCAAATACATAGTTCAAAGTGTTGGAGCTCACGAGGGATCCCCACACATGTACTATGTCAGTCCTCTGTGCTCGGGGACGGCTCATAAGCGACAACATCGGCGCTACAACATGGAGTGCCGTTTGCCCGGGAGGCCTCATTGTGCTGCAGAGAACCTTCTGTATGGAAACACCAACGCTCCCATGAGACGCATCATCAGTGTCCAAACCGGCGCCTTTGCAGCGTGATGCACCTTCCTATAGACTGTGTTCCAAACAGCACAACTGCACTCTGATAAATAGAACAACCCATCCCTGGAGGCGTCCTGTTCAATGTGTGAGCCTCCTTCCTGATTTCCTGTATGGATTCCCCCCGCATGCCGCTCTAGGTGTGACTACACTTCTAAACACACCATTTCATCTTCATCTACAGCTTCAACCCCCATTAACGCAATTACTGTGTAGCGCAACCGCTGCGCCACCAACCACGCTGGGGGCTCTAATTGCAAGCTGGAAGAAAACTACACTACCCATGAGGCAGCTTCTATGAAAAGACATGGATGAATAGAAGATACCTGCGTCTCATGTGAGCCACCCTCCAAGCTACTTAAAAGACCTCTGCTCAACGCTCATACATGAAAAGCAAGGCTTGAATGCGGCAACAATACAGAGGAAGGAGATGAAAGGCAAAAAATAAAACCACATTTCCCAGGGGGCTGCTGGGTAATTAAAGATTCCAGGACTCTCATCTGCAGCTCTCAGGGAGCCACCTCGCAGATGTTTTCCCGCTAGCCTGCCTTCCGCTGACACGCACACACGCAGCACTAACTTTTTGATAAAGATCGTAAGCGTGTCTTTACAAACATTTGTAAATGGTTAATGGACTGTACTTATATAGCAAAGTGTCACATTCACCCTTTCAACACACTGATGGCAAAGGCCTAAGTGCCAATCTCCAATCAGCTCTACGCCCATTCGTACCCGATGGTTATGCCACCGGGAGCAATTTGCGGTTCTTTCCCAAGGACACTTCGACATGCGACTGTGGCAGTCAGGGATCAAACCACCAACCTTCCAATTGAGAGACGACTGACCCTACCACTGAGCCACAGCCGCCCCCATTTGTCCAAGGTGTTCAACATCTGCATCTCTTCACAGGGAGCAGAATGGAAACCGGGCTTTTGGTCGATACAGCAGGACTCGTCGCTGTTGGTGATTGATAATAATTGTGCTGGCGAGGGGGCGACAGACTCTTCCGCGTTTGTAATTGACTTGTAATTAGCAAACAGGAGCTTATTAGCTTGTAACTCTAATGCACTTTGCGGGGGGCTAGCGTTGGTGTCAGTCAGCGGAGGTGACTGGGCGAGACGCTGAGCGCCCGGTGGCCTGCCAGCGCCGGAATCAGTCATGTCGTTTGGCGGCTGCTGACAGAAAACACTGGTGGAAGAGCAGCCGAGCACAAAAGACAGTGCTTCTAACCACACAGCCATCTTCCCATTGAGCTGTCATGACAGACTAATTTCTGCTGCATCTGCCACAAAGGGGTTCTGGTCAAAGATGGCTGCTGCAGGCGCTTATAAGTTGTGTAGCCAATCAGGTAGAAAGACACATTTCTAGTGTATCGAATTACCTGTCAAGCCCACCACTTCTCTTTAACATATTAGCCTACAGAACACATGCACTCAGTCTGTGTGTGCCTTCTCTTTAAATTATAAAAGACAGGCATTACTGTCAACTCGCTGTGGGTTCACAGGGCAGAATCAGCTGATACAAGTTCTAAATAATTGCAGATAACAGCGTTTTAAATCACAGCTCATTATGAGGCCAGCGCCAGGTCTGATCTGAGTGCCTCTTCACTTTAATTCCTGGGGATTATTGTTCACCGTGACATATCACTGAAAGACAAAAATGCAAATGAGCGCGCGCAAAAGCCAAACAAGTCGCCTCCCGTCGCCGTCTAAATGAAGTGCCCGAGCTCAGTCAGGGTAACAGCACCGGCAAAGGTTAAAAAAAGAGCAGAGAGAGAGGAGGATGGGCGTGTGAGTGAGTGAATAAAAGTAATAATGACAAGTACGGCGAATAAGTGAGGGAGTGGTGCGCAGAAGGCGGAGGAGTAAGAGGAATGGAGAGCACAGGGGCGAGTAAACAAGAAAGGAGTGATGGAGAGGGGAATGTAAAAGGTGAGAGGAAGGAGAAGAGGGGGGAATGAGTGATGTAGAAGGAGGGGGTGGAGAAAAGTAAAAGAAATCACACTCTAAACAATCAGCGGAGAGAGACATTTAGAGGGATGGAGGTAGAGAGAGGGAGGGGGGGGTGTTTTAGTGAGTGTGTGCCAGTGTGGCAACGTGCCATTAGAGCAGTGGATAGTTGATGGTGCCAGGACAATTTAAGGATGGCTTAGTGCTGTGCCTGAGGTGGAGAAGGCATGAAGTCAGTGTGTGAGACTCAGGTCAGAGCAGGAGACGAGCCCTCCAAATGAGGAGGAGAAAAAAAAGGGAGGCGATTCAAACCGAAGCGGAATATTTACATACTAAGTTTGGCATAAAAACCATCACATTTCGGTCGCAAAAGCTGACAGAGTTGTTAGGTATAAACAGTATATACAAGTATATAAACAGTATAATGACTTTTACTTTAAAGTGGTAATCTTGAAGATCTTAGTTTCGTTCTCTTTGGCGGCACCTATGGCGATAAACGGTAATTGCAGGAGCACACTTCCCAGATATCCGGTCAGTGCTGCATGTGTGACGTCCACGGTTTGCTCCAGTTGCATCGGAGTGTCAAATTTGTGTATTTTTCTTTGGATTTTCACTTATTTTTGAAGTTGTATCTGTAGTCATCCATCTTTTCTTTGTTTGTTCAGCCATAGTAGATTACTGTTTACTGCCGCTTAGCTCCGCCTACCCTCTCTTGCAGACTAACCGCTGCTGGGTGATAGAAAACGCGTCACTAACTTGATACCTCACTTGGTAATAATGACTTAACAGACATTTAATTACATGAAAATCTTCAAGATTATTTCTTTAAGTATATAGCCCCATTAAAACAAGCTCAAAAAAGCTATGACAAAGCAAAAGGCAGGATATTCTGATGGCAATAACAGAAAAGGTTATATAAATGTACAATCAAAATAAAGTTAAAGAGAAGACAAAAGTAAAAACAGTAAAAAGAAGACAGAAGGATGATGAAAGTTGAGGATATTGAGAGATAAAATAGAAAAGAAAGTACAAAGCAAACAGTTAAGACTAAACACTAAAAACAAGCCTATAAAACGGGCTGAAGTGATTTAAAAGATGTTTAATAGGTGTTTGCAGCTTGAGTGAGAATACTTCAATACAACTGTACTTAAATTCCAAGTGATACTTAAGGCCTTAATAAAGTTTCTGCTTCCATTAATAGCAGTACTTGATGCCCTATTGATTAAACTCTACACTTCATTTCATGCTCGCTTTTTGTGATGGAGAAAGAAAAAAAAAAAATCAATGCACTCTTATTCACACATTTGCTAGATTATATAATGAAGTGAAGAAACACACATTTTCTCTCCACAACTCAAGAATAGCAGCTTGCACAGGAGCAATCAGACCTAATGACATGGTTGACACAGCTCTAATCTGGCTATCTAGGGCAAGCATAATTGTTGAGCTCTGCAAACAGCTAATTTATGATCCTAACGTGATGATAGCATTTACACTGGCTGCCACTTTGCTAGCGGCCAATTGCACCTCACAATCTACAGAGTGCAGCCGGACTGTGCCTGCGGGAACATGCCAACACAGTCGTGTGTGTTACAAATTGATTTGTACAGAAATCTCGACCTTCTTCTCAATCTTTGTATATGAATTTAAAATGCCTGAGTGGTGACAAAGAGGAAGAGCATAAACAAAGAGGGGGGGGTATTATGCTAATTTCAAGCTACATATTTCACTCTGTGAGACCTGTGGAGTAGCTTAGCATAATTTACAGTTAAAAAAACTCACACTGGTGCTCTGTGCAGGCCCGAATACAGCCTCTATCTGAAACGACTGAGTCTGCTCTGTCCCCCGCCCCTATGAACCCGCTTCTTTCTGGTTGGCCAGCTCTCTGAAGCCTGCTGAGGGGCAGAGCTTATTGTTTGAGGCACGCCTCCTACCCTAGAGTTGTCGGCAAAGAGTAAACTTGACTGTTTTTATTTGAAATAAATGTCTGCTGCTCACCGACGGCTTTCCTTGACAGCCAAAGAAACACTGTAAGACATTCTTAACCAACTTGACGAGCAGAGCTGTTGAGCAGATTAAGCTGCTGGGTGGGCGTGTCCTTAAACTGTGCCAGGGGCAGGAAGTTCTGCTGTGACTAGGGCAGATGCCCAAATATAGAGTTCCTCCACTTTGTGACATCACAAAGTGAAGCGTCTGGCGAAGTCTGTTTGAAAGCAAGTGTTTGCAGTAGCTTTTTTTAACAGGGGATTACTCCAACATACTTTTACCTACAGATTTGAAACATCACCCACGTTTAGTAAGGACATCCAACATTGTAACATTATATATATGTGTTAAAATATGAAACAGCATCATACCCCCTCTTTAAACAGATTTTTGGACGCCAAGTTGTATGAAAGCATCCACTACACCACTAACAAGTATTTCACACAATTCAGTGTCCAAAAATCTGAACTATCCCTTTAAGAGAACTATAGCATAGTGAGAGGAAAAAAGAACAGCATGACACAGTTACTGGCCTATAAAGCCTGTAATACTGTATAAACTGTATATACTGTAAATGACATAATGTCCCTTCTGTTTCCAATGCTGTGCTCTTGATACAGCAATGATATCACTCATTGATGATAATCTAAATATCAAAGCCTCGTAAACAACACATGTGCTGACCGACCACACGCGACATGCCAGATGTATGACAGATTAAACTTTATACTATGACATTAAATCTGCCTGACTGTCACTGTATACAGTGTAATGGATATAAACTGTATGAAATGTATACAAGCGCTCCGATTTAGGCTTTTTGGGCCGTTGTATTATGTAGGACAAAAGGGCAGTTGTACTTTAATCCCAGGCTTTTATCGTCCATCCTCGCCTTTGGGTCACTCTGTTTCCCCTTTACTAAGTACAGAATATCAATCATAATGAGGCTTACTGTCCTTCCACCCACACCCTCCTTCCTCTCTTCCTGTCTGTCTGTTTAATAACCAACATCCCTCCAATGAGAAACCAGCAGCTGGCATCCATAAGATCATCTTTTCGCCTACACTTTCACAATGACTGTTTATCCTTCGCCATACTGTTGTATAGCTGCAGCAATAGGCGTCCATATGGCGTGCATAGTGGGCATCAGTGAATGCAGGGCTTAGGGCAGAAACGCACTTGAAAGAGGAGATAAAACCCCAAATGGATGAATATCCCTCGCCGCTCTCCGTCTCTTGGGACAATGCCATCCTCAAAGACTGGTGTTAACCTTCAGTGCACTTATGACTGACTATTGATAGTTGCTAGAGTGCCAGTGAACGTTACAGCCCATCTGTTATGCAATGCTTAGCACTAGAGTACAGATTACAATGACCATGTTCCAATCCCCCGGAATGGATAATGAATAAAGAATAGAGCTAAAATGGAGCAGATAGGAGGCACAAAAGTCACTTTTACAAGGAGGCTGATAGTCTGGATGAGCGAGAGGAGAGAAAGGAGCGGAGAAAGAGCTCGGGGTGAGTCGGCCTGGATACTACGCTATCAAAAGCTCAAGGGGAAGTTTCAATAAAAGAGGAGAAGAATAGGGGCGCGGATCCAGAGGTCAACAAAAGGTTGTATCTTAGAAGAGTTTTTTGGCCGTGCTGCCCCTGTGAGATAACACTTTCTGTTGTCGCACCAGCAGCAGCTGCAGGGCTGCTCATGAATCTTTGAGCCAGAAATGTGGCTTGCAAACAAATGACTGGAGGTCAACAACACACATTAAAAAAAAATCAACAGACTGAACTGTAAACGCCTTCAGCCAAAGGAGCAAACCAGTCCAAAAGTGCACACCAAATAGGGACGGTGACACTGAAAGAACCAAACAATCACAGCAGATGGATTGGTATGAAAAAGATTTAAAATTTAAGTCCATTAAAGGGCTCCAATTTAATTCACTTTATCTTCCTGCTTTTCCAATTTTAAATCGCCCATTGTTTAGTCTACAAAATTTCAAATAGCAAAAGAAAGCTCATTGTAATGTGAGCGCCCAAGGTGACTTTGTGACAGGTCTCGTTTTCGTCCGACCAAGAGTCCAGGACATAATAGATTCAATTATCGAGACAAAGAACAGCAGCAAATCCTCACATTTGAAAAGCTGAACTGAGAGAATAAAAGGATTGTTAGCTTGAAAAATGACTGAGACAATTAATTGAACGTAAATATTGTGGCAAATTGATTTTCAGACTATCGGCCAATTGAAGAAGAAGAAGAAGCAGCAGCAGAAGAAGAAGAAGAAGCAGAAGAAGGAGAAGCAGAAGAAGTAGAAGAAGATGTAGAAGTAGAAGTAGAGGAAGAAGAAGAAGAAGAAGAAGAAGAAGTAGAAGTAGAAGTAGAAGAAGATGTAGAAGTAGAAGAAGAAAAAGAAGTAGAAGTAGAAGTAGAAGAAAAAGAAGAAGAAGTAGAAGAAGATGTAGAAGTAGAAGAAGAATAAAAAGAAGTAGAAGTAGAAGAAGTAGAAGTGAAAGAAAAAGAAGTAAGAGAATTAGTAGAAGAAGAAGTAGAAGAAAAAGAAGAAGAAGAAGTAGAAGTAGAAGAAGAAGAAGATGTACAAGTAGAAGAAGAAGAAGATGTAGAAGTAGAAGAAGAAGAACTAGAAGAAGATGCAGAAGTAGAAGTAGAAGAAGAAGAAGTAGAAGAAGAAGAAGTGGAAGAAAAAGAAGAAGTAGAAGTGGAAGAAAAAGAAGAAGAAGTAGAAGAAGAAGAAGAAGATGATATACTCTCAATCCCTGGACATCCCTGGGCACCTGGACAGTGCCTGGCACCTCTCCAGCCACCAGCCCCAATGACCCAATGTTTGGTATGTACTGGGACCTGAACCAACCATCCTCCGGTTCTCAAGCCAAGTCCCTACAGACTGAACTACCATCAATCGTCCATTATTGAGTCGATTATCAACTAGTTGAACTAAAAGATCCTTTAAGAACAGAAATTGAACCATATAAACAACATCAAAACCATATTAGATATAGAGCCATGTAATAGGCGTTGCACTGCTGCAGCCTTCGGCTCTAATAATGAACTTCTACCTGGTCAACACAGCTACTGTACACCGCAAAACATCCGTCAGTAGAATCCCACACACACACTCTCTGAATCAGCATCACATTTCCTCCATTCAGAGGTCTGAAAGTGGCCCGATCACACTCGAGCTTGTTCTGCTTTGAGCGTGCAAACACACTCGATGTGTGGAATTATCAAGCAGAGACGCTGTACGGCTTACTTCAACACACTTGTAAGCACATTGGCAACACTACGCTTGTTAAGCTTTCTCCAGATCTAAATATTCGTCTGAAGCCGGCTCGGAAAAAAGGCGAATAGCGGAGAGGCAGCTGTTGAATACTAAAGAGAAACCATTTGATCCAACAAAACCTGAATGTGTGCAGTCTGTACGGCTATCAGGCGTACGGCTGGTAGGGTTTAATCACTGTCCCTTGTCTATAGGGTCCATTACCCAGAGACTGCATTATGGTCTTTGGCTACTCTTGAGAGGTCAGAGGTCAAAGCACTCGTACAATGATGCACAGTGCTTTATTGACTTACTGGGAGGCGGGAAGTGCTTTTATCGCTGCTCTTTAGTGTGTACAAAATCGAGCCTCCATGTGAGGAGATAAATCGTGTAAAAGACGAACACGTGCTTCCCACCAGCCCCTCATTTATATAAATGCAAATCGTGATTAGCTACAAGCTTGTGGTCATATTGCTCCATCCCTTTGTGTGTTTGAATTCTTAAATAAACAGCAGAGTGACTAATATCAGGGTGGTGTGGAAGCGGTAATTGCAGCAGGAATAAATATCCTCCATTTTTCTTTATCTTTCATGTACAGAGCCGCTTTGAGTCTGCGGGGAGAATTAGCATAATGAGGGGAAAGTAAATGAGCAACGCTTCACCGTTTGACAAAATGGCCGCCATCTGAGGCAAATTGTAGAGGTGTTTAAGTATATGTTGTGCGGCCCGTGGATTGACAAGTGTGAAGAGGTTTTGTGTCTCGCGGTTTTCAAATCACCAAAGCTACAGGCGATGTGAGCTGTCATTTATCAAAAACAATCTATACGTGACAAAGTCAGGGGAGGAAATGAGCGGCCAGATGCACGCTACCATGGAAATGTGGTAATTATTGGAGTGTCAGTAAGCCAAAGGCGGCATGAACCTATTAACACTCGATAATACACGAGGGGCCCATTTGCCAATGAGAACGCTCAACTTTCACTGTGTGCTTTAAGTTAAGTAGCACCTGCTACCATCTGATCAATTGAAGCTATTGTCTATTTATAACAGCTGGCATAAATATTGATCCAACGTGAAGCTAATATTTGAAATCAGATACTCTGCTGCTCAGGCAAACAGCAAACAAACAGCGTGGGCTGGAAAATCGATCAAAAAGGTACCTAAAGTGACAAACTGACCTGATCAATGATTTCCTTCACAAAAGGAGACCCTTAACCTTCCTTTAATGCAGCTGGAATATTCAACACATCTCCTCCTGAGTACAAACCCCTCATTCTGTAAGAGAATTCACTCCGGAAAAGAAAGTCAAAGATCTACTGAACATCAGTTTTTGGGGACATCGTTAACTGTGCCTGGCCGGTCTACAGCCATGAGAGCAGAGTGTGTGAAAGCTTCGACAGAGAAAGTGGTTATTGCCTTAAAGGAGCAGTTCACCCCTGGAAAAAGCCAAAAGCTGGTGTTCTCTGTAATCGTTAGAAGCAATAATATTTGAAATTGGCGCCATAGCTGTGGAGAAAGTTGTACAAACAGCTCCTGGTTTCGCCCATTCTACATTCCTACAACACCCAGCATGCATTGCGCCCCTCCCTCTGAAAGGAACAACCCAGCGAAAGACGCTGGAGTGAAATACTACAATTTTTCAACCATAATGGCATAAGCTCCCCTAATAGCATGATAGGACTGAGATTGAAGATCGTCGAGCTGGCCCTTTAATACACCCACATTCTGTAAGTTTAAATTGTTTCCTAAGAGAGAAAGAACATCAGCCCTAAAAAAGCTGATTTGAAGACTTGAACACCGCCCTCTCATCACCAACTAAACACCCCCTTTGTTCACTCACCATCTTCTGCAGGTACTTCTCCTTGCGGACGTCCACCATCACCAGGCCCTCCTTGACCAAGCCCAGGCCCACGTCGTCCTTGGTGTCCCCAAACTGTATTGTGACGAGGGGGCAGGTGGCGCCCGAGTACTCCACGTTCAACAGGCACTGGGTGTTGTGGATGTCCCGTACGATGCAGTCGACCACGTCGGCACGGGCGTCCTCCTGAAGGAAAGAGGGACGGGATGAGACGGGGATCGTTTAAATCCATCCATTTCTTTTGTTTTTAATTACTATACAGTTTATTCTGTTCTTCATACATTTATTTAATTTTAAGTGGTATTAAAAAGTCTTTAATTTAACTTGCAGAATCTTGGGGGTACACACACCAATACATGCAATACATGCAATACAGAGGCTGATAAAACAGCCCCATCTGGTCATACAGAAATAAGTCACGCCCCTACAGCCACCACTCGATTACACTTACATGATCACTCACGATGTAATCTGTCCGTCGTGTAGCGCAGCAATTATCTACTCAACCAGTTCAAGAGATTTTCGTGTGGCTGAACTATCTAATGGTCCCGACTCTCACTACCCTCTTCCCCTTTCTTCTCATTCTTCACTTAGTTACCTCACTCTCTCTTATCCCTAACCTCTTATATGTGAAAGGCTAACATTTGATTGAACACATGTTGGAGGAAGAGGCGGAGGTTGCGTGTAATCCTGACCTCCGAGAAGAAGCAGGGAGACACTTGAAAACAAAAAAACAAGTCCCTGGCCATCATCCATCCCTGCCCCTACACCATCCATCTCTCCTCTTCCCTTCTTTTTCTCGCCCTGGTCTTGTCTCCATGGCAACCCCCTTCGAGCTAGCCGCCCTTGGGTATGTGCGTGTCTGGTGTTTGTGTGTGTGCGAGCGTGTGTGGGCAGGGAAAGCTTGTTCAAGGAACAAAACTAAGGGGCCTTTTTTGTCCTCGCTCTCCCCCTGGTCAACTTGTCACAGGCGCTGCAGGGGAGCTCAGGGCGAGAGAGGGAGGGAGAGAGAGTAAGAGACAGCTGACACAGGAGGAGAGAGAGAGTAAAACAGAACAAGAATACTTTGACACTCGTGAGGGGGCAATACAAGATTAATGAGAGTCTTGCAGTGACCCCCTCATGTCCACCATATGTGCAGAACAGACCTGCTTCAGTGTGTTAAGAGCAGGCTAAAGTAATTGCACTTTACTTCCTGTAAATCAATATAATTAGGCGTGCAGCTGGGTATTGTTCGGGCTCAAATTCAGTGCTGCTTTTTTAAAACGGTCTTTTATCATTTCTTTCTGGAACATGAACGTTAAAGTGATAATCTGGAAGATTTTCATTTAAATAAATGTCTGTTAAGTCAGATGGCCCACTGATGAAAGCCTTTGCATTTGAATTCGTACAGACTGGCTGTCTGTGGCGACTTTTCACAGAAAATATCACAAGCAGCGCCCAGTTAGTGACGCGTTCTCCATCACCCAGCAGTGGTTGGTCTGCCAGAGAGGGTAGGCGGAGCTAAGCGGCTGCTTTTCCGGTCCCTGCGAGTGTTGCGAGTAAACAGTAATCTACTATGGCTGAATAAACAAAGAAAAGATGGATGACTACAGATACAACTTCAAAAATAAGTGAAAATCCAAAGAAGAAGAAACAAACTCGACGCTCAGATGAAGGCAAACAGTCTGAAAAGGAAAGCGACCGTCAGCGAGGAAAAGCAAGAGTTACAACCGGAGCCAACCGTGGACGTCACAAATGCAACACTGTCTGGATATCTGGGAAGTGTGCTCCCGCAATTACTGTTTATCACCACAGGTGGCGCCAAAGAGAACGAAACTGAGATCTTCAAGATTAGAACTTTAAAGCTCTTGTGAGCAACTTTAGCTTTGTGTTGATTTTGGCGCCCCCTGTGGACAAAGCCGTACCTCTTATCTCTTTGCTGATTTTGTCCTGTGCATGCTTAAGTGGTAAGTGGAAGTCACATGTATCACTTAGTTTAAATGTTTGCCCTGGAAAGTGTAAACAAAGGCAGCGTGTAGTTAATCGCTTCGTCTGACACCTACCCCCCCCGCCAGCTGTTTCAGGCATTAAAAATAACTATATAAAAATAATCAATCTTGTCGCTCATGGTCTGGTTTGCTTTTGTAGCTCATAAAGAGTGATCAGAATTAATTTCAGTCTGTTTCATAACCAGTGAGAAACTCCTGACAGGAGCTTTAATTATATAAAGTTAAGTTGGAATATTACAGGTAGGTAGATGTGAAGTTCCAACAGGTATTTTTCTGCCTTTTCCAGTAACCTTATTCCACCAAAAATAAATGCTTTTTAACCCGACATGTAAAGACGTATTATATATAGGAATATTAGTTATCTAGAGCTGCCTTTACATTGTCAGTTTCCTACGAATCACAGCCGTTAGGAAGCATCTGCTGCGTGTTCTCTCTGACAATTTATTTTGTTGTTCATCTTTTTTACGAGTGCACTCCTGGCATTCGCTACTTTCTTTAATTGGCTGAGCAGGTAGAATAAAGAGGTGGCAGAGAGTGGTGCTGAGTGCAGGCAGCTGAGCGTTCACTACATCTGTGATCACACTGGATTAAATTGTGCTAAAAATGTGGAAGCAGTTGTTGCTCTGACGGAGGCTGCAGGTGTCATGGAGGTAACATCTCTGTCTCGGACATGTTTCATGTAGGAGGCAGTGAGGGTGAAACTCAACCTGGCTGTTTTTTTTGAGGGTCTCGTCACCTTATGTAACATTTATGGAAACTACAGTGAAAAGCAGCAGCATCATGACGTCCCACTGGCAGCTTTCTAGCATCAAAAAAAACCCAAAGAGGTAACACACTGAAGCGGGTTTACATGTGAGGGTAGACCTTTTGTGCAGGGCATCAGGTGACAGGCTGCCAGACAAAGGCAGCAACCTTTTTCCCGTGCACAGCGGCAAAGGCGCAGAACAAGTGGGGCGCCGTGCTGTCAGCGTGCGAGACTGAGGAAGAGCTCGAGATAAAGCAGACGGGAAACACATGAAAGGAAAAACCGAGAGAAAAACCGACAGAAGAGGGAGCGGGGTTAGACAGATGCAGAGTGACAGAGAGGGAGAGGTGGAAGGTGCGTGTCAGCTTCCAACATGTGGTAAAGCTTTGTGTGTGTGTGTGTGGGTGGTGTGTGTGTGTGTGAGGGGGCTGTAAAGTGTAGGTGATGCCTTTGTCCCATGGGTTGGATCAACAGATGGGCCACTTCATCCTTCAGGAGACACTGAGTCATCAGACAGGTGACAGCATGTGTTCAGGCAGTACCAGCTCTCTCTCTCTCTCTCTCTCTCTCTCTCTCTGTATCTCTCTCACACACACATGAATACAGCTTCCTCTGTGTGAAGCTTTAATATAATGATGTGTAATTAAAGGTTCATGTAGCTACACCAAAATACGATATAATACCAAAGATGCTCTATAACATCTGGTGTCTCATTGCTAACCCCTCCGTCTGACTGTCTCTGATAATACCATGCACCTGCGCGCACACGTTACCACACGTCTCACAACACCGCTCCTCAAACTTAACAAGGGGCAGCGTGGCAGCACATTAGGCTTCCGGCTGTGAAAATGCCGTCATTATCCAAGGACTTGACATCTAATTTAAAGAACGTTTACAGGTAAGACCAACCGCTAACGTTAGCTGCACAGAATTACAGTTATGAATATTAGCTAACCTGTCATCTTCCTCTACGACTACTGACAAACAGTTTGTGACTCTGGTGATGTCGCGGCTGGGACAGTGTGGGTAAAAACACAAGCCCCAGACTGGAATACAGTAAAATCCGGTGTATAAGGCGCACTTTTAATAAATATTTTTTTCATCTAAAAAGTGGGCTGCGTCCTATATACTGGTGCAGAGAGAGGTATGTTTTGTGTTACGGTATTTTACCCAGACGATGCTGCTATAATCTAGCTAAACTTGTTGGATGTTAAGACGTCACATCTCCACATCATTCTGGGTCCAAACCACTACAACGCCCGCAGTGCTGTTTGGAAAACTAACATGATTGTTGCCAACGCTTCATCACGGATATGCACCGTCACCGTCGCCATGGCAGCTGCCACCCTCACAACAATCAACGCTGCCAGATACCGCTAGCTACAGCACCGCTAGCTAGTAGGATTGCAGTCATCAGTAGGTTACTGATTACAAGTAATTAGTAACTGTATCAGAATACACATGTCTATCTTTTTCTGTCCATCTATCTATTTATTTATATCAATCCATCTATCTGAGCTTAGTGGAGCAAACAGTCTTTAAATAAACAAACGCCTGCAAACACAAGTAATTAAAGACCGGCCTTAGCACCGTGCCAATCAGCCACACGGCAAAAAGAAAACATGTTTTTATCTGCACCGACTCCTCAGGATGCTGCCGGCTCAGGAGGCTAGCGATGAGCCGACCCCCCCTGACATACACAAAACAGTGTAGTCACTCACACACGCAGAGACACACACGCGCTCACAAGTGGTCACCGAAGGGGCGAGTAAACACACTCGGATGTAAACAAGAAGATTAGGGCTGCTGCGGAAATAAACAGTAACTGCTGCTCGGCTATCAGACGGCCATTTATATGCACAGACACAAACAGCACCTGGATGATAATGTAGGATGTGCAATGTAAGTGAAATGTAGTAACATCAGTGTCTAGCTGCTGCCTTGTCAAGTTTTCTCATATTTTTGCAACCACGTAAATCAGTTCGTGTTTCTGTGTAACATGCATTATGTATGAGCAGGATTTCCACCAACACTTCTACAGAACCAAAACTCGACCCTGTCTGTCAGTTGCAGACTTCATCACCTCGCGCCACAAGTGACACCCAAACACTTTTTCATGCCTTGCCAGAAAAGTCAACTTTTCCGAAGCTGGCAAAAAATAAGAGCGAAGAAGTTGAGATCTCAAAGTTAATTTTTGAAGCCTTCAGCGGCGACACATATCTCGGCTCTGCACTTACGTCCTGTGGGATCTGGATGAAGGCGAAGGCGTACTCGGTGGCCTGTGCTGGCAGGGTCCGGGTGCTGAAGGCAGGGGGGATGACAGCCAGACGAGTGGACGACACGACTTCTCTCTGAGGGAGGACGAGCAGAGGACAGGAATCAAAATGTGGAACAGTTTTTGATGGTTTTTATCTATGAAATTAAACATAAACACGGCAGCATTTGCATTTCTGTTTTATCAACACTTCAGCATCAAACATATTCACTCTCGGGAAGTGGTTTTGAAGTTTAAAGAGAAGCGCAACAACAAGTGTGTGTGTGTTTTTGTCTTTGCAAACATGACAAACATCCATCTCTTGCTACTTTAAAGGAAGCCAACAGAGATTTAAGGAGAAGCGTCTGGCCTGCTCAGTGATGATACAGCATAAAACAAACATGTGACGGGGTCGTCCAAATCTTCTCGGGAAAGTTTGTTTTCTGACTATTTGACATCACAGAGTGCAAACTCGAAAACTCAAACAGCTCCTCGAGTGAAGGGCATTCTCGAGCGAAACACAGCAGGTACTCAGGCTGTAAATTCATCCTCTTCTTCTTCTTCTATCTTCCCTGAATTCTGAATCGAATCCTTCTGTCGCTTTAACGACGAGAGTTTACAACTATGCGAGACGGACAGATGCCACTTTGTAACTTAAGGGCTGCATGCGTGTACATGTCACCTTCCCAATCATTTCACAGCTGTTTCTGCAGCAGCACTGAGTCACTTTCACCGAGCTCCATCTGCTCTCGAGCTCGGCTACAAGCTAAGAGGAGAGGCGACAATAGAGCCAAGTTGAAAGTCGGATTAGAAACAAACTGGAGATAGTAAAATGTAAAAAAGACGACTTGCCGAGCATTTGAATAAGATTTAGAGCAGTTTGAGTGCTACGTATCCAATTAGGGAAACAAACAATGACTCAGGTGTTATTATCCACTGATTACAGTCATCACATATCATGAATATCTGATCTCTGCAGTGACACTACTGTGTGTTTACCTGCTTTTACAGCCTCATAAACACTCATGTTTGTTTTTAAAGCAGCAATCTCAAAGATCTCAGTTTCGTTCTCTTTGCAGCACCTGTGGTTATAAACGGTCATAGCGGGAGCACACTTCCCAGATATCCCAGATGTAGGGAGTTGTGTCGGTCAAGTAGATTAGAGAGTAAGTATAATCTGTTTTATAGGTGAATAAATAGTACATCTGGTGACTGCTTTCATTAAATGTACACCACATACCATATACTAAAAATACACCATGAAATGTTGCTTGGTTGTCAAGGAAGTTTCTTGGTTGCCTAGGAAGAATCATTTCATGGTGTGTTTTCCGTTTAATACACACACAACTCCAGAGCAGTGTATTTATATCAGATGACTTATAAATGATCTGTGGGTGACTGTGACAGAATGATAGAACATTAAAGTCCATCACAAATGTCTGTATGTAGAAGTAAAACATCTTTACTTAAACATGAGCAGTCTTGCAAACTTTCTGTGCTTTTATGTTGGCTAATAACTAGAGATAGACCGATATGGTTTTTTCAGGGCCGATACCGATTATTAGTAGTCAAGGAGGCCGATAACCGATATTTGGAGCCGATATTCATTTGCAGTAAAAGTGAAAATATTGGCGTCAAAACTTTGAATAATACAAACTCCAACACTTAACTTTGTTTAAATGCCTTTAAGCATATTCAACAAACAAACAAAAAGCGCAGGGAGTTCCCAGGGTCAGCAGCATCTCTTATAAAGTTAACTGAAAATTTAAATAAATAAATAAATAACTTCCTGAAGTTTTATAAAGTAAATAAAACAAAGTTAAATAAAATTTGCAAAGAAATTAACTTATCGGCCATCGGATTAAAAAAAAAGGGAAAAAAAGAAAATAAAGGCCGATGCCGATAAGCGTCAAACTGCCGAATATCGGCGCAGATAATCGGTCTATCCCTACTAATAACGGCCACGTACTGCTATTTGTATTGTATTGTAGTGTATTTGTGTAATATTGGGTTGTTGTTAAGGTAAAAAAAAACAACAACAACTAGCTGCAGTCAAATGTTCACACATACAAGGTATAAATTGGGCAGGAATAAGTAAGGTTCGAGCAGCTGGGACGGATCGAGTACCGACACCAACCACTGCTGGGTGATGGAAAACGCGTCACTAACTAGTCCTTAATACTGCAAATGAAAAGGCTTTCATGAGTGGGCCGTAGGCTCAATCACCATTGTGTTACCTCATCCTGCGAGATTATCACTGTAAGACCTGTGGATCTACAGCCCAGTACTGTGGTTTATACAGCTACAAGTATATAAGTAAGTCTATGAGTACATAAAATATGTATTACTATGTTAAGAGTAAGCACTAAATTTCACTGATGTGGTGAAATGAAGACATAAAGTTGATGTCCTCCGACAGGTGTAAGCCGAGGCCGCTTTGAGCGAAAAGCTGCTGATGGAGAGTCAGACAAAAACAGCCGTTAGGAGAGGGGAGTTAATTTAATGACCTCCATATCTTAGGTTAATGTGTTCATTGGACTGTTCAGTCTAGACAGAGAATACCTTCAACATTTATTATGGATAAGGTTATGGTTGAGATTTATCAACGCCATATTAGATTTTGACGGCACTGTAAATGTGGGCTTTAAAAAACGAAAGACAAAAGAGCTCTGCTGTGTTTGCTAATGATCGCGCAATAACTCAGGTCGGACGTGCACCTGAGACAGGTGGCCGAGTGAGCCTACCGCTGAATCGCTCATGACACAGCGGCTTGAAATCAAGGCCAGGATGACTCAACCTGGAGTGACGCAGAACTGCAAAGTATGAGGCAGATATCAGCTTGAGGTTTTTTTTGTTTTTTTTAGTGTGCGCCAGGTCGGCCTCGGAGAATCACACTTTCAGCAACATGCCAGCGCACATCCCGTCTGCCAGCCAAACCTCGAGTTGTCCCCCCCTGCTCTGAGGTCAGTCACACACTGTGCCGCTACGCTGCATCATGGGAAATCTCCCGCGGGGCCCCCGAGGTTGGCTGCATGAGCCGCTCGGTGATGCAAGCGTGTGTACGCACGTGGGCAAGAAACACACTCGCAAGGATGGAGCGCCTTCGTCATCACGGGGGGAAAAAAAAAAAAGATGAGAGAGGGGGAGTTCTGCTTTTGTCAGTGTTATGAGAATGAATAAAAGTGATACACTCAGTTGCACTCTTTGCTTTAGTCGTGAACAATGAAGGGAGAACAAACAAGCCTGCATCATATTTGTCCTAAAAACAGCAGCTTGAAGGATACATAAAGGCCGCAAGGCTGCTTTGAATGCAGAAATAAGCAAACAACTGGTGTGTGAATAGAATCAGATACAGAGAAGAAATCCCTCTTTAGAAGATAGATTCCCTCTGGCTGTGGATTTGGCCAAAACAAAACATGACTAATGTTTGAGTTCCCAGAGCCCCGAACGACAGCATTATGTTTTAATGATGACAACGCAACATCCAGCACACAACTCAGGGTCACAAAGTTACTCACGTTGCCATAGTCGATGTAGAAGACGTGAACCTTTGCTGGCGACTCAACTTTCTCCACTCTGGCTCTGTACCTGCAAGCAGCAGAGGGGATAATTGAGAGAGAGACGCAGACGGAGAGAAGGAGAGAGAGAGCGACAGTAAGGGGCACAAGAGGAAAAGGAGATGAGTAAATGATTCCGCGCTTATTTCCCCGGGGAGAAGGTGTTGGAGGATCTGTCTGTTGTGATCGGGGGAGAGGAGAGGATGAGCAGGCCGGGGGAGGAGTGAGCGCGGGGGGACAGAGGGGATCTATCAGGACGTGGCAGGGGTTGGGGAAATTGCGCCGAGGCCTCTTTGCAATAAAGGACAGAAATTTAAACCAGTTTTTGCCTTGTAGCAAACAAGTCGAGCACATCAGAGCTAATCAGAATCCCCAGGAGGTTTACTTTGTAAGGTTTGATTTCACAGCATCTGAAATAAACTTACAGATTAAAGCAAATACAACATAAAGTGCTTGTGAATTCATAAAGAGCATGTTCCCCTCAAACTTAATCCAGAAAGTCTCCCTTCATCTGACCATCGCTTTTTTTCCCAGAGAGAGCGGCGAACGACAAATTGGCTGAGAACCAAGGACAGCAGGAGGAGGCCAAATAATTACAGGCGCACGGGCACGGAGAGACAAGGGAACAAAGTTAAAACCAAAATAAGTGATTAACGGGAAGACAGAAAGAGCCGCGCCGAGAGCAGAGAGCAAGAGAAAGAGAGAGTGAGAGACAGAGTGTGGGTGATTGATGAACAAAGGTTTCTCCTTTCTGTTTACTCTTGCTCGTAGAGGCCTTGAAAGGAGACGAATTCCTAATTAGCCCCCTAATGAAAGAAGCCCACATTTCACATGCATCACAGAGCACAAAGATACGGACACAGAACAATGTGAACATGAACATAATTAGCTCGCAGAATGATGTAGAAGAAGACAAAAATCTCAAACATTCGCCTCTCGGAGAAGTGTTTTGTTGTTGAAAGAAAACAAGATTTCTGCAGACAAAAAAAAAAAGAGTGGGATTAAACGAGCGGTCTGTCGGTGGTGAAGGCAGAAGAATAACTTTGGTTTTGCCCCTGAAAAACCTTCAGAGAAGGATGGAGGGAAGACAGAAGAGCACCTGTGTCGAGGGAACATTTGGTTTTTTAATCAGTTTCCTAATCTTTTTTCGTCGTCACCTTCTTGACGTACACGCTCCCTCTCTCCCTCTCTCCCTCCCTCCGTCACTGTGACTTTTATCTGTCCCCATGACCATCTGTAAACTTCCAACATCCGGTGAGGAGACTGGATGGAGAGTGTGTGTGTGTGTGTGTGTGTGTGTGTGTTAGTGTCAAGCCACTGCTGATTCTAAGGGGCCAAAGCAGTGGCAGAGAGCTAATTACAGCCTGTGGGTGTCTGCAGTTAATGCATCACAGGATTAAATAGAGACAAGACAAAAATGTCAGGTATTCTTAAGAGGGATCAAAATGCAAACGTACATATCGCAGGGAAATTAAGCTGATAAATATGATGTCAAATGTAAAAGTTTATGTACATTTTTGCTTCAGAAAGTCATAAAAATCTGTTCGCAAAAAGGAACTTTTACTCAAAACAAGGGGATCTGCTTGATATGGGTGAGAGACTGTAAGGCCGGTGATAAACTTGCTTTTTAACCTGGTGTTCGTGTACATAACCGGCTGCGTCATGAACATAATTGTTCACATATACCCCTTTCCTACCAAACTTAGCGTGGGTTTTTCAGACCCGGGAAGACAATGCCTATTGCCAATTGTCTCTTTTCCCATTGCCAGTTGAGTATCCTCCTCTTTTCTGCTGCATCACTGTCTGACGTCACAAACACACCCAAAACAGAGTTAGTAAACAGTGAAGATGTTAAGGTCTTTACTGTATCTATTCCTCATTCAATCTGTTTATTAAACTCAACGCTACAAAATTTGGAATGATGTTCGAGCGCTGCTCGGACGGAGACGGGCGGAATTTGTAGCTGAGATGACAAGAAGTTGCAGAAGTTCCCGACGGAGCATAGCATCACGCTGGAAAGGGGGCGGAGATTAGCGTTTCGACACAGGTTTTGTGTTCCCATCAATACCGATCAGAGCCGAAGCGATATTTACCCAGGTCTACTGCAGATTCATTTGATTTGGGTCTGAATGCCGATTGTAGCCTTTAAGCAAAAAAGCCGGGTGTTAGTGGGTTTTTTGACCAGTGGGAAAGCGGCTATACTTGTCTGTGCTCTACGTGTGTTACTGGAGGATACCTTTAGAGGGCACACCAGAGAGCTGGGGCTGTATGCAACTGCCCTATGCGCGGGATGTAAACAACAGACATGGCAACACTCGAGGACATTACTTTTGTGTTTATTCTGAGATCACGGCAGAAAAAGCGACAGCTTTTGTGCGATAGGTGAACAAAACACACCGTCGGCATTTTCCTCCGTGCACGTACGTAACGGTCCCGGACTTGTTTCCATTTAATTTAGCAAATTTCCCCGCTGACTTCTGAAATGGAACTTACCTGTGGATAATTACGGACTTGGTTTATCAGCTTGTCTTTCTGCCCTTCGTGTCACTGCTTCTGTGTTGACCCTGTCACATCCCCTCTGCCTCTACACTGCCCCTACCGTTCATCTGCATCTCGCCTAGCGGTATTGTTTGAGGACGTGCGCAACCGACGCTCCAAACAGACGCAGGGAACGCGTGGCAGCCATCATGCGCACCCAAACGCATAGTTAAAAGCAAGAATATCTCCAGCCAAAGGCTACACAATATCACATCTTAAAGTGTGTTTACCATTCGCCATCAGCAAACTTGGCTATGCAGTAGTCCCCTCGGCGTGCAGCGTAGGATCCTTCCACTGGCGGCTGGGCGGCGATCTCTGCTCTCATGGTCTCCATCAGACTCTCCAGCTGGCCTCCTGACAAAGACAAGGACACATGAGTGAGTGAGACGGAGACATTCAAGTGCAATTAGAGTTTTCCTTCACGTTGCACTTCATTACATCACTTTGAGCTGTTTTCCTCTTGCCTTGACACTGAAGCCTGAGCTGTTTTCTCTTTTACCATTTAGCCAAAAATGACTCCCCCTCCCGCTGAGGAGATGTTGGAAAGGGGTCTAATATTCCACTCAGAGGTGCACGCATTATACTTTTGTTTTGTTTGGGTGCTATTGACAGAGGAAGGGTCAGGCAGACAGCAGCAGAAAATTACCACACTTGCATTTCAACCCTATGAAGCCGTTTTATAATTGCCACATTAGAAATGAAATAAAAGTCTGATGAAAGTTATGCACAGTCACAGACTCTGAGTTTCCTCTGAAGGTTGTTTGTGCTTTAGAAGTGCTTCTCACAATTATTTCCCTTCCTTTTGTCATGAAATAGAGATACGACTTTATTGCTTGCTGCTGCACAGTTTATTCTGAGACACCATAGTTCCAGTTAAATTGCATCACTGCCTTAAAGACGGTACTTTAAACCGTGATTCATACGAACAAACACCGTCACAAACTCAACCCGAAATATGAGACTTTTATTTAACAATCACTCTTCTTAACTACTCCAGCGCCTAATGGTGTGCAACAACATACGAGCTCCACGTTAACCCCTACAGCCCTTCAGAGAGCGAGACCAAAAACACACAAAGGATAGATAAGCTGTTTTCCTAGCTGTTAGCCCATTAGCACCACGCGGCTAATGCTGCTTGACCCTGTTGGAGAAATGCAGCTATGAGTAAAGCGAGCCAGCTCCTCCAGTGGGCCTTCATGGACTATCAAGCCATTATATCATGTGCAGTAGACCTATTATGGTGGATTCAAGGCGCGAGCGTGGCTGTCGATATGGTGGGTGTTGCAGGAATCAGATAGTGAGTCAGTGCTCCATGGATTTAATGACGGCGGTAAGTGGCAGCCTGATTTGCACCCATCAGATGCAATTGGGGAGGTAATTATGAGTGCCGTAAAGTGTGCGCATCTCCCAGAGAGAGCCACTTCCTGGTGTTTGTGTAATATATACAGTATATTTGTTTGTGTGTGGCCAAGTATGTTTACGCATGAATGTCTAGGTCTGTATGTGTGAAGTGTGCGGAAGCAATTACAGCAGCTAGTTTAGTTAAGTGGCCCACATGAATTCCATGCTGTTTTTAGAGGCCGTTTTCACTGATGTAACACCTGGAGGAGGTTTGGTTGGTACGCCACGGTCTTGAGCAACGGAGCATTACCATTTACATTCATAAAATAGAAGGGTATATAGAGGTAGAAATCTAATCATATTGGAAACACTTAACTACAGTCTCGCAACAACTTAACACGATAAGAGGACAGACAATGTCTAGTGCCAGCTTTTTGCAGTTACCAGATTTCATAAGACTCAAGTCCATTTTTTAATCAAAACTCTGTTACGACCGAGAGCCCGGTTTCTTTGGCCATGTGCAAAACATGGCTTCTTCAGTTGCATTTCGAATGTTGCAAGTATGATTTGCATGACAAGGACTTGAGACTAGGAAAGCATGTGCAGTGAAAAGGGTTGAAAAGAGTGAATCCAAAGCTGCGATTAAAAGGTAATTACCGTAAAATCTGTAATATAAGTCGCACTGGAATATAAGACGCAGTCTGTTTTCAGGTTTTCTGTAGTTATTTATTAATAATTATTAATGTTAAAAGTTATTTCAACACTATTTCAATATATTTTCATTCAAATTACAGCCTACCATCTGTCTGTAGCTAGAGGTAGCTGGTGGCCTGCGGTAACGTTGGTTGTTGTGAGGGTGGCGGCTGCCATGGCGATCATGACGGTGCATGTCCGTGACGAAGCGTCAGCAACAATCAAGTTTAGTTCACAAAGCAGCACTGCGGCATGTTGTAAACAGGAGACGTTGTAGCGGCTTGGACCCGGAAACAGTTTAATGCGGAGATGTGACGTCATAACGTAACAACCGTCAACTTTAACTAGATTATATAATTACCATTACACAATAACATACCTCTCTCTGCATTTTATACAGTTATATTGGTCGCACTGGTGTATAGGACGCAGCCCACTTTTTAGATGACAAAGAAAATGTCTTAAAAGTGCCTCTTATACACCGGATATTACGGTACTAAAAAAGTGGATGGATATAGCAACATGTCTGTGGTGGAAAAAAAGACATTTTGAGAAGAGTTGTGAGAAAGATCTACCCCAGATATTGAGGAAACGGAAACATTCATTTGCTAACAGTATATATTTATATGTAGGTTCTGGATAAATGGAAGGAAAGTAGGAACATTTACACGGTAGAGCAAGAAATGAACACCCTGTGAAATAGTCCACCAAGACGCCGAGATGAAAAAGAAGTTAGTTCCCACGGCTGAATGGTAGACTATCTCTAAAATTATAGTATTGTGCAGATAGTAGGGAAACACTATGTGCTCTCACACTGCAGAGTCTGTCCTCTCACTCTGCCATCAGGCCAAACGCTCCGACCAGAAAAGAACTCCTCGAGCTGCAGCTTCCTGTGTCGCTTACACTTCTTTGGTAAAAAAAGAAGCGCAAAGAGAAACCTCATTATTGATCATCATGCAAAGTGTGATTGTACAGTAACCAGGTGAACACCTCTGATTTCTCCCACTAACCTGGTTTCCTGTCTGCACGTACATGCAGCCAGCGTGTTAAATTAGTGAGTTTTGCTTACTGTGCATGTTTCTGTACTATCAAACAAACAGCTTGCAGGCAGGCAGTGCAGCACTACACCTCTTCTCTCCCCTATACTGCTGTGGTGAGTTGTCATTAACACCTAATGTTATTTATGCTGCCGGAGAACAAGTAAATATAAATAATGATGCTGTTGTCAGAGGGTTATCTGGGCTGAGACAGCCGAGCAGCTGCCAACCAACGGCAGACAGCAAACCTTCATTAGCATGATGTCAAACTTTAAGAAAAACAGCCGCGACGGGTATGAAGGGATTTAGAGGGTGGAGGAAAAGCTGGGAGCTCAGTTTGATTGAGGAGGGGGTCAGGGAAGAAGGGGGGGGAGGCAGCATGTCCAAACAGATCGTTGGCCACCCACTGCTACACCAAATGCTGATGAATGCAGGGAGGGGAAAAGGAGTATAAATACACACAGACGCTTCTTCGGAGTTTTGTAGAGAAAGCACTTTTTGGAAAACATGTCAGATGAATTGCTTCCCGAAACCTCTCGCCTCAAACGCACAAACACACACAAACACACAAAAGCGGTGTGGTTACATCATTACGCTCCGGCTTTGCTACGGCGGCTTGATGCAGACTTACTGGAGTAGCGTCGAGGCTACAGCCGTCACAGGCAGCCACCTCTTTGATTTATTAATCTAATTAAAAAAAGTTAGTGTGTGCCTTCCTTTCCCTCTCACAGTGTACCAGTGTGCGTTTCTGTGTGTATATTTACACACAGACTTATTTATATATTTCTGTTTCCGGGGCCATGTTCCACTTCGGGTCCAGGGAGAACCGAATAAATGACACATGAGCTTTAAGAGGCTTCTACCTGCTATATATATATATTCACATACATGAAGCCTTAATGGATGGAGCCTCTCAGCCCAGCCTAATTAAAAATGCGTTATTCATGAAAACGGTAAAGCAGAGTTACATTAAATGGGGGAAAATTCTCACATGCAACATTATGAACGGGGTTCTGATTATCTGATGATGAGCTAATGTGATCGTAAAATCTCCACTCGTCAGGGAAAAAAACACCAATTCACTATCATATCACATGGTCTGCTACTATGCTAACATGCTGCTAGCTTTTAATGACACAAAGCAAGATGTAAGGTGCAGTATGTTAGAGAGCAGCTGTTACACTGTCGTTAACAGTATTCATTATTTTAGGATGCAGCTAAAAACATTATTGCAGTCCAACCTGTACAGACTCGCATATGTAAAGTTATTACATGGCTGGGTGAAATACTCGATTCTGATTGGTTAATCACAGCATTCCAAGGTCTGTTATTTCTCAATAACAGATGAGTTGCTATAAAGAATAGACAACAGTTGCTTGGGATGCGGCTCTAATTAAATCCGGAGGATTATTTGATATCATATCAATCTGCCGAAAGAAATAAATGTGACGTCGGTCTGTTTACAGAGGGAAAAAAAGAAGACACAAAAACAGAGGAGAGAAAGCAATTAAAGTTAAAAGAAGCAAAAACTGAAGCCTACGACAGAGAGATGTACAAAACTGAAAACGGCACATGAAGTAAACATTAAACAGAACACAGAATACAGCGGTGTTTAAAGACGGTGAATGGAAAAGAAAACGTCAACAGACAGATAGTAACAGTGATGAGACAGAAAACCTCGATTATGTGCTGATTCCTGCCGTCCAGTTCACCGTGTCTTACTTCACCGTCAGTGGAAATGTTTCCATTTATTTTGAGTAAAGACAGCTAGCTTAGCTCATTTTAATGTGAGTAAAAACAGCTAGCTTAGCTCATTTTAATGTGAGTAAAAACAGCTAGCTTAGCAAATCTTAATGTGAGTAATAACAGCTAGCTTAGCTAATTTTAATGTGAGTAAAAACAGTTAGGTTAGGTCAAAGCTAGCTTAGCTCATTTTAATGTGAGTAAAAACAGCTAGCTTAGCTCATTTTAATGTGAGTAATAACAGCTAGCTTAGCTCATTTTAATGTGAGTAATAACAGCTAGCTTAGCTCATTTTAAGGTGAGTAATATTAGTTTGGTTAGCTCATTCTTAGAAGGCTACAGAGTTAACTGTTGCTATGGACGTAGCTCTCACTGTGAGTGTAATGGATTATCTTTAAATGGAAATATAATCATTTTAAATTAATTAAAAAAATGTTTTACACTATTGATTTTGTTAGTAAACAGCTGTGTAATAAGCAGGATAATTTATAGTGAGCAGGTTGTTATCGCACCCTGCCGGGGGTACCATTCTGCGATAACAACCTGCTCGCTCTACATTATCCCTTACATGTACAGTGGTTGGCTCAGAAAAAGAAGTGTGTTACAAATATTGAGATTTTATTTCATTATGTTTCATTTAGTTTCGTCTCTGATGAAATTTTTCCGAGTCTTACTGCAGGCTGATAAAAATGGTGGTTGGGAAATACACACTAGACTCCATGTGGGGTCTCTGTTTGGGGTCAGGCAGTCACAGGGCACTGACAGTGCAATGTTATGGATCACCAATTTTAACAAGCTGATTTATGATCTGCTGTGACCCATAGACTCACTCCAATTACTTCCAAGTCAAGTCCAGTCACACTTTAACAATAAATCCATGTCCATCCACTGACTGACAGGAGGCCTGTTCACCTTAAAAACATGTCTGCACATGTCCTACTGTGCCGTCTTCCATCTTCAATTTTCAAATCAACTTCTGATTATTAATAAAGAAAAATAATATCACTAATATAAGGAGTTGAAAATCATCCTTTTTTACCGGATACTTTTAACGCAACACACATAAAGCTTTAGTCCTTTCAGAGTATTTTATAATGTACTTGTCTGCATTTGCAAGGTGCGTTTGATTTAGTATGCAGAGCGAGCCTCCTGCATTATCATTATCCGCTGTTGGGATTTACAGGTCCAATTTGCTGCGCTGGCTTCTTGGACAAAGGTGAACTGGATTTGGGGTTACGGATTTATCAGGAGCGGTGCAGGTTTATGTCCAGGTGAGTGCTCGTCAACAGAGGCATAGTCAGACAATTATTTCGGTAAATATGTATATCACCGCAGAAAAGCGCATAGACGACGACTATAAAAGAAAACATTACTCTGACTGCAATCACCGTGGCGGAAAACTGGGATGAGCTTTACATTCTGCAGGCGAGCGCAGAGAGAAAATCTAGGCCCTCTGGGGTCAATTGAGTAGTCTTATGCAGCATCCCAGTGAAATTCTGAGTGAATGTGAACATTAGGAAGGAAGTGCAGCCAGGAGACTCTGCATTACAAAGGCAAATTCCTATTTAATGCTGGCATAAAGACAACGAAATATCTGCGTGCAGAAGGGCTAAACCATGTCGAGCGTGAGTGCTCATTTTGTGTTGAAGGGAGAGCCAAAGCGATGATCCAAAAAACAGCCAAACCACTGACTGTGTCTGATGCTGGCCAATTTCTCTTGTCTTCATCTCTTTATTCCACTGTTGTTTTTTTTCCTCCCTCGTTCTGTAATTTGTTTATACACCATTATGGCTGCAGCTGTTTGTAAATCATATATAATTACATTCTGAATGCCCAGTGCAGAGTGGGGGAGCGCTTAGGCTTAAAAACAAGGGAAGAATGGAGAAGGAGAGAGAGCAACGATGGGAGAGAGAGAGACTGACAACAGCTTTACAGGTTGGTTATGATTGTGTTTGATTATATTGTGGAACACGGTGTGTGAGCAGAGACAAGAGGGGGGGAACAAAAAGCCAATGAAAACAGTGAATCATGTGCCCTTTTGCTACGCATCCCAAGGCCGTGCTGAATTCTATTAAGCTGTTTACGAAAGCCATTAAACCACAGAAGGGTAAATAATCACAAAATGACAGAGGCCGAGGCCAAGAGAGCAAACGCTGCTTATGAAAGCGTGCTAATTTCCTGGCTTGTAAGAATGAAGGAATTAAGAGTCAAAGTGGAGCGCATCTCTGAAAAGGACACCTGCCGGGGAAACAAGAGATCCGGAAACATAAACCTGGCTGTAATCCACTTTAATTTAGGACGGAGAAGGGGAAGGCAACATCTAGAGGAGTGAGGCAAGTTGAAGAAATACTGCAGAGCCTGCCTGGTCAAAGACAGTGTGAGAGACATGGATGGTGCATCATCTACCATCTGAGCAGAGCTTTGTGCTGCCGCTCACCTGTTTGTTCTCAGTGTTAAATATGTATGAGGTGTGGACAGGGGCTTTATCCTCTAGGGTAGAGGAATGGCTGCGTTTCAGGACATGCAAGCAGCACTTCAAAGGGGAAAAAAAAGTCCGCAATGACAAACAACATCACACAAGCTGGGTACAGTACGTACCGGCTAGGGAGGGCGTGAATGTGTGCGTGCGGGCAAACACACACACAGCTGTTCTGAGCCGCATGCCCCCCCGCGGTTGGTCAACAAAGAAGCGGCACTCACCCGGGGATATTTGTACACTTTCTGAAGACGCAGTGTGACAATCAGGGAGCTAAGACAAGAGAAGGGCTATTTACTCGTGCTCCTGAGTGATGTTTAAAGTGGTGTCAGCATCTGCCCAGCGCTGAGGGAGGCCACTATAAAAAACAAATGATCCCCTTTGCTTGACTAATGCTGCTCCACTCCCACTGGAGAGTGATATGGATTATATCTCATGCGATACCCCCTCCCCACTTCCACCAGCAAATTACCCTGTTCCATTCTCCCCTTCCCGGCAGTCTGGAGCCTTTTGCAGCAAATTACTGTTTCTGTAATTGGAAAAGCCATCACAGAAAAAATCTAAACAGAGACAGCATCTGTGGCTCTCTTCCTGCATCCTTCTCTCCTGCTCCTCTTTCCGCCACCTGTCGAGCCTCATTGACTCCAGCTAATGTCCTGCTTTGATTGTAAGGACTCCAGATATTTTCATAAGATGGCCCTACGCAACATTAGGGGAAAACGCAAGCGGGGGCCGAGCCGGGCGAATTCTGAAGAGAACCCCATTTGGACCCGTAAGTGGCTCACCGCTGCGAAAAGTGTCATTCAGCCATCCAGCTATAGGTAATAGACCCACAAGTTGACATTAGTGCAAATCATGCTCGCTGGGATGGTGAAGAACGCGGACCGAGGCGCATATTTTAGGGCCGAAAATCAAAAGCACCCCGCCTGAAACCGACAGGTGAGCTGACCTTTTAGAAGCTAAAGGTGCGTATCTGATTTAATAATGAATGCCTATGGAGGGGGGAGATCATTGGGAGGGGTCTGACCTCTAAATATTGCATCTGCTGCGGTAGCGGGGAGCTGGGAAGGTAAAAAGTAAAAGGGGTGTCGGCTGGTGCAGCTACTGTAACTTTCCTTCACCTGCTCTGTAAGTTTGTTTACGTCACCCCAACACGGCCTTGTGCACACTTTAACTGAATAAGGATGGGCAAAGTTAAATAATTAAAGGGGGGTATTATGCTAATTTCAAGCTGCATATTTTCACTCTGTGATACCTGTGGAGTAGCTTAGCATAATTTACAGCTAAAAAAAACTCATCAATTTTTCACACTGGTGCTCTGCACAGGCCCTCAAACAGCATCTGCCTAAAACGACTCAGTCAGTCTGTCCCTTTAAGAAACGTCTTCTGAGGCGTGTAGAAAAAAACGGTCTGAGAAGCCTGGGGATTACTCCAACATACTTTTACCTACAGATTTGAAACTTCACCCATGTTTAGTCTGGACATCTAACATTGTAACATGTCTTAAAATGAGAAACAGCATAATACCCCCTCTTTAAATTCTTTTCTTTTTTAGCTTTTAAAGTGTTGAATAATATAAAATTGATATGGCGTTGCAGTTGATTACATCCACATTGACAGAACAGGAAAGCAATTACATCCATTCTCTGATTTTATGGGGTCATTAGACTATCCGACGTAATCGTTAACACAATTGTCACATTAAGCTCTTTTGTTTCACTTCTTTTGTCTTTTCCTTAAAATCCCAGTTAATTTATTCATTTCACAATTTGTTCCTTTACTTCATTGTTTTAAATAGACTGTTCAACAAAGAAGTGACATGATTAGCAAAAAATTACTATGATCACTGCTTTTGGAATTTAAAAAAAAAGTCGTTTCATAAAGCACTGGCGTGGGAGTTAATTATCTCAACCCTTGACTGACTTTGGCTCAATGCCCACAGTGTCACGGAAAGATGTGTCATCTAATATGAAAAAAAAAAGGTTATCAACTGAACAGAGCAGGCACCATTACCATGTTTTTATATTAAGCTCCATTGTGAAAGTTACTATCAACTGGCTGCCTTAACATGACATCCAATTAGCAGGCTAGTCACCCTGATCAATATTAAATGCTACAGTAATTCTCATGTCTTCTTATTGAGATCAGCACTTTAAATAGGGCGAGTTGCTTCTGCTTGAATAGAAAAGAAAGCTACAGATGCTGGGATACTGTGTGGAGGCCATAATGGCTGAAGACGACAATATGGTGGATGGTACACATTCAAGAGGACACCAACAAGTAAATAAAGCAAGATTGAAACATAACATTTCAAAGTAATAGAATTCAATTCCAAAGCCTGGTTTGAAGTGTAGCCAGAGGGAGAGCAGCTCCCTGCCTGCCTTGCTCCATCACTGGCCGGGTCCAGCATCATTAGGTGATGAACAGCTGCTGTGTGTAAAAGGTAGAAGTGTGAATAATGTGGACGGAGTGGCACCTGGTTGGGGGGAACGACTCCTCTCATTATGAGGCTGCATGGGTGCCAGGTAACAACCACCAGACAGGATGTACCGCCAACCGCGCTGCAGCTGAGGCTTGGGGCGGGCAGATTTTGTGTGTTAGTTGGTCGGGATTGGGCCTAGAAATCAGGTCCGACGGAGGGGACAGCTGAGTGAGGTCCAAATCAGGAGGAGGCTTTCTAGCTAGGCAAAGAAACCCCTGTAGGACTGCTGCCCAGTGATGCAGACTGGAGGCCAGGACAGCCCATGCAGGCTGGATCCAACATGTCTGAGTGGTGGAACTAACTCTTTCAAAGGAATCAGACGTCTATGTAAAAGGTGAAATAAATAAAGTTACATAAATGGAAACATGCTGGGGATATGGACAAGGCCTGACGGTGGTAGCGTCAAGGTGGCAGCTGTTTTACAATTCCAAACTACATCCTGAAAGCACACAGTGTCCCATAGCATAAACTAATTAGATGCATCTACATTAGGAAATTATGCAAGGCAGAACAGTGTGTAATGGACGTTAATGGGCATCAATCAATCAAAAACTGCCCAGTGTTTTTCGCAAGCTTTATTCTACTTCTGTTTCCAGAGTCTAGTATGTTTTTAACCCTCTGCATTTGAACAATTCACTTATCCAGTAACAACACACAACACGGTTAAAACAGTTCTACATTTTTTGGCCACTCTTAATATTAATCAGCCCGGGAAGCAAAGGATTTGGGAGCTCATGTAATGACTCTGGCAGATTCGTCCGGGCAACCGACAGTTCAGACCAATTTCTACCAAACCTGATTTAAGTCGGGCCAATCACAGCCACTTATTTAGGATGGAGCGGGTGTAATACTATTTGAAATTGAAGAATTTCACAGAAAACCAAGATGGCCGCCACTTATGTGAGAGTCTGATTCCGCTCTAGAGTCAATCTTGCCTAAAGCTTGGGGCGCTTAGCCCGGTTGGTAGAACCGACGCCCAATGTTCAGTGGCAACAGTCCTCGTCGCACTGATCGCAGGTTCGACTCCCCGGTCTGCCGGTGCGTCCCCCGTGCCACTTCTTATCTTGTCGATCTCCTGCATTACTACATACCAGTTAGAGCACCAGTCAACCACTCGCTCCTTGAAGTCCCAAGATCAAGACTGCCTTTGCAGTGGCTGCTCCTAAGCTATGGAATAGCCTTCCTATCCACATAAAACTGCCCAGTCACTCGAAATGTCCCAGTTAAAGACCCATTTTATATTTATTTTGTTTTTTCGTTTTTAATCACTGCTATTAATTGTTTTATTCTTCTATTTTATTTATTTTAGTATTTTTATTATATTGTCTATTTGGATCCTCTTGTTGTACCGCACTTTGGTCAACATGAGTTGTTTTTAAATGTGCTCTATAAATAAACTTGACTCTCTTGACTCCCCACATTTCCTGTCTATCAGCTGTCCAATCTAATAAAGGCAAAAATCAAAAAAAAAAAAAAAAAAGACATTGCATAAAGCTGATTGTTACAAATGGTGAGTGTTGGCTACTCAATTATATCTTAATAAATGTCTGTATTACGGTGAACTAGAAGCCAGAACGATGATGGTACTAGCTACCTAGCGTAGCACCCTTTCACTATGTCAGACTTTGGGTTGCAGGTCTATTTAGCTGCGTCCGGAAGCATTCTGGTGCGCCCTTTGATAATGCCCCTTAGAAATAAACATTAAGGTGCGCTGGTTTAGCACAGTTGGTAGAGCAGGCGTCCCATGTACAGAGGCTACAGTCCTCGATGCACTGATCGCAGGTTGGACTGTCAATCATTTGGTGCATTTCAACTAGGGATCGACCGATTATCGGCCGGGCCGATTATCAGCACCGATATTCGGCATTTTGGCGCATATCGGCATCAGCCATTTTTAAAAAAATTTTAAAAATTTTTTTATCCGACGGCCGATAAGAGTGCAGAGTGCTCACACACACGGCGGAGAGGAGAAAAAGTTCATTTCTTTGCAAATTTTATTTAACTTTGTTTTATTTACTTAATAAAAGGAAGTTATTTATTTATTTAAATTTTCAGTTAACTTTATAAGAGATGCAGCTGACCCTGGGAACTCCCTGCGCTTTTTGTTTGTTTGTTTAATAAACATATGCTTAAAGGCATTTAAACAAAGTTAAGTGTTGGAGTTTGTATTATTCAAAATTTTTACGCCAATATTTTCACTTTTACTGCAAATGAATATCCAAAATCCGGTTATCGGCCTCCTTGACTACTAATAATCGGTATCGGTATCGGCCCTGAAAAAAACATATCGGTCTATCTCTAATTTCAACCCCCACTCTCTCCTACCCACATCTTCAGCTGTCCTATTAAATAAAGGCAACAGCCAAAAAGAAACCTTAAAAATAAAAAAAGAAATTTAAAGTGAGAGTACCATTCTTATTCCCATTGGAGAATTGGTCTGGTGATGCCAGGCTTCTTATATTTATGACTTGCATTAACAGCACACAACTGAGGGTTAATTTTGCAGTTGAAAACTTCTCTTCATGATATCTCCTGGCTCATTTGTTCAGTTTTTGTTGCTTAATGGTCTCAAACATATCTTTGGCATTTCAGCACTGCAATTATTTGTTAATTATCTCCCCGCATATTCATCTCTCCAGCTCTGTTTCAAACCGTCATAACTTAGTCAGTACTACAGAATTGGGGCACAGCTTATGGCTTCTCAGTAAGACGAATACTCCTGTACTTTATGTCTTTGATTAAAAAAAAAGAAATGTGTTTCCAATACTCAGGTTGCAGTCATTACAGCAGCACATCCATAACGACTTCAGGGGCTATATTTAGCATGTTTTTAATTATGTCGACTCTCCAGCAAAGCAACAACAGTGTACAGCGCCGAGTCGCTTCCTCCCCCTGAGCCTGGAGTGGCCTCTGTCTTTTAGTGTCCAAGGTCACACAGATCTATGCAGGTCCCCCTCTGACAGTAATTACACATCGCCTCCGGAGAGAGTGCAACACACACAAGGAAAATAGCGAGGGAGACGAGGGAGAAAGCGGTACGAGGAAGAGACAATGCGTGCGGGGAGAAAAATGAGACAATGAGAGATAAACGCATACAGCAACAGATAAAGAGCCTTAAAATAAACTGAGGATTAAGGAGTGCAATCCCTCAAGCTTCTCAGTGACTTGGAAAAACCCATTCCTAACGTGGAATTAATCACTTATCGAGCCTGTGTTAAGATATCCATATATGAGAAAAGCCCACACTTAAGAGTAATTAAATGTGAATAATTAAAAAGGGAAAGGGGGTAAAATAGAGAGCGCTCAGGCCCCCCAGAGAATAAAAGATATTACAAAGAGCATTCTCTCCATAAAGTATGAGAATCACTTAGAAGATAACAGCAGGGAGATTATTTCACGGGCCTACGTGTGTTTATTTAAGTGCAACAACAGCAGGATAGCCTTTTCAATCACCACTGCCCTCAGCGGACCACCATAAATAATACAAAGACCCCAGCCTGGTGGAGAGCCATAACTTGCGCCGAGCTAATGGTTTGGAAACGGCTTCTAAATATTAATGAGTGTAACCCTACTGTTTTTAAACCCTGTTCTTTATTTTACTGTAAAATAAGTAGAGTCCCATGTACTATACACTATAAAAAGCAACTGGACTAGACTTGTATATCTAACTAATAAATATATAAACACTTTCATTCATTCTATAATACACAGCAAAATGTTAAACAGGAATCTTAAAGGAGCAGTTCGCCCCTTGAAAAAGCCACCGTCAGCCAAAGCTGGTGTTCTCTGTAATCGATAGAAGCAATAATATTTGAACTTGGCGCCATAGCTGTGGAGAAGGTTGTACAAACAGCTCGTGGTTTCGCCCATTCTACATTCCTACAACACCCAGAGTGCATTGCGCCCCCACCTCTGAAAGGAAGGAGTGAAATACTAACATTTTCGCTGCAGAGCGGTACAGAATCCGAAATACGACGAGAATACACCGGTGGATCGTCTAAAAAAAATCTTCAGGTCTGCAGTCTACATTTCAAACCTGACGATTTTGCACGAGACATGACATCGGAGGCCGGCGTCCTAGATTTTAGGGCCCATTGGAGAAGCGGCTAGCGTCCTCCAGAGGCACAAAGCCAAATTGCATTTTTTCCTACCATAATGGCATTAGCTCCCCGTTATAGCATGATAGGACTGAGGTTGAAAATCGGCGAACTGGCCCTTTAACACAGACACTGGCGATACTCGTACCTGCAGACCCTGGCCTGCAGCCAAGAACAAATGTGGATGCATGCACACTTTACAGTACAGACCCAATATCTATCTATATGAGTAGATTTTATTGTTATTTTGGGATGCAATTGTTACTGTCGAAAATGAGATAATGCTGCTTACTGATTTAGTATAATTTACACAATTTTATTTACTACCCTCTAAACTCCTGTTTTACAGTGTATGCTATTTAAAAAGCTCCTGTCAAACTGGATCTCCTTTTGACTTCATGTCTGTATCAAGTGCTTTTACAGACACCTGAACCAATCTATCGTACGCTATTCTAACTAGGGTATAATTTGTTTCTGTTGTATTTTTATATCACAAAACGTTAGTATTCTAAAAACACTTGTTTCCCCCCTCACGCTCCTTATTGTTAGCTTTATCCAACCACCTGGAATATTTCTCTGCTTTCTGTTCTCTCCCTGCTGCTGTGACACTTTAATTTTCCTACATCGAATCAATTAAGCTCAACTTATCTCACCGAAGCAACGCTTGAAACAAATGGTGCTTAACTGCAGACAGAAAAATGACTCTGCTCCAGCCCCTGCTGGATTTTAATCATTTTTTTTGTTACTAAAAATACACCTACCTTTTATAATTCCTTTTTTTACGCCCACAATAAAATCTCTGGATTATAGAAGTTAAGCAAATGGGCTCGCACCCATCATCATTATGATGACAGAAGCAAAGCTGAGGCGGTATAGTTTTATTATGTCGTTCAGGTTACTTCAATGAGGCCTTTTCCCGGCCCCCAAACTGAACATCAAACAAGAGGCAAGCCGGGGGGGAAGCCAGTTAGGATTAAACTCCATGTCGCAAGCGTGCTAGGACGGTTAAGGAGTACTCGATGAAAGTGTTTGCTCCATCTGGCAAATGGAGAGCTGGCAGCGGCTGCCAAAAACAGTCGAAAATTTGTCTCTGATCTTAGCCCATCAAATGGCAACAGGAGGAGGAAGAGGGTAGGTGTTGTGTTAGTTAATAATGTAGCTCGTAGCATAATGTGGGTCTAAGAAGGTTAAATTTTCACTTAAAAGATGGCTGTTTGAGGTCTATGAATGCTAAAATACATTCAAGAGGAGGGAAGTGGTGATGCAAACTCATCAGCTGCAGAAATACTGAAACCTCGCAGGTCATACAGAGTCAGTGTATTATGTTAAATTGCATTGATGTTCACAGTTATGCGTCCATCTCCTGCATGTTTATGCGTTCCGTCTGGCTCTTGACAGACGTGATTTATGAAAGGTTAATTGGTAAAGCCAAAGTGCAGCACACGTGGGATAAGAGCGATCATAAGTCATAAAAATCTGTATTACATGCTTTGGAACACAAACAGTGGCTCCCATTATAACCCCTCCATCGTTTATGTTGTCATAAGTCGCAATCACAAGCGTATTTATGAAAGTCAGCTTCTGTTCCCAAGCTTATCTGAGGGTATAAATTCCTTCACTCCAGAATTTAAGGGGAGAAGGGGGGGAGTGAAGGGGGGTGGAACATGTAATGATATTGCAAAGCACTCAGCCTGTATGATTTTACAGGCCCTAACACTTTGATGTGCTCTTCAAGGGGTTGGTATGACTTAATGTAGCTTTGAGGAAGCGTCAGCGAAAATGAAAGAAACTGAGGGAGAAAAAGAGAGAGAGAGAGGGAGGCGAGGAAGGGAGGGAGGGGCAAACAACGTGATAGAGAGGGAGATGAGGAGAGGTGAGGACCGGTCAGGTTTTACCTCCCTGCTGAGAGTAACACTTTTTTTTTAAAACTAGTGCGTAAGCCTCTTGGTGGAAGAACACGGGCCAATTAAAGGGAAAAATAAATAAATAAACAGGCCCCAGCACTGCTGGATCATCTAAAATCAAGCCTTTATACGAGGAAAGATTAAATAACTCACAGCTCTGCTGTCAAAATACACTGAGAGCAGCAATATAAAAAATGCAGTTTGTGTACAATTTCTTTAAATGCAACACTTAAAGGGCCAGTTCGCCGATTTTCAACCTCAGTCCTAATATGCTATTTTGGGGAACTAATGCTAAAGGACGCTATCCGCTTCTCCAATGGGGCCTGGAAGCTCACTAAACTACACTTCCTCAATCTAGGACGCCCGCCTCCGATGTCATGTCTCGTTCAAAATCGTCAGGTTTGAAATGTAGACTGCAGACCTGAAGATTTTTTAGACGATCCACCGGTATATTCTCATATTTCGGATCCTGTACCGCTCTGAGCCATCGCCTGAAGCGAAAATTGTCGTATTTCACTCCAGCGTCTCTCGCTGGGCCGTTCCTTTCAGAAGGAGGGACGCAATGCACGCTGGGTGTTGTAGGAATGTAGAATCGGCGAAATCACGAGCTGTTTGTACAACTTTCTCCACAGCTGTGCCGCCAATTTCAAATATTATTGCTTCTATCGATGACAGAGAACACCAGCTTTGACTGACAGCAGAAAAAGCAGTTTGATTTTACCATCATGTTCAGCATATGCACTGTATGTTCCAAAAGCCCCATGCAACTCCAACTGTCTTAGATATCTATAATACAGGGAAATACAACATGTCTCTTACACATGCTGACAGTATGTGATGCTGAAGGGACTTAACTCTGCCTCCTGGGTAACATGTTACATGTACCGTACATTTCAGCCTCCTCCAGGTGACACATGATTTTGATCAGTGATAAAACCTTGCACATAACCTCAGCCGCCTTCTTGACCTACAGGGGGAGGGAAGCTGAAGTAGCCAGAGGAGCGGAAAAGCTTTAGATTTGAATCTACAGCCGATGGCCAGAAGACGAACAGGAGATTGTGCCGATTCAGGCACCTGGAGGTTTGAGGTACGGAGGAGGGGAGAAAAGTAGGGGGGCTTTAAAAAGAGCTACAGAGTGCCAAATGCTTTCCACACTCATACGTGATTGGATTATAACAGTGTGCCTAAACTCAGATTGGCAGTAAATAAAGGAAAGTTAATTAATAACGGCAGTGGGGCAAATTAAGATGTGGCCAAAGTCGATTTCATGGTCTCCGACAGGCGAGTGCCAGTGGAGCCAGATGTGGGGGGCGGCTGGGAGAGGGAGACCTCAGCATCCTGCTCTGCTCTCACACACGAACTGGCAGACGATGAAGGCACAGTGATTGGCATGGAGGCTTCAGATCTGTTCCAGCTAGTTTGTGGAAGCAGGTTTCAGAGTAACCGTGTGTGGAACTATGCGAGACAATGATTAAGGCGCAAAATCAAAGGTGGCAAAGATGGCTTTGTTTCAACTTCTGCTACTCCTGAAAAAGCTTTACCTGACCAGTCAGTCGAAACCTCAGACTGTATAAAAAGATGGATGACTTGACAGCCCCCTAAAAGTGAAGCCAAAATATTTCGAGCGCCCCCTGCTGACTGGGTTGAGTTTTTTTAACTATATAATTTAGCCAGAAGTAGCTTATGTTATCAGAGACACAAGCGGAGCTAAAGTTAGCCCCTGAAGCTAAAGAACATTGTCGAAACACTGATTTCAAAAATCCAGTGTTTAACCTTGTAAACATCTCCATGTGGTGTTCTTCATGTGCTACGAGACATATCAGGGACAACATCAGCAGTCATCTCCATGGCTGGGCCTGTCTGCTTTTAAACTGCTGTGTACCAAGGACAGGCTGAACAACACGTTTTCAGATTGGCAGGTTTGAGACGTCACAAACCTAAGGAGCCAATCCCGTTAATGGACGGGGTGATGCTATGCATATCATTATGTGTAACCTATGGCAACCACTTCGGTGATGCTCAAGCCAGCTGTAACCATCATCGTAATCTATGCAAAATCACTAATGACAACTAACATTAATGTTACTACTAATTACTACGTTTCAAGCTAGGTAAGTTTCAACAAGCTGCCGCTAAACGATGGCAGAGACGTGTTTTGTTTTCGTGACGGAGGGGGCTGTTGGAAATTTGCATAGTGGCGGGGACTATGCAGATTCAGGATTTTTTAATGAGGAATAAGGAGAATTTTTACGAGGTGGTTTGCAGAAAAAACATCATATTTCAAGCAGAGCCTTTTATATGTCTTAAAACATGACTGGAGCTGGGCTTTAAGTGTAAAACTGCTTTAATGAGTGGTTTTACTGGGCTCCCAGTCAAAACCCTGTAAACAATGAACACTGAAGACTCGGTTTTAAGTTTACGACCTGCCATGCTGTTGCTCCTACGTGCTCCTGGAGTACAGATTCCTCTTACAAATGTTAGCCGATCTGGTGTCTCCTCGGGTGATGATGAGGAAGCCAAAACACATTGTTATCCACGATGAGAAACATGCTTCTAAGAATATTGTAGCTGAAGCTCCTCCCGACCTTAGTTACTGTTGCTACTTCGGACAACAGACCGCTGTGTGTACTTGCAATTAAACACAGGTACAAATGTGTACATGAACACACACATCCTGATTCTGATATTGCAGAGGATGGCCCATTAAGTATACAACCTAAACGATGGACCATTACCCTGCACAAAACAGAACACACACACACACGTACACAGAGCTTGTCAGAGGGAGCAGCCATGCGGGAACAGCAGGGATTGTTAGTTTTCCCATCTCGGAACTTTCCTCTCCTTTCCTCCCCCTGTCACCGCTGACAAGAGGGGCTGCTGTGATTTATTCCCGTCATTCATTTGTAATAACAAGAGGGACGTCCTTTTGTTTTTGTCTCTGCGGTGGGAGAGAGGGGGGGATGCTGCAGCCAGGGATGAGGTGAATGTCAGAGTGCTGCAGATAATTGACATTCATAAAGTCAGTGTGGTGTTAAAGGGATATAAAGAGCGAGAGCCGTCGCTCGCGCCTCTGAGCGCAGAGATCGTTGCTGCTGGTGTGTTGTGCAGGATTGCACGTGATGATGAAACGCATGCTGTGGCATGAAGAAATGTAACCCTGACTAATTCACATTTGATCTACCCGTGTGTGTCATGTCAAGTTTTGCGACTACATTCAGCGTTTGAGGTTGCTGCTGCTTTTGTTTCCTTCTTGCACACACATGAAACAGTCTCAGGTACCTGTCTCTACGTCCTGGGCGTAGAAGTGAAGGGTGTCGCTGATTTCGGTGACGTATACTGCTCTGTAGTTGGGCACCCGTTCCTTCTCCTCCGTCACGTGCACGACCTCCTCGACTGGCTTCTCCTCGTAGTTGGCCCAGATCTATAAAACATAATAACAGACAGGTTAGTAACTGCAGCAGATGACAGACGACAAACACAGATCTTTAGAATGTTGTCCGCATAATTTGCAGATAAAACAAAGATACACATAAAGCAAACCGAACGTGAAGTAAACTAAGGAAGGGAGAGCAAGTCCATTTCTCCACCCATTTAACATTTTAAAGCGATTCCCACATTTTGCTCTCATGACTTGATTTTGTCACATCAATATGAGAGCACCAGCATGATAAAAGAGACTACAGAATCATGCTGCCGTACGAGACGGGCTGCCATTTTTTGAGATTATCTTCAGCAAAACTCAAACCAACGGTGCTGCCAGCACAAGGTGCAGTCTGCCGTTTCCATCACAGCTTTCTGAACCAGCATATCGCCACAGAGGTCTTCGGAATCGGAAGGTTGGGGGCAGTGTTCATTTCGTTAAACATTTTTACACGCTGAAGGCGAGACGTTGATTGTTGATAATAAAAACTCTGACGTTTTGTTTTTTCGTTGACGAGACAGGACTAAAATGTTAGTGTTGGGCTGACGGACATTAAAAATCCAGGATATTTTAAAGCCTCAAGCAGCAGTTAGAGAGAATGGGTATCACGAAGGTGGTAATGAACTTCCTCTGTTAACGCTTCAGAAGAAGGGGCGTTTTACACGTCATTTGATGCTTCTTCTGCACTACAATGAATTGATCATTGGCTGCCTGCTTAAGTCAGATTGTTTAAATGAGAAGTGATGATGAAATGTAATGTTTAGATGCTCCTCATCGTTTACTGTATGGATGATCTGTTAAAATTTAAAGTGTTGATCTTCCTGAAGCAAACAGGTAAAAAGTGTTGACTTTTTATGGACTAAAACTCTCGTTAAATGCTTTTAATGCTGCGAGAAATGTATCCTTTAAAATGAGCTACTTCTGCTTGTGTTTTTCTCTTTTGTGTTCTTAAAAGTCCCTTTTTTGTGTTTTTCTATCTGTGACTGTGTTTTCATTATGCTGCTGCCTGTCTTGGCCAAGACTCCCTTGAAAAAGAGACTGTAAATCACAATGAGCCAACCTTTCCTGGTTAAATAAAGTAAATAAAGTAAAACTAGACTCAAACTAAAAAGGGTAAAAATGACTAAAAATGTGACTAAAACTAATGATCACGTTGGTCTAAAGACTACGACTAAATGTAAAATAGCTGTCAAAATGAACACTGGTTGGGGGTACGAGCCCTTAGGAAAGATACTGGAGCCCCAATAGCCTTTGGTGTATGAATGCCTATAGATCCTCACTGGAGATTAGCATAGTAGCCTTTGCCATCAGTGTGTGAATGTAATACCCCTTTCCCACCAAAATGAGCACCTTGACGCAGGTTTTTCAGACCCGCTCATAGATGCTGATAGTCTCTGTTCCCATTGCCAGTGCCTGTCGGTCTCTTATCTGCCTCGTGACCGTCTGACATCACAAACGCGCCGGAGACAGGGTTAGTAAACAGTGAAGATGTTACAGTGGTTAGGTCTTTATTGTATCTATTACTCACTCAGTCTGTTTATCAAACTCGGTGCAGACAAATTTGGAACGATGTTCGAGCGCTGCTCGGACGGAATTTGTAACTGAGATGACAAGGAGTCGCAGAAGTTACCGACCAAGCTTAGCATCGCGCTAGAAAGGGGGCGGAGATTAGCGTGTCGACACGGGGTTTGTGTTCCCATCAATGCCAATCAGAGCCGAGGCGATCATTACCCGGGTCTACTGCAGAGTCACTTGACCCGGGTCTGAATGCCGATTGTGACCTTTCCCTTTAAGCAAAAAAGCCGGAGGTTTTTGACCAATGGGAAAGCGCCTAAGTGTAAAGGGGGAGTGTGACAGTGGTCAGAGCGCTCTATAAGTACAGTCCATTCTGCTTTTAATTTAGAGCAGATAATTGTGAAGATCATTTGTAACAGCCTTATCAACAGAAGATATGGGAATAATAGAAAAAGTAATATACTGGTCTAACATTCCTCACTGATAAAGTGAGAGTAATAACAGGAGCTGAATAATTCTCATCATAAAAGGAGCCAGAAAATATCTGTCTTATGCAGAGTCTGAAAAGTGATGACATTTTGGTTCGTCCTCGTTTCTTTAAGGGGATTTTAAAGGGTTCAGTCTTGGGCCAAGGTTTAGAATAAGGTTAGGATTATGGGTGAGGTTATGTAGTGTGTATAATACCATCACAGGTTAGGAAAACATAATATAGTCAATGAGCTTCCACACATTCATAGCGGTGTGTGTGTGTGTAAGCAGGTTACATCCTTTCTCTGCTGCATCAAGGTTAGATCTCTTTCAGCTCCCCAGGAGAAACAGAGGGCAGGAGGCTCATTAGGAAGAAGTGCTTCGCCTTGGGCCACATATCAAACTGCATGGATGTCGGTAAGTTGTGTGTGCGCGTGTTTACAGAGAGCGAGGGATGCGGCAGAAAGAGTGGGTGGTTGTCAAGACTTAATACGGCGTGTTTGTAATACAGGAAAGTACAGTAATCGTTTTGAGCACGTGCAAAGACACAGGACGGGTCAGGATGAAAGCCTGCTAATCAACTCCCTGCAGATGAATCGCAGGAGAAGGAGCGGAGTGAGGGAGACTCGCAGGAGGAGACGGGGAGGGGAACGCAGGAGTCAAAAAGTGCATCAAACTTCTGCAGCAGCAGCAGCAGCAGCACAGCTTGTTACCGTTCGTTTCTGCAGGCTGTTTAGGAAGTGTTTACTTTGAAAAGGTTACAGGAAGAGAGGCAGAGAGATGTTTTTAACAGTGCAGAGATATTAGCCAATTAGGTTCTGGCTAATTATTTAACTGCATGGTATCATGGAGCTAATTAGATTAGCTAGTTTTAGTGTTGTCATTTTTTCACTCTGCCTTAGCTCATCTGCAGAGCTACGCTAGTGTTAAGGCTTAGCTAATCACACCCGGGGCTTTTTTTTTTTTTTAATATGCTGTCTCTTCAGATTATCCCTTTACCTCATTGATATGGTGATGTACAGTGGCAAGAGTAGTAAGAGAAAATGGTGAATGAGATTTGCAGGAAAAAAACCAACAGTAGTCGTAACATCCACCCGTGACGCAAGTGACCCGAGATATGAGCGTAGCTGCCCTGCTTTCACGCCAACAAAAGAAAGGGTCACACTACCCAATTATATTCAATTATTCATCCCGCAAACGCTGCAAAAAAAAAAAAGAGGTGGAGAAGAGAAGGGGGAAAAGGAAGGAGGAAAGAAGGGAGTAGAAATGCTGGGGATTGAGGGCGAGCAAGGTTAATGAGGACCGAAAATGCAGCCACGCTTCGTAAACCCAGAGATCAACCGGGATTGTTTTTTTTCTGTACGCCGTTCGACAGGCAGGTGCATAACTACCACACACACGTACGGCCGTATGCACACATTATATGCACAGTCACAAATGCTGGAATGCACTGTGTGTGGTAATAAACATGCCTCCTTCATTGCAATCGAGCTGACATAGCTTGGCTTCCAATCAAACCCGCAGCAGCAATTAGGGATTACAAAGATTAGAGTGTCACCATTCATTAGCTCGGCGGGCGTCACT
Organism: Semicossyphus pulcher; assembly: GCF_022749685.1. Classification (NCBI taxonomy): domain Eukaryota; kingdom Metazoa; phylum Chordata; class Actinopteri; order Labriformes; family Labridae; genus Semicossyphus; species Semicossyphus pulcher. The sequence goes on from NW_027211694.1 coordinate 7,950,472, forward strand.
GCGGCACCTTTAGGGTGGAGGCGAGTGGGTGGGCTTACGGTGGGATTGGATACCGTGCACAGCCACGAGGCAACTGGTTGACCTTTGCCTTTGTGTTGAGGGTGGATGTCAGAGTAAGGAGAGACGGAGAGGTACAGGGAAACACATTTGCCTCCAAATGGAAAGTTCTCTAGGGGTGCACAGTGTTGCCTCACAGCTAGAAGGTTCCTAGTTCAAATCCTGGTTAGGACGTAGGCGGCATTTCTGCGTGGAGTTTGCATGTTCACCCCGTGAGTGTGTGGGTTCCTTCCGAGAACTCCAGGCGTCCTCCCACGGTCCAAAGACATGCTCGTTAGGGTAACTGGTGACTCTAAAACTGCCCAAAGGTTGACTGGCGATCAGTCCAGGGTGTACCCCGCCTTTTGCCCAACTCTGTCACTCTGCGCCCACAGTCTGTGTTTGCCGGATGGAGTTGTCCATGTCTGGTTTGGTGGAGTCGTAGAAAGTCGGACCAGTGTGCACCTTTTCCCAACATTCTGAGAGTGCGTTCCCTTGACAACTAGCCTATACTCGCGTGCGGAACATCAGTACGCACGACCTTCGTCCATGTAAAATAAAGCAAAAAGTTAAATAAGAAAAAGTAGGCAACAAAAGTCTGTCCTGTCAGCTCGTGTCTGGGCAGTGTGGAGCTGGCAGTTGGTTTTCGGAACATTCCAAAGACTACAACCAGCAACTTTACAGTGTTGTTTTTACAATTTGTGTTGACACACCTGTACACTACTGGATATTTGCAAACCCTTTTTCGACATTTTGCATCTCTGCATGTCTGACACTGACAAAAAACAACGCCCTCCTACTTCTGCTGCTGTTGTTTTTGTAGCTGCGTGTGTGAATCCGGGCTTACATCATGTCCGTAAAGGAGGCTTAGCATGAGTAGCACGTTAGAAGCTGCAGCTTTAGTTCTATTTCTGTGTTGCATTCAGGCACAGATTTGAGTGTAGGTTACCCAAACAAAATCTTTGGAGAAAAATAGACTTGAAGGATTCAAACTATGCCTTGGGAGATGTACAGGTATCTAACTAAAACATGAGACACTTATCCCAATGTAACTGGACATATCTATATGGTCGCTCTTCTATCGGCTATTTGAAGACAAGATGCATTGCATTTGCTTCGCATTGTCTCTGAGCGCACTTTAAGAGCACTGCAGAGCTTCATCTCTTTTTAAAGCACAAATAAATGCACCGATACACGCGCGCACACACACACACACACGCTGTGCCCAAGGCTGATGACCTTCCGTGAGCAGCCAACCATCCTGTTTGTTCCACTTGAATGCAGGTATGTGACTGCTGCTTCTGCTGCCGCTCTGCAACTGCAGCCAGACGCTAGAGCCACCAAGCTGCCAGAGACAATGAGAGAGAGAGGAAGAGGGGAAGAGACGAGAGAGATAGGGAAATAGGAAAAAGGAAAAAGCAGCAGGCCATTAAGCTCGGGCTGAAAGGACAACAAGTCCTAATAATGGAGGGCAAGCTGGGAGAGATGGCAGGTTAGGCTGACCTTCACAACTGCTGAATGACGAAGCATACCCACACCCCCCAGTGAGTCCAGCGGGGTAATATGATGGGGCCACGCTTCTTTACTAGACATGGCTCGTTGCAGTGCGTATGGATCAGGCCCGCTCCTGTTACTCATTCGAGGCGAGGATGCCTTTCCCAAGACTCCTCGCGTACGCAAGAGTTAGCACCTGACAGTTATAAAGTGCGGCTCAGCTTCTGGAGAAGTTAAGTGAGCCTCTGATTAGCTCAGCTCTGATTTGTGTGAATATTTCTAATTGAAAACAAAGACCGAGCAATTGGTCCTAAATCCATGGATTCCCACATACAAGCGCAGGTGGATGAAAACACAGACAGATGGATGACTGAACACGCGTGTAGTGCCAGGACGAGGGGGTGAGGGCTGCTTTGAGCGCTGATTAAAGGTGGCAGTGCGTCAATTCGAGCAGTGTGTGTGCGTGTATGGTTCTGTTCAGACAATAATGTTGTCTGAAGTACACAGAGCCAATTTAGATTCTAACCTCTCAATTTTTGCAATCATAAAATCTGGTTTATAAGAAATAAAACGGAGCAGAAAAGTTTCACAAGCTCTGAGAAAGTGTTTATTTTTTACTCCCTGATGAAATGAGGAACTCGTTAAACGCCTTTCCTGATTAATTAGACGCGCTCGGAACGGGGGGCCGCTCCTTGAAAGGAACATTATGAGCGCCGCTTTTAAATACAGCCCGTCTTCCCAATCCCTCATTAACCTGTCTCCGCATACCGCGCACGTAAAGCACGACACAGCTGCGGCGCGCACACGTTGCTGCCCGGAGTAGGTGCTCCCGGTTTCCCCTCACATCGCGCGACGGGCTCTGAAACGACGCAGCTGCCTCAATCGAGCTGAAGTATGGCGTAATATGATCCGGATAATGTGGAGTGGTCTCTCTACTTACATGGGAACTTACATAGTTCCATTGTTAATTCATTACCCAATCACACTTTGAGAACAATTGAAATCAATAGGAGCATGTTACTCATAAGAGCGCACTTTGTAAATCAATTTAGCCCTTATTATATCCCTGATGAATCCCCTTTAGAGAGACTGCTTAATTAATTCAATCGAGGGCACCATTTTCTCGTTCCGTCTCTCCGTGTTCACTTGTGGCCTTTTTTTTTTTTTTTAGAAGCGCACATCAAAAGGCTTAAAGCTACACACAAGAAAAGAAAGGGACCGTGTTGCTCTTTAGATGCTAGGTAGGCTCGCATCACTCAAACAACAACACAACAAGAGATGGTATCAAAGGGATGTAAGTCAGAGAAGGATGCAGATTTAAATGAAGTCAAATGCAGCTTGAACTACTTTCTCTTTGGTGCTCGATGTAGAACTCTCACTTTGAGTGCTACAAGCAAGCCAAAACCTGCCTTTTATTTATGTAGAGTTTTAGTATTTCCTTTATATTAAAGTGATCTCAATAATTGACATCAAGCTCTATAAAGGCAGACAGAGTAAGAGAGAAAAATTACAGATCTGCATTGGAGTCACGTTACCGACTGGGTCAGGTTGGTGTGGTGGAAAAGGTGGGCGGCCCTGGATTTCCTGTTGCTGATGATCTTGTCTTTATTGACTAAACCATTAGAGGCGGAGAATGATCAACAAGACGGACAATTGCTTCACTGAGGGGCGATCTGTCATATCAAAGCCTCCATGATTACCCTGCTTCCTCTTAAAGATGCAGGAGCCTTATTTAAGAAATGTAGAAGCCTATGTAATGTCCTTTTAAAAAATTGTGGTGTTTAGAATAATATCTATGCTTTAAAAATCACCATATTAGCAGAAGTATAATACTAATAAGAAGATTAAGAAGAAGGGGAAATTCAATGTTCTCAATATGTTATTATTAGAAACATGCTACACAAACATAGGTCTGAAATGCACACATGCATGGCTCTATGGACATTAAATAAAGGAGCAATTCGCCCCTGGAAAAAAGCCACCATCAGTCAAAGCTGGTGTTCTCTGCAATCGATAGAAGCAATAATATTTGAAATTGGCGGCATAGCTGTGGAGAAAAATGTACAAACAGCTTGTGGTTTCACCCATTCTACATTCCTACAACACCCAGCGTGCATTGCGCCCCTCCCTCTGAAAGGAACGGCCCAGCGAGAGACGCTGGAGTTAAATACTACCGTTTTCGCTGCAGGCAATGGCTCAGAGCGGTACAGCATCCGGAATATGACGAGAATATACCGGTGGTCTAAAGAATCTTCAGGTCTGCAGTCTACATTTCAAACCTGACGATTTCAAACGAGACATGACATCGGAGGCGGGCGTCCTAGATTGAGGAAGTGTAGTTTAGCGAGCTCCCTGGCCTCCGCCAGATGACGTGTTTTACGTCGTCTGGCGGAGGTTTTCCAGGGCCCATTGGAGAAGCGGATAGCGTCCTCCAAAGGCACATGCTGAAATTGCTTTTTTTCCCTACCCTTATGGCATTAGCTCTCCATATAGCATGATAGGACTGATGTTGAAAATCGTCGAACTGGCCCTTTAATGGAGAGATGTCAGCGTGCTGCACATGGACATGCGCCCCAAGCAGTTGGGGATTCAGTGCATTGAATGTGAGCCTTGACAGCGCCCAGGAGAGGAACTGGCACCTCTCCAGCTACCAGCCCCAATTCCATACCGGGACTTGGAGCGGCCAGCCTCCAGTTCCCAAGCCAAGTCCCCAACAGACTGAGCTATTGTCTACCCAAGCAGTTAGCCCTTTTTACTTAAAGAGCTATTACTTCAGCCTGATACTCCAGCCAAACAAAGGTTAAAAAACTGAATACAAATCCTCCCAGAGGCCAAAACTTTCAGCTTCAAGACGAAAGGCTACACCAATAAGTGCAAACCCAACAAATAGATCATTCAAACAGGAACAACAAGTTATGACCAATTCAGTGGACCTTGTTATTTTTTGCCTCCATCAATAATTAATATGTACATGCTGCCCTTTGGTTTATGGCTAATGAATGGTTAGATGTATAAATGCAGGTGTTGCTGTTATTGTCCACTAAATAATGGGCTGTCAGTGAGAACATCACCCTTTACAAAAGACATATTCTCCTCCTGATTGCAGTATAGGTTCCCTCTTTTAGCTCTCACTCCTCAAACCAATATGTCCGCCTGTCAATAAGTGATGTGGTGAGAGGTTGGTGTCAAGCACACCTCAACTGACTGACAGACAGGCGGGCTAGCGGGGTCCCACACTTTGCTTTATCGACTGTACGACATGGCAGACCTCTTCAGTTTTCTCGATTTAAATTGAGTAACTTCCTGTGGAGGAAAAAAGTTATCTTTATTGATATTGATTGGACGGTGGGTCGCCCTGACACCTGTCACTAAAGCCAATCACTCTTAGAGAAAAGGCATTAACCCAATGCAAGCTGCCTCCAAGGTTAAGAGGGTTGTTGATGGTACATTAACCCTGGGCGCTCTGCTTGTCGTGGTGGGATAAGTAAGAGGGCCGGCAGTGGTAGTGGAAGGAGGCCTGATTTACAGGAAGGGGGGCTCGGCCTGCTGTCCTCATATTCAAATATGATGCATGGCAGCCTTGCATCATAAAACATATTGACTGGTCTAAGCACACGCAAACATGTATGTGCTCAGAGGCTCGGCCGTGGCCTTGGGATGAATTGGTCCTGGTTGAGCTACGATGTGGCGGCGACGTCGTTCCCGCCGGAGTGGGCTAATACAGTACGGCCGCTTACGGGTCTGCAAGGCCACACGCGTTGGCGAAGTAACAAAACATGTCAGCTGCTCGTACGGCCTGTTTGACAAGCTGTAAAAACTGAAAACGCACAACATCAGTATATCATGCCTGGGGAGGCAATTGGTGCGTCACATCAAACACACAAAGAATTCCAGAGGGGATTCTTTTCCATGTCAACTTCAGCCCTATAATAGAAGAGCATTTTGATATCACTTACTCGCTGGAGTCAATACAAGGTTTTCAGCCAAGGTTTTTTCCCCATGATGCAAGGATCATATTCAAGCTGATTTAAAGAAGCACCGCCAGGAGGAACGCGTCTTCTGGCGGAGGTTTTCCAGGGCCCGTTTGAGAAGCGGAGAGGACTGAGGTTGAAATGTGTTGCCTGCCACTGGACAGAACATAAGAACATACTAAAAAAGGCATCCACTTCCAAGGGGATTCCATGGCTCCCACCAGGTACAAAATCCACCATGGTGTTGCTGATTCCACGGGGCATTTTACAAGATTGGCGTCATTGTCTGTAGACCAATTATGCTATGGTTTCTGACAGATAAAAAAACCAACAAGAGATCATTGTAGGTAAGTTTAGGTGAAGGAATTTAAACATAATGTTAAGCTCCCTTACACAGGGGGAAACGTGGGCGATTTCGGGAAACAGAAGCTTGTAATTTTGCCATTCTATGCCATGTTTGTTTTTCCCGTGGCTCCCCTCCCCTGCTATAACACCTTTGTCATTTCCCTTCTGCCTGACTCTGTAAACACAGCGTGACTTTGATCTTTAATGTTAGATCCTCTCTCCAGTCACCTGCCTATTTGCATGCCTCTGGGTCACCTCACCTCCTCTTGACATACGAGAAGTGAAATCTGACTCTGCTGCAACTCCACCGCTCAAGCTTTGCAGCATCCATCGTCCAACTAAGTCGTATAAACATACTTTCTTTTTTTTAAAAAGGAAGGCGGCGGGCAAGTGATGTAATCGGATGTGTAAAACCAGTAAACATACGGCCGCGCGGGCCAACCACTTTCACGTTCCAAGCCAAACACCGAGAAGGAAAGAGGGAAAGCAGCAGAGGGATGGAGGGATGAGTCTCTCGGATGTGGTTACTTAGCAGATAAATTATGCATTAAAACTGCACAGGTGGCGCGGGACAGGCTTTTTAGGTGCAGGGAGGGAGCCGGGCAGCTGGGGAATTCATAACAGAAACGGGAGAGCGCGCGGAGGGGTTAGAGAGGGAGAAGAAGAGAGAAAGAGATACTTCCCAAGCTTCATATCACAGCCAACAGATGTTCTCCCATCACAGAGGCGGCAGGCAGGCAGCGGGGCTGCTCAACCCCGGCTTACACGGCTAATATGACCCCCCCCCCTTATTCCGCGACACATACAAGCACGCAGCGGTCGAGGGCTTGGAAGCGACCTAAGGCTATCGTAGTGGTAACTTGTTCCACTTTTTAAATTGGCACAAATTGATCCACTTAGACGTGTGTGTTAGGGTGGGGGATGGGAGCAGGTCTCTTGGCCTTCTGGGAAAGTACTGTTAGCAGCATGGAAGTTTCTCTGTAGCCCCTTTTAAGAGATGACATCACGAGGCCTTCAAAATAAAAGCCAAAAAGGAAAATAAACGCAAAGTGGAGAAAAATCCTGAATACGCTCAAAGAATTTAATTAAATTTAAACTAAACCTGACAGAGATTAGTCGTATGTGCTTGAACTAAAAGGGGGCAAAGTGTTACCATGGAAACAGGGTATGCTGGTGCATATGTAATCAAAGAAATGTGCACACACAAACCTACACCTGTGCCAGCGTCCTCATAACCGCCACCTTACCTCGCTGGTACGGAAAGCCAGAAGGCTGAGAGCACAAACGCACAAAGAGAACCACACACATCATCCCCTGGGGCAGTCACTCCAGCATATGGAGCCGGATGTCAAGTAGGCCGTATTTTTTTTTCCCCCAACCGGAGTGTGTCTATCGGCGGTCATTAAAAGATGATCAAGCCAGGCGAGATGTCGTCAGAGCAAAAACAAAGGCAGCGCTGGGGAGTGAGCGTGCAATTAAAGCCGACCAGCTGCAAGCGCGGAGGGCACATGATGCGGACACTCCATCTTCAGACGGCGTAGACGGAGAGGCGGAAAAATGGAGACGGGAAAGAGGATGGAAGACGGAATAATGAAGCAGTAGAGGAGAAAAACACTTAGTCTGATAGTGTGTATCATGATAACCTTGATATAAATGAGGGGCTGCTTCATGAAGCGATGGAGGGGTCGACTTATTTCGTGATTTGCGGTTGATGATTTTGTTCGCTTCTCCTGCACTGATTCCACATTTGTAGGCTTGATCTGCAAGTATGACTTCCACTTTCTGGCTCCCTTTGTCTTCTTGTCTTTATCCCTCCATCGGCAGCCATGCCTGTGACCTTGATGCCAAATGGGCGAAGTCTGTTTCTTTGTAGAAATACGCCCACCTTGCTAAACAGCACGCCGGATAAAAGTGAAGTTACCAATGAATGCAGAGCGTTTAAGCCCCTCCATCCTGTCCCTTCCGCCCTCTGTTGTTCCTTTCATCCTCCCTCTGTAAGATATGTTTATCAACTCGAGCGGCTTATTGTCCGTGAGAGCGCGCTCCTTGTCTGATCACTGGAAATTAGAGGCGAGCTTAAAGCAACAAGGAGAGGAAGAGAAAGGGCGTGTATAAAGGAGAGTGATTAAGAAATAGGACTACCTCAATGTTACAATGTATAAGTATGCAATTAAAAGGCAATTAATCAACTTTTTAATTAACAGGCTCGTCTGTCCTGGGTTGCCACAGTGTTGCCATGACGACTGGTTTTTCCAGGCCGCCGTTATCTCCTCTCCTCTCGTCTTTTCCTCCTTCGAGGACTCCTGATCATTTTTCTCTCCGATCACACCTTCCACTCCATTGTTCTCCCACTCCCTGCGCTCCCCTCCATTGAAGAAGAAGAAGCAAAAATTAATACAGGAAAGAAAAGGAAGGGCGCCACAGAGGGAGGGGAAGGAGAGGAGAGCTGGTGGGGGATTAAGGGGAATGGGAGAGATGCAGGATAGCCAGGGAGTGACAGAGAGGTTAATATGGATGTGGCAGTGGCGGAGGAGCAAAGATGGAAAGCAGGAGGGAGAACCAGAAGGGAAAAGAGGACGGCGTGGGGGAGTAAGGGAGGGAAAATATGGCGATATTACCACATCAGAGGTAAAGCCTCTTGAAGTCTCTGAAATGCTTCCCAGATCTCGCAATTTGTAGAGAGATTCAAAGGTCTGCTGCTGCTCTTGTGAGAAGCTGCCGTCCCAGTTTGAGAAAGGACTGAGGTAATCGGCATCCTTGTATGTAGGACTAAGGTTGGGATCCTTTCCTATGTGTGAAATGCAAACTAATACGGAGACGAAGGGATGGAATCGACAAAGATTTAGCAGTCCTTTGATTTACAGCACAGAAAACTGAAGGTATGTCTTCAGTTTATCCGTCACGGTTCATTCCCCATCCCCTCGTGCATCACAATGGTAAGGATCGTTTGGCATTCGACTGCTCCTTCATCTACCGCGGCCTCTCCCTGAATGGGCAACTCCCCCCGGGCCCGACCCTCGGATCGTCGCTCATTGGTGTCCTCATCTGGTGAGACATCTGCGCGATGTTCCTTTAGGTTCCTACCTGAGGAACTCATAATCTCCAATACTGTCACTTGACCCAATGAAGCTCTTAGGACAGGAGGATTCAATGTTTCATTACATTGATGAGTGCAGAGAAAAAGGCGATAAGAGGTGTGGCTTGATAGAAATAGGGTTTAATATCATTCGTAGGCCCCTGACATGAATTGAAATTACAATCATATTGAATTATAACACCATATTGTGATGAAATGTTTGCCGTATATATCATGGCATTACCTCATATGTCTCAAGGGCTAATTGTCTTAACCTCTGTACAGCTAAAATTGCTGCGCACCCAAAGTAACACACTGTAAGTAAGCCAAAATGTTCTGGCAAGACTTCTACTGACACATAGAGGAAGAAGCAAAAATAAGCAGGAAGGGAAAGTAATGTGGGAAAAAAAAGACAGGAGCTAAGAGAAGAAGAGAGATGGGGGGCTAAAAGAGAGACTGGTACAACAGGGGGGGAATTGGAAGCGCAGTGATGACGAGAGCCTCTTTATGTAACTCCCTGTCTCTCCCTAAGGCATGAGAGAGGGAGGAGAGAGAGAGAGTGACTCTGTAAAATGCACAAAAACACACTCACAAAACTAGCAGAGTGGTCCCATTCTCTAGATTTAGAGTGTTTTCTGCAGGCTAGCCAGCCAGGAGACTGAGCACAGAGGACTGACCTGAATTACAGGAAGGTCACTTAAGGATTCAACGCAAGTTCTCTCAATTAGAGATCTTTGCAAAAAAAATGTGGGTGAAAAAGAGGCAACGGAGGAGGAGATTTATGTTAATAAACCCTTCCACTTCCTGTTAGTGTGACTGATGAGATGGAAGAGGCCAGCCACACCTACAATGGTCAAAGAAAAACACAACGCGTGGGGAATACAGAAGCGAACATCGACATACACGCTCTCGCCAAATGTTTGTGAGAACATTTAGTGGTTGGCATATGGTACCAAGGCTGCACCCTATAAGTCGACCAAATGTTTCAAGTGTCTGTTGGACCTAACTGCGAAGGTTCTCAGTGATCCAGGTGATGTTAATTTCAAAGCTTAATCCAAAAGCCAACTGGACTTGCTTCAAGTTCTTGAAGACTGGGCTGTTGACCTAGTAGCACAGAGTGTTGGTGGGTCATTGGGCTCGCATGATTTGTTTTAGGACAGCACCTCTGTTAAGGTCAGGACAGCTGAGTCCTGACCTGAGGAGCCGGCTCTCCTGTGCGTTTGTGGAGGGATGTACAAGTCCCTGCGAGCTAGCTCCGCCCACCAGTCAGTTTAGAACTGAAGAAGCCTTTCGGATGAGAGGTGAAACGTCTTCAAGAACTTGAACCGACTTTAACCAGTCGCCTTTTGGATTGAGCTTCGAACGTTTAAGAAAAGACTGAGGATGTGTGGACACAGTTAAGTGCATGATTTCTATGGGTTGTTTGTAGTATAGCAGTTGTGAAAAAGGCGATGTATTGTGTTCTCTGGACTGAGTGAATAAAGCACCCGTTATATTCAACGTGAGCAAGGCGTCTCCCAAACAATCTTCCTCACTAGTGAGGTAGTTAACGGCCACGAGCCGGGCTAAAGCCAGCTGAATTAAGACAAAGAAACCAGTGTTTCAGTGTGGACCAAGCAGGGAAGAAGAGATGCTACAGGCTGTTAAGTTGAAACAGTCTTTATTAGGGGACAAAATAACGATGGCATGAATGAGGGTAACATATCGTGATTGTCTTGCAATATATCAATTATCGCAGTATTGTGATATTATCGTGGGCCACGTTTCGTATCGTGAGTTACCCTGCGATTCCCACCCCTATTCTTTAGCAGCCTTGAATCTGAAACCAGGACATTTCTAAACAAATCTGTATAAAAGTCTTTCAGAAATTCCACCGAAACAGTGGAGGTGGAAAGCAATGACACTATAAAGCCATGCATCTGAATACAATGATCTACAAAACGATAACTCACTAACAAATCCTTCCAATCCTACATCTCTCCCTTTGCTTTCTTGTTTTCATCCATCTCTTCCTCTTTCCGCATGTCACCGCAGTCCAAGGTTGACGGCCCATGAAAAAGGACCCATCCATTTTCCATTAAGGGCGAGCAGTTTCTGAAGCTTTAACAAACACGTTGAACCCTTTTCTACAAGCCAACAACTGCAATCTGTGGCGCACTGGCATTTCATAACTTAACAACGGTCACAAGAACATATTTTATTTTGCTGGATGGTGTGACAATTCCCGAGAGGCCACTAAGGACACTAAAATATGAGTCTCGCAGATAAAACCGGAGCTGACAGCTCTGCAGTTGGCAGAAATGTGGCTCCAAACAACCCTGTGCTGGTGGAGCATGACACACAAACAATACAGGGAAGCGCAGAAGCAATAATTTGGGATAACATACAGAACAGTTAACATAGTGCTCTGCTTTTTAAATATCTACTGAAAGACAGAAGAACTTTCCTCAAGTGTCATTCAATGAAACAGCAGGCATGCCAACTTCTTCCTAGGGTGCCCTTGCTGGATGTCGCACTTTGAAAAGATGCCTTTACAAAGACTAGAGGACAGTAGAAGAGAAAAAAAAAAGCATCAATGAATCAATGCACTTGGCATTCTGCTCACAGAAGGAAAGCATTAGAGAGCATGTGAGGTAAGGGGAGAATAATAAATAGGATACCTAATTCAGGGCTTAGATTGGTAACGTGTAAAAAGGAGGAGGGGAGTAAGGTAGCCAGATTGAGAGAGAGGTTGAATTAAGGACGGGATGATGAGAAAAAAGAAAGATGATAGGCCTGATAGGGCGTAGGTACTGAAGCAAGAGCAAATGAATGAGCGAAAGAAGAGGAAAGAAGTAAGAAAAGCGGAAGAATGAGAGGGAGTGTGGGAGCAGAACAGAGGGAAAGAATAAGCAAATGCAGTTAGGAGTGGAATTGGCTGCTCAAGCAAGACCGCTCTGCCAATGTGTGGAGGAGTCTGTGTGAGAGCAGGTAATAAAGAGAACTGATGAGGTGTTAGCATCCAAACTGGGTATAAGCTTCTTCTCTCCATTCCAGCTCAGAGCGGACTGGAATGATCTGCCTCAGCCCGGACGAGGCTCGAAGAACCCGCGCGTGCTGGAGGAACAGCCGCAGTGTTATAATCAGGGTATCTATATTTAGCAAGGTCAGGGGTGTTTAAGGTGACAGCGGGCCGGTGGTGCAGTGTCAACAAGGTCTTATCATAATGCCTCCAAACTCATAAAACCGCGACTCATTAAATAGGACCGTGTTTCAAGCACCAACCAGCGGAGAGAGCGTTTAAATGGTGCCCTTAAGAAACAAATATTTAGCATTTCATTAGACAGCAGAGGGAAGCAAGAGAAGCAGGGAGGGAACAAGTAAGGGGAGGGGTATTTCACTGCCGACCCATGTTAAATAGAGTTAAGTGTTGCTCCGAGCACGGGCCCTAAAAAATGTCAGAGTGCGTGTAAATGACTGGAACTTGCGTGCGTCGTATTTTACACAGATAGCGCACGGGCTATTTTTTTTTTTTTTCCCTTTCTTCTCCCTGATTAAACAAGGACGATTGGAGAGGACACCTGCAGCAAGCGCTGGAAATGTGAGGACTTGATGTTTTCACAGCATCTGCCTGATGACTCTAAAAGTGTATAAATGTCAGTTATCTGCGGGGGGAAATGTCATCGCTGCTTCTACCCGTAATGGATGTTCACATGAACGCCGTGGCTAATACATCAAGGCAGCGTTGTCTGTAGAAACTGCTGCAAGGTTACAGGAATGTCACCAATATCTGCTTTATTTCTTTAAAGCTTAAAAGTATGTAAAGATTATGGTAACTGAATTTAAGATTAAGAGGGGCAGCTATATTTTTAAGAGGAAGTAGCTCCAGATAAATATGTGAGGTAATTAAGTAAACATCCAGAATACTGCATCATTATCAGCTGTTACACAGGCTAATAACCTTTGCAGCAACTGACTAATCAAAGCTCTGCAGTCTGAGGTCAAACCATGCCGGCGTTAAAATTCAAGGCTCGCTGCCTGTGTTCCATGCACTCATTCTAGTGGAGGTAGGAAGCAGTCAGCCACAACCAGTCCTCAGCAAACCAAGTGAAAAAGTGTCTCCTTACAGTGTCCCAGGAGGGACAAACCAGGAGGAAGAAAAAAAAGAGCAAATAATCCGCTAGCCCAACTCCAGTCAGCGCACGTCCTTCACACTCACTTTCATCAGCAGAGATGGGGGAGAAACTGGGGCAGAGGAGGAGAGAGGGAAGCCCAAAGATATAAGACGAGAGGGAGGCGGAGGAAGGCGAGCAGCCCGACCTGGGGGTTTGTGTTTCCTACTGCAGGTGCTGGAGCTTTGCATGTGTTAATCAGCCATAATGCAACGCACTATGTCATAGCGCATTATGCTCTCTGCCAGCGTTTCACCTCCTTTCAGGCCTTCAATCCAGAGAGCGGGGTGAAGGGGTGGGAGGGGGGTGCGATGGGTGGGAAGGTTGAGGGGGGCAGCCTGAGTTTTTCTGCACTGATGAACCAGAGGCAGCTGCAAACCCGCCCCAGAGGACCTCTGCTAAGAGCCTGCAAGAACCCCGTGCATGACTGGAGAAGACCAAGGACATACAGAGAAATGCATGCAAACACATGCATAGGATCATATGCATAACATGCGCACGGCTGCAAGTTAAACGGAATGTACAAGCAGTGCAATGAAACTTGATCAGTAGGGACCATGTGCACAGTGCTGCCATGTAAAAAGAGTACACAGACTAAATGTTGATCTAAACAAAAAGGCTTACTTCCTGTTTTTATGCTTCATCAAGTAGAATATTTAATCTGAGAGAGAGTGTTCCTCAGGATCGTCCTCATGTCCTTGTGGCTGGATGCATTTTTCAGATGACATTTTCAAAGTCAGCGCGTAATCCTGCAACTCATGTCAATGTATAATTCAGCGCGCAGAAGGTGAGACTGCTGAGACAGGCTCGCTTCACTGAGCGTGCGTCGGAGATTTTAGGGTTCTTGCTCATCAAAACCAGTTTGCATGCGTCACTTTGCAGGTGACTTGCATGTGCATGAACGCACAGCCCGTGAGCCGGGTGGAGAATCGAGCAGATAAAGACGGAAAAAAAGTGTTTGCATGTGAATTCATAAGACAGTGAGTGGAGCTGACAGACTGCTGAATTTGCAGCTTGGAACTGGGGAAAAGGAGGATGAAGACGGGGAGGAAGAGAGAGAGAGAAATGGGGGTTGGGGTGTAAATAACACACACATCACTGGGTCCACTGATCTCTTTCTCTGTCTTTCCGTCTCTCTGCCTCGGGGCTCTGAGGGTCCAGCTTGCCGTCTCTGGTGGGCGGGGGGTATCACAGGAGTGCGTGTCCGTGTGTACGTCTGTGTTTGCGCTGTCCGTCTGCACATGCTCAAAGTGTGTTTGCAGGAGAGAGACAGTGAGAGTATGGTGCGTGCATGTGTGGTGCATCCCTCCATCTGCAACCAAGTTTTGTGTGTGTGTGTGCGTGCGGATGTGTACACAGTGCTCTGAGAATCATATTATGTAATCCTTTAGCCATATGAAAAAGCCTCCGTCAGCTCTTTGCTTTGTGTGGTAGGTGGTTCAGTTTGTGCACACAGAAGAGAGATGAAGGCGGGCGAAGGCTCACACACACACACACACGCAAACATCCATACAAGCATAATTGCGTAGTAAAAAAGAAAGGAACTGGCACACGTATCTGCACACATATATAAATGCAAAGACACAATGCAGACACTCAGGTTGAACCCTGGGAATTTGTGGTATATAACGGAGCGTACAGCGAGTCCTCTCCATCTTTTCTAGTGATGTGAGGTCTCACACGGGTCACCTCTCCCATTGTGGCCGCCCTGCAGGCAATAATGTCCCCTCGCTGTGATCCCGCTGTCCTTTCACACTTGCCAACAAACCCAGCAACCTTCATCTTACTGGGGTATTGACATAAAGGGAAAAGGGGGCAAATGTTCGCCCGGTGAATGTGTTGGTGATTTCCAGTATGGGATGGGGTCTCCTGAGACACTGATCTGAAAAGGTAGCAGGTTATCACTGAAGCTTAGCACTGTTCTGCCGCCTTTTTTTTGTTTCTCTGTGGTGTTTCACGATTAATATGTTTTAAGCTGTTACAGAGTAGTAACTCTGATGTATCACAGTGTTGCTGTTGTATGCCTCCACCAACCAGTCCAGTAGATCCATGTCTGTCCAGACTCATACAGTGAAGACTTTGAAGGAATGTAATAAAAGGTATTAAGCATATTTCTTGGCGAAACTTTTGGCGAAGATTAGTGTCACTAATTCAGTATTTGACCAAATGTGAAATATGGTCACAATGACCCCTTCTGTTCCTGAGTTATGGCGTTGAATAACGGCCATGGGCAAAACATTATGTTGTCACAGTTAAGTGGACCTTTGACCTTTTGGGTATAAAATGTCATTACTTTATCATCTTATCCTATTTTGTCATTTGGCATACAGAAATTAGCGTATAAATTCTTGAGTTATAGCCAAAAACGTGTTGTGTAGTCACAGCGACCTTGACCTTTGACCACCAAAATCTAATCAGTTCATCCTTGACTCCAAGTCAACGTTTGTGCAAAATTTAAAGAAATTCCTTCAAGGCGTTCCTGAAATATCGTGTTCACAAGTATGGGATGGACGTGAGGTCACAGTGACCTTGACCTTTGACCTTTGACCACCAAAATCTGATCAGTTAATCCTTGGGTCCAGGTGGAGTATTGTACCAAATTTGAAGAAATTCTCTCAAGGCATTTTTGAGATATTGTGTTCACAAGAATGGGACAGACGGACGGACGGACAACCCGAAAAACATAATGCCTTTGGCTACAGCTATCGCCGGTGCGGAGGCATAAAAAGGAAAAAGCTTGAGCCTATTTATTAGATGCAACATGTATTTTTGTATTTTTCTGACAACCTCGGAGTTAACTTGTGCTAAACATGCTCTAGTCTCCAATGACGTTTCTGAGGATTGACATAATCGTCATCGTCATTGGAAGTTCTCAAAATATACCAAATCCCACAGGTACGGCTTTTCATGAAAAGAGTATATAAATAGCTACTACCACAAAACCTGGACAAAAAGGAAGATTTGACCACAGTGGGCCGAGCACTGCTGCACCATGAGTCATCGAACTGCACTAACCTGTTCATTGGTACTCACAGCAACAACACTGTGTTCCAGTCCAAAGAGATAATTCCAGCCTAAGAAGCAGCCAAGACCTTGGACTTAAATGCTTTTGTGACAAGTGGCTGCTGCGCTGCTGCACTGTGTAAGCGATGGACGATATATGTGAAACACAAGTAGGACGAGCGTAAATAGATAGCCGATGGGTGAGGTGATGTACTGTGACTTTTGGCACAGTTTTAGCAACTCATCTCCTAAAGGGCAAAAAAATGCAAATCACCAGTGACATAATGATTCTCTGCGGTGCTCCATCTTTGAGATGGCTGAGCAAAAACGCTGCCACAGACACCGTTTAATTCTCCCATTAGTTCTCTGGTATTTGAAAGGGCCTCTGGACAGAGCTGAAGCTTTGTTGTACAGTTCCTTAAAACTCGAAGGAACCATGTCACCATAGAAACTATACTGACAGGAAGTCATAATAGTAAGTGGTTAAAGACAGAACTCTCATATTTGATCTACAGGCATTTTGATACATGAGCAAAAATATATATTCTTCAACCCTGTCATTTACACTTACATAACATGTCTGAGAAACTGTCGAGGTGGTGATGTGACAGAAGTTGGCTTGAATCAGCAGTTTGAAATTCGACACCTGCATTATGAATGATCTGTAGGATGCATGCAATATGTGCAGAACATCTTCAGCAGAAGTACAGGCTTATGAAAGTAAGATGAGGGAGTTTGCTGGAGTTGGCACTATATAGAAGGAGTGCGACAAAATATCTATACGGCAATATATCGTCCCCATGACTCCAATACAATTATCGATAAGCCGGCCCAAATATCTGTATTTTAATTTATAAGTATATTGTGATCGGCCGAAGAAGTTAATCAGATATCGTGATCAATTATCGCAGAATCGCTGTATCGTGATATTATCGTCATTGTGGGCCACATACCACATTGTTAGTTACCCCTGCTACCCCGACCACACAGTCCGATAACTCATCGGCTTCAGCCTGACGGCGATATAGCCTGTGGTAGTCACGGCCACATTTTGGGGATTCCCAGATAACCGATAAAGATATATCGGCCAAGACTTAGGATACAGCAATATATCGGCGCCCTTACTCCAATACAATTATCGATAAGCCGGCCCAAATATCGGTATTTTAATTTATAAGTATATGGTGAAAAACGTGAACACAAAATTAATTGGCCGAAGAAGTTAATCAGATATCGTCATCAATTATCGCAGAATCGCTGTGTCGTGATATTATCATTATTGTGGGCGACATATCGCATTGTTAGTTACCCCTGCTACCCCGACCACACAGTCTGATAACTCATCGGCGATATAGCCTGTGGTAGTGACGGCCACATTTTGGGGATTCCCAGATAAACGATAAAGATATGTCGGCCAAGACTCACAATACGGCAATATATCGGCGGCTGTGGCTCAGTGGTAGAGTCGGTCCTTCAATTGAAAAGGTTGCCGGTTCGATCCCCAGCTCCCTCAGTCCCAAGCGTCCTTGGGCGAGACACTGAACCCCAAATTAGCCTTCGATGTGTGAATGATTACCGATTGACAGTTGGGCACTTTACGAAACCGCCTCTGCCATCAGTGTGTGAATGAGTGAATGCAACATGTAGTGTAAAAGCAGCTTTGAGTGGCCACAAGACTAGAAAAGCGCTATATAAGAGCAGCCCATTTACCATTTTCAGAGCGCTTGTCATTGTTTGTAGTGCAACTGGGTACTTGAAACACAAGGATGGAGTTAGGGTGAAGAGCTGACATCTTTGGCTGGATTGTTATCCTCAGTCACATACGGATATCTGTTATTTCGGTTGTTGCATTCTGCTTGTTTTCCTCTTCCAAAAAAGGCGAGAAGTATTGTCCAGTTCAAGACTATTCTGAAACCGTACCAAAACGATCTAAGGAAATGGATATCCATGTCTATAGAAGTAAAGATTAAGAGGTATAATGTGTCTCAGGAACTACTCTGGAAGAAAGTAGCTTTCATGTATCAACAGGCCATATAATCATAAAACTGTAAAGTGACCAAGCCTGGTGTTAGAAAGGATTTTGACATAATAATAACAGTGCGATGGCAGGGAGTAGAGGTTTTTCGTGATGACTGGAATGAAGGAAAATGGGGGAGAACGGATAAAATGCATTGCCCAAGAGATCTCCCAAGTGGCTGTTAAATCTTAAAACATCAGCACTTTGCTCTGTAAGAATAACTTCCTCCTCCATCCTTTCAATACGCAGCCGGTCGCTTTAGTTATATTCAGGCACGAGGAGCAGTTTCCTTAGCTGTTATTCCTGTTACCTCTCAAATTGACTGGACAGGTATGTCACCCGGTCTTTAATTGAATATCATTTTCTCGGATTGGCCATGTCATGGGCGTTACTCCTCTGTTTGTTAAATCACGCGGTAACAGAAGTTAGGAAGGAGAGACAGAAGAGAGGGGTGACTGGAATGGTAATACAGGTGCAATCATCCCGTTTGCCCCAGAATGCTATTAAAGCTCCATTCTTCACAAAGCCTAATGCAATCTGTGTGGGAAAAGTAATAAAAGTAATGATTTCTCGTTTGCCAAAACTCTCTCTGCGGAGAGAGGACGGCCAGGGACTCACACCAAAATGGCTGAAGTTAAGAGAACTTAATTTGCAGCAGCAGCAATGGGATTTGGCTAAAAGGGACCTCAGTTGGAGAAACAATGGGAAGAGTGAGTAACAGAATGAGCCAAATTTACTTTGTTATTTCACTTGAAGACTCCACAGATGAGCTACTTTAATATTAATCCCCTGTATTTTTTTATTGCCTGCTGACTGCCACAAGTTATTTCACTATGAGAGGCCAAGAAAAATGGGAAGAGAAAGAGAAAAAGATTGCGACCCTGAAAGCGTTTCAATGGCTCCGGGGCTTAGCAAAGCACCGAGAATGGTATTAATAGAAAGGGGACTGTCATCCATGAAACCAAACAAGGCTGCTTGTATGTTTCCCACAAAGGCTATTTGCAGAAGACTGAGAATCACAATGCCACCGCATACGTAACAGAAGACAGTCCTTCACTGTACGAGTAATGAATTTTCTCTTAATTTACTGACTGTACATTGCTCCAGGTGAAAAATACAATAGCAAGATTTTCTTAGAAATGCTATTATTGGAAAAGGGCTGGTGCAAAACATTGCTAATACTGGAGCGTGAAACCGGTCCACTAGAGGTAAACTTCCTCCAGCCTCAACTCAGAGACACGAGCCTATTAGATTTGCTAAAAGCCCAATTATCGTGATTCATCCACAGCGTGTTCCTGTTTAGCCAGGTGTGTGATGCGCTGACTGCTGAGACGACACAGCTTAGATGGGAGGACAGGGAGATGTTGCATTTTTTTGCACACCCTTTGAAAACGGCATGAAATGAGAGATAAGTGGCGCGGTGGGATGGCGATGGGGATTTCTGGTCAGATGTTGAGATATTTGGCTTGCGAGGCAAGATGCTTGACCCCCCAGGGGGAGCCAGCCGGAGGCAATTGAAGTGAAATAAAAAGGGTCAAAAATGGGAACGTAGCGATGTAATCAGACATGCTTACAAGGCTGCTCAGTCACACAGCAGCTCTAAGGGCTGGTGTTTGCTGTGCTGTACAAAAATGCTTGGTCTGAGCCGTCCATGTGTTTAAGTTAACTTGTAAACAGGCCATTGGGCAAAGTGACAGTCAAGTTAACTGGACTCTGAACTCCACTGGATTCCACCCAAAAAAGGATGAAACAAGATTATGCGCTTCCATCAGGCTCTTCCAAGGACACGTCACCGAGCTCAATGTCAAACCGATGCTGCAGAAAGTGCTTTGACGAGTGGCGTTGATGGACGGGTGAAGAATACGGAAAAGCAGCAACGGATCGTGGGCTTAAGCCTCGGAGGCTTTCCCCACCCTTCTTCAAAAAGGGTACAAGCGATGCAGCGGCGTGAATCACTCCGACAACAGTCCAGGCCATTAGAGGAACCATCCTGCATGATTCAAAAACTGTAAAGCAGCTGAGGGAAACAAGGGCAAGACACGGGGCATCTGAAAGGACATTAATCCACTTGATAAGAGGGTATTCAAAGATGATTATCTGAATGAGGGTGTAGAGGAGGGTGATAAGACGGTGAGAAGCCTGAAAAGGTTAAAGAAATACAGAGGTGCTTTAGGAAGAAGGGCCTGGAATATCTTGATCAATATCTTCTTTTCCATCCTTCTCGATCCAACTCGGAGACATATCAAAGTGCGTTTATCTCTTTCAAGGTTGGGTGATTACAGCGAGAAAAGGAAACCCTTGCAGATTTTGGTTAATACTGAGGGCTGATTGTGGATTCACCTCTTTCGTAATTGGAAAACTTCCATTACTAGCATGTGCGTTTCCTCCGCATGTTCACGGCGATTAGGCTTGCATTTGTGTCAAGTAGACGCAAGCGTTAATATTGACAGAAAACACACCAACGAAAAAGAAAAATCGTTCAACATTAGCGAAGCAGAAAAGAGAGAGCTTCTGAGAGAGGAAATTGATTTCCCTCTCATTACCCCAGCTCTTTATTTCAGAGTATTTCATTTCTTTGTTTCGGAGTTTAAAAGGAAGGAGACAAATCCCTCGAGGCATCAACCAAATATTGGTGCAACACACCTGTTCAGTCTTAGGGGAACTTAAATGAAAGCTACAGCCAGTGTCTGCAGACGAAATCTCTGCTCCTGATCCGCTTTCAACCAAACTGCTGCTATCATGTCAAATTTATCTCCCTCTGCCGCAGCATTGGGAATACTGGAACATCACATGAATCGCTGCAATGAGCCGCCTCATATTACAACGACAAAATGTGGTGTTTTCGCAACATGTCTTGTTTACAGAGATGCCTGGTAAGCGAGAATTTGTTTTTCCCTATCCCGAGGAGAATCCAAATAAAACACAATAATGCTTTGCACAACCAGGCAGGAGATTTAAGAGGAGGGTAGCGGCACTGCTTTGGCAGCGAGCGAGGCATTGTTAAAACATGAAATAAGTTCATGCAGCGTCTCGGGGTCTGTCTTGTAGCTGAATCACCAAAATGTTAGCTCTGAAAACAGGACAATAGGTTCTGACAGGGCGACACGCTTTAAAAAGGAGATTTATGCAAACAATAGCTTAGCCATAAATAATGGGGGGACAGAATTAGCTATTTGAGCCGTTTGCATGTGTGTGTGTGTGTGTGTGTGTGTGTGTGTGTGTGTGTGTGGGGAGGGGGGGTTGCTGTTCCACATATTGTTCCAGGAGATGCTGATATGCAAGATGAAATAATGCTGAGCTCCAGAAAAGGCTCTTCTTCAAACCCTTTGGACTGCTTCATTTAGAACACAATCACTTTGTCCCACTGGTCTCATTGTAGCGAAAACTCATATTCACTTAAGTCACTCGAACTAAGCAGTTTTGGTCCAGGACGTGGCTGCAGAAAGTCTCAATCCCCCTTGTTGTCCCGGGTCCCTGCTGGACCACCAACGCAAAGTTTTCTTTAATGAGTGTGCGTGTTTGTACACACGCCCTCCGAGAGGCCGCTTCATTACGACAACCTTGTTTTCTTGTAGGGATTCCTGACACAGCAGTACCACCGATGTCTTCCATATCCACAGCCGTAGGGACAATAAAGGGAGGGGCAATGAAAAAGGAGGAGATGCAATCTACCCCACCTAGCCTCCGCCTGCGCGCAGACAACAACTGAGCACGACTTCAAAAGGGAAAGACACGGGGAAAAAAGAAAAAGCCAAGCGCTCAGCTTTTCTCTGGATGGTCTCTACGGGTTAATTAGAACACAAAGTCCCACCTCATCTGCCTTCAAGTTGCATACTATGCATTCACACGCACATGCAACCAACTGCCATGTGCTTCCATGAACACACCACGCTCTCCGCTATGCACACAAACAAATCCGGCCTTGCTCGATCGGTGCAGCGGTGCCGAAACGACATCAAACATGATCACTGTCCGTCTGGTCCGCTCGGGCCCCATTCTGTCGTCCGTTCTCTCGGCCCCCCTGTCCTCACTCCGGTCAGCTCGAGTCAAAACCTCGCGGTGTAAGTCAATCTGTTTCGACGCTGCAAAAAGCTGGGGTCGGAAACCAGGAGTGAAATTGTCATCAGAGGTGTCAGGAAGGTGGCGTCTCGCTGCAGTTGAATTTACCGTGGCAGGGTCGGTGTGCTCACATCGCCGGAGAGATTTGTTTGGACAAAGGTTCACCTACCTCCCAATCTCCGGGTCCTCATGTTCTCATTTTTACCATTTTCAGAAAAAGATAGACACAGACATAGAGCATCTGAGAAAAAGAGGGAAGCCAGGAGCTCGAAAGAGGAGCACGAACGCAATGACAATGAACATGATAGATTCAGAGGAGAGGAAAAAAAAGAACACAGCTCCTTCTTGGCTGCGGCAATACATCACGTTTATGTGGGGAGAACAGGCATTTGTGTCTCCTAAAGGACCCAAATAGGTAGAAGTAAGTGGAAAAGAGAGAGAAGAGAGGAAGAGCTGGGAGAGAGGGTAAAAGAGATGAGTTACGGAGATAGAGAGAAAGAGGGCGAGGATGACAGCTGGCTGGGCACTTCATGCATCTGGCAGGGGTGACTCGTGGAGCCATAATGAAAATGCAGGGCGAGATCAGGATCAGTGTGAGCGGGGCCTCCATCCATCAAAGGACTCCCATCGAGGAGAGGAAGCTTCAATGATAACAGGAAATATGTGGCTATTCTCAACCCCAGATGGAGCGTTTCCACATTATTGTAGCTTTGACTAAGAGGCCTGACTGAATGCTAATTGGCACATAAAGACAAGAGTTGCTGTTTTAATGATTGAACAGTGCGCCATGTGAGATAAATGGATGCGTCCGCCTCCGTCTTTATGATGCATACTTGCTCTTGTGATAAAGAAGCTCCGTTTTGTTTTAATGGAAGCCAAAGGTCATGGCAGCACCTGTCCTAGCAGTCTGGTGAGGGGGATGGGCTTTGCCCTTGACAATGGCGGTGTGTGGAAGTTATGACAGAATAATAGTGTTGTTGAAAAAGTGGTAATAATAAGCATCTGTAGGAAATAGATAGTAAAATTAGCATCTGATTTACCAACACCTGGTAGAATGTATGTGTGTGAGGGGCATTTTGGGTACTGAAGAAGTGTTGCAGAGGTTACTTTTTTTCATGCATACTTTATAAAATAATTTTATACTATAATAAGTTCATTAAAAATACTAATGTACGTTCAATAAAACAAACTTTATATTTTAAAAAAACCTATGTTTTAAATTCAATAGCTAACAGCCGTAAACTGTCAAGAGTCGAAAAATGAAATGAATATGTTTCACTGTTAGTGTGAATCCAGTTATGATGTTCAAAGGGGGGTATTATGCTAGCTTCCATATTCCACTCTGTGATACCTGTGGAGTAGCTTAGCATCATTTGGTGCTGGTGCATTTACTGCAACTTTCCTTCACCTGCTCGGTTAGTTAGTTTACTGGAGGTATTGGGTCGATTGTCACCACACATGGCTTTTTGCACACTTTAACTAAATAAAGGTGGACAAAATTAAATAATTAAAGGAGGGGTATTATGCTAATTTCAAGCTTCATATTTCACTTTGTAGAGTAGCTTAGCATAATTTACAGCTAAAAAAAAAAATCCTAATTTTCTCACTCTGGTGCTCTGTACAGGCCCTCAAACAGCCTCTGCCTGAAACGCCTCAGTCAGCTCTGTCTCTTTAAGAAACCCCGCCCTTACAAGCCCGCTCTCTTTTGATTGGCCAGCTCTCCGAAGCCTGCTGAGGCATCACAAAGGGCAGTGTGTAGAAAAAACTGTGTGAAGCCTGGCGTTCACAGCAGCCTGCAGACTGAGCTGAGAAGCCTGGGGATAACTTCACCCACGTTTAGTATGGACATCCAACATGGTAACATTATATATACGTCTGAAAATGTGAAAGCATCATACCCCCTGTTTCATAAAAGAGGAAAACAGTCCAAAACAAGGCGAAAACTTAGCTACAAAACACGATCAATGTGAGATAAAGTTTTTATGCTTGTTTTAAACCTTCTCCGTGCTCGGCTTCTTCGCGAGTTAATTAGTCAACAGTTCTGCGTAAGCAGCACACCTGATGGACTGTTTTAAAGTCACAAGGCTGTCATTTAGTAAATCAGACACTGATGCTGCAGCGCTGTATTGTTCCTCTTTATATTTATTTCTTAACTTTAAGCATTGAGCTCTGATCAGAGGGTACTTTGCTGGAATAATGACTTATAGGAGGTATATTGTTTGAGAACCACAGGCCTATTATGTTCCTTTAATTCCAAAGGGTTGTCATTTCTTCCGCCTGCTCTTTTAACTAACAGAATAAATCCCGATCTGTAACCCAGACTGCTCGCTGTGTTAAGTCCCAGAGAAACATGACATCATTGCTGTTGCTGGATGACAAAGCGAAGACAGAAAAGTAACTCTTCCTAAATAATACATCAGTAGATGTCATGCTGGATATCCACGTCTCCCTTTAATGAGTGTGGAAGCTTTATGAGGACAGTTTTATGTCAGTAGGGAGTACAGTCATCACGCTGAAACTTTAAGAGCACGTAGAGTCGTTGTGGCTCTTGTAGTGACACCTACCTTCTCTTTCCTCTGTCGGCAGACCTCTTCAAATGAAACCAAGGTTTTGTAGTACGCGCTGCGCTCGGCTGTGAAGTGGACCTTGGAAAGAGCGTTCTCTACCAGCGCCACGGACAGATTCACGCCCTCGATGTGCAGCCAGCCGATGAAGTTGCCCGCTTTGTCCATGCTCTCCACTTCCACTTCCACCTGCGACAGAGAGGAAGAAGGGAGGGGAGGAAGGAGAGTGGTTAATTCGCCGTATCCGAGATTATGTGCGAGATTTCATTTCAGCAATGAAGTGTGAGCGGGTGGGCTCCTATGAGGAGACACCACTGTTCTTAAATAGACACATCAATTGAGGCCCCTGAGGTTTGTATTGATTTGCTAGGACACACACACAGCTCCTGTTTCATTCCTCTGTTGTTGATTTCTCAATCAAGTATCTGGTCTCTGTCAGCTTGGCACACATTTTTACCAACACTTTTGTCTTAGTGTAAATTGAAGCCAACATACTTGCAACTAATTCTGAGTCTATTTGCAGACAATAGAACCCTTAAGTGTAGAAGGGCCTGCACAAAAGCGCACGAGTGGCTTTAAATGAGCGTCGCGTACGCACGTCAACCTTAATTAAGACTCAAAATATCGCCATCCTGTTTTTCTAACGTAATGTAAATCATTTGCAATTAGCGACAGCCAAGTTGCAATTCCCTTGAGTTAAAGGAGGGCACTGAAATGGCTAACCCTGCTGACAAAGATCTCGCAACATTTCCCACGATGGACTCCGACCAAATTCTGCCTATTCAGGCTAATTATCTATTCATTACATTTTGTTTCATAAGTGATGGACGACCGGGAAAAGAGGTGGAGGGGGAAAAAAGAAAAAAAAAATCAATCGATTTTTTTTCCCCCACTCTAAAGCCTCAGTCAGCGAGAAAGTGAGAGGGCAGGTGTGTTGAGGAGATAGGGAGAAGTCAAGCGATTAAGACTCGCGCTGCTTAGCCCTGCAGCCACAAGGGAAATCTGAGGGGAATTAAGTTTGTAAACTGCTCTGCCTTGTTCTCAACTCAAGGAAAAGGGGGTTTTATTAATGGATGCATAATCTGTTCTATTATGAAGCGCGAAAATTGACAACGTAGGCATACAGCGGCGACATACATATTTCAACTTCCTGTGTGTCTTGAAAGGTGTAAAAGCTACTTGTTATAGTGGCGCTTACATTCATGAATAGCTGAAAGGAAAGCTGTAAAAAAGTGTTTTCTATTAACTCATAATGGCATTTGCACGACACAGGCTTCACAAAAGACACAAGAGCAGCCAGGACATTTGTCAACCATCTCAGGTCCTGGCTGTGATACAATCTAAGTACACTTACAGCTCATCTGCTTTCTCGTCCTCCCCGCTATCTCAGATACTCAGTCCATTTTATCTCCTTTTGTCTCTAAGTGCAGAGGCAGTTACATAACTGGGCTATTAGAGCGCCACTGGTCCTCCGAGCACCCAAATGTCAAATGGGGAAGTAGTGGGCGAGTGCTGGGAAAAAGGAGACAGAATGGCGAGAGCCAACCTAACTGTCACATCCACCTCTGAGGCAGCAAATGCAACACTAAAATAAAACACTGACAACTTAAAACACTTTAATCTTGAGAGCTATGATTTTAGACTGAATCCGTTACAAAAGACGACAAACAATAAAGTCTGCACAATAAAAGCTCCTCAATGAAAAACTGCTATCACAAAAATCAGACAAAAGGAGGCGATACAAAGATAAACGCCTTTGAAGAACAGAAAGAAGACGTGATTTTCAGCTTGATCAGCCTCTCGCTTCGCAAAGGAGATCTAACAATCACTCCTTAGTTTGAACAACACAACTGTCGACGCAAAACAAGAATCAAAGACAGGAAAAAAGGTAATCTCCACACATCTCTCATCTCCGCTAATCACCGCTGAGATCTCAGTTTGGGTGCAGGAAGCCATCTCCAGGTCAAGGAGATATTCCCCCTCCGCCTTCACCCCGGTGTACCGATAGATTCGCTTGAGGAAAACATCACTCTCCAGCCCGCAACGCAACTAGATAAAATGTGATGAATGTTTCAACCACAGCAGGACGCGTCAGATCAATCATGCTTTTATGAGGTCTGATGGAAACATGTGACATCTGGAGATGGGGCAGAGGGGATGGGAAGTTTCAAAGCAAAATGACTGGCAGTACAGATTCATGATCAGACGCACTTTAGATCCAAGTAGAATAAATGAGTCTGCTTTTCATTT
Organism: Semicossyphus pulcher; assembly: GCF_022749685.1. Lineage (NCBI taxonomy): Eukaryota > Metazoa > Chordata > Actinopteri > Labriformes > Labridae > Semicossyphus > Semicossyphus pulcher. The sequence continues at coordinate 7,977,438 of NW_027211694.1, forward strand.
AACTTATAGGAGACAGTTAATTTACCACAAACTGCTGCCTTATTGAAAGAAAACAAGCCTGGATGTGACTGCACAAAGCACTAATAATAAGCAAATAGCAGGCAGGAATAGCATGGTAACACATGAAGCGCGATACGAAGCGCGAGACGATGCGCGATACGATGCGCGATACGAAGCGCGATACGAAGCGCGATACGAAGCGCGATACAAGGCGCGATACGAAGCGTGATACAAGGCACGATATGATATGCAAAACAATATGAGATATATGACCCACGATAACGATAATATCACGATACAGCGATTTCTGCGATAACATACATATTGCAAGACAATCATATACATCATGATGAACTGAAGGATACAAAGTGCCCCTAAGAAGGTAAAGTGCAGGATTAATGTATTTATTTGCTGCAATTTGAATTTAACACAAACTGAGATGAAACAATGTACGTGTTTGCAGCCTGTAAATTAAGTTTACAAAACTATAGAACTGTGAAAACAAATTAGACTTTGGATTTGAAAGTGGCTGGCGCATCTCTTCACTTCTTTTCACCGCTGTCTGATATTATCCTGTCTTCCACTTATTCTGACAATTCTTTTCCGTTCACGTTACACTCATTCGTGTCTTAAGCGTCACCGCAAGGAGTCATGCAGTAGTGACGCGTTGAGTCAAAATCGCAGGGATACCTGTTCAGAGCGCCATCGGTGCCAACCTATTGGTAACTGTATTGCAAGAGTCAAGATGAGGATACGTTGCCGTGACGTTGTTTTGTCCCACCCCTATGCTCTGTCAGACAAGCAGCAGAAAGACCTGATCAATCGATAAGCACTTAATGATTGACTTTAAGAACCATTACAAAACCAAGAAGTCAAAAGTGCTGTGATATTATCCGACGAAGTCAAAGTCAAACATATACTGTTCTATACACTCTAAACCTCGGATGACCAGGACCTTGAAAGCATCATTAAATAAAAAGAATCTGGGATTTCACCGGGCAGCGAGGACGAGATGAAAGAGGCTAATCGAGAGGTCAAATGTGAAATTAAGTAGGACAAATTAATTCGTAAAAGGAAAGCGGAGGCCCACTTTTCCACTGGCAGAGCGAGATCGGCTTGGAGAGGCTTTAAATCCATGGCAGGATTGTAGTGTGTTTCTAACGGCGGTACAATATGTTACGCTTAATATGAGAAACGGCTGATAACAGCTTGTTTATATAGTGAGACAACATTGCCAATAATGATCGCTTTCCATCACTCTTGGGGATTTCTGTTCTGCTTTTGGGTCGATTTCAACTAAATATTTCAAACAATTACTTTTAGCTGTTATTCTGCGGCTTGTTCGGTTTCTGTTAGTAACTGACAGACCCACTTTTAGACAGGATGAAGGATTTCAAAGCACTGCTGAGATCTGTCATCAGTATGTGTCATGTTTTTGATTGACAGAGTACTCAAAATATTAATCTTATATGTAAAACATCTTTGCTTAAGGATTATTGCAACCCAAGAAGAAGTGCTTCCCCTCTTAGTTCCCCTTCTTTGCATACAGGAAGTGCCACAGCAGAGCTCAGGAGCTTTAACAAATGCACGCACACTGAATTTTTGCTCCTCCTTCCTTCAAAGTAAATAGCTTTGGTCACAATGTAGAGAGGACAGGCGAGGCGGAGTGGAAACTGCTTTGAGTAGAGCCCAGATGGTTCCCAGCGGAGGCCTCCTCCGAGCCAAGATGGCTCCCGCCGGAACACAAATGGGCTCTGGTAATCTCATAAATGCTGGGATTGTGTCGACACAGTGGACGGAGAAGAGGAAAAAAAAAAGGCAAACATACACATACACACAAAGCGAAGCGCGTGTGCGTGCGAGCGCGTAAAAGACAAAGCCATTTGGTAGCATTGAAGTGAAACCTGGCCCCGGGGCATGTTTTAAAACTGCAGCAGATTTAATTCACTTAGCTGTTTGAAAGTGAGCAAAAAAAAAAAAAATCAAAAAAGACTGCGGTAGGTGACACGTCATGTCAGAGCCAAACGCGGCACTAAAAGAAAATGAAAGAACACAGTGGGGGCCGGGCAATTTAAAAATTGGCAAGCAATGGGATTTCCTTTTATCACCACATCTAAACAAAACACATTCGGAAAACCTGGAGGGAGAGAGCAAATGGATAAATAAGCAAAGGTTACAGAGGAGCGGGTGTATCCACTTATGTGCTCAAGCCATTTAAGAAAGCCCACCTGGACCCAGGTTCTGCTCAGGTCGTGCACACGCCACCCGCTTTCCATTCCCCTCCTTAAGAAAAGAGAGCGGGCGTCGGGCGTAAAGCACGGCGCCGAGGAGATGAATCTGTCTGTCAGTGCTTTCAATCATCCCCCTGGAGGCAACTGTCACTTTCCCTATTTTACGGCATATTCCAATAACACAGAGATCACAGTTATCGCCAGCGGGATTGAAGTTCTCCTGTGTCAAATTACCAGTGAGGCTCGTAAAAGTTTAAAGGCGGAGGGGGCATTGACGTGGCAAGCGTAGCATTTCTTTTAGAGTGTACTCTTAGCTGCCGACGTGTGCGTGCAGGGAAGAGAGAGAGAGAGCGTATTGACGGGAGGAGATGTTTTGGCACGTCTTCATTCATTCTAATTAAGCAACAAGGAAGCGGCTGCTCTTACGGACTGTTCTCTGCCACTTAGCAGGCCTCTCTCTGAAGTCTTAAGTGTGTATGCAGTGAAAGTATCAATAGTTTGGGGGTTATGTCGGAGCGTACGTGAGGGATTAAGTGCTGAATTTTCAGGGTGTAAACGTATCAGATGTCAGCACACACAGCTGATATGACGGGGTAACTTATCCGAGCTGTACCAGCATCAGTCTCCGTCATCCTATCTGCTCACGTCCCTCGTCATCGCCCTGACTCAGAAAACAAACAAGACAGTGACTTGGAAAGAATTTGTATTCAGAAACAGGAAGAAAGAAAGAAAGAATGAGACGAGTCACTCCCACCTACAGCCCTTTGCTCATCCAGCAGAATAAGCCATTTATCAAGCTGAGCCTTGGAGAAGATTGAAGGAGTGATGTGGAGGTGTGTAGCGTCTCTGTGTGTGTGTGTGTGTTCCTTTATGTGCGGTGGCAAAGAGATCAAACTTCCTCTAAGCAATGAGTGATCCTCAGCTCCGGGCTGAGGTGCAAAGTGGGGAGAGAGGCGAAAACGGGGGAGAGAGCAATCAGATAATCTCTATAGTTTAATTCATATTCCTGACCTTCCCTATTCACTTAGAGGAAAAATCAATGGCTGTGGACACTTAATTCAGAGTCATGAATGTCGCATGAAAAAGACAGTTTGTCCTTTTCAATAGGCACATGTGGATTTAAGGAGGGAAAGCTGGAGCGCCTGCCGCGCCGAGCCCAGCGTTGCGTGAAAACTCCATTTAGGGGTGAAGAATGTCCGCCATCCAACAAAAGTCCATCATCTCTCAATGCCAGCCCCATCACGCCGGCTTATACACGACTCGTTTTTCTTTGGAGTTGCTTTAAATGATACATCTGTACCCCCGCGAGCAACGCGGACGCTCGCAACTTTGATCCGATTTCAACCAGAAATCAATATCTGGTGGAGGTGCTCCTGCTGGGCGGAGATAATTAATCAAAGGTAAAATTGAAAAGTGAATCAAAGTGTGCAGGACGACAGATGGCCGCGGAGAAAAATAAATAAAGGGACACCTACTAGTAGGTAATAAATACAGTATTAGTGTGACTGAGTTGCCATGACAGCTATGAGAAAGGGCTTAGAGTGATCCTGTAATGTGTGTTAGTGGACAAGGCTCCAAATAGTGTAGAATTGTGTTGGATGTCCATGTGTGCGACTGTGTTAATTTTGGCAGCTGTTATAGATTTAGTCTTAAGATGAAAATGATTATTAGTTTTAGTCACATTTTTGTCATTTGGACCCTTTAGAGTCTTAGACGGTGACAACCCAAAACATTTGAGTCGAGTTTCAGTCAATAAAAAGTCATCGCCTTTTAGTCAAATGTTTTGGTGTTTTTACAGACTGGTTGTCGGGGTGACGGCGCCCAGTCAGTGACGCGTCTGCCAGAGAGGGTAGGCGGAGCTAAGCGGCTGCTTTTCCGGTCTCTGCGAGTGTTGCGAGTTAACAGGAATCTACTATGGCTGAACAAGCAAAGAAATGATGGATGACTACAGATACAACTTCAAAGATAAGTGAAAATCCAAAGAAAAAGAAACAAACTCGACGCTCAGATGAAGGCAAATGAAGGAAAGCGACCGTCAGCGAGGAAAATCAAGAGTTTGGAGCCAACCGTGGACGTCACACATGCAACACTGTCTGGATATCTGGGAAGTGTGCTCCTGTAATTAACGTTTATCGCCACAGGTGTCGCCAAAGAGAACGAAACTCAAGATTACAACTTTAATTATTTCCTGACAATGTACTCCACGGGTAATATAGATCCTCAGCTGAGGTTATATATATATATGTAAACTTCTGTGACGTAACATTACGCATGTTAAGTCGCAGAAAGAAGCCGTGCAGTTACAGTAGCACATGCTGCACACTCCTCTCTTGCCTTATTTACAACAGCAGTGTCGATTTTACCAGACAAACCTTTTATATATTCATCATCGCTTCTCATTTAAACAGTCTGACTGAAGCAGACAGCTGATGAGCGCATCTATTTGTGCAGATGCAACGTCAAATGACGCGTAAAACGCCCCCTTTTTCTGTGAGCTCACAGAGCCTGAAGCAGAAAGCCTGGGTTAACAAAGAAAGTTCATAACCGCCTACGTGATACAGGTTTGTTTTGCATGCGTTTTCGATCTGCACACGGCCCTCGACCAATTCAACCAGCTACCGGAATGTGTTACTACTTTAAATGTCCGACAGCCTGCCACTAACATTTTAGTCCTGTCTCGTTAACGAAAACAAAACATACGTGTCGTCAGAGTGTTTATTATCAAATATCTAATTTTCAGATTGTCAAATGCTCGTCTTTGTCATAGAAAAAAGGTTGTTGACGAACATTCATTGTCATAATTTAACTAAATTAACACTGGTGTGTGCTGAAAGGTATGTATTATTATCCAGTAGCGTCTGTCCCCGTTTTGTTTGGGCCGCTGACAGCATGGACCCTGAAAAAGAAACGGAATGAGGAAACAACCTGACGTGTGTGTTTGGTAATCTTTGCTGACAAATAGGAGCGATAGGAAAATAACAAGCTGCTGAAAGGAAAACGCTGTAACACCCTGAAGCTGTTTACGTACAAGTCAAGAGTGCTGTCATTTGGTTTAAAACAGGCCACATGCACTACGACTGCCTGTCACCCTCTTAAAATCTTCCCACTGCCCATTATCAATAGTGCACGGCCATTACCAAGGTCCATAAACTGCTGTTAATGGAACACAGGCGCACAGCTGGGCCAGGGAACAGGGTCAGACGCTAACCTCTTAAAAATAAAAATTAGCTGTTTGATTATGGTAATAAGCTGATTCTCCGGGTGGAGTTAACATGCAGATAAAGTGACCTAACTCCAACAAAAGAGCCCTTTTTTCTTAAGTGCTGCCTCCCCTGGTTCGCAAAAAAGGATGCGGGGGTATTAAAAGGCTAAATGTGTTAGCATGTCACTGTGGTCGAATCGAAAGAGGAAAAGGCCAGTCGGTTCTGGGAGAAATCCATAAATATAGATCACCTTTAAAAAACGCGAGAGAGAGACAGAAGAATAAATGAATGAATTAAACAAACCGCTATCGATCCCTTAATGGCATGGATCAGGCGGGGATGTAAATAGCGTGTTAATGGGGCCTGCAATTAAAAAAAAAAAAATCCTCACATGGGGAGAGCAGCTGCAGCCGGAGTTAAAGAGAGGTGAGCCAGCAAACTGTTGACCTGTGTAGTCACCACTACAAAAATTGGAGTGAGGGCCAGAGGGGGTAAAAGAGGTCACCAGACATCGAGCTGTGGTAAAATGCAGGCGCTGAGACTGATCCTGTTTTTATTGACATCAGCTAAAGTGATTGACCTATTTCAGGCTCTGCAGGGAGACGCTCTGATCCCCAAATACAACAAAAAGACAAACATACTTGTAATGTTATATTGGAGGCTATATTGTTTCAATTTAATACAGACTGAAGAGAATAGTCAGTGGCATTTTAATTTTGGCCAGCAGTGGCATTTCCTTTTATCGCCATGTCCGCAGAAAACATGTTTTCGAGGTCAAGCTTCACAGCCGGCTGTCCTAAGACAGCAGGACACCAGCGTGTGCAGGTTATTGACGAGCAGTACGGCTAAGCTCAAGGCCAAGGACCAAACATCTGGCATTAACCAATTCCAAGATAGGTTAGTTCATTAACTGTCAGACTACGGGGTCAAGACGGACTGCTTTATGTTAGAAGTTGATCGAGTTAAAGGGGCAGTTCGCCCCTGGAAAAAGCCACTGTCAGTCAAAGCTGGTGTTCTCTGTAATCCACAGAAGCAATGATATTTGAAATTGGTGACACAGCTGTGGAGAAAGTTGTGCAAACAGCTTGTGGTTTCGCCAATTCTACATTCCTACAACACCCAGCATGCATTGCGCCCCTCCCTCTCTCCCCATAAAAGCATGATAGGAGGTTAAAAATAAGCAAACTGGCCCTTTAAGCCTGGTGGGGAAAGGTAGCAGAAGCTCTGCATTTACAGCGCCGTCCAAGGTGAGTGTTGGCCTCAGTTATGCAGGATATTGCTGTCCACGGTACTCACTACAGAGCTGAAGTGGGCTCCAATCAGATTGTCTCAACAGTTCGGTGGCAGAAGGACAGTTTTGGGACCCACACTGCTATTTCCTCAAATGCTCACAGTATATAGTTATAGTCGCAGTTAAAACAAACGAACTAAAGTTCCCTCCAGATTTGCAGATTTTACTGCTTTGGCCCGGTCTGGCCACCTGTTTCTGGAGCAAACAGTCCATCTCTTACATTTTTAGCAGTTGAACTTTGACCGCCAAGTTCTGCAGTCTAAGAAAATATCAAAACATAACCTTTCCATCAGTTGCTACAAGCTTGGATTGGGAAAATGATCAACATCCTGTAGGAATAGATTAAAAAAACATTTGTTTAAAAGAGTTTCGACCAATTTCAGCAAAAGCTGGCACTGCTAGCATGGAACGCTAACACACAGGGTGGACAGGAATGTGTTTGTATGGGTGCCTATGTGTGTATAGACTCTCCCAGGGTGATCAATGTGACTCAGGGGGTCCCATGCATCACTGTCAGCGGCAGGCTGCTGTCTGTCGGTGGCAGGGGTGGGGAAAAGTCAAACGGCTTCTCTAATGGCCGGGGCCATTACCGGTCAGGCAAACAAGCATGATCCCCACCATTAAACCTGCCTGATGCCCATTAATGAGTTTTTCTTTTATCAATAGATAATTGATGTTTGCCCTGCGTCGCTGTTCTGACAGAACAGGTGCATGAAGGGATGTTGGTAGAGAGGGTGAAAGATGGAGTCGGATGTGGTTCCAGTTAATTCAGGTGGAAGATTAAATGATTTGGCATTGGTGCCTGAAAGTCTGTTATTACATCCTAGCATCGCTTGCCTTTCAAGCGCACATCAAACTGTTTGTTTAATGGGTCACCGGGGAATTCTGAAGAAAACGGAATGAACTCACTGATAGAAGCTGGTTTTTTCCTTTGTGGACCTTCTTGGTAAGAGATGAGGTGTAAACAAAGTGTGCATTATGCCATCACCATCTAACACAAACAAAGACTCAAAAGTTAGCGTAGCCATGAAATGCATCATTGTTTGCCATGTTGATGCCTTTGTTGTGGATGCCGTGGCGTTCCAAAGAATTCTTTGGCCAATTGTTTTAACATGCTGGAGAAGTTGTTGCCGCTTTTAAATGGGGACATATTTTAGCTTTGCAATCAATTTTCTATTTTTCTAATGTGTTTTTAAATCACGTTGGAAGTGTGGTTTGTTTTAAAATTTTTATAAATATTTAATTATTTTTCCGAGCCTCTCCTTCCTCCTGAAACGAACAAAGCGTTTTGTCATTCAAAGGTTAGACCGTGGCCAGGATTGGCTGACAGTATTTGGAGTGACCGCATAGCACGTGTGCGATCCCACGTGGGGGGAGTGGCCGCTGCACTGCCACTCCAAAGTTGTCGAAAACATGGCTGCTCTAGGATCGGTTATACGGCCTTATATGTACGAGCCAGAATCGGCAGGAGGTATCGGAATGGTAAGTTGAAACGACGAAGGCGTAGAATATCCCTTCAAAAGATATGGCCCCTTTAAGGACACATACATCAATGATTTATTAATGGATACAATATAGAAAAAGAGTCTGGTCAAAATTAGCATACATGTCAAAAAGTACATTGCCTGTCCCAGACACATTAGCTTCTATGAGTAAAGCATACAACGCAGACGGGTCCACATAGCCAGTTTTCAGATTCAGACTATAAAGACTTTGTTCTATGACAAACAAACTCAAGAGTTTTCTAATGCAACACCTTTCAATCAATGCCCTGTGGTCCCTGCTACTGTTAAGGGCCATCGTCTCTGTTTTACCTCAGTAAAGAATAAATTAGCGAAAGCAAAGCTACATTTATTCAAGTCTGATGTCTGAGCGACTGCCAGCACAGAGGAAGAAAGGGATAAGAGGAAAAAGTTCAACACAAGGAGAAAAAGTCTCTGAAAAGAGGGTTTTGAAAGACTTATGAAGCCTTCACAGAAAATGAGTCAGAGCAAAGATGGAAAGAGAGAGAAAAGGCGGAGGTCAATAGTGAGTCGATCAGATCCGGCACGGTTGTCCTCTGCGAATGACCTACAGTAGACTACCAAAGTAAAGCAATAAATTATGGAGAGATCTCCTGCTGGGGGGGGTTAAGACTGAAGTAGACATTTTAAGTGGAGTATTGTCAAAACAGATTTGTCTCTTTGCTTGTGACAAACAATCTGGACCAAGTGGGTGACTTCACATCCTTTTTTTATCCAGTTTGCTGAGAGGTACAAACAATGGGCGATGACTCGATGAGCTTTAACCATTAAACTCTCTTGCTATATTTTCAGTATCGATCAAACACAGTTGTAAACCATTAGAAAGAACACTCGAACAAGGTCGTGTTGTTCGTGTCAAAGGAAATGGACTCTTGTTGGAACCTGCGAGCCTTTCTGATGCTCATTGACCTTCATGACCTTACGTTTCTGTCGTTTCCCCCCCAAAGCCATAACATGTACAACAATCGGACACCATGGGGGTTTGACAAGTCCCAACACAGAGAATGGGGTCAGTGACATGGAGTAATGCAAGACCTGTGGCGATGTAATGACTGACTAGATTTAACATCAGTCACTCTCGCTCGATGCGCCCCGATAGGTCAATAGTGTTGTGAGGAAGTTTGACCCAACGGACAGACTTTGACTCGCATTAAATCAGCACCGTTAACACGTCTGTATGCTTTGGTAGGATAGAAGAAGGGCGTACAAAATGTCATAAAACCAAGTGTGTCAGGGAGTGTTTGAAGACAAACTGCAAGAGTCAGCAAACCTAATCACGCTAAACCTGTAGTTAAATTACTTTATAGATCCTTTGTTATCCAGATGAAAGAACAGCTCAGCCCTCACGCAGCACAAGAGGTAGCTGAGCGGGAGAATGCCTCTGCATTGGGCCTTAACAGCCTGGTTATTAAAATCAATAACAGCAATAACTACAGTCCATCTCATTTTTAAGAGAGGGGCGACATGGCATGCCGGTCGATGAATATTGAGCTACATTTGTAATATTACTAATATCATATAATTCCTCTTAACTGGCTGGTGTGAGACTACGGGTGGGAAACACAAATTGAACTGGGCTGTAAGTTATTGAGTGGCTGTTAAAAACAAATGTCACACAGCTCTGTGAAAGTTATTACTTTCAAACAGTTTTTTGGGGATTTAAACGGAAACAAAACGGTGGAAAAGGCAAAAATTAACTGCAGCTCCAGAAACGCTGAAATGGACTCTTGAATCTGATTTTTAAGCATTTTTCACTTAGTTCCCAAAGGTACATAGTGTTCCGGATTGAGACACCCCAGCTTCTCAGCGCCCTGGGGTATTGGAAAGCAATGAGAGGTAAGAGTCCAAATCTTCAAAATCGCCGCCTGAAGCGGTGAAATCTTGGTTGGGAGCAGTCAAGCCACATTGAGCACACTTAGGGGTGGTCAAAATGATTGGAGAGGGCATTAAGCCACATTACCTCTGAAAATGACAGCGTTGCTTTCCCCGCAGATCCAGTCACACATACACCTTTGGAGTACATAACCAATATAGCCTTGCCATTATTGTGCAATCAGTGAGCGCTACAGCGGCAGAAATAACAATGGCATGTTTTTACAACCGATTCTGAACACTGCCTTTCGTGAAGAGCAGGCAACAAGGAGAATGTTATTATGGAGGCAGTAATAAAGTATAAAGTAGTGGGCTAATCTACCCATCATATGTGTACTGATGATTAGCTAAAGTAAAAACCCATTTATAGAGTTATAACTAGAAACAGCAAAGAGCCATAAGGCGAACAAGCTAGCATGTAGCTACACGCTGCTGTGCTGTAAGTACAAGCACAGGTCAAGCCCTCTCTCATAGGCAGCCTGATTCGCGAATCATGTTGATTGTTGTAATTTGCTATACCGCCGCTTTCAACATAATCTTCCAGTATGCCTATTTCTTCAACAATGGCGGGGGATGATTTCTAAACAACAAACAGTGGTTAGCATGCATTCATATGTAAAGTATCCAAAGGGAATCATACAAGAAATTGGTGTCATTACGGGATTTAGAGTAAAGGTATCACAGTGGGGGGAGAAGTGTTCTCTTTCGTTCTGTGCAACTGGGCGGCTGTGGCTCAGTGGTAGAGTCGGTCGTCTCTCAATTGGAAGGTTCGATCCCTGACTGCTACGGTCGCATGTAGAAGTGTCCTCGGGCAAGACACTGAACCCCAAATTGCCGATGGGTATGCCATCGGGTATGATTGGGCATAGAATCCTGATTGGCCTTTCTTCTACATGTTGTTACCAATGAGTACAGAAGCCATACTGATGGGGAAGTATAACCAATCATTGGCCTCATGTCGTTTGCAGGGATGTCTATCATAAGCCCATTTAGGGTTGTTTAGGTGGTAACAAGTGTGATAATGAACGGCAGGGAATCTGTACCTTTCTACTTCGTCCCCTAGGGTGATATCCACCACATGTGATGATGTTTCTTAACTCGTGCACCATTTGCCACAGCTTTATGAATCACTTTAAGATTTCATAATGGAATTTTAAATATTTATGACGCTGGGGCGGCAATGACCACACTGCGGTGGTGCCGCCATCGATAGCCCTATGTAGGGGAAGAAGTGCGGTTACGAGATTCCTTAGTGGGCATTTCAGAACAGACAGCTGGAGATGTTGAGGGCGTTAATAAAAACCTTTGTAGTTTATCTACTAAAATGTAGGAGAATGAAGAATAATAAGTGATTGACGTCGTCAGAATCTGGATTATAGTAAAACTATTACAAACGTTTTCCCTCCCTTTTAAAAGGAAAATCAGACACAGACAGGAGTAGTTGCGTAACTCGCTTCATTATTCACCGCTGGCTTACATTATTTACTTGAATTTCTAAGTGCTTCGAAAGATATTTTTATTGACAAGTTATACCTTAGCAAAACGGATTCTGCAAAACATATGAAAATATGAAAGAAAATGAGGCCACGCTGTGCAAATGGGAAAACAACCACCTCCACAACAGAGAGAAAAATATTTCTAAACCAACCGGCATTTTGGCATTGAGGCCGTGTTATTTGGACTTCAATGACCTCGGGGGGGGGGAAAAGATGGCGGGTGAAAGCGAGACGGGGCGCGGGACAATCATGGCCAGGCCATCATCATTTGTCTCCACCTTCTTTTCTCTCCTCTTTCACCAGTTGACACGGCAAATGGCGTAGCCAGCCCGTGTCACTCAAAAAGCCATTTCTGTCCTCCCAGACCCTGCCTGTGCTGACAGAGTGGGAGAATGAGGGGGAGAAAAAAAAAAGGGAGAGGGGGGAGGAAAATAGCCGACTGAGGCATTTTTCAAAACGGCTTTTTGTCAACTTCTTTGTGCTTGTCAAAAAACGAGAGGCAGCGCCCGGTTGCTAGGCTGGTTGGAAAGTTGTTAGGCAGAGGTTGGAGTTTGAGGGTTGTTAAAGTGGTGGAGACGAGTTACTGAAGAGGTACTCCATGTTGCTGTAAACTACGGTAAAGAGTTGACACTTCAGGCTAAAAGAGTCCGATAGACACAAACACATAAAGTGTGTTATTTCAAAAGGGATGGTATAGAGTAGATCCAGAACCGTAAAAGAATACGCTTCTTATTTCTGGTGGAAAACAATGTACAGGACATTGGTTTTGCCGCTATAAGGGGCGCCATGAGAGCATATTATAGCCAGCTAAAATGAATTTTTAATGTCAACATGTATCCTATAATAGGAAATGATGATCCGACCCCAGCCAGCGGCACGCAGCAGAAAAACCTCGAGACAAATCGCCCTATAATCATTCTTCAATTTTAGGCAATCCAATTCAACCTCTCGGCACGTTCAATCAAATAAATGGCGACCGACGATCAACAAATGAGATGGGGAATGGAGATGGGTGGTGTGTGGGAGAGATAGGAGAGGGCAGACTGATTGAATCAAGTCAGGCCTACTTAGAAGGCAGTCTTTTGCCGGACCGCAAATGACGATTCATTGGCAAATATGATTTGCACTCTATTTTTTCCCTTCATCCGCAACACATTTTGACCATCTGACTGCACTATTACTTGAGCACGGTACTTAATAATCAGTGTGGCTTTAAATAAATGTGATTACAGACAAATTGTACCCTTTTTTTGGCTAGCAGGCCGACCTTTAGGAACATAATGAAACAGAACTCTATTACAGGTTTAAGGAATGGAAAATTAGGTAGGTGGGTGTTATCATCTTTTGCGAGCAATTTCCCAAAAAAGAGATGAATACTCGGGCCTTTCTTGTCACAGAGCGATCCTTGGACACGAGTGAACCACTCAATGGAGTACTGACCTTTAAAGTTAAGAGGGGTTTTCTTTGGTTCTTTTTTTGGCTTTAGCTTTCTTATGACACGCTAAAGCTAAGATGATGAACATAATTAACGAACTCTGGAACTTACAGGAAAGGGACTGGCACCTCTCAAGCAACCAGCCCCAATTCCATACTTGGTCCGTACCGGGACTTGAACCAGCCATCCTTGAGTTCCCAAGCCAAGTCTCTACAGTGTGAGCTACCGACTACCCCATGACAATGTCCACGGTTTGCTTTGATCTCTCCTTTATTGTAAATATTTAGTAAGTCACCAACCTGCATCAGCTTCAGTTTCTTTAGCATGTTGATGAAGCTCCGCCATTATGCCGCCTTTGCCATTTCACATTGGACCAAGCAACGCCGGCGTATGGCCGCCCCAGTGCGTGTTTTTTGACTTTGTTCTGGCATTGCGGAAGCAAAACGTGCGCGAGGTCTAAGCAAACAGCGGATGCTTCACCTACACACACACGGAGCCGTTTTGCCCTGCCGGCTCGGCCTTTTGCACTGACACCGTTTCGCCTCTGTGACTACCTACGCCGACTCAGCGCAGAACGACCTGCTGGGGCGGCCCCAGCATTCCGCCTCTCTGTGTTTTATATAGAGGAGAGGGATGACCGGGAACAGTCATAAGCCCCTTTTACACTGCCACTGTTAACGCCTCGTCTTCTATGTAAAACGCAGGGAGGCGGAATGATGGGGCGAAGTCGTTCCGCCGTAGTAATAGAGGCGGAATAATCCCACCTTGAAAAGGCAGTTATGACTGTTCCAATTATCCTTCTCCTCTGTTTTTTTCCAGCCAATTGGGAAAAAGGAATTACGTATATAAAAAAAAAAAAAACACTGTCAAAAACAAGACTGGGCCTCCAAACACCTCAATAATGAGGAGACGAGGGAGAAAAATGGGACTCACATTTGTGGAATGAGATTCAGATCGAGCGAGCGAGAGAGAGAGTAAGAAGCACATTTCGAGAAGCAAAGGATTTAAAGGAAAGTTAAAAGAGCCGTACATGATGAGGAGTGTGGAAGGCACACGTTTTTTTTGTTCTTTCCCATTCCATCTCCTCCTTCTGTCCCGTAAGACTATGGAAGCGCAGATGCTGCTAATCAGCTTTACCTCAGAGGGGACATGCTCCGACTAGACAATCCACAGAGAGGCAGAGATGATGGAAGATGCAGGACAAGCTATTCAGATATTACACAGCAGAGCTGGGCCGTGCGTCTTGAAATTTTCATCAAGATATATTTGAAATTTCAGACGGTAACAACATGTAGACTTGTACTTAGATTTTCCCCGAATGGACATGATTTAAATGCATTACAGAATGCCAGGACACAAACGGCAATAAAGAAAACAAATGTCAGAACATGATTCAAAAACTTCAAGTAAAAGCTTTTAAATTACATATATTACATGCAGTACATTTCTCCCACAGCTGGGTTCTCTCAGCATTAGAAGAGCGATGACTCAGTCATGAGTCAGTCAACGATGTCAGCGTTGCAGCATTTCTTTACACGCCATCTCCGGGGCTGGGGCTTGTGTCAGAGCACAATCTTAACCTTTTTTTTTTTTTCCACCCGTGGACAACCCATGCGAGATTGTGACACAGTGGCGCAAAAAAACATGGTTCTTTCACAGCTCAACTCTTTATAATACAGCTCAGTACAAAAGACGGGAAGGTTTAGTCATCCATGAAGCTCACGAACAAAAGGGCATGAAAACGTCCTTAAACCAGGTGATGTCACAGGACTTTGTTCGCACAGTTCAATATCGTCTTTTGTTAAGATTCAAACTTTCTAAGGGTGCTGCGGATGACGTCTTGGTTACAAGCGTCTGCCATCGCTTCAGCTGGAAACCGACATTTCTTCACCTGATACTGCAGCGACTAAAGCCAGCATTGTTGCGACTGTCAAGCACTCCCACAGGGTGCATGCATACGAGTACACACAATGTGTAAAGACTTCTACTGTATCAGATCAAATCTCTCACAGCAGAATACCAACAGCATGTGATCATGTGCTTGAGAAATTTGGCTTAAAACGTATTTCCTGCAGGAGCGCTTTTAAATCCACCAGGTGCGATATGTGACAATTGTCCTTCCAAATAGGCCGGATAACAGTCACTTCAAAACAGGCAGCCACACACACACACACACGCTCTGGACAAATTCAATTTGGACAATGTGGCCACAGGCGAGAGCAGACACCCTACTGTATCACGGAGTTACAAGCTACAACAATCTTGTGGCCAGCTCAACACTCGCGCTGCCCAGACTTACAGCCTGAATACCCAATGGGGCACCTTTTTAAGAAGTAAAACCTCAACGCCCCGCAGGCTGTTGTCCCGTGGTATTTCCGCCAGATGAATAAGTGGAGGGCTCAGTTTGTTTCCTCAAAAGAAAATTTAAACCAATGTGCCTCAGTGGTTTCATCAATTTTCAGTCATTTTACTGCTGCGCACAGCGGAGTCCGTAACAAATTGATGGCAGAACAGTGATGGGCGGCGGGAAAAACAAATGGCAGCCTCTTGAAGAAGAGAGTGTCTAGACGTTTAAGTCAGCAAAGCCATCTGCGGGCAAAACGTGCATATGAAAATGCATACGCAGTCACTGTGTAACTATAAAACAAATGGAAGAAAGATGCAGCACATCTGAGTCAACACTTTAGGGACAATAGAGAGGAGAGCCAAACACACAAACATCTATATTGAACATCGCCATGTGTACATGCTGCATATCTATAATCATTATAATCAATGGTGATTGTTGTAAAGAAAAATTACCTCTAAACACTATACTTAAAGTGGTAATCTCGAAGATCTCAGTTTTAGTTCTCTTTGGCAGCAGCTATGGTGATAAACGGTAATTACGGGAGCATACTTCCCAGATATCCAGACAGTGCTGCATGTGTGACGTCCACGGTTGTAACTCTTGATTTTCCTCGCTGACGGTCGCTTTCCTTATTAGACTGTTTGCCTTCATCTGAGCGTCCAATTTGTCTCTTTTTCTTTGGATTTTCACTTATTTTTGAAGTTGTATCTGTAGTCATCCATCTTTTCTTTGTTTGTTCAGCCATAGTAGATTACTGTTTACTCGCAATACTTGCAGAGACCGGAAAAGCAGCCACTTAGCTCCGCCTACCCTCTCTGGCAGACCAACCACTGCTGGCTGATGGAAAACGCGTCACTAACTGGGCGCCGCTTGTGATTTATTCCGCGAAAGTCTGTAATACTGCAAAAGCAAAGGCTTTCATCAGTGGGCCATAGGCTCAGTCACCATTGTGTTACCTCACTGGGCAATAGACAGTGACTTAACAGACATTTATTTAAATGAAAATCTTCCAGATTATCACTTTAACTTTGGTTCCCCTAGCAATAGGTTTCAAGTCAAAACCATCATTTTCAGCATGATGTCAAACAATGAGTGGCAGGGAAACCAAAGCGAAATCAATGTCTGCCTTGGGAAATTACCACTGTTCATCCATGTGTCAAGCCACTACTATGTGTGTGTGGGGGTGAGGGGTTATCATGGAAAAAATAACCCGGCCACACACCAATAAACACAACTAGGGTGCAAGTGACCTAGACTGATGCCATCAGCGAGAGGACTGACGGATATTTTATGGATCCATGCCGCACACAGGCCACTGCCTATTAATCTCCCTACTGGTGCTCTCTCTCTCTCTCTCTCTGCTCTACCAGTAAACAATGACAGAATAACAAGGTACAAAAGCACGAGAAAGATCATGTGAATAAAACATACGGGATGCACTTAGATGCTAAATGTAAGGATGACAGCTTTTAATGTGTTGTGGTGATGCAAAGGAAATTCTGCATGTGTATGTTCAAAAAGTTAAAGAGGCCTATTCCCCTGGTATCATGTACAAGTTAAACATATTACTGCATTATAAAAAGGCACTTAAAGCTACTGTGAGGAGTTTTTGAAATGGTTATGAAACAGACTGAAATTAATTCTGATGTCTCAATATCAGCTACAAAAGCAAACCAGACCATCAGCGACAAGATTGATTATTTCTATAGTTATTTTTAATGCCTGAAACTGCTGGCGGGGGGTAGCTGTCAGAGGAAGCGATTAACTGCACGCTGACTTTGTTTACATTCTCAAAGGCAAAAATTTAAAGTGAGTGATACATATGATTGTTAAAGAAAGCAGGAGGAGATTTTTTCTTAAAAACCACCACTTATCTTCCTAGAAAAATAAAATAGATACAAATATAATATAAATCATCACTTATGGGCCTCTATACATGTGTGTTGGCGAGTGTGTGCAGACCCTTCCTTCTGCATCTATTCTGTTTTGTTTTGCACGGGACGTTTAAAGGAGGGGCGCTGTCGTGGTTCCCTGAGCCAATCACAGCGTATAGGTGAGTGTGGGAGTGGTTCAAATTAGCAACTGGGCCCCATTCAGACCAGCGAACATGGCAAAAGAGTGACGCAGAGTTGGCCTTCTTTCTGTTGGACAGTTGGGTGCCTCAAACTGGGTAGGACAAGCTAACTGGCGGTTAGCATGTTAGCGCAACGGTAACCGGTGGTTAGCATGCTAGTGCAACAGTAACCGGCGGTTAGCATGCAAGCGCAAAGGTAACCGTGATGCTGTCGGTGTTAGCTCGGCGGGGTGGGCGTGTTCTCGCACGAGAGAGTGAGAGTGCGAGTGAGCTTCTGGTGACGAAGAGCCCAGGAGGAGGGGCCCAGTTTGAATGTGTTGTTGACAAAATGCAAGAAAAACATCCTACTTATTAATCCTTTAAATATGTACAGGATAAAATTAGCAAAGAGATAAGAGGTACGGCTTTGTCCACAAGGGGCGCCAAAATCCACACAAACCGAAAGTTCCTCACAGGAGCTTTAATTTCCCACCATCTCATGACTAAATGAGTTTTTATCAAGAAAAATCGAATTGCCCAACCCACATAAGCATGTTTGCACACTACTGGGAAAACAGAATATGAAACTGCAGCCAATTGACTTTTTTAGCGTTTGACTCAGCAAAAGTGAGCAAAAACTGCTAGCTCCCAAACAAATCACGCCTGTTCCATGCTGCGCGGATGTGCCAGTAACCTAAACACAGTTGTCATCAGATACAGCACATGCATCGACACACACACGCGCACTTATGTCGGCCGGATGTCTACCCCTCTACCAGTCGCTAATTTCCTTTGCTACCACAGCTCAGGGCAGGCCAAGCATACCCGTTCTAATCCCCAAAGCTATGTAGAAGTGCTAACATGCGAAAAGGGATTAAAGGCAAAATAAGGCTGTGTCTGCATGTGTGTCTCAGATATGCCTGCATTAGCAGGATTTCATACAACAGCGTAATGTAGAGTAAAAGCACTTCTCGGCAGCAGGCTCAGGGTCTGCAGGTCAGGTTTGTTTAATTCATTCCAATCTTAATGTTTCCAAGTTGAATGCACTTTTAATTTCACTTCCACTGCTTAATATTCCTCTCCTGTCGCAGACTTGCCAACCACGCAGACGCTGAAACGAGAATAACAATTACTGTCAGACTCCTAAACAAGTACAAGTTTATAAGGTGCCACGCCTCACTTAACTGACACCGCTATTTTCCCCCCTCATGCGCGTTAACCCACACAAACACATGTTGCCATGCGTGGTGCTGCTTTGGAGAACTCAATCGACATCCTACCCCTCAGCTCTCCTTAGTGACTGTAAGCGGACTGTGTGGGAGGACTGGCTCTGATAGAATGGACTGCTGTGTTATTGACTTCAATTTAGAAAGTGCTGCCTGCTGCTTTTTCCCCCCCTTTCCCTTTCATAGCCAGGACCCTGCTGGCCCTTAGCCGCAGCCAACCTCCGGGGGATATCCCTGATTACACTGCTACAGAAAACACATTTAAGCAAGGTCGCGGGGTCTGGAGTTCGGGGGAGTGTGGATTGGGGGTACTTTTTTCTTTTGACCCATATTCCATTTCCATCTCTTCATCAAAAACATAGCTTTTATCATATCACTCCCTCCCTTTGTACGGTTGTTTGGCAATAATGTCACCTTCCACTTAGGTGTCTGTGTCTCAACCTGCAGCCCCTCCCTACCTTGCATTGTCTCCTACCTGCTTGGTTGGACAGCTGCTGAGGTGTTGTATCGTCGGAGGCTGTAGGAACACCGGCACCTGCAACATTTGACGCTGTGCTGGCTGCGCTCATAGATTAGACACACTTAGCTTGGCTTCTCAAATCCCCAGTATGGGAGAGAGAAAGCGGATATTACACAGGGGAAAAAAATAACTGGCTGGGAGGTGAGTAGTCGTGTTTGAGAATAGACACAAAAGGGCATGCTCTGTGAAAACACACACAAACCTTAACCTTCGTCTGAAGCACATTCAGGAAAAAAATGTGTTATTATGCTCACATTTGGGGGGCAGAGAGTTGATGTAAACAGACAGCTATCAGTAATGAAATCCAAATTGGACCCATACTACAAAACCGCTCTGTTCTGCTTTCTAACACTGGGAAATCATTGGAAAGCAGTTTGTAATATTGTGTAATCTCTGTACCAATATATCTGGCACAAGGCAAAAAGATTATTGGCATGCACGCTCGAAAATCTCCTTTTGCTCGAAAGCGCTGCCATAAAAAGGGTGTGGCCAGGTGGATTTGAAGAGATGAAAGGCTGTTTCATTCTTTTCCATCCATCAACCGGGTCTGTGCGGTAACGGGCCTCAGTAGGGCTAATCCTCCCCTACATGAAGCTTGATGGAGATTCTGGGATTAACAGCTGCATGGGAATAACGCTGGAAAGGTGGTTACTGTGGCGACGATTTTGGGAAGGGGAGGGTATTTTAAGTTCAGGGTATGATAGGAAATAAAAGAAAGATGGCTACCGTGGGTATAAAACATCAGCAGATAAGTAAATTTTCGCTTTAAACTCTTAAATTCTGCCTAAATGCCGGGTGATTCCCTAAAAAAGCTTGTCGTAATGCTACGACATTATCTTGGCAAGAGTGTGCGCGCGCACTGCCTGCGTAAAGTTATCAACAATATACAAATAAAGACTAAAAAGTCACAGAAACTCGAGCCAATCAATGGAAGTTAAAAACCTTTAACAACTATTAACTAGCTAACAGTTAGCTCACATTCTTGTCACTTAACAACATCAAACCCGCCGAAAATACACTCGCAGTGAAAGCCGATGCTAACAGAGTGAAACATAAACATCAGCGCAAAACTAACTTACACATTCATGGACGCACACACGATAAAAGAGTCCGTCAGTGATCACTGATGTCTCCGAAGTAGGTGCAGTAAACAAGTCCGGGCATGTCTCCCTCACTGCCGTGTTTCAGGGGGATGCTGCATTCAGGTGCGCTCAGAAACGTGAGTGACCAGACACGTGACTTTTGTACAAGCGTGAAGAAGGGTGCAGTTTTTGGCCACTAGACAAGAGTAGGCATGATATCAATTCCACTACAGGGGAGACTTGATGTTCTCTGCCATTAGGTGGAAAAAATGTGTCTAATATATCGATATCGAAAACGGCAATTAGCAAAAAGGATTGGAAAATATCAGCATTTCGGATATTGGCAAAAAATCCAATATCGTATAGTATGGTAGTAAGGGTTTCACACCAAAATATCAAAAAAAAAAAAAAAGAAAGTTTAAGAGGCGAACTACGAGCTTTAATCTTTGATGTCATTGCCTCTAGCAGCAGCATTCATACTTGTTTGTATAGGCTATACAAAAGCTAGTATCAGTATCAGTATCAATGCAACACAACAGCATTTGCTAGCATGCACAATTAATCACTCTTTCAACTCCCCTTTTAATTAAACAAAAACAATTAAGTGAACTGAGACTGCAGAAGTAACACAAATCCCAACATGGGACTGATGTCACATACAATATAATGCAGCAGAGTAAACAACTCGCTCGTCAGGATTTTTGTTTTGACCAAGCCAAGGACATAAAAGCAAAAAGGAAGGAGAGGGAGGAGGAGGAGGAGGAGGAGGAGGAGGAGGAGGAGGAGGAGGAGGAGGAGGAGGGGTGGATCTGAATGAAGACGGCATCTTTGCTCCCGAGGAGCTAAAAGTCGAGAAGATTTAGCTTCTTCCCTCTGCTGTGAATTACTATGTTTTTACCTTCACATTGCTCAGAGAATGAGACATCCATTTCCTACGGCCTGGCAGTTGGCAAGGCAACATTGTGATGAACGCACCAAGAGGGATGCTCCGTGAATCCTAATGAGACGAGCTGACCAATGAAGTGGCCGGGGCAAGACGTGGGGAGCATTAGCATATGCTTAAAAACATATATAATGAGGAATGTGACACAATTGGCACAATGATATAGAGAAGCCTTTAACACAAGAATGGCAGTCTTGAAAATATTGGTGGCAGTAATTGATGACAAGAAAAGATGCTGCAAATTTGAGAGGCCAAAGGAAAAACCCTCATATTACTGAATATGCATGAAGCATCTCCTCCCATCTTGCTATCTTGGCTCATGCTGATTGGGTTAACAGTGCTAACCTACTTGTATCTTTCTTCTGCTTCCAGCTAACACAGCGCTAGGGCTAATCCCTGCTCTGGCAGCCAGTATGAACACAGCTCAACATAATGAAGCCCATTAGTCTGGAGACAATGGCTGCTAGCGAAGCTCAAACACAGAGTAACACAGGATGAGAGACAAGAAAAAAATGAAGTGAAAACACTCATCTTTTACTGTGCGCCTTCAGTTGCCATGACCTGATATTGCCCTCATTTGAGCGCACACACTCCGTCACGCAGACAAAAACATATGCTGAATGAGCAAACACAATTAACTTGAGACCGGCCTGCAAATTGTAGACCAGAGGAACACTGTAGGAAGTAGCAATTTAGAGGAGGAGAGAGACAGGGGGAGGACAGAGGAAGAGAAGGCAAAAGAAAGGAAAGAAAGGGTACAGGAACAGCTCAGCAAGGAGAGGAAAAAGGGGAAAGGAAAATGTAGGGTAGGGGAAGAAACAGGGCAAGAACAAAGGCAGCCTCAGAAGGGTTACGGAAATGCAAAAAAGGCAAAGAAGAAGAAGGAGAAGGAAAAAGGAGGAGACTAAGGGTGCTTTCACACCTGACAGCTTTGGTCCCAACTTTCAGACTTTACTCGGAAAGTCTGGTTCTTTTGGACAGGTGAGAACACGCATTCGAACACTAGTGCGGACCAAACCACCGGACCATGGTCCGCCAGAAAAGACGGGACTTGATTCAGGTGAGAACAAACTGACTTAAAGTAGAGCCTGATATAGGAGGCAAACCAAAACACTGTGCATTGTGGGCCGTTAACGGATGCTGACACTAGCAGAGACAGACACGCAGCCAGGCAGCAAGATGAGTAAAAGACAATTGTGGGGGAGCGACGAGGAAATAGAAGTATGGGCGGACCAAACAGTTTCACAAATGCTTGTGGAAACACACAAGAACACGGAGGTATTCAAACTGTTGAGTGAAAAACTAAAGGGGGATGGAGTTTTTTCCACTTTTAACGATTTTCGATCAGTTCCGACAACAGAACATTGAAGTCCGCGATCGTGTTGAGGGTGATCGAGTGGTGTGATCTCTTTGTGTACTTCAGGGAGTTTTCCCACGTGGAAATCCTGACCAATCAGAAAGCAGTTTCCTTGCGCATGAAAAGTTTTGGTCCGATGGTAAAAGTTGCCGTGTGAACAGAAACCAAACCCGAGGCAAAAACGCAGCATTGTAACAATTTGGTCTTCGGGTCGGATCAAATAAACAGACGCAGCAACGCAAGAGAAGACCAAAAAAAAGTAAAGGATAACTACATGACAAACTGAAACGGAGTATGTATTGGCATTAAACACAACAGGGCATATTGAAGCCACTAAAATACCCTATTGCCCATGATAATCTCTTGATACTCTGGCATATGATTGGTATGTGTGTGTGTGTGTGTGTGTGTGTGTAAGTGTGATGAAAAAAAATGATACACAGAAAAAAAAAATCCCTACCAAGCAGTTTAAGCCCTTACTGGGACAGTGATATCAGCTTGTGTGTGGGTGTGGACGTTAGTCGTAATCTCTCGCAGAATTAATTCCTGGAAATTGAAATGAAAATTGGAAAGGAAGTGTCTTGAAGCAGGTCCTCTACCTCAAGGTCAGTGTCAGTGTTTGGGGGGTGTTCTGTGCGTGTACACACGTTTAAGCATGGCGGCCTGAAAAATTGTTTCCTGAATGGGACATTTCCGGATGCTTAGAGGACACGCACGCACGCACACAAACACAAATGCATAAAATTTGTAACAGCGCTCAGTGCACAAGACAGGCCCAAAAATAGTGTGCCTCTTGTCTCCTTGAGAAAATCTCTCTCTGCCTCACACTCTCTCTCACACACACACACACACACAACCATATGTGGACTGCCCAAGGGCCTATGCTGTAAATCCTTGATCCCGGCAATGGCAGAGGCAATGACATTATCATTAGATCTATCATTCGACTGCGCATCCCTCAACTCCGATTGTCATTGCTGCTATACTATACTGCAGGCCATTCCCCACCCAAATGGAACCACTGACACGCACACACATGCAAACAGACACAGGCTGCTGACCTACATGTGACTGGCCGCAGCCCAGATTTGCCAGCATCCACCTCCGGGGATGGGTTCTGTAATGTTTGCATATAGCCCTCGAACATGTTGGCTGATTGGCGGACGAGCCGCACCAAAGTAGGTCGTTCGGTTGCTCCAAACTACACCCGGTGCTCTCTTGGCCTGGTGCAGGGGGTGGCTCCATTGTGCCTCGGGCGAAGCAGGGAGGGCAAAGGTCGCACAGCGGAGGCACGGGGCTGGCATGACAGCGTGAAGGTCCCATGTTTGTGACAACTCATCAAGCCATCATCGGTTAGCAAGTCCTGGAGGTAAAGGGTTGACAACACTCTTCTTGTCATGATAGAGTATGGATATACTGGCTTAATCTAAACCTCGAAAGTAAATCCAACTCCCCATTGGACTGAACCACCAAATCAGGCACAAAATAAAGGTAAACCCCGAAAAAGGCTGCTACCTTGAAGGCTTTTCTGCTTCACCTCTTTGCCAATGTCAGGAATGCCACGCGAGCTGCACACAGACCAACATTCTGGACCTTGAGAAAACCTTGCCTTGATCAGACTTTGGCTGACAATCAAGCCATGTTGGCCATTCCAGGCCAGGATCAAAGTATAACGCAAGGTGTTGACCACATTTGGTCAGTGGAGCATTGCGGAGTTTGGCAGGCCATGACCCAGGCTCCCTCAGTAGTGAGAAAGCAGAGCATCCACTGAGAGACAAAAATAGAGTGGGAATAGAAAAGACAGGAAAGAGAGAAATGGACAAGGTGGGGGCCAAGAGGAGAGAGCTGTCCTGGCAGCGCTGGTCATGTTATGGGTCAGTGGGTGATTTTGGGTAGATGGTCTGGGATGTGCTGTGCTGGGTGGCTAAAACACAACCTGAACTCCTTCCGGGTCACTTGTTCATCAAATGGTGGCACACGACACCTACAGAACGCTGCACAGCCACCATCTGACACACAAACAAAGCTAGTAGTGCCAGTATGCACACTGTTCTACATCTGATTTTCCTCGTCAATAATCACAAAGAGAACCACGAGCCTTCATTTCCAGCCTGCTCAATAACAGATCAATAAAATTTTGTTGTTGTGAGCGGCACATTTGCAGCACATCCTGCAGTTGTACTACAACCTTTCGCATGAATATATGCATGCATTATCTCATGCTTTCTCTTGCTCGGAGAATGCAGTGAGGACGATGCAGTGCTGCAGCACACCTTTGATATCGCCCTCTGCATGGCCGCAGTGCTGGGGAATCCCTGTGGAAAGGACATAGCCTCTTTCTTAACAAGGAAACCCCCCCCCCCATATTCCTGTGGCTGCCACCTCACTGTTACATGTGCTTCATTGAAGCCCATTCGTATTCAACTGCAGTGAAGTCAAGGAGAAAGTCTGTGTGTGTATGTGTGTGTGTATAATATAGGAGTTGGCTCTATACTCCTGTGCCGGTGGGAATAACGTACTGCGCTACAGGCAGTGTGACCTTTTCTAGCTGGCGTGCTTTCTCTCCTCCCTCTCTCTCTCTTTCACACGCTTACTCTCGAGCTCAGACACAAACACACACACACACCTAGCAGCACTGTCACAGCTAGCGTTACCACCCATCAATTACCCACACGGCTTCCTAGTTTAATGGACATCAGGCTTGTACAAATCATGGGAGATAGAGGGGTGATGGGACAGTAGGGTGCGTTTGCTTTGCCTCTTCTCCTGCGGCAGGAAGGTAAAACATGTCTTGTTTTCTCCTGTTCGCCTTCCTCAACATGACCTTTATGGCTGTATGCTTCTTGAAGCGACAGTTTGTGCTCAAATTGAGGGTTAAGGCCTGCCTGTTTAGAGTGCTCTAACAACCTGGAGAGGCATACATGACGAAGTGGGATGGAGGGTAGAAGAAATGCAAAAGGTCTGTATAGAGAGTGTAATATATGATATCAAACGAAAAGACATCATTTTCAGTTGTCTTTTATTTATTCTCAATAATACATCTTGCAAACTTAAACGCTATTCAAACAAAAACAACGATATTCCAACAAACCCAAAAAGTTAAACTGAAGAGGGGATTTGTTGATGTACACATTGAAAAGCCAACAGAAATAGATGCAATTGTAAGCTCGTGGGAGATTATATATTAAGAGATAGGCAGCCGGAGATGAAGTAGAGTGACACACTGACGGGTGAAGAGTGAGCAAAGAAGGAAAGACAGCGAGGAGGGTGAGGGTGGAGTGGGTGGGTGGGTGGGGGTAGTTAATGCACAAAACACACTGCATCAAACCAAAGCACAGCTCCGAGCAGGATGCGTCAGCAGTCCATTCATGTTCCTCTATTTTCCACTAAAGGACAAAACGAAAAGAGTGAGAAAGAAAGGGGAGATAAAGAAAATCAAAGATAACGAAAGAGAGAGCGGAGAAGGGAAAGAGAGGGTGCATCATGAGAACAAGCGAGGGAGCGAGAGAGTGAGAGAAACAGTGTCCCATCTGCCTGCCTTTTCTACCAAAGCAATGCTGGAAAGCTTTGCCAGACTCGTTGGAATGGCTGGATTATTGCCGGAAAGGAGGGGGTTAAAATCTGGTTGCTGTGGGGATGCCACTGTCCATCTCTGCCTTTTGCTTGGACAGCCTGTCTATTCCCCTAAGCCACACAAAGCCTCAGAAAGCCACAGAACAAGAGACTGTGAGCATTAAAAAAAGAGAGCGGAGGACAGCAGGAGAAAACTGGTTTTTGAAGAGGTAGATCTCTAAAAAGGTCTGAGTGCTTTGAGCCTACCCAACTACCTTAGGACACTGCAGAGAGAGCAGGAGGGAGGCAGTGGGAGAGAGAGAGAGAGAGTGTGTGAGAGAGAGAGGGAGAGGGAGAGAGAGAGAGAGAGATCCAAGCCGGTGCACGCTCTCTCTTTTGCTGCTACAACGGATCTTTTCCACATCGACGCTACTGTTAACGTCACGCCTGTAAGCCGTGCGCTCGCCCGGCGCTCGCCTTCCCTATCTTGCTCCTCTCCCCATTCGGACGCTGCATTAGCAAGGGGGTGCTGATCACCACGAGGAGAGGAGGGGGAAAAAAAGAACTAGAAAACAAGAAGAAAAAAGAAACAAGCCGGAGAGAGGAAGGAGAAACTGCGTACCACCCCTCCTCCCTCTAACCCACCTCGATCAACCCAGCTACAACACCCCCACTCCTCCCAGCACCCCCTTCCATCCCCCACCCCGCTCCCTCTCTGAAGAAATTGACGGATTATTGGGAAGTGCAAGGGAGGCAGGCTGCAGCTGCTGCTGTGTGTGCTCGCTACTGCTGCTGTGTGCTGCGCAGGGATGGTGTGTGTGCGTTTGCAAATGCTGCTGTCGCCACCACGGCTGCCGAGGCTGGAGCGTGTGGCTAGTTAAGAGGAAGAAGAAGCTAATGAAGGCAGTGTGTGTCGCCTAGCCTTTTCAACCCCCCACAGAGGACTCCTGGGGGAAAAAAGGAAAAAAAAGACAATTTAAGTGGACACGACGCCAAATTACGAGGGACGCAAGGGGAAGAGAGTGAGAAAGAGGTAAAAGGGCTGTCAGACTGACCAACCGACCAACTGATTGACCACTAAAAAGTGAACAGAGGAATACTGAAAGGAGGGGGTCTGCCTTTTTTTTCTGGCTTGTAAACCTCTCCACCAAACCATCGCATACAAAAGGAAAAGAACATTTGGAAGGACTGTGGAATTTTCATTAAACCTTCTTCAATACCACCCCCACCGACCTCCCTCTTTTCATGCTTTCTGTCTTGGCTTTTGTGCACAAAAAAACTGTGCATGTGTGATTGTGTGGTCGCCTGTGCTATGGAGACCTGGGTAAGGTGTCTAGCAGGGGGATCAACTGTCGGATTCCAAGGACAAGCGAGAGAAGAGGAGCCGACAGCAAGAAGCGAGCCAGGGAGCACTGCTGCTTTGGGAGCCTGACTGGATTCCTATCTGCAATCTTTTTTTTTTCTTTTTCTTTTTTTCTAATCAACAAGGAAAGGGAGACAAAAAACACTCACAAAGGGCCTTTCGAACCTTTCTCTTTGGATGTGTGGATTTACAAAATAGCTCTGGTTAAGCTCTATGGCATTGATACCTGTTTTGTCAGAGCAAATATAAAAAGGCTTTCTTTGCTGCTCTTGGGATATACATACAACTGATGTGATTACCACAGCTCTTTCTGGTTGCAAACAGGAGGGAAGCTATATATCTCAGTTGAAGGACCTGTTATAATAACTTGAGGTAGGTGTCTAGTGTTTCAACCCCTCTTTGCATCAATTTGTAACACCCTACCCTCCCTTCTGTCTTATGATAAGGTTTTGGGTTGCTTAATTTACCATCATGTCCTTCTCATACACACGTTTCAGAAAAGCCAGCCCTTTCTCCCCTCCCCTTTCTTCCTGCCACTGAGCACAGTTCATGTGTATAAACCATTGCTTGATTGAGAATAGGTCAAGCCCCTTTTCCCTTTAGAGAGTAACAAACCCAGGTCCTTCCCTTGCCTCTTCAGTTCCCTTAACCTTTTTACTCTGGTCCCTTTAACACTACTACCAGCCAACAAGCTACTTTCCCTATCCCCAAAGCCCCCAAACACCCCCAACCTCCCCCCCAGATGATGCTGAATTATGAACGTGCCACATCATGAGTCTCCTGGGGCGGGTAGCTGTGCATCGTGCCAGGAAAGCCGCCCTGCTCTGTGTAGTCTTCCTGATGGCGCGAGCGTGGAGCAGCGCCTCCCTGGCCTTGGCGGGGGCGGCGGTGTCTCAGGGACCCCAGGGCTGTCCACCGCAGTGTTCCTGCAGTAATCAGCAGGGGAAGGTGGTGTGCACCCGTCGTGGCCTCACCCGTGTGCCCCCTGGCATTCCTGCCAACACGCGACACCTCAATCTAATGGAAAACGCCATCGAGGCGGTGCAGGCTGACTCCTTCCGCCACCTGCACCACCTTGAGGTGCTCCAGCTTGGGCGAAATGCCATACGGCAGATTGAGGTGGGCGCGTTTAATGGACTTACCAGCCTCAACACACTGGAGCTGTTTGACAACCGGTTGACAGTGGTGCCCAGTGGGGCCTTTGAGTACTTGTCTAAACTAAGAGAACTGTGGCTGAGGAACAACCCCATTGAAAGTATTCCCTCATACGCCTTCAACCGGGTGCCCTCACTAATGCGACTGGACCTGGGAGAGCTACGGAAACTGGAGTACATCTCAGAAGGAGCTTTTGAGGGCCTACAAAACCTCAAGTACCTCAACTTGGGCATGTGCAACATAAAGGGTGATATGCCAAACCTGAGTCCCCTCAAGGGCCTGGAGGAGCTGGAGATCTCTGAAAATCTCTTCCCAGAGATAAAGCCAGGCTCCTTCAAAGGCCTGCGCTCCC
The DNA here is from genome assembly GCF_022749685.1 of Semicossyphus pulcher. Taxonomy (NCBI): domain Eukaryota; kingdom Metazoa; phylum Chordata; class Actinopteri; order Labriformes; family Labridae; genus Semicossyphus; species Semicossyphus pulcher. The sequence goes on from NW_027211694.1 coordinate 8,006,442, forward strand.
TGAAAAAACTATGGGTTATGAACTCACAAATCACAGTGATAGAGCGGAATGCTTTTGACGACCTATCTTCGTTGGTGGAGCTTAACCTCGCCCATAACAATCTGAGCGCTGTACCACATGATCTGTTCTCCCCGCTCAGGTACCTGGTGGAGCTCCATCTCCATCATAACCCTTGGAACTGTGGCTGTGAGGCTGTGTGGTTAGCACGCTGGCTAAGGGAGTATATCCCTACTAACTCAACTTGCTGTGGACGTTGTCACTCACCTGCCAGCATGAGAGGTCGACAACTGGTTGAGGTGGACAGAGGAGAGGGCGCTGCAGTCCAGTGTTCTGCACCATTCATTGCTGATGCACCAAGGGACATAAACATCTCAGCGGGGCGAGTGGCTGATCTTCGTTGCCGCACAGCCCAAATGTCTTCAGTGCGCTGGCTCCTACCCAATGGGACTATCCTGACACATGCCTCTAGTCACCCGAGAATATCTGTCCTCAGTGATGGTACCCTGAACTTCTCAAATGTCCTGGCAGCAGACACAGGAACCTACACCTGCATGGTGTCCAATGCAGCTGGGAACTCCAACGCGTCAGCCTACCTCAATGTGAGTGCAGCTGAGCTTAATACGTCCAACTTGAGTTACTTTACCACAGTGACTGTGGAGGTCTTGGGGCCAACCACTGAAATGCCCAAACCTAAAACCACAACAACTACAGCTGCTGCTGCAGGGGCTGGGGTGGCTGGAGGAGGAGGTGTAGGCCTAGGGACAACAACAACAACTGCCTCTCCTTCAGTCTTTCAGCCAGTTTTTATCTCCACCCCTACTGTCTTACTGCAAAGCACTGACAGTCCACCAGGCGCAGCTAAGCCATCTGTGGCGCCAGGTGTCCAAGGTGCCACAAGCAAGCCTGGCAAGTCCGTCCCAAGCCTAGATGAAGTGATGAAGACCACTAAGATCATAATAGGTTGCTTTGTGGCAGTAACACTGCTGGCTGCTGTCATGCTCATCGCCTTCTACAAATTGAGAAAGCGCCATCAGCAGAGGAGTACTGTGGCAGCTGCCCGAACTGTAGAGATTATTCAGGTGGATGAAGAGGACCTTCCACCACCAGCGTCTGCAGCTCAAGAGACAGCTCTTACATTGCCTGAAATCCGGGACCATAACAACATACACAAACTGGACTTTATCAGCCACAAGACTGACTACAGCTTTCACAAACCCAAGGCTGAATACAAAACTCAGCCTGATTTCACACTTCATAAGCCGAAGGCTGAGTATACCACATATAAGCCAAATATGGACTTCAGTAGTCACAAATTCATCCCAGATTACAGCACTCACAAATCTACACCAGATTTTAGCCTTCATAGACCAAAGCCTGACTATAGCCCATTTAGACCGGACTACAGCACTCACAAACCTAAAGCAGAATACAGTCCATTTAAACCAGACTTTGGCACTCACCCGAAGGCTAAACCAGACTATAGCCCCTTCAAACCAGATTACAGCACTCATCCAAGGCAGAAAACAGACTTCAGCCCATTCAAACGAGATTACAGCACCCAACCAAAACCTAAACATGACTACAGCCCATTAAAATCTGACTACACACAACATAAACCTAAGGCAGAATACAGTCCATTCAAGCCTGACTTTGGCACTCACCCAAGACCTAAAGCTGATTACAGCCCGTTTAAGCCTGACTATAGCACTCAGCCTAAACCTAAAACAGACTACAGTGCCCAGAGATCTAAAACTGACAGTACCTACAAACCCAAGGACCCTTACACCCCCCATAAGACTGCACCTGATTACAGCGCCTTCAAGACTGACTTCAGCCCCCACAAAGCGGATTACAGCGCCTTCAAGTCTGACTTTAGCCCACATGCTCAGAGACCTAAACTGGATTACAGCCCACACAAAATGGACTACAGCCCCCATAAAGCGGACTACAGCACTCTAAAGCCCAAATACAACACCTACAAACCAACTGGTCACGGGGCTAAATGGACAGACAACAATGTTGGGAACTCTTTGCCTCGAACCTTGCCCAGCACCATCACAGCAATGGCTGAGCCCTTTGTCATAAAAACTCACACCAAGGAGAAGGTACAGGAGACTCAGATTTGAAAAAGGTCCCCAAAAGGCCCCCACTCCTTTCCCTAGGTCCCTAGCTCCCACCCCTGACCTATGCCCCCCTTCGTCATTTCCTCATAAAATCATGCAATAGAATGCACAACGAAAAAAGGACAGGAACTACTTTTTTGTACAGAGTGCAAACTTAAAGACTGATGATTTCTTGTTGTACATGCTTATAAATAAATATATATATGGACAAATTGAAACTACCATGGGCTGGTGATAGAGAAACATATATTAAAAAGAAATTGAAACTATTTTCTAACTTGTAACTTCTATTTAAAACAATGAGTTGTTTAAGATGCTGTCTTGACTTTGACAAATGAGGGTAGTGTTGTTTTAAAAAGGGGCATTCTGTGTGATTTTTACACCATGCTACAGAGAATGCAGTGAAAAGAAAAAATATTTATACTGAGAAGACTTTCTTTAACAAAAACCGAAAAAAGATCAGTGTCGATCTTTACAGGTTTATCTTGTAAAAGCACCAAGAATTTGTACTGTGCCAAATGTTATAAAATGCAATAAAAAGGATTTTTGGAAGAAAAAAGGAAGTATTAGAAAGATGTTTTTTCCCCTTTGCTTCTTCTCCTGGCGTATACTGTAACGATCAGCCAAATGCTTTAGACACTGCAGTAAGACGCTGCAGCTATACTTTAACCCTACGTGTGCTGAATGACTCAGGCAGAATGAATCACGGTGCAGAAATGGATGGTGCTTTCTTAATTCTCTCAACACTTGCTAGTATATTCTTTGTGTACAAATACAAGAGTAATGTTCTGTTTTTATTCTACATCGCCAGAGAGTTTCATGGTGCTTCATCGAGGTGTGGCTGATGAAAAGCATGCAATTTATTTATGTTCTCAAGTTCTACAAATGCCTTAAGATGTTCAAATATGAAGCAATGTAATGTCCACAGAAATGCAGTAGCAGTGCTCATAAAATCTAATGTTAATTGGAATGCTTATTACATAATGCTTTTCAATGATGCAAGGTGATTGTGTTACCGAGTTCATTTTCTACATTACAAACTGGTAATATTAATCATGTATCTAATGAGTGAAAAAGGTGATAAATTAAGGTAAAATAATGTTTGTGTGTTAAGACTGTCTTGCACTTTGCCAAACATATAGATCCTCATTTCACTTTTCATTGCATTGCCAGCTGTTGTGCCGTCATCAATCAGTATGGGGGCTTTTTATGGTGACAAATGCATTCGGGCCTTGCTGTTAACTGTGCATTTTTCATCTTTGACGATATCACCCCTCTCAGTCATAATACAGCCTCACAGATCTCTGCCTAACAAAGACGGATAACTTACAACATACGTAGTGGTTAGTATCCATGTATTAGGCAGGTGAGGCAGCTAATGTGGGATTGAAGACGAAGTAGTGCTGTTGCATTCTTTCACTCTTCTATTATTAAATGACAGAAGTGCGTATTGTAGCTCAAGCTCAATGGATGATTTAAACGATAAAAGACAAAGAAATGTGGTGTGAACTATCCCAGGAGAAGATATCAGCTAAGAACAGAATAACATGTTTGGAGTGGGCGACAAGGGTGAGAGATGACAAAGACAATACTACAAAAGGACCGCAGGGGATTAATTGGAAGCTGTGTGGACAATAATCGTCATGGCCAACACAGATATTCTCATTTGTGTCTATAAAGCTGCAAATTAACAAAAAACACAATCAAGTAGCCTTTGAGGATGCATGATGTTCACAGGTGTGACAGTGTGACAGTTCTGCCTCTCTACGATGCTGCATTTAAAAAACTGAAAAAGGAGAAATAAAAAAGGCAGAATGAAAAAAAAAAAAAAAAAGGTGATAAGGAGAGGTTAAAATAGCGTACCTCAAAAGGAGCGCAACAGTTACCTGAAAGCATGTTTCGTGCTTAACCTGAAGTAGTCACTCTCAGGCGAGAAGAGTGTTTTTGCGAGTGTGACGGCCAAGCTATGAGAAATTAGGGAGTGACAAATAGAGGGAGAAAGTGAGATAAGAGACGGAGATTAAGAGGACAGCTGAAGGAGGAGCGTGCATATTTTGCACGTGTGTTATTCTTGCAGCTGTTTTTAATGGATATTTTGTTATTGTTAAGACAGGTGTGTTTTAAATGTGTCATTTAACACAGTTCCTACATTAGTTAGTGGTAGAAGAGACTACTATAAGTGGCAAAATTGAACAGTACAAATAAAAATTATTTAATGTATCTTTACCATCTTATGGACCAAGGACATCTTGTACGTACAGACAGTGAGACACATTCAGATTGGTTACACATCCAGTCGTCTCAACTGCATCAGCAGGGCCCTCAAAACAGCTCAACAGAATCAACTACAGCTCCCGCTATTTTCCCCCCCATCTTGCAATGTCTGCTTATAACTCAGCCTGCATTTAAATACAGAGCATTTACAGCAGCTGCAACAAATGGGGTAGATGAATCAAACATGCACGTCTGTCTGTGTGCAACCAGGTACGTGTGGCTTCTGTGGCAGCTTGTGTACGAGGACGATAAGAGCTGCATGTTAAACCTGAGTATGGAAAAGTGAGCGAGATAGCAGAATGATATAACTATACTTCCAATTTAACATGCCACTTTTAGGTTATAGGGGTATACCACGTCTCTGCAACAACACTGTACTTTGTTGCACATCATCCCCTCTCTCTCTCTCCTCTTGTTTCCTGTCTGTATCAGATTTCAAACGACAGCAAATTGCCAAAACAGGAATCTTTTCTTTAAAAGAAAAAAGGAAGAAAGAAAACATTTCATACTGTACTGAGTGTTTGTCACTGTGCTGACTCATACCACTCACAGCATGCCTTTGTCTCCCACTCCTGTTGTTTACTTGTAATTGTTTTGATATCATAGCTATTCAAAGCTTGAGTGAGTCTCCAAAGTGAAGCAGGTGAGCGGAATGTTCCGGCGCAGTTAGCTACTTGTTTGAGCTAAATGGTTAGCGTAAATGGGTTAAATGTTGTTGTATGAAAAGATCTGTTAAAGTGTTAAGTTGTAAACTTGGCGATACTCTTCCTATGTTTAGTATGGAATAGCAGGGCTTGTGCTACTTCTGTGTTGTGCTATGTGGTCATATATTCGGGCTGCTCTGTGCTATAAAAGGCTCTGTCATACTAATCAGTCAACATTGCTACAGGGTCATCAATCAGCCAATCAGCTAGCCAGCAACTGAAGGGCCCGTCTCCATGGGAAACACTTCTTCCCCTCCATCCCTTCCTCCTCCTCCGCATCATGCCTTTTTTTTTTTTTTTTCTGTCTGTGCTTCATTAGCAATCATGAAGCCATTTGAAAGAGGAAGCAAGGCAAGATGCACCTACTTACACACAGCTCACAGAGCCCGGGGATGGAGGGGAGGGAAGAAAGGAGAGGATGGGAGATTAGAGAGAGAGGAGGAAGATGATAAAGCGATACCAGAAATCGAGATGTAGGAAAGCAAGACAGATTGCTCGAGAGAAGTTATTAGGTCACAAGGAAAAGTGAGAAATTCAGCCAAAACTGAGGGTTAGAAAAGGGAGCAGAGCGAAGACGCAAACAGCAGACGGCAAAGGAAAAAAACAAGGTATACACTGAGAAATGAGGCGGTGTAGGATGGCTGATGGTACATAGAAGTGTTCAGGGGAGAAAAAAGAAAAATGGGTAAGAAGGGAAGGTGAAGGGAAATCAGAAGATGTAAAATAGGGAGGGAGAAAGAAGAAAAACAGAATGAAAAAAAAGAAAAGCCGTAAGATGTTAAAATTGATTAAAATCAAATGAAAATGAGAGAAAAAAGAAGAAGAAAGGGGAAAGCAAAGCAGGGAGAGAGAGAGAGGAAAAGAGAGCAAAGGCGCTTAGGAGAGGAGTAAGCAGAGCAAATGTGATGCAAGAGTGCCAGCTACAGATGGAATGGGGGATATATATCCTGGCCATCATGGCTCCTGCATGATTGGTGAATGGCCTGGACTGCACCACGAGGGGTGTGGTGGTAGGGGTGGGGGGGTGGGGGGGGAGAAGGGATGGAGTGTGATTTTATAGCACAGTGCAGCAGATAAGAAGTGCTGATACCAGTAATGGACTGGACCACTGGGGGTACTTGAAGAAGGGAGACCGGTGAATATGAAGGCAGAGAGGATGGGAGGATCAAGGGGTCAGCGCAAATGGAACTGCAGGGACGATAACTGCCACAGTGCAGCCATGTGAATGCGGATGCGTTTCCAGCGTGAGCGAGAGGACAGCAGAGTTTTCACAGGTTAAAGCCTTTAAACCAGCAGGAACGAATGATTTACTCCGTTTGAAAAAGGAGCTCATTCTCAGTTTAAAAAGGGATCGGAGGACATTTTCAAACCCAATTATTTTGATGCAATCTCTTAATTAGATTTTTTTTTTCACACGTTGTAAATTACTATGCAATGAGGCGCAGAAGATGGCTGTATTAAAATGTTATTCCATTAAAATGACCAAGACCAATAGGCCTTTTAATCTCAATTGCATCCGTCATTCCTCAACTAAAGCTCCTGACTCAGCCGAGTCAATATGGCAGAACACTTTTAGACACTTTCTGCATCACTCACAGAGGCTCGAATTTACATTGTTCTAATCACTGACTGCTGAAGTTGAACTAATAATTGGCAACTTCTATTTCTTGTTCAAATGAAAAGGATATATAACAAGGTTAAAGAAGCATGTGTTATGCATTCTGGGGCTTTGATTCCACTCATGCAGGTGTCTTTACGGGGCTAAGCTAAATGCTAATTCTCGGTAGAGTACTGCACAAGCGAGGATGAAAGGTGTTTCTTCGCCTTATAGCATGTTTTGCTAGCTTTTTTTGGGAAGATAGCCGGCCCCAAATGCCTCGAGCATAATTACACGATTCAAAAACCTCATCAACTTGAGCTTTGCTGCAAAGATGGCGCCCATCAAATGCTTTAATTTTCCCTTCATGCATTTGTATATTCAGAGCTTTAACCGATTACGTATGAGGTGCTGGTTTAGTACAGATGTGCCGCATGTACAGAGGCTACAGTCCTCGACGCACTGATCGCAGGTTCGACTCCCGGTCTGCCGGTGCATGTCGTCCCCCACTCTCCAAACATTTCCTGCCTCTCTTCAGCCGTCCTATCGAAAGAGGCAAAAGCCAAAATAATCTCAAAACAAACAAACTTATAATGAACATAATCCAGCCAGTGATCCACTCCCTTGAAAGAGCCTGAAATCTCTACCCCTAGCTTAAGCTAGCTAGGAGTGTGTGCTACACATGTGGTGGGATTGTTTGTGTGAGCATTAGCCAGTGTGCTAGTGGAGCAGACAGGAGGCTATTCTAAGCAGGCCTGCGAGCGCGCTGCCATGTGAGTCAAGATGAGTCAGGGTTAGAGGGTTGTTTGGTCCTAATGTCAAATAGAGGGACTGGACGGGATGCGGGGACGAAGGTGGACACTGGATATCATGTATGCAGAGAGGAAGGACATGCTCATTATGGGAGGAGAGGACAGGAATGCAAAAGCACCTTTTCTTTAACATTTGGAGTTAACACCTTCTTCTTTACTTATTTAAAAAGATGTTTCATATAAGAATACATTGCCTTACACATTTAAATGTTGTCTGGAATATCAAGACGCTTGAACCAAGGAGGCAAAGGTTTCTGTAGGTGTTGTTGGACTGGAGGAAATGATGAAGGGAGGTTGATGTTTGCCGACTTTGACCGTGTGAAAACTGATGCAAATATCCATATTCAGTGACCAGCTGGTGGTTTGATTTGTTGTTACTGAGGTCAACAGAGGCGGAAGAAAAAATTTCATCACAGTATACTCCTGGCAGCGAGCCCAGTGCCGTCAAGGCTGTGCTGCTGAATAGGTGCATGCCAACAGATTTTATTGGATATACACCGCAGTCAAACTAACGCTAGATTCTGTTGCTAAAACTGAATGGCAGGTGGGCTGTGCGAGCTATTTTTGCCACATAGAGGACCACTCGAGTGCGTTACTCCCTCTGAGACGGATTTTATTGCCCTTTTGGTGGGTGAAAAACATCCCTGTATTTTCTTAGCAGCCGCCGACGATGAAGCCTTACTTTTATGATCCTGTCCAGTAGCGGAAGCTGAGGTGTGTGCGCGGTAAATCATGTCTACTGAGAGCAGCAAAACAGGGGGACTGAGACATATGTGTGGTGGTGGTGTGTTTGAGGAACACATATAAAGAGAGTCACAGAGACATAAAAGAAGGCACATATACACAGAGAGAAAAAAATGAAGCTGTTGATCATTAATTTCACTGCTTTTGTCAGGATTTACAGCGTGGAGAGAAATCATGATCGCAGGCAGCATCACCAAGGTTACTGTGCTCAGGATCACTCACTCACAGACGCACGAGAGAACAAACATCCAAGGCAGTTTAAATGCTCTGAATGCTGTTTTATTTATTCTTATTGTATCAAAATATTGGTTCTTTTTTTACAACCTTTAGAGGCACAAATTCCCCAATTCAACTTTTGTACAATTTAACATTTTAGGTAGCTTAGTGAGGCGACAGTGCGGACCATAAACAACCACAACAAACAGTCAGAGATGTCTGTTTACGGTCTCTGAAATGTGCATTTCCCAGTCTAAAGTATGGACTGTGTAGTTGCAGCAGGTGAAGAGAGGTATAATTAAAGGGGGGTATTATGCTAATTTCAAGCTTCATATTTCACTCTGTAATACCTGTGGAGTAGCTTAGCATAATTTACAGTTAAAAAAAACTCCTTATTTTTCTCACACTGGTGCTCTGCGCAGGCCCTCTTACAGCCTCTGCTTGAAACGACTCAGTTCAGCTCCGTCCGGTTTTGTGACGTCACAAAGGGCAGCGTGTAGAAAAAAAACTATGTGAAACCTGGCATTCACAGCAGCCTGCAGACTGAGCTGAGAAGCCTGGGGATTACTCCAACATACTTTTACCTACAGATTTGAAACTTCACCCACGTTTAGTCTGGACAGCCAACATTGTAACATTCTATATATATATATGTCTTAAAATGTAAAACAGCATAATACCCTCTCTTTAAGCATAATGAAAGCAGGCCTGGTCGTTTGACAACCCTTTTGTTTCAAAATTCTTCGTTTTACATCAAACACGTCGCATCACCCAGCCACAGAAACATCACTATACTGTTGTATATACAGCATAGTTAACGTGAGAAACCTCCATTCCTTCATGTCAATTCAGAGACATTCAGACATTTACATTCACGTTGTCATGTTCAGATTCTCCTACTTAAAAAGGTGAGCAGATGTGATTTCTTTCCAGACTATTTTTGTACTTTAGTTTCCATGGCGCTCCAGCATGTTACCATGCAAATTCAGAGTCCAAGAAAGACCAGAAAAGGCACATACACACACCGTGCTGATAAGAACATCTATTCGTTCCTTAGACTGTACAAACTGCCTGAAAGTTAAGTTTGCAGATTACTGTGATCTCATCTTTGGATGAGGATGAGCTCATCTGGGTGTAGACATTTTGGTGTGGAGGGATGGAATAGGGGTGACAAAATGGCCTCCTGCATTGCAGGAGACGTTAAAGAAATGAGGGAGTGTAGGAGTGAGAGACAAGGGTGGGAGAATTAACTGGAGGTGGGGAGTGAGGGCAACACATTATCTATGACACCCTGATTTAGTCGTTCAGAGGGTAAGTGGAAAAAGGATAGGAAGAGAGAGAGAGAGAGGAAGGCAAGAAGAGGGGTGAGGGGAAAGAAAGAGGAGAGCTGATTGAGATAGATAAGTTGCTATCTGTTGGCTCAGTATTCGCTCCGTAGTAACTGCAGGATCAGGAGTTTACACTGATGTGGACTTCAACATGACGAGCTAACGCCGAACGCAGCATGGCACATTAAAGCGCGTCTGACGAGCTGCGTCGAGCATCCGCCGGTTTGAAGCGCGGTTTTCATGGGGTGGCAGAATAATTCAGCTGCTGCAGCAAACTGCTGTGTGTGTGTGTGTGCAGTTGGGTCAGCAGCGATCTTTAAAGATCAAACAAATCAATAGCCGACCTCAGTTTGCAGTGGACGAGTGAAGCCTCACTGCAGTGTAGGTAGTGAAGTCCTCTCTCGCCTTCTGGAGTTTTCTTTGCTTCCGAGGCATTTGGAATTTTGTCAGGGTTTGATTAATTAAGTTATCTAAGTGGGATGAAATCTTGGTAAACTCAAAACAGAAGGGAGGTGAAATGAAGCTAAAAAACTGCAGGGTTCAGGCGCTGATGTCAGCCAAACGTTTAAATGGATCCCAAAAAAATGGTGTCTCCAAACACGCCTGTTTAAACGCCGGCCCTGACTTAAAAGAAAGGGATTTGGGTTTGCAGGCACATCTGAGGAAGCAGTGAGACAACTCGACTGTTTGAAAACATTAAGCTCATTCCCTTTAATTCTGACTTCAAATACATTTGGTTGCATTTCCAGCACAAAGAGGAAACGGAGAGTACAAGTGCTGTGAAGTGGTCTTTTGTGGTGTAAGGGATGCATTTGTTTTGAGATTGAAGTGCAGAAGTCGGAAGAGAAACGCGGTGTATTTGCATGTTGCAGAATTACCGTCAAATGTCCGGTGGTTTCAAACACACGTGTGTGGCTGCATGCCGTCTGTGTAAACGAGCTTGTGTAGGAGTTACTGCAGGTGAACCTGTGCCAGTCTAACTATGCCTCCTCCGCAAGAAAAAACTGATCAAAGCGCATGCCATCTCGGAAAACCGACAGCAAAGAGCATTTATATCCAGCAGCTGCATATTTATGTCAGACAGGGAGACAACACTTAAACTTTAACTCGGCACTGGCACAACCTCCGAAAAGAAGTCTTTGAAAGGAGGGGAAGTAATTAGAAATGTGAAAAGATGTTAATTGGAAGTTGGGACTTTTAAAGCTCACATATTTACATAAAGGAAGGGCTTAAGGCGTGCAAATACAATAAACCAATTATTCAGGGTCAGCACGGATCCGTCATCAAATCTCAAGTGCCAGAAGGTCTACAGCTACATATAATGCGTAATGATGTGTGCAGAAGGGAGGATTTATTATGCGGATCTATTTTTATTACAAGTGCAGACGCCTTCCTTGGACAATCACTGTTTTCATCGCCGCGTTAGCCGTTTCAGAATCAGGAACTTTTCAACAAGAGGCTGAATCATAGGCGCTGCGTGGCCCCGAGCGGAGCGCGACCTCGTCGGCCCGGATGATATAAGAGCACCTGCCCGACGGGGGAGCCAATAATTAGACAGCCAGTTATACTGCACTCCTCCCCTCACCTCTCTCTTGTCCCTCACTCCAGCTAATTAAACACGACCAGACACATCAAAGATGTATGTGTGCGAGCGGGCCTGCGTTTGTTCCTCAATTACAGATTTGTTGTTGTTGCAGAAAATTACTTCAAACCACGTCGGTTGGGGATGTACTATGAGAGTGTAAACATGAGGGATTAGTGCCACAAGTCAGGAGAAAAAGTAAAGCAAGTAGGTGGTGTTATGCATCAGTGGTATGAGAGGCAGAAGGCCTATAGAGGTAGTACTCCAATGGGAGTTTAATACTATGAGAGGGTGAAGAGGAGGATGGGATGAGTACATAGAGGGAGAAGAGGGAAATTATCAAAGAGAAGAAGAAAATGCAGGAAGAGTATGCAGAGGGAGAAAGGTGAGAGGAGAGGAGAGGAGAGGAGAGGAGAGGAGAGGAGAGGAGACTTGGCAGGCGCTCACCCTCCCACTCTGTTGGCAGCAGAGGCACAAACTGTTTGCTCACAGCAGTACATGCATCTATTAGTATTGTTCCAGGAGATAATAACTCTGAGAGTGTGTGTGTACGTTTGTGTCGGGGGTTATACATGTGTGTTTGAGAGGTAATTCTCACCCCAAAGTGGTAAACGCATTGCTAGGAGGTGACAGACCAACAATACGGAGAGGCGTGTAAAATGCATGCGTTTGTCTGCCTGTGGGTGTGTCAGACTTTAGTGCTGAGTGTCAGCAATATGGAAACACCAGAGGATGTGGATATGGTGCTAGCAATAGCATTAGCAGTAGCGGACAGGCTATAAAAACTGCTTCTTCAGTTCACTAGATGGTGAGTTGTTTTCTGGCGACAACAGGAGGTTTGAGAGGGAGTTGGTTCAGTTGTGCTTGACGTAAACCGCCACAAAAGCATGCTTCAAATGTTGCCTGAACCTGACTATTTGCTTCACAATCCCATATTGCTGCTATAAAAGTTAAAGTATTATTATTATTGTTAAAGCTATAAAAGTTATTTCATTACTCAATAATAGTATCATGGCTTAATTATCATGATATCGTATTGCGACAAAATGATCATGATAATATCGTACGTCACTAAATCATCGTTATAATATCGTATTGTGACTAAACTATGATAATATCATATGATTGTGACTCAATTATTGCGATAATATCGTATTGTGACTAAACTCACGATATCATATCATGACTAAACTGTCATGATAATAGCGTATCATGACTAAATTATGATAATATCATATGATTGTGACTAAATTATTGCGATAATATTGTATCGTGACTAAACTGTCATATGTTATCGTGACTAAATTATCATGATAGTATCGTATTGTGACTAAATTATCGTGATATCGTATCGTGACTAAATTATCAAATCGTGATTAAACTATCATGATATCGTATCATGACTAAATTATCATATATTGTGACTAAATTATCATATCGTGACTAAACTATCATGATAATATCATATTATGACTAAATTATCATGATAATATCATATTGTGACTAAATTATCATATCGTGACTAAACTATCATGATAATATCGTATCATGACAAAATTATCATATGTGACTAAATTATCATGATAACATCTTATCGTGACTAAATTATCAGGATAGTATCGTATTGTGACCAAATTATAATGATAATATTGTATCCTGACTAAATTATCATAATAATATCATATCTCTTGGCCTCTAGTGATTTCCAACCCTGTATTAAAACCTTAACATGTATAGAAAAACTCCTTGTATCATGTTTTACTAGTTGAGAGCAGATGCTGAAGAAAATACCCTCAATGGGAGGAGGTTAAAAACTGACAGCTAACCTGGAACCTTTAAAAAATATGGACAGCAGACCAACACACCAAATTCTATGCAAGCCTCAGAAGTACAGCTCACCTTTCAGACAAGCTGAGCTCACTAACACAGCAACTAACACTCTCACTTTAAGAGAGATTCTGCTGGCAAGGAAAGCATTTTAAGAAACTGCAGTGCCCTGGCCAGCCTTTCTTGGAACTTCCCTCTGCATACACCCCTGCACATTCTGAGAGAGAGACTCAGCCAGGAAAGGGGTTTAAAGAAACTACATTTCTATAGCTGGCCTCAATTGAAGCTATGCTCGCGCACATATACACACCGGCTCTGAGCCTGTCGCCCACTTCTGCCATTAGCTTTATCTGTCTCAATTCAAAGCTGAGAGCCCAATCCCTGTTGGTTTTTTGAAAAGATTTTGCCGGGCTTGTTCTTCCCTTTATGCCCCAGACTCTCCGCTGGGAAAACACAGAAAAGGAAGGAGAGGGAGAAGGGGGGGAAGAGATGCCGATCGCTGACACAGCCGCTGAGATAGCCCTCTCCGTTGTTGGGGAGGGATATAAAGAGATGGAACGAGGGGAGAGGTAGACGGAAGGAGATGCTGAGATGGGGATAAGGGTGCAGAGCGAGGACGTTATGCTGGGGTAAGCTGGCGAAGGATTACCGCTTCAATTCTCTCCTTTTTCTGGCCTTTACTTGGCGCTTATTTATTCAAATCTTTGAGGCTGTATTCGTGCTCACGCCAGGTACGCACACACACACGGATAGAGAAAGCAGCAGTAAAGGTGAGAGAGAAAAAGACATGACAAGAGTTGATTGGAGGTCTAGGTAGGTGCGCCCTCTACGCAGCAGGGGCCAGACGATGACAACTCAATAAGCCGCCAAGTGATGGAGGACTGACGTGATACGTAGAGACACACACATAGAAGGACGCTCGGTTTGAACAACAGGTTGTGTGTTAGTTTGCCATATGTAAATCCTGCCATCATAGAAAGAGAGTGCAGACAGGAAGTGGGGGGAGAGGAGGCGTGGGGCCAAACTGGCTCTTTTTATCATGACAGCTGACTTCAGTGTGTGCGTGTGCAAGCCCGATTGTGTGTGTGTGATTTAACCCCACAGCCAAGACGATGTCGAAGTGTAGCAACTGCTGTGTTGTCAAGGGAACCATTAGCACGAGTGAAAGGCTCGTATCTGCTCTGCACACAGACAAAAGTCGACCCTGTTGCATGTTTCTTAGTGATGACGGGAGAGAGTCCTCTGCATACGCCCAACATATAGATCCCGGGATGTAAGAAGCGACGAGTAGAGCTACAATTGATGCTGGCTGCTGGGCAATGCAAACAACATCGATATACTCTTTCACATTTTATCGGTTTACGTATTTGATGTTAGCATAACGGAGACTCAAAGAGATAAATGAGCACTTGTCTGTCAAATCTGTCAATACGTTGTGGTGTTGTGTCACAAGCGTGAGCAGAATAGGATCAATCTGAGCATCAATAAAACATAGAGGCCCAGAGCCATGTCCTCAGGCTGGCTCATCGGAGATTCAACCGACATATGGCCTGCATAGAATAGATTCATTCTGTTCCTGGTGCTGAGCACAATGTAGGTCAAACTGCAAGAGTGAGAATTCATTGAAGATCAAAATTCAAGCATATCTTGAAACCAAACCACATTTATTTGACATGTTTTTATGGAGAAATAGCTTCAAAATGTTAGTTAAAGATGGAATTTAATTGCTGCTGATTCATTTGAAGAGGATTAATTCTGCTTGATGCAAACCTCACGCCAGGGGTAGGAATCGCAGGGTAACTCACGATAACGATAATATCATGATACAGTGATTCTGCGATAATTGATATATTGCAGGACAATCATATAATGATACATTACGATATCTGATTAAAGGGCCAGTTCGACGATTTTCAACCTCAGTCCTATCATGCTATTATGGGGAGTGATCAAAGTCCTTGACTGGAAAATGGTAGTATTAAACTCCAGCGTCTCTTGCTGGGCCGTTCCTTTCAGAGAGAGGGGCGCAATGCACGCTGGGTGTTGTAGGAATGTAGAATGGGCGAAACCACGAGCTGCTTGTACAACTTTCTCCACAGCTATGGCGCCAATTTCAAATATTATTGCTTCTATGGATTATCGAGAACATCAGCTTTGACTGACGGCTTTTTCCAGGGGCGAACTGCTCCTTTAACTTTCTTTCTGCCAATTCTTTTCTGTTCACGTTCACCTCATTCATGTTTTAATTCATTCATGAAGTAGCGACTTCTATATTTGTAATTTAAAATATCGATATTTGGTGCCAGCCGAACGCTAATTTTATTGCACAAGTCAGGAAGTTGAGGATATATCGCCGTATCGATATTTTGTCCCACCCATATCATAGCCAGAAGCACAGAAAGCAAATCATTAGAGGTATTTCAGTATGTGTTATAGTGTGTGTGTAGCTAGTAGCTTCTTTGTTGGGCAGACTAAAGGGGGTTAAGGAAAAGTACACAAAATCAAAAGGGTGTTTAAGTAGGGGTGAAGAAAGACAACCATGACACCAAAAATGGAAGTGTGTGTCCAAATGCTAACATTAATTTAGCGAGGAACATAAAATGCCAGTGAATTGAGAAGAATGGTGATGCAAGACAACAATAACGGGAAATAAGCAATAAAAAAGCTGCCTCACGGGGCAGGAAGAGATGAAGAATCAGCTGACCGATGGAGGATTAGCAAGAAGAGAAACTAAAGCGGAGTCAAAGTTAAGGCCGTTTCCATCATTCTCCTCTAGTTAAAACATGACAATCGTCTCATGTTAGCAAATTAAATCAAACACAAGGAGATGAAGTAGCCTTTTAAGCAGCAAACAGGAGCCTTTATACAACAGCAGGGGGAAATTGAGCTATCGAGTGCCTCCTACTAGATTGCTTTCATTCAATAACAATCAATATTCCACAGTAAATCCCAACTCTCAATTTAACGTTAATTATTGGAATCACTTTCTCCTCACAATCGCAGGCTGGGAGATGAAAGAGAGTGAGAAACTGAAACAAACTGTTCTTTATTAGAGGAACAGAGTGGTAGAGAAAAATGAGCCAAAAGAAGAAGAAGAAGCATCCAAATAATAACACAGGTAATGACGTGTCTACTGACACAGCCACTGGCTATCTGGCTGGCTGCCTCCAGTATTCTCAGACAGAGACGAAAATTCAATATGTAGTTTGGCTATTTTGCTTTTTGACTGAGAGGGAGCGGAGTACAACCGGGGGAAAGGCAAACAGAAGAGAGACAACAGAAACATTTGTCTCCTTTTCCTGCTTTTGAAAAATAGTCGGTCCTCTCGCCTCAGGTTCAACGATAATTTAAGTGTTTGTCGAGGAACGCGAGCACACGCAGATGTCCCGCACCCTTTACCTTCCTTGTGCACGAACTCGAACAGCCGGTTCTAGCCTTAAAATGAAGCAAAAAAAGCAGCTGAAATCTTTGGAACTTTTTCCAAAGAAAGATTTAAAACCCAGCATGAATGCAGTGACATATATACTGCGAGACGGTACAGTAAAAGTGCAAGAGAGCATTATACTGCTGCCCTCATTGATGTGGAAGAGTACTGCAGTGCCCTTCACGTAGAGGAAAAGGCTAAGAGGATTCAGCTGGTCCCCGAGCACAGTGTGTGCCTCTGTCTCTGCACTGTTTCCAGGGTACGCTTATCACGGTGGATGGCAAAGTTGCAATGCAATCACACACACACACACAAACACACACGTCGAGCACAAGGTCGCCCTCGTAAACCGTTTGGGGCGATAAAGCGGTGAGCAGGTTTCACCCGTCCTCTCATCGCTCCATCTCTATTCAGACACATCCATCTCTCCGTCACCGCGATGGTGCGAACGCGTTTATGTGGGTCGTTGTGTTCACCTTCAGGCTGTAATTCAGGATTTTTCAAGGAACAGAGGAGCCAAACTGTGACACTGATACACTCAACGATGGGAAACCATAAGCTGAACTCCGTATATGGCAATACTGGTGAAAGTAATGTATGACTCCATGGCCTGTACTTTAAGGAACAAATACTAATGGCAGCGTGCTCACAAGGTTGGTTTCAAGGTCAAACTTTAAATTACAAATGTAATCTGTGCTTAAATTGCAAACTAGCATGGTTAGCTAATTAGCAAGGGAGACACATCAACCATAACCAAACCCTCTTTATTTACCATCAAATAACAAAGAAAGCAGAAAATACTTTCATTAAAGGGGAGGTATCATGCTAATTTTAAGCTTCATATTTCAATCTGTTATACCTGTGTAGTAGCTTTGTATAATTTACAGTATAAAAAACCTCAGCCTGAAACGACTCGGTCAGCTCTGTCCCTTTAAGAAACCCCGCCCTTACAAGCCAGATTTCTTCTGATTGGCCAGCTCTAAGAAGCCTGCCGAGGGGCAGAACTCAGTTTCCTTCATAGCTAAAGAAACAAATGAAAACAAAATGGGCGTGTCTTGAGCTGTGCCAGGGGCAGGAAGTTCTGCTGTGTCACGGGCAGATGCCCAAATATAGAGTTCCTCCACTTTGTGACATCACAAAGTGAAGCGTCTGGAGAAGTCTGTCTGAAAGCAAACGTTCACAGTAGCCTTTTTTAGCAGGGGATTATTCCAACATACTTTTACCTACAGATTTGAAACTTCACCCACGTTTAGTCTGGACATCCAACATTGTAACATTATTTATATGTCTTTGAAGATGAAACAGCATAATACCGCCTCTTTAAAGAAGCTAGAACCTGCTAATTTTTGGCCTTTCTGCTTGCCTGAAACTTTGAATCAATTAACTTAAAGAGCTGGCATTTAACTGTGAGTGTGTGTTTAGGGTGTAAATAGACAGCATGATTTACAATTCTAATAACTTTATCTGCCATTTGGGATTTATATAAGTGTTGTTGTTCTATTAAAATCATTACAAGTCCCGGGGCACTGGTTCAGCTCAGTGGGTAGAGCAGGCGCCGCATATATAGAGGCTACAGCGGCCACAGGTTTGACTACCACCCTCGGCCTTTTGACACTCATCTCTCAGTATTTCCTGTCTCTCTTCAGCTGTCCAATCAATAAAGGCAAGAATAGCACAAAAAAAATAGAAAAAACATACTTGGAACTTTTGGTAGCAGCATCAGAAGAACAAGCTCCCATATAATGGTAAAGTATATTAATATTCTGGTATCGGTCGTGCGGTTCAGCTGGCGGCAGAGTTATGAATGGATTGGGACAGATCCTGTCTGTGGCTATAAAGCAGCAGTAATCCAGATATGGGGCCGCCTTCTGCACTCGTGGTTTGTTTAACTACAGTATGTGGTGGGGAAAAGGGACCCGAGGGGCAGTTCACCGTCCCCACCGTCTGTCTGTCTGGCTGACCAGGAAACCACACCATGCATTATTCATTATGTGTACTCGTTCCCTCTCTCTGTCCCTCGCTCTCTCACATGCTCTCACATTCTGCATAAGTACAAAGTATGCGAAAGGAAAACAAGTCCATAATAGATGCAAAAAGCAAAAAGATGCACAAATGCGTGTCGACAAAACGGGCCGATACGGACAACGGGACGGGAGGCGAGTGTGTGTGTGTGAGAGAGGAAGAGATGTGGTCAAACACTGCGAGATGCAGTACTTGTGTAATCGGCCTCACGCCAAAATAATTCAAGCGTGATCGGAAATCAATGTGAGAGCATGGAAGCTGTGGAGAAATCCGATGCTGTCCTGCGGCGCTGAAAGGCAAAATAAGACGTAGAAAAGAGGCTCGAATGCATGAAGGATGCATTCTGCGTGCCCCTATGTGTGTGTGAAGAATGTTAAATGAATCAATCGGAGTCGCGCTGACCGCAGATGTGCACGCAGACAGATGGAAGAGAAGACTAGAAAACACTTCAATTATCCAATTGCCACAGAGTGCCCGTTTATACTTTTGGTAGAGATACAATGAATTAGCACGCAGAGAATAGAAAGCACAATCCTCTTGATATTTCAAAGGTGTTGAATGTGTTAGCATTTAATTAAAACGCTCACCAAGAACAGTTATTAAAGAGGAGAGCGGGTGCATCTGTGGCGCTGCGCCGGCACAGTGACTCATCAGCGCTCCACAACACAACCTCCTGCAGGTCGAAAAAAGGGAGCCTGTGCCAAACCCCCCCCCCCACCTTTTGGGAGCCTGGTGCACACAGTGTTCATGTCACAAGGTGGGTGCAGGGGACCCATTTCATCTAGTCGAGGCTGGGTTTGGGAAAGCATGCGCAGGAGAACAACATGCACTCCACATGACACTGAAAAATGACACCCTGCCTGGAAACGGAGGTAAGTGTGTGTGTCTATGTGTGTTTGGCAATTATGCTAAAATGCTAATCTTGTTTTGTTTTTTGCTTGATTGCTGCAATTAACATTTTTCCTCTTTGCAATCTTATTTTTGCTCAACTACAGCTGGAATTCTTCAATAAGTCTCGTAATTATGGTTTCAAAGGATGACACACTCCAAACTGTCAATCAAAGTTTAAAATAATCGCTCGGCCATCGCAGCTGAAAATATTGCTACAAGCAGATTTGGAACGATATGCAGAGATGTGGACTCGAGTCATGGTGACTTGGACTGGAGTCGACTCGAGCTGATGACTTGCGACTTTACAAAAAAGACTAGGTCAAAACAGGTGAAAGCAGGTGCGCACTGCGGACGTAGGTGAGGACAGTGGACGAGCAGCAGAGGAGCAGCCCCGCCTACTCTCCGAGCAAAGTGCCCAGAGCCATATAGAAAGAGAGTCGCGTCAGTGGAGGTCCAATATGCTTCATGATCCACCATTGCGATGTCGCGACCCTCTCTCTCTACGGCTCTGAAAGTACCGTCAGTCAGTCACATGACTCGACTTGGACTTGCAAGTTAATGACTTGAGACTTGACTTGCAACATGATGACTCGGATGACTTCATAAGTTTGAATGTTAGCTGTTAGAAATAAAATGATAAAATTCAATGTTGTCAAGTTTCTGTCTAACTATCAAGTATGTATGCAGCGCAAACTGGGAATCATGATTGGACGACTCAAAAAGCTCCCCGGTATGCGATTGTCATGATTGGATGACTGGCTGTCAGTCAAACTCCTCGCTATGGCAACACGCAACATCCAAGCCCCCAAAGAGAAGCCTCATCAGTCGTACTCGTTACTACTCAATACAGTCTCAGACCAGACTATCATCATGGCTGCGTCTGTGCTAAGATAATACAGATACAATCATTGTCAGACTTTTTGAACAGGTTATATAATTTGGCCAATAATATCATTATTAAACAGGCTACTAATACCTTGTCTTTACTCTTTAAAAAGACCGGGTACTACATGTAAGAGTGCTGTATCTTGGGTGGAAAAATAGTGACTTGACTTAGGACTGGACTTGCCTTAACTAAGGACTCGAGACTTAAGACTTATTTGGGACAACACTGCGATAATGACACTCATATTTTTGCACTTGCCTTATAGAGAATACCCCTTCCTCGTGTGCATCATTGTTCTTACATGCTAACAAATAAAGCATCTGTGCATGAGAGAGAAGTTGTTAGTGAGTAGGCAGCGAGGGCAGCGCGATACATGAGAGACCACCCAGACTGAATGGGGTCAATAGGACTGACAGCATACGTAGGTGGATCAGCACACCGCATATTACAGGCCACTTAGCCTGCTCTCGTCCCTGCTCAATCAAACACTCCATCTCCGCTTCCTCCTTATCCCTGCTTCCTCTCGCTCGCCTGCTGATCAGTTATACAACTGGAAATGTATAGGGAAGCGCTTCCAATCAGGCGGGTGTATTCTGTTCCAGATCGATATGATGTTTCAGAGCGGGTTGGCACTATTTTCTGGAAGCTAAAACATCACAAACAGAAGCAGAAATTCTACTTATAAACAAGACATTGTTCCACCCTCAGCTATTCTTTAAGGAGAGGTTTAAAATAACTAACTTTGAAGACTTTGACGCATGTCGTAGGCGGCGCAGCATCTGTTCTGAGTGACGCTCGCTAAACATACACATCTTAACGAGGCTTTTGGAATAGTTTAAATCTTACGTTATGACTTGTGCCTTTTATTAACCAACACCACTAATGATGCGCCTCAAGCTGACTCATCCTAGATAAACACGTCAATGCGGGTAAATTCCTCCGTCCTCCTCCCTCCAGGAGCGTCTGAAGTTGCCACCCAAAAGCATAAAGAAGAATCGGTGACTGAAGCTCTCAATGGAGGTGGGTTTTTTTTTGTCAATGGAAGGTGGGAGGTGAGAGAAATTAAATGGTAGACATCAAAAAAGGAGGAAAAAAAGGGGGGAAATGTCTGGGGAGTGGTGTTTACCGATGTGTTTCTGTGCGAATTTCTGTGCTGCCGTTCGGGTGCCACGCTGGGAACAGGAGCAGTGTCTGTCAGAGATTAACACTACACACAGAGAGAGCGGGGAGAGAGAGGGATAAAGGGAGACAGAGGAGATAAACACAAAAGAGGGAAGTGGAAGGAAGCTGCAGCGAATCAGGAGACGGAGAGAATGAGGGGTTGGCGAGTTGGTGTGGGTGTGGAGGGGGGTTATGAATAGAGGAGACAGAAAGCAGGGCCTCTCCCCTCGCTGGATGCTACATTAATTATGTGCATGCGCATCAGGAGAAATTAAGACGCGTCTGTGTGTCAGTTTGGAGGGAGAGAGGAGGGGATCGGGAGAAATGGCAGGCGAGGAGGGAGAGAGGAAATGTCAGTCGGAGATGAAATAACTGGACACCGAAGACGAAGCGGGAGGGGACGCTGAGGCACAAAGGAGTGTAAACAAGGACATAAGAGAGAGAAAGCGCTGTTAGTCAAAGACCCAAACAGCGGCGCGTATGCAGAAACACAGAAAAGTGTTCCAATGCCTGCACCCAAACTCTTTATCAAAAGGAGAAACAAGCTAATTACAGAGTAGGGACAAACCCGACAAACTCAAAAAATGTTTTCTGAATGCAGATAAATACGCCGCCAAAACCCAAAATCAAACGTCATTCACATGAGGCCATCTTCTGAAAAGCTCCCGCAATCAGATGCTATTCACAGGTGGCATCAACGGCAGCAAATTATGCTAATGAAATCAGATGATACGTGTTTACGTGCGAGGGCGACGCACCTTAACAACCTGTTTCTGACACACTCGCACAGGGGCAGGAGAGGATGGAGAAAAGCTGGATTCAAGGGCACAGAGTAGGGATGCACGATGTTGGATTTTTTGCCGATTTTCCAACCCTCGATATATTCGTCACATGTTCTTTTCCACCTGATTGCAGAGAACATCAAGTCTCCCCTGTAGTGGAATTGATATCATGCCGACTCCTATTGTAGTGGCCAAAAACTGCCATAACGCAGACATCCTGCACCCTTCTTCAGGCTTGTACAAAAGGTCACGTGTCTGATCGCTCACGTTTCTGAGCGCACCTGAATGCAGCATTCCCCGAAACATGACAGTGAGGGAGACATGCCCGGACTTGTTTACTGCACCTACTACGGAGACATCAGTGATCGCAGACGGACTCTTTTTATCGTGTGTGCGTCCATGAATATGGAAGTTAGTTTTACACTGATGTTTATGTGACTCTCGCCGTGTTATGTATGTATTTTCGGCGTGTTTGATGTTGTTAAGTCCGGTAAAAAGACGAGAATGTGAGCTAACTGTTAGCTAGTTAAAAGTTGTTTAACTTCTATTCATTGGCCCGAGTTCCTGTGACTTTTTAGTCTTTATTTGTATATTGTTGAGAACTTTGCGCAGGAAGTGCGCGCGCACACTCGCACCGAGTTAATGTCGTAGCTTTACGTTGAGCTTTTTTAGGGAATCATCGGGCATTAAGGCAGAAAAATGACATATCTGCCGATGCGTCATTTTAAAGCCATTATCTGCAGATACCGATAACGTGCCGATAATATCGCGCGTCCCTAGCACCAAGAGGTTCTTTCCTCTCCGTCCTTCATCGTGTCTTTTATTCTGCTGCTGCTGCTGCTAACTCTCTCGTTAATGCTTCCTCTCACCTCTTAGCCCGGCTTTCTCTCATGCAACCCCGATCCTGCTTCGGTGTCAGCCGTTGTGTAACGTTACACTGTCTTTTGACCCTTTTGACTCTGTTCCAGATAGATTGCGTGTTTGTTTCTGAGGCGCTTTTCCCCCCCTCCTCCTCTCTGTGCTCCAATTTGCTTAGCGGACGTCTTAACAAAGCCGGTGAACCAGAAGGATGACACTTAAACTGACTTTAAGTGAGATTTTCAAGCAGTAACTTTCTTCTGGATAATGATTCCGCCTCGATTGTCTGTTTTCTTAAAGCGACGGCTATTGTGCGTTGTTATCCACTTCTACGTGATCGTTTGAGGAGTGCGTGTGTTTGTGTTCATATTAGCCCATAACAGCAGGTCAGTGCAGGCAGCCAGGCAACCCCCGCACTGGGCTCAGGACTCATTATGAGGCTCGGTCCTGCCTGCTAACTCCCACCTACCTGTGAGAAAACTTGCTGACACCGACGATGACCGGCAAGGGAGAAAATGTGTGAGGAAAAAGTGTGCGGAAGGAGAGGCTATACGCATGTTTGATTTAATCTGTGCATATATAAAGAAGAAGTGTGGCAAGCCTTATAAATTGGATTAATTATGCATCTGTTCCAATAATAAAAAATCATGCACTTGCTCGAGAACGTCTGCTCTGCCTCATAGGAGGAGGTCTGCATCCCTGTCAATCAAAAGCCCCTCTGAGTGCATCAATTATTTCACACGCCGAGGCGCTCTTGATCCAACCTATGCCGCTGCCTCGCCGCACACACACTCCAGCACTCGTCCACCTCCGACGCCGGCCAAAGCTAAATTTCCATGACAATTAAACACCAGAGGACAGAGGAGTCAGCCGCCCTACGCAGAAAAAAAAGCCCTTTAAAGCGGAGATAGGAATGAAGAGGGGGAGTAAAAGAGAGCAATAAGGGAGGGAGCGTGAGGCCTGGATAAGTGGTGGCGGGATTATAGCTGGTTCCATCATGGCTTTGGTCCGTTCACTGCTTCTTATAAAAACCTATTAGCATGTGAATGAACAGGCACACAGTGGATGGAGGTTTTCTAAAGCCCAGGAGCACTGATCCACTATCAGGTGAGCTTTCCATAAACTGGGAGTAAGCGGGGGAGGATGGTGTGTGTGTGTGTGTGTGTTTTGGGGCTAGTCTACCTGATTGTGGCCGCTTTTATTTGGATTTTAGTTGAGATTTCACAGCTCTCAAGGTACGAGTACAGTGCTTTAAATGATGTCATTAAGCTCTTGTGGGAGTAAACAGTTTAATCAGCTTATTAAAGTTAGTGGCCCAATGTTTATGCGAACTATCTCAGTGATTTAACAGACGCATATTTGGTTTAATGTTTGACGTTAGAGAGAGACAAATTGTCAAATGTCAAGAGAGAAAAGTGAATTTGTGTTTGGAGATGATTCCTCTGGCGGAAATGAGTGCATCTGGACTACTTTGTCCACCATTAACATCTCTGAACAGCAAAATCAATCTTGTCTTGAGTTCTTTTTTTATTTCTTTGTTTGTTTTAACCTTTATTTAACCAGGACAAAAAAAGCTCTTGAGATTAAAAACCTTTGTCAAGAGTGTTTTGGCCAAGACGGGCAGCAGCACATTAACAAGGTTTCTGACAAACAAACAAACACAATGATAATACTAGACACTATAATAATAATAGAATAACAATACCAGATGGATGACTATAATACTATAAGACATGAAGTAACAAGTGAAACCAGCCAATCTTTGTCTAAGACGACAACAATCATATCAAGCAGAACATCTACAGCCAGATGTGCCTGCCTCTAAGTTATTCAAGATCACCTTAAAGGGCCAGTTCACTGATTTTGAACCTCTGTCCTATCAAGCTGTTATGGGGAGCTAATGCCATTATGGTACGAAAAATATAACATTTTTGCTCTGTGCCTGTGGAGGACGCTATCCGCTTCTCCAATGGGCCCTGGAAAACCTCCGCCAGACTGCATTAAATGCGTCATTTAGTGGAGGCCAGGGAGCTCGCTAAACTACACTTCCTCAATCTAGGACGCCCGCCTCCAATGTCATGTCTCCTTCAAAATAGTCAGGTTTGAAATGTAGACTGCAGATTTTTTAGCCGATCTAGAAGTATAGATAGCTCTGAGCCATTGCCTGAAGTGAAAGTAGTATTTCACTCCAGCGTCTCTCGCTGGGACGTTCCTTGCAGAGGGAGGGGCGCAATGCACGCTGGGTGTTGTAGGAATGTAGAATGGGTGAAACCACAAGCTGTTTCACAACTTTCTCCACAGCTATGGCGCCAATTTCAAATATTATTGCTTCTATCGATTACAGAGAACACCAGTTTTGACCGACACTGGGGCAAACTGCTCCTTTAAATGCATCCAAGGTCCTGAAGTTCCAGGTCTCTGTGATTCATTACAAGAGTAGGGAGCGGCAAACTTAATGGGCTTTTTCCCTAGTTGAGTTCTGTCCTTTGGGACAGACCGCAAGAAAAGGTCCTGGGACCGAAGATTGAAAGCTCCCGCGCTCTGTCTGATATAGGTTAGAAGTTACGAGGGAAGCATACCTCAAATAGACTTTTAGATAAGAATACGCTGGGTTTTAGTTTACGTGTGGACAAGGCAGACCATCCAACACGCGCGTACAGCGAACAGTGATGAGTGAGGGCTTTAAAATTCGTGATGAACCTCAATGCCCCCATGATAGTGTCCAGAACATGTAAGCTCTGAGAAGAGGTGTGCATGTATAAACCATCACTATAGCCTAGCACAGACAAAAGTGGTGACAACTCGTCTTTTTTTTTTGCCCATAGTGGATCAGAAAGGCAGAAAAGTCTTTTGCTGATATTTAAGGTGTATTATATGCACAGATCCAATGTGAGGATACTCAGAAGCATGTGTCCTTATTTTTCTCCAACTTTTTTCTCTTAAATAAAGTATTTACTATTGTATACTCATAATCATTAGTGTAAATATTATATAAGTTTTAGTATGTGTTGCTCAAATACAACAGTCTTGGATCTTAAGAATGTGGCAATCCCACAAACACAACGCCAGAATGCATGTTGGAAAGACAACAAGCCAAAGCAGCTTCTGTGCTCATCAGTAACTGTTGCTGAAAGTATAATAGACATTCTTCCCACTCCTCTAAACAAACATGATCTTGTGCTCCAAGCAGAATTAACTTGGACTGCGAGTGTGAAAAGAAAATCCAGCATGTAGAAGCCAAAACAGCACAACAACGAGACTTTCCAAATCTCAGCGCTGAAACACTTAGAAATGATTAAAAAAAAAAAAAGCAGGGCCAGAATGTCCTGCGTGAGTGCCTACCTCTCTTTGCAGCACCAGCTCTTTGGTGAACAGCATGGCCTCGTCGCTGAATGGCTCTGCCACCTGCATCCCTCCGGGCATATTCCTGGAACTGCGTGGACATTCAATACCTAGGACACAGATAATTGCAGGTGTTTAAAGTCAGCACAGCGGCTAATCAAAAGAACAGCAAGATGCCCTAAATGGTTTTAACACCATTAGACTTTAATCGTTTAAAATCATCAGAATACATAACCTAGCCTGGAATTAATCGGCAAGTAAGTCAACAGACATTTTTCAGGACCTCAGGTGCTCTGAACAACCGATGCCACGTTGAGAATCCTCTCATCCCTCTGAACAGGTGAAGGTTAAAATCCCTTAGCCACACTATTTCACAATAAAATACGTCAGTGGCACAACACAGATTAACCGACAACACTATCATCAGCACTTAATGGATAATTGGTCATCAAGGGGTCAAACTTGAGTGCATAAAGTGCTTCCGTAGAACACGCTTTGCAGGAATTTGTGTCTTTGGGACCCTTTGACGTCGACTTTAGCAGATTTTCAGAGGCTTTCTTGCTGAGTTCAGGTAAGAATGGATAAGCTCCAGGGCAGAGGTGGGTGAAAGAGGAGTGAGTGGGTATAAAAGGCGCTGTGAGACTATAATTTTTACATTTTCATGCAGTTTAAAAAAATAGGGAGGTGTGTGCATGAAAAGTGTATCCATAACAGAGAATTTCTATGTTTGAGGGTGAATGTGA
Organism: Semicossyphus pulcher; assembly: GCF_022749685.1. Classification (NCBI taxonomy): domain Eukaryota; kingdom Metazoa; phylum Chordata; class Actinopteri; order Labriformes; family Labridae; genus Semicossyphus; species Semicossyphus pulcher. The sequence goes on from NW_027211694.1 coordinate 8,033,758, forward strand.
TGCGTGCTGGTCTTACGGGAAGTCTGCAAAGAAGGTGTAGCTTCAATTGGGACCCACTTCTTCTGTCTCTTATGCCTCTTAGGAATTGCTATACTGTATGTTGAATATATTTGTATCATCAAGCAATACCAGCTTCAGTTGGTTCGATACTTTGCATATGTCATTAATGTAAAGAATAAACAATGTAGGACCCAACAGTGACCCCTGTGGGACACCACAATGAGTTTTATGTTAAGTTTTATGTTATAACAATATAATGTATCACGTTATTACATGATAAGTTTCATGTTATAACAATAAATGATCATATTATACATAGTAAAATGTTTCCCGTTAGAGCATGATACTGATCCTGTTTTTTTTCGGTGTGGCAGCAATACCCTTCCGTAAAAGAGCATTCTGAAATGCTCCACTCACGAACATGCTGCTGAGCTCTCACAACAATGTGACATAAAATAAAGTGTTTTTAAAGCTCCTGTGATGAGTTTTTATCTGGTTATGAAACAGACTAATTAATTCTGATTGCTCTATATGACTTACAAAAGCATAACAAGACCATCAGCCACAAGATTGAATATTTCTACATAGTTATTTTTAATGGCTGAAACTGCTGGCAGGAGGTAGGTATCAGTCGAAGCGATTAACTGCATGCTGCCTTTGTTTACATTTTCCACGGCAAAAATTTAAAGTGAGTGATACATATGACTGTTAAAGAAAGCAGGATGAGATTTTTTGTTAAAAAAACACCTCTTAATCTTAACCTAGAGAAGATCAGATACTCTCTCCAAGGGTCTGTTCAGCCTGTGAGCCTTTCTTGACATTTATAGGAAAAATGGAAGCAGAGAATGTAACCCCATAAACTTCTGTCGCTGTGTGTGTGTGTCTGTATGTATGTTTGTTAGTTTTTTTTGTTTATTTGCGTGTTTCTCCTCCTAATGTGTAAAATGACCGATTTTAATTTAGCGGTATCGGTCTGGTGGGTGGGTGGGTGGGCGAGCGGGCGGGCGGGCGGGTGGGATGGGTGGATACTAGGGACTAGATTAGATACAATATACTGTTTGTATTTTGTATATTGTGAAATTGTTCAATAAAAAGACTAAAAAAACCCACCACTTAAGCATGTACAGGACAAACTCAGTAAAGAGATAAGAGGTACAGCTTTGTCCACAGGGGGCGGCAAAATTAACACAAACTGAAAGTTCCTCACAGGAGCTTTGAGTACGCTACAAAAGATATATAAAAAAAAATTGAACAGATATAAGATAGATTTTTTAATTAAATATTGTTCAATTTGTTCAATGTAAGACAAGAGGCATCCAGAAATCTGAATCCATACAGACAAACATAATCTAACTAACTTATCCACTGATAAATGAGTTCATTAATTTAGGGGTTGGCAATAATACTGTACGCAAAGTCTTGATGCTTTAAGATGATTTCCCAAATGATGAAATGAACAGACATTACTTCCATCTTACAAATTGTCCATATAACATTGCGTTCAGTTATGTTAATTTGCGACACTGTTAACCATGTGTGTCTAAACTTGGCTGCTGTTCCCTCTTAAAGTCTGTTCTAGATCTCTAGTCCCTTTAAAATACATGGGAGGATTTGCAACAGATTGGGATAGACAGCTAAAAAAAACAAATGAAACATTTCCATGAAACTTGCCACAGAAAGGTTGTAGTGGGATTTGCCATTTGTTATGCGCTACATATTTTGTCCTTTTTTATTGTATTGGCGGTTAGTAAAGCAGTCCAGATTAAGTGACTGCCAGTCCCTGATAATGGCCAATAGTTGTAGAAAATCTTGTAGTGAATTATACGACTGTGCCAGTCACACGTTTGGCTGGTTTTGTTGGCCCTGTAGTAGTTCCCTTACATGGTTTTACAACCAGATAAATGAACATACTAGCTCCGTGTAGACGTTTCTTGCTCAGCACCGTTGTGTTCTTTGTGTTCCCTACAGAAACCTCTGAACACGTCTGTTCCCATTTATGAGAACAAGAACGAGACACATCAGCGCATTCACACAAGCAGAGAACTGAAAATGACCCAGGAAAGGCGAAACGAGGCCACAGGACAGTCAGCACCTTAAGAGTTATGCAGAAATGTTGAGTCAACCATCTGTAAGAAATAAAAGGTCTTCAGTATACAGTAGGGAGCGTTGAAACCAATTAGACATGAAAATCTCCATTTTGGACTTTTCCCTCTAGCTGTGATATTTTGCACAATATATAAACGGAGATAAAATGGGTTTAAAATGCCAAGAAGCAATAAAGAAGATTTGTACACTGAGTAAATAGAACAGAATACGCAAGCAGTCTCAAAGAAACAAACTGAATTAATAAGAACTGCCTTAGAAATCTACTCTACGAGTTTCCTACAATATTGAATCAAATCTATTATTACACGGCTGTGTTAAATACTTGACTCTGATTGGTTAATCACAGCATTCCGAGGTCTGCTATTTCTCTATAACATACCGTTGTTATAAAGAACAGACCATTGCCAGGGATTTGGCTCTAATCACACAATCTGGAGGACTAACTGTAATCATATCAAGCAGCTGAAAGAAGTCCGGCAAATTTGACTTCAACTTATTTTACTTCATCATCAGTGGAAATGTTTTCATATAATTTTAATACAAACAGCTAGCTTAGCTCATTTTAATTCGAATAAAAACAGCTCAGTTAGCTAACTTCAATGTGAGCAAAAAAAGCTCAGTTAGCTAACTTTAATGTGAGCAAAAACAGCTCAGTTAGCTTACTTTAATGTGAGCAAAAACAGCTCAGTTAGCTAACTTTAATGTGAGTAAAAACAGCTCAGTTAGCTAATTTCAATGTGAGTAAAAACAGCTAGCTTAGCTCATTTAATGTGAGTAAAAATAGCTAGCTTAGCTCATTTTAATGTGAGTAAAAACAGCTAGCTTAGCTCATTTTAATGTGAGTAAAAACAGCTAGGTTAGCTCATTTAATAAGAGTAAAAAAAGCTAGCTTAGCTCATTTAATGTGAGTATAAACAGCTAGCCTAGCTCATTTTAATGTGAGTAAAAACAGCTAGGTTAGCTCATTTCAATGCGAGTAAAAACAGCTAGCTTAGCTCAGTTGATGTGTGTAAAACAGCTACCTTAGCTCATTTAATGTGAATAAAAACAGCTAGGTTAGTTCATTTTCAGAAGGCTACAGAGTTAACTGTAGCAATGGACGCACCTGTAACTGTGAGTGTAACAGATATTATTTAAACAGAAAACGGAAAGATGATCATTTTTAAATTAATAAAATAATTTCCAAAATCAATATTTTGTTTCCAATTATTGAATTCGTAAGAAGGTAGCCGTCTAAGGTTGCTATCGCAGAAGGTGACAGGGTGAGCAGGACTCCAACACAAAGCGGAGGGGTCTTGTCTCACCCTTACATAAAAACAAAAGCTTCCTGTAAAACAAAGTGGAGGAGGAGAAGACACTGATGGCCAAGATCATCTGAAAGTATTTATAGAAGTGGACCAGGACAGGACTTCCACGTGGGACACTGTGGCTACAACAGAGCCAGGATAAAGAGAAGAGGAGGGAAGAGAGGATGCGGAATAAAAGGACAAGAGAGGGAAGAAAAAAAGACAAGTGAATACGACAAACTGCTAAAATTAGTGTATGAAGTAATTGCAGAGAGGGAGATGAGCTGGTCGTGCTGCTTGGGTCCGCCAGAGTTATAATAAGGGCTGGAGTTGTGTTTTTCCAACATAATCCACAGGAAAAAAAACTGCACGGGAATGTAATGTGTCAAGTTTAATTGTGTTGCTCATACAATGGAATGTCTCAAAGCGCTTTTCTGCAACAATTCCTAACCCAGCCCGGGCTCGCTTAAAAGGCCTCCCAAAAAACCTTAATACATAAAGAAAACGTAATAGGATTATAATCCAAAAAAAGGGGTTGTAATAGGTTAAATATTAATGTTATAATCCTAAAAAAGAAGTGCAATAAAGGACGGCGAAGACGTGGGTTCATATCTGCAGTCAAATTAAAATGGACATGCTCTCCTCGAATGACCTACAGCTTTCTGTAACTGCACTCTGTGTCCTGGAACTCACACACTCTCACTGTAGTGTACTGTACTCAAACTGTAGTCTCCTCCCTGCAGCATTTAATCCAAGCCAGGGAGTCAATTAGCACAGCCAATTTTAACCGTGCATCACGATACATAAGTCACGCCTGACACAAAGATAATCATCTGGGTCACACTGCAGGATATCCATCTTATCTGATCGCAGAGACAAACAAGACATACGCTGATCACCACTGACATCACACTACACACACACACACAGGGCGCTGCTTTGTCCCCGACACTGTCAGCTAACATCACATTGATCATCACATTTGGTGTGTGTGAGATTTTAGATTTGTGTGTCAGGCTTTGGAGACCGAACCGAAAACAGTCTTTTTTTTTTTTCCCAACAAAAGAAAGCAACAACTGAACGAACAGATTAAAGAACCAATTTATGTTGTTTCCAAATTCTGCAACCGCACTCCTGAAAGACGAGGAGCTATCAACCGTTTCATTTAATAATGCCGCTTCCTTCCTGTTCCCCTCTGCAGAGCTCAGGCACAGACAGGGGTGGGTAACATTTTAATCTGTGATTCAGGGTGAGCCATGCGCCTGATTAAATTTCTGTTTTTCCTCAGTACCTACTGTTCTTCTCTCACTGCAGACAAACTTCTGTCCCCACACTTCAAGTCTCGCCCTGTATTTCCTATAGAGCACATATTGTGTTTGTGACGATTGTGGCTGAAGAGTAAGGGAATAAAACCTTAACTAGCACTTTTTAAAAAATGGGATACAATGTGAGCTTTAAAGGCAGTGGGAAGTGGATATTTGTACATTTGGAGAGCGACTTTAGCTGCCAGCTTCTTTGAAACAGGCAGATATGAGAGAAGTAGCAATCTTCTAATCTAATTTCCAACAAAAAAGCAAATCCGTCTATTTCTCAAGGTGTCAACTCGTTCCTTCAAAGCCTCTTTTTGGTTTGAATTAGTGAAAAATTTAAGAAGATATCAAAGCTGAGAGTCTCGTTAAGCATCCACAAAAATCTGGGATAGAATAAACATTCGTAATTCTAAGAAAACCTTCTTTAAAAACAGCTCATTGTGTTGTTTGGACCATTTCTCAAGACTTTGTGGGCGTGGCCCATCTTTTGATTGGCATCTGTTCGCACACAACAGCAGCTCATGGATAATCAGAGTAAAGCAGCTATTTACTATTTTCTGCATTTGAAAAATACTTATTTCAATAGGTGACGAAATAGTGAGGCTGCACGCTGGTTAGTGCGGTCGCCTCACAACTAGAACGTTCCTATTTCAGGTCCCAGCTCAGACATAGGGGCCTTTCTGTGTGGAGTTTGCATGTTCTCCTCGTGCATGCGTGGGTTCCCTCCGGTGTACTCGGGCTTCCTCCTACAGTCCAAAGACATGCTCGTTAGGTTCACTGGTGACTCTAAATTGCCTATAGGAGCGAGCTGTGAGAGTGAAAGTCTGTCTGTCTCTATGTGTCAACCTAGGGATTGACTGGCGATCAGTCCAGGGTGTACTCCGCCTCTCGCCCAATGACGGCTGAGGTAGGCCGAGTGTGGGAGTGGTTCAAATTAGCAATTGGGCCCCATTCAGACCGCGCGGACATGGCGAAAGAGCGTTGCACAGTTGGCCTTCTTTCTATCGGACAGGTAGGTGCCTCAAACTGGGTAGGACAAGCTAACAGGCGGTTAGCATGCTAGCGCAGAGGTAACCGTGATGCTCGGCAGGATGGGCGTGAGAGTGAGCTTCTAGTGACGAAGAGCCCAGGAGGAGGGGCCCAGTTTGAATGTGTTGTTGACAAAATGGAAGAAAGAATCCTACTTATTTTACCCAATTCAAACCCAATATGAAGAAGTTTGGACTGTAACTACTTTTTAATACTTTTAAGATGCTTATTATGTACATATTACCCTCAATTAAACAGTTAGAAGGCTATTATGGACTTGGGTTTCAATTGGCTCTAACTGTCTATAACTGCCATACAATTGAATTGGAGGAAGAGTAATGTAATCACTCCCGGCCATTAAGATGCACTTACAGAAACAATACAAGTAATTGGCATGCAAATAAAAAATGGATCTTTCCCGAGAACAATGATCTCCATTCTAGTTGTAATTCTTCTCAGGAACCAAAACTAATTGGATGAATTCGTATGCATTCAATTCTGGCCAGGCGGTTTTCTTCCCTAATATATTTTTTATGCTTTGTAAAGGAATGGGCTTTTCAGCCGCTGCAACATATAGCAGGAACAGGATTGAGTCGACCTTTCTTCCTCCGCTAACCAAGCCGAGATAATGAGCTTCATTTTGTCGAAGTGGCTCTGGAGGGAGGGATGGGGAGACGTGCGGCTGCTGTGCATTAGTGCCATCACTGCAATTTACACAAACATACATCATGTCGCAGATTCCTGTACTAATAATATGCATATTGATTAGCCTCTGACTCTTTCCTCATAACCTGCCAGACGCCGTGTGCTCTCACTTCGACATGTCTGCAGGAACAAATGGATACTTGCAGGATACGGCGCGCTCAGTATGAATGCCATTAGTGTCTTTTTAATGTTATTACCTGCCTGATTCTTGATTTCTGACAGGCTGTTGACGGGATATAATTAGCACTGCAACAGGCAAACAAACTAAAAAGCTGGTGTGCTGTGGAAGTGTGCACAGTCGTGTGTTGTTTCAGCTCCTTCGGTGTCATAACTGTCAACCGTCTGTCCCCAGTTTCAAGCTCTCTCCCACCCTGAGTACAAGTCAGTTTTAAGGAAGTTCAGCTGTGGGTGAGAGATGCAGGTGGGCAAGACACAGAGGTTAGAGAGGGGTGATGGAGTTTACAGGGAGGCAGACAAAGTAGGCAAGCTGTGCGGAAAATCCAAGGTTTATTTGACTATCCTGTTATATCAACTTGATATTAATTAATGTAAGGCCCCTCGACCTCCGCCCAATAACAAAATAGTGCAACGAGAGGTCAAACTCAGATTTTTGTTAGTGAAATTGGACCATTTCCAGCCAGCTACTTCCTGAATTATTATGTATTGAGTTGTTGTTTCTAAAAAAATATAATTTAACCGGATGAAGGATTTCAATCCCTAAATGTCTGGATCTTAAAGAAGGGGTATTATGCCGTTTCACATTTTAACACATATATATATATATAATGTTAAAATGTTGGCTGTTCAGACTGAACGTGGGTGAAGTTTCAGATCTGTAGGTGAAAGTATGTTGGAGTAATCCCCAGGCTTCTCAGCTCTGTTGTGCTGTGAACACCTGGTTTCACACAGTTTTTTCAACACGTCCCAAAGTGCAGTCTCAGCAGGCTTCGGTTGAGCCAGCCAATCGGAAGGAAGCGGGCTTGTAGGGGCGGGGTTTCTTAAAGGGACGGAGCTGACTGAGTCGCTTCAGGCAGAGGCTGTATGAGTCTTTTGAACTGTAAATTATGCTAAGCTACTCAACAGTTACTACAGAATGAAATATGAAGCATGGAATTAGCATGATTAACAAAACCTGCTGCAACTACAGTGTCCATACTTTAGGCTAGGAAATGTGCTATTCCAAAAGGCCATGTATAGACATCACTGACGTTTAAGGTGGCTTAGCAAGGCAACTGTGCAGACCAATGTGTGCCTCTAAAGGTTATAAAAAAGAACCAATATTTTGATAGAATAAGAATTAAAAAACAGCATTCAAACTATAAATTATGCGTAGCTACTCAGAGTGAAATATGAAGCTTGAAATGAGCACGATACCCCCCCTTTAAAGTTATCAGAGAAACAAGCTGAGCTAAAGACAGCAGTAGCTTGCTGGCCCCTAAGCCTTGCCAAAGAGCATTGAAGAAACTCTGATTTTTAACTTGAAGCTGCTTTAAAAGCGGTTCCCCTGTCTTAATCACAAGGTCTGATTGCTTTGGAGAGGCGAAGGCCTCTCTGCATAATTCGGCTCTCTGTAAAAACTTTAACAACGAACACCGAAGGGTCATTTTGAGACGCCTTTAGCAAAGTTTACTGGTGTCCATGCTGTTGCTTCCACATTGCTTTGCGTACATAACTAAATAAAGTCATGAGATCTGCTTAGGGGGAAAAAATGATTCCGCTCAGGTGTTTGTCGACAGATGATGCAAATCGCTGATTTTTCAAGGGCAGCATTAAATTTGTAATATTTGATTCAGAACAATTCATATTGTAAAAGGGATGTTCTGAATTTCAGGGAAATGCTTCCTTTTATTAAAAACTCGCCTCTGGCATGGTCTGTTGTCTGAGAAAAGCTGGCTGCATAATGCAACACAAATAATGAGGCACAAGCTGAAGGAAAAGTCGGGGACAACTCACTATTTCTTAGAGAATAACTGAAACTCACTGAAGCACATGCACTTTTTGATGCCACCTTCACTCGACAGCAGCATAATATTCCATGATGAAATTCACATGTTATGTCTCATGCAGCAAATTCAATTTGTTATACATTCAAGTTAAGTTGTAGAGAAGATGTGATTATGCATCCAGTGCTGCTGGGAACTTTTCCTTCTCTCCAGCAGCAGCAGCTACAGAGGATGATTGACTTGTTGTAGGCTGATGCAGCCCATGTTTAGGTTTAAGATTACAGCTTATGTTGTACTTAATCACATGCTATTAACAAAAGGTATTATTTCCAACTTTCTAGCTTCTTTATTATGCTGCTTAAAATGTGTCTGAAGGTCTCAAAACATCCCGGCCCCTGGTCTCGAATAAATGTGTGAATCACAATGAGACGCAGCGCTGCAGTCGCGCGCGCACAAGGACACAAATACGGAGAGGTCGTAGCAGAGCATATAACGTTTTATTCGCAGCTCTCTCCTGACAGACGCGCTCGCCATTATGCTAAACTTTTTCTGGCACACCGGCGTATTTTTATAGGGAACAAGTCTACAAATTTTCTGCACCACTCCCCCATCTTTCCACACACACACACACACACAGATATCAAAAATCAGACAAATGGCACTAAGCCACACACTGCGATGGCTAATGCGTCTTGCTGACGCGGTAAATCTTTGTGTCCGAGTGATGGGTGTTTCATCTTTTTGACAGACTGCTGCTCACCGTTCCTTTCTGAGTAACTTTGAAAGTGCACTTCACCCGCTGTGGCCTCCGTCTGAAACTCTGTGAAAGCTATTGAAGCTAGTAAACTTTTACAGCCTTTTCACTGCTTGGGCTCCCTTAGCTTCAGCGGGCCTTTATACCCACGTACTTCACATCAATTGTACTTTTGTCTTCTCTTTACCACATGCAGCTTCTCTTTACCCTCCCCTGTCCTTTCTGCCTCCTCAGCTCTCGCTTCACCTCCTCCTCCTTTCATCCTCTTCCTACCCCCTCCTTCCACTACACGCTCAAATCCCTTTCCTGTGTAGAAGTCCTCCTTTTCCCCTTTCAGAAACAGGATGACTCCTTTACCCTTTATCAAACTTGCATACGGAAGTGGCACCGCACGGGCCGGAGAGTTAGGGGAGAAGAAAGGGAAGGTGATGTGGGAGGAGAGGAAAGGGAATTTCCCCTCGACTCCTGAAGCGCACCTCCGGCCCTCTTTGAAGCGTGGACTTTCACTCGGCGCACTTTTGTTTCCTCATCTCCCCTCTTTTCTTAAAGCGCTGTCTTTATCCATCAAGGAAAACTCCGGGAAAGGAAGGAGACGGTGTGCCAGGAAGAGCCGCAGCTTTTAGGTGCCTCGGTGGAGAAGCAGGTCCTTGTAAGGTTCAGTATTAAAACAAAAGGAAGGAGCGCTGCTGGCTAAGCAAGCGAGCACTTCATAATTTCGCCTTACTGTGTTACATCACTTGCTGCCTTGGGATCTTTTCATTTGCAGCTCAACTGTAAACAGTTTGCTCATCAATGAGCCTCCCACAATATTGTTACAGAAGAAAAATTTGCAGCAATGAATACAGTATGAAGAGAGAGCACGGCTAATGAAACGGGTGACTAATGAGGGACCTGTTTTAACAGCCGCAGCAGCCATTGAACACTCTATTCGTCTGCGTGTCAATATTTACTCAGAGCAACATACAATGGCCGAGTATAAAGGAGCTCAGAGCTTATGGAGAACGTATTGATACAAAATTAATCAGTCAATTTTGATACTTTACCTTGTAAAAATAAGAACTTTTATGCATTATAATGGTTAGGTAAAAGATGAATTATGTATGACTGCATTACCATTATAATCTAATATAAAGTCTAAGATATAGGCTGTGTTTGAAATTGCATACTATTCTAGTAGCAAGTACTGATTTGGCCAAACTGTAGTAAGCAGTATGCAAACAAAAGCTACATTTACAGTATGCCGGACTGATTCGGAAAAAATCTCGGACCAGTCTTTCTCACCTACTGTATCCCACAATGCAAAGTGCTGGAACGTCACAATGACAGTTGAAATGGCGGATGGCAGCAGCATTCCCGCGGTTCAGGAGGAATTTAAATGTCAGTATCACTTTGAACATCCATCCATCCACCTATCTATGTATCTATTTATCAATTATCTATATGTCTATTTTCTCTCTTTCTCTCGTCGTTTTCGTGGGGTGCTACAGCTAAAACTTGAAACTGGCACCTGGCGTAGCACACTGCAAAATACACTTTGAACAGCTACATACTACCGCCGAACACAGTAACAGTATGTAGTATGTAGAACATAGTATGTTATGCGATTTTGAAAACTGCCACAGTTTAGTGAGAAAACGTATCTAGTGCGATGCATTATGGTAAAAAGTGCTGGGTTTGTGAGCATCTGTTGTACACTGCTTTTCAACATGCATTGTGGGATACTGAGCCCAATATATAGGGTGTAATAATTTTCACTACACATTTATACAGCACTTCATAATTGCAAAGTCATTACATATCTGATTGCATGTGCTGCGAGTTATTTCACACACAGGCTTTTTGTACTCGATTAAACAACTAGGGGTGGAAAAAAAAAAAACCTGATATGGCAACATATCATCGTCCGGGCTCGTGCAGTACAATTACTGATAAGCTGGTGCTTAATATCAGTATTTTAAATTACAAATATATGTCGCTCTAAATGGATTTCAACTCACTGCGGCACTACTTCATGACTCCTGGTGAACGAGGGTAACGCAATAAAAAAGTAACTGGTGGAAGAAGAAGTTAATCGTGATGTGTCATTATATGATTGTCCTGCAATATTATCGTTATCGTGGGTAAAGGATAGTAGCATGAGTTACCCTGAGATCCCTACCCCTATTTACAACTACGTTCAATTATGAAGTAACTGTACAGGATATATCAGGGCGGCTGTGGCTCAGAGTCCCAATCGGAAGGTTCGCGGTTCGATTCCTGCCTGCTACAGTCTACAATTTGCTCCCAAAGCCATAGCATAGCCTTCAGTGTATGAATGTTCCTGGTTGGAGACTGGCTCTTTACGCTTTATAAGTGCAGTCCCTTTATCATTTACATGCCAACTCTATGATGAGAAGCTAATTGAACAATATCAAGCACATCTGAAGTGTGAATAATAAGAAATGGATACATTATCAGTCGCCGATATGCGATAGCTTTAAGTCCAACAGCTTTCTTCTGTTTCCTACACAAGGGGCTCTGGGCCGCATATTTATCATGTATGTCTCATTTCATACACAGCCCATGTTGCAGATGAGTAAATACACATGGAGAGATAACTTTGACAGGAAAGAGAAAAGAGGAGGGAGATAGGACGCGCCTGAAGATTAGAGGTAAAGAGATAATGAAGGGATGTTTCCGCCCAAGGGGCTTCATTTCACGTACTGTGAAAGGTTTAACACCGGTTATCACGTAAAGGAAACGGTGCGTACGACAACATACGTGCACAGGAACAATAAGGCCGGGACCGTCGCACGTAAAACTCATCTCATAAACGTCTTATCTCTGGAAGTAGATGAAAAAAGGAACAGTGATGTGCTGTGGAAGGAAACACACGAGGGAGCTCCTCCTCTGATTGGAATACAGGTTTAAAAAACACAAATTAAGGGAGGGGATCATTTGTATCAATAAGGGCTAATCCAGCCTAATGTGTGTATTAAAGACAATATTTGTCATCTCATTTCCAGCAGATGAATGGTTTCTTCTGGGGACCACCTTAATCAAATACGCTGCGAGGCTATGAGCTCTAATGTGCTGCTAATAACCTGTGATTGCATCAAATCATTCAAAAAGTACACAGAGTATGTAAACACCTGATGTCTTCTTGAGGCTGTGTGCGCTAACGCTCTTATTAAAGGGGATAAAAGAACCGTATATAGCTCTATATGTGGACCGCTTATTGGCAGACATCATGTCAATACATCTTGTCGGAAAAAAATGCAATTACGAAAGCCATCAGTGGACAGCAGAGACAATCAGAAGCAAATTACAGAATTAATGAATGCATCAACGATTCAGCCACGCATAATTAAACTGAATCTGAGTGTTTGTCAGAACTACATGACGTCTGCGGAGAGGGAAATGTATAGCCGACTGAAACGGAGACGGATTGAAACGAGACTTTTATTGCTAACTGTAACAGAGTATCATCCGTTGTGGAGTAAAAGGATGAGCATTCTCACCATTCCTGCGATCTGGGAGGATGTGCAAATCATTGTTGGCTGCCAAAGATACAGTCTCAGTGTTTTTATTACGAGCGCAAACTGTCAAGGCGGGCGAGGAGCAGGAATAAATGACCAGATCTGCTATCAAACGGTCTGTATTTCATCCCATCTGCATCTAGCCCTAAACTACTGTTCTTTTATCATGCTGAAAATTGGTGGAAAGAATAATGGACTCATCCTCTCAAAAAATGTTGAAAGTTTTGCCCTGGAAAATGTAAACAAAGGCAACGTGCAGTTAATTGCCAGCTGTTTCGGGCGTTAAAAATAACTATATAGAAATAATCAATATTGTCGCCGATGGTCTGGTTTGCTTTTGTAGCTCATATACAATCATCCGTTTCATAACGAGCGAAAAACTCACAGGAGCTTTAAGGGACAAAAGAGGACAGAAGAGTCCAGCTGGATCACTCGGCGTTCATTGGTGTTCATTCAGCGCAGCTAGCCACCGCTATGCAACGCCATCATCATTCAACAAACACTTCACGGCATGAAAGAAAACAATATCCTCTAGTCCCCACCGTCAACGGCACTTTGAAGTAAATACAATATTATGGAAATGACAGTTTGTTGTCTCTTCTATAAACAGCTGATCCGACACCGCACGCTGCAGGCGTAGTAACACGTATGTGTTGTGGTCCACACAAAGTAGTAGAGATAGACCGATATGGTTTTTTCAGGGCCGATATTATTAGTAGTCAAGGAGGCCGATAACCGATATTTGAAGCCGATATTCATTTGCAGTAAAAGTGAAAATATTGGCATCAAAATGTTGAATAATACAAACTCCAACACTTAACTTTGTTTAAATGCCTTTAAGCATATGCATCAGAGCCAAAATAACCCAGTTTTAAATTGATCTCTTATCGGCCAAAAAAGCCTGATGTCGATATGCGTCAAAATGCCAAATATCGGCGCCGATAATCGGTCTATCCCTACAAAGTAGTGCCAAATAAAAAGGCTTTCTTAGTGAAAAGTGAAACGCGGTGAATCATTCAAATGTAGCGTACAAGACACGCTGCTTAGTTCAGTCGGTAGAGCAGGCGCCCCATGTACAGAGGCTACAGTCCTCGTCGCACTGATCGCAGGTTCGACTCCTGGTCTGCCGATCATTTGGTGCATGTCATCCCCCACTCTCTACTCCCAGCATTTCCTGTCTATCTTCAGCTGTCCTATAAATAAAGCCAAAGGCCAGAAAAATTATCTTTAAAAAAGAAAATTAAAAAAAATGTAGCGTACAATTGGGACGTCCTTATAAGTGCATAAATTACGTGTGGAACTGACCCTATCTGCAGCGGCATATAGCCTACTATCTGTGCCGGCACTCCCGGGGCCGCGCTGACTGGTATCAACTGTATGTAGTACACTTACTACTGCTTAGTATCTCATATGACCCCACTTCAAACAAACCGAACTCTCCCTTTAATAATTCATAGTCGGTTGTCTGTGGTCTTATGCTGCTTATCATGTAGGAGACAAGCTTCAACTCATGCAGGAACAAGAACTAACTGTCGTTAAATGCTAAAAGGTCAAATTGAACTATCAAGGTTTCACAATAGGACCTTTTTGAAAATTCTGAGCAAGACAGGGACAGAAAATCTTTACAAAGTTCACACAGTGTTACAAACCCGCCCGTCCGCTGGAGTTTAAACCTCCCGTTACCTCGACACAGTGCCGAGTGTTTAATAAAGATGACCAATATGGTAAAACAGAAAATGCCTGGAGAGCACGCGGCATGAGTGTTTCTCAAACTTGGCAGAAGGCCCGAAAAGGGGGAAGGTGATGTCAAAGGGGACACATGCTTCACGCCAACCTGGGTGGGCTGTGGTTGGTGCAACATACCCTGCTGCCTCGTTTGCCCTGCCTCTCGAGAGGAGCTGGGAGGGCTTAAACTTTGACCTCCGAGCTTGCAGGAGCTTAAATTTGGATGTATTTTTCCGACACACATGCTAGGGGTGGGTCAAAATATCGATGCAGCAATATATCGTCGTCCTGACTCGTGCAATACAATTAATTCTGTGAAACTGACACCAGTTAATCAGATATTGTGATGTATCAATATATGATTGTCTCGTATCTCGTACCGTAAGTTACCCTGCGATTCCACCACTAACACACACATTACGATTTTATACTGCAGCAACTGATGCATGTAAAGATTAAGACATGAGTTGGTTAGAGGACACTGACAGAGCTGAAAGACCAGGATGACAAAGAGCTCTACCCACCGGCAAGGAGGAATGTGATGAGGCAGGTTTCTTTGGGCATGTAGAGCTTGAGGCGCGAGCCGCTGAAGACGTATTCTACCACGGCTTCTGACCGACCCGCCCTCTGCAGGAAGGGCAAGAACTGCTTGGCTTTCTGTGTCTCCTAAAGAAGAAAAAGAGAAGGAATTAAAGACAGCATCTGCAACAAAAACTGACTAGATTAACCTGGATATATCATCCTAAAAACGCTCATCCAAATATAAACAGACAAGACAAATGAAGTAGTTTTATTGATGATAGAATCTGTGCAATGTTTCCAGACATCTTTAAATCTTGCTCTGGCCGGATGAAGTCTGCTCCGCTTCTCTGTGACACGCCTGGAACCTCTCGCAATCAAAAATAATTCTCTCCCCCTCCCTTCTTCCAATCTCTAGTCTGCGAGGGTGACTCACGAGCTTATTGTTGTGGCCGGGCCAAAATTACAAGCAGAGCTAAATCATGTGTATTCAAGCCGGGGCTGGTGATGCAGCGGTGGCGGGAGGGGAAGATTCAGAAACGATAAAAGATTATTTAATGTGTGCCCACTGCAGGCAGGAGAGTGTAGGCAGGCACAACAGACCAGTAAAGTGTGTGTGTGTGTGGTGTGTGTGGCCGTGAGAGTTGGAGCAAAGGCTTGAAGGGAAGGGCAGAGTTCAAAGAAGGAAAGTCAGAACTAACAAGCGCATTTTCTATTGTAAGTGGAAGTGGATGACATGTTTTGGATGAGTTATTTTCTTCCTGTTTTGGTCCACAAACGAACGGCAATAACAGAAAAAGATGGAGCAGAAACATCGTGCAGCACACCTCACCAGTGGGACTCAAAATACATGACGTTATGAGTAAAGGGTACGTGCTTTAGCCACAAGATACACCACCTGAACTCCACCCACTGCGGTCTAAAATAGCCCCTTGAGTGGGAGACAACGGAGCCAAACATTCTGTCGCTCACACAAACACATTCGCAGCACCTGCAGTGAGTGGGCTGAGCAGTCTAACTCGGTGCAGGAGGAAAAAAAAAAAAAAAAGGAGAGACATGAGAGAGGAGAGGACCTCATTATGCAACCTTTAGAGGTACGAGGTGAGTCAAGTGCTTCATCCACTCTGCTCCCACCCCCTCTGCTCATCTCCTACACTATGTTTATAAACCTATCTGTGCTCTATTTGTGACTGCATCCCACTCAATGTACATAATCCCTTTCAGTAAACCTTTACCACCGAGCTAAATGATGCTGACGTACAAGAGTGTGTATTTTCCATATGTGCACGTGTACAGCTGCGTGTGGGCGTGTTTCGCAGAGGAGAGAAGAAACTAGGGAAGGGAGGGGAAGGATGAGGCGGGGGGTGTTGCTATTTTGGTCTTAAGAATGCTCATTACATTAGCCTAGCCAAACAACTGGTGCATGCGCGTGCACACACACGCCTACCGGCGCTGACTGGCAACGATCCTGAACTCTGTGTGTGTGCTATTGGAAACTAGCAGAAACGCTGATGGAGGGATGGGAGCTGCAGCTGCAGATAATAGCCCTCACCCAAACCGCTAATAAGGGAGAGTTTAGGGGCTGATGTCACACACAAATGCATGACACAGCACAATCATATTAAAATGTAAAGAGCATCAGATTACTCGCTGGGTCACTGGGACACTTTTTAATAAGCGAGGCGTGCAAAATCTCCAGCTGCATGCAGGGTGTGGCACATATTGCTCCGTTTCATCCTTATTAAAGTAAATTAATTACTCAACTCCCAAGTCATTGCGGCTCAAAGAATGTTGTCAATTTAGCCGGTTAAGTTCTGGGGGTGTATACGTGTAAAATGCACTAAAAGCCCTGATGAAACAGCGCAGGGCTGCTCAGTCAGCACAACAATTCCCTGTCATAATTATTTTTACAGGATCCAATAATTTAGCTGTCGTGCTGACACAATAAGACACTGGGAGGTTATGGTGATGATAATGTGAAACAGCACAACATCAGAGAAGTTATGCAGAGCGATGTCAGACTTATTAGGCGCGCTCCAGAATCCTGTTGGTGTTAAACAGCTTTAATAACGTGGCTGGACGGATGCGAGGTGACAGCAACTCGCAGAGCTCGTGTACATGGCCGCTATATCTAGTAGGCCACTCTGAGATAATAAAAAAAAGGACTAATACAGAGAAAAAAAAGGGGCCTGATTAATTTAACCAAATGTCTCTCAAGAGGCTACGAGTGCAAGTGCTACAACCGAGCTCAAGTGAGAGGGACAATGAGGCGCTAATGTTTCTGGAGTTCAATTTGGAGGACGTCTAGTGGCTCATCAAAATGTGTAAGGGGTGCGGAAATACGTAAAGGCACTCAAATAAGTCTGGAAAAAAGACATGTTAAAGGGGGGGTGTTATGCTAATTTCAAGCTTCATATTTCCACTCTGTGATACCTGTGGAGTAGCTTAGCATAATTTGTAGCTTAAAAAACTCATTTTTTTCACACTGGTGCTTTGTGCAGGCCCTCATACAGCCTCTGCCTCAAACGACTCTTTCAGCTCCGTCCCTTTAAAGGCTTAATATGCGACTTTCATGTCCAGTAGGTGTCGCTCTTGAGCTCCAGCATGAAACCAAAACAAACGCCCTGTTTGGCCACACAGCAGCCACCTAGCTGGCCTACTCCGCTGTACCATTTCAGAGACATTTCTAAGTGTTTTGTTCTACTAAGTAGCAGCAATTGAACACAATTGGTTTGGCAGGCCTGTGTAGGCTCATCCTCACAGAATGCATGTCACAGCTCGAGCTGCAATAGACCGCAGCCAGCATTGTACTGCCGAGTGGCTGACGTTAGCACACTTTTGTTAACTACGCATGTTGCTACAGCCCCTTGCTAGCATGGTTAATTAAACAGAATGACCGTGATATAATAACGCTACAGAACACTAAGCAAGCAAGTGTAACATTGAAATAAACAGTGAGGTAGCTATCGTCCCTAATGATACTCTAGTACGTGTTCATGAACTCGCATGAAACGGGAACGTAGAGCCGTACCCGCCCACAAACACAGAGGGGGTCTGACTTCACTCTCTTTTTAGGAAGTTATTTTTCGAGGATATATTTACATAAGACATACTTGATTCTCGATATATTAATGTGTAATGTGTGCTTTCTTCTGATTGGCCAGCGATTTGAAGCCTGCTGAGGCTCCACTTTGTGACGTCACAAAGTGCAGCGAGTAGAAAAAACTCTGTTACTCCGACATAATTTTACCTACAGATTTGAAACTTCACCCATGTTTAGTCTGGACATCCAACATTGTAAAAGTATATATATGTCTTAAATATCAAACAGCATAATACACCCTCTTTAATAATTTGTGTGGCAGCAGTCCACATATTTAGCGTGTCCAGTGAAGCTCAGTCAGGTGGAAAAAGCAGCTGGAAAACAAATTGCTGTCCATGCTCTCCCCAAGCAAACAGAGGCAGTTAGCAAAGACAAAGGTCACAATAAAATGAAAATTGGTCATTCCAAACAGCCTGAACTGTCGCAAGTAGAACAAATTATGTTGGAAATATAAAAACAGAACAGATCAGAGCAACAGAAAGTTACATTTTAACATTACCCTGGAACAAAAGGGTGACTTATCCACCACCTGACTGACTGACCTCAATTTCCCTCCTGGGTGCTGTGAGAATAACAACGATAAAAATAGGCCACCGGCAAGAACAGCACATAGAAGGCGACAATGACCATCAGAGTGGCCGCATTCATTCTTTGTCTCAGTGCTAACAGTACACATTTCAGTTGATCGCACTTTCCGCTGCATGTGAGCCCATCTAACCGCGCCACTCAGTTTGACAACACAGGACAGCAGCAGCACTGCAGCGTGCAGCGAGCTAATAAAGGCTGCACTATGGTATAGACAGCGAGCAACACAAGATAAGAGACACATTAGAGGGATCACATTTAAAAACCAGCTCCCAGGGTCGTGCAGAAATAAAACACACACTTAAAAGAATGTGTGAGAATCGCCCATTACTCGTTACTCAGAGATTTTATGGCTTCCCCAGCGCTAATGTTCATTTGTTGTGTGCTCCCAATCAGGCTTCATTAGCCAAATGATGCCTCTATCAAGCCCCTGGGCACACGTAAACAAGCTAGGACCAAGCACCACTGATGGTTTTATTAATGGCGCTGATTATTTTTAGAGGCAGCTTAAGTTTCTTTAAGATGAGGAAGGCGGCAGGGAGGAGCAGGGACGGGAAAACACTGTGTTAGAGGAGAAGTCAGAAGCTTCAGGCATTAATGGCATCTTCGGGTGTCATGGAGGATGTTTAAATGAGTCGACAGTAGGGCTGCACGATTATGGCCAAAATGATAATCACGATTATTTTGATCAATAGTGAGATCACGGTTATTTATTAACTTTAGGGACACATTTTTGAATTGAACTTTCAAAGTTAAATAAACAAAGCAACACTTTCTGTTACGTCTTCACTGTCTTTAACAATGATACAGACGCAGGTGAACGGTTAACTTTTTATTGTGGTTCACACCGGACATACAGCCGTGTTCCCGCTGCTCCAGGAGGATACATGACAACAACCACATTACCCATAATTCCCTGAGTCCCTTACAACTACGGCAGCCCTAGTAGCTCCAAATACATAACACTTTCAGTTCCATACTGTTGTAAATTCCAGCAAAAATTTTGCATCAAACTAAGATTGAACTGGGTTCCTTACATGAATTTGAAAAATCACAAGCGACACCCAGTTAGTGACGTGTTTTCCATCCCCCAGCAGTGGTTGGTCTGCCAGAGAGGGTAGGCGGAGCTAAGCGGCTGCTTTTCCGCTCTCTGCAATGTTGCGAGTAAACAGTAATCTACTATGGCTGAACAAACAAAGAAAGATGGATGACTACAGATACAACTTCAAAAATAAGGGAAAATCCAAGAAAAAGAAACAAACTCGACGCTCAGATGAAGGCAAACAGTCTAAAAAGGAAAGTGACAGTCAGCGAGGAAAATCAAGAGTTACAAGCCAAACGTGGACGTCACACATGAAACACTGTCTGGATATCTGGGAAGTGTGCTCACGCAATTACCGTTTATCGCCACAGGTGACGCCAAAGACAACGAAACTGAGATCTTCGAGATTACAACTTCAACATCACTTGCCCTAAACCTGAAAAACCTCCAAACAACTGATGACGAGCCGTTTCGGGGGACCGGTGTTTTGGTTTAACGACTGACTTGCTCTTTTCCTGTTTTAGCGTAACAATAAGCAGCATTCAAAACGCGAATGTGCGTTAGTAACCTTCACGACACGTTTGCACAAACAGCACTTCAAAAGACGTAACAGATAAGTAGGTGCTGAGATCGTACTAAAAAGTACAGCCAAGTATTCTCTTCCAGTTATCAACAGATGGTGTAACCACGACAACCACAGATGCAGTCAGCTCAGTCGCTCGTTGAACCGAAACACTGTTCCACTCTTAACTGCCGCTGCGAGGTAGGCACTCATGACATGATTTTTTGAGTCCCACTGGTGAGGTGTGCTGCATGATGTTTCCGGTCAGGAAGAAGTGAAGTAAAAAACCTCTATCGCCCCCTGGGGGAGTGGCTGTTAGTTTGGGGAGCGCTTGATTTGATTTGCAGCAGTTTTCTACAGGAGGAGCACATATCTAAAACGTCAATATCGCCGGATTAACATTTGATTAATTGTGCAGCTCTAGTCCACGGTTAAATATATTCATTCATATTAGTATATTTTAAGAGATGATTGTGTAAACATCCACAAAAAAACATACGTACCCCAGAGATATCAGCCACTCTGTGGATGGGAACCTCCTTCTTGCTGTGCAGCCCTTTCCCGTTCTTGATGGCCCTGCAGTCAGTCAAACATTAAACACACGCACATACACACACGTCATCATCATGGCTCAGCATAATACATCAAGAAAGCACAAGGCTGGAGGCTTAACAGACCTGGAGAAATGGGAGCTCTTTGAGTAATCACCGTAGATACAAAGTGGGACCAATTGTGGCTTTGTGAAGTAGCATGTAAATTCATACCGGTTTCTCCTTCCCTGAACTGCCATTATGGCTCAACTGGAATAGCTAGGGGGAGGATTTTTCCTTTGTAAGCAATGCAGTCTATAGGCTTGAGATGAGAAGAGGAGAAATTGTGGCAGAGGAATAATAATGGAAGATATTTTTGTAGAATAGAAGGATGATGAGAAATGGAGAGACAGGGGTTGCTTCTTCGCAGTCAGGGGTTTAGCGATGATGACTGGTTATGGTCAGCGCTGCTGTAGCCTCGAGGGTTTAAGATATGCAGTTTACAAGTGGAGAGGAATCATGCTACCTATGGGAAGTAGACCACTGCTGCTAACAGTGTGCACATTTACATACAAGCATGTATATATGTGAGTTTAATAGCCAGGAGGAGGTTTCTTGGAGGCCGCGGGCCACTGGCCTCGTGCAGCGGGAACTAAAAATACGACCAAGGCTATAGACAGAAACCTCTCATCAACTCTAATAAGACCACACCAGGGACGGAGGAGGGGGGGGGGAAGGGGGAGAGATAGGGAGAAGAGCAAGGCCACAGAAGGACAAAATTGAAAAGGTGGAGAAAGGAGGACAAAAAAAAGAGGAAGGAGGAGGAGGGGAAAGAGAGGGCGGGTGGCCGGTGACACAAGAGAAAGTCCTATAAAAAGAGGCTGTGGCTGCATCTGCTCTACCTATAGCAAGCAGATCTTAATCTATGGCAGAGTAATAAAGCTCCTACTAAATCTCTCCAATGCACCTCCATGTAATTATATTCATAGGGCCTGTGTAAAGAGAGCTTCTGATTTAGCATCCGCTGCTTAGGGAGGTGTGTGTGTCCAAGCATGTTTGGGGCAAACATGTGGGAGTGGAAACGAGACATGTTTCTAAGGGAAAGATGTAGCAGCATCTGTGATAGGCTGGGAGTTATGATGGTGTCAGTGCTAAAATAAATCCTAAAAATTAATAACAAGTAAGTTTTTTTTTCCACCTGTGCCGTGTTGAATGTAGCAGCGAATGCAAAAGCAATTTGCCTCAAGGTCGTTTTCAATTTGCTTCTTCCTCCCAAGAGCAGAATTTGTCAAGGTCATGCACAACTCGTGGATGGCGGAGCGTGAGCGTGGTGTGATTAGCGCGGTGTGTGCACATGAGAGTGCCATTGTGTGTAGCTGTGCAGGTTCATGTAAAAAAAATAAATAAATAAAAGGGAGATGGAAATGTGTGAAAGAGAGCGGTGTGTATGCGCGCGTGTTCCTCACCGTGCCTCTGCGGCAAGCAGCTCGTCGTAGTGGGAGGAGCGTTGGTCGTCATCCTGTCTGTATCTGATGACTGTGGCCAGGCCTTTGCTGACCAGAGCCTCGGCTATGTTGCTGGAGGAAGAGAGAAGGAGAGAGATTACTTTAATAAAAAAAACAACAAGCTAAACCCCCCCTTGGCTTCACGCTGAATTAAAAGTCAGCTAAGCTCAACAGAAAGAAAATAAGGACATGAGAAATCCCAAAGGTGGCTTCGCTAAGGAACACAGGGCACCTAAATGTTGACTTTGCACACTTCCTGGCTGTGTTACTGATGTAGAGAAGAGAGGGTGAAGGGCAGAAGGAGGAGAGGACTGTACTTAATGCAGCACTTAGTGGCTAGCCCTTGGACATCAGTGTTCTAGTAGATTGTGGAAGAATGACATGAAGGGGCAGGAGGGAAAGTTGAACTTGTCACAGAGTGCATGCATTTGTCCCCAGATAGCATCTGACACAATATTACGTTGTTGTACCAACAATAAAACGTTTTTATTTAATGTTTTCTACACCTACATCAGCAAAAAATAATACAAAGAGCAAGAAAGAAAATATTTTTACACCTGAGTATCCTAATATTCTATTTTGTGATACTGTCTGATTTTTAAGTTGCATTTTAACATTCAAAAACAGATGTAAATCCTGCTGTTCTGATAACATGAAAAATGTATAAAATCACTCTTTTAATTTTTTGCATATGGGTTGTGGTATTTGTCCCAAGAGATAAGATAAGATAAGCTTTATTGAGCCCCCAAAGGGGAAATTAACTCATTACAGCAGCTCATAATACAGGCAAATTAAATAAAGCACTCAAGTAATAAAGAAGACACAAAGTAGGTGGCAATGATATGATGACAATCTTCTTAAAACTTCATTTAAAAAATCATGATATGGGGCACCGGTTTAGCTCACAGGTTAAATCACATGTCCCATGATCAGAGGCTACGGTTCTCGATGCAGCAAGAACACCCACCCTCGGCCCTTTGCTGCATAAGGCATAAAAAGCTTTCGGTACAGCAATATAATGAGATATTGAATCATTATAATTATCATGATCATAGACTGTATAAAAAGATGGACGACGCGACAGCTCCCTAAAAGGGAAGCCAAAACATTTCCAGCGCCCCCTGCTGACTGGCTGCAGTATAGCTCATAAAGCCTGCCTCCTCCATGTTAACAGATGGGACATGAGTCAAACTATAAAATCAAAATACACGCCAAATAAATGTTTCTCAAACATGGTTTCTGTCATTATAGTTAGTTCTTATCATGCTGATTTACGTCCAAGTGTTCATTTTTCTGACAAGTTTATTTTTAATTAGTTATTAGATGCTGTAAAAAGGATGATTGACAGCTCTGTTGACAAATCCGGCTCCTGCAGACGATCTGTTCCGGATTAGCAGAGTAGAGGAGGAACGGCGAGAGGAGACGTAACTAAAACAATCACTACAGTCACTGAAGTTTACATATCTGTGAACGTCTGCTTCAGACCAACACAAGAAGCCGTTCTGCTGTTAAACACGCCAGCGTGTGGGATCTTTGCAGTGTTTTTTCAGTAAGTTAAGGGTGTGTCTTGGTTAGCGGAAGTGGCTCCGGTATCTCCACCTGTCGATCTCTACTGCGCAGCTCTGGCTACAAATGACGTCACCATCGCAAGATGGCAGCGCCCGTCATTTTGGCTTCAATTTTCGTACAATGAAAGCAGATGGAGACGCGTCGTCCATCTTTATATACAGTCATTGATCATGATACGCAATGTATTGTCTAATTCTCACCATAACACAGCCAACATGAAATTAAAACAAAGCAGGACATGTTTCCTCCATCATTTGTGAATAACCCAATACACAATAAGACAAGGTCCAAAATATCTACCCCACTGACCTGCCTCGACCTCTGACCTCTACATCCGCCATGCAAACTGTTTTCTGTGGAGCTGAGCGGCTGGGGTAGCTGACTAATGCTGGGTTGTAATTGGCTGGTCATGAGGTCGGGTCTTGACCTCTGTGTACACATAGATGCTTTCTGATACAAGACTGTTCTATGACGCAGAGTGGTTCATGTTTCCATTTGTCTATGTAACTGTGATTTGTGTCACAGAGCCCACAATTAGACAGATAAAAAGCAGCAGATAAAAAGCCTTTCAGTAGTTTTTTTGGGTGAGACCGGACTTCATTATAAGTCATGTGGCATCACAGCTCCACTCTCTTGTTTTGATTAAATTTGATCCTCTGAGTAGTTTCATAACGTTTATATCTGTAGCTCTGAATAAAGAACATGTTTCAAACAGATAAACCAGATTTCGTCAAAGTCGTGTTTGTAGATAGAAAATAATTGCTTGCACTGAAGCGACCCAACTCATGAAAAATTAAAATACAAAGAAGCCCTTTCAGGTTACTTTGTGATTCATGGTGAGATTAGGAGATCTAAGCGTTTACAAATGATTACCCTGTCATCTTCCATCACATGAACCCAACTTTTAAAGCTTTATAAAGGGAGACAGCTACTGCAATACAATGAAATGTGTTACAGGAGTCTCTTATTTTGACAAGTCACATGCTGTATGATCTGCCAGTGAGGGCTGAGCATTTGGAACAAACTCCTACAGGAAGGTTAAGATGTTGTGTGTGCCGTCAGAGGAAAAGGCGCATTTCATTCATGCAGCGAGCTCGTCTTAAGTGTTAAATAGTATCGAGAAGAACCCTGAAATGCAGGAGGCCTGGTATGTGCATGGCATTTAGAATTTCAAGGTCTATATTATCTGATCTGCTTGATGTGGAAAAATGGTATAGAAATTTTTTTATTATTTATGTTAGATAAACAAACAAAAGGAAAGAAAAAATAGAAGAAAGAGAGTTTTTCTTTACTTGTTTTTTTTTTCACTTTTACTTCGACCTTTTCTATCTAGATCTTTTACTGACTGACCAACCTTTTACCGACCGACCGACCTTTTACTGACTGACCGACCGACCTTTTACCGACCGACCGACCTTTTACTGACTGACCGACCAACCTTTTACCGACCGACCGACCGACCTTTTACTGACTGACCGACCAACCTTTTACCAACCGACCTTTTACCGACCGACCGACCTTTTACCGACCGACCGACCAACCTTTTACTGACCGACCGACCGACCTTTTACTGACCGACCGACTGACCGACCTTTGACCGAGCTTTTACCAACCGACCGTTATGTAATCATACTCGACGTATTGTTATTATTAAAGTGGGGGTATTATGCTAATTTCAAGCTATATATTTCACCCTGTGATACCTGTGGAGTGGTATTATCAGAATTTATAATTTTTCTCACACTGGTGTTCTGTGCAGGCCCTCTGCCTGAAACGACTCAGTCAGCTCTGTCCCTTTAAGAAACCCTGGCCCCTTTGTGACGTCACAAAGTGCAGCGTGGAAAAAAACTGTCTGAAACCTGGCATTCACAGCAGCCTGCAGACTGAGCTGAGAAGCCTGGGGATTACTCCAACATATTTTAACCTAGAGATTTGAAACTTCACCCACATTTAGTCTGGTCATCCAACATTGTAACATTATATATATATGTCTTAAAATGTGAAACAGCATAATACCCCCTCTTTAAAACGTTTCATTTTCCTTTATGTGGTCGTGCTGTTTGCATATAGGATTTTGTTAACTTGGACTATGTTGCCTAAAACATACTGAGTCACAGGCCAAATCCCAATCCCCAAAGCCAGGGACTCTCAGACTTTGAGGCGCGTTCCCTGTAAGTGTGTGTGTTTAGTGCTGTCAAATCACCAAGTGTGTGAGGACACTGATGCAGACTTTAAAGCCAAATTGCGGACTTTACTTGAGTTCACATATCTGCAGACTATCCTTTGGTAGTTACCCAGTTCATGAGCAACTTGGTGACATATACGAACATGATTGTCCAGCCCCTCCCAAATGAAACTAGACCATTCCGTGTTGTACAATTTCACTTACATGCCGCCGATTGTGACTGTTGCACAGGTGCGTTCTGCAAAGGCGGGGGTGCTCTCTCCTGGACCGGTTGCTGCTCTGATGTAGTCGACTGTCACATTGACCTGAAGGGGCAAAAAAAAAGCAGGAGAGGGGGTCAAACAGCCACCAGAAATGAGACAAACTGAAAGCAACACCAGTTATTGTTATCATAAGTGTAGGAGGTAGTGGGGGGGAGGCTGTTTTGTGTGTGTGTAAGGGTGGGTCTGTGTGTTTGTCCCACTTCTCAAGGTCACCCCCAGTCAGTGTGAATCACATCAGGCAGCACTGTAGATCTCCCCAGAGGAGCAGCATTAACGCTCTGTGGGTGTTTGGGACAATACACACACACACACACACGCAGAGGGAACAGTGATAGAACCCACATGACCCTTCGCTGTGTGTTCTCAAAACAGCTCCCTGGGGACAGACTCCATTCCACCCGCCCTGAAGATACAATTTTGTCACTCGGTTTGTGTGTGTGTTTGTGTGTATGTGGGTCTCTGTTCATCCACAGGCGGGTGACGGGGAAAGCCTGCTTTGTGGGCCCAGACGCAGGCAGACAGCGCCCGACAGCAGGGATGCAGCCATACCGGTACACACGATCGGCAGTTTAAGAGCTACGTGTCAACCGTGTCAGACGTGTGATGTGTGAAGAAGTGCGATGATGGGAGGGAGAGTACGAAATAAAAAATAAAAAGTGGGAATCTGGCTCTGCATCGCAGTGTCATAGCTTAGACACAAGTCAAACCGAGACAATGCAGACAGGCCTATTACAAGAACATGAAAGAGATGCCAACCAGGACACGCAGCGACGTGGGCTTGTCATTAGACGGACGGGATGGGGACGTGGTGACGTGAGGAACAGAAGAGCTTCTGTCAAAGCTGAATGGATGTGGTTTAGTGTATTGTTCTGCAGGAAGAACTGTCTGCATATCAAGAGCGGACGCAAAATGAAAAGGATACCAGGGAATAGATTATGGTTTTTGGAAGCCACAGTGGAAACTTCATTAAATACAAATGAGTATGCTGCTTCAACTACCACAGCACAGACAGGAGAGGAGTGGGTGAGTTACCAAAAGTTAATATCAAAATCAAGAGAACTAATTTGCGCGCCTCGTATCAGTGGAAAACTACGCAATATTATCACATTTAAAACCCCAATTTTCATCTATTTTTGTAACTGCAAAAAAAAAGTATCGTCTCAGGGAGGAAATTATTTTATCCTCACTCCCACGTCAAAACTCTTCATTTCCATTTCAATCATTTCCCTTCTCTTCAGCCTCATTGAAAAGTGAAGCCATCCAAATGAAGCAAATAAAACCTTTTGCGTTATTCTTGGTTACTTTTGTGTTTAATGGCCATGCGCTGGCAGGGTTCAATAACTGAAAGGGGGACAAACAAAGCGATGAAAAACAGGAAGTTCAAGTCTACGGTCTCATTTTCCTTATTCATTTCGTCTCATTTAGTCCTCTCAAGCAGAGACAAAAGAAAGAGAGATTTGAGGAGGAGATTAAAAACACAGGGGCAGAATATAATGCCGGATGCTATAAGCTGTGAAACCAGAACACCAGTAGCTCCCCATTAAGCGAGATGATGACAGATTATAAACTCTGACCATGCGATGTTAGATTAGAGGAGTTTCCAGGCCCATTCTCCACGGGCCATCTAACCGATCTCCTGATAAGGCACAGCTATCTATAAGAAGCCCCAGAGGAGACTGAGGCGGAGGGAGGGGAGGCAGTGGATGGATTTAGACGGAGGGGGAGCGATAAGGACAAGGACAGGAGGGGAAGTGTGAGACAAAATGTTTTTGTTCTGCTGAGGTGACGAGCAGCGTGGGAGATTGAGTTTACTCTGCACAAGGAATCAATAGGGGTGGGAATCACTCACGATACGATACGTTGATATAACGATACAATAACGATCCGATTACAATACAATACAATAATGATACGTTAACGATCGATAACTATACAATACGATAACGATACAATATGATTACGATACGATTAGGATACGATACGATTAGGATACAATTAGGATATAATACGATACGGATCAATACGATACGGATCAATACGATACGGTACGGTACAATACCGTACGATACGGTACGTTACTATACGATATGATACGGTACGATACGGTACGGTACTTTACGGTACAATATGGTACGATACAGAACGATACGGTACGATACGACTCGGTACGATACAATACGATAAATAACGATACAATAATGATAGAATACAAACGGTACTATATGATATGATACCGTTAATGATTGAATGATGAATACGATAGTGATCAATATACAATACGGTATAATACAATAATGTAATGATAGTACGATACAGCGTTTCTGCAATAATTGATGTATTGCAAGACAATCATATAATGATACATCATGAAATCAGATTAACTGAACACAAAATGCCCCTAAAACGTAAAGTGCAGGATAATTGTATTTATTCACTGCAATTAAGTGTCAGTTTCACAGAATTTGACACAAACTAACCTGAAACAACGATGCGGGGAGACAAATTAGCCGGGAAATCGATTTAGAGTACCGAATTTTTTTCAAACTAAAATATTGATATTTGGCGCCAGTCTATCGATATTTGTATCGCACGAGTCGGAAGGACGATATATTGCCGTATCGATATTTTGTTCCAACCCAATGAATCATGTTTGGTATATTTTAGCAATGGGAATTATACCCAAATTTGGACCATAAAAAGTCGTTATGCCAAACTATGATATTGTAAGGACCCCTGTGCTGTGTACTTGTAGGTAGACATAGCCAAGTATTGGCTTAGCACGAGCAGTGTTCCAGACAGGAACATGGTAAATGGCTACTTATCATGGAGGTAGGAGGTTTAAGATGTGCTTAACCCCCCAAAAAACACCTGTCACCTGCATCTTTACATCAAATCTGCCAACACATATATATATAAATTTACATAAATATAAACATAATATTAGTACAGATATATTGTAATCAAGAGCACAATGGACCCTGTTAGAAGAAATGCAGGTGTTCACAGTTCAGCTGAAGCAGCTAAAGAGGGCTATACGGAACCACTAAACAGACATCAGACATGCAGGCCTACACACAGGTGTTGCAGCAGCCTTGTACTGCATAATGGAGACTCGCCAATGACAGTGGGTTTGAACAAAATAAGACCTATTCTTCATCTTTAAGCCTCGAGGAGGCGAAGGAAAACATAAGAGGGAGGGATGAGGAAGAAGGGAATGAGTGCAAGAGAGAGAGCAAGGTAAAAGTGCGAGTGAGAGTGTGCCATGTTTTTAGCCGGTTGTAATCGCAGCTGGCTATCAATTAATGAAAAGAGCCATGCTGGAAGGAACACACCTCAGGCTGGGACGGCACAACTCTAGGAAAGCAAAGAGAAGGAGGAAGACGAGGAAGCCCCATCTGGATTTTTTCTGTGACGCTTCGGTTCCACACTTTGCATCTGTTTAAAACGCACACACCTACAGATTTCCCCCCAAAACAAGTCTCACTCTCACAAAACGCACAGCGCATCGAATACCATCCTGCACACAGGGCATTCTCAGTGCACGCACGTAACTCGCATGCACGCAAATAAGCAGAAGGGGGGGAAACTCTGGCGCTAACAGTGCTACACACGCAGCTGCATAACAGGAGCCACTTTGAGCACGCAGGATTATCCGAATGTGCTCAACCCTGATAAGTGGCTTAATGCAACATTTCCACTGGACTTTTTTTTTCTGCTGAGGCTGAGACCCAGGCGCACAAGAAGCACTACTTATAAAGTTAGCCAAATCGAGCTTTTTGGGATTATGTCACCGTGCAAGCGCTGCCGTTTCAATGCGGGTGGGGATATACGTATATGAGAGGGATGAAGGCAGACGGACAGACGGAGGGTGACAGAGAGAGAGGAGGAAAGGGAAACTGCTTCAGTGCACAGTCAGCTAACCTTAAAGGGACAGCTCGCAACTTTTGTGACATTTTGTGAAGAATAAGTTACTCCTTATGTCAAAATAAACTGCAAAAATCATCCTTAATCAATAGAGATAACCAACTTAAAGTCTTAAAGGTACAGTCAACATAAAAATGGTCATGACTGCAATGTTCGTTTTACAGCTGCTACTGCGAAACCTCTTTAAAAGACCAGATCAGGTATTGCACCTTTCTGTCTCTGAAAGCCATCAAATATAGATTTGAAGCAAAAAAAAAAAGAGGGCAGTCTTTTGAATATGGATATCAGATGTGCTTTATAAAGATCAAAAGCACCCAGCTCTCCTTATACAGATGAGGAATAGAAGGTTTAATGAGAATTTAATGTCGCTTTATTCTCCCAAAGCAGAGCGCCGGCATCGTGGGCTTTGAGCTTCAGCGCGGAGACTCGTACTTAATGCTTCGTCACGTCCTGGAAGGTTTAGTCAGGGGGAAATCTGCTTGTTTTCCCAATTCATGTAATGTATTGCACGCTGAGGCGAGCTTTGAAAAGGAGTGTTGTGGAGGGGAATACCTGTAGGTTGTCATTGCGACTGGACGGACACGATTAAGTCTGCAGTCCCAGACCAGGCAGAGTGCTCCCTTCTAAATCCACCAGGTCGAGGCCAAATTACCCCGCTACTGTTCGGGGTAAAGTCTTTGTTTCTGTTTGTGTCGAGGTGAAAAAAAAAATAAAGTCGATAAAAGTGGATCTCTCTGGAGCAGAATTTGAGGGAAAGCGTTGGTCTTAGAGTCTTCTCCTAATGCTTACTGCTCCAAATCTGTCTCTGTAGAGCTTAGTGTTCGCAGACAGGATGACAGTAAGTGGGTCGACTAAACTCCTCTCCTTGTTGAGAGTGCAACATGCATCTGTACGCCTGTGCACCTACCTGCATCAGGCTTGACAGCTCAAGTAGGCCAAGGTAGCGCAGATTAACATTACAGCCGTGAAGGTTAAGTATTGTGCTCGCATATAAACATTCACCCACGGAGAGTCTGCGATGATGTCATCCAAAACTAATTCTCCGTTGTTGCCAAGGCTGCTAAAGGTACCGATGCAAAAACCTCGCTTAGAATAATTTATAATAAAAAATGTTTGATGCATGGTGACGGAATTCAGAGCTTTAGCCCGGTGTCTTAGCAACAATGAAGGGATGGGAGGAAAGCAGCGTTCCAGAGCTCTTCCGTTATTGATTTTGCAGACTGAGGAGGAAGGAGGAGGCCGCGCTGCTGGCAAACGGGCAAGAGCTCTCCACTTAAATGTAACTCACTTCTAAAAAGGGCTATAAGCACACACCTGGGAGGCCAAAACTTCAATACTAATCAAATGTAGGGGAGTAAAGGGGCGTGTAATGTATGAAGACAAATATGCATACATCTAAATTGTTAAATATATAGCTAAGTGACGGATTGGCCTACGCGATCCCGCCCACTGCCCATTTCGTCATGCCGGGTTGCCAGATGTGAAACAAATTGGCGCGCAGGACTCGTTGCTCGTCATTGTCAAAGCGCACGTCTCGCTGCTCGAGCAGGTTCAGTGTCCTCAACCTGGCAACCTGAGTGAGCTTCGTGTTGTACTAGAAGCGGAGCTCTGTTTGGGAGTAGCTGAGTGCGTGAGTGGAGTGGGTGGTGGAGCAAGTGAGAGAGTGAGAGAGACGGGAAGTGAGTGTGTGCGCACGAGTTACGAGAGTGAACGGGGATAGGAGCGGATCAGCGGAGAGTTTAATCGGTAACTGAAAATAAAGACTGTACAGTAAGGCTGTACGCGCTCCCGTCCCGGAGTTAGCCCCGAAGCTAGTGGCAGCCTCGGCCCTGGGGCTGACCGATAAGTCTCCCCCCAAGCAGGGGAGGGGAGGAGGAGGCAGGGGGAGGCAACGCTCTCCAATAATTTGGACTGTAGTACCCTTTTTAGACGCTAGCAATGTCGCTTGTCAATGTTACATAGTGGTCCTTTAAGTTCGCCGAAATGTCAACATCATGATGCAGATGCGTGAAAAAAACAAATGAAGCTTTGTCAGGTCTGTCCTCAAGAGGAGAACTACTTAAAATGAGGTCGGATCGATCTGATGCATTCGAGGAAGTCGGGAAATCTGAACGCTGAACGGCTTTTGTGACACAGTGTCAAGGGAATTTGTCTCAAGTTGAATTCTAGATCTAACAGATCATTAGCTGAACTTTTGCTCTCGTCGCAGCCTGCTGATACGTGATTGGTCAACACTCCTCTGACTACAAACCCCATCTACATCCCTGAAATCCACGTCCCTGCCTACAGATTCTGTGTAGAAATGTAGTATCTGTAAATAGAAATGCTTCCACACTGATTTGGCGGTCAAGGGTTGATGCATGTGGACAAACAGACCTCTCGACATGCCATGAAGTGCTCTAACACCTGCATGTAAAGCCGCCCGTGAGTGATTGGATCACCCTGGGTGCATTTAAATGTAGACTGTAAACACGGCTGCTGATGCGCTCGGGCGAAAACGTGCATCACACTTAAGATGCTAACTCCCTTTGACGTATAAAATCATGCATGCTTTGTTTCCTCTCTGGTAAACACCACAAATCGCCTTTTGGGCTGACGTTTAAAACACCCTTCAGTCTAATGGAGCTGGATGTAGTGATGACGTGTGCGTGCTGAGGTATGTTGCAACATAAAAAAACGTATTAAAGTATGTTGCAGGTCGTAGAAGTGAATTATTTTATTACACTATTATTAGTCCCTTTGTGTTGCATTGCATTGTTGCTATGAGTGAGCAGCTAATGACCACAGCAGACAGTTATGGGCTTGCATGTGCATGTACATGTTTGTGGCTCTAACTGCCTGTATGTATTCATTATGAGCTCATCTACATGCACCTATGTGGACCACACATGTTTTAAAATAGTACAGCAAGCCCACTTTACCTTCATTATACGGCCCGCTGCCACACATTTCATCATCATGCTAATGGAATAATGCGCACAGCATTTTTACACCTTGACAAGGCTGTATCTGCCCTGTTCCCACCACACGCACGCACACACGCTCATTATCCCCCCCCGAACACAAACACCACAAATAACCAGGCGAATCATTACTCTCGCTTCACTCGTCAAAAGCCAGCTTACGGCTCCGTTTTCTGTCATTAAAAAAACATTAATGAGGATGATTAAAATGGCTGCGATAAGAGGCTGGGACGGGGATATGAATCTCACTCCTCTGCTGAATGCCAAAAGGAACTCTCTTGGCTTTTTGGCTTTGAGTGGGTGCATGTTTTTGTGTTTATCAGGCGGAACAGCAAATGTTTTTTGTTTTTTTTAACTGTGTACACTTATGAGAGTGTTAGATGGGAGTGTTTATTCTATCTATTGTTTTGCTGCGGTGGTTTGGACCCCTGAAAGTTGCGCATTTGTTTGGTACACTGTCAGCCCGGCAGGAACACAAGCTGGGCTTTTAGAAAGCACACTGAGAATTGATTTTTGAAGCTCCAGAATCTGATATTTGGAAGTCGGCTACAAAACAGCATCAAATTTATGGGATGACTTCTGACTCTGGAAGTCATTTGTCAGTATGAATGTGCATATTCTGACGGATTTATCCATCAGTCTGCTCTTTCCGGAGCTTTCTTTGCAAAAAAAGATTTAAATCTATTCCAGCCTGGTTCCCATTATAATGTTCCCCCTCTGTGACAAGTGTTAAGAGTGAGCTATTTGGAAAAACATAAACCATCATCAGCTCAGGCAGTGGACAATAGCCTTGGGCGTGCCTGTGAGCAACAGCTGCCTTCTTTCCCTTTGCCATTGCTGCCTCTGGAGGCGGCAGAATTACCACTATAACAACAATGTAGGCGTCGTTTTGCTGATTTAGTGATGAGAGCTTTAAGAACAACGCAGTGTGTGTGTGCTGGACAGGGCTGGTTACACATCTCTTGGAATAGTTGGATTTTAATCTAGGTCAGTCAACTTTTTCCTTCTGTGTCAGACTCATACAAGCAACCAGAATGTGTTTGTTTATTTAGATTTAACACAACAAGACCAGGTCAAAACCTGGTATGTGGCTGACCGCATGTCAATGTGCGCTTTTGTGGGCAATGTGTTACAAGGACTGTGCTGAGGCAGATGACAACGTGTTTGAAAGCAGGTGCACGCTGTGGACGTAGGTGAGGAGGAGCAGCCCCGCCTAATCCCCGCACAAAGTATCCAGAGCCATGTAGACAGAGAGTCGCATCAGTGGAGGTCCAATACGCTCCATGATCCGCCTTTGCAAAGTCGCAACTCTCTCTCTCTACAGCTGTGAAAGTACCGTCACTCACTCAGTCACATACAGACCCGTGTGTGGGGCTGACCCCGGCGGTCAGCCAAAAAGTATGTTTAAAGCCACTTTCACACACACAGCTTTGTGGCTAGGTCACAATCGGCATTTAGACTCTGCAGTAGACCCGGGTAATTATTATTATTATGTAATTATTACACAAAACCCGAGTCGAGGCGCTAATCTCCGCCGCCTTTCCGGCACAATTCTATGATAAGGATGCACGATATTGGATTTTTTGCCGACATCCGATATGCCGATATTTTACAACTCATTTCGTCGATTACCGATACCAATATTTTTTTCCCGCACACCTAATTGCAGAGATCCTCAACTCTCTTCTGTATTGGAATTAGCGTACAGTATAATGGTGATACTCTTATCACATTTGTTCCAACGGTCGGGGTGACGGGTCTTGAGATGGTTAATCAAGTTTGTAGTGTTGAAAGACTTTGCCCCGGCTCCTCCTCGCATCACCGAAGCTGAGCAGTCATTGCAAATAGCAGCTTTGCTATCTATTTCAGACACTTTGAAAAACTTCCACACCG
The DNA here is from genome assembly GCF_022749685.1 of Semicossyphus pulcher. Lineage (NCBI taxonomy): Eukaryota > Metazoa > Chordata > Actinopteri > Labriformes > Labridae > Semicossyphus > Semicossyphus pulcher. The sequence goes on from NW_027211694.1 coordinate 8,068,777, forward strand.
CGGACATTTTGGCTTCTAACTCTCTCATGCTGCAGGTAGACACACGTGACGTCATCACGCTGCGCCGCGCAGGTCTTCTTCGCGCCGGGGACATTGCACCGAGGTCGGGCATTTAATCAAGTATGCAGCAGCCCATTATTTTATTGGTTAATTATATCGATCGGATAGTTCATTTTTAAGCCAATATCGGCCGATAACGTGGCTATAATATCGTGCATCCCTATGCTATGACATTGAAGTTCCGGCCGCTGTCGCATAAAACGGCAAATTTGTTCTTTGTTTCGTGCAGGACGCAGCAACACCGGCAAGACAGCGAGGTGAGAGAGCTTCTGATCCGAGAGGAAGAAGAAATAAGGCGACATTCTTTGTGCGTACTATTGTTTATTAACTCGGCGTTTGTGGCGTCAGACGGTGACGCAGGAAAAAAAAGACACTGAAAGGAGTAGACTGCACTGGCAATGGGAAAAGAGACAATCGGCATTTATAAGTTGGTCTTCCCAGGTCTGAAAAACCCACGTCAACACGCTGATTTCGGTGGGAACGAGGTATCTCGAGTGCTCCCCAGCTCAGCGTCTGGATCTGCTGGGTCAGATGTGTGTAAATCATAGCAGCCCCTAAGGTGCACAGAACCCCGCAGATCAATAGACACAAGAGGGGGGAAATCAACACTGCTTGTTTAAAGGGTGCGCCCCGGCCAATACCAAGCCTCCGGGCATCTAGCGGGAGTACTTGGTATTCAAAACGAGAGAGGGGGAGAAAGAGATACCTCGCTTAGGGCTTCAGAGATGTGTGTCTAGGTTATATGGGGGTTGGAATGTACGTAGAGTCACGGGGGAATCCCTGTCTGGAGGTTTAGCTGATTTCAGGTAGGTTTCAAAGTGTAACCGGCTCTTACCTTTTTACCAATGAGCTTCTTCCTCAGGAACTCGCGGGCCTCGAACATGTAGGGGATGTCGTAGAGCGGACGGAAACGTTTGTCTTTGTCCTTGTTCTTCTCCTGGAAAGAGACAGAAGGGAGGACGGAGGAGGAATGGGGAAGAAAGGTCAGGAGGAGGAGGATGCAGAGAGGGGAGAGAGAGAAGAAGGAGAAAGTTATTCACATTGCACTTTCAAAGCTGCGTGGATTAACATATCCGCTGCAGATGCAGACCTCTGAGAAACACACACACATCCCTACTTCACTCATACAGACATAAACATGGTAAACAGATTCACACACAGTCAGCTTGTTTGTTCCCCTCGCCCCTCTGCTTCACGCCTGCAACAGGGAGGATATAGAGTCTGGAATATTCCGGCGCGAGCAGCGGCGATTTACACACACAAACATCTTTTTTTTGTCGATACAGACACATTGCACCAAAAAAATCAAAGTACACAGTTACCAAGGACACAGATACAAACCAGCCAAGGCAAAGACACTTAGTGTTAAACAGATGCACAAAGGCGAGCTGACACCATGTGCACACACGCAGATGCAGCCACACGCCGCACACAAAAACTTCTTTCAATACGCTCACCCACTCTCTGACAGGAGCGGGCCACAAATAGAACCTATTTGCATTTTCAAAAAGGAGGCTGAGGTTTTGTGTTGCTCCCAGTGTGAGGAGACAAACACACATACACACACGCGCGCGCAGTGACAGGTGCCGTTTTTGTAGGGGCGGGATGAAGAAGAAAAAAATAATACGGCAAATGACAATGACGCAGTGGGGAAATAAACGACAGGCGCTAACAGGAGGAATACGGCTATGAATGACAATTCCAGTGTGCTCGCCACCCCTGCCCCTCCCACGCTCCTCTATGAGCGCCGTCATTATCTGTCATACAAATAGAAGTTACACTCTTCAAACCGAACACACAGGGAAGGATTAATTCCTCATTTCCTCTCCTCCTCAATGGTTTCCATTCAGTTTTAAGGCGCCTGCAGTTGTTGGGAGCTGCCAGGTGTGGCACACAGCGGGGCGGATGGATGTCAGAAGGGGGGGGTAAAGGGCGGGTGTGTGTGTTCTTACTGCTCCGTTAGGATCATGAGGGCAGTTTTTCTCCTCTGGTGTCAAACAGGAAAAGCAACATTTCAGCAACACTAACGTTTAGTCTCAACATGACTGCACAAAAGACCCGCTGGATTCGAAGCTGCCAAATCTTCCTTTAACCTTGGCAGCAATGTAATAACCTTTGATTTTAATAGCTTTCCATCTTTCCTTTTCTTACTCCCTCGCTCCCATCTCTCTCTCTCTGCTCCTGCCGGCGGAGTCAGCGCAGCATGGAACCTCGGAGGTGAGTTAATCTCACACATGGCCAGTGGAAATCCCCCGTCGCTCCGCCGAGAGCCGATGTCCTCCATTTTGTGTCAGTCGGGGCTTATTGTCGGGGCCTCTCATCCCTACCAAGTCGGAGGCGGAGGGATGATGGGGCCTTTTAGGAGAACTGCCGGGAAGGAATCCTCCATTTTTGGACCCGAGTTTGAAGCTGGCCACTGCTGGGGACGAGGATAACTTTCACTGAGCTCACATTGCTTGGGCGACATCCTTCTTTTGGGGCGTGTTTTCTTAATGTCAGACAATTCACAGACACTGAATGATGGTGTGCTTTTATTACAGCTGTCTAGTGAAGGAATATTCCCTATACTCGCAAATTACCGACTTGCTCCTATAGTAAGCAACGTCCGCTTTCTTAATCTTACAGGCGATTCTTTTCTTTGCAGCGTCGAGGGTGAAATGCTCCCAGACTTTAGAAGTTGTAGGATGCGTCGATGTTGCATCGGCCGCCGGCATTTTGCAATGTGTTGTTTACCTGTCGCTTCCCGGTCGCTGCTTTGCATGCGCAACTCTCAGCAGAGACAGTAAGGATGTGAGATGGCTCACTCCTCACACTCAGCTCCAGAACATGTCGTCATGTCCGTGCACACGGTAAAAAACATGCATGATGGCGTGACTAACTAATTATCAACAATTCATTCGTTGGCAACTCATTTTGTCATCGTTTTTTGTGGTATTTAAAGTTGTAATCTCAAAGATGTCTGTTTCGTTCTCTTTGGCGGCACCTATGGCGATAAACAGTAATTGCGGGAGCACACTTCCCAGATATCCAGACAGTGTTGCATGTGTGGCGTCCACGGTTGGCTCCGGTTGTAACTCTTGATTTCCCTCGCTGACGGTCGCTTTCCTTTTCAGACTGTTTGCCTTCATCTGAGCGTCGAGTTTGTTTCTTTTTCTTTGGATTGTCACTTATTTTTGAAATTGTATCTGTAGTCATTGATCTTTTCGCTTAGCTCCGCCTACCCTCTCTGGCAGACCAACCACTGCTTGGTGATGGAAAACGCGTCACTGACGCCGGTTTAGCTCAGCGGTTAAATCAGCGGCCATCTAGAGAGGCCATAGTCCACAATGCGGCAGCCCCGGGTTCAACTCCCATCCTCGGCCCTTTGCGAGTCTCATCCCCACTCTCTTCCCCTGTTTCCGACACCATCCACTGTCCTCAGTCAAAAAAGGCATGAAAGGCCAAAAAGACGTGTCACTAACTGGGCACTGCTTGTGATTTTGTCCGCGAAAGTTGACATAGACACCCAGCCTGTAATACTGCAAATGTAAAGGCTTTCATCAGTGGGCCATAGGCTCAATCACCATTGTGCTACCCCATTCGGCAATAGATAGTGACTTAACAGACATTTATTTACATGAAAATCTTCGAGATAATCACTTTAAATAAGCTCAATCTTACCATATTGTGAACCAAATACTGCATAAGAGCAGCATTTATGTGTGTTACTTTCATCGCCTCATTTGGCAACTCAGGCTGCAGCCACTCCTTACAATCGGTTGGCACTGGCGTTAGCTTACGTTACATTGGGTTTTGCAACCAGAGAAGCTGCAATCGTTTCCTCAAAAAAATCTAATATTGAAATGCGCTCTACCGTTCCTTATATACCACTTTGACATTAAATACAGGCATGTTAGAGTTTAGAAAAGAAGGAAACTGCCACATAAAAACCAGGAAACATGAGCATCGTGGTAGTGGAGTTACAAGCAGCACAGCATTGCAACATTCCTGATACTGAGAACGCCTGATTTTCCTGAGCCTGAGGGGCTTTCGCACACAGCCTATTCATGGCAGCACTATATTACACGAAGGCCGTTAGGATTCTGAGAGACTCGGGTCAAAACAACAGGATGATTTTTAACAGAGAAAAGTAAAGAATGAACCCAAGTCAAGCAGAGGGACAGAGAGAGAAATATCATTTCTTACTAATAAGCTGATTCGCAGCGGAAAAGGGAGCCGTGTCACTGAGGGCGAAGAGTGTAAATGTCAGCACTCTGTGCCAATTAGGCACAAGGAGCGGAGAAGCAGACCAGGAGCGCAAAAAAGGTACTTCTCCATCTTTTAGGAGGTCTACGGGGAGCGGAGCGAGACTGAGTGGAAGGGGGAACGTCACAGCTAAGAACATATGCAGCCATAGGAAGAATGTAATTAGCATCATTACATTCCTCCGACGAGACAAACTCCGTGTACACCACGCTTTAACCGCGATAACGCAGCTGCAGGAAGGTTACAGAATAGAGGAGAGAGAGTCACTGTTATGTCTCAACCGTGACCCAATAACAACAGCTTGCTCTACACTCTCCTCGGGGGGAGTTCTGTGCTATTTGGGGTAAATTCCCTTCGTTCCAAATTACCGGCTACAGCACCGGAATCGTCTTTGACTATTGCAGAGGCATGACGCTAGCTGGATGGTACAGTGTCGCAGGGCTGCAGGGGGGAGGGGGGGTTGAGGATGCTACCGCTGCGAGGATTAGCTGTTTCTGGAACTTCAAGGGTGAAATCATGACTCAGGAGGACGTCATGCTTCGGGATGTCGGGGAGTGTACTGTATTCATTTTGCAATTAGCAGATTGAGAAGGGAATGTTTTTACCTCGTGTGAGAGGACGGGGATATTATTGTTTGATTCGGCAGTGAGCTTGTCGCCTTTGACGATCCAACATTTACTACTGTATGCATAAAATAATAACACTAAATAATGCATGCATTCGTATTAAATGGCTGCAGAGGTTTGCAAGAGAATACAAGAGACAGCGAGAGAGGCATACACTTCCTGAAGCAACAGCAAGAAGGATATCGCTGCTTGTGGAGCTACAAAACTAAATCTAATACATCTATTCTAATGATATTACATTCACAGCATTATTGCCGCGAATACAAATCAGTCATTACTAATCTGACTCGAACTGATAGACTCCAGAGAGAAACCTGGAGATCCAGAATCAAATTACCTGTAGCACCATAACAACAAAACAGCCACTCAATTCATGATTAGCTGCTAGCAGACGGGGCGCGGGTAAATTTCCTGGGACAGCTGCGGCGGGGTTGCGGCCCTTGCTCTCTCCGTGCTCTCGTTAATAAGGATGTCATATTAAAAGACAAAAAAAAAGGCATGTGATAAGCACGTGAGCTGTTTTTAATTCGTGGGGCAGACAGACGGTCAGACTGGCCCTGCAGACAGGCACGATGATGCAGCATCACAGTGAGTGCAGTCTGCCTGCCGGGAAAGCTTCAATATTGCTGACATATATTTGTATTCATGCATTCAGCTATTGAAAGCAGAGAGCAAATTTGTGCGGCTTAAACGGGGAGATATTGAACGTATTGCATTTCGTCTCCAACACAAAGCCTCTTCATAAAAGGCCTGCACGGAAACAAATTGTGTTAGGAATCTTCAGGTGGTGTGTTTTCTATTACTTTTGAGTAAAGGTGACACTATTGTTATGAGTACAATTACATTTTAAGTAAGGCTGTCCCGAATACCTTCTTTTGGCAGTCTGAGCTTTGGCAGCAAGTCGTCGATTGTATTCAAAGCGTCACTACGACGACAACGGAGGGTCTAAATGACAGCTTTGTCCCAATCAAGGGGACCAGCTGCGCGTCGAAGGCTTCTTCAAATGCCGCCAACAAATCCTTTTTCAGGGCCGTGAAGGATCCATCGGGGGCATCATTTGCGGCCCAACGTATCCAGAGATTCATTGTGCGGCAATTCAATGTTCTTGGTTTCAGCTCAATCGAACAGCTAGTGTTACACGTGTTTAAAAACCTGAAAGGGTCTTTAAAATAATAGATAAGGTTATGTGACATTAGTTCTGCTAGCTAGGTAGCCCACTAACTACCTGTTGCTAGGCAATGGGTGATGTAAGAGTAAGGGCGGGAACAGCTGGTGGCTCAAACAGGAAATCCTCCGTAGACCAGTCTCATTTCAGTTCGGCTTTAACGGTCTACGCAGGCTATGAATGGCGCATCCTTTGTAGACCTCCTTCGAAGGATGCAGCCCCTGGATTGGGACACAGCTGACATCTAAAATAATTAAAGCCATTGCTTCTGCTGCCTTAGGATTTCAACTACAACAAAGTGTAAGCCTAAGACATAAGGGGCTTAACAAAAGCAGAATATACATGAAAAAAGCAATAAATGAATTTGTGCCTTCACTTTCAGTCGCAGTGAGCAAACTAAATAAATAACCATATCCAATCAAAGCGGAAAAAACACAGACTGTATAAAAAGATGGACGACATGACAGCTCCCTAAAAGTGAAGCCGTACATTTCCAGCGCCCCCTGCTGACTGGCTGCAGTATAGAACGGCGAGAGAAGACTCATCTAAAACAATCACAGTCATTGAAGTCCCTGCTGTTAAACATGCCGGCGTGCGAGATCTCTGCTTTGTTTTTCTCCGGTAAGTTAAGTGTGTGTTTTGGTTAGCGGAAGTGGCTACGGAGGCTCCACCTGCCAATCTCTACTGTGCAGACTCTGGCTCCAAATGACGTCACCATCGCAAGATGGCAGCGCCCGTCACGGGGGCTATTTTGGCTTCAATTTCGTACAATGGGAGCAGATGGAGACGCATTGTCCATCTACATATACAGTCATTGGGACAAATGACTTACAGCCTAACAAACAGGCCGTCTCTTGTCTCTCGCACACTCTCTGACAGTTGCTTCTCCATCTCTATCACCATTGAGTTATTCTTTCAATAAGCTGATTCTTATTTACTGGGATAATTCTTATTTTGGAGGGATTAAAAAGGGGAAAAAATATCGATTACCATGGCAACAATTGAAGCTTCAAAGCATTCGGGTAAAACCTCCTCCCATTTCACTAACAAACACAACACAGCCAAGCCTTTGCTTTTTAACATTCTCAGCCAAACAGTGCCACGGGGCCACAAATATTCATCCAGTAGTGAGGACGCACACTGGCTACCAATCTGCCTCACCAGGCCCAGAGTGCACAAGTGAATCACGAGGTGGGCGACCCCCTCCTCCCAAACTCGAGGTCAGAGCGTGTCATGTCAGGCTGGGGGCTCGCTGAGGGCGCACACATGGCCAGACAGAAGTTTGGAGGAAGTACAGAAGAAGGAGGGAGGGAGGGGAGATGAAACAAAGGCGGAGGAAGAGATGCAGCTAGAAAGCAGCGAGCAGATGGGTTCTGTGTAAAGAGGCCTCACATTCAATTTGGAATGAAAATAAAGAAACTTTAAAGCATTTTATTCCAAAAGTGACATTTGCACAAAGAAAGCAGCCTCCGAAAAGTAACCGAAAATCAAGACAAATATTATCTCAGTGTGCTACACAAACTTGAGAAGCAAAACTCCATTTAAAAGTCTCACTTTGCTGTTTTGTTACTCGTTTGTCGTCTGTCATCTTCTTACCCGTCTGTCTGTCTCGTGGTCCCACATGTTCGTGGGTTTATGGTGTCACTTTTCTGTTTGACAGCATTGGGATGATCTTTTTGTTCCATTGTGTTGTGGTGTGGAGACATCTTTCCTTGCACTACAGTTGATAATTAGCTTAGTAACAGCATCACAACACATTTCCATATTTACCACCTTTTCTAAAAGACCTTGATGACTTGACTGCGGTTGTAGATGTGAGAAGGAATTCATTACCGGGCGCGACATAAACCGTACTGTATGGCGATTGTTGCGAGTGACAATATGTGAGACAAAGGGAGCTGTGCGAAAATAAAAATATGATATTTGTTTGGATTTATGTGCACATTCGGATGTTCTTCATTGATGTGAAGATGTGGAAAATGTCAAAGTCGGCCCACGCTTGATTTTAAGAGTTGGGCTGCTGTATTTACAAGACTGCTAATCATGTGCGGTGTTGTGGAATAAAAATAAACCGTATAATATGAAAAATAGACGGAAGGAAAGAGAGGCAGAAAAACACTCACCGGCCACTTTATTAGGTACACCTTGCTAGTACAGGGTTGGACCCTTTTGCCTTCAGAACTGCTTAATTCTTCGTGGCATAGACTCAACACGGCGCTGGAAACTCAGAGATTTTGCTGCGAATCTCCGGTTCCACCACATCCCTAAGATGCTCGATTGGATTGAGATCTGGTGACTGTGGAGGCCGTTCGAGTACACATTGTGGAAGAAACCAGTTTGAGATCATTTGAGTGCTGGGACATGGCGCGTTATCCTGCTGGAAGTAGCCATCAGAGGATGGGTACACTGTGGTCATAAAGGGATGGACGTGGTCAGCAAAGTTTGGCGTTTAAACGATGCTCAATTGGTACTAAGGGCTCGAAGTGTGCCACAAGGCATCCCCCACACCGTTACACCAGCAGCTGCCTGAACTGTTGATTCAAGGCAGGATGGATCCATGCTTTCATGTTGTTTACGCCAAATTCTGACCCTGCCATCCGAGTGTCGCAGCAGAAATCGAGACTCGGACCGGGCAACGTTTCCCCAATCTTCTGAGCCCGTGCGAATGGTAGCCTCAGTTTCCTGTGCTTAGCTGAAAGGAGTTGTGGTCTTCTGCTGGTGTAGCCCATCTGCTTCAATGCTCTTCTGCATACCTCAGTTGTAACGAGTGGTTATGTGAGTTGTCTATCTATCAGCTCCAACCAGCCAGGCCGTTCTCCTCTGATCTCTGCCATCAACAAGGCCATTTTCCCCCAATGCACTGCCACAGCTCTCTGTAAGACCTAGAGATGGTTGCGCGTGAAAACCCCAGGAGATCAGCAGCTTCTGAAATACTCAGACCAGCCTGTCTGGCACCAACAACCATGCCACTTAAATCACCTGTCTGCTCCATTCTGATTCTCGGTTTGAACTTCAGTAGATAGTCTTGATCATGTCTACATCCCTACATGCATTGAGTTGCTACCATGTGATTGGCTTAGATATTTGCCTTAACTAGCAGTTGAACAGGTGTACCTAATAAATTGGCCGGAGAGCGTATGTGTTGTTAGACTCTTCGACACACACAGAGGTGGACTGTAGAGTTTGGACGAGTAGGGAGGGCTGCACGGAGCAGTGAGAGGATGAGCTGCAGTCATTGTGTTGCCTTATATAAAGGACAGGGAGTTGACCTCTCTATGTGCTCCATCAGCAGTGTCCTTAACCCTACTTAAACCACATAAGCGCACAGATACGTTACGATGCACGAAGAGGCACACGCGCGCACAACCGCTCGAGACTCGACGCGTGTGCGTCGACCGAAGCAGATACACACACAAACAGAACCAAAACACGCCGAGCGAGCGTGTGGGTGTAAGAGTGAGTCACTGAGTAGCATAGACATCTCTCTGCACTCGTGTTTACGCTGGGCTTGTCCTGCCGCACACGAGAGAAAACGAAGAAGAAGAAGAAGAAGGAGAAGAGGGGGGGGGGGGAAGAGAGAGGAGAAAAAAAGCTGACTCCAACTCCCGAGCTCAAAATAACTCACATCTGAAGATGTGCCACAGCAGTAACGCTGGGGAGGAGAGAAAGGGGGGAAATTCAAGGCCTGTGTTTTGCTGCGGTAAGATGCCATTGGTCCACAAAGCTGTCAGTCTGAAGACAATTAGTAAGGTCATAAGAGGGGAGGGGGGCTGTGTGTGCGATGTGAGGGGACTAAAAGGAACCAGAGGAGGAAGAAGGGCTTGGCAGGAACAGTCAGACTTGATCAGCGCGCTGGTACATCGCGTCTGGCCTCCTGTGCCCCCAAACAGTCCACACACACACACACAAACACACAAAGTCAGCACTCGCACACAAACATACAAACGGCCTTGCTTGCAGAACGCGCGGTCAAACTGTGCACGGGCACATCCGTGCAGACAGAAATAATAATGACAACTGGCACGAGAAAATCCCTACAGACCTCTAGAGAATACAGCACACACACAAACGCCCACACCGTCGCCACAATGCAAAAAATCACCGGCTTTGTTTTCCTCTGGAGATTTTCTAGAAGGTTCATAGACGGGCTACAGTATGCACACATCTGGAGTGCTTCTGCGTACTCGCATGTCTGCGTAATCCGTGTTTATGCACACGCTGACACCAATTTCCAAGATGTTTCCTGACATAAGCTAATGCAGCTTAACCGAGCATGGCTCCGCGTGTGCGAGCATGTGTGTGCTGCAAACCGTGACGACGTCTGCGTGTCTGTCTGCTGCACTGTAAGCAAGGAGCCGGCTCAGTCGTGACAGCGTTAGCCAACATGATGTCAGCGTGTGTGTGCGGCTTTCGGGGCGGAGAGGGATACCTGCTGTGACCTCTCCCTCGTTTGACCTAAAAGGTAGAGAGGAAAAACCCTCCCTGCTGCTCGTGCATGCGACTGCTGCATGTGTGCATGTTCGAAATGCTTCCTAAAGCTGTGAGGCTTGCTTGTTTCGTCTTCACAAACACTCTGGCAGGTGAATCAATATTTGATGGTGCTAAACGATTAATTTTATTGGCTTTTAAAATAGTTCAAGCAACAGTTATGAGAGGAAAATTTAACAGATTCCAACGTCTTCTGAAAACATAATGTGAAGTGCTATATCTGCATCTGTGGAGGAGGGGAGACAGGGCATGAAATTAAGTTTCCCGGCTCACCTGCGGTAACAGCTCACTCGGCGAGGAGCAAATGAGGACTGGACGTAAAAACTCTCACTCCCATGAATGTCAAAAGAAAAAAACACGTTGAGTTAAGATGTCAGAGAATTGCAAAAGCTTCTCTTTCGCTTGCCTTTATTCTAACTCAAGAGTCCGAGAGCTCATCACAGCCCTCATCACAACTCGGCATCGCTGCCATAGCGACAACACTCAAAGCTGAGCCAACGGCGATGCAGACAGACAGGCAGGCAGGCAGCTCTTTAGCTCACAGACAGAAATAACTAGCTAACAAACAAAACCAGCAGCAGCACCGTGAACAACCCTTAACAAAAACACGGCATGCAGAAACAAATGTTATGCAACACTAACTCCAAAAAAGACTGTCCTCCAGCAAGTCCCAAAAGGGCCCACTTGTGGGAAGAGAGCACGGACGATGGCAGGACTTTAATTGTGGTACATGTTGGAATTTAATGATAAAGATACCTGCATTGATAACATTACAGACTTACTTTTACATGCTAGTGCTCTGAACAAATATTCATTCATTCGGCTTCTACGCGACTTGTGTCAGTCAGGAGCTATGGCAACTTTGCGGCAAATTTCCTGTACCTCCTTTGCTGCTTAAGAAGCGAAAAGAAGGAAGACCCTGGAGGAGAAAGAAGATACAAAAGGGAGCCCGGAATACAAAAGAGGGATCAGACGAGTGGGAGTGTAAGAGGTTGCAGAGGTTGCCCTGTTCCTTCTTGGCAGGTACCGGTAGCTCATACGGTTACAGCTAATGGTAGCCACACCAAGCTAATGCTAACTTAGTGGTCTTAGTAGTAGAAGTACTTGAACATTTTGCCAGTAATAAAGTGTACTTTATTGTTTTGGAATAAACAGCATCTCTCTCTCGCTCCTTGTCTCGGTGCTGCAGAGAGACGCAGGTTGATCTGATGCATTCAAGGAAGTCTGGAAATCTGAACGCGGAGCGGCTTTCGTGACACAGCGTCAAGGGAATTCATCTCAAGTTAAATTTAAGATCTAGATCAGATTGTTAGCTGAACTTACATGCAGATGTCTGTTTATAGAGATTAATAAGAAGCTGCTTTTGCTTCTTCTGCATACACTGCAGCCTGCTGATACGTGATTGGTCAACAGTACTCGGAGTACAAGCGTAGTTCAAACAGAACACTTGCCTTCCCGGAAATCCACGTCCCCTGCCTACAGATTCTACATTACTATGTAGAATCTGTAAATAGAGATTATATGCTCCGTAACCAAGAGCGCGCAGACATACGCGACAGCGCTAGCATGCATTTTACTTATAAAGAACTTTAACAGGATACTACCAGTGCAAATGGCTGTGCTGTGGAGTATTTCTGCCAGAGTCAAAACAGTCTATCCAGGCTAAAACAATATTCACTCTGCAAGCCAAGCAAGCTGGGACCCAGACAGGCTGATTGTGATAAATATGCAGGTTATTTACATGAAAAAAACCACACCACATAAGATTATTAAAAATGCATGAAGTGCAAGAAAAGGCAACACAACACTGTGCCAGTGTAACACCGAGAGAACACACACATCTGGGCCCGCTCTCCCAGGCTCCCCGTAACATACGACGGCGTAATGAAGCACAAAACACATACTGTTGAGGCATCTGGTGCAGGCAGAGACAGAGCGACTGACAGAATACAGACAGGCAATGATAGACGGAAAGAGATGGGAAAAGAAGACACAAGTAAGAGGGGAAAAGTTGGAAAGCAAAACCGGAAAAGAATGAAAGAATCAGGACCAGGCCGGAAAAGGAGGTGAAGCAATGTAATGCATGACGAAGGAGAAAGTGCAAGAGACAAAATGTGGTTGTTGGAAGCTTTTGGGCAAAAACATTTCTCCAGAGAGTGGAGGAGAATCAACACACACACACACACAGGGCAACGTTGCAGGTCAGCAATCTGACCACAGTGTGCACACCCAGAGGGAGAGAACGGCAGGAGAAAGTGGAGGAGAGAGGACAAGAGGAAGGAGGGAGGCAGGGAGAGAGAGACAAAGCGCTCTCTTAATGATGCAAGACGCAAACAACAACAGGGGGAGAGAGGGGAGATGACGACGTGGATGGACGGAGATGCGAGAGAATCAAAACTAGACGACTGTAAAAAGGGGAAAAGACGAGAACGAGCGAACCGTAAAGTGAAAAACAAGCGAAAGACAAGTCAATAAAAACAAAACAATCAAAACAGAAGGAGTAACGGGCTGTTGCAGACATTCTGCAATCTGACTTTACAGTGTTCCTAGGCCGTCTCATACCTCTGCGAGCGGGGGAATGTGAGACATGACTCGCTCATAAACAAATATTACAGTAAACAGTGTGTTGAATGGAGGAGCGGTTGTCAAACAGCCTGAGAGGTGTTAAACAAAAGTGAGAGAAGGGATTCGGGGGGGGGCTGACTCTGCAGTAGACCCGGGTAATTATCGCCTCGGCTCCGAACGGCAATGGTGGGAACACAAAACCAATGTCGACACGCTAATGCTCCGTCGGTAACTTCTGCGACTCCTTGTCATCTCAGCTACAAACTCTACCCGTCTCCGTCCGAGCAGCGCTCAAACATCGTTCCAAATATGTCGGCGCCGAGTTTGACAAACAGACTGAAAGACCTAACCACCGTAACATCTTCACTGGTTTGTGACATCAGATGATAACGCGGCAGGAAAGTGACAGACAGGAGTGTACTCCACTGGCAATGGGAAAAGAGACGGTCGGCATTAATTAGCGGGTCTTCCCGGGTTTGAAAAGCCCGCATCAGTGCGCTTATTTTGGTGGGGAAGGGGTATATGTGTCAGCCCTGTGATTGACTGGCAATCAATCCAGGGTGTAACCCCGCCTCTCGCCCAGTGACAGCTGGGATGGGCTCCAGCCCCCCCGCGGCTCTCAACAGGATAAGCGGTATAGATAATGAAGCGATGGATGGGTTTCTAGGGAAACACAGAACTCTCTCTTCTGTGACAAAAAGAAAAATCACTACTTAAAACTTTCTAATTAACAGGAGTGACATTTTCAAACATCCACATCCTGTTATTTACTAAATTATAGCAATTTAGAAGCTCAGAATCCAAAGGTAATAGAAAATAAGAGATCAATTTTTATCTCTCAGAGTAAATACATGAAATCTTTTGTAAGGATAAGCAATCCAAGCTATGAAAGCGGCGTCATTTAAACCAATATACTTCTTATATTGTAATGAGTCTAAGGGGGGAGCGATGTGGAGGCAGTGACATCCAGCACAGTAGACTTCTGTGTCTGGATGTCGCTGCACATTCACGGCCTGTTGTGTGTATAAATATGCATCTCCCCTGTCACGACGAGGGTTTTTTGCAAGCATGTATATGTGTAGGTTTTTGTTTTGAAGTGACTCTGAGGAGGAAGGGGGAGTGCGGAGGGGAGAGACACACACACACACACACACACACACAAAATCGATCTGCCTCCCTCTCCCTCTCTGCAGTGCTGCAACCACTGGGTGTGTGCGAGTGTCTCGCTGCGTTTGCATGTGCCCCCAACAGCAGGGGCGCCACCAAGTGGTGAAAAGAATTCCCACGCTTCTCTGAAGAGAGACCAGACGAATGTATACAGGGAGAGGAGGGCATGTGAGATGTAAACAGCTTATGTCTGACTTTACGTTAATAAGAAGTAACTCCGAAGCAGCGGCGACACAAGTCGCCTCTGTGGAGCTTCTCGTTAATTGGCTAACCACAAGCACTCCCACATACATCCACTTGTTCATGCACAAGTAGCCACTCGCTCTGCTTGTGTGTGCACACAGATACAGACACAGAGACACGGGTTTGTTTGTACCTCTCCCTCGATTCTGGGGGGCCGAATGCTGGACAGGTGGATTGTTTTGTTCTCTCCAGAGTTCAGCTTGACCACCATGGCGTCAGCGTTGACCACCTGCATCACCTAAGGGCACAGGAGACAAGACAGGAAGTGAATAAAAAAGGGACACAAAGTAATTTAAGGGTCGAAAAAACATGTAAATCCTGAAGGATGAAGCTAAAAGGAAAAGATGGAGAAGTGTTGGAGCATAAAGACTTTGCATTTTGGTGAGCAGACAGAGTGAAAGAAAGATGGGAAGTGAAGGAGCAGGTAAGGGATAAATGGAGAGGAAGAGATCTATTCAGAGGAAGTGAGGAGAGTGACAGTGCAGATCGTGCGCTGTCACGAGCGCGGGGCTCTGAGAGCGAGGTAAGAAAGAGTGATCCTTGAGTGACTGAGTAAGTAAGTAAGCGAGCTCAGTCGTCCCAGCAGGCCCGGCGAGGTTTGGAGGACAGAGCGAGGACGTTCTGCTATCTGGGGGATTGGCACCAGGGGGGGAGGGGGGGAGAGGAGAGGGAGACAGAGTGCAAGAGAAAGAGCTTTAAAACACAAACATCCTGTTAGAGATAGACTGGTGGAGCGTTGCACAGCTCTCTGCCAAACAACAGGCTGGCAGCGCTTTGTTCTGGAGACCTTTACAAGTGGAACTAAACACTCAAGACGTATTTGTGTTTGGCATTTAAATGTTTTATTTTAACTTAACAGAATCTGTGTATGTTGCTTTTCTAAGCTCCCGCGTCCTCCTCAGTAAGAAGACAGATTGGGGGTATAATGTGACGGGGATGGAGGAGGCATCCAAGCCCAGAGCCTTTAAGTAGGCCGCTTGCAAGACACTGAGAAATCAATCGCCCTACACATGTTGCCTCCCACTTGTGCATTAAATGGCCTCATCATCACTCAGAGTGTGGTTCATATGTAGGCCGAGCTCGAGTTAAAGCCCTAAAAAGAAAGAGATGCGAGTCCCGGGTGTGTTTGGAGCGCAATATGGACCGTGTGGGCGTTTGTGCGGCTGGTAGGAAAACAAACATTCGGAATTATTACGATTAAATTGGAGCGTTTGGAGTGAGTGGCAGACGTACATGCAGGTGTTCAGCCGCTTAAGACTCCATGAAAACAAGTCAGCCATTGCAGTCGCCACCAGAGAGCCGAAATTAGCCCAGCCCACATGCTAAATAGGCTGCCCACAACAGCAGCCAAAATACATCATATACTAATCAGTGAGCTGAGTGGGAGAAATAGGGAGACATGAGGAGCAGGAGGAGGGGGGGACACAGCAGCCTACACGCATTCACACTGTAACAAGGTCATTCTGAGGCCCTGCCCAAGTAAATAAAGTGCAAGAGAGAGAAGGGAGAAATGGCTCAGCATTTACCGGCTAATTATCAGCCGGGGGAGGCGAGACGACAGAGGCGAAGGAGGACGGATCAAGACACGCCAAAGATAGACGAGACAGGGAAGACAGACTGTAATCTCTCTGCAAATATCAACCAGAAGAGAAGATGGAGAACGGATAGGAAAAAAAAATAGAGCAAAAAAAAAAAAAAGTCTTTGCAAAGTAGCTGCCATGAGGGGTCGAGTGAGCAGGCAGAGGAGACAAATAGGCGGGCAGCATGACTCACTGGGTCTAATGTGTCACGCGAGAGGTGGGGATCTACTGCCACCCTCTGTCCGCGTCCGACATGACATCTGCAGTGGCCTGGATCAGTCACAGTGAAAAGGAGGATCTTGGCTGCTGTCAGGGAGTGTGTTGGTTCTGTCAGTCGAATCCATTAAGTTTGTTTTAACCGCGGGGGCCGAGCGAGGGGGCTTAGCCGGGACTCGCTCGTTACTCACGTCAGATGATCTCCCTTATAAGGCGACACCTGTGGCGGCGTGCGGCGGGTGGAGATAATTTGTCACCCAAATTACACGGTTTTCAAATAAACTGGTGGTGTTTTTTGATGCTATGATAAACACATTAAGCTGACGTGTATCCCCCGGGTGCAGCTCGGTGAAGACACTATCCTGAGACAGCTACTAATAATTTAGAGACTTTTTTTTTGACCTGATCGCTCGGCTGGCTTTAACTGGGGCACGAACCAATATACCCTTTTTTCATCTTCTTCCTCCAAAAGAGACGTTTTAATTTCTTAAAGTAGGTGTCTGACCTTGTAACCGTTCTCTCTGACTTCGTCTAATTGGGACGTGGAGTGCACAGACAGCCCAAAGAAGTCTCTTAAAGTGCAGCATTCTCTCCAGCTAACATGACCTTTAAATTGCTCCTGCGCTACCCCATTAAAGAACACGTCTCTGCAAGGTTTTTTACACCAAACATGGGTCAGAAAATACACTGATGCAAGTATTATACAGCTAACAGTACTCCTGACAAGCTAGTGGTGAAAGGCTGGTTAAGGGGTTTGCACCATGTCACCTTCTATCCATCACCCCGCAAGTAGGTGGTTCACCCAGGGGAAAGTAAAGGAGGGGATAGAAGGACTATTGGGACATGGCCTACATCCACTCCCCCAGTCCCAGTAGATGCAGGAGGAGAGAGGCGAGACGGTGGAAGAGGGAGATGCGTCAGCAGGATTGACTTGTGGGGATTGGACCTGCTCTGTCCCTCCACTCTATCCATCACTCACATAATAAGAAGTGAAAAGTGGAGTGGACGAGAAGAAGGGAGGAGAGTGTGATGACGATGATGATGATGATGATGATGGGATTGATGGATTGATGTGTCCCCGGGAGGGTCGGTGCAATGCAGTTATTAGGGGCCGGCAAATGTCACAGGGAGGACTGTGGAGGAGGGGGGGGGGGGGGCAATGACAGGCCTGAGTAACCTTAGGCTGTCCAGTGTGTACTTAAGCTTTGAAGCAGTTCAAGCAGTGGCAGGGTCAGGGTGACATTTCCACTGATGGTGGGAAGTTTGAGTCAGATGG
Source organism: Semicossyphus pulcher (assembly GCF_022749685.1). NCBI lineage: Eukaryota > Metazoa > Chordata > Actinopteri > Labriformes > Labridae > Semicossyphus > Semicossyphus pulcher. The sequence continues at coordinate 8,086,408 of NW_027211694.1, forward strand.
TGCCATTCAAGAGGGCATTTGAGCCTGTTATGAACAAGTTTTTAAGCTATCGTAGGTCATATTTATTTGCAAGAAAATGGTTCTATTTTAAAGTCTCGAAGATATCAGGTGTTGGCGGCACCTGTGGCGATAAACAGTAATTGCTGGAGCACATTTCCCAGATATCCAGGCAGTGTTGCATGTGTGACGTCCACGGTTGGCTCCGGTTCTAACTCTTGATTTTCCTGGCTGGCGGTCGCTTTCCTTTTCAGACTGTTTGCCTTCATCTGAGCGTCGAGTTTGTTTCTTTTCTTTGGATTTTCACTTCTTGTTGAAGTTGTATCTGTAGTCATCGATTACTGTTTACTCGCAACACTTGCAGAGACCGGGAAAGCAGCCGCTTAGCTCCGCCTACCCTCTCTGGCAGACCAACCACTGCTGGGTGATGGAAAACGCGTCACTAACTGGGCACTTTCCGCGAAAGACACCCACTCCATAATACTGCAAATGCAAAGGCTTTCATCAGTGGGCCATAGGCTCAATCACCATTGTGTTACAGTTGACCACTGGAAAAAGCCACTGTCAGTCAAAGCTGGTGTTCTCTATAATCCATAGACGCAATAATATTAGAAATTGGCGCCATAGCTGTGGCGAAAGTACAAACATCTCGTGGTTTCGCCCATTCTACATTCCTACAACACCCAGGGTGCTTTGTGTCTCCTGAAATACTACCATTTTGCTGCAGGCACTGGTTCAGAGCGGCACAGAATCAGAAATATGACGAGAATATACCGGTGGATCGTCTAAAAAAATGGGTCTGCAGTCTGCAGCATTTCAAACCTGACGATTTTGAACGAGATTGAGGAAGTGTAGTTTAGCGAGCTCCCTGGCCTCTGCTAGATTACGCGTTTTACGTAGTCTGGCGGAGGTTTTCCAGGGCAAGGAGAAGCGGATAGCCTTCTCCAAAGACACAGAGCCAAATAACATTTTTGTTCTACCATAATGGCATTAGCTCCCCTTAATGGCATGATAGGACTGAGGTTGAAAATCAGCGAACTGGCCCTTTAACACACATTTATTTAAATGAAAACCTTCGAGATCATTACTTTAACCGCGTCATCTAAATAAGGTGATAGTGTTTCTATCTCATAAAAACATACTTCAACAGCAGCAACTGTTATGATGCAAGCCTCCTCTGTGGCCCTTTCAGGTGGGAGCAGTTGCAGGGAAGAAGAGAGGAGTCCTACAGAGATCAAAAGGTGCACCGAGGTTTAACTGGGGGCAACAGCATTGCAGCACTGTAGCATAAAAAAGTGCGCCGATACCAGGGAGGAGACGCATAGTCCGAGGGATCTTGATGATGTCTTTCCACTCTCTTTCCTCCAAGTCTCTCTCTAACTCTCCGCACAATTTCAATTTCTTCTTCAACCCTCTATCTCGCCTCTTTTTCATACCCCCTCCTGAGCTCACCACCAAATGCTTCCTCACCCCCCCCTCCCCCCCACTTCTCACATCCCAGCCTCTTTTATGGAAGGGGTGCAGAGAGATGCGGGAGCAGCTCGCACTGATAATATAAATGTTTTATCCCTTCTCTAGCCTCTTCCCTCTTACTCAGGAAAAAATATACATACACATAGTTTTCCTTTTTTTTGCGCCTTCTTTATGCGTTTGCAGTTTATCAAATTCATTCTGTAAGCAAATTGCCAAAGCAACACCTTTTTTATGCAATCCTCAGGCTGGCTGCGAGTTTTTTTTCAGGGTCTTAAAAAGTTCGGGGTGCGGAGGGAGCAAACGCAGACAAAAGACTAGCTTAAGAGGTATTAAACTTTTTCTTTCCCCGGTGAAAAATGCATCGACTGAAGCGACGGGACGGGCGGGAGCGACTCTCAATCAAAATGCACATATAGGGGAGCAGATTTAAAGTTGATGTTTACTACGAGAGAAGCTGTAGCTGTAACGTCGCAAGACTGCTACCAAAATGTATCCAGGAATCAATCTCACTTGATTTAAACTAATGTGTGCCGACAACCAGGGAGGTAGAGCACTTCCTTGTGCTTGATTTTAAGGACACTTCCTTCCCCCTGAGGACCGGGCAAATAACCTCTAAAGCTAATATATGTGATCCTCAGCTTTCGAGGGTCGTTCGGTGCTGCTGCTAACGCATACGCAAGCGATTTGGCCCTAATTTGACTGGGGAGTGCTTCACGGCTGCCGTTAAGCATTCCTCCACGTAACTTTAGCGAAGGGATTTTTTTATATTTTTATTAAGTGAAAAGGTGCAAATGAGGAAAAAAAGGTGTCGGTTATATTATTCGAAAGACACCTCAAAGTGGCTGAAAATTGGAAATGCTGCAGCAGTGGAGGCAAAAAGATGAGCAGCTTCTTCTTCGCACTAAAGTGTTTGATTGTGTTTGCATGTCATGATGCAAGTTTTATACGCTCTCTCTGTAGTATAAAGAGGAGCAAAGACTTTCAATGGAAGCAACGTGATCCAAATTGAAACCATTATGTCAGAGGCCAAGAGAGAGTGCAGATTTGAGAACGTTCAGCACAGCTTATAAAAGCCACTTCGAAGCCTCACCTTGGCTACAAATTGCCTGTCCTTCTGGTCCAAGTTGGCCGTGGGTGCCACGTAGTCCTTCCAAATGCGGACCTTGCGCTCTTTAGCAGATCTGGCCAAAAGAAAGAATCAGTGTCAGTGCTCATCGTCCGTATATCAGGATGTAACAGGATTAATCAAATGATTAAAAATGATCCATTTGGCTGTAAAAAAAGTACAAAAGCTCATTAAAGTGAGAAAATTCAAACATGATTAGTCCTGATTCATTGCTGCAATGATTACAGAGAAGGAATATCACTCAATTACAATTGTGTGAGATTGTTCATCTGAAAATGTGACTACATTTTTGGTTCATTGAACTTGCACAATTATTTCCCGAACAATTTCTATCGTAGGTTCCAGGGCTGTCCCGAACACCCTTTTCTGGGCGTTGAAGCTTCAGCAGCAATAATTCGATTTTATTCAAAGCTTCGCCACAACGACGGGGAGGTGTCAGCTCTAGTCTCCTTTTTGTTGAAGCCATAATGTAGTTTTTTGTTGGTTTTATGTTTAAAGGAGCAGTTCGCCCCTGGAAAAAGCCACTGTCAGTTAAAGCTGGTGTTCTCTGTAATCGATAGAAGCAATAATATTTGAAATTGGCGCCATAGCTGTGGAGAAAGTCGTACAAACAGCTCGTGGTTTCCCCCATTCTACATTCCTACAACACCCAGCGTGCATTGCGCACCTCCCTCTGAAAGGAACGGCCCAGCGAGGGACGCTGGAGTGAAATACTACAGTTTTCCAGTCAAGGACATTGATCGCTGCAGGCAATAGGTCAGAGCGGGACAGAATCCAAAAATACGACAAGAATAAATCGTCTAAAAAATCTTCAGGTCTGCAGTCTACATTTCAAAGCCGACGACTTTGAGCGAGACGTAACATGTGAGGCGGGCGTCCTAGATTGAGGAGGGGTAGTTTAGCGAGCTCCCTGGGCCCACTGAAGAAGCGGATAGCGTCTATCGTGTTGTTCTGACATCAAACACCAGCTGGAGCATCATGTATAGGACTGCGTATAGGTAACCCCCGGTGATGTGGAGCAGGCATGTGTATGCGGACGCCAACAGTTTTTGACCGTGACTTCTGTTACCGTCAGTGCCCGGCCGGTTCATCTTGCTTTATGTTTGAGGAATCATGCAAACATCGCTGCAATATAACGGACATTGAAATCTGCCTTGATGAACTTTCATCATTTCATTGATTTTCATCCAAAAACAAGCATACGAAACTTGTTAACCCGTCCACACCTCACCTGCTTGTTCAGATATATTGGCTTGTTTCAAAGTCACTACAATAGTTCTTATTTTGGACGGGTGAAAAAGGAAATAATATTTGAATACTGATTTTCGCCGTTGATTACCATGGCAACGATTCAAGCTTCGAAGCATTCGGGTCAGCCAGCAGCAACAGCTGGATTTAAAAATGCATGACACCACATCTTGCCCGCTGCCAAATGTAATGATATGTTTGCACAGGAAAAATTAAGACAATTTGCTAAACATAAGTATCTACGCAAGATCCAACTAACATCTGAACCAACAGATGAAAAGCTAGATTAATAAAAGTGGTCTTTTTTTGAGAGTTTCTTCAGTTCCATACCGTTCACCAGCTCTGAGTTTCTCGGCTCCCTGCGTGTACACAGCCATCGACCAGTCCACGCAGCGGGCGAAGCCTTCCTTCAGCAGCAGTTCTGTGATGTTACCGTTCTGGACACAGAAAAACAGGGACATTAAAAATGAATGAGACAGAAAGCCAGACTTTAAAAGACAGTGGGCGCTGCTTCCTGTGTCCTACCGGGTGCAGGATGGTGCCCAGTATGATCTGGTTGGGGCAGCTCTCCAGGATGATCTGGACGTCTCTCTGCAGAAGGCGCGATTCAGTGAAGAATTTGGCCTCCGCTGCGAACGGCTCCGGTGACTCCGTGCCATCCGCTTCCCGCTTGAACGTGGGACACTGGGAAGGAGTGAAAACACATATTGGAAATTGTGTTATGAGTAAAATTTGATGGATATCATAATTGAAAGTGAAGCACACATTTTGTCTTCCGTCCACAATCTTTTGATATCAGTTTTCTGTTTACACGTCATCCACTTTTAACGCTGACGCTCCTACTTGCTATCTGTATTTTCTCCTTTGAGCGTGCTAGAACGCCAGACAGATACATGCAGACGCGACAGGCAGACAAGCCTTTTGAACAATGAGACAAAGAACACCTTGAAATGGAAGTAATATCTTCAAGTGGGAGATGAAACAGATTAGTTATCTTGAGTGGTCCGTTGGCAAAGCTGGGCTTGGTGAAAGGGATTGATGGGGAAATTTCGCGGAGCGGAAATGACACTGGTAGAACACAGACTTAGAGGAGAGATGAAGATGAGCCGTCGCTTGTATCAGGTCTTTATTGGCTCCTTACTGTACGCCCAACTAAAAACACTGAAGGAGCAAAGTGTACATTTCACTCATCAAAACATCTGTGGGTGCAGAAAGTGAGTGGTGATTACCTTGACTCCAGAGAGCATGACAGTGACCAGGTAGTAGTCTGGGAGCAGCAAGGCACGAACAACACTGCCGTCACGCACATGCTCGATGATGGCTGGGGGGGGGAGAGGGAGAACAGAATTTAAAGAGGTTGAAGCAAAAGGAGAGTGTGTAGAATAACGACACTGACATGACGCTCGAGGGTTGGACTTGCTTATTTCTAGGCTGGAGGAAGCGTGCATTACCTTAGGAGTACTATATCTCATTATGGTAAAGTAGGGTGAGGGTTGAATGTTTAGGCAGCCAGGGTATAACACAAGTTCTGACTCCTTCACTAAAGCTGCTCAGAGGTTGTTCAGGTCAGACAAATTAATATCAGAATGTATTTCAATTACCGTAAAATTCGTGTATAAGAAGCACTTTTCATACATCTGAAAAAATCGGCTGTGTCCTCTCCAGTGTGTGACCAATTTACCAGTATATAATGCAGAGAGGTATTTTACTCAGATGATGGCGTTATAATCTAGCTAAAGCTTCAACGTTACCGTAGGCTGAGCTCAACTACCGCACCGGTAGCTAGCAGGGTTGCAAACTCGACATGGTGAAAATAGATTGTAGGCTATAATTTGTGTGTTTCAAAAGAAATTAATTGAAAAAGTGTTTAAATTGTATTATTATGCTAATTTCAAGCTGCATATTCACTCTGTGATGCCTGTGGAGTAGCTTAGCATAATTTACAGGTAGAAAAACTCTGCTCTGCACAGGCCCTCATACAGTCTCTGCCTGAAACGACTCAGTCAGCTCTGTCCCTTTAAGAAACCCCACTGTCTTCTGATTGGCCAGCCCTCGAAAGCCTGCTGTCTGAAACCTGGCGTTCACAGCAGCCTGCAGACTGAGCTGAGAAGCCTGGGGATTACTCCAACATACTTTTACCTACAGATTTGAAACTTCACCCACGTTTACTCTGGACAGCCAACATTGTAACATTATATATATGTTAAAATATGAAACAGCATAATACCCCCTCTTTAAATAACTTGTATACATGTTTTTATAGAAAAGCTTTTTTCCCTCTGGGATACCTTCAAAAACAGACTGACTCATATTCTGGATTTTACAGTACATTAATCTCAAGAGTGTAGAGTGAGGAAGAGTAGAGTCGCATGTTTTACCTTTTTGAGCATTGAACTGCATGACACTCGCTGAATTTAAAATAATACCGCCTGCCATGTGCCAAAAAACAAACATTTTCTCTATGAGGAGTGTGGAGTGGAGTGTGCTCTCCGCTTAAAGTGATACTCCACCTCAAATCTTTATTTAACACTTCTGACTGTGGGCTTAAAAAGCGGCTGAAGTGGCTTCCTCAGAAGAAGAGTCACCCTGAATTAATGTTGGATACAAAACATTTGAGTTTTCACAACAGAAAACAACACAAAATGTCAACTGAGCATCTGAATCACGATACATCTCTTTAAAAGACTCCTTCAGTGTCGAGCTGTTGCTGTCTACACTGTGACTGACTGACTGACGGTACTTTCAGAGCCATAGAGAGAGAGAGTTGCGACATCGCGCTGGCTGATCATGGAGCATATTGGACCTCTACTGACGCGACTCTCTGTCTACATGGCTCTGGATACTTTATTCGGGGAACAGGCAGGACTGCTCCCCCGCTTCCCTCACCTACGTCCGCAGCAAAAAGCGCACATTGCCCTGATGCGGTCAGCCACATACTAGGTTTTGACCTCGTCCTGTTTGAATGCTTTCACCCTCCTCCATTCTGAAACCAGCACAAAACTCGAGCTGACCAAAACCGCTGTTCTGTGGGAAGAAGGAAACAACATCTCCTTCCTGAAATATTGTTTGTCACCTTTCAAACCTACAAAGGTAAGAACTCAAAAGGCAGCCATTAGGCTGCAGACAAGGTCAATCTATTCTAAAAGCTTTGATGTGTTTTTCAACCAAAAATCACATCGCCCAAAAGTTGCCCCTGACCTTTAAAGCACTTTTTTTCTAAAGTACAGAATTTGAGTCACCTCTATAAAAGGAATTTCACACCTAAATGGTATTTTTATGGCTCTCCTTGGTCTCTGTGTGCCTTCTTTCTGTGTCCAACTTGTGTGCATTCACAGTCGTACGTGTTTCAGCATGATCCGACGACAGACGAAATTGGTATTCAGCTTTTCAGCCGCAGCAACTCAATGCACATTTAAAGCTCTCCGGCTGGATTGCTGCCTCCAATTTTAAAACAACCTTAACTGCGGCTCATGAATGGCGAGAACAAGAAATAAAAGAATGAAAAAAAAAGCCTCCCCCTCTTCATTTTCCCATTCAATTAAAGAGAAGTGAAATGAGCTGAGCCACTGCTGGCGGCAGTCGCCTGGAAATGAATTGAGTGGCACATTACACCTCGGGTTGGGTCAGAGATGAGAGAGCGGAGGAATGAGCTGGTAAAGTGGTGTTACATGCCCTGAAGAGGATGTTTAGAACTAAATATCTGCCGCTGAAAAATATGACTTTTACGGATAAATAGGGGATTATGTATGAATGTCAGTGCCATGTTTCGTTGTATCTGAGGCCCAGCTTTCTTCATTACCGTTGATTGGTTTCTGGTGCAAGGAGTCGACAAAGTTGCGGGGATTCTCTATGGTGTACTTCAGGTCACGGATGGTGTGTGAACCGCCGCCCTCGCTCCACATGCCCTTCTTGGAAGCCTTGGACTGGTCCTCCAAGTCACAGAGTCTGGCCTGGTCTGGGCTGTTTACACACACACAAAAAGGAAAGACACAAAAAAATACATTTCAAACTTTTGACAACTCTTGCAGCGATGTAATCAATATGTTTGTCTTTGAAAATCTAGTGGATAAAAGTTGGTTGTGCAGCCTTTTTTCTGCATGCTTCACACTTCAATGCATTTGCAGTCTTTTGAGCATGGCACAACTATTTTCCCTCTCTCTCCAGGCCGTCTTCCTTTGGAAGAACTTGCATGCAGCAACTGTTTGAAGGCTGAAATCTTAAAGGGCCAGTTCACCGTTTTTCAACCTCGGTCCTATCATGCTATTAAGGGGAGCTGACCTGCGTATTTCGGATTCTGTACCGCTCTGAGCCGTTGCCTGCAGCGGAAACAGTAGTATTTTACTCCTGCGTCTCTCACTGGGCCGTTCCTTTCAGAGGGAGGGGCGCAATGCACGCTGGGTGTTGCACAAACAGCTTGTGGTTTTGCACAGTCTACATTCTTACAACTTTCTCCACAGCTCATATTGTTGCTTCTATAGATTAGAGAACACCAGCTTTTCCAGGGACGAATTGCTCCTTTAAGATGGATTCAGTTCATCTGATTGAATTTGAACAAACTGGGTCATTTAAAAATGTATTCTACAGCATAAAATAAGACACCGAAATGACACTTTATTAAATTGACCTCGATTAATTTAGTAGCATGAAACCTGCAGCTGAGTGAGGCTGATATTCAAACTTTCAAACACAGCTTTGAAAAATAAACTGTTAAAGAACTGCTGCTCTAAATCTGTTACAGCACATCTATACATCTGTAACTATCAGAGGGTCTCGAGTGCCGTAAAACTCCCGTGACAGGCTGCTTGAGATATGAATATGCAAAATGCAACAACACCATTAGCTCAGCTTGTTAACAAGTTGCAATTAATTTCACACGAGTCATTCGCCGAGTGAACCTAACAAGCAGAAAGCTTTTGATTCTCTCGCAACCCTTGTTAGCTTTAGCATGTTTTAATTGCTCTTAATCAGGCTGTGTGAACACACGAGCTACGCTAAAGCCTTTTAACAGGCAGATATTAGCATTACAAGAGCAACAACAGGTTGTAGCAGATATGGAAGTATTTTAAAGAGGGGGTATTACATTTTAACACATATATATAATGTTACAATGTTGGATGTCCAGACTAAACATGGGTGAAGTTTAAAATCTGTAGGTGAAAGTATGTTGGAGTTATCCCCAGGCTTCTCAGCTCAGTCTGCAGGCTGCTGTGAACGCCAGGTTTCAGACAGCGGGCTTTCGAGGGCTGGCCAATCAGAGGAAAGCGGGCTTGTAGGGGCGGGGTTTCTTAAAGGGACAGCGCTGACTTAGTCGCTTCAGGCAGAGGCTGTTTGAAGGCCTCACCAGTGTGAGAAAAAAATTTTTTTACCTGTAAATTATGCTAAGCTACTCCACAGGTATCACAGAGTGAAAGATGAAGCTTGAAATTAGCATAATACTTCATGTTGGGCAACAGTTGAGGTGCAACCAAACTGTCACCGCTTGTTACCTTCAGCGCCTACAACAAGCGCTCATTAAAAAGCATAGCGATGTGCAAGTACGGCTTTGGTGAGGCTCCAACTTTGTTGAGGTAAGTGCCTCCTAAAGTGCTGTTCCTAACAAACTGCACTGATGTTTTAGTGGCAACCATCTGACCACCACATTATAAGAGCTTGAGGAAAAAAACATATCAGAGCATTTTGTGAAGAGACAATAACCCTGTTTGACTGCTCCTTCAAAAGCAACCACGCAGCTGGCTACAAACGCCACAATTAATTCCATGCTGGCTCTCCAAATTGCCCAGCCTTAATGCTTTTTGAGGGCCCTTGTACAACTTTAATTATTTATAACTTCAAATGGCCAACAGGCTTTTGTTTTTCCAAAAAAGCGAATGCTGCCCGATTGATATGGAAGTGGCGATAGTGACTGGAGAGGCAACAAAGCGGGTCTCAATTAAAATGCCACACACATGTAGCCTTTCCTCCAGCTGCGTGTTCCTAATTGGGCTTCTGGACTCGTGCCCAAAAGCCGTCGAGCTCCCCTTCTACTCTTGTTCAGCCGCTAACTTCAAATTGAATCCAAACAGTTTCTTGCTTACCGAGCAACAACAGCGAAACTTTCTGTAACAAGTCCATTCTGCTTAAGCTACTTAGATTTCAAAGCGCTAAACAGGAAGAGAAAGCTACAAAGATAAAGGAGCGAGGGAAAAAGCAACAATGCAATCAAGGAAGGCAGACGTTGTAGAGCCACAGGAATAAATGGAAAGCAACTCCCCAGCAGAGATTGGTAAAGATAGCTTCATGTGTGGAGGCAGATGATAGTGAACTTATCCATGTCTGCAAATAGAGCGGCTTCTTTTTTAGGTCAGCGACTCCTTCCTACCAACACATTGCTTCAAATCAAAACAGATATTGACGGGTAAGAAAGTGCAATACTGAGCAAGAGCGCTGAAAAAACAAAAGAGCCGAGGGAAAGAGAAACTTTCCAATTCCCTTCTATTTGAACACGCTGTAGGCTACGTCTTTCATCTCAATAAGGCTCCCTAGTGGAACCAGAAATACTCTAAAAAGACACAAAATGTTGAACCCTAGCACGCCTCTTACAGCGCAGTGTTGTACAGTTTGAAGAGGGTGTAGGTTCCCCAGTGTGCTCGACTGGAAGGCTTCCACTCCTAGCGAGCGGTGATGCCCAAATGATCACAGTTCATCCCTCAGACATAAACACCCATCCACCAGCACTCCTCCGTGGCTCGCGTTGAAAAGGAGCAACGGGGGGGTTATAAAGCACAGTTGGACGTCATGTTAATGTAGCTCCCCTGCTTTGGTGGGTGGGAGGTGTATAAACCAATGAGTCAAACCCCCTGCCTGGAGTTCTTCAAAAAAGGGAAGGTGTAAGGCCGTGAAATGTGAGCCAGCCAGTCCGGCGGAGTCATCCGAGGACAGGATGTTTTTAAAGATAAGCAGCCTGACTGAGTGACGGAGACAAGAGACGCAGGGCTGAGTGGAGGAGATTGATGAATGTGTCTGTATCAATCACTGCATGGCTCGGCACCAAGGACAGAATTTGTTATGCCTGATCAAAGTTAAAGTGAAACTCAGTCGTATGATGAAGCTGCAGACAGTAAACAAAACAGTCATCTGTGTGATTTGAATTGGTTTAAATCTGGCTGACGAGGACAGCTGCGATATGTGGGGAATAAAACTTGATGGAACTTTTAAATTATACGTTTAAGAACTACTGCTAGGCTGTATCTGTGCAACTTGCCGATTTTATATCTGGAAATCTTATTTAAATTTGTCTTGCAAAGTTTTTTGGGAGGATTTTTGGAGATCAATTCTCAGCCTGAGCAGAGTGAAAATTTCATCTTATTTTCTAAAACAGAAGTCGACAAAGCTTTCCTTTTAGGACGGGAGCCAGGCCCAGCCCTCGGGATGTTTCTTGCTACCTTTTTTTTTCCACCATTACATTCTGTTAGCCTATACCGTGAGTCTTCACAAGATTATAACGACCACTCCCAACTCGAGGCCGTTTGGTCTCAGAAGCCCAAAAATCCATTTTTTGAAAGACTACATGATGTCCTAGCACATATGAAGGTACTGCAATCGCATAAATAGTCTTACAGGTGTTAAATTTGGCAGGAAGTGTCCTGAACAAAGTAAGATTTAGGGGCTTGCTGTCCTTGCATTTTGAAAAAATTACCCACAACATATTCAAAAAGACAAATTCTCATCAGAAATGCTGATTATTTAGCACATTTTATTCAAATTCACTGTCTCACAAAAAACTGATTTGAGCCCAAGATGATCTTTCCATCTTCAGAATTACTCTCGCCGTGACCAAAATGCTTCATTGTACCTCAAATCAGAAAGAACAGAATTGTCAGTTACCAACCTTCCAGATGAGCGAAAGCATGTCTCTTGTATCTAGCATCATTTTCATCTGTACTGCTGCTACTGCTATCTGCCGTTCAGAACATAAACACTGAATACTATAGTTGGGGCCAGAACTGACGTTTAAAATTGTCATAAATCGCAATATATTTTATAGCAATATTCAGTAAAATGTTTCTAATAATATTAAATAATAATATCCAATGATATAGTAGCGTGACTGTTTTCAGTGTTTTTTCCACACATCACACATCTGCTGTGAGTGACGGGGACAAACGCTTTAATAAAGGCATCTATTAATTGAGAAAGCCGTTTGTCTTCTGACATCACCTCCAGAAGACTTTTCATTTTAACATTGGTGGGACAACTTTTTTAATTTACTTTTTTTTCCAGCAAGATTTAAAATCTGATTATTCATGTCATTATGTCTCGTAGTAGTCTCGGATTGAGGACAGTGTTATGTCTCTGCTTCACCTGCACTCTCTCTACCTTGTGAAGGAATTGTGAATGAGACGCATGAACTGAACTGTCGACTGGAGTCCTTGTTTACAATGACAGACAGTGTGATTGCTGCCTCATGCACGACTCCTCCACAGGTTGAAAGTGCAACAGTAACACATCATATATTCAATTTTGGACAAAAACATTGGTAGGGACAATTCAGTCATCTCTGTACCCTACCATCCCTACCCCATACCCTTGTACTCACTGCATGCACACATGCAATGCTGTCCATATGCACAAGGGAGAATCTAAACTTAATTTAATACATTTACGCTGCCCTTCTCTTTACTGGAGCTGCTGCGGCAGCATAAAACGATGACACAGGGGGATTACTATCTCACTGTACAATGACTATTTAAAATCGGAGATTACACAACCAGTAACAGGAAGTAAGTAATACAGTAAAAAAAAAAAAAAATTTTAATATCAAAGAAGCGCGTTTGGTGATGAAATGACTTCATGCGTGCGGGAACAATTTGATGATTGGTCAAATTTGCAGAAAAGTTGCAGCAATTGACACAATTTTGCGCAAACTTCCTGGGGGGATAGAGTTATGTATCGCAATACTGTTTCATTGGGCCTTGCGTGATTCCCACCCCAAGTGTTCAAAACACATGATCGTTACATTCTTCCTCATTAAGCTCAAATTAGACAAACTGCAACTCGTGGAGGAATTGTGGCCTAAATAATTATGGCAGAAGTCCAGTGTAGTAAAGGCAGAAGATATTCAGAGGCTGAATACATAACAGGACAGAAGGGAGCTTTGAAACGAGTGCTGTGTTCTGTATGAGAGAGTGTAAGTGTCTGCGTGTTCATTCTAGCTCTAATAAATAAATGAAAACCAGCCCCCAAACGACTGTGCCCCCAGCCCGCTGCGCTGCACTGCTCCGCAAAGCCCCGGCCCCTTAAATCTGTGAACTGGCTGACAGTCCCCCCCCCAAACCGCAGTGAGCTGCTTCTTCACATTTAACTGCACTGTCCGAAGCAATCATCATTATAATCGCCACCATAATTATGATCACATCATTGTTAGTGTAGCCGCTCACGAGGGGTGATGATATTGGAGGCTAGTGCACGGATGGAAAAACTACAGCCTGAAGTCCTCTCTGAGTAATGGGCCTCCCCTTTGGCCAAACGATGCCCGCTTACACTTAAAGCATCATTTACATTAGCGCCTGTTCTGGGCCATTGCACAGGATGCTTTAAATGGGTCATTAGTGGCAAAATATTCACATCATCATCTCTGTTCATGTTGGAAGATACAAATGTAGCAGCATGAGTCAAATTGCTTGTAATGTGTGTAATGTGCAAACACTGCCACTGGGGGGGATATACAGCACTTTGTCTTACAGAGCTGGGTGTGTGTGAGTGTATTTAGGGGATTACAGCCTGGGGGCAATGTGGCAGAAAAGGGCTTCAGAGGGGACATTGTTGTAGCAGCAGGGTAATGCTGCCACCATCTGGGACTCTGTGGCTCCATCTCAATTCTCCGCAGTGTACCAGTTGAGGGCTTTATGTACATCTCCCTGCAGATTTACCAGCGATGTGCTGCTATAAGCTTAAGCAAGCAGATGATTACATCACGTTTGCCAAAAGTGATTTCTGCCTCTTTCTGTGAGACAAAGAGCAGAGCTTCAAAGTGAAACCAGCTTTGACGTGCATACATTACTTCGACCACACTGACTGAGCAAACAGTTTTGGAGGGAAAGCATGTATGAGAACAGTCTGTTGTGTAACTCCACTCGAGGTCAGTCAGGCCTGTGTAACCGATTATGCATCATAACAAATATACTTAATAGAATCGGATGCGTAATAATAACACACCCCAAAGGGAAACTATGACACATGGTGGAATCCCAGAGTAATGTGATCTAAATGCATTTCCTTTGAAAATCAAAATGCAGACAGGAACAGAATGAAGCTTTTTCCAACATGAGTAGCAGTTTTATGCTAATGTTGCTAATGAGCGTTTCACATCAAGACTATAAAAAAAAAAAAAAAAAAAGACAGATTTAGGCATGTGCAAAAGTTTCATCCCATTGAGCCTGCATGAGACGAACAAACAGTAACATTACAGGTAGCACAGAAGCAAATAACTCACTTGTTCCCTCGGATTCCTTCCCTGCGGACTGTGGCGAAGCCCTCGTTCACCAAAGACTCGGCAATGTTCTCGCCTGTTGTGTCTGAAAACGAGAGGGCAGGAAAGAAACCATCAGCCACTTCAGGAAAAAAAAAATAGAGCCCATTATATTTTGTCGGTTAAAATTACACAGCAGTTAGTTCAGGTCAGGTAACTTGATTGCAAAAGAAGCGACCGTGAGCGCTGATATTGTGGATAAGGGGGACATTTTACTATACAAAATGACTTTTTGCAGGTGGGTCTTTTTTACGGTCGACTGCAAGCAATTGTCTGTTAAAATTGCAGCAAATAAGCTGGCTGCAGGCACAAGTTCCCTGAAACTCTGCAGCACTGTGCCACCGTCAAACTACTTGGAAAATCAGGTATTTAAGACATAATAACTGTAACTGTTGAGTGATCTTCCTCCAACATGATACTGCTCTATTCTACAAAAAAGCGGTGTAACAAATTCAGAGTTTTTTATGTGATTTTTAATGTACTCAGTGTTTCCACCGGTTTTATCACTGGGCCTGTTGTTTAGGAGAAAATGAGACCTCGGTGGATGATTTGGACATGGCACAAACCCTGTGAATAATAAACACAGCAGGGTCATTTAGAGACATGGTTTGTAAAGTTTACGGCCTGCCATGCTGTTGCTCCGGCCTTGATCGGTTTAAAATGACGCAGCTAAAAAATGAAATCGCAGAGATTCATTCAATATAATGCTCGTTGACTGACAATAATCCAAGTTGTTAACTTTTAAGGGGCAACCCTAGAAAAAAACACTGTTAAAGCGGGTAAAGGCACATTTATGGAACATGATATCTTAAAGGAGCAGTTCGCCTTTAGAAAAAGTCAAAGCTGGTGTTCTCTGTAATCAATAGAAGCAATAATATTTGAAATTTGCGCCATTGTTGTGGAGAAAGTTGAACAAACAGCTAGTGGTTCTGCCCATTCTACATTCCTACAACACCCAGCGTGCATTGCAGCCCTCCCTCTGAAAGGAACGGCCCAGTGAGAGACGCTGGAGTGAAATACTGCCGTTTTCGCTGCAGGCAATGTCTCAGAGCGGTACAGAATACGACGAGGATGTACACGGTGGATTGTCTAAAAAATCTTCAGGTCTGCAGTCTACATTTCAAACCTGACGATTTTGAACGAGACATGACATCGGAGGCGTGCGTCCTAGATTGAGGAAGTGTAGTTTAGCAAGCTCCCTGGCCTCCGCCAGGTGACGTGTTTCACGTCGTCTGGTGGAGGTTTTCCAGGGCCCATTGGAGAAGCAGATAGCACCCTCCAAAGGCACAGAGCGAAACTGGATTATTTTTCTACCATAATGGCATTAGCTCCCCATAATAGCATGACAGCGCTGAGGTTAAAAATCGGCAAACTGGCCCTTTAAGACATTGTTCAGAGCTGTGTTGTTTTAGTGACATTCCACTCACCTCGTCCTAGGTAGACTATGCCGTACTCTCTGCCCAAAACCGTCTTGATTTCCACAGTGAAGCAGACTTCTTTGCCGATTAGCTTCTTTCGCAGGAACTCTCTGGCTTGAAAGGCCCATGGCTGCAATACAGACAGGAATATCAATGCACAGCTTTATAGGGACAACTAATCAAGATGCATTTTGACAAACATAAACCTTCTTTTTAAAGCAAATTTTTGTTATTATGCGACAAAATTACAGCGGTTAAATTAGCAGTCCCACTCGCAGCCCTTTGCCACATGTCTTCCCCCATTCTCTCTTACCCCGTTTCCAACACTATCCACTGTCCTCTCTATAAATGAAGGCATACAAAGACCATAAAATAATCTTTTAAGAAAACAAAAAATTAAAGGCTGTGGCCCCACTGAAGGTTGTTTCCTTTTGGCTCCTCCCAGCGACTGGTAAAAAACAACAACCCACATTAATATTGACAATACAAGCCACTATACACAATAATTAGAATGAATTAGCATGCTATACAAAACTGCAAAAAACTTTTTAAAGCCCTTTTATTTGGTCAAACTACCTCTTAATGCTTAAATTGATTTTTCATTCTTTTATTTTTGTCTGATGAAAGAATAAAAGGCATGACAACGTGTCAGCTGGAGATACATTCAAAAAAACAACGCTGAAATTAAATATAAAGCAGATATTTCAATGTTGCAACCTTCAGAAAATAATGTATTTTTACTGGCAGCAGTGCAGACAGCAGTTATCTGTGGCTGTGCGATAATAACTACAAAGGCATCATGAGAAAATGTCTAATTACTATTTAGAATTAAGTGTCTATATTTGAGCTATACCATTATTTATACAGTCTGGCATGGGTGAACCAATTCAAACACAATTCTGTTGCAACAACTCAATGGATAGAGGGGAGACAAAACTCCCAAAGCAAATCTTCCCACAACAGTAAAAACAAAGACACACACACACACACATCAGCGTTCACCCACAAACAGTAATATCACAGTGTGTGCTGCAGGGCTGCTAAGCAGGACCTTGCTCTGCCTTTGCCAAACACACAAATACAAACAAACACAATTGGGATAGAGCTGCTCACCTCATCGGGGGTGTCCTTGGTGTCGGGCTGGGCCTGAGCTGCTCTGCGGGCCATGGCCCCGGCTCGGATATTACTGAGATTGATCTGGCGCTCCGGGGGTGGGCCACCTCGAGGCTGGCCCCGGACAATGATGGCGCAGCCTGACAAGACCTGCAGGGACGACAATGAAGACTGTTAATTGGAGAAGATCAGCGGTAAAAAAGTATTGGCAACGGTTTAATTCAGCAAAGCAAAAAAGGTTGTTCTTGCTTTTTAGGATGTGTTCGTCACAAAAAAGCATTATGCAATTCAAAGGTCACAAGCCAACAAAACTTCAGACACCTGTGGGGAGGGGAGGACTTAGTGGTAGCTTTCAGTTTCTATTCTCAGACTAAACATGCAGTACAGTGTATTCAGTTAACTGTTGCATTTGATTTGCAGTAAGTGTCCATCAGTTAAGCACTATGATATCAGTATATCAGTTTGAACTGTAAGGAAAACATCAATTAAGTAAATAACATCCACTGTCATGTGTGGGAAGCTGTGTGGATGCAAATCAGCTGCCTGTTTACAAAATAACAACACAAAGATGTTCCTAGAAAGACTATTACAGAGCTAGAAAGCAACTTCAGCCACATGTTGCCATAGTGACAGCGTGTCATTCAAACGCAAGGTGAGATCACCTGACCTGATAACGCAGCTAAATACAGGAAAAAAAAAAACAGATAACCTACTCTTGGGTTTGACAACCATGGCATGTACACGAATCTGAGCAAACACCTTTTATCTGTGGACTCTCCAGTGTGTCTGCAGGGAGCATCACCCGGGGCTGTTGATCTAAGATGTGAGCTAGATAAAGTCTTTCATCAAATCACCACCGATCCCCACTGTCTGACTCAGTCCCGCCTAGTATAGGCTATGCTGAGGGGTAGCTGTAATTTTAATACACTGATCGGGCAGGGGGGGGAAAGAGACGCTACCCCCCTTCTCTGTTTACAAAAGGGCCAAGTTCCACTTTTGGCCTTGCATGACTCCCTGACCACCTTAAGGCACAAGAGATATCTCCTTTAGATAAAGGGCATCAATGGAAGTTTCTGCTATATCAGTAAATCAGGTTTACTGAGTACATTTCCTCACAAACTACTCGCACTGTAATGTACTACGCATGATGTTGTTATTATTCCTTCACAAAACCACCAATTCCTTTGGTAATAAACCCACAACAGTGTATCTAACTCATAACACATCCCCTTCTCAAGGGAGAACACCTAAGCTCACCTCATTAGCACTGTTCTAAAAACAACCCCTCTTCGAACACCTGGAAATTAGTGTTATTATGCATTGAGCTTTACATAAAGTAGCTAAATGGTAATTAGGAGCATGAGTAAGACACACTTTTTCTTACTAATCCTTACATTTAAAACAACTTTACAAGATACCTCTGAATGTACATCATAGTTTACAGTAGGGCTGGGAGATATGACAATATATAGTGTCAAAACAATATGGAAATTCACAAAACCAGCGGCTATTTTGAATGTACTAATTACTTTTTAAATTACCAGAAAGCATGCTATATCGTGATATAGTATTTTGGCCATATCGCCCAGCCCTACTTTACAAGATACCTCTGAGTGTCGTTTACAGTAGTTGTCTTTTAAGGTGAACTGACCACCTCATACAGGTCAATCTATGCACCTACCTGGAGCATAAGCTAAGAAAGCCTGCTAACTTTATCTAAATGTGTAAAAGTGAACTTGCCCTTAGAACAAAGCGCCTGGCATAACGTTAAATCAAAGAAGGTGAAGTAACATGTGGACTAAGTGAGACACCACACAACTAAGATAAATGGGAGATTATAGGGGCAAGGAAAGCTTCAGCTACGTGTCAGTTTCCCGTGGTTGGTTTCAACCGGCACACTGAGGAAACGCTCCGTCTGTGACTTTAAGGGTCAGAACGCAGCTAGACTACTTCAAGGTCTCGAGTACTAGAATTCATAACGGCTACTTAAAGGCTGGAATATTAATCACTGACATTTATCGTAAACGCTGAGAAGGACAAATATGATACGATATGGGAAGAAGCTTTACAGATAATTAGCTGGTAGTATGAATTAAACTGTGACTTATAATAATAATGGAAAACTAAATTTGCATAAAACATTTCAACTCCGTGTTCAGCAGCTCCACTGACCACGAACTTTGTTCACACAAGTCAACACTTGCTGGACAGTAAACGCTAGCTAGCTAACAGTTAGCTGACCGTTAGCTGACCGTTAGCTGGGAAACTAAACATCTGTTAACGTTACAACTTACGAAATGACATTATTTTCGAATTCTAAAATTAGTTCGCGTTAATAAAATGTATCTCATCACAGTAAATTTTTAACAGCTCAGTGTTTTTTAATACACTTTAAATTTCTTCAGTAACTTAGAGCTAACTAGCAAGGTAGCAAACATGTGCTAACGTCAATTGACTTCAGCTTATTAGCAGGCTAGCAAATTCAGTTGCTAATGTTAGCTGACATGCTGCCGCTGCCAGGTGAGCTGAACGTTTGTGACAGTTGTTATTAACATAATACCAACACTTGCATTTAACACACAATTGTACTTATATAGTCTAATAAGTTCAATTAAAGTTGTACGATAGCAGACAGTTAGTTTAGCCTTCTTAGCCCTTTAAAGCTAACTAGCTGTATCCCTACTCTCACGTAGTAGGCTCACATATTCACATGTCAGGATTCCTACCATTTTCACAATCCCTCTTTGCAGAGGAGCAGCCTGAGCAGGGGCTGTCTGAGCTGGTGCCGATACAGATGCCATGTCCACCGGTTAGAGATATAACGCCGTTGAGGGGTGACCAGGTAAGGGAGCTGGGACTGTGAAGTAAGTGACTGTTCTACTGAAAGCCAAGAGAAAAAGGCTGAACACCGATCAACACACACGTTATACCGGAAACACACTGTGCCATGCATACACACACGTCAAAATCGTTCCGGGTCTGGGGAGCTGAATGAATGGAAGCGAATGGAGCCGCGTCTAGACCGCGTAGACAAATTGAAATAAAGACTTCCGGAGCACGAGCTTCGACACGTCAGCATAGCGTTAACCCAGCTAATGCTGCCTTCAAGGTCTGTCGGAAAGTTTCACTTCAATCTGAGAACACACAGACCAACTATACAAATAGGCTAATTTAAATCTCTCGAGAGGAGTTTTTTTGCTGGTTATGAAACAGACTGAAGTTAATTCTGATGACTCTATATAACTCGCAAAAGCAAACCAGACCATCAGCGACATGATTGATTATTTCTATGTCGTTATTTTTAATGCCTGGAACCGCTGGTGAGGGGTAGGTGTCAGACAAAGCGATTAACTGCACCCTGTCTTTGTTTACATTTTCCAGTGAAAAATGCAAAGTGAGTGATACATATGACTGTTAAAGAAAGCAGGTTGTTAAACCACCACTTAAGCATGTACAGGAGAAAATCAGCAAAGAGATTAGTGGTACGGCTTTGTCCAAGGGGGGTGCCAAAATCAACACGGACCAAAAGTTCCTCACAGGAGCTTTAAGAATAAATATCTAAGCTGTAGCCAAGATAAATAAAACCTTTTTAGGCATTTGACAGAACAGTATATTTCAGCAATATATGTTAGAATGCCTTACTTTTAACTTAATGTTATTGTTTGATATTAAGGCCCATTGTAACAAATTATAAGTAGTAACCTGTATTGACACTTTTAATGCACATTAGCCCAATTTTCCTGCATATTTCACTCTGTTGTGAAGAGCAGGCCTGGAGGAGGAGCTTTTTTTGAGGAGTGGCTTCATCAGGAGGTCGGGAATCAGGTGCGAGTCTTTCACCATACCTGCAGAGGCAGCAATTGTTCCGTGTGTAATATATAAACCATCAACAATTTGGTGTCATCCTCTGCAACCCCTGTTCTTTGAATGAATAAGAATGAAGTGGACTCTTGGTCTCCAAGTGTTTAAATGTGTCAATCCGTGGTGTTAATCACAACTCCTGGTAATCAGCCTACTGCAAATACCTACAAGTCAGTATTTTGCACACTCACTTCTCCTGCAGCACCACGGCTGTGTTCTCCAAAATTTCAACTCTGATATGATATAAACCACAGTGGATATTATCTTATTTTTTGCTACAATTCCTCAACGTATAGCAGGATGTCAAACACACAAACAAGATGCCATGCATGTGGTATACAGACAAAATAAAGTACTCCGTGTCACCATCTAAATTTTGGTGATTTCATGACAAAGGCGAAATCTTGCGCCACTTTCTGGTCTGCCGCTGCTCAGTTGTACTTTCCAGCTGGCAGATGTGACTGTGATTAAGTATGTGAGTGGGAAGCAGGGCAATGCTTAAGAGCACTGATGCCCATGGGATCTACTCTAAAAATTTGAGGTCTTGATTCCTTGAGATGTTTTGATAAACCATGGCTTTGTTTTTAATGCCCTGACATCAATTCCCATAAGAAATAACTCTACTATGAACTGTGTGTGACAGATAGCCACAGGCTGACAGAGCTGATTTAGAATACACTTAGTAAAACTTGTTGGGCAATAGCTGAATTTTTGTGGAAATTAAAACATTCATGTAGGAAAAGTTTTTTTACACTCATAACTTGGATATCGCTACAAAGTCTTTAGTGTGCATTTGGTGGTTTTATAGAATCAAGAGGTATTTTCTCACAATACAATTTTACATTTATTATCATAATATAGTGAATATAGTGAATTATTACATAAAATAAAGGTCTATAATTGATTTTTTCTTTTAAAAAACAATGGACAATATGGAATATATATAATTTTGTAAATACAAAAAAAGGGACAGTGCACATTAATCAACATGAGCACTTGAACACATCATGTAAATATGCCAGATTTAGCCATACAGGCTAATTGACATCTGCAGCCCCTGGCAGGTTGATGTCTTATTAAAAAACAACAATAATAAAAAATACATAAAACATTATAAAACACTTAATATAATAGTAATAGTGTCCAAAGGTACTTTTTCTATGTGGTATTTTACAATCCCATCTGGTGGCAGCTTTGGTAAGTACTTTAACCAAAGGTGTACATGTATAAATGCATGCCGATTATTCATTATCAGTCTTTAAATCCTGTTAAAATAATAATTAAAAAATCTACCAATACCCATGATGACGGAATTTTCTTTTACTTGTTTGAAAAGAAAGCATTAAAGGCATGGTCATAATTAAAAGGTACATTAAGATTGACGATTTGCATTCCTTAATGTGCTGCTGAAAGATGTGCATTCGGCCACGGACCTGGAAGTGCACAAATTAGCAGGAGTAATAAAGGAGTGAAACAAGCGCCTGTTTTACAGAGTGGAGAAAAAAAAACATTCACTAAAGAAAAAATAAAAATTCAAATCGTTTTCAACACACATATCTCATAACATAGTGGAGAAAGTTGCCGGAAAATTCCATGGAGGCACCTCTGTTGCGCACACGGCACCTCGGTGCGTTTTGGAGAGGTTTGGTAACCTTTTTACGCGGATGAATCACCCGCATTTCTCAACACTTAAAGACGCAATGAAGCACACATATATGTGTTTTATGCACAGGACAAACACATGGAACGTGTAAGTAAAATGTATACTTATTCTGTGGCACTATTTTGCCACTTAAACTCTCGCTCCCTCCTTTGGCGAGCTCAGATTAAAATTTACGCACAGCGAGTATGTGACACTATCTTAACAAAACAACCTAAGTATCTTAATTAACCTCGTCTGGCACACACTGTCCGTGTAATAAAGTACCATAAATGAATGACCACATCAACTCCCAGGTAATAAATAAAAAAAAAGCTCGCCTTATTTGTCCTGTGTCTCGGTTGGCAAGGAGATGATGGTGTCCAAAAATGGGTGTCCTCCATGCAACCTGGCTGATTGTACACAGAGGGGATTATTGTCCTTTAACTCGTGGTTAATGTATAATTTGGACCATATGGCATTTTAAAATCTGAGCCTTTATTTCGTTGCCACTTCGATCTGTGTGGACCCAACTAATGATATTCAATTAGTCATTAAACAGGCCAAAAGACGAGCCTCGTGTGGGTTTTAACATAGGCTAATATTTGCTCGTCAAATATTTCCCTTTGAAACGTTTACAACGCATTTTTATCTGCAGGCTGCCCAAGGAACATCTGTGAGGGTGATTTTAGCCTGCCTCTTCTGGATAAACCAGGTCCCCCAATTGGCTCGTTCCTTGCGCCCATGCACGAGTCTATTTGTTCACGTTTTGAAAGAAAATGTAATAAAGAGAGACCGGCTGATGGATTTATGATTTATCAAAAGCACTTTACCATATGGCAGTCGTCATTGGCGCAGATTTCCAAATGTTTGTTTTATGAAAGGAGGCCTAGAGATCCTTTTAATCTGAGCCACTTAACCTGGGAAAGGATGCTCCAGTCACGTGACCACAAGTCCCCCCTGATGGATGGAGAACACGCCAGTGTTGATCATTTTAGATTCTTTGAAAGATGTGTTTTCTATCTTCATTTAGGCAGGATTATATGCGCTGATGCAGAACGTTTAAGGACTGGATGGAGTGAGTTATGGTACACTTCACATTTAATGTGTCTTAATGAGGCTGTAGGGAGCCTCTGCGCAAGAGGAAACCAGTCTGAATTCCCAAACACGACGATCTTCATTGGCTGATTACTGCAGTACGCAGACATTCTGAATTAAAACACAAATTTGAAGGACGTAGAGGTAGAAATATTTGTTAGTGGCAGCCAGGAAATGTGGTACAGAGACAATAAATCCTGCACACACTATTCAGAAGTCATCGAGAACATTCCTGGTGCAGCAAAGCAGCATCTAGCCTGCATGTAACCAATGGCAGACGGTGCAAAGATGGTGATCATTAAGAGAGAGAACAAACTCTTGGCTTTGATGCATTTGTTGACAGTTTGTAAAGCACGTGCTACTCAGAGAGTATTTCTACTCCATTCTAATTCGTATGGAACATATGAGCTACTTTTTACGCATAAATTATAATGACTTCATGCCCATTTTTGTACTTCCTTTGGTTAAATAACAATTAGTGCACATGCAGGAGGACTCTTTGGCGGAATCTTACAGAATCACACATTTCTTGACTTAAAAATCCACCTTCCTCTACAATTCGAATAAAAACAAGTCTGTGAATCTCTGAATCAAGCGCAAAAAAAAAAATAAACACAAAAAGAATCAGAAAATTTAATCAATTTTACACTACAAACCTGTTAATTTAAAGTCTTTAACGCAGACATTCACTCCCTGGCAGTATTGACATTTCAGGTGACACTCCAGCGCGTCATGTGGAGGTGTGCGGGCCTATAAATCCGAGCTGGAGGGCGCGATTGCTCTCATTGTCATCCGCCACAGACGCGCGGAGTTACCTGGACAGTTCTTATTAAGTATTCTGGGAACTACTTCGTTTGTATCATCAAGGCCGGGAGGAAGCAAAAATGTGCGGAGCAAACGTTGATCTGCCAAATAAAGGTAAGTTGTATCATTCTATTACGATGTTTGAGTGAATTAGCAATTTAAAGACAGTTTGAATAGTCTAGACTCTGTTGTGAGAAGGTGGCGGGACTGTAAACCAGCTCGGAGGGATGTTTCTCAACGGCAGACCTCTCCCAGAATCCAAGCGGAGGAAGATGATTGAACTGGCCTCAGAGGGAGTCCGTCCAAGCCAGATCTCCAGGATACTCCGGGTACGTAAACCCCTTTTGGCACAAGTTATAACCACATCAATGCATTAAAGCAAGTGGCTTGACTTTTGTTGTTGATTAAAGCGTTTTTGTGCGTAAATATAGTCACAGGAAGAACTATTTAAGCAAGTAAAACCATCACTCTGTGCGTATTTCAGGTGTCCAACGGCTGCGTCAGTAAGATCCTCAGCCGCTTCCGACGCACTGGCCTCCTCGAGCCAAAGACTATCGGA
This sequence comes from Semicossyphus pulcher, assembly GCF_022749685.1. Lineage (NCBI taxonomy): Eukaryota > Metazoa > Chordata > Actinopteri > Labriformes > Labridae > Semicossyphus > Semicossyphus pulcher. Next base: position 8,111,251 of record NW_027211694.1, read on the forward strand.
GGGAGCCGGCCTCGGCTCCTCACCCCGGGCGTCATCTCCACTATCATCCAGTGCAAGAGGGAAAATCCAACCATTTTCGCTTGGGAGATTCGAAAACGGCTCACAGCAGCGCGCATGTGCAAGGCCTCCAAAGTCCCCAGCGTAAGTGAGAGAGATTTTCAATCGTGCGATCATGAAAGTGAAAACGTTCCAGCGTGTTGATGGTGGGTTTGCGCACTGTGTTCTGCAAGGTGTCGTCTATTAATCGGATTTTAAGGAGGATCCACTTGGACCACGGGCCGATGTGCATGGAGATCAATGCGCACGAAAGGAGTGAGCAGGGTAACTCACCTAAATGCTCACAAGTTTGCTATGAATAAGAGAAAGATTGAGGAATCTGTAACCTCCAAGTGATGATCTAATTTGATGATCATGTGCAGATTTTCCTGAAGAGGTGAACCAGCAGCAGATATTTGATGCAGTTTGCAGCAAAGACCAGAAACCTAAAGGCGCCCAGCACCGAAACCGCACCACCTTCACCCCGGAGCAGAGCACAGCACTCGAGCAAGGTGATTTACAATCCTTTAAAGTCAATGCAAGACTTACACTAACATACACAAACTACATCCATCTACAAACACACTTAAATTAGTGTTTCTCTCTCCTGAATCAGAGTTCTCTCACAGCCAGTATGCAGACATGTACACCAGAGAGAAGCTGTCAGCTGAGATCAAACTTCCTGAAGACACCATCAAGGTAGACGCATCATTTTCAAACATCAATCCGGAATCAATGTGATCTTCCTGCTCTAATGATGATCGTCTGCCTGTCTCTTAAAGGTGTGGTTTTCGAACAGACGGGCCAAATGGAGGAGGGAAGCCAAACACAAGAGTAAGCGTGTAAAACCGAACAGAACAGCAACTGAAAGACCTTCAGCACACACATCCATTAACGCCTGACAGTTGATTGTGTTTCTCTAACAGCTGCAGACCTTCAAAAACAAAGAGAGTTTAATCCTGTGACTCCATCGATGCCTCACAGCTTCACATCCCGACAGGTACAGTTTGAACTCACTTTAAAACTTTAAAGACCCTGAAAACTCCTCAATTAGCTTCTTACGTTGAGCGATGGGGGTCATACGTCCTTTGTCTACCAAAGTAAAAACAGTTGATGTAAGAGATGTCTCTATTTCTATCTCACCCATGCTCTATACTTATATTTTATTATATTTGAATGTCTTATTTCTGTTTTTATTATGATTATTTTGGCTTCTGCCTTTAGGACAGCTGAAGAGAGGCAGGAAATGTGTGAGTAGAGAGTTAGGGATGACATGCAGCAAATGATCAGCAGGCCGGGAGTCGCACCGATCAGCGGTCAGGTCGAGGATTGTAGCTCTGTATATGGAACGCTTGCTCTACTAACTGAGCTGAACCAGCGACCCTTTGTTTCTGTTTTTAACTGTGTAAAACACTTTGAATGTCTTTATGTATGTATGAATGGTGCTGTATAAATAAACTGGCCCTGCCTGCTGAGGCTCAGTCCTCGAAGCAGCAGCCCCAGGCTCGACTCCTACACTCGGCCCTTTCCTGCACGTCGTCCCCACTCTCCAACACCATCCACTGTCCTCTCTATTAATAAAAGCATAAAAGGCCAAAGAAATCGGCTTGCAAAAAGAGAAAAATGTTCATTTAGTGGGGCGCCGCCAGTTTAGCTCAGTGGTTGAAGTGACTCGAGGCTCGACTCCAACCCTCTTTGCTGTATGTCGTCCTCACTCTCTCTTCCCACGTCTCCAACACTATCTGTCATATCGATAAAGGCACGAACGCCCGAAATGAAAGTTAATTTAGTCATGAATATTTAGCATTAATAACCAACGCATAAGGCCAAGTGTTTGCAGCCTCTGGCTAAAAACGTTTAAAAAACGAACTGGCTTTGGCGTCTCTCAAAAGACAGGAACATCCTGATTTGTGCTCTGTTTGTGTCCATTTGAAGGCAGCAGGAGTGTCGACAGTCTACTGTGAAAACCCAGCGGCCTCCTCTACGTACAACACAGCTGCCAGGAAGTTTCCAAACGGCTGCTTCTTCCCGACAGAAACAGGTCCGATCCTGCACACGCACTGCGGTCTGTTCGGTTGTTTTTATGGTGCCTAACTGTCTAGATGGTGTGAGGCTTAACTTTCCACGTTTAAGGTAGAATAAAGTCTATAAATTAGGGACATAATGGTGTAAATTAAACTGTGATGTGTAGCTGTATTCTAGTAAGATGGTGAAAGACGTCAGGCAAGGTGAGGTTATCAATCTTAGGCACGTATTAATCAATCAGCTGCAACCATTATATGATGAGAAGTTATTTTTTGGCTCTTATTTCCTACATAACGAGAAAAAATTGTTGGCATTGATTTTGACAGCAATCACTTTCCTCATGTCTTTCCCTGTCTGCACTTTTCATCCATGAATATTGCTGCATGTGATTTCTGGGATGGTTTAATCGTCCCGCTTGCTTTGTTTCAATTGCAGCCAGTTTCCTATCATTTCATCACAATTTATGCATTTTTGTATGTTACATAAGTATTCTAATGAAGTTGTTTGAACATGGTAATTGCTTGCATGGATAAAAAAGATGTAAAAATACCAGAAATTGAATGTAAACACCTGCTTTGAGTGAGAAAATGTTCTTTGGATTGGATGTAGGACAAATAGTCCCTGAGGATAGATGTGATTAATCTTATAATCACTTGAAAGTTGATGTTATGATGATTAGGAGTCCTAACTTGACTCTTACAGGCACCCTTACCCTACAAAAAGTTAAGAAAGTAAACAATTATTTCTGTCCTTTGATCTGGCAGGTGTGGGGCATTCCGAGCATCTAACACCCCTCTCGGTCCCGCCTCCTTTCCTCCATCAGACCAATAACACGGCGGCATCACACATGACAGACAAGACTCCACTACATCTCCACAGAGAAAGACACACTCTCCCATTGGTTCACCATCACACGGCTACAAGGCCTCTCCTACCTTTGGCAAGAGAGACAATAAGGCCCGAGCATCCTGTGAGCCAGTGCTGGAACCAGCAGGGAGGTTTGTACACATGGAGCCAGTTTTCCCAGCAGCCCTGGGCTGTGAATCCACAAAGCTACCTGGACTAGTGTGAGCACGTTCGCGAGCCTGTTGCTTCAGGCAAACAGAAATTAAATTAAATTTTTGCACAATTATTTTTCTACTTCTGTGTTATATTTGTATCAGTATGTTGTCTCTTGTAATGTTTGTGTTTCTGTTGTCCATCCGGGACAAGGGATGTTTATTAGCATTCTTGCTAACTCCAAGAAACTACAACCTGTATTTTTACACTGATGTTTATTAATGTGCTCCATATCTATCAAATAAAACAATTAAAAGGATTTATTGAACTATATTTCTTATTAAATAACAGGAAAAGGATGTTTTTTTTAGCGCAGTTCAATTGCCAGACTATAGTGACACTTTCTGACCAGCAGAGGGCGACAGAGGACTGCGGTTACCAGCGTGATCCTTAATATACTGCAGCTTCACTTTACCTTGAATCTCGCCTCATAAAAAGCATCTAATAGGGACAAATGTTCATTAATATCTCATAAATAATATCCTTAATTCAAAGTTATCTTTTAATTGATCTGAAAATTCCTAAAAAACCTTAAATAAATCCACAAAACTGGCCTGTAAAGAAGAGAAAGTTACATAAAGTGATAAATAAAGCTGAAAATGGGGAAGATGGTAAATTAAATTATTAGAGGTGATGATGTGTTATATATTTGTGAGTTTACAGGATAAGGGGTTTTATGCTAATACAGGTTCAGCTTGAAAGGGTGAAGATTTTAAAGGGTGCTAATAGTAAAGGATATTCGAGCACAACTCTCTGGATTCTCCACATATCTGCTCAGTGATAAACCGTGATCGTAACATAAATCATACCTCCATGGATCATTTAAGGTTACCACTGGGTAATATGGATGTTATCTCTTTTATAGTCCTCCGCTTGCTATTTGTTTAAGAGCAGAAGGAGCTCAAGGCGCTCTTCCAGGATTTCTTTCCGCGGGGAGGCCGCTGGGAAAATCTATAAAAGCGTAGCTTCAAAAAGTCTAAACATGACCTGATATCTGCTCTGCTCGGTATCACTTTTTATGACTGCGACAGGGCAGAGGCATTGAGTTCCTTTATGTCCCTTTACTGCAGTGAGGAGACGGTAAGACTCGGGAGTTTCGCGATAATTGGTCACCGGGGAGGAGAGGTTGGGATCAGAAGGCAAACTGCTCGGCCTACTGGCAAAAAAAAGGACCTGTCGGAATGTAATGCGACGAAGCCAGATATGTAAATTACATCTCCACATGCCGGTTTGTGTTGTGATTTCTGCTGCTAATGTAAATCAGATGTAAGCCTTTGAAAGAGCTTTGGTGCTGCTTTCGAAATGGGAACTTTGTGCCTTTTTAATTTGAGGCCAGTTTTCTTTTAAGTGATATCAGGGGGGCACGAGCTGTAATGGCACTTGTGCTTGAGTATTTCCTTTTAATGCGACTCTATATTTCTACTCAACGACATTTCAGAGGCAAATAGTGCACTTTTTTACATGTTTTTACAGCCATTACTTTCCAATATTATCTATACTGCTTATCCTGTTCAGGGTCGCAGGGGGCTGGAGACTATCCCGGCTGTCATTGGGCGAGAAGCGGGGTGACACCCTGGACTGATCACCAGTCAATCACAGAGACAGACAACCTTTCACATTAACACCTACAATTTAGAGTCCCCAATTAACCAACGAGTGGGTGGAAGCCGGAGAACCCGGAGGGAGAACATACACACTCAAAGGAACCAGGGTTCAAACCAGGAACCTTCTAGCTGTGAGGCTACAGTGCTAACCACTGCACCACCGTGCAGTCCTCCAACTGACATTTTATATTTAAAAAATATATGATGATGGTTTAAAAACTATATACACCAGCATATTAAACCGGGTACGCGGTGGTGCAGTGGTTAGCGCTGTTGCCTCACAACTATAGAGATCCCGGTTCGAATCCTGGTTCGGTTAAAGAGGGCCTTTCTGTGTGGAGTTTGCACGAACCATGGAGGTACTCCGGCTTCCTCCCGCAGTCTAAAGACATGCATTCGGTTCATTGATGACTCCCGTAGATGTGAGTGTGAGAATGAGGCTAGTCTGTCTAAGCCCTGTGATTGACAGGCGATCAGTCCCCGCCTCTCGACCGTTGACAGCTGTGATTGGCTCCAGACCCCCCGCGACCCTGAACAGGATAGGCGGTATTGATAATAGATGAATGGAGTACATAAAACCAGTGGTTCCCACCTTAGCTGCATTATAACAAGTTCCAAAAACACTCTGTCTGTGCGGCCTCTTAAGCTTCTGGGTTTCGTAACTGAGACGTAAAATTATCTAATATTTCCCAAACTAGCAAAGATAAGATAAAAGACAAAAAATGAATACAGATATGTGTAGTAGAACTTTCCTTTTTTCTTTCTTCCCGTCCTGCGTTAATCATCTCATGACTCATGACATTTATCTTGCGATCCCTCAGAGGGGCCCGACCTCCAGGAACCACAAAACTAAACAACATGGCTACAGCTCGGCCAAAACTACAACTCAGCTAAAACAGAACAATGATCTTAGACTTGGACATATAAGTTTTAATGCAGAATGAGTAGTTTTACTTTTTTTCACATTATCGTCCTTTTATTTACGTCAGAGCAGTCCTTCTTCTAATGGTTACCAAAAATCTCGACATCTTTTCCTCCTCACTTTAATAATGACACAAAAATCAATCTTACATTCAAACTTTCTCTAATCTCATGTTGAACAACCAAAACTTTTCGCCGCTGAAAACCTCAATTGTATCCGACTTAAGCTCAGGATGTCAACATTTATTATACAAACGTATCTTAAGACATTATTCTTCTCCCTCGGTGCCTGGATTGATGACTCTTGCTCTTTTAGCCACTTAAGCACATTCATCATGCTTTACAATTTGCTGCCGTGACTGACCGAAGAAGTAAACTGCCAAAACTGGAAGTAAACAGATTCCAAGTGTTTGGGGGAAAAGCCAAAAGAACCAGAATACAGCCGAATGTAATGTCAAGTTGTTTATTAAAATACAAGTGATACAAAGGCTACTGAATTCAGAGAAGGTCATCGATATAAAACGACGTACTGACACAAAATAGCAGCTGTTATATTTAAAGTTTACAAACATATAAAGTAAAAATAGTTTGGAATGATATTTACAAAAATTACAAGTTGTAATTTACAGGATGCGTATTTACATAAAAGTACAATTAAATAACAGTTAAAAGGGCATAAGAGCACACAGACAACACAATAACGTATATGTGATATTTGGTTTACCGTATTTTATTTTGTAAACTGCTGTTAATTAAGCTTTTTTTAATGGTTTAAATTGCGACTTCATACACTTTCTCTTTGGTTTAACTCGTACACAGGTATGAGACGGTTTCAGTTAAAGCCACAGTTATAATTTTATTGCGATAGTTACGGTCTTGGAACATTTAAACCAGAGGCAACATGACTGACGGGAAGCAAATAATGTTTGTATGTACGGAAGCCATGATCAGCCCGGTTTGCATAATAAGTAATCGTTTCAGATCTCAAAAATTACACAAAACACATTTGGTTTTTTTTTCAAGAAAATTACTGGTTATGTAAAACAATGTCTGCCTTTTTGTTTTCTTAAGGTAACTACATTACTTTTCACGTAATACCAAGAAAATGGGGTTTGACACCACCGTATTGGTCCGAATATAAGACATCTGAAAAAGTGTGATCGTCATATATTTGGGGTCAAATTTTAAATGCTAATATAAATTCTCAACAGTAGATGGCGCAACTTATTTGTAAAGTGAATGTACCCCTCATGACTGAGGCCAGCCGTCGCTCACAACTACAGTACCAGGGGGATGAAAGAAGGAGACACGGTGATCGTCCGCAACAAAATGGCTCAAAAGTAGGCCAGGTTAACCAACAACTGATGCTAATTTTAAGCTAAGTGTTATCAATGCAGCAGAGTTATTAAACACCTGTCAAGCAGCCAAGAAATACGGTGTCACAGTGTTATGTCCAGAGACGGCGAGCCTAAAAAGACCATTTAAAAAATGCTAACAGTCTTAGCTAACATATGCTAACAGAGAAAATCGTACAGCAGTCCTCAAAGCGGCTGCTTCCAAGAGATTGAGAGGAGAGTTTGTCAAGGTTGCTCTATACATAGACCTCACTTCACTTCGATGGTTAATGATTTTATTTAATTCAAATGTGACAGTTTAATTTGAAAGTTATTGAAAACATGATTTTATTTAAAAGGTCCCTGTTTCTGTTGCCGTCCTGGGTGGCAGCCGGCTAGAGTCGCTTGATATTTGAGTTGTTTTTTGTATTTATTTTATTTGTACTGTATTTTTTGGAGTTATCTGGCACTATAATTTCTAGTGCTATATTATCTTAAAATAAAAATATCATCTTTCGTTTTTTTCATTATCGGACCAGTACGGTAATTAACTCTCATTTTGAGATATCGGCATAAAAAAAAAGAGTTGCAAGCATGACCACTCTAGGCTTCCGTACATATGTACAGTTTTCGATGTGATATTCAGATAACTTGTCTTTGAGCTGAGAATAAAAACCATGTTTAACTCTCATGTAGAAGCCACACAAACAGGAGTAAGATACACTGCTGCTAAAGCTAAATGAAACGTTAAATAATAGAAGGCCATTAACAGTTGTCTCAGGCATCGACTGGCTGCCTATACCGTCTATATTTGTAAGAATAAATATGTTATACTTGTGGTTTAGCTAGCTGGCTAACTAGCTAACTGACCTCTGAGTGGTTATGTCGCCATGAAGCCAAAGACAATGTTTGTTCTCTTTGGTTGTATTTTGGCGGAGCTAACTGATACTTGTTCTCCTGTTTCTACATATTCCTCTCGTTTATTTTGAAATTATATAATTTTATTTTCTGATTATTTTTTGTCTTTATTGATACGGATAGCGAGAGACAGGAACTTTAGGAGAGAGAGAGGAGATCACAAAGGTTGTAAAAGTTGTTTTCATGCTTTTAACTTGAAAACACATCATTATAATACATGCGTCACCTTATTTAAAAACTGTTTCTATGTGTGTTTGTGTAAATATGCATAAATATATGTTTAACTGTGGGCATATATGTTATTACTCAGCAACAAGTAGTCCTGAATTTAGATGCTAATGTAACCTAGCATGTGATTTAATGTTTGTGTGGCTGTTACCTGCGAGTCATTCAGCCCTGTTTTTCCGGGGTCATAATTCCTCTCAGAACAAAGAAAATAAACTCAAACATCACATCAGAATCTTTCCAAAGGATATCTACTTATTTAAAAAAATAAATATATCTAACTAGTACTTACAAGCGACCTGTCTCTTTAAATATTTAAGACAATCAGAGGCAAGAAGAGAGCAATCAGTCATTAGAAAACCAAACACAATCCAGATCTATAAGACCTATAAAATCTTACAGCCCTGCAGAAACACTCAATAAATCTGCAGTTATGTACATAAGGAGTCACTTTCCATGAAACAAAAGTAAAGTATAAAATATCCTACTGACCACACACAGCCCACCAGGGGCCAAAGTTCCCTCCAAACTGGAGACCAAATAGCCATGTTATATTTGGCATGGCTCTTCTCTCTCTCATGCTACAAATATTAGCATAAGATCTGGAGCAGTCTGCTCAGTCCTACTTAGACCCTCTCAGGGGGGAAACTAACAGTTACAGCTAACTGGGGGAAAAGGTAGTCCAGCTACTGCGCACAATTAGCACGGCAGGGTTTGCCAAGGGCTGCTGCAGTTAGCTTTCCAAACAGCGAGTGTGTACTTTATATACTGAACTGGTGGTGTATGGGAAGCCATGTTTTAACCTTTGCTGCAGCTTGAGGCTACAGGCATAATCACTGTCACTTTTAGGGGAGTTTTTCATGCTTAAAATGTCCTTTTATGTACATTTTTTCATAGTTTTTTGTTCTTTCTTTCGCTGCAAACATGTTTGGTGTGATATTTGTGAGGAATCTTAAAAGTTTATGACCTGATTAGTATGTTTGTTGACATAAAGCAATATTTTTCCATTCACATAACTCGTGTTAGAGATAAAAAAAGATCAAATTTGCAGTCCAGCTCGACATAAAAAAATAAAGAAATCCCGTCACAGGAGGCGACTTCATGTTGCAACCAGAGAACTGGAATCTGTCCATATTCAAGTAAATTCCAGGAGATAATACTGAGTCACAAGAGTTCTTCTCATTGTCTTTGTTCGCATGGCTTCAGAAACTCTGAACATGTCAAAATACAATTAGTATGCTGCGCATGTGCCCAAGACTTTGGTAAAAAAAATGGTATTAAGGCTTAAAAACCTGGATGTCTTCATGTAAAGGGTTTGGTTTATCCAGTCTTCGTCCTCGTTAAAAAATCCCAACATGGCGTCTTTCCATAAGGTGATTTTCCTCATTGCTCCCCTGTGGTCCGTGCTGGAGAGGTCTCGGAATTCGTTGGCCCAAAATCGCCCCTCCAATTACAAGCGTTGTTTTTCACACCACACCATCAGTTCCTTTGCAAATTGGGGTACAGTCTGAACACTTTGTATATCCACTCAGAGTAGAAGGCAACGTTAACAAACAGCGCGGGCTGCGACGAGGCACATTTCGTCCTCTGGATGCTGACGCCGACGATTACCTTGCGCTCATGTTCCTGGCAAACCAGTGGACCGCCGTTGTCTTTCTGCAAGAGGAGAGTGGAGAGCAACACATCAGAGACAGCAGGCTAACAAGAACAACCACAGCGTTGTAAATGTTTACTGCACCAAATTCAAAATGTTTAAAATGACGATAAAATACTTAAAAAGGGAGTTCATAGAAATTAAAAATGGCTGTTTTTCTTGCATAAGTAAGTTCTCGCAAGTAATTTACCACATTTGAGCTTTTCATTGTTGAAACATCTACCGTAAAATTCAGTGTATAAGACGCACCTTTTAAAACAGCGTCCTATATACCAGTGCGACCAATATACCAGTATAAAATGCAGAGAGATGTTTGTTGTTGTGTTACCATATTTTACCCGGACGATGGCGCTATCCGGTTGTTAAGTGGTGCCGCATTAAACTGTTTCCGTGTCCAATCCGCTACATCGTCTCCTATTTACAATATGCCGCGGTGCTGTTTTGTGTTTTCCTCGCTGCTAACGCTTCGTCACGGACATGCACCATCATGATCGCAATTGCAGCCGCCACCCTTACAACAGTCAGCGTTACCGTAGGCTGCCAGCTACCGCTAGCTACAGCACCGCTAGCTAGCAGGATTGCAAACTCAACATGGCGAAAACAGATGGTAGGCTGTAATTTGTGTGTTTTGAATGTGTTTGAAATAAAAATAATTTGTAATAGTGTTGAAATAACTTGTATACATGTTTTTATTAATAAATAGCTATAGAAAATCTTTTTCCCTCTGGGATACCCCCAAAAACAAACTGCGTCATATATTCTGGTGCGACTTATATTCCAGATTTTACGGTACTTTTAACCAAATGCAATGTACAGTTTGAATATTTTACATTTAATTATTTACTTATTTGTTGTTTAGTTCATTTCAGGAAGATATAGGATGAAGTTTGATACAATTAATGTTTTTAATATATTTAATTATTTATTTAGGCTTTTATTTTGATAGAATCAGTAGTTTTGCCTCGGGGGACGTGTATATATGGGCGGGTAAGCTTGGATGGGCGGGCACCGGGAATGGGGATTGGTTTTTTACCAAGACACGCCAGAGGAAACATTGATTGATTGTAAGAAAAAGTTGAATACATATAAAAGAAATTGTGTTTTTGCCTGTACCTTGACAATTTGTTTGATCCCCCGTACGATCCACTCTCCCCGTGCCACAGTGGCTGGTTTGATTTATTTATTTTTGTTGGTTGACCAATCACCACATTCCTACTTCCTATTACCTACCCATATATACATGTCACCTGGTGCAAAACTACAGATTCTATCAAAATAAAAGTCTAGATAAATAATCAAATATATTAATAGCATGAATTGTATTAGACTTAATCCTATATCTCTCTTAAACTTAATAACAACAAATAAATAAATAAATGACTACATGTGAAATAATTAAATTATGCAAAACAATGTGAAAAGCAACAACTGCATTTTTAAAAAACTGGATAGCCAGAGGTCAGGACAACAATTAACTTCAAGGTCATTTTCAACATTTTCATCGGGACTACTTCTTCAGCAGAAAGTAGTTCCAGTGAAAAGTACATATCTCGATGTTGCCTTGTAAATGGGTTGCTTCTTTTTCATGATGCAGACTTTCATCCGTTTCTTACATCACATATGCCTTCTCCTCTCCGGCCGCCGGCACATATTCGGCTTTCCCCGGCATCTCCTTTGATTTGGGTGCACATGTTGTTATCGACCATGGGCATGGTCACGGCGTTCAGGGTCTCATCGTGTCCTATATCTGAATAAAGAAAGACATACACTTGTAAGACATTATTTTGGTTTGATAATAGTTAGAGTGCAAAGTGGCATGACATATGTGTGAAAGACGGCAGTACTTTTGGTTTCCCCCCATCCATACATGGTGCAGTTGGTGCCTTCAGGGATGTGACACTCTTTCACTGGGAGATGAATAGTGGAGGCGCCTTCTGACACAGGGGCAGGACTGTGACAAAAAAATATACAAGAGTCTTTATTCATGCTCTTACAGTAGGATCTAAACTTAGTGAACAACTATTGAGAACTTACTCAGCTAGTTTCAGCATGACCAGGTTGGATCCCTCCGGGCCGCAGATCAGGCGGGAGATGCGCAGCCTCGGGTGGTTTAAGGATTCATTGAGGTGGCGCAGACCGACCTGCACGCTGTAATCCCTGAGGTCTGGAACACTGATGATCAACATGAGAGTGTTAAAACTCAAGGAGCCATCAATACAGGTGATGATGTCAGCAGAGTTTAAACAAACTGGAGCAGAGGTAAAGATAGTGAAAGAAAGGTGACAATGTAAGGACCTATCAAGTTGCATTATGGGAAAAGAAAGATCCAGTTTTATTGGAGCTTGACCCATTGATGCTTTTATTTTGACAGGCCACCTTGATGGACTCTGTCTCGACAGTAAATCATGCGAGAGAAGTGAAAAAGAAAGTTTTTCTCAGAAGAACAGCAGTCTCACTTTTTGAAGACGGGCTGAGAAAAGGGAGTATTTAATCTTTTACAATGCAACATATAGATGTTAAATAAATTGTGCATATAGTTAGTGGAAAGGCCTCCGAAAAAGTGTACAGATGCAACATGCTTGGCATAAAATTCCAGGTTTTATTGGGATTCATTGTTGATCCTTTTTGCAAATGTACAACACGTGGACTTACAAATTCGACCAAGACAGAAGCACAGTCTGAAAGCACACCGTGTTATTTTTAGGGGCCTAAAAATATCAGCTAAAAGCTACTGATGCACACCATATGTAATACATACAGTACATACAGAGATAGGGGCATTTTCCTTAAAGCTACTCCTGCAGATATAGAGATAGTGCGTGTGTATGATTGGCTCTGACATAGATAAGTTAAACAGATCTGCAGGCCGGACCTTTCTGTTCCATATCTCAGGTCAGGGACCTGGGGAAGGGAGCTGTCAGTAAACAGGATACGTCCTGCATCTTAAGTTTAAACAGTATTAAAAAGGGAGCAGTGAAAAGAGAAGAAACATGTGTTAGAGACAGAGGAAAGGGAGGATGTAAATGAGGATTTGATTAAAAGAAAATAAGTCGTATTATTACCAGGAGGTGAAGCACTGTTGGTCCGTCAAAACCCAGTTTTCTCTGATCAACGAGCCGCCGCACAAATGAACCTTCCTGGGAAAATTTCAGAAGACAATTTTCACAACTACAGTCGCATTAAAAAGCATAAAAAAAGGGATAAAAGAATGTATAATGACTTACTCTCTTTGAATGCTTACGACCCAGCTGCCGTCTGTACCTCGCACTTGGTGTCCTCCAACGATTCGGGTGTTAATGTGCACGAAGCAGGATATCTTAGGCCTTGTAAGAGCTAAACAAGGAGACATGCATGTTAGACACGTGGGTGATTTACATTTCAATGGCGAAAATGTTTTTGAAACTTCAAAGGTCAAGGAGAAAATATGATTTGTTTAGTCATAGTAAGAGCAAAAAGGAAAGGGAAGCAGATCACAGATAAGAGGACTTGAGCCAGATAAGCAAAAAGGATACTCACTTTGGTTTGCTAAAGGAGCCACTGTAGCTGATTCACCTGATAGAAGGAAAAGCACAAGAGTAAGAGGAGCAGTGCGTAATAATTCAGACCGCCTAACACACGAGGCATGAAACCTCACTGAAAAGGAAACCATTCTTCACATTATAAAAACTTATCTCTCAATCGGAATCAAAGTTGTAGGCTGTAACAGTCAGCAACCGTGGCAAATAAATTTGCTCTAGACCTCAAGAACTTCATGGAAGACATGTTTTATATTATGGAAATTATTATGCAGCCATTTGAAAGTGGCTCTTTAATGCAGCCAGATTGAAACCAGCCAAAGAAAATGTTGAGTCCAGCCGTTTGCGGGTGTGTTTTCTCAAATGGAAGGATTTTCAGCGGAGACCTGCATCTGTTTGCTGTTTGAAGATTGGACAAAAGCACGGCTAACACATTACATAAGCCACCAGCCAGGCTGTATAACAAAAGACGTTTTTGGTTGAAGTCAACCGAGGCTGCAAATCTTAATCACTTGTGTTATTTCATTGTACTGCACCCAAAAGCCATTACGGTTTCTCTGATCTGTAACGATCACCACCAAATCGTCCCGACTTGACCCTTTAATATCTTCTTTCAGCACTTTTGCACGTCGTAAATTTAACTCGACATGGTGAAAGTTTATGAGGAGAAATATTTTACTCAACAAACACCTTGGGTTTCTTTTCAAAACATCTGCCATTTGTTGTGTTTTTGTTTGTTCAGAGTTTGCTACTGACCGTAGTTCACAGCCTATTATACTTACACCGCAAGTGGAGTTGTTTCCTGTGTTTGCAAACAAGCATATTTAAAAGCAAGCATATTACGAACAAAGTGAAGAAAAACGACTTTCAAATCTTTGGATGATGCCCGTTTTTTTCTTTAAATTCCACTGGAACTTATAAACCACACCTGATTCATGCAGCCAGGTCCCTACAGGTGTGTTTATACCCAGTCAACAGTCAGCTAATTTTTTCTCCATAAGCCTTGTGTTCCTACTTTTCACAGCTGATGGCAATTTATTTTCTGTAAGCTGTTCAATGTCACTTTGGTCATTTTGGTAATACACTGTATTTTCTTCCTGAGACTTATACGAGTAGACTGATACCACTCTCATGTCTGTGAGATAAAAATTAAGCAATTAGCCGCCGCGTAGCTTAGCTTAGCACGAACACTGAAAACTGTTGGCCAGTCTCTGTACCAAGGTACCAATATCATTTTGGGAATACGCTTTGTTTTCTTCCTAAAAGTTATACGAGTAGACTGATACCACTCTCATGTCTGTGAGATAAAGATGAAGCTATTGGCAGCTGCGTAGCTTAGCTTAGCTTAGCACGAAGACTGGAAACTGGGAAACAGTTGGCCAGTCTGTACCAAGGTACCAATATCATTTTGGGAATACGCTTTGTTTCTTCCTGAGAGTTATACGAGTAGACTGATACCAAACTCATGTCTGTGAGATAAAAATTAAGCAATTAGCCACCGCATAGCTTAGCTTAGCATGAAGACGGGAAACTGGGAAACAGTTGGCCAGTCTCTGTACCAAGGTACCAATATCATTTTGGGAATACGCTTTGTTTTCTTCCTGAGAGTTATACGAGTAGACTGATACCAACACATGTCTGTGAGATAAAGATGAAGCTATACGCAGCTGCGTAGCTTAGCTTAGCTTTCCACGAAGTCTGGAAACTGAGAAACAGTTGGCCAGTCTCTGTACCAAGGTATCAATATCATTTTGGGAATACGCTTTGTTTCTTCCTGAGAGTTATACGAGTAGACTGATACCAAACTCATGTCTGTGAAATAAAAAATAAGCTATTAGTAGTCGTTTAGCTTAGCTAAGCTTAGCACGAAGACTGGAAACTGGGAAACAGTTGGCCAGCCTCTGCACAAAGATACCAATATCCCCCTACCAAAACTGCTACAGCTCACTATTTAAAACAAGTAGAACAACTTTAAGTGGAAAAACAACACATTGAGATTTTTAAGCTGTTTCAAGCCCTTATGCTAAGCTAAGCTAATCAGCTGTTGGCTCTTGCATAGAGACATGAGTGTTTTTTCCTTTCTACTTCGGTGAACTCAGGGTCTGCTTACATTTATGGCTGACGTAACACACATAAACATAGACATACATGAGACACGGTTATTGACTCCACTCACAGTGCTTCAGCTTGCAGTAGTCCCAGACCAAACGATTATTTGGATTGGTGTAACACCAGGGGCCATGTTTGTCCCGGTCCGGGTTCCGGCAGTGGTTCTTCTCCAGCCCTTCATGGGATTCTGTAGAGTGAGAATCCCCACTGTAAAACACACAAATACAGATTCTCATATTTCATTTGTTATTTTGCACAGTGTTTTAGAACCAACACTTGGCCACGTCTCATAAAGACTCACTCTCACACTTTAAAAACACTCAAGCATGTGCATGCTGGCAGTCACACACACGTCCATGCGCATGCAGTACATGCACACTGTAAGTGACCATGGCATGCCTGGAAAGTCTAACTCTGGCTTTCATATGGTAGAAGGAATCCTCTGCATTTGCTGCACAGAGCCTGTAGAAGGAAACAGACTTTTCTGAAGAGTGCTCATGGGAGTATGAAAGTATGCACTCATAAGCATTCAGAAGGGCTCAGACCAGCAGGAGCCACATCCTCTATGGAACAATTTGGCTGTGCTCTAGATTTTTAGGAATTCACATCTAATTGTGGGCCTTTTTGTAACATTCCTTTGGGCATTGAGATAGTTAAATGTAATCTTCTCAGATATCAAAAATATCACAGAATAGCAATTACTAAGTTTGGACACACACACAGAAAAATAATGCTAAGCGATGGGTAACAATTTGTCAGGCGGTGAAGATAATTCCACTTCCCAGGAGAATGTTAAACAAGCTGTAGCTCTCAGCAGTTTTTCCTTGGATGACCCTTGACCTTGAGCAGGGTAGACTCGCTGGCTGCAGCCGACGCGAGGGAGCTGATTGGCTTTGATCTACTTTCCTCAGAAAGCACTTCCTGGGGTCAGGGGTCGGCTCTGGAACATGTCCATCTGTCTGTGCCATTTTGGCTTTTAAAATTCCTGTAAATTAAGTAATTCCAACAGCCCGACTTAAGCATGAAGAAGCAGACCTGGAGTGGGCAACCTTTCCGTCAGGATGGGTCACTCAGAGTGCACCCCAGGGTTTCCTCTCGTCAGTTAGATGAATAATAATTGGGCCTGGTATTGACCCCTGAGGAACCCCTGATTTCCTCTTGCTGTTTGTTTTCACTGCTTAGCTTCATTCATATGAAAGGGATTTTCGCAGGGCAATGGGAGCTAAGTTGTCAACAAACACTCATCAACGGAGCTGAAAAGAATGTCTCTCTAGGAAATACCTTCAGTGTTTTTCAGCACAGCTTAAGCCTGACTGGGTGGTAATAGAAGGAGCAAAACAACATGCAGGATAAATTTATTTTTTACCTGTTTATGTGATGTGACCATTCAGCACAGGGAATCCCCGATCGCGTGATGGATAAAGTGCCTCTATATGCCTCTCCATTGTCTTCATAACAGTCTGAGGAACAACAGGAAAAAGTTATTTAAGATCTTGTGAAATTGTCTCAGAGGTGCTTAGAATATTGAGCACTGCACTTTTATAAATACCTTAATGCAATTAGTAAGTGGGCATACTCATGGAACTGAACATGATTTGTTAGTGGCTGTCTTTCTCATTGACGCAAACATAACATAATCAAGATAAAAATGTCGGCCTCTCTTTGTGGTTTGGATCAATTTAGTGTCAGGGGCCTCTGTTACTGGTTCTCAAATGTAATAGAAAAATGAAACTCTTGTTCTTAACCAGAGTCAGAAGAGCGGTTAAGGTAACTAACAGTCTGGCTGCAGTTTCAAATGTGTGGTCTAACAGCGAATGTAAAGCAGAGAATCATGGGAAATGACAGCCAGAACCATTGCCAAAGTCTGGTGTTTTAGTTCTTCCATGACATGGAATTCATTGGACAGAATGCTGCCAAGTGGCCCAGTCCTACGGGAGCACTTTGCAGAGGCATGACAGGGCTTTTAAAGCATTTTTACCTCTCCATTTCAATCATATTAGTCGACAGAACGCATTAACATTTCGTAGCTATTTCAAGTTCAAAGCTTAGAAGTCACTCTGGTAGTCTTAACGGAAAAGTTTGACATTTTGGGACAGACGCTTATTCTCTTCCTTGCTGAGAGGTAGATGATAAAATTGATACCACTCTCACATGGGTAGCGTAAATATGTAGCTAGAGCCATTGACCAGTTAGGTTAGCTAGCATAAAGCGGGAAACTGGGGAAACAGCTAGCCTGGCTCTGTCTTAAGGTAACAAAATTCAAACTCTTCTAAACATGACAGATTATTACATTATATCTTGTTTGTAAAATGATATTATTTAGTTTCCCTAAGGGTACCAGACAAATTCTTGGCAAGGTAACGTAACTTATTGGAGTTTTTGTTGTAGGCTAGCTACTTTAGCTACTTGCCCAGAAACAGTTACAGCACACAACTTCTTGTTTTAACATTTCTGTTGCTGTGAGGATTAAAGAAACATGAAATAACATGTTAATTAGTAATATTAGGTCCTGAGAGACAGGCTAGCAGGCTAACCCCTAGCTCTTTTTCCAGTTTTCTGCTAGTCTTAGCTAACTAGCTGCTAGCTCTGGCGACATGTTTACTGAGAATGGTATTATTTTTCCTTTCCCAAAATGTCACACTGTGTCTTTAAATTTAAGTCATTCAGTATTTTACCTATTTTTTGTGTGGCGTCAGCATCACACCTGGGGATGTGGGTGCAGTTGGCTCTCCTCTGATTAGGGTCCGTAGTGAAGCACCATGGGTATGCTGCACCATCAGGGTTACGGCAGAAGTTCTCCCTGAGGTCTCTATAACACATACAGAGACTACAATTTAAATGATGGTGCTGATGAAAGCACTTTTTACAGCAACACTACGATGACTTTTACTTTCATCTCTTGCCTTTTGGCATTTCAACAGTCAAATGCACAAAATGAACAAATCACCTCCCTGACACAGCAGATAGAATTGAATCCAAGCTGTCAGGGGCCACGAAAGAAGGATGACTCACTTGCATTTGAAGTTCAGAGGAAGAAACGAGTGGTTATGGGGAAACTGGGAGTCCCAGCGCTGACATGTCACACCCTCTGGAGTCACATTCATTGTGCCTCGGTAATCTGTGCCCTTTCCCTGGACACAGGATGTTGTTACATTGACATCTGTGTCCTCACTTGAGTCCGAGTCTTGCAGAGGGAAAAAATAAAAGACAGAAATTGTAAGAGTGAGCATCAGCATGAGAAGTACAGCACAGGAAAATATACGAAAGAGAGGAAGGAGGGAGGGAGAGAAAGAGATATTAATCCCCAGAAGAATGTGTCATGTTTAACCTAGAGAGAGATGATCAAAAACAGTAGCACTCCCCCCTTGTCTCAGCCGCGATAGGAAACTTTCTGTGTATTCATAACACTGGTGCCCCACATTCTTGCACGTAGGGATATCCACAACAAAACAATACGCTGGTATTTAACTTGCTGACAGCACACAATGTCACAAGTTGTTGTAAGAAAAAGCTGGAACCCGATCCTGTTTACGGATATATCTTAGCTTTGACATTTAAACATGTTTCTGCAGAATTTGTTTATTGCAGTCAAATCAAAGATATCACAACCAACCCCGGGCTGGCTGGGGCAACTTTATCCACCGGAAAACTATTCCAAACATCTTGAGAAGGAATTTCGCTTTTCAGCAGCGCGGGGATTGCAGTACATTGGGAGCGACTTCTCCCCTCCGGATTTCTGTCTCTGTTTCTTTAGCCTTTGACAGATGAGATGGGAGAAGATGGAGGAGGAAGGGGAATGTTTTGAAGCAGAAATGAGAAGGCGGATGGAAAAGAGGGATTCTTTGGCTTGATGTAATGCATGCCAGTGTCTGTGCACTGTGTTGTACAGGTCAGTGGTTTTTATCTTTCTGAGGGCAGGCATTGAGGGATGCACACATCTGGACAAATGCAGATTCCCCACCCTCGCTGTAAATCAGAACATGTACTCTTCAGTACATGTGTGTATGTGTCTGACAGAGACAAAGAGACATGATCTGTGTGTTTATGGCTGCACATGTGAGAATATCTCATTGTGCTTTCAAAGAGGACAAATTCACCTATAGCGTGACCACTTTTTGGCTTCCATTTTTTTTGCTTTGCCTTCCGTATTTTGTGCAACATGAAGGCCAAACGTTTCCTAAACCACAACTCTGTCGGACTCTGCCGAATGTGATATGCCTCAAGGGAGGTTATATTGTTAAATCCATAGTACCATGGTTCTCAACTGGTGGGTCGGGACCGAAAAGTGGGCTGCGGAGCTGTTTTAAGTGGGTCACAGATGTGCGTGAAAAAAAAAAAGTTGCGCTTTTATTTTGAAGGACATCAGTTTCCTATGAGGTGCAGTTTATTCACACTACATGTATCCAGCTACACTTACATTTCATTCATGAAACTTGATGAGCCCTACAGTAGTTATAATTATGTTGCACTTTTTAAATGTATTTATGTTCAAAAAAGGCTGTTAATTAAATCAATTGTAGAGGGAGTATTTTCCTCTTATGCACTGGCTATTATACTGTTGTGTTTTGTGATGTTGACATACTGTGATGTTTCCAACTGCACAATGTTTCATTAAATACTTTTGAGTGGTTAAAACATTTCAGAAATTTGGGTCGTGTTTTGTCCTGAGGCGAGACCAGCTGAGAACATCTGCCTAAGTATATCCAATAAAATAAGTATATCTAAAACATTAAGGCTGAATCAAGTGATTATTGTCATTATTGATTATTTTTTAGATTTTTGTTAAGATTAACCAAGAATTTTTTCATTTTAATGTCAAAAAAATTTGAAAAATTGACATTACAATTTTCACTATGTGCAGAAAAAAGTGTTCAAATTGCTTGTTTTGTTAGTCCATGATACAAAAATATATAATTTCAAGTGGTATAATAGGGAACAAGCCTCTACTCCTCAAATTTAGAAGCTTTGAACTCATAAGTTTAAGTTACTGGCGTAACCTTGGTTCTCTGAGTGACACGAGTGAAAAGTACTGATACATTAGACTGGTTACAAAAAAAAATGGGCATTCCAATTTTCATAAAAACAAAGTGTTCACATTGCCTGTTTTGTAAGTCCAAGATACAAAAATATATATTGTCAAGTGGTATAAAATAGGATAAAAAGCCTCTACTCCTCAAATTTAAAAGCTTTAAACTCGAGATAAGTAAGTTTAGGTCACTGCCGTAACCTTGGTTCTCTGAGTGACACGAGGGAGAAGTACATTAATACACAGATTGGTTGCAAAAAAAAAGTTTCTCAGTAAGTCTGGAGCTCCACTGGAGGGATCAACACCACTCTTCGTGAAAGTATGCCATTGTTTAGTGTTGTGATGATGGTGGTGGAGAATGCTGTCAGTCCTCAAGGCCTGACATAGGTTTTCAATTTGATTGAGATCTCGTGACTGTAAAGGCCAAAACATATGATTCACATCATTTTCCACTCATCAAACCACTCTGTCACCCTTTGTGCCTGGTATGGCAGCATCTGCATCCATGATGTTTTCTCCTCTCTATTGTCCCTTCAATTCATTTGTATAATGATTTTTTATACTACTAAAATAGCTATCTTGAGCGATCTCTCTATAGTAGGCGCTATTGTAACATTTCATCGTCCCTTGTCATTTGTCAGTGGTCTTTGGAAAACACTTCAGGCTCTCTGAAGCCCGACCCCCCCTTTATAAACAACCTATTTACTCTTTCTTGTTGAGGTAGAAGGGTTTGAAGGCAAGCACCACATGAAACACCCAGCCGGGTAAACACAAGATTTATAAGACTCTGCAGGGGAGAAGAGGGGCATTTTTACTCAGCTCACTGCAACTAACCCGAAACCACCAAAGTCCTGTATGTACGAACCCCCTGGCCTCCTCAAACCACCAGCTGTTAGTACCAAACCGCTGTCTGTTCAAAAACCAAGCAAGGGATCGTCAACACTTAGTTTTTAATCTTTGAATGGATTTCCAAGTGCAGATCACATGCTGTTAGAAGCTTGCAAGGGTACAAGATGGTATGAAAACAAGCAACAAAGTCATCAAAGTTAAATAACACTTTGGTCTTTTTGTTGAAGACTTTGTCCACAAAACCCAATCCCCAGATTAGAGTATATACTGTAGGCTCTTACCATTACCACACACAGTGATGTTGCAGTACTCCCAAGGAGTTTTGGGATCCATGGTGTAGCACCAGGGACGAAGACGATCATTAGGGTTACGACAGTAGTTGTCCCTTAAATCTCGGTCCCGATACCTGAGAGAGAAGGCAGACGGGACAGAGGGAGGAAAGAAAATAAGAGGGAGGGAAATAAGTCATAACAACTGGTGAGGTCTACGTCTCCTGAGTATTAGCGTCATTTCTTTAAGCATCTGTCATGGGTGTGTTCAGCATTGTCCGTGAGAAAGGTTAGTATGCGATTATGAGTTTTGCAGCTTACTTCTTGGGCTGGAAGTGGTGTTTGTGAGGCCTTGTCAAGTCCCATCTCTGGCACTCTTTGCCACTCACTGTATGGTCCATGTTGCCCCGGTAGTCTTCCCCATTGCATGTCATACAGACTTCTGCCAACAAAGAAAATAATATAGAGTTCATAAAAACAGGATTGGAAACCCCTTTTTACATGGAGGTCTAGTTTAAGGTAAGTTCTTCTAGCAGGTCTTTGAGGGCTCTCAGTCATCCAGGTTATGGTAATTCTATGACCTGGCAATTCTGGACTTGGTTGAAGTTCTTGAAGACGTCTCACCTCTCATGGAAACTGAAGATGCCTTTCGGATGAGAGGTGAAACGTCTTCAAGAACTTCAACCGAGTCCAGTCGCCTTTTGGAATAAGCTTAGGACTTCTAGCAGAGGGCTTTAAATTGGAAAGCCAGGGGTTCAAGAAGGCCATTATCAATTCAAGCCATATTAAAGTGAGGGGCAAAAAGATCTCAAGAACTCATATTTGCTGTCATTCAGCTAGAAACCCCCCGTTATGAAGGGGTTTTATTAGGTTAGATTGGTAAGTAGATTTGTGTGTCGTCTGCGTAGAAAAGGAGCTGAATTTGAGGGTTCATATGAAGCCACCCAGAGGGAGCATGTAAAGAAGACTAGGGTGGGATCTTATAAGCAACAGAAACACATGAGAACACCTCTGAAATAGTGGCTTCTTTCTGAGTTATTTGAGCCAAATCTTATTGCTGACGGATGCCGTTTGGGAGATTCCTACCGTCGGAGCACTTGGGTATTCCACACTCCTCAGCTCGTACGTTGGGGTCAGTGGTGTAGCACCACGGACCACCAGGATCGTTGTTGGGATTCCGACAGAAGTTCTCCCTCAGGTCTTGCGTCGGGTACCTATCAGGATAAAACCTACAGGGGAGTGGACACA
The DNA here is from genome assembly GCF_022749685.1 of Semicossyphus pulcher. Lineage (NCBI taxonomy): Eukaryota > Metazoa > Chordata > Actinopteri > Labriformes > Labridae > Semicossyphus > Semicossyphus pulcher. Next base: position 8,134,043 of record NW_027211694.1, read on the forward strand.
CATTATTGCAAGTGTTAACTGATACTGTAAGCTGTATAAATAAATTCTAGGGAGTACTTGCACACTTGGCTGCTCCAGTGGTGTATACAGAAGCGTACCTGCCTGCTCGTGCTCTTAGTTACAAGCCAAATAAATTCAAAAGGCATTTACATTCAGACGCATTCTGAGGAATTCCAGTGAGACCAGGTTACAATCTAAATCCCAGACCCCGACCATTCAAAGAAATCGTATGCAAAGTATGTCATTAATACACTTCGACTCTCCAGATTTGCACCTTTTGCATGATCGCCTTACTGATTCCTGCCATATCCCCTCACGTGTGAAGCAGCCAGACTCTGTCACAGCACAGTAACCACCAACAGCACAGAACAACGCTACGAACCACTTGGAGCAGCCCAAGCGGGTCTTTTGCTGGCAGCCATTGAACACGTTTTAAACCGAATCCCTCCATGTCAACGGCTGCATCACGTCAGCGTGAACGAGCGACTGTAAGACCGTAAGAGAAAGAACCTGGCTAGACCAAACATATGGAATGTAACAATGGGGAGGTGCCATGGGAGCCCCGTGCTAAATGGACAGTGTGTGAAATTTGTCTTCTGCCGGGGGAAGGATGATGAAAAACGGGCATGTCAGCAACTCGTGATCCATGCTGACCGCAACCCCCCTCCCACCCAAGGAGACAGAGATAGAAGACAGAAGAAAAAGTCGTGGGCATGGAGGGATGAAAAGAAAGTCAAGTGAGCATAATGGAGTGAGAGAAAAAGGCAAGGGCTCCGTGTTTAATTGATGATACAGAAACAAGAATAAAGGAGAGACAAGAAGAACCAGAGACGACCTCTCGTCAGCAGCTTGTCTGAACACTCTACCCCAGACAATGCCTCTTTTCCTGGGGGACTCTGTTCTGCTCTCCCCTCTGTGCCCCGGGGCTTACTGAAGGCTTGTGGACTAATGCACAACATCATTCACCCCAAAGTAGGGAAAGATCCCAGGCATTTAATGTAGCCAAAAAGAGAAACAAAGGGGAAGCGACAGATAATAGTCCCACCTATGGACAAATATAAAATATAAAAGAGGCCTGTTTTAAGACTAACCGCAACATTTCACTCCGATAAAACAAAGACAAAACACTTCCCCTTCAATGCAGCAGTCTGTCAAGTACTAAAATTCACATCTGTTGTGTGTAACTCACAGCCTCAACATACAATGTTTCCATCACAATACAGTATCTTTAATTTATAAATGGAATTACAAGGTTTTTCACTTAAAGAAAGGATTGCATCTGGTCAGAGTCCGTAAAAAGGCCGTGGCATGGGAGCAAGTTAGCAATAATAATGTTGCGCTAACAGATGTTGGCCAGTTATTCATCTCCTTGCCAAAATCTGTTCCCATCGGAGCGCAGGCAGACACTGTGCACACATGCTTCGCTCCCTGGGCCGGCGAGAAAGCATATTGGCGAGATGTTGGATATCACTAAAGTTGAAATCTAGAGCTGAAGTAACTGCTGTAAAATGTCGAGCAACATGCACCTGGAGATTACGGAACAAACGTGGCCATGCATCAACGCCGTGCATCCAAGGGAAAAATTATTAACAGATTAAAGCACGCACGCAGGCACTTAATGAGTCTTAAGACATAATGATTTTTGGAAGCAGGACGCTAAAGTGAAAGCAATTATTTTTTGGAAATATTTACTTTCTTGCCAAGAGTGATGTGAGAAGCAATCTCTTTCAGAAAGTCAAATATGAATCTACAGCCAGGAAATGGTTAGCTTAGCTTAGCTTTGCTCTGTTAGAGACAGGATTGGTTCTCCCCAAAGTAAGAAGACATACCAACCTGCACCTGCATTAAAAAGCTACCTGCATGCAAGTCATGCTATTCCTTTGCAACTGTTTCCAGTCTTTAAGCTAAGGTAAGCTAGTTTTTGGGTAGCTTCATTTTTACTTTACAGACACGAGAGTGTTATCAATCTTCTTATCTAACTCTTTATGAGAAGACGCTGCAGGTGTTTCTGTAGCTGATCGTGTCCTGAAGTGTAAGAATCGTAAAAGATGTTCCCTTTGGGAATCAATAAATAATTTCAATGTTATGCATTATCTTTAAGGTGAAGCGAAACGCTTTATTCCATTCCATTCTCCGTGCTTGGCCGGGCATCAGTCCACAGCTCTTTCCCCATGGTTCAAACACTAAATATAGACAACAGGTGGAAGTCCCATTCCTGGAAGGGAACCTCCTGAGAAATCACCCCTGCCCCATGGCGGTCGGTCAAGCGTGAAAATAATAGTTACCTGAAACTCAAACGGTGCGTGGTTCATTACGGCGGTAATTCTCACACAGCGGGACGGTCCCATGTTAGGTAACCTCCCGGTGGCACTAAATCTCCCTTAAGTAAAGCTCCCTCTGACCCTTTTGAAAGTTTAAAGTTGCTGACAAGCCGGGGCGATGTTACTGGATGCTACATTCGCCATGTGGGACGGGGGACTGGAGCCGTGTGTCAAATTAACAATGACAAAGTATTCCTTGCTTCTTGGAAGGGAAGAAGAAAGGAGAGGAGGGGAGGGGAGGGAGACCAACACTGCGATGTGTTTTAATTGTGGTAATCGCTGGAATTTTCTATCAGTATGTCTGTGAGCTCAGCACGACAACAGACAGTAAATAACTTCAGTCTATAAATCTGCGCGCTCTCTTTGTTTCATTCTACCTCCCTTCTGTCTATTTTTCACTCTGCATTACTTCAAACTTTTATAATTCTGTCTCTCAAACCCCCTCCCTGCCACAGTTAAAATATCTTGTGACTAATGAGCCCCACTAATGAGACCCTGGCACAGAACCGTCATCACAAATTCACTGATCTTTCCTAGCGTGGAGCCTGTGGAAAAAAAAATCTTTGGGATACACCTGATGGCCGACAGTGCAGAAGGAAAAAAAAAACCTCAGTGGAGAGGACATCCCTGCATGTGTTGAAAGAAATCTGACTTAAGTTTGGCTAAACGTTCACTCGCCTCCGAGCCTCCAAAGTCCCTTAACCCCTGAGGTGCAACAGGATGATGTGAGCATCTATAAATCAAGGGCTGAGGCCTGTTCAATATCAGACACAGAGACATAGCGAAGGCGCATCCAGGAAGGTGGTGGACGCATAAAGAGTAGAAGGCAGGCTTTGAAGGCTGCGGGTTCAAATGTATCGGAATCTGACGAGGGGAAGTGAGTGAATAACACCTTCTATCTTTGTAGCACGCAAGCTAGGCTACAAAAATCTTTCTAATTAAAAAGGAGAGGACTTACGTGTGTTCATTGATGTTATTATCTGACCAAGCTTGGCAAGTGATGTTTGACTTTGTCCAAGACCTCCTGCCTCTGTAGTTGTCCTTGGTGCCGATGATACACTCCCTTATATAATCTAAGTAAAAGCAAAGGCAGAAGAAGCATTTGAAAACATTCTGTTGGGGGTTTTTTTAAGCATGTTGTCCCTGTGTACTCTTTGTGCGCCAATTTATACAGCGATCAGTCAATTAAAAGTTGATTTGTGTCCCCTGCCTTGACCACCTGGAATATATTTTCCCATGTATGGTCAATAAGTCGTTTTTACAGCGAGCGTTTTATTATGTCCCAGCTCGTGTGTTATTCCCAAAACAGACAACTCCCTAAAGTTCATTAAATGTCACCGGGGGGAGTTTCCGTAAATTTTGCAGTAAATTCTGAAGTGCTAGATTCCACAGCCTGCAGTGGAGAAAAGCTGTTGCGCTCAGACTGTAAACAATGAGTTTTTTTGTTTACTCCCCACTTAAGTCTGCTACATGTTTATGCACGCGCCTCTTCCCACTGGAGTGATTAAACAGCAGGGGGGTGAGGGAGGTTGGTTGCTTTTATTGTGTCAACAGAAAAACCGAGGACCTTAAAAACCCCGGGAGCCCGACACAAGACATACAACCTGCGTTTTCAAGAAGAATAACAATCAGCCTGTGTTAATCCCTCTCTGCATCTGAACACCTGGATGATTCAGCTTCCTAAAAACGTACCTTTTTTTTCATACAAAGTAAAGTTGACGTTGGCCTGCTTCTGCACACCGTGGGTGAAACGGTCAAAAGGAAGCAAGTGGCATTTCCTGTTGTGCCGCTGAAAGTTGAAAGCCCTGTGGAAGCACACGGGAAGTAGTTGAGAGATGACCAAAATGATAAACAGCCAAAAATATGTAAATACTTCATCGGCGCAGGAGAAGAGGAAGGCCGCGGAGAACCCATGTGATGGAATGTAGAGGGAAAGAGAAAGTAGCTCACCTGCAGCTGAAGTTTTTCTTCACCTTCTTGCACTTGCGGGCGCAGTGTTCCTGTGATCGGCTGTTTCGTACCATAGATCGCTGCGGACAGTCCGTGCAGACCAGCATGTGATTCTCGGTCTTTTCATACTTCTGTAATGAGTGATGAGTCCTTTTACAAAAACCTGCAACATGAGGACACAACATGAGACTAACAATCTGCAGGTTTTTGGTAAAGAATTAAGATTCGCTGTGCGATTAAGAAGGAAACTTATTCGGAATTTGCACCAACCAAGTACAGCATGGATATAGTCCTATATATTGGCAATGTAGGGTGTTTAACCCTTTACTTGACCTATCTTTCCATCATTCAACTGTCTAAAGTTGTCTGATGATGTGATAGCTTGCATGTCTTGCATGAACATTGGCTTCTTTCCATTTAAACCTCACTCCCATAAGGTGTCAAGGCTGCACAACCGCTTCTTCACGGACTGAATGAGCCCATGAAGGCAGCCTGTTTGACAGTGAAGGTGGACAGTTTTGAGTTATCTTATAAATCTTGGCGCATACTGTATGGTGGTGTCTTCCTTGGTTTGGTTTCCCAGCCTCTCCCATTTCTTCGCTGTATCTACACTGTCAGCTGTCAAGTCGAGGCAAATGCAGACATAATAAGGTCTAAAAAATCATGTGGTCTTCTTCGCATCTTCTTCACTGACAAAGCATCAACCATTACTCAGATGCTGGGAGACATGGCCAAACATTTCACTGTTGCTGTCAAGTCGCTGTAGAAGTCAAATACATTAGAATATTTCCCAGAGTCTTCACCTGGTGGTTTCAATATAAGAACAACAGGAGGCATGGACACCGGTCCCAGAATCTTGGCATGGATGGAGTGAAGCGAAGATGAAATTATTTCACTGTCATAGATTCAACCGGGTGGCCAGCAGTCAATAAAAGCATCCTTTAGCTACATTTTGCTTCTAGCCCCATGGTTGTTGACATGATAGCAACTGCACTACGGAAACATACTGAAACATAATTGGGCAAGTATTGAGCCCCTCAAAACTATCTAGCTATTCACCATATTCACTCGTCTGACATTTTCCTCAAATTCATTTTTAATGTTGTACTGCTGTGAGGTTTATGGTTTGCCATTCGTATAAATGTAGAATCTGACAAATCGCTAGCTTGAAAGCGCAGGGGAATTCGCTAGCATGAAAACGCAGGGAAATTTGCTAGTTTGACATATTGCTAGCTTTAAAACGCAGGGGAATTTGCTAGCTTGACAAATCATTAGCTAAAAAACCAAGGGGAATTCGCGAGCTTGACAAATCGCTAGCTGTAAAATGCAGGGGAATTTGCTAGCTTGACAAATTGCTAGCTTTTAAAACGCAGGGGAATTTGCTAGCTTGACAAATCGTTAGCTTAAAAACCAAGGGGAATTCGCTAGCTTGAAAATGCAGGGGAATTCGGTAGCTTGACAAATCGCTAGCTTGAAAATGCCTGGGAATTTGATAGCTTGACAAATCGCTAGCTTGACAACGCTTCTGGATTGAGGAAAAACTTAAAAGACAGTAGATTGTGGAAATCTACCGGGACAACAGGCCATACCATAAATTAAAACAAAATATTTGATGACTCATTTGCTACTGGTAAACAACAGCTAACGTTAGCATTAAACCAGTTCCTATCCAAATGTTATATAGCTAATGTTTCCTGTTAGCTAGGAATAAATGTCTTCCTGACTTATTGTGTATTGATAGCTAGAAAGTAACGTTAGCATTTAGCCACTTCCTAGCTATCAATACTGCTGGATAGTATAAAAAAAATAAGATAGAAAAGGCGTTAACTCCTGATTAACTTTAATGTTAGCTAGCTAACTGTTATTCAGGACCTGGTTGCATATCAATGTTAGCTTTTCAAATATGTTGTTTTATCTTGAAATATGACCAAACGTCCCTCAAGATTTCATCTGCTATTGTCAATGCTGATCATCAATCAGAGAGCGGTGAAATGATGACGATTTGTCAGATTCCCAATGTTTTTTGGAAACTTGGAACACAGCATTACAACATTTTAACAGAATTTGAGCTTCCTACCAAATATGAAAGAAGCATTTCTTAGATTGTTGTTGTATTGTGTTGGTGTAATTTTAGTAGCAGACTAGTTGAAGTGTCAGAAAACAAGTATGAAGGATCAAAGCTTAGCTTAAAAATGCTGCCTGACAAATGAACAGTGGATGCTGAGCTGTGAAGTAAGCCAAGACAAAAGAATGATGTCCATCCAACAGGCTGATGCGCTCCAGTGCCTCCTTTGGAGGTTTGATACTCATAAAAGCATATCTCATATTTCACTGCTTTCAGAAAGAGCCGAACAACAGCTTTTGTCAACATCTTTTAGTGCTTTGCGGCATGTGCAATGCTAGAGTTTTATTGTTTTATTATCTGTGATTCCCACAGAAATCCACGTCTATAACTTGCATTAATGATTCCTGAACAGATGAGAAAGTGTTTCTTCTTTAATCTAAGCAACAAAGGCGACTTTTATTTTTAGAGAACAAAACAATACGCAGGAAAGCTTTGATACTACTGATCTTATCTGCTAATTGTTACAATATTGGCTATTGGCATCCAGAACAAGCTAGAAAACATACGGTATATGGAATAATGAATAGCTGTCGAAGTTGGACGAATTATAAGGAATTCTTGTTCTATTCATAGGCCTTTGTTGAGACAGTTCTTTGAGAGGTACATCAAAAGAGATGTGTCAATGTAAAGACATGGCATAATGTATATGTGTTCAAAGTGGGATCAAAAGCAGGACAAAAACATACTTCAAATCCTGTTGCGATACAAATCATTCATTTCTACCTTGTGGAAAAAGAATAAGGGCCAATCCCTCAGAACGGAGCTCTATACCATTAATGTTGTTTCTGAGCGTTACAGCAACGTCTCTAGACGCAGTATGTGTTTGGTTACAATAGTTTTCCGTTTATAATTAGGGGCAAGTGCGATATAAATCAAAAAGGGAAATCTCATGCTACTGAGTTACAGCTACATGCTCCTGTGCCAAGATCCGACGCAGGACGTCGTGTGTGTATTTAGGATATTGTAAACTGTGGAGCGTTTAGAGGTTCCTCGTGGTTGAAAATGGTTTTTCGGGGAGAACGTGTTATTAATGTTTGGGCTCCGTTGGACCACATCTGGCACTCATCACGGTGTTGTTCCAGCCCTGATGTCTGGCCAGGCTGCTCAATTAGATTTCACTTAAGTCTCTTCCTCTCCTCGCCGTCCGACTCCTGCTATCTCCAGATCCCGGGCATTTCGCTGAAGTCGGAGATTATAATAAAATGTGCTTAATGGGCGAGAATGAGAGAGGTGAGATTTAATGGGAAGAGGCAGGAATGGCTTGCAGGAGCAGGTTTGAGACCCTGGTTTGGCTTGGAAAATGTAGAGAGGAAAAGGTGGATGACTGGAACTTTCACCTTCCTCAGAAACCTCCACTTAGGTGCCCTTGAGCAAAGAACTTCAGTGTCAGCTGGATAAATGTTTTAGTCACGCTTCCCCTTGCAGAAATGTAATTATGATACCTTTTTTAAGGAAGTGTTGGGGAAAGCTGTGTTATAAGGACAACAGGAAAGTAGCAGGTTAAAGGTACGCCTCTGTCTGGGAATTAAGCAGACATTACATCTGCTTCAGAGAGCGCAAAATGTGAAGCTGGGCTCGGCCAGATGTTACCCCTCCACCCCCAGCCATCTACCCCTCATCCCTTACACACACGCACACACCTACCTTTTCTCTATCCCTATCTCTCTACGGGGACACAAACACACGAACACCATAGCCCGGAGAGGGCATTTTACTTTCCCCAACTCCAGGGCGGTCAAAGGTCAGGGTCGGCACCCCTGGAGGTGGTAAATGGATTCAGTGCTTTACTCAGTAACATGTCAGCGGGGCGGATGTAAACTGGTACAATCTGTAACCACCAAATAATCTGCGCTCAAAGAAAAAGCGGCGCATAGCTCGTTTTGGATGCGTTTAATTGACTTCGCCGCAACGTTACAAGCAAACGTGCACCTCATGAACTCCAACAGATGCAGTAGTGACTATGGCTGCGGTTACTACGACCTATATTAACGGTTTAATGACAAGGCAGTAACATGAGCAGATGCACTTCAAAACCAGCGCGTTGGCACGATTTTCTACTTTAAGGCAAACTAGTGCACGTCCAATTCGTCGATCAATTAGGTTGTGCAAATGCATTCTTTTAATGTATTTGCTTGCCGACAATTTATCGCTATTTCTACAAATGCCTTAAGTATGTTCTTTTCCAAAGCTCAATCATCAGTATCATTCATTTACAGAGGGAGCCAAATCAGCGGAACAAGTTGGGGCTTGTTAACAAGTTCATTTAATGCCCGTCTGCGTCACGTAGCGTACAGTAATTAAAAACGGAGTCTTTATAAACAATAGTGCATATATTTTTTTTAAGTAGGCTGATTTAAGTCAGGTCCTGGCAGCTAAAAATCCAATTTAAACATGGAAAATTTGAGTGATATAATTTCCACCACTTGTGTAACTTGTTTCATTTTCTGTTTGTTGTTTTTCTAGAGGGAAAGAAGATATTTTTAAAATTACATCAGACATATTTCATGCATCATCTCCCAGAGAGGGAAGCACAGCTCTCCATGTCTTACCTGTATCCAATATAGTGACCACAACACACACCAAAGCTTTGTAAATCCACACGTTTGTCCTCATGGTTTCAGGATCTGTAAAGCAGGATAGAATCCGGATTAAGTGAGACAGACTCGGTGCTTGTATGAAGTCCAGAGTGTCCGGAGAGCAGCTGAAGACTTCCTCACACAGATGCCACTTTGCCAGCAAACCGCACGTCCTCGGTTCAACCCCTTCCACTTAACTTGAGTTTGTGCTCCTCTCTATCAGCGTCTCACCTCACCAACGTTAAGCACTGTGGATTAAATAGTGCAGCTTCCGGTGGTTCTTCTTTTCAAAATAAAACCGGATGTGAGTCAGACGCCTGTAACGTTCTGAAGATCAAAGTCTAGTCAATTTTTATATTTTTCCTGTTGTCAGCAAATTCCGTACATTGCTAATAATGAATTCTTTCCATGTGGCATGAACCACACATCTGCACTGCCTGACTAATGCACAACTGACTTCTGGGAAGATCAGTAATCAGTAATAAACACAAATTGATTTTACTTGAACTTCTCAGAATCATTCTGTATCTAAGCTGATCAAACTAATCATCCAGGATAAACCAATAGTGAAAGAATAATTGATTGATTGTTCTGTGCAGGGGCGTGTCTAGACTTTTTTTTGGACTGGGGTGGCCCAACTGGGGCCTATGAAGGGGGTGGCGTGAATATATGTGTGCGACTCTTAAGGAATGTGGGCTATAACACACTAAATACTTTCACATTATTCTTGTTTACTGTTAAATTAAAATGTGTGGGTTGAAGTTTGGAACATTTCTCTTTATTTTGAAGCCTCGCTCTTTTAATGAAGGATCTTTTTTGTTGTCAGACCAAACACAACATGAGCTGGATCACATTTAAAACATTTTGATGTTTTGGCATCATCGCAGTTATTCCTTTTAAATGCTCTGTTTGACGGGAATAGCTATTTACCACGGTTTGGGTACTATTTGTTGTTTTGTCTGCCTTTTTTAAATCATGTTTTGACATGTTTTTACTCAGCGTAAAAACCTCCAAATTAAAGATGAAATTGTGTTTTTTATGTTCAAATAAAAACCCCATGTAAAAATGCATTACTTTCTTTATCGAGATAGAACTGTTTGTTCGGATTGTGCTTCATTTAAAGGAGCAGTTCGCACCTGGAAAAAGCCGCTGTCAGTCAACGCCAGTCTCTTTAATCGACAGAAGATTCGGAGAGCAGTTGATTATAGTGTATCCTCAACAAACAGGGCATTTTAACACAATGGTTCATTGATAAAAGCTTATAATACTACTTTGTATAATGGCACACTTTGTAAAGTTGCATTTAATGGCCAAATTAATGGATAATAAATGATTGATCACTAGTTTTATAAGACATTCAAGCTGTGTTAGGCAACAAAAAACCAGCATGGATTAAGATTTACTTTGGTTGGTCTAAATGAAATGTTGGGTGGACTCATTACGGGCCTGCGGCAGCCGCAGATGCTGGATCTTCTGTTTTCTGTCAGAGCGTGTGATTTATTGAAGTCTGTCAGGATTTAATGGTAATTTAACCAACTATTACGAAAAAGGCCCCTGAAATACATTTCCTACTCTTGCTCTAATGACTTTATGAATGACTTGTCTTCACTCACCAGCCAGCCAGATTTTCAAAGAGGTCATCAAACAGGATCTTCTTGACAGGATGATCTTTCTGTCTCTCCTCACTTGCCTCACTTTGGCTCAACTGAAAAGGCAGATGGGATTCTTTCACATGGCGCGCCAAAGAGCACTTGGCCCACAGTAGTGATTGCGTCCTCAAAGGACTAGCCAGTTGCAAAATGCCTAACACAGAACCAGACAAAGCACATGAGCATAAAACATACAAAACAAGCAGGGAAGAGCTTTCTGAAGTGTCTCGGAGCAAGTGAAGGACACCTTGTTGACACTGAACTCTGGTTAATTGAATCCAGTGATGTCAAGTGGCCTTGTGTTTTTTTAATATCAAACATGTTGACTTTACGGTTAATGCATGTCTGGAAAAAAAAAGTGGAATGTTCTCAGTCTGTCGTAGCTTGTAAACTGACAATTTCTTTGATTTATGTCCTCAATAAAGTGACAAACTGGGACTGAACTGCATAAACCTGATTTAGAGATGCACTTCCATGCCATATCATGAGACGGCATCTTTATTCTCACACAGGGTCAGCTGTTCTAATGAAAGTCACAGCATGACAATGATGAAAAATATCTGCCGGGGACTGGGGGAATATTTGTCCTGCTGTTCAAACAATCCCCGCGAGAGAAAGAGGTATGGGGGGGAAACAGAGTGCCAGGAGTCTATTTGTGGTTTGTTCCAATGGCACTTTGGAGACTGACCTCATACAGCCCCAATAAAGAAACACAGAGTTAGGATATTATTGGATAGAGCGCACTAAATCATGCAACTTTACAATACCTTTATCTTTATTATAGGATAATTACCTTGATTATTGGAGTTCTACATGCCATAAAAGGTACAAAAATGTCTCTATAAAGACAAAACTGAATGCCACAAACAGATCCCTACAGGGGCATGTGTGTGTGTTTAGGTGGGGCAGCTGGAAGTGATCCAATTGAGGTACCAGCGCACAGGACGTTTGTTGGGCCCTAACCCTTACTTGACAGGAAATCCACACTTCAGCCGTTAACGGGCGGCGGGCTTAAAGCTCTCCAGAGAGAGCAGCGCGGAGAAGAAATGCTTTTTTAGGTAAACGCCAGACGCCCCGGCCCTCCCTCATTAAGACGCGTGCAGGTCATTTCGTTTTTCTTTGGTCGCTTTCCCCTCCCTTTGGTCTGCTTGTGTGTGTGGAGGAAAGTACCAGCAGGTGTAGAGGTGTGTGTGTGTGTGTGGGAGTTGCAAGTAAGCGGCTCTATAGGCTTTGGCAGCAGGCACGGAGGTACACCGCGCACCCGCGACGTCAATCAGTGTCAGCAGCAAAGAAGAATTCCAGACACTCAGAAACTCCGTCTTGGAGGAAATTTCCGCAGATTGGTACCTTTTGAACCTATAGCCGGCCCTGTCCCATGTGCTATACACACGTCAGGTAAATAAGTTAAGTTTGACAGCTGATTATGCATCAAGGGAGGAGATGTTGGAAGTGGGAGTGTTGCTTTCATAACACACCAAAGCAATGGGAGTATAAACTTTCATGATTTATTTTTTTCTCACAAAGCCTCGGGCTTATCGCGGAGGATTCCAAAATGTCAGTCATTCTACGGCATTGTTATTTAGAGCATGGGAAGCACGAAGATGTATGAGACTGATGGGCACCTTTTTAAAAAAAAAACGAGCTGTAACTGACATATATTTAAAAACTGCCAATAACAACAAGGTCCACTTCTTGTACATTTCTTGGACAGCACAATCAAAAGCGACTTCTAATCAGATAAAGATGATTTCCCGTTAATTTGGGATCCCCCCCCTTTACAAAGTTCAACAGCCTTCTGTGGTCACAGGCCCCCTGAGAGACAAAGTTCATGATGGTGTCCTTGCTTTGTTTCTGAGGATTAACACCACTATTTCTGAATTAAGGGGTTGGGATGATTCGGCCTACCACATTAGAAAGTCATAAAAGCTGTGGTTTAACGGCAATCTGTCTGGGTTTTGTCTTCTTTTTGGCATCTTCTGCAGTTCGTTCTGCTAACAGACTGAGAAAAATAGGTTGAAAGTGTAAGATAATACGTATTCTGTTGGTGGGGAGTGGATGTCTTTTTCTTACTCTTGCTTACTCTGCTTTCTCCTCGTGCCCACATAAACACAAATCTATTTCGTGGCCTGCTGAGCCACATAAAGAGGTGTGGACAGGAGAAGTGGAGGCAGAGGTTGACCCAGAGAGATGGGTCGTGTTCATCGTCAGGGAGGGCAGGAAGGTTTTTGACACTGTCGGCTCCAGAGGCCAGAACCTGTCAGCACTCACGTTATCTAGCCTCATTTGGAGTTTTTTTTCTAACCTGCTTCTTACAGCACTAAATGCCAACACATGGGACTCTAAGATAAACTCGTTTTTTACACACAGCTGTTGTGCTTATCCATCTGGCAACTTCAAGTTTTTGATTTTTCACGCTGAGAACAGTTAGCATGAAGTAGATTAAAGGGCCAAAACTACTGCATGAAAAGTCTGCACTGGCCAAGAGCTCATATCTTGCATTCTGCGCTGGCTACTTGGTTGACAGCGCTGGCCATCTCACATGGTCGTTGGCACTGGCCATCTTACTTGGTCGACAGCGCTGGCCATCTTGCAGGGTCGACAGCGCTGGCCATCTTGCAAGGTCGACAGCACTGGCCATCTTACTTGGTCGACAGCGCCGGTCATCTTACTTGGTCGACAGCGCCGGCCATCTTACTTGGTCGACGGCGCCGGCCATCTTACTTGGTCGACAGCGCTCTTCATCTTGCATGGTCGACAGCGCTGGCCATCTTACTTGGTCATCAGCCCTGGCCATCTTACTTGGTAGACGGCGCTGGCCATCTTACTTGGTCGACAGCGCTCTTCATCTTGCATGCTCGACAACCCTGGCCATCTTACTTGGTAGACGGCGCTGGCCATCTTACTTGGTCGACAGCGCTCTTCATCTTGCATGCTCGACAGCCCTGGCCATCTTACTTGGTAGACGGCGCTGGCCATCTTACTTGGTCGTCAGCGCTGGCCATCTTGCATGGTCGGCAGCGCTGGCCATCTTGCAAGGTTGACAGCCCTGGCCATCTTTCTTGCTCGACAGCGCTGGCCATCTTACTTGGTCGACAGCGCTGGTCATCTTGCAGGGTCGACAGCGCTGGCCATCTTGCAAGGTCGACAGCGCTGGCCATCTTACTTGGTCGACAGCGCTCTTCATCTTGCATGGTCGACAGCGCTGGCCATCTTACTTGGTCATCAGCGCTTGCCATCTTACTTGGTAGACGGCGCTGGCCATCTTACTTGGTCGTCGGCGCTGGCCATCTTACTTGGTCGACGGCGCTGGCCATCTTACTTGGTTGACGGCGCTGGCCATCTTGCAGGGTCGACAGCGCTGGCCATCTTGCAGGGTCGGCAGCGCTGGCCATCTTTCATGCTCGACAGCGCTGGCCATCTTACTTGGTCGTCAGCGCTGGCCATCTTACAGGGTCGACAGCGCTGGCCATCTTGCAGGGTCGGCAGCGCTGGCCATCTTGCAAGGTCGACAGCCCTGGCCATCTTACTTGGTCGACAGCGCTGGCCATCTTTCATGCTCGACAGCGCTGGCCATCTTACTTGGTCGACAGCGCTGGTCATCTTACACGGTCGACAGCGTTGACCACCTTACAGGATCAGCAGTGCTGACCACCACAACAGGCCATCTTAAATGCAGGATTTTAACCATTTCCCTCTAATTACTTTACACCCCAGCTGCCCAACAAACACCCTCTGTCCCCGCTTACCTCCATTCCAGGTCATGAAGGACGCTAATCACCGGTGTGATCCCCCCCTTTCACCTCTGACCCCACCCGACATTAGAATAACAACCTCCATACCAGCCTCCAAAACGCCTCGTGCTCCCCCTACCCAATTAGGAGGGCGATTTTCCCCTTGCAGATGACAGATGAGGGGTCAGGGGGTTGTCAGACCCCCTTGCTAGTCTCTCGTCGTGCCCACTGAGGGATGAAACAGGAGGACGTCCTTGCCTTGGGGAGCGACAAGGAAAAAGGTTTAGAGATGGAAGTTGCACTGACGTAGATAAATGACTGTTGGAGAACTGGGCACAGGAGCACAAAGCTCGCATGGGGGGGGGTAGGAAGCAGATGGGAACTTAAACAAGTTGGATAGAGTTAAGAGGATAACGCAATTCAAGGAAAATTTTGGACTAAACGGGAAAAATAAGAGATAAAAGAAAGAGTGAGAACAACTTCGACAGCAAACTGTTACATAAAGTGCAGGGATTCAAAGAGATAATAGGGAGATTGAAGGATTGAATGACTGCAGTAAAAACTAATGAAATAGAGACCAGGCGAGGAAAAAGACAGAGAGAGATAAGGCAGCACTTGCTGTTCTTAAAAACTGCAGCGAGCCTTTTCCTCCACTGCAATAAAAGCAGAGCTGCAGTCCAATGAATCAAGGCGTTGGGGGGCTTTGCTCTCTCTGTTGTGTGTTATGTCCAGTGCTAATGGCCAGCAGATGTGGAGGTATTTCACAAGTGTGGCTTTGGAAAACATTCCCGCACATAAATCCAATTAGGCTGGACCCTGCACACGAGCTAGCTCGTGAGCAGACGAGCCCGCTGTCTACCGCCCAAACGCTCCACAGACACAGTTGACTTAAATAATCAGATTTCTCGCAGCAGGTAGAGGGAGGTGCAGGTTTAGTAATTGTTTAAGACTTTCCAAGCTTATGTAAACCAAAGTTCTAATTCGGGATTTTGGCTATTTGGGTTTGCCTGATTTTGATGTAGCGGCCGGTGATCAGCTCTGACAGCTCTGTTTGCTGTCAGGGTTTTCTTTACACAGGTGGTTAAACTAAAAGATCCATGAGACAATGTCACAGATTGCATTTGAAAGCAGAATTGGATCCTCGGATATCATATCAGGCCAAAGTTGCATCATCAATTGGATATGCGTCTTCTTCCCATGTCACAAGCCCTGAAATCAAATAACGCAGATTAAATAAACATGCATGAGCTCTGTGCCAATGTAAAATACCTAGAGGCAACAAAATTTCCACATGCTACTTCTGGGACTCATTGTAATAAAAATGGTCACCCCCCCTGAAGTCTGTTTGTTCCTGATAGTACAGTAAGTTAAGCTTTGTTTGGGAAATGACAGGAAGCTAGATGATCACTGGCTTATATCTGTGATTCCAATACAGATTTAATTTCACGGGCTGAGGTAATTGGCCTCCAAGCTATCAATATTCAACACATGAATGAAATCTTGAATGTGATAAATGTAGCATGTTTGTCATTAAGTCCTTAAATTACAAAGCTGGCTCATAAATGTTGCTTCACTGAAAGTGGTCTGGCAAGCATGAATGGGTTATTTGCACAGGACACACATCATTTAAGAGTACCAGTCAGCCATAGGATGGAGCACTTCCTATTGGTTGATTGATTTGACGACGGTTGCTCCCCCCACCGTTACTGCTGCGACACCTGTCACGGTTACCATTTATACAAAAGCAGATTTAACGACCGAAGTTTGCAGCAAGTAAAGGATCTTATTCTAAGAGAAAGTGAACAAAAGCTGCTCATGCCTCTGAAGCTGTGGCTCCATACTACAACTCACAATGTTAGCCTTGCATGCTTACAATTGCTTACATAATCGCTGTCTGGGGGAGCCGAGCTTAGGTGAAGGGTCGATTGGCTGACATTGGTCTAAAATTCATGATTTTAAAGGGGACATATTTTAGCTATGCAATCAATTTTCTATTATTCTCATGTGTTTTTGAATCACGTTGGCAAAGTCTGTTTTGTTTAAAAAATTGTATACATGTTTCAATTTAATTTTTTTTCCGGGCCTCTCCTTCCTCCTGAAACGAACAAGCAGTTTTGCCATTCAAAGGTTAGACCTTAGCCACGATTGGCTGACAGTATTTGGTGTGACCGCATTGCCCCTCCCCCCACGTGTGCGATTCCATGTTGGGGGAGCTGCCGCACTGCACTGTCACTCCAAAGTTGCGAAAAACATGGCTGCTCGAGGATCAGTTATTCGGCCTTATGTGTACGAGCCAGAATCGCCAGGAGGTATCGGAATGGTTAAGTTAAGTTAACATCTTGACAACGACTTGACTACAAGCGAGTGCAAGAAAGACGTGAATGACGGTGAATGACGATTGGTCGATTTCAGCGAAAGCAAGGCTCTATGTAGAAACCTGCAGCTGTTCTGAACGGCTCATTTTTAGAGGCGACCTTCTGAAGAATGTAATTCTGGAAAAATATGGAATTATGCAGTCTTCAATTCTTCACTGTGAACTTTAATGTGAAACTCCTGCAAAATATGAGAATATCCATTCAAAAGAAACGGCCCCTTTAAACCATGGAAATACATGGTGGCTGTTATGGAAACGTCAACCTCCCCCCTAAATTATGGAGAGCAGCCCACATCTTAGTAAATCCGAGGAGGAAGTAGATAATGGATTTTCAAAATCTGTTTTCTATAGACCTGAAAGTTTAGAGAGATAGCAGGTGAAGTAATCACAAGCAGTAAATTGCATCTGGCCTCCATCTGTCTCGGCCTCATCTCGTCTCCCAATGATTGTTTTCCAAAATAGAATACGATATTAAAACTAGTTTTGTTTTCTGTTCAATAAATAAAGTTTTCTGAACTGAACTGAATAAAACCTTTCGACACCCCTGTCCATCAAAAGCTTTGACGCAAAACAGCAGGACAACATTTCATTAAAAGCCATCAAATGAAATTAAAGGCAAATGTTCTGTTTGGCATAGTGAGCATTGTTTAAAAGTTATTATTCAGACACAGGAAGTATTATATGAACTAGTTGTTGTGCAAACACAGTAAAACCCAGGTCATAAAAGAGAGATGACATATTTTGCCCACATTCGGGCTTCAACACAACACATAACTGCTGTATTTAAAAAAGGATTCAGCAAACTGATCACAGTTCACATGACCCAGACACTAATATCATCTCACCAATTACAGCTGAACATACGATCTGACCGAGAGTCAGCGCTCAGCAGCCTACTGTGTCTGGATCATGAGCTATTGTTTCAAGTGTGGCAGCTGCTGCATGCTTGTCTGGCACCTCATTCACTGCTAACTGGCTCCACGTGTGTAAAAGGGCAGGTCCAGATACATTCTGAGCACTCTTTGCACACACACACTCTATGAGGTCCGCACATACAGGCGTAAATGCACACCTCGCCACACGCCACAGACGGACACATGTGCGTACACACTCACTCGCTAATCCCCCTAGCTTTAGTGGCACAGCGGGAGTGCGATGGTCTTGTGTGGCTTTATTAACTGGGGTTGGGCAGGGAGAGGTGAGATGGTAGAGCGAGGGAGGGAAGAATGGAGTGAGGGGGGAGAGAGAGGAAAGAAGGGGAGTCCCACCAGGTGCTAATAGATTTCCTGCAGCTTTGAAACGTTTGCTAGCGCTGGTCCCCAGAACGGATTCAGGTTTCATCTGTGGCAAATTACCCGGACCGAGGATTGACCTCCCTTCAGCACACACCCCAGACACACGCCCGCGACACACATTCTGACACACACTTACCAAGTGGGACAGACGTGTGCACGCGTCCACAGTTGCACCTACGTAGTACAAAAATACATCATCAACGGTGAAATGCCTATAATACGAACATTTTGGAGGGAAACACTTATTTGTTAGCTAAAGCTAGCCTAGCATAAAGGCTTGAAGCTGTGGAAAACAGCTGTCATGACATAACTTAAATGTTCTATTAATACATTACTTCTCTGTTTGTTTTCCATGTTAAAATCAGTCAAGATACATCTTGTTAATCTAGGGGGCCAGGCTAACGGAAAGAGCCAAGCTAACGCTAATGTCCAATGCAAAAAATAACTTCTGGAACAGTTTAACTTCATTTCTTGCTTTAATTTAATGACCAGATCAAAGTTACTCTTATGGCTATGCTATAATTCTGCTGTGTCAGTCCTGCAGAGATTTGAGTTCGCTAATTTAAGTTTTTAATGAGTTTCGTTTCGAAGATAAAAAGCTGATACTAGCGTACTAAGTTTGTTTACTTGCTAGGCAGCTAGCTCCTTCATACCTCATTTTCTGTCTGTTACACAGGTATGGAGATGGTTATATTTACGTTTTAATATTATATTCAAGTGTTAAGAGTTTTACCGTGTAAAGTTGGCAGCTGTGTTTTATAAATGTTAATATTGATAGCTGCTTCTACTGACAGCCGCTTCTCTCTTTTTAGCTTGATATCAAACTTCTTTGTAACTCCCGGTAAGAAAGTAGATAAGCTTATTTCCCCTAACATCTTTAATAAAGGTTACATGTCACTCCTCTAGCACATTAAGATGAACTTAAAATTATTAACTTTATATTGTAGTGTTCAGAAAGCTAGCAAAATAGTGTTAACGACAATATGTCAAACTGTTCCTTCAACTCTCTCACCCACTTCAGCTGCGCTAATTACTCATTACACACATTTGCACATGCTCAGAAACTAATTACCCCTATGCCACACACACACACACACACACAGGTTAACCACACACCAACCCTTTGATATTTGTGGTGAAGGGTGCTGCACTTGCCTGTTAGCGTGCTTGTTATTTTTCCTGTCTAGATACGCTTGTATGTGCGTGGGCGTTTTTGCGAGTGGTGCGGCCCGGGGTTAGGATTGTAAATGAGTCTCTTTTTCTCAGGAAAGTATTGTATGTTATGCGAGTGTATACATAGACATATTAAAGTGTAGGTGTGAGGATTTACAAGTTTGTTTATCTGTCATGTAGCAGTACACGTATGAGTGTGTGTGGGCCTCTGAGAACATCTGCTTAGAGCTACAGTTATAAGATGAAGCTTTAGTTGTAGCCACAGTAGACAGAGCTTTGCGTGTCAGAGGGTCTTTAGCTTTCCTGTGTGTGCCAGACCCTGCGCTTAATCACGCACATTATCATCACACACGGGTGAAATGCTGACTCGCTCCGCTGATCGGACACCTGGGGCTCACAGCAGAGGAAATAACTCACACTCTTCAAAAGTAAAAGCAGTCTGAGTAAATGTTTTTGTTTTGTAATTGACTTGTATCTGATCTATCTGATACGTGTCTGCCTCTGGAACGAGCGACTCCCTGAGAGTCATTATAGCTGTTTGTCTGGCTGCGTTCGTCATTGTTTGTGACTCTGGGCTGTTTGATCTGACGGTAAGTAGGACATTCAGCCGATCACTCAGTTGGTCAGTTATATGTCTGTCTGCCAGTAGAGAAAGAACAACAGTCAGCACATGGACTAGATGCTTACTAATCTATGACAATGCATTTTAGTATCACTTATAACTCCCATTTTAGGAGGGAGTCATGCTGCATAGCTGATTTGTCAACATGATAATTCTTATCAACAGATGAGTCATTTCCTTTACAGAGTCCTTATCCAAGTTATAAAAAGACATATTTATTTGTCTCGAAGATTTCTGCCCCCACCTCAGTTCACTGGAGCTGAAAGTAACTGTGTTTGGGGGTTTATAATCTTGATCTAAATCTGTCATTGGTAGGACTGGGCAAGATAAGCTTAGCTATGTTGCATAATGGCCTGAAATTGTTACAACATCTCCATGTAGATTGGAAATTTGAGTCACTGTTTTGTGTTATTTGTACCGTTTTTGATCAATTACTGTTGTTTTTTTAATATGATTATATTGAAGTCAACCTGCTCTTACCAAAGTAGAAGTCCCCTATAAAAACAGTTTAATGCGTTGTCTCTGTTCTGTGGATTGTCTGAGTGGACATGCGTCTATTTTGCATGATAATGAGTCATTTCAGTTGTTTTCTCGAGATCTCCACTTATTTATCTTGTTATCTCAATAAAATAACGCTGGCTTTCCTGTGACAACGAGTTACTTTCAGTTGTTTTCTCGAGATCTCGACTTACCTATCTCATTATCTCGAGATAACAACGTTGGTTTTCCTGTGATAACAAGTAACTTCAGGTTGTTTTCTCGAGATCTGGACTTATCTATCTCGTTATCTCAAAATAACAATGCTGGTTTTCCCCTGATAACGAGTTACTTTTAGTTGTTTTCTCGAGATCTTGACTTATCTATCTTGTTATCTCGAGATAACAACGCTGGTTTTCCCATGATAACAAGTAACTTCAGGTTGTTTTTTCGAGATCTTGACTTATCTACCTCATTATCTCGAGTTTTCCTGTGAAAATTAGTTAATTCCCGTTGTTTTCTCAAGATCTCGACTTATTTATCTCGTTATCTCGATAAAGTTACGCTGGCTTTCCTGTGACAACGAGTTACTTTTAGTTGTTTTCTCGAGATCTTGACGTAACTATCTCGTTATCTCGAGATAACAACGTTGGTTTTCCCATGATAACAAGTAAGTTCAGGTTGTTTTCTCGAGATCTCAACTTATTTATCTCGTTATCTCAAGATAACGCTGGTTTTCAACAACAAGTTATAACAACAATAACAAGTTACTTTTAGTTGTTTTCTCGAGATCTTGACTTAACTATCTTGTTATCTCGAGTTTTCCCGTGAAAATTAATTAATTTCAGTTGTTTTCTCAAGATCTTGACTTATCTATCTTGTTATCTTGACAAAACAACGCTGTGATCCTGTGATAACAACTTTAGTGAGGACCATTTATCAAAAATAATCTTTATTTACTTTGTACATGTTATATTTAGCGGCATGGTTCTGTTCCGGGACCCCTTGCTTTTCCACGCAAGCCCGAAGTGGGAAGAGCACACCTCCCTACCCTTCATGAGCCATCATGAACGGCTATAGGGAGGGAGCGCAGCGACAAAGACCCCCCCGAACAGAACAGCATGAATGACAATGATGAATTTCGGACACAGCATGATAGGAGGAGCTGGGGTGGAGGTGGGTTGCAAATCGGCCAGCAGAGGAAGCAGCAAAGAAAGCTGGGCTAGAGCTGCTCTGAATGTAATTTTCCAACAGAAGCCGTAGGGGAAGTTAGCTGAGCTACAGCTGATTGAGGATTGGCTTGGCTCGTTGTTGACAGCTAATACAAAGCTTGACGTCGTGGCCTGCCTGAACTAACGCTGTGCTTATTTATCTCGTCATCTCGAGATAACAACGCTGGTTTTCCTGTGATAACGACTTAATGTCAGTTGTTTTCTCGAGATCTTGACTTATTTGTCTTGTTATCTCGAGCGTCGAACAACGCTGTTTTACCATTATAACGGATTAATTTATCTCATTATATCGAGATAACAAAGCTTGTTTTCTCGTGATTATTTTCTGGTCAGAGTGATATAACAGACCAGGACATGCCATGTTGCCATTGCCAACACTGATGAGGTGAGTTAAGCCTGTTTCCGTGTTTGTTTTGTGCTTTTGCAACTCAGGGGATACGAGTTATGATCTGACGTTACGGTGGTGCGGCGCTGTTATCTCAAGATAACGAGATAAACGAATCAAGCTCTTGAGAAAACAACCAGAAATTACTCGTTATCACGGGAAAACGGAGTCAATAAAATATATGGATTCATGTCCGCTTAGGGCTTAAAAAGGGTTAATAATTTTGAGCTTTTGATTTGTTGGTAAGCAACAAGAAAATAAATACTTCACCTCTTGTGAAGACATTTTTTTGCTGAATGTCTCTCATAAGACTTGTGCAGATGATCTTCTCCATCAATTTTCACGACTGGCCAAATGCTTTTCCCCCTTTCCGGTTTGAGCATCATTATTTAAAGACTGAGTTTTGACAGCTTGTTGCTTTTTCACATTGGATCTGTCTGCAAAAACTCTGTAAGTGCTCCTGTGTTTTCTCTCCTCCTCTGTCCCCCCCCCCCCTCCCCTGAGATAAGGACCACTCATTTTTCCAGTCAAGGCCAGCTGATACAAAACCGTGGGTGATGCTTGTGATTCAAAAACCACATTAAAACCTCCTGTACCGGTCACTGCGCAGCCCGATGAGGGAGGGCGTCCCCACATCTGCCCGGGATAGTTTCCCCTGATACAGCCTCCGCTTAAGCTCCACTTTCTCTGCGGCCAAAAAACATGGGAGGAACATGAAAAGCCAATGCTACCAGACTGCAGCAATTACAACAAAGTGTGCATAAATGAGCAGCAGATGAGTCACAAAGTAAGAGAGCTCCCAACAGAGATCCAAAGTGGTGCGGAGACTGGACGGCAGGTGAAGGAATTTGGATGCCTTTGACTTTGCGGGGCCAATTGTGTAAAGCTTTTTCTTGGCTTTCACGTTGTTCAAGTTTCACAATACTATGTAATAATTTATTTTGCTAATTTACAAAGGAAGTGCTTCATCGCAGGGTTGTTTTATCGCACAATATGCAACGTTAATGTCGCTTACATGACGCAGGCACTTTCTGTCTTTACTCCAAATTGTGAGAAGACATTCCACGTCATGTCAAGGCAACCCTGCTGTAATTCCTACATATTGATCCATTTTAAAATGTAACATTCATCGAGTAATGTAACTGACCTTTGCACAAAATGTACCACAAAGCCACCAAGTGTGGAAACTCTTATGGTTCGATTGTTTCCCCCATCAGGAATGCAGTGCCAGCCTCAGTACGCCTCGAGCAATGTGCATGTCAAATTGTTGCAACAGTGTGTGAAACCCTTTCCCCCCTACACCTTTATGATGTCAGAATTTGGGGAGGTCTGCTTTTGACAATTTTTGTAACTCTATTAAACTGGCAGTCTAACAAGTATATGGCAACGTATGCACAATGGCCATGTGCCATAGAGCATAGAAAGAGTTTAAAATAACCCCTCAAGCTGTCACTTTTTGTACTCTTCTAAAAACAATTGACTGTCCTAAATGTGCACCCTTGTTCCCATTTGTGTTGTAGCATCATGTATTTGTGTCAAGATAATAAAGACCCGGGGCTCTGGTTTAGCTCAGTGGGTAGAGCAGGCGGCCCATACACAGAGGCTGCAGGCCAAGACGCAGCGGCCGCAGGCTTGACTCCCGCCCACGGCCCTTTGCTGCATGTCATTCCCCACTTCTTCCCATATTTCCTGTTATTTATAGGACAGCTGTCTCTCGTCAGCTGTCCTGTAAATAATGGCGAAAATGGCCCAAAAAAATTATCTTAATATAATAAAGACCATGAACTAGACACAGATTTAAAGGGAAATGTATTGTGGCGAGAAGGACCTAATGATGGCAGGCTTTTAGCCCCAGCTAAGGTGTCAAAAGTACACACATTCCTTACTCAAGAGAAGTAAATATACTTGTGGGTAAAGAAGACTAAACTCGCCTGCTTAACTCTTAAATAAAAGACGAGCCAGAGAGTTTGTCAGTTAATGTCCCCTAAATATAGGTAAAACAGAAATTGTGTTTCAGTTTAAGTCCCCTTAATGAAAGGTCAACCTGGAAAAAGTGTTTCAGCAAAAGTTCCCAAAGTTATAGGCAAACCAGAAAGTGTGTGTCAATAAAAGTCAGCACATTATCCAAACCAGAGTGTGTTTCAATTAAAGTCCCCATAACAACATTAAAACCAGAAAGCGTGTGTCAGTTCAAGTCCCCAGAGTTAAAGGTCAACCAGAAAAGTGTGTCAGTCCCCACAATGATAGGTAAACAAGAAAGTATGTGTCAGTAAAAGTCTCCAAGGAAAAAATATTCAAACCAGAAAGTCCCCAAATAATTTTTAAACCTGGAGGTTTTTCGGTGCAAGTCCCCACATCGATAGGTAAACCAAAAAGTGTGTCAATAAAAGTCCCCAGAACATCATCAAAACCAGATAGTGTGTGTCAGTAATTCCACAATGATAGCTAAACCAGAAAATGGGTGTCAGTAAAAGTCTGCACAACATCATCTAAACCAGAGAGTGTGTCAGTTCAAGTCCCCACTATGATAGGTAAACAAGAATGTATGTGTCAGTTAAAGTCCCCAAATGTAATAAACCATAAAGTCCAAAATGAATATTAAACCCCAGACGTTTTCAGGTTCAAGTCCCCAGAATGCCATGTAAACCAAGAACTGTGTCAATAAAAGTCCTCACAACATTATCAAACCCAGAAAGTGTGCATCAGCAAGTCTCCGCAACGATGCGTAAACTAGAAAAAGTTTGTCAGAAATAGTCCCCACGGTGATAGCAAAACCAGAGAGTGTGTTTATTTAAATGTCCCCACAATGGCATTAAAACCAGAAGGTGTGTGTCAGTAAAAGTCTCCTTAACATATTAATACCAGGCTGAGTGTCCCAGTAAAACTCCCAACAACAATATATAAACCATGTTGTACATGTCACTATAGACCCCACTAAAATAGGTAAACCAGAGAGTGTGTACCTACCTCTTGTGTTGGGAACAATCTTTTGCATTTAGACTTGTCACAACCCATTGTGTAATATATTTGTTTGAAGAATATTAAGTCTTCAGATATTTGCTGATCTCATGCATTTGCAACCTCAGGGTTGACTTCGGAATAATTCTGACTTTCTAAATAAGTCCATGCTTGTGTTTTTACAAGGTCAGGTACGACTGAAACCAATCCCTGTTGACATAAAGCCAGAGGCGGAGCCTGCCCTAGACAGGTCAACAGCCAATCAAAGATCTGAAAAACAGTGACAGACCACGACTCATGCTCTCAGTCACACCCATGAGCAATGAACAGTGTCTAGTTAACCTGACCTGCAGAGAAGGGAAGCTGGTGCACCTGGAGAAAGCCCTCTCATGGGGTTGCAGACTCTACGCAGTACAGAGGCACAATGAAAGGAGACATTCCTGAAGAACATATACTAAACGTATCAATCTCAACTTCCCTGAAATGATATTCCCTTGTGCCTTTTAAGTATCACAAGATGTCTATTACAGCAGTTGTGATTGGATTTTGAGTCCGGGCCAAACAAATGCCTTTATGAGGTGTTTGAAATTTAAATGAAGGGGTATGAACTTCATTTGGGATGTTGGTGGTTACAGATGTTTCTCCTGAGCACGAAGACAAAGTAAGGCCTTCAAATTACACACAAGAGCTTAAAGACATGAGATGTGGACAAAAACAAAAGCCACAACAATGTCATGGTGGTCTAATCCATGCTGGTTTATTGTCCGTTGAAGTTCTGAATGCTATTTTTTCTGACCACAGCCCTCAAAGTTGTTCTTTCTTCCCAACAACCATGCGCCTACTGGATCGTTTGTGGGACGCATCTGTGCAAAAACAACAGTTCTCAGTGGAAGTCAGCTTGGTTTTTTTTTTTGTGGGGACAATGTACTCTTCGGTGATCCCAAACCAGTCATACGGTGCGAACGCTTCCACAGAGAAGTAAAGAATTCAAAAACCATATCTTCTTCATCTTGCACTGAGAGGAATGCAGGAGTAAGCACTGGCTAAGAACAGACAGGGAGAGGGTTTTGAGTAGATGCATGGAAATGAAGTGGTGAACTATGGTATGTAACCTCTTCTGGTCAAGGATATGAAACCCTATTTTATTTTTAAGCGGGCAAAGGTTCACTTCAGTGCTCAAACGACATGCGACACCATCTTTGTAGGCATTGGACAAGACCTGTAGAAAAAACAAATCAGCGGTGTAATGAGAGGACTTACTTACACTATAAACTTTTTACTCTAGAAGCTGCTTACTTATTGAACTGAAGGGTAGATATAAATCAGTGACAGCGAGACACAAGCCCAGAGACTTAGGATAACAATCAAAAACACAACAGCAGTGACCTCTGAGTGTAAACCGCCTGGTTCAGCTTGTTGCCAGACGCGAAATCCAGAGACTCAGGCAGGAAATCAGTGCTGTTGACATCGCAACTCATCCGTGACAGACGAGGAATAACACTTTTGGAGAGGAAGGGTTTGGGAAAATAAGTTAAGACAGGGTGCTGTCAGTGGAAAATGCAGTTTCTTTTTTTTTTTTAAGATTGATGATAAATCTTTTGTACAAAGAGAATGCCTTAGAAACAGATAACACAGAGTGGAAAGGTTACAAACAGGCCAATCTTGGATCCCATCGGCTATAGCCTGAGACGATACAGCCTCTGGGGACACCTGTGCTGGACTTCCTTTTCCGCGTGCTGCATTGTTACAGACAGAGCTTATTAACGGGTCTTACCTTTGCCGAAATTTCAACATCATGATGCAGATTTGTAAGACGTAAAAATCCACGTCCAACTATGTAGAATCTGTAAATCGAGATTATAAACGGGCCAAAGGCAAAATCCTGGAGGGTTTAAGAAATGTACGATGTAATTTCTTTGCGTTACGATGTTGATAAATCATTGCTTGAATGCATTTCTTCACTAAGTCATACTTACCTACAATGGCAGTTTCAGAGAGTTCTGCTGCATGCTGTTGTATCAATTTCTGTCACATGGTCTGTAAAATATGTAATTTCATATTATTGGTCTCGGTGTAGTCGTTCACCAGCTGTGCTACCAACAATAAAGGCCATTTTTTATTAAAACTAAATACTTAAGACACTGTAATTGGTCTTATTTAAAATGTCCCCAAGCACCTCAAGGATTTTGGATTTTCTTAGCGGAGCACGCAATATATCGTACAGAACTAGGGTGCGTTTTTTAACGTCCATAATAAAGAGTAAAACGAGCCTGTGGTTTGTCTTCGGGGGGCAGTGAGGAATAGTGGCTCTAAGACTCTGGGCTTGAGCACAGCTGGTTTCAGGTTCAAGTGTGAAGCGGACTGCGCTAACGAGAAAGTCACTTACCATTTGATCAACGTGCAACGGGGAAAACGGGGAATTACTGTGAATTTATGACCAGAGAACATTACGGGTCGCTGTTAATGGACACGTCCTTGAGCCAAATTCGATGTTGTAGAGAGATGTGGCTGGACCCACGCCTGCGCTGTTTCTTTTCCTGGACATTGTTGACTTTGGCTGCGCGTCAGTTTCTGATCTTGGCTAGACACTGGGAGAGCAGGCTCAGGGTGCTTCCTTCTCATTTTCACACACATTTGGATGGGAAATGTGTGCTGGCAATGTGACAGGAGCTAGTAACAGAAATCTGATCCGGCGTGGAAAAAAACCAGGCGTTTTGCAAGAGGAGGAGGACATGAGCCAGAAGTCTAAACGGAGATAGTAATCATAAACTTTTATTCTGAATATACCTTATTTGCACATGAATAAACACGTTTTTCCTCTGCAGGATTATAAACATTGCTCTTTTTTCCTTTCTGTTGAGAACAACATCAGTTTTGTACAATTTTTTACACGCCTGATTCCGGAGAATCAAGCTCAACTAAAGCACAATCGAGGGAGACTGACAGAGAGGCCCACCAAGACCCTCCCAAAGCAGAGTCAGGTGAGGGGTGACTTGGTAGACGCCTCCATCGAGATCCTGCCCCTTAAACCAAAGGCAGAGCGAGGTTTTTATGACAGGCCCGCCAATCGTCTGCCAAAGAGTGGCAGCAAGGTCACTGACACAAAAAACACACGTTAAGCAGTCCTCAAGATTCCAGAAATAAAAAAAGGCCAACCCACACGATCCGTACAGAGAGCACCAACATAATGAAAAACACTTCATATCACATCAAGAGTATATTGTTCCTGAGGTGACAGCATCTGAGTGTAGCACTTTGGAGTAGAACTGGATACGTGGACAAGCTTGTTTTCATTCTCCAATGTTCTCTGTGCATTTCTAATAGGATCCCTTTGCAGCATTTTAGATGGTGTGTGTATTCACTCATATCATATCTGCATGATGTCAATGGCCAAAGTGAATTAAAGGGTCATACCAGCGTTTTTGCAAGTTTAACTTAAATGTATTCGCGTCGTAAACTGTTTTATTTCTGACCAAACCAGAGCGAATTTCCCTTATTTCAGGCAGCCATTGGTCTCCATTCCTTTCTGTTCACCTGTTCAGCAAGCGTAGAAAGCAAGCGTACACTAAATGGTAGCAAATGGCAGCATGGAAGTAGGAAAACACAAACTACAGTCTTCAGCCATGCTAGCTATTGTGTGAGGCTGTACACAGACACAGTGCTGCTTCGAGTTAAGTCCTCGATGACAAAGCGAATGTACTGCTGTTCACCGTCAATGTTTAAAATGTCCTTTTTCCCTTTGGTTAGCGTTAAACATTAAGTACAGCTGCAGCTAATGGGAATGTCTTATTTTGCAGAGTCATTCACCAATTTATTTGACCTCATGATGGCGCAAGATGGAGGGTCAAAGGAAAAATAAAGTTATTAGAATTCATCCTTGGTTTGAAAATGTCGCCAGCATTTGGGGCCAAAACATCTGGGTTTATCATCAGGGACGCTTCAATGACTTGGATGAATCCATCTTATATTTTTCTAGATATTTGAGTCTGGATCACAGACTGTCTAAAAAGATGGACGACATGACAGCTCCCTAAAAGTGAAGCCAAACACTTTCTATCGCCCCCTGCTGACTGGCTGCAGTATAGGTCATAAAGCCCGCCTCCTCCATGTTAACAGATGGGACATGAGTCAAACTTTAAATTCAAAATACACGCCAAATAAATGTTTCTCAAACATGGTTTCTGTCATTATATTTAGCTCTTATCATGCTGATATACGTCCAAGTGTTTATTTTTCTGACAAGTTTAGTTTTAATTAGTTAATTGCGGTAAAGAGGATGATTGACAGCTCTGTTGATGGCTCCTGCAGCCGGTCTGTTCTGGATTAGCAGAGTGGAGGAGGAACAGCGAGAAGAAATGGAACTATCCCTGAAGATCTGCTTCAGATCAACAACAGAAGGTGCTCTGCTGTTGAATGCAGCGACATGAGCGATCTTTGCTGGGGTTTTTTTGTTAAATGTGCGTTTCGGTTAGCTGAAGGGGCGGTACGTCAATACCGCGGATCCACCAGGCGATCTCTACTGAGCAGACTCACCAAAATGCACAAGATACCAGCGCTCGCTTTTGGGGGTATTTTGGTTTCACTTTCGTACAATGAGAAGAGAGACTCGTCGTCCATTGATATATATACAGTGGTTGGACCAATATGGCAGACCTACACTGTTAGCCAAATCGTTAGCATGGCTAAGAATCTACAACCCACACATGCTTTGCCAAAATACTCAGCATTAAAGTAAAGTATTCATGATTTGCAACAATAATTTTATAACTTGCTGAATCACTGGTATGATCCTTGAATAAGAGTGACTCACACATGGCTTGAACCAATCAGACAGACCGAGTCGTGCATTCAAACATCACGCAGGCCAATCAGGTTCCCTCTCTCCTGCTGACTCAGACTAGGCTCGAGCCAAATGCTGTCCCCCCAAGAGAAAGGCAGTAATAGCTGATCATACCATATCATATCATGAACAAATGCCTGACACCCAGAGTATTTATGCTTCCCAACATTACACACTAAAGCAGGAGCACACAGGATATGTTTTTTTTTTAATCAAATAGTCAGCCACGACCATGCAGCACAGGAAAACCATTGCCTTGACAAATTGCATAAATGTTATATTACAATAATAGGTTTCTCCACAAGAGAATAAGAGAGTCCTATATGGCACTTAATATTCTTGAGTTAGTAAATGTGGAGCATAAATATCAATGTTAGTTTCACCACATTGTATTTGTTGGACTGTTATAGTTTAAGATAGTGGAAAGAGTAAAAAGTGCACCTTAAATCCCCCTGACGTTATAAAACTGGACTTTTTTTTTATGTAGTGATAGTAATAAATTAACAAAAACAATTTTAAAGAGTGTGAGAAACAACTGGTAGTGGTATTGTGGTGCACGGAGTTTAAGATGGCTTTCTTAAGTGGATTTCACTTCCCAACAAAATAAAGTAGTCTCCTGCAAACATGTGTCAGCGTTTATAGATTATACGCACATAAAAAGATGCATTCCCTGGTTTTGTTTTAGTGTCAGTGTGTGTTAAGTGTCCCGCGAACTCACAAATTACTTTCTCTGTTGATGATTTGAATGTGAAACTAAGAAAGAGTTGTAAAAGAAATTATTTAACGGGAGATTTGGGGATGCTTTAGCCAGTGAAACAATTGACGCATTTCTACATAAGAATCATTTTAAAGAGATAATCTCGAAGATTTTCATTTCAATAAATGTCACTATCTGTCTGTGATTGAGCCTATAGCCCACTGATGAAAGCCTTTGCATTTGCAGTATTACAGACTGGGTTTCTGTGGTGACTTTCGCGGGAAAAAATCAGGCGGCGCCCAGTTAGTGACGCGTTTTCCATCAGCCAGCAGTGGTTGGTCTGCCAGAGAGGGTAGGCGGAGCTAAGCGGCTGCTTTTCCGGTCTCTGCAAGTGTTGCGAGTAAACAGTAATCTACTATGGGTGAACAAACAAAGAAAAGATGGATGACTACAGATACAACTTCAAAAATAAGTTAAAATCCAAAGAAAAAGAAACAAACTCGACGCTCAGATGAAGCAAACAGTCTGAAAAGGAAAGCGACCGGAAAATCAAGAGTTACAACCGGAGCCAACCGTGGACGTCACATATGCGACACCGCAATTACAGTTTATCGCCACAGGTGTCGCCAAAGACAACATAATAAATATTTTCGAGATTACAACTTTAACCTGTAATTGTCAATTCTTTCGCTTTTATTCTTGACATATTCATTAAAGTTTAATCCTCCTTATTACTGTGTAAAGATATAAATTAACCTCCTAAACACAGCACGTCTTTTTCTACACATTGCATCTTCTGCATGGATTAAACAAAGTGTTATTCATTTTAATCCTCACTGACGTATTAACAACTGTGTTAACTTTTAGTGACTTTTTATCACTCTCCTTTGCGGCAGTGGTTCGACTGATTAGTGCGTTAAATTACGACTCTGGCAAACAAGACGACGCTACTTAAATAAAACCATCTACAGAACATCATCTGTAAATTTACACACATACGTTTTATATATGTCAGTAATGGTAAAGAAGGCACACAAAATGAAACATGATGAACCTATGTTGGAGAAAATGAAATACAGCAGTAGATAGGATGACTGCAGAGATACCATACAAAGGTATGATAACCTGTAAGAGGGAACCAGAGATAGGTTTTTCTTCAGTCAGGAGCTCAAACTGTAAAGATAAATAACAGCAGTCGTAGTCTACAAAGTGACAGTAGTGAGTACAAATGTCCTATTTCGCTGACAAAATGTCATATATGAATTCTTAGACCCTTTCTTCCTTTAATGGTGGTTACAAACAGTAGCATGCTGTAAATACTACACTTTTTCCACTCAGCGGCCACAGTCTGAAAAGCTAAAGGGTTCATCTGAGTCACGCAGTCCACATGGCACTAGAGATTTAGTCCAGTGAGCATGCATAGGACACGAGCCAGGCTCACTCTGGTTGGTTAATGCGCACTATGGCAACAACGTTTTGGTTGGAGAAATCCAAGAACAAGGCGGGAGATCCAGAGAGAGAACCGCTCTTGTATTATTTCTTTATATCACTCAGAAGAAGTGGCAGTTGGAGGGATGGGCGTTAAAATAACAATGAATGTGGTTTCCACGCTGCAATACGGTATCTACATGAAAGAACATCAGGGCCAAAGTAAAGCCGATGCATCTTGAGAATCCTCTGAGACCCAGTGAAAATAGTGTGAGTAGTGCTATGGAAGAAATTCCACTGAAACCACGTTTTTATCAGCAACCCAACAGAGGCGAATGAAGAGCACAAGCTTGTGATGTAACAATTTGGCATCTGTTACTGCGAATTCTCAACCACAAAAACAATAAATACCTAAAAACTAGCCACCGCAAATCAATTCAAACGAAACCGTACCCTTGCAAAGGGCAGCACTTGTTCTTGCAGTGGTGAAGAAAAACTGCTCATCTTCAATGAAAGTCCCCCCATCGTGATTCAGATCCCTCTGATACTATAAGGCAGTCCGATCTCTTTCATCAATGATATCAAGCCGGAAAAAGTTCAGAAGTCGTCCATCAAAATGAATCTCTGGATTCCTCTAATCTTAGCTGTCAGGGACCAGTGAAGTGATGAAGGACAGGCGAAGGTCGACTTCTTTCTTATCTTTTCAAATCAATAACTTCTAATATCCATTTTTTCCCACACTTGTATCCTTGTACTTGAAATCACTCTGAGAACCCGCTGAAAATGAAGGTATCAAAAGAAGAAACTGGCAGGATGTAGGGCTCACAGGTTTTGGTTTGGTTGTAACAAGCGCTTCTTGTCAGGCGTTCGTCATTTCGGTGGCAGCATTGCATGCTGGTTGCCATTTTTGGAGATAACGGAGGGAGCGAGATAGAGGGCGTGATCAAGTGCTCAGAGGTCATGATGGGATGGCGTGGTGTCTGGAGCCGGACAAAACCCAGAGCATCACCAGCTGAAGGGCCACCATAAGCCAAAGTGAGGGGCTCAGTCCGGACGCCCCTCCACAGTCAGGGTCTTCCTCCTGGTGCCGAGCAGGGAGAAAAGAAATGAAGTTATTGATTGTTAAAGCTAACACACTTAACCCCTTTCAATGTCAGCAATTGTGCAATAATAGCTTAGCAACCACAACTAGGCACAGCTTCTCTCTACATGTGTGCACATGGTTACAAAATGATAAAACACAACCTGCTAATATTAGCATGTCCTGCTAGCTTACTACAGATTACGTCTTTATTTGCTAAAGCCCCATTCATGACCACAGTATGGAAGCCAGTCCTGAAATCTGTCAGTGTAGGCTTAGCGTTAGCATTCCTGTCCAGCTCTGTTAGTTTTCTAAAAGTTAGTTATACTACAAGCTTTATCTCTTGTAACATTAAGGCCCTGTGTCCACCAATTGCATATTTTTTGCGCTAGCAGTGCCCACAACCTCAATTTCACAGCCCTTCTGACTGGCACTTACTGTTGCTAGGATACAAAGTTCTGCTTCCCTTGGTAGTGACTGTGTGTTTTAAATTGCTCTGAAGGCTTAATATTTGCTTTTATTCACAGAAAGTTTTACACAGGAAACATATAAATGATGGAACAGAGTCGTGTCCTGACGTTAGCAGCAGCTCTAGACCTGGAAATTGTACCCTCAAACGAAAGGATTAGCTTCTCCTCCGCCACTGTTGTTGACAAAGTTGATTTCGGAATACCTTCCCCTTCTTGATTTTGATTGGTCCGTGAGGGAGAAGTGACACTGACAAGTTTGAGTGACTATTTTCAACTGAGAGCGCTGAGGGCGCAGCGACAAAAAACCTGAAGACGATGGTGTTCTTGCACAGAGAATGCTAAGCGCTAAAAACGCTGAACTGCATTGCTTTGTATCGACAACAGCTGCTGCCAGCACAAAAATTGCCGTAAGTGGACACAGGCCCTAACTAGGCACAGCAATCCTGTGAAGCTTCTCTGTATATGCACTGATGTGTACATGTATACAAAATGATAAAACTGTTTGTTTGTCTCTGTAATATAACCTGTAATTATTAGCATCTCCTGCTAGCCTACTACAAGTAACGTCTCAGAGTTTAGGCTAAGCGTTAGCATTCCTGTCCAACTCTGCTAGTTTTCTGAAAGTTACTCACACTACAAGCTTTATCTCTTGTGACAAGAGCTAACAGTTATGTTAGCTAAGGGGCTAGATAGCACTATTTTAGAAGGGGAAAAACAGGGTGAGTCACCTTTTTAAAATACTTGGAACACTGCTTAAACTAATGCAGTACAAGAGAAATACTGTTTTTTATTTTCATGCCCTATTTAGATTCTTTACTGGTGAGGAGGCTGAGACATGTAGTTAAGCTTTAGCCTCAGTTTCATATCATCTTTATACATGTGTAAAACATGATAACCTGTTTGTTTGTCTCTGTAAGATAACCGGCAGTTATAAGCATGTCCTGCTAGCTTACTACATTAGTTTGTGGGGTCTCAAGTAACGTCTCCATTTTTTAAAAAAGTAGTAAGGAACACAGTATGGAAGCTATTCCTGAAAGCTGTCAGAGTTTAGGCTAAGCGTTGGCATTCCACCAGCATTCCTCATACTACAAGCTTTATCTCTTGCAACATTAACAAGAGCTAACAGTTATGTTAGCTAAGGGGCTACATTGCTTAGCTTAGATTCTTGAACCCTGCTTAAACGTATTATTTTCACGCCCTGTTTAGATTATTTGAAGTTAGGAGGCTGATTTCTTTCCTGAGACATGTAGCTTAGCTTTAGCTTAGTTTCTTATCATTTTTATATAGGCACAACTTCTGTATGTTTGCTTTTCAAAGACCCTTCTAAAGGATGCTAATTTGAAACATCAGCTGGAGACAATTCAGAAAATATCTTTTTGAAACTGCTGGACTAAAAATGATTCACTCTTGACTCTTTCGTAACAACTGAATGAATGTTTTGCCCTGACTTGTTTTGAGAAAGGGCGATCTACAAACATCTGGATACAAATGAGAATTGAGTGGTCTGTCTAAACTAGCTCCTGGCTACATCAGTTATCAGATGTCAGCAGAGATAGACGCTAAGGTCTTGACTATGAAGGATAATGATAGATGGGGAGCGATACAAAGAGCATGGCTTGAAGTACAAAGTCGATGTGAGAGACAGGGAGAGACTGAGTTTGAGGGAGGTGAAGACAGATGGTGGTAGAACAGAAGAAAGAGTGATGGGTGAGAATGATAAAGGAAGGAAAACAATGGACAAGTTCAAAAGCAAAAAAGAGGAGGAGATAATGTGTAAAAACATGAGGAGCCAAAGACGGTCAGTTTGAGTACAAGATAATGATCAAAGGTTAATGAAAGAGAAAGAGCTTGCGTTATGGGACTGACCCGAGACAGCACATGAACAGTGGCAGCAGTAACATGAGCAGAGAGGAAGCCAATGGGGAGCCTGCGCTCCTTCGGCACATGGCCTCATCCTAACCATCAACAGCCAATCACAGAGCAGGAAACAGAGAAAAACAGAGAGAAAGAGAGAGTCATGCAGCAAAAGGTCCACACAGTTAGCAAGAAGTTAGAAAGCAAACATGAGCAGAGAAGGAAAGAAAGTTAGATTAGTCGTAGAACAAGACAGATGCATTCTGTTTGCTATGTGTGTGTGTGTGTGTGAGCAAGACAGAGCAAGCAGAAGATTTCATTCATAAGGCCGACAAACTGTGACACTGGAAAAAGACTATAGAGTGAAAACAAACAGAGCATTCAGGCGCAGGGGTTTCACACGCAGAGATTCCACGCGGCTCATCAAAATGTTTGTTTAGCTTAGTTATTCATAGTTGATTAGCAACCGACTGTTTGTCTCTGCGTGGGAAATCTGCACATATTAAGCTTTTGAAGCATCGCAAGAAAACAGAAAAGAAGTGACGTGCGCAGTGTTAAGATATTAGTGATGGAAAGGTGCCATGGGTAGGATTTCCTCGCTGATATATTGTTTCCATATCGGGAGTAAAGATGTTGGGCTCCAGCCAGAGAGGCTGAAACCTACTTTGAAAGACTGACTCAATTCCCTTTTTATTGGTCTCTAATATGTTGCTGTTTCTGCCTCCGATTTTTCAGGTGAAACATTAAAACAGACGAAATTATTTTATCTGAAACATGCTATATAACTGCTCCCATCATAGCAACAGGCAGCTTGTTTCCAGCTTCTTTCTGTCTTTTATATAAGCTTAGCAGCTAGCATAGCTAAGCTTAAATTTCCCTCAAAAGCCATTGAAAACCATAACAGACGTGAGGAGCAAATACATCGCTATACATCTCCGTATTAATGCTAATGTTTTGTCTACAGGCATCTATTTCCTATAAATTTGCCTTAAGAAGTTGAGACCTTGACGTGTGTCTTTGCAGTTTTTGTGATATCCCCAAGTCAAAAAATCTTTATATTGCGCCTTTAATCATTTTGATTGGGATAATGTTTCAATTGAAAATTGCAATATGTGTAAATTAATGTCGGCAGGTGACACAAAATGGTAGTATTTTAATTATTTTGGGTTTAAGAGTGGCCTAACGTCACCCAGCAGCACTGTGAAAGACTGGTGGAGAGCGTGCCAAGACGCCTGAAAGTTGTAAAAAAAACGGATTATTCCACCAAATTGATTTCTGAACTATTCCTAAGTTAAACATAAGTATTCTGTTTAAACATGAACATGAACTTGTTTTCTTTGCATTATTTTAAAGTGTTAATCTCGAAGATTTCAGTTTCGTTGTCTTTGGCGGCACCTGTGGCGATACACGGTACATGCGGGGGCACACTTCCCAGATATCCAGACAGTGTTGCATGTGTGATGTCCACGGTTGGCTCCGTCGCTGATGGTCGCTTTCCTTTTCAGACTGTTTGCCTTCATCTGAGCGTCGAATTTGTTTCTTTTTCTTTGGATTTTCACTTATTTTTGAAGTTGTATCTGTAGTCATCTACCTTTTCTTTTTTTGTTCAGCCATAGTAGATTACTGTTTACTTGCAACACTTGCAGAGAGCGGAAAAGCAGCCGCTTATGTTACCTCACTTAGCGATAGATAGAGACTTAACAGACATTTTTTTTTTTGCATCTTTTGGTTGTCTTAACCAGATGGCTTTTTTTCCTGCAAATAAAAGACCTCAATGAGAATATTTTATTTGGAAGTAGGTAGAAATGCTGTTCATTTTACACAAACACAAACCTATAAATAGAAGAACCAGAGAAAAGCTTACTTTTGCCGTGGTTTCTTAATTTTCCCGCAGCTGTACATCAGCGTTAGCTACTTATTGAAGCTCTTTCTATTAGCTGTAAGCAGGCCTGAGTTCTACTTGCAGATAAACTCGAATGATGATCTCTCTTAAAGCAGTGAAAGTCTCACTGTTTAGTGGCTTAGTAGCAATATAATACACAATACCCTACACAGAGCATCTTTAGCAACATAACTGTGCGGTTCCAATTGTTCTCAACAAGGAGGTCTAATGAAAGCAACTTACGTTTTCAGTGTTGTCAAAACAGGCTGCAGGCCCTTTCCTGTAGCGAGGATCCTGAGCCAGCTCGCAGGGATCAGGACCCTCAGCTGGATGAGTGGAGTCAGGAACATGACTGACTCTTGAGTGATTCTGGGTTAGTATCGGCAGCAGCACATTTTTTTTAGCAGACACTTGTAGCTTCGATTACTCCGAGGAAAATGGTGAAATATTACATTCAGATTAATTTGCAAAATCAGTGGGATGTATTATATTATTACCATCCGAATCCAGCACATTCAGTACAATTATGAAAGGACTGTTAAGTTCTACCACAACTTGTCTCTTTTTGGATTTAGAGCGCGTTGCTCAATACTTCAATGAAATGGTAGTCATTTTCCAGCATTGTGTTTTTCCAAGAGGCTTAATCTGTAATTGAGCGCAGCCCTGTGTGCTTCAGAGAACATCCTAGATTTGTTTGTAAGCTGTTCAACAGGCTGATCCCACACTCCCATCTGCCTTCCAGACACGTCGAGGAACCCAGTGCAAATGTTTAAACGTCACGGGCTGCGGAAATGCTCGCTCATTATAGATGTGGGATTAAGAAGATGTAAGTGACAAAGACGGTGAGTTACGAGCTATAGGGTAATGGAAAACAAGCCTTTTACAAACGCTCACAGAGAGGAGATTCTGTTATTTATTGTGTGTTTTCCCTCAACAGTCAGTGGTGCAAATATCTGCTAATAGCTTCATGTCAAAACAAGCTATTATCCCAGTTATCTTGTATAAATACAATTTTCAAAACATCTGCTCACTGAATCAAATTGTCATGCTCCCTTGCCAGATAATAGGCGCGTTAGCTTTAAGGATACACTGCTGCTCGTCCTGTATTAACGGCTTGTTGTCGCAGGACAAGCAGGTGAGTTTTCTATCAGCGATGATAAAAACCAGGTTCGTCTTGGGGAGCTTTTCCGCATGGTACATCCTGCAGAGGAGAGGACACACAGGAGACACGAGAAAAGCTGTTGAGTCCAGGAAAGATGGAGATAATATTTCACTCGGAGACATCATCATTTTACCAGGAAGCAAGGACAGGAAGAGTTTAGCTCTGCTGCTTTGTGGTCCATTTTATTCTACCTCATGCATGACTAAGCATAACTCCAGAAATCTTTACCACAATGAAAAGCACACCGTGGATCACTCAATCAAGCCTCCAAACTGCTTTTACTCCCAAAGGGACGCAAACCTGCTGTGCCACCCCCACCCCTCCAAGACCTTTACTCAAACCCACATGTCGCTGGTGCACAAATGATTTTCTCTGCTTTTTTTTATGGCGGTCGTTAAAACAGAAACGTGTGTGAGGCTAATGTGCAGGAACGCGCCACGGCATGTGGGCAGGCACTCCATTAGCCGGCACGAGGGGGCCTTAAAAATGGCGTGCGCACACAAACGAGCACGCGGCGACACACACGAACACGCCAAGACGGTGGTCCGCGCGAGTGACTTGACTTCATCTTTATGGTATGTGATTTTTTTTAACAGGCCTTTCTTAGTGCCACCTCTGGGGACGTCATTTGTGTGTCACGGATGCAAATGAATCACAGCAGGCCTGTGAGTGTGTGTATGCACTGTGTGTGTAGTGTGTAGCTTAGAAAGAGTGGATGATTTTGGAATCCTATATTCAACTACAAATAATAAAAAGACGCCCCAGTGTGTGTTTTTACAAAGCGTTCTGGTGTTGTGGAAGCAAAATGTGCGCAAGGTGTAAACAAACAGCGGGTGCTTCAAATACACACACACTGCGCTGATCCGCTGTTTTTTCACAGACGCTGTTACGCCTCTGTTACTACCTCCGATGCCGACTCAGAGGCGGAACGACTTCGCCCTACCATTCTGCCTCGGTGCGTCCTACATAGAAGAGAGAACATAACAGAGGCGTGATAATCCCGCCTTGAACTGAAAATGTAAAAAGGGGCTGCAGAAAAAATGGCTAAAGCTGGTTTAGCTCAGCAGTGAAATCTTGCGTGCCAAATACAGAGGCTACAGTCCTCGATGCGGTGGCCCGGGGTCGACTCCCACCCTCGGCCCTTTGCCGTGTGTCATCCCCACTCTCTTCAGAAAACAAAATTTGAGGAAATCTGGGAGAAGAGAAAATCTTATATATCCCTTCTGTTGTTTAAACCAGTTTATGCAAGTCATAAACACTTGTGTGTATACAGATGTACATTTTGTTTTACCTTCTTTATGAATAAAAAAAAAAAGTCATTTTTTAATTATTTTTCTCTTTTTTTTGGTTTTGTTTAATTAATATAATGTAAAAAAACAAGTCACCTAACCTATGATGACTGTATAAGCATCTGTTATTCTGTAGCTGTGTCCTTTCGGCGGCCGTATTCGAAGGCCGATTGCGTCACAGAAATGCGTCGAAAGGCTGTCCCAATTCGAAGGCTCCTCTTCAGATGCGGCCGACAAATGCGTCCTCCTTTTCCCGGGCTGTGAAGGATGCACCTGCTTTGCCCAACGTATCCCAAGAAGCCAATTCAATTGAAATGGCGGACTCTTACGAGGAATGTACTTTTAAATGTAAAAGTTTTTGGTTTCGAGTCAATCAAATAGCTAGCGTTATACATGTAAAAAAACAAAACAAAGGGCCCTTGAAACAGATTATCTTTAAAATAATAGGTTAACTTACTTGATGTAAGTTATGCTAGGTAGTTAGCCCGCTAGCAACCTGTTGCTAGGCGACAAGAGCAGCGTTTGGTGATGCAAGGGTAAGGGTAGGAACAGGTGGTGACGCAAACAGGAATTGCTCGGTAGACCAGACCGTCTCATTTCAGTTCAGCTTTAACGGTCTACGCAGGCTACGAATGGCCTATCCTCCATGGACCGCCTCCTTTGAAGGCTGGGACACAGATAGTGACCCCCCCCCTGCCAAAAAAATTGAAAAAAAAGTGGATTTTTTTTTATTACCTGCTGCAGTTCACGCAGTCAATTTCTCCTCTGAAAGACAGTGTCTGGGTCTCAAAGTAGTACTGAGTCTGCTCTGTGATGCAGACCTCTTTAAGCATGGCGTCCGACTGTTCATCGTCCATCTCGGCTGTGGAAGGACACAGAGACAGACACTTTAGATACATACAGAATGTGTCTGACACATGACTTAAAACACTGTTGTGTAAACTTAAGGGTCAGCAAGACAAACTGAACACATAAAAAGTCTGCATGCACCGTCTTAGACCGTCTTATTCCCACGCCTCGTTGAGCTAAATGGTAAATGAGCTGCACTTATAAAGCGCTTTTCCAGTCTTCAGACGACTCAAAGCACTTTTACACAACATGTCTAATTGACTCTCACACATTCACACGCTGATGGCAAAGGCTTCCATGCAAAGTGCCAATGTCCAATCAGGAGCAAACTACATTCATAGCAATTTGGGGTTCAGAGTCTTGCCCAAGGACGCTTTGACATGATTAGATAGACGATCGACTCTACAGCTGAGCCACAGCAGTCATTTGTCTGAAGGAAACATCCACGTCTGTAGCTGCTATATGCTCCACATTTTTCCCAAGCTAACCTCTAAACTTGTCTGCCATTCGATGCTGGGAAGTATGGAATAAAAGGGTTATAGACCGTAAATCCAAAACAATGAGCTGAAAGACATTAAAATGCTCCACGACGCGGAGGGGAACTGTCGAAGTCGTGTAGTTATTCTCTGTGGGATCATCACTACAAACAACTGCTTTCACATTTTACAAAGTCATTTGATTCCTTGTTTATTTGAAAACAATGACTGGTGAAGATTTATGGAGTATTAAACTGGAATTACCGAGATGTGGTTGAATTGCTGCAGTTGCAGTTTACATCCATCATTGTTTCCCACAGTGTGACAGGGTGACTGTAGCCGGGGCGGGGGGAGAGGGATTTGTGTTTGTAAATTGAAAATATTTGAAGAGCATGTTTCCCTACAAACAAAGCAACAGCAAGAGTATGCCTAAATTTAACAGGGGAGGTCGCACCACAACTATTAACAGGAGGGACACTATACCAGAGAACAACCGTCTCACTCTCCCTCTCTGTTTCTCTTCAGTGCCTGTGATTGTCAGAAGAAACGTTCTCAGCTATAACAGCGAACAGGTAGCGAGGGGTAAAAAAAGTTATACAACAGTTAGCTCCAACCAAGTTATCTGATATGCTGATAGAGAACATCACTGGGACTTTTCACTCTGTGTATCACTCCGCCTCAGCCAGGTGTTCTGAATACTGTTAATTAACATCACAGCAGACCGTGTATGTCTACACTGATCAAGCTGGTTCCTCTGAATCACACAACAGACCCTTTTTTTTTACTGGTTGATGATAAATTAAAACAAACAGATAAATGTACATGATAAAAACAGCTGATCTGTGGTGACCTGTAGAGTGCAGGAGAATGTTTGGGTTGCTTGGCAACAACAGTCCAGTTTTAGTTTAGTTGTGGAACTAGTTGAGTTGGCTGATTAATACTTTTTACTACTATTTGCTGCTTGTATAAAAGCAATATCACACTTGAGGTCGTGACACTATATTGAATACCATCACGGCTGTCATTCGGTTGTAGGATAATACAACATCAACATCACTCCCTCTCATGTGATATTGCTTAATTTAATACCCCAGATATAATAAAACAGGCGTTGCTGAGATTTCGCTTTCAAAATAATGGACGAACGTGACCTCAAAGTGACCTTTGACCAGCCTTGAGTCCAAGTGGAACAGTGCCATATTTAAAGACATTCCCTCCAGGCCCGCCTGTGATATTAGGGACTTGAAGCAGCGGCGGTTGAAGGGACAGCTACGGCGTTCCACTTTGCGCACTTCCTGTCTACTACGGGAGAAAGACTGGTTTGCGGTAGCCAGTATAACGTCGGAGTGTAAGCAGGTAATAATACGTTTTTTATCGTATCTGACCCTGTCATTTCGTTTATATTCGATTCTACCTTTAGTAGTTGTATGGATTATTAGTATATTTGTTAAGGATACCCGCTAATTTGACCGTTTTTCCTGTTTGTTATAGCTGTCAGGTTTTCGCAAAAAGCAGAAGTGGCCACTGTTACAAATCGTTGCTTAGTGACATTAGATTTCGACCAATACGGCAACCCGTTGGAATGTTTCACAGACACTCCAGCCGTCGCTGCTAAAAGTCCCTATTACGAAAACAATGGCCATAAAATGTGTTTCTAGGACATTAGGATATCACAGTAAGACCTTTGACCTTTTGGGTAAGAAGTTCCATCTGTTCATTTAATCCTAAATGGTATTTGTATTATTTTAAGCCATTTTGCCATTAAACCATTTTGCCTTTTATTGATAGGACACCTGAGGAGAGACAGGAAATGTTGGGAGTAGATATTGGGGGAGGACATGCAGCGAAGGGCTGAGGGCGAAAGTCAAACCTGCGGCCGCTGCATCGAGGACTGTAGCCTCTCTACCCACTGAGCTAAACCAGCATCACCCTAGTTTGTGCAAACTACATTTGTGTGAAAGTGTATCAGCAGCTCCTTATACAATGCCAGTTCAAGGCTGGATTATTATGTTACATTCTGTCTGCTATGTAAAACGCACGGAGGTGGAATGGTGGATCAAAGTCGTTCGGAGTCTGAGCCGGCATCGGAGGTAGTAAGAGAGGCGTAACAGAAATGAAACGGCGTCTGTGTAAACAGTGGAGCCAGCAGGGTGTGTGTATTTGTTTACACCTATGTAGCGCTATCTAAAAGCACACACTGAAACGGCTTTACGCCGGCGTTGCTTGATCCATTGTAG
Source organism: Semicossyphus pulcher (assembly GCF_022749685.1). Classification (NCBI taxonomy): domain Eukaryota; kingdom Metazoa; phylum Chordata; class Actinopteri; order Labriformes; family Labridae; genus Semicossyphus; species Semicossyphus pulcher. The sequence goes on from NW_027211694.1 coordinate 8,177,176, forward strand.
AATGACAAAGGCTGCATGACAACAGAGTTTCGCTACAGCACTGAGGCGGAACCGCAGTGTAAAAAGGGCTTTAGTTAGCATGTGAATTATTAAGGCCTAAAAAGTGACCCTGACCTTTGACCACTTAATTCTGAACAGTGATTTCTTGAGTAAAAGTAGCGTTTTTGCTCATTTTGAATTTATATTTAATATATTTCCTCCCAGAATTCCTGAGAAATTGTGTTTGTGAGATACAGATGAACCTCCTCCTGCTATCGTCGTCACGGAGACGTAGAAATCTCCCTCTGTTAAAGCCATAGATCTTTACTAGCTTGGATAAGGCTGACACAACGTTACACATCAGCCACTACAATGAGTAAACCATGCTACTTTACTCTGAATCTAAATGTAGAAAGCACTAAGCTACAGCTGTCTGTCTGACTCGGACTGTACGTCCAGGTGCAAGAGAGAGCGCGCTGGATTTCTCTTCTGGGGGATGTTGGGACTCTGGGTTCTTAAAAATCACATACCGTAAATCCCCTTTTGACCAAGCAAAAATGTGAAACTGACAAACAAGATAAACAGACAAAAGACTGAATCCTTAAAGTGAAGTAATAATCAAAAGGCGCTTCGGGCTTGTGCCCAAATTTAAAAGCACATTTTCCCGATTACTCTTAGCTTGCTTTTATTTGCGCATATTTTGACAACACTTTCCCCGAAACTGTGCCGTCACCCTGACAACATGGATGTGAACAACGGGAAATCTGTGCTTTTCATTAGGATTACATTCTTCTGTCTATTAGGTCAGCTGCCCCTGATCTCGACAGAAATTGCAGAGACGTAAATCTCAAAAGCAGGGAAATTGAATAACTTGACGTGATTTGGATGAGCTGATTCTTTAACAAGGATCATCTTAATCAGTTTAAAGTATAATAAAAGCCAGAGCTGTTATTTTGGGTTGTTTTGAATCTGCTGGTAATCTCTATAATCTAATAACATATTTGTACCAACACGAAATATATATCACAAACACAGCTCCAGATTTGTTCTGGGTCAGGTGTGCGGCATCTGAAGATGGATGAGCGTTCAACAGCTCCTACCACGAAGTATGTTCTTGGCTTGCGGTGAGAGTTGCGCTCGGATTTCAAGATGAAGAAACAGTTTGAAAATAGTGTGTTTAATATCTTTTAATGGCCTGTCAAAGTAACTAAAAACCACCGTTTTATTTCCCTAATGAGGCCATTTGTCCAGAGCTAGCTTAACGTTACAAAAACCTTTATTGAAAGCTTAAAGCTTATTCTGTTCTTTGTATCAAATTGACAGGAACTCACCTGCGTCCAGGACCCTTGGGAACGTGATGCTGACCAGTAACTGTTGCAGAATTGACCTAAGGGCAAAAACAAATCCCAAGGATGATAAAGAAAAATGTCCGGATTCAGTGGAACATAACGTACAATAAATATTCTGTGTAAATGCTAATGCATCGATAAATCAAGGGAGGATTTTTTGGAATGCCGACTGTCCTGGGAACAATTCAGCTGTTAAACAGATGCTATGTGTCCATTTTGTAGGAAGAAATCCTGGCCTGCTTTCCATTAGGATCCCAGTTTAAGGACTTACATTTCTGGATTTTATAGTATATATTTTGTTAGTAATCATTTGAAGACAAAGCCAACCGTACTGTATAAAAGCTCTGATAAACGGACTCACCAGGCTGCAGCTGTCGCCCACCATCCTAGATGCAGCATATCTGCGATTGTGGGCTGAGAGGGACAAAGAAATGTGAATTAACACAAGAAAGAGACCTCATCCTGCTTGTGTTTACAGTGGCTGCAGACTGTCCAGTTTGACCGGGCGAAAAGGTCCACGCACGGATTTTATTTCCCCCCCCTTTTCAGAGGAAATTAGAACACAATCCGTCTTAACAGATGCAGGCATAAATATGTAAACAAAGAGCCAGTGAGAAAACAAAGCAGCACACGGTTCGAATCAAAGGCCCAACATGCTGCTTTGATTAGGGTTAGCATGCGAGGGCCTTGTTTTGGTGAATCACTGCAGTATCCTTTCTCTTCAGTTGCCGGTGTGTCGAGTCATCAAGGAGTCTTAACTGACCGTGTTCGAGGCATCGCCGGCTGCTGGCTGCGTCTTTGATCAGGCCATATCTACACCTTTCATCTCATGATGGTCACACTGGGGAGTTGTAAACATTTGTGATCCAAGTCGGGAAACTATAAGGCTCCAATTGTCTGCCAGTTAGGGGAATTTTGCCTCACCTAAAAATAGAGCCCACCTCTACTTACAGACCTTCCAGCATCTAACAGAAATTCATCAGCATTAGTGAAATGTCTGCAGACGTGACTTGTACGTGATGAAAAACAGCGCCTCTTTCTACATCACTTGCTGTGTTAGCCAAGCACGCTAGACCACCTAATCCTGTTACTGTTACTGCAACTCCCACTCTAACGCTTTCACCATACCCTCTGCTTCCCTTCTCATCTGCTCCATCCAGATTTATGGCTCCCTGGTGTGTGAGGGTTTGTGTGTGAGTGTGTGTGCGCGCACAAGTGTCTTGACCATTTGGAAGTGTGCGAGAAAGCAGGTTTGGCTACAGGAGGATGCATGTGTCCTTGCATCTGTTCGTGTGCTCATGCAGAAAAATATATACGGACATCAAAATGTGCGAACATGTAAGTGTAGGCGTGCACATGTGCGTGGGTGGCTGTGTGTGTGTGTGTGTATTTCAGCATGGTAGGTTGTGTGTGAATGGTCTCTGGTTTATGTAAATCACCACGTAGACGGATCGCAGGCCTGCATCCGTCTTGCTCTCTCTCTTGGGGTCACAGAGCGACTGGTAGTCGAAGGTCTTCTTAAAGGTGAACAGGGATGAGTTGACAAGGTTTCTCATAAGGATGGGGTCAATGGCACCAAAGAAATGGCCGATCTGGGGACAGGGAGAAGAAAAGTTTCAATATAAGAAATCTGTTAAGTGATCATATACAGGACCTTTTAAAATAATAAAAGTCTTACGATTAGACTCTGACACAAGCCCGCAGATCTGGCTCATAATAATATCATTATGTGCTTTTGTGATTCTCATTTCAGGACCGCAGAAGATCCAGGAACCTCTTTGACCTTCTCCTATTTAGCCCACAAATATATGGGATCAACACGCTGGGCACAAGTACAAAAGGTCATACATTTTTAGTCAGAGCTTACCAGTTCAGAGGGATAGCCTTCGCCCATTTATCCACTTTCCATGTAAGCTAGCAATGCATACAAATGTATTGTGACCTCTACAATTAATACACCTCTATCTTCACATTCTATTAAAACTAAGCCAGTTAATGAGACTGATGGTTTGTAAACCATAGAGGTGCAACAGTCAACCATGTAGCTATAACATTGTTGGGGTATTTGGTGATAGCTGGCAAAATAAAGTTACTGCAGCAGAGGTCATGTAGTTTAACACGTAGCTCTTCACATAGCTTGTCATGTGGCTAACAAGGTAGCCTACGTGACAAGCTACATGATAAGCTACGTGACAAACCATGTGACAAGCTACGTGACAAGCTATATGATAAGCTACGTGACAAGCTATGTGATAAGCTACGTGACAAACCAAATGACAAGCTAAGTGACAAGCTACGTGACAAGCTATGTGACAAACCATGTGATAAGCTACGTGACAAGCTACGTGATAAGCTATGTGATAAGCTACGTGACAAACCATGTGACAAGCTACGTGACAAGCTACGTGATAAGCTACGTGACAAACCATGTGATAAGCTACATGACAAACCAAACGACAAGCTACGTGACAAGCTATGTGGCAAGCTACGTGTTAAGCTACGTGACGAGCCACGTGATAAGCTAAGTGATAAGCTACGTGAGAAGCTACGTGATAAGCTACTTCACAAAAAAACATGCCAAGCTACATGAAAAACTATGTGAGAAGCTACGTGATAAGCTACATGACAAACCATGTGACATGCTATGTGAAAAGCTATGTGATAAGCTACGTGACAAACCATGTGACAAGCTACGTGACAAGCTACGTGATAAGCTACTTGACAAACCGTGTGACAAGCTATGTGAAAAGCTATGTGATAAGCTACGTGAAAAGCTACGTGACAAGCTATGTGATAAACTATGTGATAAGCTATGTGACAAGCTACATGATAAGCTACGTGACAAACCAAATGACAAGCTAAGTGACGAGCCACGTGATAAGCTAAGTGATAAGCTACGTGAGAAGCTACGTGATAAGCTACTTCACAAAAAAACATGACAAGCTACATGAAAAACTATGTGAGAAGCTACGTGATAAGCTACATGACAAACCATGTGACATGCTATGTGAAAAGCTATGTGATAAGCTACGTGACAAACCATGTGACAAGCTACGTGACAAGCTACATGATAAGCTACGTGGCAAACCATGTGATAAGCTACATGACAAACCAAACGACAAGCTACGTGACAAGCTATGTGATAAGCTACATGACAAACCAAATGACAAGCTAGGTGACAAGCCACGTAATAAGCTAAGTGATAAGCTACGTGACAAGCTACGTGATAAGCTACTTCACAAACCACATGACAAGCTACATGAAAAGCTATGTGAGAAGCTACGTGATAAGCTACGTGACAAGCTACGTGATAAGCTATGTGAAGAGCTACGTGTAGTTTTGTCAAAGTTACAGTTAATAATCTTACAAAAGTCACAAATAAATACATATAAACAACAAAAGTTGTGTTTGACATAGAAAAGTAGTATTAAAAAGAAGATGCGTCTTCCATTCATTCGCTTTGATGACAAATGCACGCGTTGGCAAGAGCCACATCTTTACGACACTGGGTAAATGGACTGCACCCTTTCACGCACTGCTGACAAAGGCCTGGATCTATGCACATTCATACCCGATGCCTTTGGGAGCAATATTGGGTTCAGTGTCTTGCCCAAAGCAGTCAGGGATCGAACCCCCCAACCTTCCAATTGAGAAACAAGTGACTCTACCACTGAGCCACAGCCAATGCCCAGCCTTAATGTGCAGAAAGCGTTCACAGTGAATTAACACACACACCCACACACTGTAAATCACAGTCAAACCAGGATGATGGACTTCGGTATAATCTGATTAACACAGTCCACCAGGCAGCCATAAATTTCTTCTAAGAGGAAGCAGTTTGTCTCAGCATCTCAGAGGTGTGACGCGACGGCGTGCAAGCGAGTGTTTAAGTGCTCGTGTATCCAAGAGGGGGTATGTACAGTACTCATCTGTGTGTCTGCGTGCTAAAAGACGGACATGTGGTGTGTGTGAGGAAATGCAAACAATCCTTTAGTTTCCTTCCACTTCAACAAATCCATTTCTCTTCAGCGTAACAGCCAAAGGATATATAAATCTTCCAATCTATGAGGTAAAACGAGCCTTCATTCCTGTCCCTGTGCAATAACACAAATAATGAATTAACAGCTACAGCCCTGCTGGCTGCAGATTCCCCGAGGGTTACGGAGTAAGAAAAGGAACGAGTTACAGAGAGAGAGACACAAAGCGGGAGAGAAAGCGAGAAGCTTTCAGGGAGAGACTTTGCTCCTGTAAGAAATATGATTGAGGGCACACAGCCTTCTCTAAACAAAGCCTCAGGCCGCCGGGTTTTAGTGCCGCTGCCAAACTTCAGAGGGCGACTGATTTATCCAGCGCACACCCAGCCCTGATTAGCAAGGAGCCGAGGCCGCTTTAAAAAAAACGGCTACTCAGACGACAGCAGGGGCCTGCTCTTAGCATTTAGCACAGGGCAATGGGGAGCGGGGAAAATGTGTGTGCTTACTGTATGTGTTAAAAGATACCCACCTTCTCAATATCATCTTCTTGATTGGTCATCACCAGGAAGCCGCCATCATCCAGAATGACACAGTCTACATTCTGGAATCACATAGAGATTACACCAGTGTTGCGATGCTCATGGCTCTTATCCATAAAGAATAGCAGAAAATTGTACAATCGCACCACTTACCTTATCGTTTCGCAGACAGCCACAGATCTCATCGTTGCACTGAAAATGAAGTAGAGCAGACTAAGTGTGTGTCCTTTGCGCATAGGTGTAACGCAGAGAAAATCTACTCACATTCAGCTTCTGTGTCGTATTGATGAAGCTCGCCATCCAGGCATTAATGTCCAACTTCACACCAACCACTGGGATCAAACACAAAAGCCAGACATCCTAGATCATGTTGGACCTCTGTATCAACTTTACTCTTTGAACTTAGAAAATCCAAACTTGGCCAAGGATCACAGGAGACCAGACAACTTGATGTGTGTCTTGTGTGTGTGTGTGTTTGTGTGTATATGTCAGAGAGAGCGGGAGAAATAGACAAACGAGGAGAAACAGTCTGTAAAAAGAGTTGTGTGTGTGTGTATGAGGGTTGCAAATGTAGGTGTGTAAATCAGACACAGGGCTGTTAGTATGAGTTTGTTTAGATGAAGGTGCTAGAGTAAGAAAGACAACTTGAGAAATTAGGAGTATAAAGGTGTAAAACAAGCCCCCCTCTCTCTCTTTGTTATTTAGTGTGTTTCCTTACCAGCCGGTTTGAGTGTGATACCATCTACGTTGAGGTCTACTGCTCTGCTCACCAAAAGTGATTCACTTGCTGCGAGAAGAAGAATAATGACACACTTTATGTATTTGCACACACACAGACACAGAACAGGCCCGAACTCTTTGTTAGATTTACTCACTGTTCTCTTTTCTAACGTAGGGTGTGAAGATGTACAGATCATTGTCTAAGCTGCGCTTATAGAAACTCGACTCATACGTCTCTGCTTCTTCAGTCCATTCCAGCCCAGCACTGTTGAATACAATTACACAAAACAAAACATAACACAAAAACACACAGACATTGCCATTATCAAATCTTTCCTCAAGAAAAATGCCACAATCAAGATCTCTTTAGTGTAATTTGCAATCTCTATTTCTAATACAGTCTGATTCACTGATTAATTCAGTAGAATGAAAATGTTGACCTTATGTCTTACTTGAGAAACTTTACACCCAGACTCTTTACAATCTGGGGATTTATTCTGGGATATTCGTCTCTCCTCTGGAGTACCTCAAAGAATTGTATTGGGTCCTTTGAACTTTCCCTTTATAATCTAATACTTGGCATTTACCATCAATACCACTGGCATCTCTTCTCCGGGGTTCCTCAGGGAACTATATTGGGTCCTTTGAACTTTCCCTTTATAAGCTATCATTTGGCGTTAACCACTGACATCTCTCCTTTGGGGTACCTCAGGGCACTATATTGGGTCCTTTGAACATTCCCTTTATAATCTATTACTTGGCATTTACCATCAATACCACTGGCATCTCGTCTTTGGGGTACCTCAGGGCACTTTATTGGGTCCTTTGAACTTTCCCTTTATGAGCTACTATTTGGCATTAACCTTTGTGAATTATGCTAAAATATATTTTTATGCAGACGATACCATTATATACCTGTGTTTGAAGGTATATCAGTTTAATTCTCTGAGTTTGAGCTCTTCTTATATGCTGGTAATCCGATTAACAAGATCATACAGCTTCTCTCAAGTTGCATATGTCTACATTGTCGAATTCCGTCTCCTACCTTTACATCTGAATTTTGTTTCCAAAACCTTGAACTTCAAAGCATCCCATACTTTCAAATATTTAGGATACGTAAGATGACATTGTTTGGAACAATGAGATAAGCAAAACCTAAAATGGATAGGATTTTTGTGCCCTTTTCACAAATTAACTACAACACTGGTCAGTGTACTGGACTATACTTGGAAAGAGGGATGCAAGAACGAAGAAGAAGCTTTCAGTTTACCAGTCAATCTATATTCTGACCAACACCTATGGTCATGACGTTTGGGTGGTGACTGGGAAGAATCTTGTGGAAACTGGAATTATCCTTAAGATTGAGTTTAACTAGCTGACGAGGGTAAAACCAATGCTCCATAACATTTAAAGGAACTATTACAAGGATGCTCCTTGTGAGTCACATTCCATTCCACTAGGATACTTCATGACAGGTCCAAGATTGCTGGAGGAATTCTATGTTCAGGGCGTTAGGGAAAGTCGTAACTTGAAGGAGCTGGGGATATAGACATAAGGGCTTATGGCAACCTTTACTTAGCCTGCTACAACCATTACTCAAACTCTGGCACGTGACAACTGATGGATGGATGGATGGATGGACGTTCAAAACCCTTTTATATGGGGAATATAAAGCGTCCATGGATAAACTGCAGCTTGCTTAGCAAAGCACATTGTTATTCTTTATCAGATAATCCCAAACATATTTACTCATTTCATTGCTCTTAAATCCAATTTCCTTCCACATGAACTTGATAAGTACCTCTTGGGGTAGACCCGTGTGATCCCTCCGTCGGTGGCAACAAATCTGGCCAAGACACCATTCCTGACAAGTAGAGAAGATAATGCTATAAAACATACAGTTACAAACTGGAATGTGCTTTATGTCTGCATGACATTTACGAGTGATGCTGAAATACCTGAAACATCTGTATTTAATTTTTCATAGACATAGACATTCATTACCAAATACCAAGTATTGAATAATTGACGCCACATTGCAGTTTGTTTGCTGGATCACAAAAAAGCATTGATGACAAGTGGGTAAGAAATTGAGGCTTTACTTACTGCAACTCATTATCTTTCCAATTCTTTATCAGTTCTGAGGTGATGCCAGCATCCAGGAGCAATCGGTTCACCAGTTCCACATTACCTAAAGCGCAAAACATCCCATGAGTCTCAAAATGTTAGCCTTGAATAGCATTTGTGTATCTGCTCATTAATCAGACGCCATCAAGGTAAATGATTAAGAATTCAAGTCTTTGATCAGCTTTGAAGTTTTTCATCTTTAAAAATGGGGATACCCTATTTGTTGTTTCAGGCTTGGCTGGGAAAGACTGAGTAACAGGAATCAGCTGGAATATGTGGGATAGAATCCTGAGGAGCATTAATTGCCAAAAGGGAATGCATAATAATGTGAACGAGTAGAGAGATGGAACAAAAGGTAACCCAGTAGAAAGAAAAACATCATATGTTCCACAGAGTTGACATCGCATGGAAGCTTCCAAAACGAATTGCAAATTGATTGCAGCATGTGAGTAAGCTGGAGTTGATATACTAAGACGCACATAAGAGAAACTTTAAAGTAACAAAACAGGAACTATCTGACAGGCAATATTGATGATTTTTAGATTGAAGGTAGGTCTGCGAAAAAGGTTTATATGTCTGTTGAAATAAGACCAATGAAATGACCAATGAAATGCAACCAAGGTGTAGCGGCGCAGGTTGGTTGGTAAAGGTGTTACAAATTATTTCCGAGATGTCCGACAAGACCACATGACAAACATAAACAGGGATAAAAGCCGTTCGCCCATTCATTGGCCGTTCCCGCCACTTTGAACTCTCCGACAACCTGCTTCAGTCCATTAACATCGAGACTCGTCGTGTACCCCCTCCACCACCTCTTCCCCACCTTTATGACACACCACACACATCAGAGAAAACAGCTGGTGTAACACTTTATTTCCCCCCCCATTCCACCTTCCCTCTTTGAGCGGTGGTTTTCATTAGGGATACTTTATTGAAGGCAGCCCAGGAATTCCTAATGTACTTCAACTTCTGCGCCACTGCAGTGGCTTAAAGCGTGTAGCGATACTCGAGCCGCCAGCAGTCCACATGGGCCTTACTCTCCATCTCCCTCCGAACTCCCAGTGGACTCCATTAAACTAGCAGCTAATAATGGTGTAAGTAATAATTCAATTGGGTGAAAAGTTTTATTGGATTGATTATGTTGGGTTATAAGTTCTAAAACTCAAATAGTCAAGCTTATATAAACACCTGGGGACCTTTTGTTTGACTCATTGGGTATAAATGCATATCAATGAGCGTATGCACCAATGGCATTGATGCTAATGCGTTGGTCAGATGTTTGGGAGAAGGTCCATTGGCCCCTGATTTGTGTTTTATTGCTCCACTCGTGCTCCTGGCTTGACGTGTCCTGCTCTTTCTCACAAACACACAGTAATTGGATGAGGTCGAGCGGGTATAGGTGGGGTGTGGAAGGCATATTACTGGGCGAATATTGTGTGTGTGTGCGAGCGCGTGTGTCACATCTAAGCCGCCGTGCCTCACACATGTGCACTCAGGCGTGTGATGGTCAGACTTTTAGAGTTAGCATCAAATGGGTAACACGAACACAGGGGTTCCACATCACAAAGCTTTGCCTGGTCATGCACACCCGAAACCAGCCAGCCAGACCTGCGCTGCACTGGAAAAGAGAGACCTCTGGGAATTGTTTTCCATTGGCGCTCTTCCATTAAATGTTCAACGCACACCTTAATGCCAGGCCAGATGGCCGAGATTCATTCACATATACATACTAGGGCAAATACTGTTTGGCTTAGCAGCTCTTTGAGATGTAAATTGGAATCTGTGAGGAGTATGATGCCCACGTGTGCTACAGACAGCACAGTTAGATCCAATATAAAGCTTTGACTCTGAAGGAGAATGTAACATTTGCTGGCACCAGGTGCATGAGGGGTGGAGAGAGGTATTTTCAACTTGTTGTGATACTCACACATGGGATTGTTTGGCGTCTTTATGTCAATGTAATCGTTGAACTCCATGAGGAACTCGGTGTTGTTTGCGTTCTTGTCCGGTGGCTTTAGGTCCTTACAGTACGCCCTGTGGGAAACATGAATCAGAAGGTTGAAAATGATTACAAACATGTCTTTATGGTTAGAAAATATCACCCAAATAAACTTGCCTTACCTTGGTGCAATGAATGTATAGCCATATTCATCAAACTTGTCCACCAGCAGGCTTTCAGAAACTAGTGAAAGGTTTAAATTAAACAGAAATAATCATTATATGCAGATGAGATACTGCTCTACTAGGGCAGAATGTAACACCTGTTTATTATATAACAGTGCACTAATAAGAGAGAATTCCTTCAGGGACATACTGTAGGAAAAGCACCAAATAGCACCACATATTTAACATTGCCATCCTTCCTTTTTAAAAACCTGATTAATCCTTATTTATTTATACATTAGCGAACAAATGCGGAAAGTTTGAAAGGTAGGACCGAGAAAATAGGAAAATTGAGGATAAATGAACAGTTTACACTGCTTAGGAATGTAAAACTGTAAAGAATAAAGGCATACAGAAGGAGGATCACAATAGACTTTGCCAGACATGCCGGGCAAAGGATCGACAAGGCTCAAGAACAGGAGGAGAGAGATGAAAGGAAAAAAGGAAAAAAATACTTGCCATTTTCCCCTGGAGTGGAAAAAAATCCCCGCAGAGAGAAAGTGAGCGAACGAGAGAATCATCCCCCAGGGAGGAAAAGACGAGAGGGAAAAGAGAGGGAAGAAAAAGACAGGGTAAAACCACAGGGGTCAAAGGTGACACAATATTTTATTCACAGAGCAAGTCCTGAATAGAAATATTGCATTCCCAACAAAAGGTTTCAGGCCTTTGGATGGAAATGGAGACGATGCTGATGGAGAACACAACGAGAGGCTTCAAATGTGGTCAGAAGTTACGATCTAGATGTGTCTGTAGCGCAAGTATTAGCATTCTCCTGGCGATACAGTTAATCTGTGGTGTTACGGCGCACAGAGCTGAATATTAACCACAGCTTACAACCTTCACGTTCCTTTGACGTTCTCCAAAGCATGCCGTGTCGACAGCAGATTATACTATACAGCTATATTTCTCATGACGACATGGGCTTCTCCTTCTCCTGTGTGGTGGTCATGATTGTGAAATAATTGCACCCATGTGCTTTTTCTTTGATATTCGGTCAGCACTTACTTATCCAACAAAATATCTAGTAATGATGGATAGCAGGGAGATTTACGGAGTGACGACTGCTTATTTTTGACGCGCTCTCGCACGCCTTTTCACGCTCAGGATGACATTTTTGCCAGTTGTGTGAATATTTTGTGTAGCACTGAATAAATATGGTGTCTAACAGGTGTCTGAATGGATTTCAACATGAATCAGTATCACACATACATTCATGCAAGACATAAACCAGCAGCGACATAACAAATGCATTACAAATAGATGTGTGATTTGGGGACATGATATGTCTTAAAGGGCCAGTTCACCCATTTTCAGCCTCAGTCCTATCATGCTATTACGGGGAGCTAATGCCGTAATGGTAGGAAAAAAAAAGCAAGTTCGTTCTGTGCCTTTGGAGGACGCTATCCGCTTCTCCAATGGGCCCTGGAAAACCTCCATCAGGCTACGTAAAAGTCTCGGAGCTCCCTAAACTACACTTCCTCAATTTAGGACGCCCGCCTCTGATGTCATGTCTTGAAATGTAGCGTGCAGACCTGAAGATTTTTTAAGACGATCCACCGGTATATTCTCGTCGTAGTAGTATTTCACTTCAGCGTCTCTCGCTGGGCCGTTCCTTTCAGAGGGAGGGGCGCAATGCATGCTGGGTGTTGTAGGAATGTACAATGGGGCGAAACCATGAGCTGTTCGTACAACTTTCTCCACAGCTATGGCGCCAACTTTAAATATTATTGCTTCTATCAGAGAACACCAGCTTTGACTGACAGTGACTTTTTCCAGGGGTGAACTGCTCCTTTAAGTTCACGTATGTTTTCAAAACAACATTTATAATCACTCTTTACAGTACAAGTGCAAGTACAAGTTTGAAGTACAGACACAGATAAGGCTCAACAGGAGAGATCAGAGGAGAGTTTTCATTCAATGACCACAAACGAGACAAAGTGATGACAAAGCACACGGATGGACAAACAGGAGAGATGCAGCGTTGTGTGTTAAGAGCGGTCCTGTCTTTCATTAGGAGTTATTTAACAAGGTTGTAAAATGCAAAGTGACTCAAAGAGGAGAAAACTAAAGACAACAAAAAAGAAAGGCACCAACTCATGTTTTGGGCACAGACTCACAGCTTTCTCCTTTATGGGATCACCTTAAAATAATGCAAACATCCTGTCGTCTGTTCTTTCGGGCTACAATGGTCCGGTGCCAAAACCACATCTGAGGGCCGTTTTGAACAGGTGGGGGTCGAGTACGTACATGCGCACGCAGACACACACATGCACACACCATCTGCGACACGCTGTGTGGGCGCGCGTTGCATGCGAAGCGCTGCTTCTGAGCGCAGACGCCGGCTTGATTCAGTGTTGCAGAATTGTCATTATTAATCAGAAGCTGTTAGGAGAAGGAAAACAGATAAGGAAAACAAAAGGCTTCTGTGTGTACGAGTGTGAAACACCGTTAACATCAGAAGTGTTAGAGTGAGAAAACGGGGGTTATGAGGTTAAGCACAGGAGGAAAAAATATTGTTTTACTAGATAAATGATTTACTTTTAGGATTAGGACTTAGTTTGAGTATATGGTTACAGTTAGGGTTGTTTGGCAGTGTTGTTGTTATGGCAACAGTTAAGGTAAGGCTACAGAGATTGAATGCAAGTCAAGGCAATGTTCTGTGCTGGCTTAGTTTTCATCCAATAAACACACATGGGAAGCAACGTACAGACTATACAATGTGTGTATTCTAAGAAAAACATTAATTAGAACCACATTCACACAGTGGCCTCTCTTCTCTGACGTCTCTCTCAGGGTGGGAAGCTAACATACAGTAATAATGTTCTACCTCGTGTTCCAGGTGGTGATTTGTATAAATGATTGGAATCTGATGAATCTTTTTAATTTGAAAGCTACCAGATTGGTTAGCAACTGAAAAGACAACATATAAGCTGTGTCCCAATTCAGGGGCTGCATCCTCCAGAGGATTTATTTGAAGGCCGATTGCATCACAGTGGTGGGTCTGTCCTATTTTGAAGGGTCCTTCAGATGCGGCGGACAAATGCGTCCTTTCTTTCCCGGGCCACGAAGGATCCATCTGGTGCATCCTTCGCAGCCCTCCGTATCCCAAGATTCATTGCATGCCAATTCAAACCAGATGGTGGACTTTTCAGCGGCCGAGAAATACACTTTTAAATGTAAAAGTTATTGGTTTCAACTCTAGCTAGCAATACATATGTTAAAAATCACGAAAGAGGCCCTGAAACAAAAGTTAAGCTACATGACGTTATGCTAGTTAGTTAGCCTGCTAGCTACCTGTTGCTAGGTGACAGGAGCCGCGTTTGGTGATGCAAGGTCAAGGGCAGGAACAGCAAATATGAACTACGCTGTAGACCAGACCGTCTCATTTCAGTTCGGCCTTAGCGTCTACACAGGCTAAAAAACTTATTAAATGCATTAAATGCTGTCAGAAGGCAGCTAATGTTAGCATTCAGCCTTCTCTTAGCTTACATTACCGTTAGCTAGCGGGTTGTTGAATGCTAAAAATACCGTTTGATAGTGTAACACGGAATGATGGGAAAGACTACGCTAACAGTAATGCTAACGGTAATGTTAGCTGGGTAATGTTGGAGGAAAAATGGCCGCCGTGTGAATATGGGGAATTAAGCAGCCATTGGATGCTAATAAAGTGGAATTCAATGTTAAAATCAACTTAACACCTGTATATCGTCAACTTTTTAACATGATAAAATACCTTACCTTTTTTTTTTTCACTTGTTTATCCTGTGGTCTCATTTCTCACAACGTTGCTCGTGCATTTAGCTGCCAAGCTAACACTTACAGCTTAGATATTGGATTGGAACACTCTTAAAAGCACCCCCAAGGAGCGTTATCAAAACAGGTCCCTGCTCTGAAACTGCACTTAATTACGCTCTGCTAGGAAATATACAGGCGATGAAATGTACACACACTGATGGATTACTGGTGTCACGCAAGATTAAGACTCTGCCAGCGGATTTTCACAGCTTTATGGAAGAGATTGCTGGATAAAGGTGGGAAACTAAGATGTGATATGTATTGGAATATGAAGTTAAACTGTAAGTATGGCTGGTTTGCACACAAATACCAGAATGTTCTTTATAGCTCTATTTTGGACATTGAGGGGGGGGCAGGCAGGTTGGCATGCACACAGACAAAGAGACAGCCTTCATCTTAACTGCATTGAACACACACACACTCATACACACACTATAAAACGGTTCTTTGAGAAACACTATGAGTCAATGACATCTTTTACTAGTGGAAACAGACAGAGCTCAAAACAGATATGAGACGCAGCGCCACACATGTGGAACATCTAATCCACTGTCCAATCGGCTTAAGGATGCACATACGCAGATTTACAGACACTTGTAGACACACGCGGAGTGAGATTTAGTTGGAAATTAATTCACGAGCCCTAAATGTGTGAAAGACGACACTGGAGCCGCTCGTCCTGCTGTCTGGCAGCAAAAATTTCAAACAGTACCACAACTGAGAGTGTGTGTTGCCGTAGTGGCACAAGAGGCCAGGGCACGCAGGGGAGGGGGGTGTGTGTGTGTATGAATACGTGCGTGGGGCACTGTAAGTGATGGATAGGAACCGTTAGCTGAGGCTTTCTCAGCCTTACATGGAGAGAAATAATGTTAGAAGACATTAAGCAACATTCGTCTGTGTAAATAAAAGGTAAATTTTACCGAGTGGAAAATCTAAAAATGGCACAGGAGCTGATTTAGATGGCACTTACATTTTGCCTGAGTGATTGTGTCGCTGATTGTCGTCCGGATGTAATGCATACTGTACTCAGGGAGGACCAGGGCCAGGCTGGAGCAGAAACACACACAGAAACAAACCATTTGAGCGTCTTCTCTGCATACTTCCTTTGGCTTTACATCTGTTTTAATTGGAAAATTATGATTTTTTTGTAATTATTTTTCTTTGTTGCATTCCGTTGTTGAAATAAATTAGCATTTCATTAACTGCTTGCACACAATCTTGCTCAACCGGCCCTTTTTTTCCCCATGCAAAAACATGTTTTGAGAAAGAAAGCGCCGTAGCAGATCTTTCAGTGAGTCCTGCCGAGCGTTTCGTAGCAGCAGGCTGGCCCCTCACGGCTTCACCTAGAGCCGTCGAAACTGCGCCTGGACTCTCTCCTGAACTTAAGACCGCCGTGCAGGTCAGTATAAATGCGAACAACAAGTAGTTTTATGCAATTACGAGAAGCATTTTGCAACTTTTTCTCGGTGCAAAACATCTGGAGTTCCTCTTCTTCTGGAGTAAATAAAGCACTTGTAATCATTCATGAGAGGATGTTTACCTGTAATCTGTTCCCTTCACCGGTGCAAAGGTGTACGTCCTCTGACCTAAATCAATGTAGCGCTTTGAGGACAGAACAGTTAGGGCAGAACATTAGTGAAACACATATCAAAAGAAAATGTGTTAATAATTGTCATATCCTTTCATTAGGAAACTACCTCATCCTGGGATTTCACTAATGTAGACATTGTGTAATTCCCCGTCTGACCGTCGATCATTTTTCTTCTTAACTGTGGACCAAATAATCAAAAACAAATTAGTTAATTAAAAAAGGAAACGAATAATCCAACGTCCAATAATCAGACGTAACCACACAATTGATCCTGACGTGACCCGGTAGAGTCACACAGGTGGAGCAATCGATTTTTCCAAACCTCCACTTTGATCTCATTCTCCAGCTCTGCATCCAGGAAGTCCAGGGTAACAGGTTCATGAAACTTGGCGGTCTGCACAGAAATGCAAAGCAATCAGCCCCGTGGTACACACTGCAATTTATAATCCGGGGGCTTTGAGTACAAAAGAGCCAAATCGAGCAGTAAACATCAGTTGTTGATCTTCTGCTTCCAAAAGAGATTGCGATACATACATTTTTGTTGCCTCGAATGGGGAACATATTATGGTCTAATTTGTCTGTCAACACCGACTTTTGAATAATCATCTGTGACCAATGTGTGCATGCATAATTTACAAGAAGAGTGCATTTCTCAAAGGCCAATGAAAAACATCTTGCCATGTTTCAACAAACAACACCCTGAACAATCGGAACATTTTACAATAAGGACTTAAAAGTCAGCCAAATGACACAAACAAAGTCGGCGTTGTAACACAAAGATATTGAATCTTACTTCAAACGGCATTCTAAGGCCTTGTTCACACCTGCAGTTAACATGCGTCCCGATCACAAGAGCACAGCTTTAAATACAGGTGTAAGCACACCCAAGAAGCATTGAGGACCCGCTAAGATCTGATCACTCACTCAGAGGTAATCTGGGGTGCATATGGCCACATTCTTTCAGCAGTGTGTATGCTAATTTGTCCTGGACCACATTAAAGGACCGCCTCCTCTCTGTGTCCAAGGCGGTGATGGTTTTGGGATGCGGACCGCTGGCCTGTCGTCGTTGCCTGATTTGAAACCTGAGGTTGCGTCTTATTGGTTGTATTCTATTTCTTGTGAATGAAGCGTACAGAGCGTACATGCATTTTATTTGATAGTATGGGAACGGGAGGGAAGAGGAAGAGACAAGGACTCGGATGCAGTTAATTAGAGCTTATAAAATCACAAATACAACCGAATACTAAGGTTGTATCGGTGATGTGTGTGGCTGTGTGGATGTGTGAGCCATTAACAGGTTCATAACAGACCCACACATGCTTTTACATGTTCCTTATTCTATTTTATTTTTTTGCAAAACAAAGTGAGGAAACAGATGTTTTGTAAACATGCATTTCACTCAAAAAAACCCCACACAACTGTTGAGAAACATCAGGCTTCACGATCAAACAAAGTTTTATATCGCGCCGACACATCTGTCCAAGTCCATCCACTCCCTCGCTCCCATGCCCTCTCTCTGCTGCGGGTCCGCATCTCGGGGTTTTATAAATTGATTGATTTCCATCGTGAAATTGAAGTACGTGTTTATTTGCTTGTGAGGCAGGAGAGTGAAACCTGATTGCGCATGTGGAGTTGCGTTTTAACACCTGGGCGCGGTTGTTCGAAAGTAACCTGATTGAATTATCGAAATGTATCAAATCTTAAAAAACGGGCCGTTGTTTAAGAGAAAAAAAGGATTCTGAAATCACATTAGATCAGGTTATCCAGTTTTACTTTTTATCTAATAAAACCTCTAAAAACTTTAGAGGATCGGGATAACCTTACAAATAATCTGATCCTAGCAGAGGGGTGGATTCAGGCTCGATTTAGGCTTTCAGACAACACAACATATTTACAGTGAAGTTTATACCCCTGGGTTGGGACCCAAAAGTGGGTTGCGGAGCTGTTTTCAGTGGGTCGTGGATGAGTGTGGGTCGAGGACAAAAAGACTATGCTGCGCTTTTATTTTGAAGGACATGAGTATCCCTTGATGTGCGTGCAGTAGTAGTGTAGTTCATTCACACTCCGTGTGTCCACTGATTGGTTATCCCAGCTACAGTTACATCGTTGGAACTTGATGATTAAGGAGGTAGTGATGGGTCCTCAGGCCAGACCAGCTGAGAACCATTGGTTTATACTGTAGATGTTTGCTACAACAACACTCGATAAAGTGACATTAGGGTTGTAAAAATTAAATTAAATAATCCACCAAATACCCAGCTGGAAATGTTTTTGTTCTAAGAACGTTACGTGCGATGTTCTGGTAATGTTTCGAGCGGGAAGTTTTTACTTGTTTCCCAGAATGTTCCTTTGAATAGCAGGAGAACATTGCAGTGAGAATGTTCAAATCACATCTCAGGAACATTTTATAAATTGAGCTTGTTTGTTTTTATGTAACATTGAGCAAATGTTTTATTAAAGGCGTTCTGACGTCCCGAGCCTCAATAACATCCTGAAAATATCTGCAGAATGTTGCAGTCAGAATGTTAAGTTTTAAAGATACTTTATTTGAGGTGATAAACATCCTTCAAACGTTCTTTGAATATTAGATTAAAAACGTTTTCTTTCAAACGTAATAAGAACTTGTAGGTAACGTTAGAAACAATGTTATGGGAACGTTCCCTGCTAGCTAGGTAGCCGCTAATACCAAACATAAAATATTCAATTTAAAGCAACTTTTATTTGTCCCATTAGAGCACTGGTAATCCTGATCGGGTCATCGTCTGTATCTGGATCAGATTAATACAATCCAGTTTTACTTTGAAAAACCAAAAATCATTCTGAGATTGAATCTTTTGAACAACTGGGTCCTGGTGTGTACAGCCGTGCTTAGAGCACTTGAGCACGCATGTTAATACCAGGTATAAACAGGCTCACAGTATTTGGTGTTTCAGCCTACCAGTGGCTGGAGGTTAGGGTGGAGCAGCACATATCCATTGGGGTCAATGGCAAAGTAGTAACCATTTGGTCCAAACTGCAGAAATAAAGAGGGAGATATCAGTGAAACAAAGGCACAAAATAAGACATCTTATGAATGAATAGGCTGTTGTTGTGAGCGCTTACTGTAAACCGGGGCGTGAGTCTCTTGATGTCTTCCAGGGAGACATCAATAGCCATAACACCCAAGATGAGCTGGTTCTGAGATTTCTAAGAGAGGAAACCACGGGGAGAAGAAAAGCAGAGGAAGTCAAGGGTAGAAGGACTCACGTATGAGTCCTGTTGTTCTTTCTGGATGAGTCAAGTCCCTCAGCGCTTTCTGAAGGATTTCAAGGAAATGGGGTGCAACAGAAATCTGGACAGTCTCACTCCCAACAGCTTTACGTGCCGCCATGAGTCACTGACAAGGCATTTCCAGCCTTTTGTTTGCATTCGCAGCGGAGGTAACCCCCGAGTCGTCCGAGGTAGACATGTAAACTCATCTTGAAGCACTTAAGCTACCGGATCATTTGTCTCTCTGATCCGCAGGTTTGATCTCTTTTTGATATCTGCTTTATGACATCTTCCTGTGGAGGCACGTGGGAGGGCTTTAAGGGACCTCAGCGTCAACAAAGGATACGAGACGAGCCACAAAAAAGAGGAGGATAAAAGGGAAGGATGAGAGGATAATTGAGAGTAATCATGTTGTATGTCTATTTTTTAAGTCTGGGAAACATTATGGTGTGTCACGTACCCGCAGACTTCAATCCTCCCATGGGGTCAAAGTGTTAGACACACAATAAATTCAGTCAGTCAGTAAGTAAGTAACAAGATGAGTGTGAAAGAAGACAGAGTGACAATTGGAGGCGGGTTTTTTTTTTTCTACCTTTGAGCCTGTGTTGGTTTTGTTGAAGACGGGCAGGGTTCCAGTGATGACCAGGCCGAGGTCCTGAAGATGGAAACACACAGTATATTAAATAAGCATTCAGTATGTAGGATAATTAATCATGTCAGTGTAATATTATGTGTAATTTAACACAAATATCTTTTGACTCTTTTCTAAAACAGGCATTATTATTCAGATTTTGCAGGTAGAGGTCTTCATGGGTCCACCGGAACCCTAGGACCCGGATGGGTTTTATGTTACATATGTGTATGTAAAATCCGCTGTGAAGTTGGTGCTGATCGGGTGTGTTTCGCCCGGCCGGCGTTGTGTCAGACATTTCTCTGTTCTGCATGAGTCAGGGTCCCAGCTTTCAAATAAAAGACAGGTCTTGTTTGGTAACGGGTCCTACATTTCTGGGTCTCTTGCTGCTCTCTCGTGCTGCAGAGGCTAGCGCTTAAGGTTCCTGGTTCAATTCCCGGTTTGGACGTAGTGAGCGTTTTTGCGTGGAGTTTGCGAAGACGTTCTTGTTAGCTTAATTGGTGACTCTAAAATTCCCTGTAGGTGCGAATGTGAGCGTGATTGGTTGTCTGTCTCTGTGTGTCAGCAGCGCTGTAATTGACTGACGACCTGTCTCGCCCAATGACAGCTGGGATCAGCTGGTAAGCTCCAGCTGTCAGTGACCCTGATAATGGATAATGGATGGATTTTGCCCCCTTCCTAACATCAAGAGTGTTTTCACCCAAATTAATGGGACAATTTTACACGGGAAAAAATGATCCTTGATCCTCAGACATTCCCTATCGAACGTATTAGTGCGATGAGGCATGGTTAATGTTCTTTCACTTTATAGGTTTGTTAATTTTTTATTTGAAAGATTTCAGTGTTATTGTATCCAAAATTATTCATTAGCTTAGCACAAAAACAGCCCGTAGAACTTTTAACAGTCTTTTTAAATCTGTTTTTATCTGATTCCTGTAAATAATTAAAACGAATCATTAAAAAGTCACACGCCTGAACGCCATACATGCCCCAGGAAGCCAACAGCTACATCTTCAAAATAAGATGTTCCTTGTTATGAAAGGCGGAGGCGTTTCTGGCAATGACAGGGTCAGTGCAGTCACAGGAGCTGACAGCGTCTTATCAGTGAACGGATGACAGCTTCCAAACCGTTTGGCTGAGTTTACCAGACTGGCTTCTTATCTGCACTGTCGCCTAAAACAGAAGCTTAAGCGCCACAAAAAAAACCTGATAAATGCAGCATTTTTCAAATCAAGTTTATCTGTGTTCTTATAAACACGACTGGAATAGAGTTGAAGTTGAGTTTACCAGGACGACAAACAGTGAGAGTTTAGCATCAAGACTTATCTGTGATTCTTTATCGGACAGAAAACAGATTTTGTGGACAAATGCCGCAGACACAACTCTGTTTTCCCACGCTCCTCGAAGTGTTTGTTTTAACATGTTACATACCAGTGCATCCAGGTAGACGTTGGTCCACTGAACTTGCTTAGCCCTTCTGTCAGCTTTCACCATCGGCCTGCCCAAGACATCCAGGTACTCCTGCAAAAAGGGATGAGAAAAGGGTATTTGTATTTGCAACATGCACATCTGTCATTCCACCACAAGAGGGCAGGGTACACATGTAAGCTTGGGAGAGAGCAGGAGTAAAAGATAAGTAGAGTATGAATCATTTAGAGTATTTATGAAAGTGGAGTAGGAGGAAGTGTACCTGAGTGTTGATCCTGATGGCTCCTATGGATGGGATCTCATAGTAGTACCCTAAAACAGAAGCTTCACTTAGATGAGGTAGCAAAAGACCCTTCTTATATTCATCAAGTAGTGTCTGAAAGCTTCCAAAAAATACTACTCTGATTGACGCAGACCAAACCAAGTCGAGAATTGTCCTTAAAGCGCCCACGTCTTCCTTTAGATCCATGAAAACAAACAAAAGACACTTTCTCTCTTTCTTACAGAGAATCGTCGACACAGCACAACAAATAATCGGCTGCCCTCTTCCCTCTCTTCAAGACATTGCGAACACCTGCTACAAACATTGTTAAAGGCTGCTCTCACCCTGGACACCACCTGTGTGACCCTCTGACCTCAGGCAGGCGCTACAGGTCATTAAAAACCAGAACTACCAGACTCAGGAACAGTTTCCTCCAACATACAAAATGAACAGCTATGTTACACTCTCAAAACAACACCCTCTCTACATCTCTTTTATACATCAATAACTAAGCTGTTTATATATCTCAGCACTGCACCTTGTTGTTTGTTCGGTGTGATGTGGGGTTTTATACGTTAAAGACCCCCTCCAGTGAAACTCTGCCTTCTAAACATCTCCATGTGGTGTTCCTCATGCGCTACAAGACGTATCAGGGACAACATCAGCAGTCATCTCCATGGCTGGGCCTGTCTGCTTTTAAACTGCAGAGTAACAAGGACAGGCTGAACAACACGTTTTCAGATTGGCAGGTTTGTGACGTCACAAACCTAAGGAGCCAATCCCGTTAACGGACGGGGTGATGCTATGCATATCATTATTTGTAACCTATGGCAACCACTTTGGCAATGCGCGAGCGAGCTGTAACAGTCATTGTGATTTTTGCGAACTCACTACGAACTACTTACGTTAATATTACTATTACTAATTACTACATTTCAAGCTAGCTAAGTTGCAGCTAAACGGTGGCAGAGATGTGTTTTGTTTTCATGACAGAGGGGGCGGTGGGAAATGTACATAGTGGGCGGGGCCTATGCAGATTAAGGAATTTTAATGAGAGAGAAGGAGGAGATGCCTTGGGAGGATTTTTAAAAGAGAATTAAACGTATTTTGCATAAAAATATATCAGACACAATTTATTATTTCAAGCAGAGCATTTTATATGTCTTAAAACATGACTGGAGCTGCTCTTAAATGTGTTTCTTTCATGGAGTGTCTTTTTAACCTTTTGCACCAATCAGGAGAGGCACTCTTAATCTCGTTGTATCCGGTCATACAACGACAATAAAGGCTTTCAATCGAATCAGTTCAATAAAGTGCAACACTCTAGTGTTCCTGATCCTGCAGAATAAAGGTGTGTTCAAAAAATATATATATATATTGTGCAATGTTTGTTTGTCGATTAATGATCATTTTTGAGCTGTCAGTCATTTAAGAAATCTCTTATTAACATTTTAGACCCTTTAAAGTATTTGTTATTTCATATTTAACCTCCAGAAGAATCGTTGAGGGTCCTTGTACCTTTATTCTTACAGGCCATCCACTGGATTGGTCCTTTGTCGTAGTTGTGTTGACCGACTGAAAATGTAAAGATGCGCACCTGTGAGGAGAAGAAATAAGTCAAAAATGGAGTTAATCAAAGAGTGCTGTGAAGGTTGCGTTTACTGTCCTACCGCTTGTGTGGGGTTGTATTTCTCAAAGATCTCCTCCGCCCTCTCCTCTCCTCCGTCAGTGAACAGCATGATGATCTTGTTGCAGTTGGCACGTGACACATTCACCTGAAGGATACAAAGGCGAGTGGAAATTAAAGTATTTTACACATGAGTGATTAAAAATTGTTATCATTACAGGAGGAGGCTGAAGAAGTCATTCCTGTCTGTGCAACTAAAAGGAGCAGCGGCAATAACCGGCAATGTCTGAAACAACCAGAAGAGGTCGCCACATACTCACTCTTCACTCCTGCAGCACTGGGATTGAGTTTGTCCTACAGTATGTTCCATCATTATTTTCATAATTAAAGGAAATTGATAAATTAAATTAACATAAATTACATTATTTCATGAGCCACTGTTGGAGAAATTAATTAAACACCATAAAATACAGACTCCCAAACCTGTGCGAGCTGCTCGAAGGCCAGCTCGAAGCCGCCTCTGTAGTTGGTGATGCCCTTTGCGGAGATGCGCTGCACGGCATCCTTCAGCATCCTCTTGTTGCGTGTGTTGGCCTGCACCAGGTTCTTGAAGCACGCCGCGGGCATGGCCTTGTCATTGAACTGGAGGGAAGAGGGAAGGAGGGATGACGGGAAAGTGGAGGGAAGGCACTCACACATATTTTCGGATAAAATATGTGGCCTGTTTTTTCCCCTTGTTGTAACGGAGGCATGCAGGTATCTTAAAGAGCGATTAAATTGATTCCATTTTTGATCAAACACTTTAATAACACTGAAACTTCTAGGCTTAAGTTTGTCATGCGTGAAATGAAATCAGCCTTAATCAAATGTGCACAGACCGAAGGGAGCTAAAGGAGCAGAAGGAAGGATTGAGCAGGAGAGCAGGTAGGGATGTGAAAGCAGTGGCATAAGGAGGTAAAAAAAACAAACAAAGAGCTTGATTATGGAAGCATCATGCTGTAGAGATAAACACTACTGTAGCTGGTTAAATAACATCCGCACAGCCCTGCATGTAAAGAGTCATTAGATTAATATTGGTGAATAGTTAATGTGAAGAAACAGATGGATGTGTGGCACGAACACACACACACACAAGCTGCATCCATAGAGGACTGGGACATGGCTCATTAATACCCAACATCTGTTTAGGCCTTGACTCCAATCATGTTCAAAAACACACACTGCACAGTCACACACAGTAACACAAGGTGCACAAATATTGCCTTTGCATTCCTTGCAACACAAATATGAACATTTGTAGACGCTCAACTGATTTTTTTCTTCGTTAAAAACGCTCTGCATCTGGACGGCTGGGGGCTGCACGGTAGCGCAGTGGCTAACGCTGTCGCCTCACAGCTACATTGCATGTTCTCCCCGTGCATGCGTGGGTTCAATTCAGGTACTCCGGATTCCTCCCACAGTCCAAAGACATGCTCGTTAGGTTCATCGGTGACTTTAAAATTGCCCGTAGACGTGAGTGTGAGGGTGAAAGGTTGCCTGTCTCTGTGTGTCAGCCCTGCGATTGACTGGCGATCAGTCCAGGGTGTAACCCCGCCTCTTGCCCAATGACAGCTGGGATAGGATCCAGCCCCCCCGCGACCCTAAAGGATAAGCGGTATAGATAATTGATGGACCTGGACCTTCTGCTTGAGATCAGCCTCGTTTAGCTGAAAGTCTATGTGGAGTTCAAGCTGAAAAAAAGAGCTTACTGCTGTTGTGTGTCAAATAAGTTAAGTGGCTCGTATATTTAAATTCGAGCACCGTTAATGTAAATAAAGCAGTGAAACAGACGAATAAGACATTCTTTTCTGACTGCTTCACAGTGGTTACGCTCTACACAACAAACTAACAACAGTTTTAAAAGGCCGAAGTCGCGCTTCATCTTGCCGACTGTGTGTGTCTGTCTGCTCCGCCCTCCACACCTGGAGCACTTAACGACTGTGAGCACTGTGTGCAAATGAAGACGTTTTGTGAAGTCCCTTTGACGTCTCACAAAGATGCAAAAGTTACGACAGTGTCTGTTGCAGACAGACAGAGAGCAGAGCAGAGAGACAGCCATGTTTTCATTTAGTCCCGACCTGCGGACTGTTTGCTGAGCTTCAGACCCCTGCATCCAGAAAAGTCCCAAACACAGCAGAATAATAAGAACAATAGAAACACAGACGAAGGGCAGATCCTCTGCAGATACAGACACCACCTCACACTTTACTATTAACAGTATGTCAAATGAGCTGCTATGTGTTTTTTTTGCACCAGTACTGTGCAAAGGTGGGAAATTAAAAAACAAGAAAATTACCAATTTTTTGTTCCTAGGGCTTCTATTCTTGTTGCCATGGTATCGAAACAGGTATCAAGTATCATTTATTTTACTAGTATCGTATAAGTTTGAAATTCTGGTATGGTGACAATCCTATTTCCTACATATATCACAAAAAAGAAGCTAAATGATTCCCAGATGAAATGTTTCAATGCAACATATGCATGAAACAAAACAGATATCAGAGTGGAGCATCGTGACTGCAGAAGCATAATTACAAAAGCACAATAAGGAAGCCAACATCTTTGCCAACAAAGAACAACATTGCACACAAAAGCTGTGTATGTCTTCGATCTCATGGGTTTTATTCTGAAGGATGCTGCAACTTACAAAGACTGTTTCCAACCACTCAACATGTTGTTGGAAGTTTCAGGGCAAATGCTGCCAAGACAAACGTCCTCTAAACAGACGCACGCCCACACACACACATGCACGGTGCACACACAGTTTTAAGAAGCTTCCTCAAAAAGGACTGAAAGTGGACCCAGTCACTCTAATAACACTATTTTATAATGAAAGGTTGTAACAAATCATACCTTCAAAAAGCCCCTGACAGCTTCTGGAAGGTCTACAAACCGAGCCGGATGCCATCAATATTCTTATTATGCTGCTGCCTGATTTCATTAACTTCAAAAGCCCTTTCACTTAGCTGATTTGAAAGCTCCAAACAAAAACATAAACCACTACTTTATTAAAGGGAGTGAAAGAAAATGTAATTAATGGTTCATTTGGAAAGCAAATTGAAAAAGCAATTTATGTTCCCTCCCATCAGGAAGAAGAAGAAAGAGAGGAAAAACATAGATTAAAGGGAAATTTAAAATTCAAAGTACATGATAGACTCTGTGCCAAAAAATGCAAGTTTGTGAAGTGAGATATCTGGATCTTTGGTAACTTTGTAACTGTCAATGTGTGGGCTCATGTGTGGGCTCCATTATAAGATAAAATACAATAAGGAACTCGGGGGAAAAATAAGACAATGGTTTGGCAAGATCTTCTTCTTAGAGTTTCCACATTAGCTGAGATTTAAAAGCAAAGATTGATACCCCTATTGTTTCTATTAATATGAGCTAAAGCTAGCTTACGTAACCACAAAGACTAAAAACAGAGGGGAAACAGCGAGACTCATTACCCAACCTCTTTAGCTCACTAACCGCCACTTTAATGTTAAAACCACTAAAACAAGTTTGAAAATGTTGTTTTAGCTAAGCTACACTAACCAGTTGCTAGC
The DNA here is from genome assembly GCF_022749685.1 of Semicossyphus pulcher. Taxonomy (NCBI): domain Eukaryota; kingdom Metazoa; phylum Chordata; class Actinopteri; order Labriformes; family Labridae; genus Semicossyphus; species Semicossyphus pulcher. Next base: position 8,204,194 of record NW_027211694.1, read on the forward strand.
TAAAGGCTAAATCTAAAAACAGACATGAGTGTGGTATTAATATGGTCGTGTAGCTCTTGGCAAGAAAGTGAGGAAGTATTTTTCCTGAAATATTAAACTGCTGTGCTTCTGTCTATTCTGTCTTTAGCTCACTAAATAGCACTGTGATTGCTGTTTGTTCACACCACCCAAAAAAGTTAAGCTAAGCTAAGCTACAACCACTTGCTAGCTGCAGGCTAATATTAAAAAACAGACACGGGTGTGGTGTTTATATTCTTCTAAGTATATTTCCTGAAATATGAAACTACTTTACTTCTGTCTAATAAGTCTTTAGCTAACTTACTGCCACCATTATTCTTGTTTGTTTAAAACATTAAATAAAAGTTTAAAAATGTTGTTTAAGCTAAGCTAACCAGTGGCTAAATGCAGGCTAAATCTAAAAACAGACATGAGTGTGGAATTATTATTGTCGTGTAGCTCTTGGCGAGAAAGTGAGGAAGTATTTTTCCTGAAATATTTAACTACTGCTTTACTTCTGTCTATTCTGTCTTTAGCTCACCAACTGCCACTTTCTTGTTTGCTTGAACCCATTAAACAAAGTTCTCAAATGTTGTTTTAGCTAGGCTAAGCTAAACTAACCAGTTGCTAGCTGCAGGGTTATATTCAAAGAGGCATCATAGTGGTACAGATCATCTCATATAGCTCCTGGCAAGAAATTGATGAAGTAAAGCTCATTAAATACCACCTTAATTCCTGTTTGTTCCTCGAAGAGAAGTTTAAAAATGTTGTTTTAGCTAAAAATAGCTAACCACTTGCTAGCTGCGGGCTAATATTTAAAAAGAGTGCTTTGGATCTTCTCATCCAGCTCTTGACAAGAAAGTGAGTATTCCCGAAATATTAGACTACTGCTGTTGGTGTATAAGGTGTTTATTAAGGTGTCCAAAAAGATATGAACAGTACAGGCCTTTTTTAATGTTACTTCAAAGTAAACATAAGTGGATTAAGAGATTTCGTTGATCGGAAGAAAATAAATATCTCACTATTCATGTCCAGTGTGATTGGCTGTAATTCGTCTTCACCACCACTCACAGGTTCAACCAATACAGAGAAATTACCACTCAAAATGGTGCTATTTTCCTTTCCATAACATAAAATGCGAGGATACATTGATTTGTCTTAACTGAACCAGGCTGTAGATATTTAAATGATGGGTGAATATCTTTTTAATCTCCATGTCAGTAAATTCTCTGATGCCTAAGCTACCTAAAGGATTTCACTTAAGCTAGCAGTGTTTTTTTATTTTCACTGATTTAAAGTTTGGCTCATACATACAGCAAAAAAATCACTTGTCTAATTCTTCTTGTGGCATTTCAGGGTATTGCTCAAGCTGTGTCATGTGTTCGCTCTATCAGGCTCACATACATGGATTCAGCTCTCTTGAGACATTTCCCTTATACACACTTCTCCGCCAACACACAAGCACTCATACTATAAATAAATGAGCACATATCATGCATGCATCCATGCACATATGAAGCCGTAATAGAGATCCATCCATGTGCGGTACATTAAGTCAATCAAAAGGTCACTGCCATGTTTAAAGCAATGACTCAAACAGCCAACACAAATATGTCCACATTAACATTCAGCAATGAGTGCACCTGGAAATCCATGACATATTCAGAATCAAAAGAACTTTCTAGACAGAACTTTGCACAAAAGTTAACATATATGTATCTTATAGTGATAGAAAGTCTAGTGTTTCTGAAGTGCACGTTAGTATAAGCTGCATTAATAATGAAACGAAGCATTAGTTGTGTCAATACTCACATAAACCACGTTGACGAAGTCATCATCAGAGAGGGTTTCCAGCATCTCTCTGACGGACGTTTTGATGAGTCTGAGGGTGTAACCCGAAACACTGCCGCTCCTGCAGTTGGGAACAAACTTGGTTTGTTTTTTTACATTACAATCACACATATAATAGCAGAAAAAAACGGGCCGTTAAAATCATAGACTGTATAAAAAGATGGACGACATGACAGCTCCCTAAAAGTGAAGCCAAACATCGCCTCCTGATGACTGGCTGCAGTATAGGTCATAAAGCCCGCCTCCTTCATGTAAACAGACGGGACATGAGTCAAACTATAAATCAAAATACACGCCAAGTTTCTGTCATTATATTAGTTCTTATCATGCTGATTTACATCCAAGTGTTCATTTTTATGGCAAGTTTATTTCTAATTAGTTATTTGATGCTGGAAAAAGGACGATTGACAGCTCTGTTGACAAATACGGCTCCTGCAGGCGATCTGTTCTGGATTAGCAGAGTAGAGGAGGAACGGGGAAAAACTAAAACAATCACTATAGTCATTGAAGTTTACATATCTGTGAACGTCTGCTTCAGACCAACACAAGAAGCTGTTCTGCTGTTGAATACGCCGGCGTGTGAGATGCTTGCTGGGTTTTTTGGTAAGTTAACTGTGTATTTTGGTTAGTGGAAGTGGCTACTCCACTCGGTGATCTCTGCTCTGGCTCCAAATGACGTCACCATCGCAAGATGGCAGCGCCTATCACGGGGGGTATTTTGGCTTCAATTTTGTACAATGAGAGCAGATGGAGACACGTCGTCCATCTTTACAGTCATTGGTTCAAATGGACATAAAGTAAAGGACTATTATCATTCTGACATTCTCGTACACATAAAAAGTATGAAGATGTAAACTATGAACTTGTGGGAACATCTTTATTTTACATATTTGTAGGTGTTCAGTTTTCTATATCTTAAATTGATCAGGGCTTTTAACTCTTAGGGCTTGGAAACTTTTAAGGGCATAAACCACTGGAACAAACAACTGGACTGTAACTGAGAAAGTCGTCTGATACTCCGACTGCCGCTTTTCTTTGTCAGTGTCACCCGAGTGCTGAGGCTGCTGCGAGCACAAACAGTAGCTCCCAGCAGGGTGAAGCCAGTCACAGAGTTAGCATCACGGCCTTCTGGCGCGCATAAAGAAAATAAAATGTGACTGTAGGCTAATAGATGAATCACGAGGGCATCACTCACGCATCCACCAAGATCAGCATGTCCTTGGGTGACGCCGCCCCCTGAATGTACCTGGTGAGTAATAACAGACACACACAGAAAAGGTCGTGGATATTGAGCACATAAAGAGACATAAGTGTGCACAGAAGTGGAAAACAGGCAATTACTGTACAGGAATGCTTTTTTGGAAAACAATATTAAAGGAATCACTACGATACAAAGTGATGAGTGCGTGCATCCTGCAGTCTCATCAGTTGCACATCAGAGCCAATAAACAAATATCACTTTTCTATCAGTTGCATTTAAAATCAATTAAATTTCTTTAATAAACAAACAGTTGTGTGTCTGAGTTTGAGTGCTCTGGAGCCAACAGGGCATTTGAGCCTAATTAAAATTAATAACGTGGTTAATAGGGTCATCGCGACAAGCCAGATTTTAATCATTTTTAGGAGACCAATGAAGCTCTTGTATTGGTTCCCTTTGATATGCAGAGGCTTGATCGTCATTGTGCTCTGATGTGTTTGTTTGGGCGCTTTGGTCAAAGACTCTGCTGCAATTGTTCATGTGCTTCTAGATGTTTTTGTGTGCTCTGTTTGTGCAATAAGCAAATACAGTGTTCATAAATAAATGATTTATACAACAAAGTTAGATTAAAAGAGCCAGAGGTCTGCTCTTGACAAAAATTGGACAATGACTGACAGCGAGATGATAAGCCTCAAAGAAATGAAACTACACATCTAATACTCACCACGGTCGTCTGCGCACATCGTAGAGGTCGATCTTATCGTCTGAACTGTTTGCATTTATCCAAGGGGATGCTGGGATAGCAGAGGAAAAAATGTTTAGATCACAATAAGCTTGGGTTTAAAGTACTTGAACATTTGTATGAATGGCAGACTCCTGTTACACCTTACAGTATATCTGCCAAATATTCTAGTACATCTCAATAGAATAGTTGGACCTTCAGGATAAACACTTTTTTCCCTTCTGTCTGAGATAAGATAAGAAGTTATTTACCACTCCGATGTGCAACTTGAAACCTGGAGGCGACTTAGCTGAGCATAGCTTAGCATAAAGTCCAAAAGCAGGAAGGCACAGCTAGCCTGGCTCCAAAGCTTAAAAATGTTCCTACGAGCAGCTCTACAGCTTTGTTATAGTTTGTCATCTGTTCATTTGTACAAAATCAAAGAATAAAATTGGCAAGTTGTGGTTTTCCTGGGAGTTAAGTTCGGCAAAGACTAATTGCCTCCTGGTGCTAGCTTGATGCAGAGTGCACAGCCAGGAACTTTTAGCTGGAAGCTAGTAAGCTAAGCCTTGTTCATTTACCAAAAACTTTAAGTATAACTTGAGAGATAACTTTTGTAGTGATTAAGACAGGGCAAGATTTTTTAAGCTGTACATTATGAGAGACAAAAATCACCATTTTAGCACTGTCCTAACTTTTGTGTCATTTTCTACACCCAAAGTCACAAGAAAGAGAGTCTGATTGACAGCAAAATATTGTTTGCCTGCATCTGCCTGAAACATGAAGAAACAGCCCCTTATAAGCTAGCACACTTGTTAACATCAGTGAAACTTGTTACAAGCCAGTTAGCAAGCTTGTTAGCTAATGGGGCAATAAGTAACAAAGGGCCCACCTGCAGGGCTTGTTTGTAAAAAATGTAACTAACAAGCTAACAGTAAACATGCTAGCAAGTCTGGAAATATATCAATCACTGTACTGTAAAGTTTACTCCCACAGGACATTTTGTTTATCAGAATGTACATCATTTTATTCAGTAGCTCAGCTAATTGCCTCTTGGCGCTAGCTTGCTGCAGAGCGCACTGCCAGGAACTTTTAGCTGGAAGCTAGTGAGCCTTGTTTATTTACCAAAATGTTGAAGTACAACTTCAATGCAATGTTTTAGATAAAAAATGTGTAGTGATTAAGAAGATTTTTGAAGCAGTACATTTGGGGAGAAACAATCCCCATTTTAGCATGTTTTGTAGAAAAGTGTTTCCTGACTTTTGTGCCATTTTCTACGCCCAAAGTCACGAGAAAGAGAGTTTGATTGACAGCAAAATAGTGTTAAAACTTGCGTTTGCATGCATCTGCTTAAAACATGATGAAACAGCCCTTTAAAAGCTAGTAAACGTGTTAATGTCAGTTAAAGCAAGTTAGCAAGCTTGTTAGCCAATGGGACACTAAGTTACAAAGGGCCCACTTGTAGGGCTTGTTGGTAAAAGCTGTAACTGTCAAGCTAACAGTAAACATGCTAGCAAGTCTGGAATATGCTAGGGCCAGTCAGTGACTGTACTGTAAAGTTTACTCCCAAAGGACGGTTTGTTGATCAGAATGTACATAATTTTATTCAGCTCAGCTAATTGCCTCTTGGCGCTGGCTTGTAGCATAGCACACTGCCAGGAACTTCTAGCTGGAAGCTAGTGAGCCTTGTTTATTTACCAAAATGTTTAAGTACAACTTTAATAACAATGTATGAGATAAAACATTTGTAGTGATTAAGAAGATTTTTAAAACAGTACATTATGAGAGAAACAATCATTTTCACACGTTTTTTAAAAAGTGATTTTGTGCCATTTTGTACACCCAAAGTCACAAGAAAAGAGAGTCTGATCGACACTAGACACTCGTGTTCAGAATTTTTTTTTATGTTTGCATGCATCTGCCTGTAATATGATGACACAACCCCTTTGGTGGCAATTTCTGTCCCCTTCACTAACCGCCTGTGGCTGCTGGGATGCTTACCTGGGAAGTACCGAGCTAACCCGGTGGCGGATCCAAACACCTGCCAGAGGAGCGAGGGGTCTTCCTCTTTGTTTTTCCGGAAAACGTCCTCCAAGGCCTCTGTCCAATTTAGCTCATTCAAAATAATGTTAGCTGGAACACACACACACAGACACACACACACACACACACACACAGAAAGATTGAATGAGTCATATTTCTACAGGAGCACAAAATTATTTTAAAAAAAACACAGGCACAAAATGACAAAATGTCAAGGCTTTTAAAGGAAGGGGAAGGAAGAGATTTTAACACAGAGAGCGAGAGTTGCCAGTATCAGGATATTGACATTGATGGCTGTGAGAAGGCCTCATCACAGATATTGAATCTGACGTCAATCTGCTATCATGAGATATTTACTTTTTACTTTTTTGCTTTCAAAACACACACGCAAAAAAACACACTCCAAAATGTACAGCTGTAGAAAGTGAGCAAAAGAGGGGAGAAAGGGAGGAGAGAGGGAGTCAAAAACAATTCAATTTGATATTTCGGGAAAAAGACAAAACCCTCTTCCTGGTACTCGGGGGGACAGGCATACAGTAAATGTTCTGTTTACCTGTTTGTCTGCGGGAGCTCTTACTGGCTTAATGCTCCAACAATCTAGTTTGATCGAAAAAAGGCAGAGCTCTGCCGGGGAGAGTGGGCTGCATGTCAAAGTGATGCTGTGCATGACTCATACTTGCATGTGTGTGTGTGTGTGTATGTGTGTGTGTCTTTTGTGAGAGCAACTGGATTAAAGAAGCAACAAAGAACAACAACAAAAAAGGAAACAAAAGGGCGAGACAGAGGAAAGGAGGTCTGAGGATTTGCTGTGGGAGAGTCATACATGACAGGCGACTGGAGGCTGTGTGGTTAAAATTTTGTTATGACAACTTAGTGTGAAGCATCTGTACTCGTAACTCAGACAATTATACTGACAACTCAGCGTGAAGAGGTGCCAGAAAGAGAAGCATGGCAGAAAAACAGAAATATGATTTAACCCAGCCCTTGACTGATGGATGGAAACATGGCCCCAGTTTGTTTTTAGGCATGCATTGGCTACTGTTTTAGTCAGTACAACTTAGATCTCAACTCATGATGATTTTATTAAGACTTTTTCAGCAGGATCAAATAAATCCAGGTAACTTTTAATGGTGCAGATTTGCAATAATGTATGGAAGCCCCTTTCCGCCACTTGGATGAAAAAAAAACCTATCCTGCAAGTCATTATATTGAGAAACGTTCTCAATATTTCGACTTCACCCTTCATCTGCCTATACAGGCGACACCTCTTTTCTGATAACAGTGACAGAAAGCAAGCTAGTGCACAAGACTTCCTGGTGGTTGGTCTAAGTTGAAATATTGACATAGTCTCTCATTATTTTGAGATACTAGGTCAAAATATTGAGATACTAAGTCATCATTTTAGGAGACTAAGTCATTCTTTTGAGAAACCAAGTCCTTATTTTGGGATACTAGGTCATTATTTTGAGAGACCAAGTCATTATTTTGAGAGACTAAGTCATTTTTTTGAGAGACTTAGTCATTATTTTTGATACTTAGTCATTATTTTGAGAGACTAAGTCATTTTTTTGAGATACTTAGTCATTATTTTTGATACTAAGTCAAAATATTGAGAGACTAAGTCAAAATATTGAGACATTAAGTCATTATTTTGAGAGACTAAGTCAAAAATATTGAGAGAATAAGTCAAAATATTGAGACATTAAGTCATTATTTTGAGATACTAGGTCAAAATATTGAGAGACTAAGTCAAAATATTGAGACATTAAGTCATTATTTTGAGATACTAAGTCAAAATATTGAGAGACTAAGTCATTATAATGAGATACTTCACTCCACAGCCCCACTGTGTGCTCTCAGGTAGGTGTTTATGTTAGCATGCCAACATGCTCACGATAACATGCTGATTTTTTTAGCACTTATAATATTCAGTAAGATGTTCAACAGCAACACAACTCCAACAAGGTTTAATTTATCCTAAGGCTATCCAAGGCTGCACAAGTTCAAGCTAGGTGTACTTAATAAGTTGGCAGCTGAATGTACAGTATTGGCTTTATGTTAAATATTTTATACATGTAGGAAAAACTATTTCAAATTGTGTGAAACTTCTATTGTTATAGAAACAATTCTAGTACCACTCACACGCCAAATTTTTTTTTTTTACACTCAGAGTTACAAAAAGAGTTATCTTGCTTGTATTAAATGCCTACATAAAGTCTGTTTTCTCTGCTTACTGTCTTGTGGCTCTCCCACTCCCTTTGGCGCGTCAATCCTTCCCCTCCTCACATCCACCTCCTTCACCAAGGCTTTGTTTCCATGCATTGTTGGATAAAAGGAGTTTACACCAACACTTAAATGGCTCCCTCTGGTATTGTAGTGGAAAGTGTGTCCCCATGATAAGTGGTGACCATTTGTTCAGGCCTGATCTCTTGGCTCCCTTAGGATGGCCCTTAATGGATTTGTCTGCTGGAGTCTCAGGGTAACAAGACCTCATACAAGAAGCATTGGTATCCCCCCCATCTCTCCACTGGACGTAATAAATTACATAGATGAACAGAAGTGTGTCCTAAGTCTCTGTGTCTGTTTCCTTTGTGTACAATTGATAAACCCATTATAGTCTCCCACAGGAATTTTGGATGCAAACATACATCAAACATTCCCAAATGGGCAGTTCAGGCACAAATGACGAGCCCTTAGCAACTAAATCAAAGGCGTGGCAAGGCAGTGTCCTCTAATCGCCGCCAAATGCTGGAACAAATCGCAGTTCCAGCGTAAACAGATCCATCTGGGTTGCAATGTGTCTGTAACATGCTCGAGGTCACCATGATGAGAGGAAGAAATGAGAAGTATCACCGGCCCTGGTCAGCTCTATTTGTCAGGCGTGGCGTCCAGCCGGGGGACCTTTTGGCTGGCAGGGTGCAAGTGTTTGTGTGCCTGTACACTTAGAGGAACAAACTACAACTGCCTGAAATAATATCTGATTTTCAGTAAGAGTTTTTCTTCAGCGGTTGAAAGGACTCGATAATAAATCATAAAGCAATGTCCCTGAATATTTAAATGTAGTATAAATTAGTTTTCTGCAGAAAGATTCAGTTTTCACTCTGATGAAAGTCGAGAAATGACATGACATACAGTAATGAGTGAGAGAAAAAGGAGATGAAAGACGAAATGAAGGGGAGAAGAAGAGAGCGGAGGAAGCCACTGGAAGTGGTTTTCTTTGACAGGTACTTTTGGTAAGCTTGCACTGAGCAGTTGGTACAGAATTTGTGTGGCATCTTACACGAAACCAACATGAAACTGGTTGTGTATAAATAACTATATATTACTATTTTGGGTGTGGGCAAAAAACAATTATACGTTCCATTGTTGCAGTATTTTCATCTTTGGTTGATTGTGTACCGACTACTATCTGTTCTAGTTGGAGAAAACTGTAACTGTAAAGCTAACAGCTAACGTGCTAGCAAGTCCAGAAAGTGCTAGCACTGGTCAGTCACACTGCTATGCTGTTTACTCTTAAAAATAATTTCATTACAAACTGACTTTTTTATAGTGACAGTTACATCCACATAACTGTTTGTAGTTGTAGTATCCAAGCTAGCAAACATGTTAACGTCAGCTGAGCAAGCCAGTTAGCAAGCTTGGGACCATTTGCAGGGCTAGTTGGTAAAAACTGTAACTGTAAAGCTAACAGCTAACGTGCAGGCAAGTCAAGAAAGTGCTAGCACTGTTTAGTCACAATGCTATGTTGAAGTTTACTCTTCAATTTTTGTTTTTGTTTTGTTTTGCACATAATTTCATTAAAAACTGACCTTTTGATACTGACAGGCCAGTGACAGTTAGGCTACATTAACAAAAACTGTTTGTAGTTGTAGCATCCAAGCTAGCAAACCTGTTAACGTCAGCCGAGCTTGTTACAAGCCAGTTAGCAAGCTTGTTAGCTAACAGAAAAATAAGTTACCAAGGGACCACTTGCAGGGCTAGTTGGTAAAAACTGTAACTGTCAAGCTAACAAATAAACATGCTAGCAAGTTTGGAAATATGCTAGCGTACGCAGAATGTACATAATTGTATTTAGTATTGACTTTTTCTCTTGTTTTGCCAACAACAAGTGAAGCTGTTGAATAAAACTCTCAAAGATAGCAAACTTGCTAACATTTGTTGGGCTTGCTACAAACCAGTAAGTAGGCCTAAGCTTGTTCTGTAATGGGACAATAAATTAAGTTTATAAAAACTACTATTAAGTAGAAAAGTACTATTCACTCACTCATGTCTCATATCTGTCCTCAAACTATGCTATACTTTGAGGTCAGGTGTGGCATACCTGTAGGCCTACCTATCCCTGCAAGACTCTGGTTCAACTTAGCCTTTTTTGGTGTATAATTAGAGTTACACTAAGTGGTCACTATTTAAAACAACTCAGAATGAGGACCGAAATATCACATGATTATAAATTCAACAAAGACGCCCGGCCATGCCAGCCTCATAAATCACACTATTTAAATATCACATGGTTAACAAGTGAAGACATGTGAGATAAGGAAAAAATGAATGATTCATGGGGCGAGAAGACATGGGAACTGAATATGGAAAAGAAGACAGCCTAATAAATATTCCCTGTGAGGCATGTAGATGCTTTCAAAAACAAATCAAACTGGATTCTGGCAGTGACTGATGTGGGTGATGGCAGTGGGAGAATGGGAGGGAGAGGAGGGGAAGCTGCACGATGCCATGCCAAGTGATGCCCTGTGGTGTTCCCTGTCATCAGCTAGCTGGTGGCTGAAACCGCCTGTGCATTTGAAAGTAATTACATGGTGGGGGCTGGAGTGGTGAGAACCTGCAATCATCGTATCAGAAGGGGCCCTCTGCTCTGTGATACTTTGCCACTCACTACTGATTGTGTGACGTGAGCCTCCTTTTGTCAGCCAAACACACCTTAACATTTTTAGATTACAAATTCTCACCACTCGTTTTTCAAATTACTTTGCCTTGCTTAAAATGCTGCAAATTGGACAAAGTAAAAAAATTTGGACCAGATGTCGGATGGTAAGATGTGAAGCAAAAAGAGTAGTAATCAATTCAGAGAGAGCAGCGCGAGAAAGGACAGAAGTGTGGTCTACCACTTCTCTCCCCAACTTGTCAAACACGGCATCTTGGTTTTTTGGCCTGAGCTTCAAAATATGACTATATAGGTAAAACTCTAGCATCAGTATTTTGCATGCAAGGCTCAGCGGTGAAGTTAGCAATAATAAATATTAAACCTAAGATTTTCAAAATAACGCCAACTGACAAAAATTTCATGGCTCTTCCGTTACTTCTTACAATACCAACGTACCCTACCTATGTACGCTACCAAAGCACGCTACCTACGCTACCTACCAACATACGATACCAACGCACGCTACCTATGTACGCTACCCTACACACGCAACCTACCAACATACGATACCAACGTATGCTACCAACGTACGCTATCTACGTACACTACCAAAGCACGCTACCTACGCTACCTACCAACATACGATACCAACGTATGCTACGTACGCACGCTACTTATGTACGATACCAACGCACGCTACCTACGTACGCTACCCCACGCACAACTACCTACCAACATACGATACCAACGTATGCTACCTACGCACGCTACCTATGCACACTACTTACGTACGATACCAACGCACGCTACCTACGTACACTACACTACGCACACTACCTACCAACATACGATACCAACGTATGCTACCTACGTACGCTACATACGTACTCTACCTACGTACTCTACCTACGTACTCTACCTACGCACGCTGCCTGCATATGCTACCTACGTACACTACCTACGCTATCTACCAACATACAATACCAATGTATGCTACCGACGCACACTACCAATGTCTGCTTCCAACGTACGCTAGCAACGTACGCTACCACCGCACACTACCTACGTACGCTACCTAAAGTTTGAAAGTTCGCTCAATAGTGATGATGCAGTCCCTGCCTTACAAAAACGAGAAGCTGAAGAATAAAATGACAGATGCGACAACAGGAGCAGCAGATCACTCCTGTGACATCATTTTCTGATGCCACAGGAGTGAATAATGAGTGCAGTTTAAATGAGTGCGTGAGAAAATCCCCCCGAGGATATGAAGTTGAAGAGACACCACACACTCAAAGCTGCTGAGACCTGGGGGGACGGATTAAGAGATATGGACACCAGCACACACACATCCCATGACTACCATGTTTGAGCATGAGTACGGTGTCGAGGTCATGAAGGTGGGAAAAGCCCTTTTGGTACTGGTGACTGCCTTAAGAGGAAGAGCAATTACTCACACAACACAAACACACTGATGACTGTCTTCTTAAATGTTGAGTCATTTTGCGGCTTAATTGGAGCCATTAGGTTGTTTCAACTTATTTATATTAACATTATCAGGAAGGGATTTAATTCAGAATACATGTGATATTGCAGAACTCTCCATTTATTTTCAATGAAGGTTTATGGATTGATAAAATAGATTTTCTGGCATGGAGGGGGATCTAAATGTGAATCCCAATCAGCTGATTAGAACATCCCGGGAAGGCTTCCAGCTTGTCGCAAGGACACAAGCCGCAGTCGTAAGGGGCAAGAAGGAAGGAAGGAAGGAAGGATGAGGAAAGAGAGGGATGGAGATATTTCAGTTTGGCTGCCAGCTCTGTAAACGAAACAGGACGCGTATCAAGTGGCACAAGAGTGCAAAATAGAAAAAAGAAAAATCAATTTATACGCTGTGAGCTTTGCCACAGGGACCGTGACTTCGACACAAACACGCTCGCATACACGGTGTCAAAGTATCTCAGCACGTCACAGAGTGTGTGTGTCTCGAGCTGACAGGTGCCACACAGCGTTGATGCAAACAGGCATCAGATGAGCTTCGGCTCTCCTGCCAAGGCCACGACGCTCTCCTCTCATCGCATCCACGCCAATCTGCCTAATGAGCGAGAAGACACGCACACGCAGCCATGAAAAGCATATACGGGACGGTAGGTGCATGAGATGTGACACACATGCCGACTCTCGCACCCAAAGTGTTTCTTCCCCGCTCCCTTTTTCTTTCACACACACACGGACAAACTCTGATTCATCTCCAGTAAGCGTGCACGCACACACATAAGCACGATAATGAATCCCAGTCTGACCACCCACACTGGATCAGCAGGGAGAATAGATTCCGATCAGCAGGACTAATGCGGGGGAGAAAGACAGTGGCACATTTGTCTCCGCACGCCCCGCTATTAATATGCTTGATAAAGTGTGAGGGGATGTAAAAGGAAGAAGAGAGCAAGGCGGGAATAATGAAAAAAGTAGGAAAGAAAACAGGGACATACTGAAAACAAACCAAAAAGAAGAGAAAGCAGGAAAAGGAAGGAATGAAAATGGATGGGGGTGGTGGAAAAAGTTCAATGCAATCAAAGAAGAAGAGATGGATGACACGCATCTCCTTCAGCATCAATAAAAGCCACAAGGACGCCAGCATTGTCTAGACAAAGTCCCCTAATCAAGTTACGACTCCTTCCTCCACACAACAAGATAGAACGCCAGGGCGTGTCTGAGTATGTGTGGCCTGTTCTACACACACACACTTGGATACACATCGCCATGGCAACGCTGACAGTGCTGGCCAGCCGGAGTGGCATCGATGTGGGAGCCCGTCCTTGGAGATGGAGAGAGTGAAAAAGAGAGGGAGCACCAAAACAAACGGCTAGCTTTGCTACTTTTGCTAACTGGAGGTCGAAACCAAATCCGAGCCGCAACCACCACCACCTGTTTGAGAGCTGGTAGGGATAGCACACATACTATAAGCCAGACTGTTGTAGAAGAGGACTGTAAAATCACTTATTATCACATCTATGTATGAGTAAAGTAGGCATATTCAACTGGACCCAAACGGTAATAGGATTAGCTTAGCTTAGCATTAAGACTGGAAAATGGGCAAACAGCTCGCTGGGTTATCTCCAAAGTACAAAAATATGAACGACTTAAGCTCTAATAAGCACATTTCATCTTATTTAATCCGTACCAGCTGGAACAAGCTGCCAGGAAAAGTGCTGTTTTTGAAGCATTCTTTGTGCAGTGGTCACACTTGGTATTGACCGATGCAAAGTCACCAAAAAAGACTTTTATCCAGATAGAACCATTACAAAAGAGAGGCTATAAAAGCATAAGTAGCAGCTAGTTAGCCTAGCATAGCATACGGAAGGGAAACGGGAAAACAGCTAGCCTGATTAGCATCGAAGGTAATTTATTTTGGTGGGGCAGAGGTGCTGATAAGTGGATTGTCACAGTCTGCTCCACTCTGCAAGTCTGCCACACCTCCTCATCAGACCAACTCCCTACACCTGTCTCTGCTCCACTCTACCTGTCAGCCACGCCTCCTCATCAGGCCAACTCTCCACACCTGTGAGAGCCCTGGCTGCATTTAAGCCTGCTCCTGTCTCTGCTTCAGTGCCAGATTGTTCTTGTATTATGCCTGACTTTCCAGCGTTTTTCCCCGGACTGATCACCTGTTGCCGACCTCGTCTGTCCCCGACCTGCCTGCCTCGTCTCTGCCCTGGATATTACCTCAGCCTTCTGTCTTCGACCACGAGTTTCGCCTATTCCCTCCTGGTTACACACCTACTCGGCTCTGTGGCTACACAGCTCACCACTGGACCTGTCTGCCAGCTAGGTAATCCACCTGTTGTTGGCTGTGCCTTCAGTCAGCGACACCAGGCTCACTCCTTCTCAGATCTCGCAGAAGATCACTGTGAGCCAAGACTTTTCACCCTGCCATTGTATAAACTGTTAAAGACTGCAGTGAATAATAAAGGTCATTACCGACTGATATCCCGTCTGCCTGTGCTGCTTTTGGGTCCTCACCATACCCGTTACAGTACAATCTGGCCAGACATGGACCCAGCACACACGGCGATGGATCGCCTGGAGAAGGTAGAGGCGATGCTCCAGCACCACGAGGCGCTGCTACTTTCTAACTCTGCAGATGTTCGACTGGCGGTGGCTAAGCAGGAGCAGGCATTTACCTCGCTAGCCTCGCAGGTCCAACAGCTCGCCGCAGCTTTTGCCCAAGCTGTCCCTCTGCTCCCGGAACCCGTCCAGCCTCCACCAGCCCCGGCTGCCTCCGCCTCTACCTCTGCCTTCGCTTCGGAGCCTCGTGTGGGGGTTCCTGAACGCTACGCCGGGGACGCAGAGGGTTGCCGCCCGTTCCTCACGAACTGTTCGATCCTGTTCGCTCTCCAGCCCCATACCTTCGCTTCGGAGGACGCCAGGGTGGCGTTCACTGTGAATCATCTGACGGGGCGCGCTCGGCTGTGGGGAACAGCCGAGTGGGAGCGTCGCACTCCAGCCTGCTCCTCTTTTCAAGCCTTCGCTGCTGAGCTTCGTAAAGTGTTTGGAGAAGCTTCCCGAGGGCCGGACGCATCTGGAGGGCTTCTGGGTCTGAACCAAGGGTCGCATTCAGTGGCCGATTACTCCATCAACTTCCGCACCCAGGCTAGCTCCAGTGAGTGGAACCAGGCTGCCCAGTGCGACGCATTCCTGATGGGGCTCGCTGACTACATCAAGGATGAACTAATATCGTATGATCTTCCCACCACTCTCGACGGCATCATCGAGCTGGCTTCCCGCATCGATCGTCGCATTCAAGCGAGACGGCGGGAGAAACATCAGGGGCTAGCGGGACGACGCCAGCCCGCCCCGCCACCAGCTGCTCCCGGGGTATCGATGCTTTCTGGCAGCCGGTCTTCAGGGGAGCCTGAACCCATGCAGGTTGGCCGGGCCAGTTTAACTCCTGAAGAGAGGAAAAGACGCCGCGAGGGGAACCTCTGCCTGTATTGTGGCCAAGCGGGACACTTTATTTCCGGGTGTCCGCTAAAAGGACGGACTCACCAGGAAGGAAGGAGTTCCTGGTGAGTCATACGTCTAGCTCCTCCTCCAGCACACGATCCCTGTGCCAGGTCCGCCTGCTGCTGCCTGAGGGATCCCAGACCCTCGCCACCCTCATTGACTCTGGCTCTGATGCCAACATTATGGATTTTAATCTAGCTCAGCAGCTGGGTGTCGGTCAGATTCCCCTGCCAGCTCCAGTCTCCACCAACGCTCTGGATGGTCGACTTCTGGGAACTGTGACCCACCTGACAGCACCCATACGGATGTTAATTTCCGGGAACCACCATGAAACACTCCAGTTTCACATCCTGCACTCTCCTCGTCATCCTCTCCTCCTGGGGTTCCCATGGCTCCGACGTCACAATCCACACCTGGATTGGACCACAGGGGCGATCCTGGGGTGGAGTTCATCTTGTCACCAGGTCTGCCTCAAGCAAGCCGCCGCACCACAACCTTCTGCCGGGACCAGTTCTTCGACCGATGTGCTGGGGGTCCCGGCTGAGTATCTGGACTTCAGGGAGGTCTTCAGTAAGGCCAAGGCAACCTCCCTTCCCCCACATCGGCCCTACGACTGCGCCATCAACCTCCAGCCCGGTGCCACGCCGCCCAGAGGACGCCTGTATTCCCTGTCCGTTCCTGAGAGGGGGGTGATGGAGACATATATCAGCGACGGTCTAGCGGCGGGCATCATCCGCCCCTCCTCGTCTCCGGCTGGAGCCGGTTTCTTTTTCGTGGAGAAAAAAGACAAAACACTCCGCCCCTGCATTGACTATCGTGGATTAAATGACATTACCATCAAGAACCGGTACCCCCTGCCCCTCATCTCCTCGGCTTTCGAGCTCCTGGAGGGCGCCACCATCTTCACCAAGCTTGACCTGCGCAATGCCTATCACCTGGTCCGGATCCGTGAGGGGGACGAGTGGAAGACGGCGTTCAATACCCCCACCGGTCACTACGAGTACCTGGTGATGCCCTTCGGCCTCACCAACGCTCCTGCTGTCTTCCAGGCCCTGGTTAATGACGTGCTCAGGGACATGCTCAACAGGTTCGTCTTCGTTTACCTCGATGATATCCTGATCTTCTCCCGCTCCAGAGAGGAACATGTTCATCACGTCCAGAAAGTCCTCCAACGCCTCCTGGAAAACTCCCTTTTCGTCAAGGCCGAAAAGTGTGAGTTTCACGCCTCGTCTGTCTCCTTCCTGGGGTACATCGTAGGGAGAGGGACCGTGGAGATGGACTCAGCCAAGGTTTCTGCCGTCACCACTTGGCCCGCCCCTGATTCCCGCAAGCAGCTTCAACGTTTCCTGGGCTTCGCCAACTTCTACCGGAGGTTCATCAGGGGCTACAGTTCGGTGGCGGCCCCCCTCACAGCTCTCACATCCTCCAAGGTGCCCTTTCTCTGGTCCAGGGCCGCTAATGACTCTTTTCAGGCCCTGAAGACACGATTCACCTCGGCCCCCATCCTCCAAATGCCGGACCCTGAACGGCAATTCGTGGTCGAGGTGGACGCCTCCGACTTAGGAGTGGGGGCCGTCTTGTCCCAGAGAGCGGCCGCCGACCAGAAGTTGCACCCCTGCGCCTTCTATTCCCGACGTTTGACCCCGGCAGAGAGGAATTATGACATTGGGAACCGAGAGCTCCTCGCCGTCAAGTTGGCATTAGAAGAGTGGCGACACTGGCTCGAGGGGACTAAACTGCCGTTTC
Organism: Semicossyphus pulcher; assembly: GCF_022749685.1. NCBI lineage: Eukaryota > Metazoa > Chordata > Actinopteri > Labriformes > Labridae > Semicossyphus > Semicossyphus pulcher. The sequence continues at coordinate 8,221,630 of NW_027211694.1, forward strand.
TGGTATGGACGGACCATAAAAACCTCGAGTACCTCCAGTCCGCTAAGAGACTGAACTCCCGCCAGGCCCGATGGGCACTCTTCCTGACCCGGTTCAACTTTTCCCTCTCCTATCGACCGGGGTCCCGCAACGTCAAGCCCGACGCCCTGTCCCGTCAGTTCTTGGAAAGGGAGGGGGACAGGGCCGACCCGGACACTATCCTGCCTTCTTCCCGTCTGGTCGCTACACTCACCTGGGAGATCGAGGAGAAAGTCAGGGCCGCCGCCCAAGACCAGCCCGGACCCAGCGCTTGCCCCCCCAACCGCCTGTTCGTTCCGCCTGATCTCCGGTCCGAGGTTCTACTATGGGCCCACAGCACTCAACTTACCTGTCACCCAGGGATTCAACGGACAAAGGACTTTGTGCAGCGCCGGTTCTGGTGGACGTCACTGGATGAGGACATTCGGGGATTCGTCAATGCCTGTCCCACCTGCAACCAGCACAAGCCGACTCACCATGCCCCCGCCGGTCTTCTGCATCCTCTGCCTGTGCCTCATCGTCCCTGGTCGCACATTTCCTTGGACTTCGTCACCGGTCTACCACCATCCAGCGGCAACTCTACTATCCTGACGGTGGTAGACCGGTTCAGTAAGATGGCCCATTTTGTGCCCCTGCCCAAACTTCCATCTGCCAAAGAGACGGCCAAGCTACTCCTCCTCCACGTCGTCCGTCTCCACGGCATCCCAGTAGACGTGGTCTCTGATCGGGGCCCCCAGTTCGCCTCAGTATTCTGGAGGGAGTTCTGCTCGCTTCTGGGAGCCACCATCAGCCTGTCCTCGGGGTACCACCCCCAGTCCAACGGCCAGACCGAACGCAAAAATCAGGAGATGGAAACGGCACTACGCTGTATGACGTCTCAACACCCTACTTCCTGGTCCGAACAACTTCTTTGGGTAGAATATGCCCACAACACCTTGACCAGCTCCGCCACAGGTCTCTCCCCCTTTGAGTGTACCTATGGGTTCCAGCCTCCGCTCTTTCCAGCACTCGAAAGAGAAGCATCCTGCCCCTCTGTCCAGTACTTCATCCGCCGTTGTCACAGGACGTGGACCCGAGCCAGGGCGGCTCTGCTCCGGGCCGCTGGCCGCTACACTGCGGCCTCCAATCGCCACCGCTCCAAGGCCCCGGACTACCAACCGGGTCAGAAGGTTTGGCTCTCCACCCGTGATCTCCCCCTCCGAGTGGAATCCAAGAAACTGGCTCCTCGGTTCATCGGCCCGTTCGAGATCCAGGAGATCATCAACCCGGTGGCGGTGAGACTCAAGCTCCCCAGATCCATGCGGGTTCATCCCACATTTCATGTCTCCAAGGTTAAACCGGTCCGAGAGAGCGCTCTGGTCCCCGCCGCGCCACCTCCACCGCCTCCTCGCCTCATCGATGGAGGTCCCTCCTACACTGTCCGTCGCCTCCTGCAGTCTCGCCGGCGTGGGAGGGGATTCCAGTACCTGGTGGACTGGGAGGGTTACGGCCCTGAAGAGAGGTCCTGGGTCCCTGGGAGGGACATTCTGGACCACACCCTCATCAGGGACTTCCATCGGCGCAACCTCAACCAGACGTCCAGAACCAGGCCACCTCCCAGACCACATCCTCCGTCGGAGTCCCCGAACGACAGCGACGATGCCGAGGACAGAGAGGGTTTCCCCTACTCTGAGGAGGACAACACTCTCCCCGGGACCATGGAAGTGGAGATGGACGCCGGACTCTCGGACGAGTATTATTATTCGTTATTGTTATTATTACTATTCCCTCCTGGTTACACACCTACTCGGCTCTGTGGCTACACAGCTCACCACTGGACCTGTCTGCCAGCTAGGTAATCCACCTGTTGTTGGCTGTGCCTTCAGTCAGCGACACCAGGCTCACTCCTTCTCAGATCTCGCAGAAGATCACTGTGAGCCAAGACTTTTCACCCTGCCATTGTATAAACTGTTAAAGACTGCAGTGAATAATAAAGGTCATTACCGACTGATATCCCGTCTGCCTGTGCTGCTTTTGGGTCCTCACCATACCCGTTACATGGATTATGCAACCTTTGAGAGACCCAGGTTTCCAAAGTGTCTGTGCTAAGCTAACTAGCTAATCAGAGAGTTAATATTGTCATCTATATTTAAACTGATAATCTTGAAGATCTCAGTTTTGGCAGCACCTTATGGCGATAAAAGGCATATGTCCCAGATAACCAGACTCTCTTTGTAACGGTTGTAACTCTTGATTTTCCTCGCTTTCCTTTTTAGACTGTTTGCCTTCATCTGAGCGTTGAATTTGTTTCTTTTTCTTTGGATTTTCACTTATTTTTGAAGTTGTATCTGTAGTCATCGATCTTTTCTGTGTTTGTTTAGCCATAGTAGATTACTGTTTACTGGCAACACTTGCAGAGACCGGAAAAGCAGCCGCTTAGCTCCGCCTACCCTCTCTGGCAGACCAACCACTGCTGGGTGATGGAAAACACGTCACTAACTGGGCGCCGCTTGTGACTTTTTCCCGGAACGTTGCCACAGACACCCAGTCTGTAATACTGCAAATGCAAAGGCTTTCATCAGTGGGCCATAGGCTCAATCACCATTGTGTTACCTCATTCGGCAATAGATAGTGACTTAAGAGACATTTATTTACTTTGAGATTCTCACTTTAAGTTAAAGTTATCAATAGCGCTTTATGATGGAAGGTTCGGGACCTTTTAATAACAAATTCTCTAAAGACATCCAATTAAGAATTTAGCAAAGAAACAGATTTATTTACATAAATAACTTCATGAGGCCTGACAACAACAAACATGAGAAAGAAAGAAAACAACAGAGGTCATACAAAGCTGCAGTAAGAGACCAAAGACGGACCGATGAATCACATGAGGAGCAACCCCCCTCCTCCAACACCCCCAACCCGCCCCGCATCCTTTCATCATTAGAACTGCTGCTTGTAAAAATAACCGAGTACATTCAGCCATTTGGCAATGACAAAAACGTCTGCACAGTCAGAGGCCTCAGAGGCGTGTCACACGGCACATTTATAGTGCAACTTAGTATGAGGAGTGACTCGCTGTGTAAGGGCATTCAAGTCGTATGACTGAGTCCGCAGCGTTCAGTGTGACGATCATTAACCAAATTGATATTGAACGCTCAATCAATGCCAGGGAGGCTATTAGCTCATGCATAGCTATAAGGAAATTATTTAAATGTTGGGATGATTGCTGCATTTCAGTATCGTTAAATGAAGTGTGTAAGATGATATAAAGTGATGTGTTAAGCAGCTTAACCTATGGCTGACATTGTGTTTCTTTAGATTTCTTATCAGATCGCATGTCAATTCTAATTATTATAAAGTTTCATCCATACTACGATAAGTGTGTGTGTATCATATTAGTGCATCTGCAAGGAAGGACATGACCTGTACTCTATGTTTCTGTGTGTATTAGTCTATCAAGACATGTCTGCATCCACAACATGTTTGTGTGTGCATCTGCCCTTGCATTAAACTCATTAGTGTCCTAGAACAAGAAGCTAATAACCCAGAGGGTTTGGATGTATCAGTGTGTGTGTGTGTGTGTGTTTTCTTTCCACACATTGATTCGTCCTTTTGCCAGTGAATAGATAAGAGCAATTTGTTAAACAAGCAGGAGCTTCCTTGGAAGAGATAAATGGACTAATGTAAGGGCGGGTCTCTATAAACTCACAGCAGAGAGGAGCACACTTGCACACACACGCATACACTGATACAGACTCACTAAGCATCGTAAGAAAGGGATTTAATGTAACCTTTTGCATACTTCACCTCCTGCAAATACATTACTAGGACACTGACAACTAAACAACCCAGTGACATCATCACTCAGGGCTTTCAAAGACACGTGCGATGGGAAAATGTTACTGTTAAAGGCCAATCTGATTCGCCTCAACAAGTATTTAAAAAGTGCCCGAGAGCACTTGAACCCCACTTCTCCCATCAGTGTATGATGCATGTGAATATGTACAGTAATCCTCCTTTGTCCGGGCTGCGAGCCATAATAACGCGCTTCAAGTCAACATTGCTCATTAAAACATAAGAAAGAGCAGCAGGCACGTCAGTGTTTCCAGGAAAGCTACCAGGAAGGTCAAGTCAAGCCTGTTAGCATGATAACGTTTGCTTGTTTAGCGCTAAACAAGAACGACTATCTTGTAAATGCGTCATTTTTCTGAGGATGAATAGAATCTTTTAAGTTGTTGGTGGTTCAGCATGAAAGTCAGTGGGACACAAAGGTCATTAGGATGAACTTCTGAGGATTGTAAATGTGTGTAGTGTTCTTTTTTGTAATCCATTGGTCTGGACCAAATGCTTGTCTCAATCTGCTCTCATTGGATGAAAGTGTTGCCAAAATAGCCCCCTGTGATAGGCGCTGGTCCTATCACATAGGTCCACACTTGGACGTAAATCAGCGTGATTATAACTAACTAAAATGACAGAAACCATGTTTGAGAATTATTTATTTGGCGTGTATTTTGATTTTATAGTTTGACTCTCGTCCCATCTGTTAACATGGAGGAGGCGGGCTTTATGAGCTATACTGCAGCCAGTCAGCAGGGGGCGATAGAGATATTTTGGCTTCACTTTTAGGGACTGAAACGACAATAATGCATCCCTGTACGCGACTAACATGGCTAAAAATCTCAAATTAAACCACACACCAATTATCAAACTAAGATACATAACATATTGTGTTAAGACACTGAAACAGCAGCTCTTAGCAAGTACAATGCAAACCAGCAAAAGAGCTATCCTTGACAGAGGCGTTGACTTCCTGTGCAACTGTCCCGAGAGGTCAGCAGGGTTAGTAATAAACGCGAGGGAAAGGAGCAGCTGGTGACCAGGGCAAAGAGGGGGCTAGAGTGTGCTGCCCATTCGGCCATTGGCGTCTGCGCTATATTTAGACTGGAATGGCCTGGCCTTGGGGAGGAACAGAATACAGTGCAGAGAGCGCCGCGAGGCTGAGCGCCTCATCATGGGAACGTACTGTAGATACTGGACAAAGTGATGACAGGACGAAAGAGAGACAGAGAGCAGGGCAGGAGGTGCTGGTTGCTATGTTTCACTTTTTTTAAAGAGGGATGTGTTGATGCATTTTTCTACAGTGCATGTGTGTTTCAACTTACAGCCTTCGTATATGTCCGTAGGGATGTGGACGGCGGTGGTGTTGTAGGAGACGAGTCGCTTGAAGTCGGGGTCAATCTGTAGATCATCTGGAATATATGCGTTCTTCCGTCTCTTTACGCCGTCAGTCTCGTAGAGCTGTGAAAAAAAGGAAAGAAAACCGTTTTAAAACCGTCCTACAAAGCATTCTATTTTTCTGTATGTGTGTAAACCCTCAGTATGTGCACAGTCTCTATATGCAGCTTCTTGTTAACGTGAATGACAAGGTGTCAATGTTGAGTATTCACTAAAATGTCACCACTGTCAGATAAAGCCTGGGAAATTGAATCAAAATTTGAGGCATGAAACATAAAACCCAGGCATCCAGAGAGGAGGAGGAAGAGGGGAGAGGGTCTGTCAGTCAAATACGGAGTGACATCAGTGTGCTCTGGGTGTGTTGGGACATTGAAGGGGAATTAGAAGCTGATCCCTGTTTATAAGAGCAGACAGATGACGTCTGAGGCCGGGAGGGGGAGGGGCGTCTAATGTCTCACGCACACTCGAGATTTTCGGAATTTGGGGATAAAACATGCACCGGCCTTTATGCTGACAAAAAAGTGCAAACCTCAGCAAAGAATGGATGCTAACACGTATCTATACGTACTACTTCTGTGGTATGTGCTTTAAGAAATACTTCCATTGGCTGTAAGGGTGACTCCAGCGGCCATATTGACAACAGTGATGCTGGCGGATAACTTGTGATGTTTTCGGTTACACGACACAAAACAGCCCAACACAGGATATAAATTGCTTATGGTGTTTGATTTCAGAGTAATCTAACTTAGAGGGTATCAGAATAGTTGGGTCAAGTTGTACTTACTTTCTCTTTGGCGTAGTAGTAAACAAATTTCTCCGCCTGCAAAGACAGGAAAGAGGAACAGGTGAGTTCAAAGATGAGGAAGAACACATCAAACTTTAAATCATTATTTTACTGGTTTAGAGTTACAATGTTTTAAGTTGCTTTGCTCCACCTGTAACCACACTTGGCAGTGATGTCACAGTGTACTGACACTGGTGAATGGGGACCAAAATGTGTCCATCCTGATCAAGGATCAGATTGCATCTATATCAGCCCCTCCAGAAAGTTGCGAAGTTGCGATTCCCAATCCCCAGAACTTTTTCGCAACCTTGCAATTTTGTGGTTACAGGCGTAGCACCCAATATAACATGTAGAACAGCTTCAATTTAATAAACGATGTGTAGATTCTTCTTTGGGCACATGGATAGCATTGAAGTAGGCACGTGTAGTGCGAAATTACTGATGGTAATTTGCGTTAGTTTCATACAAGTTTTACACATTTTATTTGGCATCTTGACACGGAAATGTTGGAAGTGATGGCTTTATTGGAGCGTTTGGAGCTCACTGTGGATGTGTCCTGTGTCACACACAAAAAAAGCTTAAAAAAACATTGCAACTTTTTCAAAAATCTGCCCAAAATCAGGCATTTCAGGCCGCAACAATGGCAGAAAAAGCCCAAAGCAAAATCCTGGAGGGACTGGTATATTCAATTTCACGTGTTACTTATTTTCCAACGTCTACCGAAGGAGAAAAAAAGCCTACAGTCCCATTAGACTCTATATTTGCTCTAAAGAAGACCCTTAATTAAAATCAAGAGGGTATGTTTGAGTAGAATACATTCAAAGTTGACAATTTGAGTCTTAAATAAAGGTCCTAACCTCATAGAAGAAAGGACATATTCAGGAAACTTTTTTACACGATCCCATCTTAAGCCAGCTTGTTTTGTTCTGATCGTGGAACAGGAGACAACTCATGTCACTGAAATCTGGCCCCTCATTCTCAAGATAAAGTACCTTGTCTTGGGTGAAAAAAGCTAACAAGGTCAAATACTTCCTTAAAATTAGAAAGTAAAACTGAAATATTTGTGTTTTTGTAAAGTTAAACTTGCAACTGTGTGTGTTTAAATCTGTTTTTTTTTTTTCTCTGCAGGGCAGCGGTTTGTTTTTGACACTGAGGATCAGTGAAGTAAGTGGTGTTGTTTTGCTCTCACACTGCTGGGCCTCCTGTCAACACAGAGGCTAGCAGGGCGCTAACGACCTAGCCTAGCTGCTGACATAAGACTGCCCCGGAGCCACCGAGCTGGCTGCCGACTCCCACCACCTGCCCACCACTTCTGCAGGTGCGAGCTAACAGAACGACAACTTAAAAGGATAAGCGTCTCCTCCAGCTGCTGCGTCTGCTACCTTAGCTTGAACAGTGTGTAATTAGCACACAATAAGCAATTAAGCAGTGCCAAACGTTAGCATCTGCTCTCTTTTGCTGTTTTGACTGTTAATGAGCTTTAGCAGGAGACATGCAGGTTAATGAGCAAAGAGAAGGTGTATGCTAAACATGCTAATATGCACATGCAACAATATACAAACAAAAGATGATAAGAGGAGACTGTAGCATGATGCTTCCTGTCAGGTCATGTTATAGCAGACAGATGCGCACCTTAGGAGGTGATGCTAACGCTGAGGTCACACCATCACACCCCGCAGGGAACGCTATTGTGCAACAACACCTAACGTGTGAGGGGTGGAGAAAACAAACAAAGGCTTTTTGCTAATGCTAGCATGCTGTCGTAGGTGTCATGCATACTGCCAAATCAGAGTATATGTGTGTGTACATTGTCTGAAAAATGCTTGCTATTGTATTGCAATCAAATCTCTGCCAGGTGTAACCGCAGTTCGTGTAGACATTTGTAAAACGTAATGAGTCATTCAATATGTCATCCGCTCACTGAAAACTCCAGCATGATCTGCCCCCACCAGCTTTTCTCTTGCACTCACAGCTGCTGCAAACACTAGTTGATGGTGAACAGACTCTTAAAAACAGGCTGCTAGGCACCAATTTTAATGACTTAAAGAGGGGGTATTATGCTGTTTCACATTTTAGGACATATATATAACGTTACAATGTTGGATGTCCAGACTAAACGTGAAGTTTCAAATCTGTAGGTAAATGTATGACTGGCCAATCAGAAGACAGCAGGCTTGTAGGGGCGGGGTTTCTTAAAGGGACAGAGCTGACTGAGTTGTTTCAGGCAGAGGCTGTAAGAGGGCCTGCACAGAGCGCCAGTGTGAGAAGAATTAGGAGTTTTTTTAACTGTTAATTATGCTAAGCTACTCCACAGGTATCACAGAGTGAAATAACAACACTTGAAATTAGCACAATACCTCCCCTTTAATATCTAAAATTTAAAGCGGCACCCACTCGTACATTAGAAATGAGAGAAAAACTCACTGCATATAAGTAGTGAATATAAATATAGAGGTAAACACAATGCAATCAAATGAGGCATGATCAAAGCTTATGTTTTATAAAGGGTGTAAATAGGGCCAAATTCATTATACGACACTGAACACACGCGTGTGTGGTTCTGTTGCAGCACTCACACCTTTTAAGTGTTTAACGTCAGCAGGGAGAGGTGCCCAGCAGTACTGGCCTAGTTATCAAAGGTGACAGGTAACACACACACACACACGGAGCTATTTCAAACACTTATAACCTACTATGATGCAAATTCTCCCAATAAGCTTATATGTTTGAGTAAGCCTACTTCAAACATTAAACCGTCTTTTTTTCTGCTAATTGTGTTGTTTGAACTCATGTACAGTATTAACACTAAATGTGAATTGGATGTGGTTTTAGTCCAGAACATATATTATTCTAAAAAAGATGCCCACTTCCTGTGTTGGAAGGATTTTATGGAAAATATTAACCAAGTATAACAATCAGGGAGCCTGCGTGCTTTGTGAAAACAGACAAATAGATTCAATAAACATGCATTTTGCTTAGCACACACTAGCCTCCTCACAAGGCTGAAGGCTGACACACAGCACACAAAAAGGCTGATTGAAGGTACACACAGGTTGATGCGGGGCTAAGCTGAGGGCAACATGCTCGCCTGATCTGATCCGATCTGATCTGATCTTTAAGCTACAGCTGTGCTTACACATACAAGGTCATCACATTCTGTGACAGCCACGCGACAGTCGTGCAGTTATGAGATTTGTATCTGTCAATCGAGGAGGTGACAGACCATGAAGACTCTTATCTCTTTCAAAATAATGCAAATTCCTGGAGCCATTAAAGACCTCAGAATGTATCTGTAATCTGGCTAATAAGATCCAATACTGAAGCATGATACAGAACTTTGATCAGAACCCTTTGCATTGTGGGGTGTTGGGTGGATGTTGAAGGACAAAAAGCTGGTATAGTCAATAAAAACACCTGCAACAGGTGTTAACAACCTATTAAGCATCTATAGCAGCACTAGCAGTACTAGTGTAAACCTGTATGGCTGTGGACGACGTGAACGCATCCAAAAAGTGAAGCCAAACATCTCTATCGCCCCCTGCTGACTGGCTGCAGTATAGGTCATAAAGCCCGCTTCCTCCATGTTAACAGATGGGATATGAGTCAAACTATAAAATCAAAATACACACCAGTTTAATTTTTCTCAAACATGGTTTCTGTCATTATAGATAGTTACTATCATGCTAATTCATGTCCAAGTGTTTAATTTACTTTATTTGTTTTTTGATGCTATAAAAAGTACGGTGGCCAAAACACTGCAACCGTTTCCATTATAAGAAACGGGCTGCAAATTCAGAAATGACGCAAATTCAAAAACAAATGCAAAGACAGAAACATGCTGCAAATAAAAAAAATGTGCTGCGAAAAGCCAAAACAAATGCATTAACAGAAAACGCGCTGCAAATACAGAAACGATGCAAATCCAGTCCACACAACTGAAGTCCTCCAGGCCTGTAGGGGGTGCTCTGTGTAACAGGTTTATTATTGACGGGAGAGAGAGGGAGACGAGACAGTGAATTTATTAGTTATCAGACTTTTTAATTTTAGACGTGGCTGCAGCGGAGCAAAGAAAACACCCTGTTAATAAATGTCTCCCAATCAACACTTTACTAAAGTAGCCACTGCTAAGTGTAGCTTCTGTCAGCCGTGCAGCTGGCGGTGCTTTATGATGACTCTGCCCAGCTCGACGTTAGTGAGAAATGATGTATGTTAAAAGTTATTAAAAAACAACACTGCTGCTGCAAAAAAGGGAGGAATGCTGCAAAAAAATCTTGTGTTTATTTTACCACATGAAGCCCGTTTCTTCTCATGGAAATTGCTGTGGCCACTGCAGCACGACTGCCCTTGTCGGCCACCGTAAATAAAGGGTGTAACGTCATGATTGACAGCTCTGTTGACAGGTGTAACAGCGAGAGGAGCAGAACTAACACGCACACTGCAGTCGTCCATCTTTATATACGGTGATTGGTCCAAACATGTTGCCCACCTGTGCCCTCTTACATGCTTTGTGAGATACTTCATTGCTTCAGGTGTTGCACAAACCCCCTTCACATTACCCCAAAAATTAATTACGTTTGCTAGCCAAGCATCACGAGCCAAAGGAATAAAGTAATAGAGCTGATAAATGAAAATACCCCCAAAGAGTATTATTCTTCCCTCTTTTCTTCAGTGCAAGAAGTTAAATAACGGGAAACTTTTAATGGAAAAGAATCATTAACGTTTGGCAAACAACACTGAAGGAGTTATTTTAAGTTAATAGTCTAAATGGCAAAGTTGAATCTCTTTGAAGTTCCATCAGCAGAGTCTACATATCATTTGTCATTTGTAAACGGCAGCCGGCAACGCAGGGGACGGAAATGTGCAATTTGCATGTATTACGGAAAGAGTCGGAGCTTAAGCGCAGCATCAGCGGCTGAGAGAGGTGCGCTTTAATTCCCAGAGGTATGGGCGATGCATTTATTGGGGTGAAGTAATTGAATGAGTTAAATAATAGCATGTTCATATAATTTGCTGTACATTCCCCTCTAATGTGTTCTTAACACTATGATTAATAGGCACAGAGTGAGAGTGTGTGTGTTCATGGTAAGCATGCCTGGTTATTTCTGCCTATTACATAAAATAATGAAATCAAGTATAAAGTCATTACAGCGCAGTTGTCATTGTAATGAGATTTGCCATCCAATTATTGAAATCATATTGGATCATGAATTACACGTCCCTCCTCTTATGGAGTTCGCGGCACCAGTTGTTCCGTATGTAACGCAGCCCGTTGTTAATGAACATATCAGATGGAGCTCGCTCACCTCGCTGTCGTCCCTCCACACGTGCTCCATCTGTAGCTTCTCTGCTTCTGTGGCCAGCCTCTGCGGGGAGAGAGAGAGAGAGAGAGAGAGGAACACAGTCAGAAACATGCTAAATATTCTTGGACAAACTAGAATAGAAGATTTTTTTTGGCTTTATGATAGTAGCTTTGGCCCTGATGCTCACTTTATAAAAGGATGACAGTTTTTGCGTTAGCGAATCCAGAAATCTGATGTGCTAGGAGCAGAGCAGCTAGATAAATCTATATCATGGCTCTTTAAACCTTTGAAAATTTGGCTCAAAATAGTTAAATGTATATATTATATCAAAGTAGAAAGATTCATTAAGTAATCACTAACATTCCAGAAAAGGTAAGTATTTATAACTGTAATAAAACCTGGAAGAAAAGAAGCTAACTTGGCAGTTTAGATAATTTCTCAAGACTTTGGAGGCGTGGCCTATCACACTTTGATTGACATGAGTATATGTTTAAATTGTGTGATTGTGAATCAGAGGAGGAAGAACAAACCCTGCGATCTCTAATGATTTATTTTATTAGGTCACTGAATGGCGAGTGACAAGATGATATGCTTTCCAAATCATAGTTAGCAGTTAGCTGAGATTCCCCCCTTTGTTCTGCAAGCTATGAATGCCATGCTAGGTGAGTTCTGTCGTGTTAGCTAGTCCTGAATGAAAATAGACAACTGCAGTCGACACTAAACTTCCGGGGTAGGGATGGGAGTAGAGAACTGGTATTTTCTGGTAACGGTATGTGATAGATCAGTACTGAAAGTACCGATAAGCTAACAGACAAATGGTGCTTCTACCTGTATTTAACATTCGTCGTAATTAAAGAGGGTGTATTATGCAGTTTCACATTTTAAGACGTATATATGATGTCACAATGTTGGTTGTCCACATTAAACATGGGTGAAGTTTCAAATCTGTAGGTAAAAGTATGTTGGAGTAATCCCCAGGCTTCTCAGCTCGGTCTGCGGGCTGCTGTGAACGCCAGGTTTCACACTGTTTTTTCAACAAGCTGCACTTTGTGACGTCACAGAGTGCAGGGGCGGGGTTTCTTAAAGAGACAGGGCTGACTGAATCATTGACTGACTGAGTATTTTTTGAACTGTAAATTATGCTAAGCTACTCCACAGGTATCACAGAGTGATGTTGTTAATGTCATTTTCATTCAATCGTTTCATTCTAACGTAGCTGGCATCCGTCCCCGAGTGATGACCTAGTGACGTTACATTTTTGTGGTCTCCTGCTGGAGAAAGTCTAGAAACAAATAAACACAAACAAATAAAAAATGGAGAGTAGTATTGATAAGATTATTGATAAGTATCAGTAGCGATAAGCAGTATCAGTATTGATACCAGTATCGTAGTCGGGGGACGTCAATAGTCAATCATGGCTGTCATGGATTAAGCTGGTGCTATGTGTACACAGCCATATAGCAGGCATGTCACTTCTTGTGTTTTGATCGTGGAATTCATCATGTAATAAATATATGTAAGCATAAAAAAATTCAATTCAAACCATTTTCAGGAAAAGTTTACAGAAACTAAAATATTTTTATGGGATGGAAAAAAATGTCTAATGCTTACTATTATGTACACTAGACCCTGTATTACATGGTAAGAAGGCCATTGTGGATTTGGGCTTTAATAATTAATAATAGCAGTTACATGTCAAGTCTTTACATCTACCTTATGGCAGTTTAAGGAGGTGCTGCTGATGCAGTCACGGTGCGTTCAAGGGAAAACACCTCATTTCCTCTCAGCACCTGCAGCTATGAAGTAGGACTAACTATGACACAATGTCGTGCTAAAAATAGACACCGTGCTATTCCATCTTCTCTCAGATCTGGTCCTAATGACTAGGTTAATGGGTTTATAATGGGCCCGGCTTCTAATCTGTACCTGGTCCAGAAACACACTGTACTATTAATTTCCCCTGGGAAATATCACATCCAGCTCCTCCTGCGTGTGCGCACCGCACAAAGGGATTCAAGTTGCACAGGAGGAGCGGGGATCTGATGGGGGCAAGGGAGTAAATTAATTTATGAAATCAGAAGAGGCGGGGGCTGAAACGATGAATTATTGAGTTAATTCTGCTGTGGGTTGTGGGAATCAGAGAGGAAGAACAAAGGCTGATTGTGGATCGTGTGCCGGGATATATGACGCAAAATCAGACCTGAAACGTGACACCAAGTATGCACTGGAATTACTCATCCAACAGCACTTAAAATCTTGTACCACTTTGCTCATATCATTGTAGCTGCAGAATAAGATAAAGTATGTGTAATTTATTGGATTAAATCCTTAAAGAGACACTAGTTGCACGATAATAAATGAAGAAAAAGGCCATCAAACATCCAACATTTCCACAGCAGGGGTGCTGCATGTTCCTACACTGTTGCTTCTTTCTTTCTTTCTCTCTCAAAGAAAAACCTCCTTCGTGCATATTCAATTGGCACCGAGGCATCATTTTCATAATGAAACCCCCCTCCCGCAGGTCTGGCTTCAGATCACTCGCTACGCCCGTACACAGCGCCGACCCATAATGCATGACGGGGGCCGACACTCCTGCGGCGCGTAACACGGTTACCTCGACAGCCTCTCAGTTGGGTCTCATTAGGGCGGAGATTTAGCTGTGGCTGTCAGAGACGGAGGGACGTCGCGGCGAGCAGAGGAGCAAAGGTGAAATGGAGCCGTGTGTGTGCCCGGTTGAGGCGTACGTTGGCGAGCAACAGGAAGAATGCAGATGTCACTTTAAGGAAAAATAATTGTGCTGCATTTAAATGACATTTCTGGTATCCACCCTTCTATCGCTACGTTAGCTTTTAAATTCTAGCATTTTCTTACAGGGGTGTTATGGTCTTTTTGCTTTATGCTCCACAGCTGCTAATATAAATGCAACAAGCTGCCGGTTTCCAGTCAGCTCATTATTGGCTCCAAGAAAGATTGCGGTGTGTGTTTCAATCAGTCTAATAAACTTCTTGTCTGATGCTGCGGTCACAAACCCATCGATGGTGATTGACTGTGGAGGCCGTTCTTTTCAGGCTCAGAGCATCAAAAGGATGGAATCAATAAGAGGCCAAAAGGTTTTTGTGTTTTGATGATTGCTTTCAAATCCGTGCAGATAACTTCTACAATCTTTATTTAGAATATATGAATGTTAGTGGGTGTGCCTTTATACTAGCTCTGGTGCAAACTGCAGCAGGAGCAGCTATAGGCTCCTTTTTTTAAAGTACGACTTTTTGAATGTTCAGAACTCATGAGACGACTTCGAACTTCAAACTTTGATGAAGTTAACTCACATTTCTAAAGCAGCAGGAGAATTTACATTTCAATTTGAACTCGTTTTAAGTGAACTACAGAGAAGAGGAGCTAAAGCTGCTGCTGGTGCTGACGTGCTGCACAGGTGGGGTGGAGAAGTTCATACACTTGGCATCAGTACAAATTTGTGGCGATGGAGTACCTGCAGGGTTTGTTTCTGATTTTTATAACACAATTTTGTGCCCACAAGCGGATGCACACACATCCTCATCGGTTAAGTCAATTTATTACACGGCTGTGTTTAATACTTGTTTCTGATTGGTTAATCACAGCATTCCGAGGTCTGTTATTTCTTGATAACAGACCCTTGTTATGAAGAGCAGACCGTTGCTAGGGATGCAGCTCTAATCACACAATCCGGAGGACTAACTGTAATCATATCAATCCGCTGAAAGAAGTTCGGTAAATTTGACGTCGGTTTATTTATGGCGGGGAAAAAAAGAAAAGCAATAAAGGTTAAGCGATAAAAAAGTTCAGCGGCTGAGCGGTTAGCTCATTTTAAGAAGGCTAAGGGCCCGATCAGACAGAAGGCGCACCGCACTGCCTTTTTTGTGGAAGTAAACAGATCAGACAGAGCGCGTTTTAGCAACTGGGGGCGTTGTTAAGGCAACCACCGAATCATTAGCTGTCATCAACCTAACCGTTATATTGTAAACTGACAGAAGGCTCGCCTCTCCTTTCATCCGATTGGGCAATGAGAAAAAAACGGCCATGACGTCGGGCGCTTTTCTGCTTTGAGTTGAAGTTTTTTCAACTCGAGGCGCTCGGAGCGTTTCCTCAGAAACACGAGGCGCACAGAGCAGAAAAACGTGAGGCACTCTGCAAAGCAAAAGCAGCGCGCAAAAAGCCTCTCATTGAAAACGATGACAAAAAAGCCGCCCCCAGCTGCTAAAACGCACTCTGTCTGATCGGGCCCTAAAGAGTTAAAGATTGCTATGGACGCAGTACTCACTGTGAGTGTCAATATTTTGTGTCAAATAATTGATTTCATAGGTAAAAAGCCGTCGGGCTTCGCGTCTGGGTCCTGCTCATCCATTCTGCGATAACGACCTGCTCACTATACATAATCCCTTACGTTACAACGGTTAGTTCCAACCAAGCAATCTGATTGGACAAGAGGCTTTCTATGTGTATTTATACAGAGAACATCACCAGGACTTTTCACTCTGTGTATCACTCAGCCAATACTGTTAATTAACATCACAGCAGACCATGTGTGTGTACATTAATCAAGCTGGTTCCTCTGAATCACAGCTTATTTCACTGGTTGATGATAAATTAAAACAAACAGATAAATGTACCTGATGAAAAACAGCTGAACTGTGGTAACCTGTAGACACAGAGTGCAGGAGAATGTTTGGGTTGCTTGGCAACCAAAGTCTAGTTTCAGTTACGTTGTCCAATTAGTTAAGTTGTTGGAGAAAAAATAATCTGTTGATGATTAATACTTTTTACTACTATTTGCCGCTTGTGTAACTGTTGTATAAAAGCAATATTGCGCTGATATTCAGTACGACATCACTCCCTCTCGTGCGATATAAAGTATACCATAGTGGCTTGATGAAAGGAATTAATTAATCAATACTGTTTAATGCTTTTCAAGAGAAAAAGACTTAAAATGCTAGAACAAAGCAGAGCGCAGAAAAGATGTAAGCGAGACACAAAGCGAAGTAGCTGTTTCAACTATCAAAGAGCTTTATAGAAGAAGCATTCGTTTCTTCCTTTTTATCTGCAGGTGGCCGCTGACCCTCTCTTTGACTCCTTTCAGCCAACAGTTACAGCCGTCAGGGCACAATCCCAGCAGCTGCACACACGCGCGCACACACACACCTGCCCACGACTGCACACACACGCTGAGAGAAAGAGGCACTAATTAACGAGGGCCCCAGATCAAGAAGTCAAAGGGTCAAAGGTCAGCAGCTGCTGCGGCTCTTTTATGTTAACACCGCAGTCTCATAGTAAGATCCTGTCACACCTTGAAGCGGTGTCACATTTACTTTGTTTGATAGCTGGAGGTGGACGGGAACACGTGTCTGATGATAAGTCAGGGATGCAATGCTAAATCACAAATTTTTGATGTGTCACAACTGAGATAAAACTTCTTGAAAGTGGTGTCATAATGAGAGTAAATAAGCACGACAATGTGGAGTTGCTGCACAACCAATGGTTCCCAAATGGGGAAAAGGGGTTTCAGGTACGCTGCGTCTGCAGCGTCCTTCTGCAGCGTCCTTCTGCAGGAGGATTTGGGTAAGGGGGAGCTGATCTCTTAAAGGGGCCGTATCTTTTAAAGGGATATTCTCATATTTTGCATGGGTTTCACATTTTTGGGTGTTTATTGTTCACAATGAATAATTCCGTGTTTTTCCAGAATTACATTCTTCAAAAGGTCGCCTCTGAAATGGGCCGTTCAGAACAGCTGCAGGTTTCTACGTAGAACCCTGCTTTCGCTGAAATCGACCAATCACCTTTCACCGTCATTCACCTCAGGCTGCCTTCTTGCACGCGCTTGTAGTCAAGTCGTTGTCGAGATTTCAACTCACCATTCCGATACCTCCTGGCGATTCTGGCTCGTACATAAGGCCGAATAACTGATCCGAGAGCAGCCATGGTTTTAACTTTGGAGTGACAGTGGAGTGCGGCCACACCCCCACGTGAGGGAGGGGCTACGAGGTCACTCCAAATACTGTCAGCCAATCGTGGCTAAGGTCTG
Source organism: Semicossyphus pulcher (assembly GCF_022749685.1). Taxonomy (NCBI): domain Eukaryota; kingdom Metazoa; phylum Chordata; class Actinopteri; order Labriformes; family Labridae; genus Semicossyphus; species Semicossyphus pulcher. Next base: position 8,239,004 of record NW_027211694.1, read on the forward strand.
ACCTTTGAATGGCAAAATGGCTTGTTCGTTTCAGGAGGAAGGAGAGCCTCCGAAAAATAATTCAATTTAAATACAATTTTAAAACGAAACAGACTTTACCAACGTGATTCAAAATTGACTCGAGGTTATGCCCAACATGAATATGAAGTATGAGAAAAAGACGTTAGGATCAGGAGGAACTACTGTATATAACAAGCTGCAAGTGACTCTTTAAAGCAGATCCCCAATAAACCCTGCTGTATGCACAAGCTTAGCTGGAGTGTGTGCATGTGTGTTTGCCTTCTGCTCACACAGAAAGTGACTCATGTCAAGTGTGGTCGCTTAAATCTCCTACTGATGTCACGACACGAGGATCCTACAGATTTGTGCAACAAATAAAGGGATTTTTAGGAGCCTTTTTTATCATAGCAAACGTTAATCGGATGATGTTTTGAAAATGAGTCTTAAAGCAGGAATAAATGAGGAGTGTTTAAAGGGATGAGAGACCAAAAAGGAGGAAATCATTGAGAAATAAAACAGATCAATAATTTCAAACATCGCGAGCGACACACACACAGATCGACTGTGTTGCTATCCTGACACGCGTTCCTGGAAGTCTGATTAGCCCTGCCCAGGACGTACCGCGCGCACGCACACACCTGCACTCTCACTGATGTGTCGGGATGCACATGAGAGCGGGGGGGAAACATGAGCATCTGCTGTTGTGACTGGCAGCACTTTAGTCAGATCTATCCTGCTCGGCCTGCGGGGAGGCAGGAGGAAGAAAAGGGGGAGAGAGACAGCACACTTGTAAAGTGGCACAAGGAGGAAAACAAGTGTACGGTACAGCAAGTGCACGTTAGCGGACGCTATTTACGAGACAGGAAGTAGCTCTCCCCAACATGCGGGCATCTTCTTGGGCGGTGACTTGTCAGAGACTGGCGTTGGTCTGACTCTCCTCTGCTGCGCGCCGCTTTGACAGCTCATCTCTCCTGCAGCAAGCTCCTCCAGCCGTGCACGCTATGTGTGCGCCAGCTGGCTGCAAACAACTCCCAATTACAGCTGCACCCGGCTGCAACGCGGAGACACCTACACCCAGAAACAGTCACTGTGTTTTGAAGTTATGTCACAATTTCTAGCACCTTTAATTTGGCTTTTTATATCACTCTTTAGCTCCTGCTTTTATTTTGAAAGAGCTGAGAGTGTTTTGGCAACGATGTTTCGAGTGTCTTTGATTGTCTGCAATGATTTAACACACCAATTTGCGCTCATCACATCGAGCTGTTGTTTATATATCAAGCCGCGAATAAAAAAAATAAAAAAATTGGAGTTCTAGTGACAAAAAAAGTCAACTAAACAATGTCAACTAGCGTTTGGCACCTCGCACGATGACACGTATTCTGAGGCACAGCTGCTGCTACTCGATACACAGCGAGAGAGCGAGAGAGAGAGAGAGAGCATACACTCTCCTCTCTGTATGCATATACTGTACATCTGATAAGTTTCAAAACAAAGATGACAAACACGAAGCTGGAGACACACACAGAGTGCGACAGCTGGGCTGACAAAAGCAGCCAGACGCACGTACACACACATAAACACACACACACATGCACACACTCCAGGAAGTGGAGAATAATGAGTCACCAGTGGCTAAAATCTGACACTAACACTCCATCTCACTGATTCAACATTTTCTGCAACATTATAGACATTAATTATTAATAGTCGTTGGTGAGAGGGACTGGAACGTGTTTGCACAACATTGCATCACACCAAACAGAGGATTTCTTAAAAATCTCTCATCACAGTAAAAGCAGCAGAGTATTATCACTCGTCTCTATTTTGTTCCGACACAAATGTTTTAGTTAGCTGGTAAAGTTTTTATTGCACAAAAGTTTTCTGGACAAACTAGCTCTTTCTTTGCTTCTGTGCACCACTTCCTCACTGCAAACTACGAGTAAATGTGTTTCATGCTCCTCTGGAAGGTAAGTTTGGAGCAGGAAAGCCGCCATTTTGGCTCAAAGCTAAGCGGCCTGGGCTTTAAAGCAAATAAAGGAACGACAGTTTAAGAGCTATGATTGTCAGATGGATCGCCGTTTTGCTTCTTGCACATAATTTATGCTAAATGAGAAAAAAGCAAGTATTTGAACTTTTATGGCACTACTCTTGATTTTGCGTGATGGCATTTCAGTCTGAATAACATTTTTGCTCAGTGGTCTCTATCTGTGATTTACAAATAGTAACTGAGGCAAAATATCTATTTTATCAGGTGACTAAAATACAAGAAGTATCAAACACTCGTTAAAGAACAGAAAGACTGGGCGGCTGATGTGGGGCATATGGGGGTGTGTGTGTGTTTGTCGTAGTGCAAATAACAGTTAAGATAAGAAGATAAGAAGTATGGAGGCTCAGGTTTGCATAGTATACAGTAAAGTATATAAACTACATAGTAATGTTATACTTTACTAGGGATGGGACAAATATCAATACGGCAATATATCGTCATCCTGACTTACGCAATACAATTATGCATAAGTTGGCGCCAAATATCGATATTTTATTTAACAAATATTTGGATGAATTGGCCGAAGAAGAACTTAATAAGATATCGTGATGTGTCATTACATGATTGTCTTGCAATATATAAATTATCGCAGAATCGCTGTGTCAAAATATTATAGTTATCATGTGCCACGTATCACATATCATATCGCATATCACATCACGTATCGTATCACGTATCGTATCACGTATCGTATCACGTATCGTATCACGTATCGTATCACGTAACGTATCGCAAATTGTCTCGCGTATCGTATCGCGTATTGTAGCGCATATCGTATTGCATATCGTATTGCGTATCGTATCACGTATCGTATCACGTATTGTATCGCATATCATATCGTGTATCTTATCGCGTATCGTATCGCATATAGTATCACATATCGTATCGCATATCACATTGCATATCGTATTGTGTATCATACCACATATAGTATTGCGTATCATATCGCACATCACAACACATATCTTATCGCATATTGTATCGCGTACTGCATCACGAGTTGTCCCTTACTTTATATGACCGACCAAAAATATCAAAGCGCTTCACAATATATGGAATTGAAATGGAAGACCATAGTTTAACATATAAAACAAAAATCTAACCATAAAATAACAATCATATAGTAATTTAAGTCATACAAAGCATTGTTGAATAAATATATCATTGGTGCATGGTTGTGTTTTCAATCAGTCAATGGATTCCTGAGAGCGCTCTGTCCCTGAACACATATTTAATAAAGATTCAAAAAAATCAATTTCTATATACTTTATGTTTTTATTCGTTTTGGGTTCCCTACATTTTTCCTAATCCCATAACTAATTATGGGCTCCAGCAGTAACCTACCATAGAGCCTTTCAATCTCCATCACTTCATTAGTCTGTGACTGAGGGAGGTAATATTTCTTACGAATCAGACCCACTTTGCAACAGGCCGGTTACTCTGAGAGGCCATCAGCGCGAGGGGTTCTTTATGCGGCAATTTGGAGGGAAGAAATTTCACGAGTAACTGTTTGCATAATGAACTTCAGAAGCAGAATATAAGTCATCATGGCGGAGGATCTTTGAGCGGATATGCACTCATTTTCACTTTATTGTACAGCTTTGTAAAATAGCAAGTGAGCGAGGAGGCTAATGAGCACTAGTGTGTGTGTGTGTGTGTGTGTGTGTGCGTGTGTGTGCCTACTCTGTGATTAGGGCTTTAACAGCAGTGCCTAATGACTCACAGCATGTCATCCAGTGTCAGTTTAATAACGCACTTCCAGACACTTGAGATCAGTGACTCCTGTGTAATTACGCACCGCTACATAACACAACACTTAAAGCAGCTTCATTGAAGAGCTCATGTTCTTCATAGACAATTAAATGAACTTGAATGCTACTACAGAGGCAATTTTGAGTTAAATGCATGCATATGTTAAACGAGGGTGCTCGAGTTAAAGTGGGAGAATGAGAAGTGATTCAGGAATGTGTTTATGAAGCCCGGGTGTCATGGCAGCCTGCGGCATCTGTGGTCCACGCTCCCCTGCGACGGCAACACAGGAGACCCAAAACACTTTGTTCATTATCTTCCTCCTGGAGTGCAGACCATCTTTCTCCTCGGCAATTAGGACTCGCATCCAAGTGACGCCGACAGCCCACTCGCAATTAGGAGAATTCGGTTTCCTGTCGATGGAGGCCGAGAAGCCAAGGTTGGAAAACAACTGTTGTTTTCGTTTCCAGAATGGACACCGATTCGGCTCAGACTCTGGTGGGCAGCCAGGACTTTTTTTTCTTTTGGATCTCCTGCCAAAGCACTAACACAATCCGAGGCCTGAAATAACCCTCACCGATCAATATTCAAATAGCCTCAGCTGTCTGCTCTGTAGTCCTGCTTCGTCTCTTCCTCTTATTTTCTCGTGGGTTCTTCTTTTACTTCCCTCTAGAGAGTTGAAACAAAGAACCTTCGTCTCTTTTATTCTTTCTATCCTCTTCCCGTCTTTGGTTTTAATCATCCTCTCTGTAGGTCAGACTGTCGAGGGGAGGTCTTGGCAGGACGCCATGTCCCTCTCAGCTGCTGCTTTGGTCAACAAGGATCCCTCAAGGTGGGTGCGAAGCGTCAGAGGGAGTTCCTTGTAGGCACTCGTGTAGAATAACCTTCCTCAAAGAGTCTGTCAATTCTTTAGCTTCAGGGCGTCTTCAGACCAGCCATCAGCCAAATTAATCCTCTTTGGACTGCAAGGATTTCATTTAAGGGTTATCCGATCTGCCGAACATACTTGATTTCACAGATATAAAGTTTCAATGCCTAGGATTCCAGTCCTTATAGTTTTGTGTCATTCTTGCAACCACAGTCTGATTTCATGCTGGACAATGCACGACAACATTAGGACTGAGTTGAGAATGAGTTGCATTGCTGCAGACTTGGAGATGCGCAGCCTCATCGTCTTGCAGGACAGTTGCTGCTTTTTCCTCCTCCATTACCACCGTGCAAACATAGGAAACGACCCAAGACATTTTTGTTAAATGCTGCTGTTTTGCTTGGTAGACTCATTTTTTAAATCTAATTTATCAAAACCTCCCAGCCACCCTGAGTTTTGCAAGGTGAGCGAAACACTAGGTGGATTTTAGGGGATCTAGATCTTGCATGAGGACAGTAGAGACCCCCAGTTTGTCAGGGTTTAGGGTTTAAACAAATGGTTGAGGACCCAGATGCAGACTGAAATAAGTATTTAATTAAACAAAAAGGCAGAAGGCGAAACAAAAGGCTTACTGGTATGAGGAATCCAAGGGGGGCAGGCAAACAAAATCCAATGGTAAAAAAAGGTCCAACAAAACAGGCGATAAGTAATCCAAGGGAACACTGAGATCACAGAGAAATAACACGATGCATGGACATGGACAGACGCCAACGAACTAGCACAGGGACAAGGGAAGACAAAGACTAAATACACTGGGGAGGTGAAACTAATCGGGCACAGGTGAGATAATCAAGGGAGCAGGTGAAAACAATAAGGGCAGGGCACATAATCAAACAGGCGGGAAAACACACAAAGGCAGGAAGTAAAACAAGACAAAACATACATAGGGCAAGAACTACAAAATAAAACAGGAAACACTAAAAACCAAACTCAGGACTGTGATAGCAGAACTCTCTAGACAATGAAACACAAATGAATTACATAACTAAACAAGACTAAATCAAGACAAGAACTATATTAAATACAAAATTAAACAATAAGAACTCATGACACAGTTAAATAAACACTACGATATATACACATGTAATCACTAATATAAACACACTGAAATGGCATCAAAAATTTGGTTTTATGTTTTATCGTTAAGATATAATTGGGACTGCAACAAGCTACCCTTGTATGAGTGTTTTTTGCTGTATAATCAGATTCATGATGAGTCAGTTTCCATGTTCAATGTGTTGTGAAAAATATCAATTTAGATGTTATATACCGTAAAATTTGGTGTATAAAAATGCACTTTTTATTAAAAAATAATAATAATTCAAGAAAAAAATGTCATCTAAAAAGTGGGCTGCGTCCTATAAACCGGTGTGACCAATATACCAGCATAAAATGCAGAGATAACTATTTTATTGTGTGATGGTATTTTACCCAGACGATGGCGCTATAATGTAGCTAAAGCTTCGTCACAGACTTCATCAAGGTTACCGTAAACCAGGGGTGGCCAACCCTGCTCCTGGAGAGCTACCGTCCTGCATGTTTTAGGTTTCTCCGTACTCTAACACACCTAATTCGAATGTTTCGCTCGTTATCAATCCCCTGAGACGCTTCAGTTGGCTGATAACGAGCAGATCATTGAAATCAGGTGTTAGAGTACGGAGAAAGCTAAAACATGCAGCAGGGTAGCTCTCCAGGAGCAGGGTTGGCCACTCCTGCCGTAAACTGAGCTCGACTACAGCACCGGTAGCTAGCAGGATTGTAAACACGACATGGTGAAAACAGATGGTTGGCTGTAATTTGTGTGTTTTAAATGCATTTCAAATTAAAAACAAATAAATAAAAGAGTTTAAATAAATTTATAAATAGCTGAGGAAAACCTTTTTTCCCTCTGAGATACCCCCCAAAAACAGACTGCGTCTTATAATCCGGATTTTACGGTAAATACAAATGTAAGAGCCTGATATTGAAGCCTGTTTGTGCTGCAAACAAGTGCACAAACACTTCAGACTACTGGAGGAGGTCTTATTACAGGTTAGGTAAGCTTGGGAAATTAAAAAGACTTTTATTTTGCAGGTTTGTAGTCTTATAAGACTAAAGCATTCTGCATATTCATCTGTTTTATGAGAAGTGAACGCATCTGCAGATCTCCGCCGGTGTCAGCGTGAGAAGACAAATGACCTGTTCCACTGGGGGAAGTTAACCACAGGCCCCATCAAAGAGTATCGGTTAAGAGGAACGATTCAATAATTAATGAGAACAGAGTCAGAAGTGGCCTGGATATGAGGGAGATCTACTGTCAACGCGGGTTAAAAAAAGAAGCCCGGGTCAGTGTAATGAGCAAATGGACCAAAGGTGTCTGAGTGATGTGTGTGTGTGTGTTGTGTGAGCTCATTTAAAATGTACACTGTAGGTCAGTCATGCTGTCACATACGTGGAAGCTCAGGGTGGATGTAATGATGGAGGTATTGGAGCGTAGTACAGTGGAGGAGGATGTGAGTCACACAGAGACACAAACTGAGTAAGAGGAGGGAAACGATGCAGGGCAGCTGTTGGCAGATGGGTCCTTCTGTTGTGGAGTGTTTTATTTACATTCGATGATTTCATTTCTTTGTATTTTAATGTGGAGAACCTGACATATTTCTGTTCTGGCAGCCGACAAATTCTCTCTGCCAACACATCAAATATTCGTCAAATATAGCAGCTTCAAGTTAGTAAAAATAAATATGCAACACCTGGGTGTTTTTTTAAAATAAAGCTTCTACAAATGTTTCACCGTTTATGACTTTTGGATGTCCAACAACCGAAAACATGTGGTTCACATTAGCGTTAAGTTGCAGGTTTAGGAAACAACTTATTTGTTGTAGTTAGAAAAATGTTGTCTTTATATTATGTTTGTTCTCTAACTAACGTACGTTACTTAGCTAACGCACAGTATTTGACGTACGTTACATAACTAACGTAAAAAAAGGCACAACTAACTGTTTGCTTGGTCGTTGGGCTCACATGCTCCAGAGTTTGTTTAGGCAACACTGCATTGTAAGTGGGTGATTGGGGGTGTCTTAGGCCACCACCTCTGTTAAGGGATGGTTTTTCCAGCGTAACATAGATGTCTTCCTTGACACCTCTTTCAAACCAGGTGTCTTCTCTGGCCGGGATGTGAACCTCACCTCAATTTCACAGTCCACCAGTCAGTTTACAATCAATCTCGGATCCCATCTGCTATAGTCTTAGACGATACAGCCTCCGTGGACACCGGTGAACGTACCGGGCGGTAAGCGACTTCCTGTCAAGACTTCCTTTTCTGTCCTCAAGAGGAGAAGAAAATTTTTAAAATGCTCGTTTGTTGAACAGAGGTCGGATCGATCTCATTTGAGGAAGTCGGTAAATCTGAACGTTGAACGGCTTTCGTGACACAGCGTCAGGGGAATTCATCCCAAGTTAATGTTTAGATCTAGAACAGATTGTTAGCTGTTAGCATGAAGATTTCTGTTTATAGAGATTAATAAGAAGCTAAATGGTCGTCTGGTCACGCTGATGGGAGCCGTGATTACATTCCGCCAGATTTTGCTCTCCTCACAGGCTGTTTTTCCTGCATACGCCGCAGCCTGCTGATACGTGATTGGTCAATATTACTCAGACTACAAGCTTAGCTCAAACAGAACACTTGCCTTCCTGGAAATCCACGTCCCTGCCTACAGATGCTACAAGTCCAGTTGCCTTTTGGATTAAGCTTCAAAATACCATGACCTGGATGACTGAGAACCTTCACAGACAACATCAACGAATTGATTCACACTGGAACTGATCCTGGTCTCTCGGATGACCGATATGTCGCCCCTAACCACCACCTTAAGTAGACTTTCTCGAACTTCTTCTGATGCCAATGCTTTGGGCCTCTGACCAAGCTGTTGTATTTGACGACTGTGAGAACGGGCTGAACATGGAAACTCGTGTTTTTCAAGGACGTTCTTTAACTCCTAAGAAGAATGTATCCACCCTTCATTTAATTGAAGAAAGGGAAACATCATGGTCCCGATTACACTTGGTATCAAGATGCGGCAGATATTTCTAGGTTTGTTTTAAATGTACAAATGAATACCTCTACTGTAAAATATATAAGAAATAGTCAGGTTTATATGTATGGTAGGTGTTAAGATATCCAAACAAATGGCCTAGAATGGCCTACAAAAAGGAGGACGACATGGGAACAGAGAGAGGGGATCACATTTTAAAGTGTAATGTTTCCTTACTTTCAGAAGAATTTAGCATCCATATTCAAACTGTACCACACAAACACACGCATGCAAACACACACAGACACATCCATTCAGATGGGGAGAAATCTGAGAGGACAGAGAGGGAGAGAAGAGGAACATGGGGCAAGGCAAGGATGGGAAAATGGGAATGAAGAGTGACAGGGAATCTGTGGTGAAGTTATGGGAGAGGAAGTCAAGAGGCAGTTGTGAGCAATGAGGATGGAAGGACGGGGTGGGAGAAAGGAGGCGCAGAAGAGGAGAAGTAAAAGACAATATGTGACAAGAATGGGGAAGTAAAGAGAGAAAGGGGTTTTGGGGATGTGGACGAAAGCTTAGAGAGGCCAAAAAATTTAGGAATGTGTAGTTCTTGTGTCTGTAAAGGTTGTATCAGCAGAAGGGCTGAGATACGACAGCAGATGTAAAGAATCTAACTCATCTCCTGAAGTATCAAAGAGATCTGGGAGACAACTCGCAATCTGGCACGCACTCAAACACATCCACACACATCCCTCTGAAAACACTCAATCAGCTACAGTACCTCACGGATGACGACAAAACTTTCAGAGGTAAAAAAAGTTTTCTCTCGGCACCGCGGCGGTTTCTTTCCTGCCGGGAATCACGCTTTCACTCGACGTCCTTTTAAGGACAGCGCGTGCTGAATGCAGAATAATGTGGCACAACATGAAAGAAGCGATTTCTTTGATCACCCAGGAGTAGTCGGGGAAATAAATTTCGTTCCCCAGTCAGATCAACAACGCTTTGGGAACATTAAGTTGAAATGGTTGAAACAGACGGCTGAGGAGTCATGTTCCAGACGCTGAATGAAAGAGGGAGGCAGTGATACATCTGCAGCCTTTTCATGCTGCTACATGAAAGAAAGGAAGTACGGAAACTGTACCAAACTCCATATTAAAAAAGTAGAACTCAGGAGAAAGAAGTCCTTCTGGGTACTGGCTACTTTTGCTCAAACGCAAAAGACACATGGCAGATACAAAATCTGTTTCTAGGACAGCTTTGATAGAGTGGAGACAAAACTGACGGGAAACGAGTGCAGAAACACTGATAGACTGACCCAAGTCTGTCAAATCTTTTTTAGATAATAAAATGGGCAATAAAGAACTGACATAACTTGCTTAAACTTAAACCACACTGTTGCTGTTAAGCTTTGGATTTAAGAAAAAGAAGGAGGACCCAGGTGCAGACAAAAAGACGAGGCAAAGGGCTTACTGTAAAGAATCCAGGGAAACAAACGTCCAACAACAGGTCCAACCATATTCCAATGAAAGAGAACCTTTCAGAGCACGCAACACCACTGCTGATCCAGAATGCAGCAGCGCAACTGGTCTTCAATCAACCCAAAACGGCACGTCACTCCTCTGGCTCCCAGTCGCCACTCGGTGGTGGAACGAGTTACCAAACTCCATTCAGTCCGCAGAGTCCCTTTCACCTTTAAGAAGAAGCTTAAGACCTAGCTCTTTCAGGAACACCCTGACCTTAATGATGTTGATGCTGTTGATGATGATGACAGATGTAGTTTATGCTGACTAGGATTTTCATGATGATGATGATACTGATCTTGTTGACCAGTGTCCAATCGCACTTGAAGCTGTTTGATGGCACTTACTGACTTTGTTCCCTCCTGTCTTGATCGTTGCTCACGTTGTGTTAACTCTCAGATGTACGTCCCTTTGGACAAAAGCAATTAAATTGTGACATTGTAACAGGTGAAGACACCACAAGGAGAATCCACAAGAGTCCAGGTAAAAATCTGAAGTAGTCTATTTGTGTGAAGTAGTTTATTTGTTCTTCACCACCACCATCAACGCTGTGGTGAAGAGGGACCTGAGCCTAACGGCAAAGCTTTCCATTTACCAGTAGATCTACGTTCCAACCCTCACCTGTGGTCATGAGCCTTGGGTAGTGACTGTAAGAATGAGATCTTTCTGGGCTCAGCCTTAGAGATATGGTAAAGAGCTCTGACATCCGGAGGAGACTCGGAGTAGAGCCGCTACTCCTTCGCATTGAAAGGAGTCAGTTGAGGTGGTTCAGGCATCTGATCAGGATGCCTCCTGGGCGCCTCCCTTTGGAGGTTTTCCGGGTACGTCCAACTGGGAGGAGACCCAGGGGCAGACCAGGGGCCCACTGGAGGGATTATATATCCCGTCTGTCCTGGGAACGCGTCGGAATCCCCCAGGAGGAGCTGGAAGACGTTGCTGGGGAGAGGGACGCCTGGGTCACCTTGCTGAGCCTGCTGCCATGGCGACCCGGCCCCGGATAAGCGGCAGACAATGGATGGTTGCTGTCCTTGTTCTGTATGTACATTGAGAGCAATCTGCTAAAATTCCTTGCATGTTTCACCATCTAATTAATTAATTCTTGAAATATTAGAAGACTTTGTTAAACCATGTATGTTGCAGCCGCTGCGGCCATGCTTGTTTGTATTCTTTCCAAAGTTACCACTGTAAAAACATGGCAACTTTGAGTGTAATAATAGACATGACGTTGGCCATATTTTTTTCTGTGATGAAAAACCTGTCTCCTTCTAAGTAGCCCCAGCTGCCAACATTTGAAAGATTACATGTCAAGGGAGCACGGGCGTCAAACGCAGCGCAGGAATCGAGCTGACAGGATGGGCAGATGTCAGATTGACGGACAGCGAATCCAGGCGGGTCCTCTGATTAAGTTAATGACATCAGCCATCATTCTAATGGGATTGTGTTCTTTGACAATCGCTAAACACACATATGCAGAGACACACACTGACGCACAAACAAATAAACACTTGAACAGCATAGCCAGGGGGAGGCAAGTCGCTGCAGTGTTAAGAAAGATGCCACCAGTCAACGGCTGAACTGTACGGCTGCAGGAGAAGGAATGCAAACCATTTCAACGGGTTAGAAGAGCTCTGTCCGACGTTGAACAATATACAATATTATTAGAAAATTTTATTATTACTTTTTGACAGGAGAGTCCTGTGTGACATCATGATTGAGGACCAAAAGGAGATACTTCAATTAAAGGAGTCTATACTGCATTTTTACCAAGTTCTCTGACACTGGCCCAAAACTTCAAAATGTGACTATCTAGGTATCACTCTCGTGTCAGTTTGGCACATGCAGGGCTCTGCAGTCAAGTTAGCTATTAAAAATATTCAACGTCAGGTTAGACTTTCAAAATAAAGCAGCTATGTCAGCAAAAAAGAAATATATCCGATTTGATTTTCAAAGTAAATTTTGCTGACAAACATTTCATATTTTATGACTTCTGAATGTGTAACAATTGGTTAAACGAAGTTCAGTACGGTCATGTTTACACACCAAAACTACTCAAGGTAAGGTTTAGGAAAAACACAATGGTTTGCGTTTAAATAAGTAGGTATGTAACTTACGTGATGTAAGATGTAAGTATGGTACAAACCATAACTGGCTTAAGTTACATTACAAAAAAAAGATGTCAACTTCCGAAAAATTAATTGACCATTTGTTACATGTAGCAATTGGACCACGGCCTCCTGGATGAATGTCCATGTTTGTAAGACCCATCAATCGCTCAAGACAGCCACCAAAAGCCTACTATCCAACCTGAATTTTTTACGCCAGATTTAACAATAAACTATGAAAGAAATTATGCCGCAGGGTAATTGCGTTGGGACATTGTCCAAGCTGCTTAAATTAACGACTGTTAAGAACAAGCTGGCTACACATCTTTTTGGCAACATAAAAAGTGAACATGACTTAAAGCTCGTGTGAGGAGTTTTTCGCTGATTACTAAACAGACTAAAATTAATTCTGATTAAACTATATGACCTACAAAAGCAAACCAGACAATCAGCGACAATTAGTTATTTTTAAGGCCTGAAACAGCTGCCGGGGAGGGGGGTCAGAGAAAAAATTTAAAGTGAGTGATACATGACTGTAAAAGAAAGCACCGCCAATTAGCTACAGGACAAAATGGGCAAAGACATAAGAGGTACGGCTTTGTCCACAGAGGGCGCCACAGCAACACAACCTGAGAGTTCCTCACAGTAGCTTTAAAAAACTTAGGGTTACTTTCCTACATGTCACAAGTATGAGTTGGTATTCTTGATGGATTTAAAAAAAAGATATCCAGCTGGGTTTAAACAATGTTTACATCCAATGTACTTCTGTATATGTTGCTACAATTAGCTTCAATACTACCAAACATAAAGTCAAGTGTTCCAGCTTTGGCCATTCATTAGCTTTTATCAATGACTGTATATAAAAATGGACGACACGTCTCCATCTGCTCCCTTTGTACGAAAGTGATGCCAAAATAGCCCCCGTGATAGGCGCTGCCATCTTGTGATGGTGACATCATTTGGAGCCAGAGTTGTGGGTGGCGCCACTGTAGCCACTTCCGCTAACCGAAACGAACCCTTAACTTGGGACTTATGTCCCATTTGTTAACATGGAGGAGGCGGGCTTTATGAGCTATACTGCAGCCAGTCAGCAGGGGGCGCTCGAAATGTTTTGGTCTTTATCACAGTAATAGTTATGTCATAGCTATGACGTAGTAACAGCCTCTTTGTGCATCATTTCCATGCTCTATGTTGGAACCCTATCAAATAAAATAAGTTTCAAATTCAAGGTAGAACACCACTGTCCTACTTTTAACTGTATGGGTTACTAGCATGGTTCATCAAGATGAATAAATATCGACCAATAAGCAGTGAAAGTCACACTAAGTTGAATTCACCATTGGTTTATAGCATGTGCCAATCTACTGTACAACTCATACTTACCGTTGAAGAACAATAGAAACTTCTTAAAGGGGTTATTTCGACTCATCAAAGCAGGAAAACCACAGACTAACCAAGTCTCTGCTTCCTCCTTGCCAAATGGGTTTTACTGTTTGGATGTTAATTCCAGTTTTCAGCTGTATTTCATGACACAGCTCACAGTAACATTTCATTATTCAATGTAACAGTACCTGGAGGTGTATTCTTTTCATGTACCATGCATATGCTGGGTGAATAAGAAGAGCGTCCTGTTTGTTGAATTGTGTGCTAAGAGGCCAAGGTCCTAATGGATGTGAGGTCTGTAATAGGCTTCTAGTCTTTTGTACGCTGCCTCATGGGGGGGGTGTGGCTTAGTGCACTCATGAACTTCCTACCACTCTGCCTCTGCTCATCATCATGTCTCTGTGGAACGCATCAGGCCATTCAATCTTTCTCTCTCCCTGAAAGAAGGATATAACCTCTCGCATTTTTACATGATCACTTTATGCTACGTGTAATCAGCCCCGAATGGAGAACGAGATGATGATAGGAGACAAAGGATGGGATCCTTTCCTGCATATATTCAAAAGGACATATTAGATGTGTAGGCCAGGTCAAGTTTATTACAGACGCTACCTTCGTCCTTTCCCTACTCCCATTTCAATTCATGATTCAGCTAAGTGGACGCTGCGACTATTTATGGTCCCTTACATAAATTGATTGCCATAAAGCTGGCTCGACTCCACTTCATTATACAGAGCGCCATTTACAGTAGCTACCAAACCACCACTGGCCCCCTCCTCCTCAGAACTAATGCAGTGACAAGTAAGCATACTTTTTTTTAGAGAAACAAAAAACATCAGCATATGGTGTTTAGTTAAAAAAAAAATACATATACATCATCCCTGCCTCCCTCGCCGTTTTCACAGTTCCAGCAAAGAGCGAAACAACTGTCGCTAACTGGCACAGGTGGAACACACAGCAGATGGTGTTGATCAAATGGAAAAACACAGCCTGTAGTTTAACGTCTCTATTCCGTTTTCATCAATCCACTGAGCCGTCGTGTTTCTCTCCCAAGGTGCGACACGACAACACCAAAAAAAACGAATAGTCCCTCATCTCCCTGGCAATTATTGGGATGCAAGAAAAACAAAGTGCTCGGCTGGACTGATGGGGTAATCAATGAGAACCTAACTATGGCAACAGGCTGTCGGGCTTTAATTGGATATTTCTGGCTCTCTGGGGCCGATTGATTGAGGCTGGGAGCGCCTGAAGATCCTAATTCAGTTGGCCTGATTCTGTTGTGTTTAAACTAAGGAGCAGTGAAAGGTTGTAAAGATCAATTTCACTTGTTTTCAATTGTAACAAGAGTCTAGAGCCACACGAGCAGTTCTTTGTGGCTTTATAGTGCAAGCTGCTAACATGCTCACAATGACAGTGCTTTTATGGTGTTGTTTAGTGGATAATGTTTACCATGTCCACCATCTTAGTGCTTTAAAGCTGCATTCTTTCTACTTCTCAGTTGATTACCTCAGTTTCTAGTCTAAATTGCGAGTTTTAAGTCTTCAATACAGCATGACTATCATTTTGGAAATGATGGTCCCATTGATAGTGAAAAGATGATAAAGCAGGGTATGCTTTAGGGCGTGGCAACCTGTGATTGACAAGTCTATACCCCATTGACCTGTTGACCAGAGTAGAGAGGAAGCAATGTGTACCAACCAGTCGTCCAAATATGGTCAAACTCAAGCCTTCGATGGGTGACGTCACAGTGGCCACCTACACTTCTTTTATAAAGTCTATAGGTTTCACCAAAGTTATTCTAATTGATCTTCAGGGGGACATGATTGGGTGTACCAAATTTAATTTGTCACCCATTCAACAGTTTCCATTTGAAACCACAAATGTGGCACTAGAGGAATAATGAGATGTTCTTAAAAGTCATAAGGATATATCTTCTAGGAACCATGAATGAATATATGAAATAATGTGCCAATCCATCAATACATGTTTGATTTAGTAGATATTGCATTGTATGAGTGGAAAGTTGCAGGTGATGCTAGATGAGGGAGTCACCAAAGACACTGGATATCCTCTGGGTACCCCGAATCTGTACAAGTACAAGTACAAGTTCCTGCAATCCATCCAATATCTGTCAAGACATTTCACCAAAAGTCAAAAAAGTCTGGTCGCGCGAGACAAAGTAAAGGAGTCGTCAGAGTAGTTAGGATCCATCCTCTGGGGACCATGCTTCTTCTTAATGTTGTTGAGATATTTTAGTCTAGACCGAAGTGGTGGACCAATAAGATCAAACGTGTCATCCCAAGGGCTCGGCAAGTGGCCATTCTCCACGAGGTTGTGTTATGTATGGAAATGATATGCGATGTGTTCTCTGTGGGTTACACAAACAGAGGAACCAACTCTGACACAACCTCACAGCTCTTCCAAGGTCTCAGCCATTCAACAAGAAGGAGTTCAGCTACTTGCTGTAAACACTGTCAGGAACACTTTGCTACAAAATACAAGGCATTCGGCTTGTGTAGCCTTCATAGCATTTTTCTTGTGTTTGGTTGGGATAAACAAGCTAAGAAAACAGGCAGGCCTTGGTGCTAACAAGAAAGACTAAGGAGGATTCTTCAAAGTTGAAACTGAACAGGGTGATCCGTGATGCAACACTTACACACACAATGTAAATTCTATACATTTTGGCATGTTGCATTCCAGACTGCGAACTGTGAATTAAGTCATCTAGCTGGAGGATGTCTGCTTATATTGGATCAGTGAATGGCCTGAGGCTGTGGCTGCGCTCCACTGACGTTAAATGAGGAGAAGCAGACTGTTTCTGTGTGGGCTCCGGGCACTGTGCTTGGAGAGACGCTAGATCTGAGCTCACAAACACACCAGAATTTGCATTTTGTGTTCCTATCTCAAACTGAAAAATAACAGATTTTACTGGTAGTTTGACAGCAAACTGACTCATTCTCTGCCTCCAAAAGCAGGCTTACCACGAGATAATATTGTTTTAGGAGCTCACACTTACCTTCAGGGCTTTGGAACGGTTAGCCAGCAGTTTCTCTATGTCCCCAGCAGCCGTCGCCACCAGTTTCGTCGCATTGTTGGACCCCACGGTGAAGTCAGGTCTGTGGTCATAATATATCTGAGAAAAACAAAGGGGAAGAGCAGGGTGAGATGTGAGAAGAACTGAATTAAACAAACATATGCCCTAGGTGGAATGTTTTAATCCGCAACCAGGGCATCCCATAGCCTGTAAGGGTAAAGTCATTGCTAGCTAAAGGCTAAGGTGAAGGGTCAAGTTTTTAGCAGCTTTTTGAAAGTATTTACTAGGTGGCTTCCCTGATATGGAACCTCAAATGAACCAGTTGTTTGAGCATGTAAAACAGACACTGGAAAATATTTTTGGTGTGAAATGTTATGTTTCTGCTTAACATCGATCACAGAATAACCCCTTCATCATTATGCCATCTAATGCATACAACGGTATTGATACGATCTGGATAAGTCCTCAAGTTTTCCAAGTCTTGAGATATTTTCTACCCACGTACGTACTATATTTGAGGCTGAGAACTCCGAATAAGTGACCATCTTCCATTATTCAACGAACCTCAATGACCAAAGCACAGTGATTTATAAAAGGAAGCTACATGTCCACTGATTAAATTGCAATGTCAGGTTATGTAACAGGACCATTTACTGTGCTATGGAATATGCTCAAGCAAAAGAAATAAGAAACACAAATGCCAAACAGCCAATTATTTAGCAGCCTAGAGGGATTTCACTGTCCGACATTCAAAGCCAAGAACTGAGGCGCGTGCATGTCTTTGTCTGCATCCTCAAGGCGTCCAGTGGATTTTGCTTCGGTGCAAAAGTAGTTTGAGATTTGGATTATGTATGTTGAATGCTTCTCGGGTGATTCGTGCATCTTTGAATCGAAAATTCTCATGTTATTCTATGGAATCAGGGTTCTTCTTAAGCAACAGTTTAAGGATTTGGTTACAAAAGATGCTGGTTTCAAGTGATGTCACCACACCAAATAAGAACATGTTTTGTAAAGACATCAGCTTTGTTGACTGGTTTGATTCTCGAGGGGAGTAGAGAACATTAGTCCCAGATGCATAGTGTCAATCAATGTGGATCTAAAAAGCTTCTTGTCCTTTGTCAGATGTGGGCTCGTGTGTGGGTGTGTCATCACAGTAGTCGTGACGCTGATCTTATTTGAGCGTGCACACTGGGCTGGCAGAACGAAATAATGCAGCGTTATGTCTAATGAGAAGCAACTATAAATAGACTATATAGGGGATTTATTGTGACAACTGAGGTCGCTCAAGGAAGGTTAATGAGGAGGTAGAAAAGAAGGTGACAGACAGTACAATAAATACAGTTAAAGCAATAAAAGTCAAGACTGTATCTGCATAATGGGTTTTATACAAGTCCAACTAATGTTAAAATGTAATAAGATAAGAGTTACAAAAACAAGAAATGTAAGTTTACTGTTGTGGACAATGTTGGTACTAGTAAATTGAATAGTGCAAAAAAGGGGGGCAGGAAAAACAGGTTGTTGTATCATTTAAATTCCAAAAGTCACAACGGTAACCTGCTTAGGTGCTAACATTAGCTAGCTTAGATAGGTTCAACAGTATGTGTATGTGAACACTCCCTTCTGTATAACTCTCAGCTCAGTGCTTTGTGTTGTTTGTGTTGTGACAAAAATCAAGGGGTAGGCTAACGTTCCAGGGCTGTTGACAGTTTGGTCATAAAAGACAGACAGCTAACACTAGCTTCATTACCCACCTTTCTGTATACAGGAGTGTGTTGTATATCAATGCTAATATTCCCAAGCTAGACCAACAACCTCTCACTTATCGAGTAGCAGCTAGCTAGCCTTGCTTGCTAGCCTCAACTTTCTGAGTGGAAGATTATCTTAACAACAGGATGTGTTCTCCAAAATGTAGAATACTGTGGATAAACAGCTTCAATTATAAATGATGCATAACCAACGCTAACTGAGCTAGTTGAAGCTAGTTTCTAATTATGTTTTTTTTTAGCCAAAAGTGACCATATTTGGATGTGAAGGTAGAGCTGGAGAGGAGTGAGGGGTTAGCAAATGCTAAGTCCAAAGTTGAACAGTTACACAATCTATGCCCAAGGCTAATACATCAGCTGGCTAAGTAGCTCGTTAACAAGCTAACAAGCTAAGTATGGTGAGCGCAGACGCTGATACCTGTTAATTACTGTTAACATGTTTTTAAAATAATATTAGAATTTCACTCACCAAAGCCCTGGAGCACAAACTTCTTTGACGGTCTGTTAATACTAATAACAGCACAGTAAGCTGTATTATTACCCTGAAATTTGCTGGAAATTTCTCCAAGGGGCACCAACAACACAAACACGGCCGAAAGGTTAAGTTCAGCAACTTGAATTATCTGTAGTGGCACCTGGCAGACGGCTAGCGGCATCCACCTGTCACTCAAAGTAGCTATGCCCTTAATTACTTCATGTCGTAATATAATTTAAACTGGTGAGTTATATAAAGTTTTAAATATCCGTCATCTGCTGTCATGTAAAATGCCTACAAAAATGCCCTAAAGCTTAGACCCCCTGTTTCACGAACATTAAATAAAATGCTTTTTTAAAATTCCAAAATAGGCGACGTATTATCTGCTACCTTTCATAAATGTAGAAGCGAGGACAATTCAAAAATCAGCTTAACTTACATAATATTACATTCTTTTTCTAAGAAGTCTAAAATGTATCGGCTACGGACAATTGGCGCAACAGTTACAGTATGTATTGTGTTGCTTACCTGTATTAGGTCATCCACTCCACTGGCTGTGTCTGTTAATGTGGTCAACTCCTTTTGCATCTGGTCCACCCATTCCTTTACTCTACAACACACAAAACACAATCAGTTAGCTGATCAATCCTCGTTTACAATTGGACAACTTAATCACATCTCTTGAGCTGCCCAAATCACATACAGTTTGATTCAGCCCAGCAGGTCATATGACCTAAATTGAGCTTTACTATCACAATATTCTTTCAGCAAAAAATGCTGTATAGATTCAGGGAGGGGAAGCATCAAATAATAATGTTTAACCAAGTGAATACATTGCTCTACTCCACATGAGAAGTGCATTAAAGCGAGAGCTATTCACAGTTTGTCAGCATGCGAGTGTCACATCCTCAGGGGTGAGATGCTGGTTAATGTATTCTCCTTGTGAGAAAGAGGACATAAAGGGAAAGAGAAATCTATAGAATAAAGCTAGAGAGAACAAATTATTTATTAGAGTTTAGACTTTGTTTCATTTGACTTTACCGCACTTATCAGAGCTTTCTTTAGCAAAGTAAAAATAGATTTTATTGTTTTTGCATTTCTAAAAACTCCAGTATGACCCCTTTTGTGTCTGTGTGTGTCCATGAACAAATCTTAACTGTAATTATTAGCATGTCCAAACTGTTGTAAATCAACTTCATGCCCTGTAACTTAGCCATAAGGAATTTAAGGACACCAGTTCCTTATATGGAATCCCCTGACGTTCAGTTCAGTTCAGGTTATGTGTGCGTGTGTATGAGCATGTGTAGTGTCTATGTGAGACCATATCCACCATACCCCTCGCTGTCAAAACACCAATGAATCTCTTTACTTGGCCGGGGAGACCCGACATAGCTTTTACACCTCACATGCACTGTACAAAATATTTGACGTTTATTTCCAACGTCTAAAGAAGATGTACAGTATACAAGTCTAATAAACTTTGTGACATAACTCCTAATAACACATTTATTAGCTCTAAACTGAAATAGTTTCACATTTTAGAACATATACTTACTAGCGTGCTAGTTTTAACAGTGAATAACAACCTACAGCCAGAAGCTGCTTAGCTAATTTGTCCATTTAAACATTCGGAATGGGGAAACAAGCTAGCTTGGCGCTAGCCAAATACTCCTGCTAGCCCTTCTTAAATGCACTAATTAAACACATTCTCTTTGTTTGTTAAAGCCATACAAAAAACAAATTATGAATGTGGTTCTAAAGAGGGTTATGTGCCAAAAGGTGTTGCACTTCGGTTTAAGTAAGCTTCTTCCTGTAAGTGAGCAAAACTAAGCTAACGGTAGCTAACGTAGTAGCTTCTAATTACGCTCTCAGCAGTAAAATTTATTCGCCTATTTACAAAATGTCAATCTACACCTTTAAGCTTAGAAAAAGCATTGATAGAGATATTTTTCAAGTATTTTCTCTTATGTAAGAACTTTTAGCAGTTGCTTAAGTTATTTAAGCCAAAGTACTGTCTCCAAACAACAGGTCTAATCCCTACAGCCACCTCCTGTTGCTCAACATCACATAACATATTCTGCTCCTTCTGAAAACAATACACTGTAAGTACACCTACAAACCCTCCCCCAAGCTCCTTTACCACAGCCAATAAAAAATACATGACATAATCCATAAAGAAAATTACCCTTTCTCCCCCACAGTGTGAATTAACCTCTTCACCTCCCACGCTGCTGAGGGGCCTTTGACATATGAACCCTGTCTATGTTATCTTATTTAAAAAATACAGTGTAATGTGAGCCGGGTTGGCTCCCGATGGAAATGTGTAGCATAACAGCCACATAGTATATTTAGCCTTCTGAGAGACAGCTGAGGGCAGATATAGGATGGCCAGACTGTCAGCACATAGCTCTTTTTAGCGCCATATAATCATGTACAC
Organism: Semicossyphus pulcher; assembly: GCF_022749685.1. Lineage (NCBI taxonomy): Eukaryota > Metazoa > Chordata > Actinopteri > Labriformes > Labridae > Semicossyphus > Semicossyphus pulcher. The sequence continues at coordinate 8,260,455 of NW_027211694.1, forward strand.
ATAAAATAATCTTTTAAAGTGGATTTATGTTTCAGAGACATAGTTGTTATCAATGCTGACTACTGTAGGAAACGTGAAGCCAACTCCAGGGTCAAGTTAAGGTCCAATAACCATATCCAGCAGGTGTGTATTAGGGCTGTTATGCATGTGACTTTTTTTAAGTAACCCCAGTTGGCCTTAAGTAAGAGCGGAGGGCCAGGACAACAAGTGTTTACTGATCATACTCCTATGGAAGCCCATTTCTGCCAATAAAGGTAAAAAAGTAAGATAAAAACTTAGCAATTCAAAAGTTTAAAATATGGGAAAAAGCATAGACTGTATATAAAGATGGACGACATGACAGCTCCCTTAAAGTGAAGCCAAAGCATTTTGAGTGCCCCCTGCTGACTGGCTGCAGTACAGCTCATAAAGCCCGCCTCCTCCATGTTAACAAGTGGGACATGAGTCAAACTATAAAATCGAAATACACGCCAAATAAAATGTTCTTAAACATGGTTTCTGTCATTATAGTTAGTTCTTATCATGCTGATTTACATCCAAGTGTTCATTTTTCTGACAAGTATAGTTTTAATTAGTTATTTGATGCTGTAAAAAGGATGATTGACAGCTGTGTTGACAAATACGGCTCCTGCAGCCGATCTGTTCCGGATTAGCAGAGTAGAGGACGATCAATACAGTCACTGAAGTTCCCATATCTGTGAACGTCTGCTTCAGACCAACATAAGAAGCTGTTCTGTTAAACACGGCGACGTGCGGGATCCTTGCTGTTTTTTCGGTAATTTAAGTGTGTGTTTTAGTTAGCAGAAATGGCTATGACGGCTCCACTCTCAGATCTCTACTGTGAAACTCTGGCTCCAAATGATGTCACCATCGCAAGATTTTTTTATTATGAGATTGACGGTTAAAATTATGAGAGAAAAAGCTCACAATTCTAAGATTAAAAGTCAGTTACATTTCATTATTCAGATTTTTTCCCCATAATTATGAATTTTTATATCAAACGTTTGACTTTTTAACCCACAATTGTCACTATTATTTCATATTTTTTTCTCAGAAATCTGATTTTGTATCTCATAATTATGTCAACTTGGGATATTTTGATTGTCAAAGTTTTTTCTTACCTTTTTTTTTTAACTGGCTGAAATAGGCTTCCCTAGACTACAGCATATTATCATCACATCTACTGTGTGATGCATTTAGTGTCACAGAAGACTCATCCTTAGTTGCCAATCCAAGAGAAGTATTACATTTCTACATATAGACAGCTCTGGTCATGAACTCGCTGACACTAATCCTGTGTCTGCAGAGTTTCTTCCCTAATGAGGAGAGGACAGCTACAATCAAACATGATCCAGGGAAAGTCCCTCATTACACTAGTTAAAAGTGATTAGTTTTCTCGCTTTTTGCAGCTGCTTAAAGGCTTCTACATGAGGTCATCTTGTAATAAAACTCAGTGATAATGGATGGTTTGAGTCTGAGCTAGACTTTTGAAATCTCTCTGATCTAAAACTTAAAACCCAAGCTGTGTCCTGATTAGCCACTTTCCCAAATAAGCATCTTCTTATCAGTAAAAACACATACATTCCCTGCATACACACCAGGAAGTGTGGCTTCCTCATGCATGATTAAAGAGTTTACTGCATGCGTCTTTAAGGAAGCAAGAAAACGTCCTTCAAATTAAGGAAAAAAGTAAAAGAATATTTGATGTGAGGTTGAAAACTTGGAGCAGGACGTGGAAATATTTGATAGCATCATTATCTCATCCCACGCTCAGCTCCTATTCGGCCCCCCTCTCGTTCGCTCTCTCTCCCTCTCCTCAGGGAAATCGAGGAGGGAGGTTTTGGAGAGGGAGGAAGCTCCAAAATGGCTGGTGAGCCATGCAGAGCCACTCGGCTACAGCAGTTACGACTGCAGGCCCGTAAATGAGAGAATGTGAAACTCAGCCAAGTGTGAGACCTGCTGGCACTACGAGCCTTTTTTCTCTCTCACACTTGTCTCAGTGAGTCATTAATAACACGTACTTATAAAGCAGACTGTTTTTCTGACAGGCAATTGTTACAGCCTCCTTTCTCTTGGCTTGATTGTATTGTTCTTTTTCACCAGTTGTGTTTATTCAGTCACTCACAAGAATGGGGTGTAGACCAGCATCTGGGGTTGTTTTTTGGTCACAAAAATATTATGTATAAATGTATGTAATAACAAGTCACTATTGAGTTGCATTGTGGGAAATGAAGAATCCAGTGTTTTGGAGTGCTTGACCTGTACATGGGGATAAAAGTCAGGATATCTCAGGCTCTGGTGCTTCAATTTAAATAAGTTAAATCTTTTTTATGTCCTTGAAATGTCCCCCAATTTTATAATAGTGTAATAATAAATTGGTGGAGTCCCCCTTAAAGGGGGAATTTGGATTGGGGGGGGTGGGGGGGGGGGGTGGCCATTATATTCTTAAGTAATCGCAATGAAACTACTTTCAAACTAAGTTACAACTTAATTTCTTGACTAACAATGCTCAAGTACTATTTTATTTTCTATTTTTAAAATCTCAATAAAATTCTTCCCTTCTTAGTCCACAAAGTTATACAAGCAGAGGTCCGGGAAGCACGTGTCCACATGTTGCAGCAGCAGTAAAGCTTGTGCTTGACCTGTAGGTCGCCGAAAGTACTGCAAACGCCACTGTCATATCCCCAGCTGTTTCTTAGAGTGACGGAGATTGATGTATTTTAATGTAGGTCATTTTAGGTGAAGAATACCTGTCAGAGTGGACTACCAAATGTGCACTAAAAGGTAGCTGAAAGTAGGAATAAAGGGGCAAGTCTGACAGTTATTGGCTTTATAGACAGGTAGCACTATTCTGTTATACACATTATCCTGTACTGAGCTGGGAATGAGCTATAATCCCATAACATCCACCACCAGAGCTGGTCTGGATTCATATTTGTGAGGGATGAGATGTCTAACTTAAAGTGTTGTTAGCGATGGTGAAATGCAACTCAACATACATGCAGTGCAGATCATCACAGCTTCACTGACTTTAGAGAGTTTAGAGACACTTGGTTGGAGTTTAAATGAGCAGATCGTCTGATGAGGACTCAGATGCTGCAAAGATTATATTAAAAGTTCATTATGTTCTCTCCACCTCTTCATCTTCACTCACAAGCACAAATGTGCCGTAAATGTGCGTGTAAAATGATGTGAAATTAGATGAGGTGCTACCACACTGCATCTCTTCAGACTAACACCGAAAAACAGACGCAGCAGACAAAATACAATCGGAAGGCATGTGAGACTGTCTTACGGCTAAATTAGTTCCTCGACTAGACCAGTGAGCATGGGTCTTAATTTGTGCATTACCCATGAGGTTTAGGCAAAGTATCCCCCCACCCCTCCTTTAGCCTCCATCCCTCTAATGACTGGAAGAGAAGGCGCCTCTGCTGGAACAGCTGTCACGTGGACGTGTGTGTACGTTTACGTGTGTGTCAACGACTGAATGTAACCAGAGCAGCAGGTCTTTCAGGGGGCAGGAGGGGGGTCGCCCGGGGTCAAAGGTCACCAGGACAGGTGGAGAAGCTCTTACTGTAATGAGGTGGGTGTGACCAATTTGTACAAGTGTGTTATATAACCCAACAATTAAGATGGATGGACTCGAGCATGGCGAAGCGCTGATACCCAAAAGAAAATGACAAATGACTCAGCAGCATTTTAGCGTTTTTAAGCTTAATGTTTTGGTTTTACTGCTTACAACTTTACGATATCTGCAGATAACAGCAGACAAGGTTAGTAACTAGCTTGTAAACGTAATGGAGCATTAAGCAGCAGGGGTGAACACAGAGAAACTGTTAAAATTTTTGTATAGAGAGCATGACTCAGCAGTAGCTTTAGCTTATTGTTTGGTTTTACTGATTACTAGCTTTACAATATATCTGCCCAACAACAGACAGACAAGGTTAGCGATTAGCTTGTAAATGTAGTGTAGCATTTAGCAGTGACAGACAGAGATAATCCCAGAGAGCATAAATCAGCATTTCTGCTTCTCATTTTAGCATCTTTTAGCATACTGTTTTGTTTTACTGCTTATAACGTACAAATTTACAATATCTGGCCAGACAGTCAAGGTTAGCGATTAGCTTGTAAACGTAGTGTAGCACTTAGCAGTTTGAGTTAAAAAGAGAGATTAATCCTACAAATAGAGCATGACTTAGCATTTCTGCCTTTTAGCATCTTTTAGCTTATTGTTTTGTTTAACTGCTTCTAACGTACATCTTCACAATATGTGGCCAGACAGTCAAGGTTAGCGATTAGCTTGTAAACGTAGTTTAGCATTTAGCAGCTTGAGTTACAAAGAGAGATGGTCTTAATCCTACAAATAGAGCGTGACTTAGCATTTCTGCCTTTTAGCATCTTTTAGCTTATTGTTTTGGTTTTACTTCCTGCAATTTACAACTTTACAATGTCTGCCCAGCAATTTAAATCTGACAGACAAGGTTAGCAACTAGCTTGTAAATGTAGTGGATCATTTGGCAGCAGGGGTGAACAGAGAAATAGTCCCAGTCCAAGAATAGAAGGCATGACTCAGCCATTCTGATTTTAATTTTAGCATCTCTTAGCTTACTGTCTTGGTTTGACTCCTTACAACTTTACAATTTCTGCCCAGCAACAGACAGACAAGGTTAGCGACTAGCTCGTATAAAGTAGTGGAGCATTTAGCAGCTGAAATGACAAAGAGAGATGGTCATAATCCCAGAATAGAGAGCATGACTCAGCAGAAAAGCGCCGCTGTCTTACTCCTGACCACATTAACCTCCCTGGACGAGCTGCGTGTGACCACTGTGGAGGCCGTTTGGGTTCTCCTTTCTCTCTGTTTCTACATTTTAAAACCACAGCCTCTGGCCTTTAAAAGTTGTTCAGCTGTTTTATACACTTTAAGTGAAGATTATACACTTGCAGGACAATCATGTAAAGCAGGGAATATCCTTCAAACCTTTAAAAACTATGAATAATAAAGTCTTTTGGGTCCAATTCATCGGGAAATCATTTAAATTGAAGCATATTTCATAGTTTGTCACAGAAAGAGCTCATTTAATTCAAATTCTAACTGATTAAACTTTGGGTTGTTATTTCAATGAGGGATCTTTTAAAGTTGGAGGGAAGTGCTGGCTTGTTCACAACCTGCCTACTCCTCTGGCTGCTTGTTTCTTGCCCGATTAAATGTCATCATGTTTGTGGAAATAAAAACTTGGGTGAGTAGCTACAAAACTGTAAAAGCAAGACCAAAGTTTAGAAAAATAAAAAACAGAATGACTTTTCACTGTAGAAACAAGCTGACCTCAATCTGTCCTTGACTAAATTTTGTTTCTACTTTTACCTCCTTCAAGGTTTAGATGAAAAGCTCGCCGTGGGGCTGTCACAACGGGTTTGCGAGAGCTTGTTATCCAACTTTAAAAGATAGTTCCCACATGGAGTTTGTGGAGAGAAGATTGGGAAGATTGTACCATCTATAGAGTCCTGTCTTTGCTTTTATACCAACCTCATTTTTTGTGTCATTTCTACAAAGAAAGCAGCCAGGGAACTTAAAAAACAATACCCTATAGACTGTAGTCATTTGCTTTGGGCTGTCAAAGTATTGGAACAAAAAAAATACACATCTCGCTTGGTAGAAATTCTTCTCATGTCAACTAAAACTTAGGGTATGATGAATTTAAAGGCATATCCTTGATCAACACCAAAGACGAGTGAAAGTCCAGGAAGTAAATCCAGAAACATACGACGCCACATCATTGACTAAGTCACAGAAAAGTCACGACAAATTTGCAGCCTGAAGATTCCCAGGCTCGATCCAATCTAGCAGTTTCTATTCCATCGCCTAGAACCAAGTCTGTAGAGCCACGTTTTTCCCCCTTAAAACCTTAACCATCTAAACCGTCACTTTTTTATTCCGTTTTCCTTCCTGTCTGCTGGTAGACGGCTTGAAACCTTAAATCCTTCTCTGATAGTGGTAATTTGGGCTTCTAATCTGTTCTTAGAGAGAGACAAGTCTGACATCATTACAGGAAGTAGCGAGAGGATGCAAAAAAAAAACAGAAAGGGATGTTTGAGGATGGGAGTGTGGATGTAATTGAGCCACTGGGGGATAGCTAATAAGAGCTCTCTGACTATGAAGCGAAGGCTTGTAATAAGTAACAAGCCTGACAGAGCTTTCAACCATGTTCCTTTTTCTTTATGCCTCTTTCCTTTCTCACACTCCCTTTTTTATCATCTATTTCATAGTTTATTCCCCTTTTGCTTGGGTTCTTCTTTACATTTCTGCCAATTGTTTCCCCTTCATTTCTTCTGTACTTCCTCTTTCTTCCACCTCTTTGACTCGACTTTTCTTGTGTTAAATCTTGTATTTTCTTGTGTGCTTTACATAGCCTTTTTTTTCTGTCAAACTCCTCATAATTCTTTCTTCCTAATGCTTCCCTTTTTTCACACTTAATGGACTCATAATGCGAGAAATGTCTTCCCGTTGCCCTCCCTCCTCTCACGGAGGAGCACAAAAGGCGACAAGTGATGATATCTTCCTCTTTATTGAGGTCAATAACATCGTAATTGCAGGCTTTGTAAATGTCTCACGGCTTCATTATCCTCTACGGCATGACATTATTGATGTATCCGCCTCCCTTCTACTATTTTCCTCACAGCGAGTCAGTCGTAGCGTTTGTACAGCGGCCCCCTGCCTCGATCTGAAGAGCTGTGTTTAAGTGAAGCCTTGAGAACAGTATTTTCTGAGCTCTATCAAGCACTCAGGGTGTGTTACAGCTGACAAGACATTGAGATCATTATCTAATGATGATGGTGGGTTGTCATGCGCTGACAGAGCAGGTGTAGGTTACAGGAAGCTGATTCCAATGGGACTGATTTAACAGGTGGCCAAAACAAACAGATTGGTATTGACTCAGTTTCACTTTTAAGCATCATCACATGTAGGATAAAAGAAGTGACCTAGCCAGATTAGGAAGACAACAATTAATACTCGCTTTCTCAGTTAACCACCATACTGAGTGAATCAGATATTATAGTTACTTAGCTTTGAATGGAGGGATGAAATTGGAGTATTATCCTGTTTTCAAACATGCAATAAATGTAATGTTTGCCTTTGGCGTGAATTTTGAGTTTAGTCTGCTTTATTTGTCTGATATGGTCAACTGTACAGATGTTAGCTTTAGCTAGCTACGAACAGGCAGAACTTGATGTCAGAAACACAAATTCCAGGTATTTGTACATTTAGAAAATCGGTATTGGATTTAAAATCTTGACTGGTGGTAGGAAAAAAAACACATTAAGCTTATGGTGACATTTTATAGACTTAATTATTAAAAAGATGGACCGAGAAAGGAAACCAACCAACTTCACCAATAGTTTAAAGCAGTCAGATTAAGTAAACTAAACCCTTACAAGTAAACAAATGTCGTCCATTTATAAAAATAAAAAGCATTTGTTCATTCCTTCATTCACAATCACTTTAATTCCAAGAAATCTTTTTGACAAGTCACACAAAGCTATTTGGTCATCTGAGTCTTGTGCTCTACAGCGTGTCTACTGGCAACATGAGACTGTCACGGTGGGGGGTCAAACTCTCTTCCTACCCTTGACCACGTTTGACCTCACACTCTGGACCACAGTTAGCCGCAACTGACTCGCCGCCCCCCCCCCAACTGCCTAGTCCATCTCATCCACACCCTCCATGTCAGGTGGCATATACGTCCTGACAGAACTAACAGCTCCCATTGTATCACCTCTAGCAGCAGGTGTCCGCACACATTCAATTGCAGGAAGCAGAATTGTTGTGACAACTGCAAGTGTTTGTAGGATTCGCACCTGCTGGTGAGAATCCCGCACGATACTAGACTAATGCATGACAACAGCAATACATTTGGATTATTCAGCTCATTTGCATACAAGAAATGTGGGTCAAAACCATGGACGTTTAGTCATCTTAGAGACTAAACCAAGTCTTGGTGGTTGTATTAGAATTTTCAAATAATTGTAGAGGAATTAACCTACCTAAGTAAAATCTAAAGCCTAAGGCACATAGTGCAAAATAAGGGGTTTCCTAGCACTACTACGTCATTCTCTCAATCATTTTGTAACACCAAAATGGTGGATTTCCTGTTGGTTTTTGACCATGACAATAATAGACTTTTTTTTAAGTCTTGGGACATTGCATGCGCCTACCAAATTTCGTACGTCTCAGTGAAATGTACTGCAAGGGCTGACTTTTTGAAATTTCAAAGGGAGCACTATTTAACTAATTTTCCACGCCTCTGTCGGAAACTTCCATATTTAAAATTTCACAAATGCCCATTGTGTATGTAAATTGCCATAACTTTTCTAGCCCCTCAAAAATGCCCACGGATTCCAGTATTAAAATGTTTTTGTGTTTAAAAATCAGACTTTTTTTCCTCCTCTAGCTGTCTGCTCCGTGTTACTTTCAACTCCGCTCAAATGACTAAACCTCAACTCCAAATCTCTGTCACCTTCACACTTTCTGAGCAAACTCTCAACCCATTCACCAGTACATCAACCCTAAACTGCTGCCATGCTATTCGCACACACACTCTGTGTATAAATAGAGAGATTAGAGAGGCCCCCCTTTGGCCAAAAATGCCCAATTAACGTCAATCTATACGCCTACACGAGCAGACTACTGTTAGTGCTGAGTCTCCCTGATGGCCACACACACTGTCCAGTGCAGTGTAGTTGTGAAGTGAAGTCTCGTCGGGCAATAACAGCTCTTATGTGGCAGAACTGCCATTAAGGGACCCGAGAGAAGCCATCACAGGCCATCATGAGCCCCCTTTTCTCTGTGTCTCTTCCAAAATATGACACATCAGATGGATTTGTAGTGTCTCATCTAGGATATTATGAGCACTTTAAGCCTCTATTGTGGGATAAGAATAAACTGGCTTATTAAGTCCTTTGCCAAATATGTAGATATCAATAGGAAATATTTATTTCAGAATTAGCTAGTTAAACTGACATACAATTACTGCTAATCATTCCCTACATAGTTAGCTTTTAGCACAGAGGAGTTCCATTTGTATTTATTAGTAGTAAAAAATATAAATTAAAATAATAGTTTTGGCACACTTTTTGGAAATGTGCGCTTTAACTTTCTGGCCAAAAACTTGTTTTGGTACACTAATGGGAAGCTGGGAGCAGGAGATGGTTAGCCTAGCTAGCTTAATGCTGGAAACAGTAGGAAAAGTTAGCTCAGATAACCTTCTGTAAAACTGTATCTTTTTAAGACAAAGCTTATACAATCATGTTAATTTGATAGTTTTTAGGGTGCAAGTAAGTTTCCCCCTGTTAAAAATCTTTATGTTAAGCTACAGTAAGCTTGGCTAGGTTATCTGGCTGCTAGCAGTACCTTTGTGTTTAGCATACAGAAGAGAGACTGGTGTGTGAATCACCAACAATATTTGACCCAACACTTTGGACAGCATATCATTCTTGCAAAAGGACATACTCTAGTTTGTTGACATATAAAGTTTGTCAAAGTAAAACAGCATTTTTTAAAAGGCTTTTTTTATTGTTGTCAGGTATGGCTTGTTTTAAGCTTAACAAAGCATTTCCGGTGTATCCAACAGGTCTTGTGATTTAATATGATCCCTAACAGGAGCTCAACTAACCCACAGACAAATATGTGATCATCATGAACTTTAACTACTTAAAAGAGATGATAGCCAAAAAAAACCTGGTGTGACAACAAGCTTCGAAATGTGCCCTTATTTGCCTTCCTGTATTATAGAGTGTTGTCTATTGTTTTACTTTACTGACTATTGATTAGTTTGCTAGGCTCTTGAGACACATAAAAGGCTTTTAAATAAATAAAGCATGGAAGGAGGAAGTGACAGATGTCTGATTTATGACGCAGCCCTAAGACTACGCTCCCCATGCTTTACATTACGGTATACAGATGTTCTTCCTGTACGGGACAGGCCTCCCACCCAAACAGCTGTTAGCTATTCACAAGGTTGCCCAGGAAACGCTGCAATGGAAAATTCTTGGGAATCATGTGGCAAAGGATTATGGGGAAGTGATACAGCGGCAGGCCCAAAATTGTCTTTTAACAGAGAGGACAGGGGGAAAGAGCTTAGGAGGAGAGACTTAAACCAGACACTAAAGCAACACTTAAAGGCAACACATGACCGAAGAGTCGGAAAAAACAGGGGGAGATTAAAGGGGAGCCCCCTGCCTTTGTACACCCCTCTGTCCTGCATCTTTAGCTACAACTGAGTCAGGACACTAAACTTCCCAGGGTCATTACAATGTTCCCAGGGTCCCATGCCCACCGGTTTTACATTTGTGATTCTCCAGGGTAATACGTTCACAGGGTCCTTTATTCCCAAATACTAGATTTGTGACCTTCCTCGGTACTATGTTCCCAGGGACTTATGTTCCCCAGTTCAGAGTTTGTGATCCTCCAGGGTACTATGTTCACAGGGTCCTTTATTTCCCGATTGTAGATTGGTAATTCTTCAGGGTTCTATGTTCCCCAGTTCCAGATTTGTGATCCTCCAGGGTACTATGTTCACATGGTCCTTTGTCCCCTAATACTAGATTTGTGATCTTCCAGGGTCCTATGTTACCTGGGTCCTTTGTTCCCCAGTTCTAGATTTGTAATCTTCCAGGGTCCTATGTTACCTGGGTCCTTTGTTCCCCAGTTCTAGATTTGTGATCCTCCAGGGTACTATGTTCCCAGGGATCTATGTTACCCTTCTAGATTTGTGATCCTCCAGGGTCCTATGTTACCTGGGTCCTTTGTTTCCCAGTACTAGATTTGTGATCCTCCAGGGTACTATGTTCCCAGGGATCTATGTTACCCTTCTAGATTTGTGATCCTCCAGGGTTCTATGTTACCTGGGTCCTTTGTTTCCCAATACTAGATTTGTGATCTTTCAGGGTACTATGTTCCCAGGGACCTATGTTCCCCATTTCTATATTTGTGACCTTCCAGGGTACTAAGTGCCCCACCCAGGCTCTCTACTATTCTTTGCTGTTTCGGATTTTACCCTGGACACAATATCAGATGTAACATTCTATTTTAACACCTTCAAAATAAAATAAAATTATAACTTTTGGTTTTGTTGTATTATGTTGTAGCTCTTTTAAGCCTTCTAATAAAAAATAGTAATATAGAAATAATTTCCATGAAACAGATCAAATTTGGACGGAAAACATTAAGCAAATTAAGAATGTTTACAAGACATTGAACTGGGGAAGCTAGGACCCAGAGTCCATAGGACCCTGGGAGCGTAGGACCCTGGAAACATTTATACACTCCTAATGTCTCTTCCCTAAGCTTTCCTAAATTTAGCCAGGGGTGAGAGGAGGTCAAAGGGAGGCGAGTCGTAGAAAAGTAGGGAGAGGAAGTGGAAGAAATAGAGAGAAAAAGCAGGAGAAGCCTGATAAAAGAGCCAAACAAAAACTCTGAGAGAGTTTATGGTAATGCCGTATGAGTAGAGAACAAACAGTATCCATGGGCACAGATCTTGCACCCTTGTATGTGTGTGTAACAGATATAGCCCACCAGCTGCTTCACTCAAAGCAGGAGCATGTCCTGAAATATACCTGCTAGCACCGACTCCCTCATGGCTATGGAGGTGCAAATCACAGGGAAGGAAACTCTAGACGGGCGATCGTTTCCATCTGCTCATTACATCTGATTCATCCTCTTCAAACCCTCGAGTATTATCAGTGTCATACTCCAAGTTTGATTTGACACTGTAATAAAAGTTGAAAGAAAATCTAATCAAATCAACTGTTTTGTTTCTACTTTTTTAATCCCTCAATTATATTAGACGAGGCATTTTAAATCTCTCCAGCCAGAAGAGGCCCGTTGATTCAATCAAGGCAAAAGCCCGCCGCTTTTTCGATTGACAGAAACAAAACTGAATTTTTAAAAAGTACGATAAGAGAGCTTTCTGTTGGACACTGTGACTGTGGCCAGCAAGATTTTCCAGGGATATACACACATTTTCTGGTTCAAATCTTCGATCGCCACAATGATAATGATGATGCAAGTGTGGATGCAAAAGCACGAACAAGTTTCCTTTGCTGCAAGCCGACTGCAGTGTTTGTCATGGTCGTCTTTTTTTGTCATATAGTTTCTATATTTGCTGTTTATTTTAGAACTGAACTAGAAGGAAGTCTGGACATGAAATGAGACGTATGTGTGGCCTTGTGTGGGAACTGAGCCATATTCATTACAGGCCACCGTCAGTGTCAGGTCACTGTGATGAAAGAAGCGTCAAGACTGTGACAATTACATTATGTAGGAAGAAAACCAAACAACCATTAAGAAATTAGACCACACCAGAATTTGTAAAAAACTGCATTTAGAAAGACATCCCAACGTTAATGGCATTTTTTTGGGGGGGGGGGGGCTAGCTTAGCATAAAGAGTGGAAATACCAGCACCTCTTACTAAAAGTGAAAAATAAGTAATTTATTGTCTGCTGTTATTATAAGCTGTGTCCCAATTCAGGAGCTGCATCCTTTGGGGGACGTATTTGAAGGCCGATTGCGTCACAGCGGCGCGTCGAAAGGCTGTCCCATTCTCCTTCAGACGTGGCCGACAAATGCATCCTTCCTCTTCACGGGATCCATCAGGTGCATCCTTCACGGCTCAGCGTATCCCGAGATTCATTGTGCGGGCTCTTAATCGGCCGAGGAATACGCTTTAGCTGTAACAAAAGGCGCCCTTATAACAAATTATCTTTAGAATAATAGGTTAAGTTACGCGACGTTAGGTATGATATGCTAGTTAGCCTGCTAGCTACCTGTTGCGTGGCGACAGGAGCTGTGTTTAATGCCGCAACGTTAAGGGCGGGAACAGCTGGTGACGCAAACAGGAAATCCTCCTTTCATTTCAGTTCGACCTTAGCGGCCTACACAGGCTACAAATGACCCATCCTATGTAGAGCGCATCCTTCGAAGGATGCAGCCCTCGAATTGAGACGCAGCTCAACGTCTCCCTGTCATGTCTTGCCTGTCTGTCTCTACAATTCTCTCTACAACACTTTCTCAATCCAGCCGGAGGATGGCTGTCCACCAGTGAGTCTGGTTCTTCTAGAGGTTTCTGCCTGTTAAAGGAAGCTGTTCCTCGCCAGTGTTAGCAGGTTCTTACTCACTGGTGGATTAAGGTTGGTCTGTGTGATTGATTGCTGCTTATCTAGCTGCTTTAATGTGTGTGACAAACTGAAGTAAAAGTAACAAGTTGTCATCTACTAGTCAACTATTAGAGACAGGAAGCAGCTGCGCGGCTCAAGAAATAGTCCCACATGTAACCCACCTAAAACCACATTCTGTCATCTCTACACTTTGCCAACTTCCTTCTAAGTGTGGACCCTGCTCATTTAGATTTAAAAACCTACAGTATATCTAAATAAATCTTCATACTTTCTTTATTCAAACTGCCCATGTCCCTCTCTGTTCAGATGAAGTGCCTCCTCACATTATGCCCACTGATCGGCAGAGACGAGGCCGCAGAAAAGAGAAGCATGGTTCTGTAGCTGGTCGAGCATGAAATCTCGTTAGCCTTTAAAAAACAAATAAAGCAAGTGAGAGCGGAAGAAATGAGGCAGAGGGTGACGGAAACTGTGGAATAAACGGAGGATGGTAGAAAATATGTCTGTTTGGTGACTAAGGCAGAAGAAGCATATGATCAGGGCTGAATCTGAAAGAAAAATCTGGACGTTTCCTGTGTTGGTTAACAGTACTTTAACGCAGCAAAACATCCATATACAATAGACATAAGGGATCAAGAAGGCCAAGCAGTCTGGATTATCTCTTCTTCTCTCCATCTTCATCTCTTCTTTTTATCTCCCCTGATCTCCCAATGTGCAAGCTGGCGCCGAGATCTCCTGGGCGCAGTCTATGACATCAGACTTTTTACATTTCAGATTCGATGATGTTCATCATCTGCCCTCAGGCAACAAAGAAAAGAAGAGAAGGGGGGAGAGAGAGAGAGAGAGAGAGAAAAAGAGAGATGCATAGGGAAGCGGAACGGAAGGAGGAAGATGGACAGGGAATGAACGAGGCGGAAAAGGAGAGCGATGAGAAAGAGAGTGAGAAGGGAAGGAGGGAGAGGGGACGTGAAGATCTGAAGCAGACAGATGCTGGCATGTGAGGTTAGAGATGAAGCCCAGAGATACAGTCACACTTCAAGGCATGAGACAGCGAGGTGAGAAAGGAGGAGACACAGACAGACGGACAGGAAGAACATGGAGATGCCAGTGTACACATCCTGAGTGTGAATGTTGGTTTTAAGTCACAAACACGGAGATACCGACGACCCGGCTTATCCACATATATGAATTTGCCTGGGAGGCAACACGCTGGGCGACACTTTCCATCCCTGCCCTTTCAGTTTCTCTGCTTTGCCATGTCAATTTCACCTTGAGGAGTCAATGCAAAGCTTGTCATTTGGAATCAACATCACGGCGAGAGAAGTGGAAAGGTTCTTTGCAGATACTTTTTTTCCATCCTCCACAGCACGAAATCCAGTCGTTAGAACTGATGGATAAAGAGCAGAAGTCAAAATGAAAAGTGTTCAACTTTTCCTAACTCAAACTCAGATCTCCTGCCAATCTCCATTTGAATTTTAATGCTGTTTTTCCAGCCAAATTTGCCAATTCTACTCAGCTAAGTCAACCATGTCAGGCAAAGTGGGTCTGCAGCCCGCCAAGCCTGTGTGAATATCATGTACGCAGCCCACAGATCAATCCACTTAGTGCCCATGAAATATAGGGAGTGGGCAGGCCACTCTTCTAGTCTGACATCATTGTACGCGGCCATTAGGCTGAGTGCCATCACGCCTCGCCATCTCTCCGGGGGGGGGGACTGTACTCGGGCTGCATTCAAAACCAACAGTCCGGCCTGCGTTAGAAGAACCATCTGGAATATCTTCAACCTGTTGATTAAGTGCGATACGCAGCATCGCCCACCTACATGTTTGTTTGATTTAGGAGCTGTGTGCCTGCGACTGATGATATATCATCTGTTGCTTCTATTAATGTCTCGCTGTATATAGACAGAGAGAGAGGTTGAGGGGTCAGATTCAGCCGGCGTGAGTGATAGCTCGGCTTTATATCAAGATCATGATCCCGTCCTGCGGGGCATGAAGACAGCTTTCAGAGAGAGATCCTGGGACTTTGGCGGTAAATAAAGCTGAAGTACAAGCCCTCTTTCTGGAAGGAGTACTTACACATGCATGTGGAGGTGGTGAGATGAGTATTTGTGCAGATGATTGTAAATGAGCAGATATTCTACCCATTAAAGAAGCACCAGGTTAGGGAAAACGTCCATCACAAACTCGCAGAGCCTACAGGGACTACTTTATGTTGCTTGTTTTGTCTTTCCATGAGATAAAAATCTAAATATATATTATTTACGATCATTTAAGACAAAGAAAAGCACATTTTGTTTTATATTTCTGAAGCTGGAACAAGTCAAAGTTAAAGTTGTGGCATAAACACACAAAACTGTTGCTGTCAGTCGACTTATTCTTTCAGTTTTACGTCATTTCGACAAAGCCGTTTTAAAAGGAGGAGCATCTATTCCAATAGCTCTCCAATAGTTTCAGTATAAACTGCCCTGTGTTTTAAAATAAATCAGATTCATCCACAAAAGTCTCCCTCAAATGTGGATCCCCTCAGCCAAACTCTAAACAGTGAAAAAGGATAAGTTTGGGTACCGCATTCAGACCTCAGACCACCTCTCGGGATGATTCATTTGACAGCCAGCCACATGTAACACTGCTGCAAGCAGGCAGCAAATGCACAGTTGCTTTAAATATCGTGTTTCACAAGGTAAAGTTGTATCCGGAGTAATGTGCAGTCATCATCACTTTGAAAGAAGGAGGAAGAGCTTTCTGCTTCTGCTGCTTGAAGGATAATCTGCCACTAATATATCCACGTTTCTGATAACACTACTTTAATTACATTGTTTTACCTCCTGCAATCGGAAAATACATCTTAACTGCAAAATAAAAGCAAGAGAGGACATTATCCAAGACTTTGAGAAGCCAACAGGCTGTTTTGTACTCACATCTGCTCTGATGGGAATTGTCCGGTCGACACAGACGAAATGGTAGACAGGAGTAAAAGTAGGCAGACTGAGTAATCCATAGCTTTGTTTATGTCCCCTTTGAGCAGGATCCAAACAGGAAGAAGATAAAAAATAAAGGTTCACAAATCCACTGATCCGCGCGTACTTCTCAGCCAAACGCCTCACACCGCCATCGGTGCGCGTTTGGAAACAAATCTCATCTGGTATCTGTGTCCCCCCCACCGGTGGAGTTGAGGAGTGTGTGTGTTTTTTTTTAGGTTCAATAGTGTGTGTGAGTGTGTGTGTTACTGTTAAGTGAGTGTCTCAAACTGCGATAGGCTATTAGAGCACATCTACGGCGTGTGTCAAAAAATAAAAGGAAAAAAGGGGAGGGCGCATTTAGATCTTCAGCTCGGCCGGCGGAGCGGTGCCACTCCGCACACTGTAAAAAATATCGTGACGGTCATTTAGCACAGAGGTTGTTATTGTTAAACACGTGGGAAAGTGGCTGGATCTTTACATCTTCATTTTATTTTCATCATATTTCGAATATTTTTTATTTAGTCTCCTACTCTGAATGGCTGTGAAAAGCAGTCATTTTGTTTTCTTACCACACCCCAAAAATGTCGTTATTAGTTTTACACAGAAATAAGTTAAAACACATTTTACAGCAGTCTTGACAGTGTTCCGTGGTTATGAAATGCAACCCCACCTCCAACTCGTTCCTGTCCTCCTAAACTCCTCTCCCACCCACATCAGTTGGTTCCCTTCCCACTTGGAGGACGGACCCCTTCCCACCCACCCAGAAAGCCTCATTCACACACATACCAAGACAGGACATACAGGACACAAAAGGAGATGGAAAAGGGAAAAAAGTGGAAAGAACAAATATATATATATATATTACTTATTTTTCAAAAATGAACTGACAAATATAAACATTAATAAATGAAAATTAAGTTAATATAACGTAATAAAAACACAAAACAAGACAAACATAAAAATAAAATAAATAAAAACTTGGTGTTCAGCTCAGTGTTTTTTATTCATTGTTTTCTTCGTTAATAACCAAAAATAGTCCATAAAGGGTTTTCTTGCTATTTTAATTTTTGTAATTTTTTTTGAAGAAAATCGTGACAAATGTGGCACTTATGTAATCCACTGGTAGAGTTTCCCTTCGGAAGAAAAATAAAAATAGCACTTGATCGTGTTTTGACAGTTTTGACAAGAGACATTTTTTACAGCGTGTGATTTTAGTGTTTGTGTTCCTGACGCAGTAATGTGTTTCCGGTCGCCCTCTCTACCCACTACAGGCTGTAACAATTACACATGGCTCTCCCCCTGTGAAGTCTTATCAAGCACAGGACAGTTGGCACAAACACTGCAAAGCCGTGCAGCCACCTCTATGCCTCTGCTGTCTAGACTATTCATACAGATTAATGGGCAGGTCTGCCTTTAACAGCCTTATATGACCTCGGGCTGATTATCATCACCTGGCAAAAAGCAACTAGCCTATAATATAAAGAGGAACATTGTGTTTCCTTGTTTTACCTAAGAACACATTTTCTATTTATCATTCGCTCACAAAAGTGTGCTCAAATCTTTATTTCTTAACACTAAGCATTAATTTGCTTCCTAAACTGAGCTAATAAACTGTATAGAGTGGACATACCCATTGGTTGGATTTGGTTTGAAGCCTCATGACTTGTCATTCCTGCCGTCGCCATCTTGGTTTTAATGAACGAGAAGTCACTGTTTATTTACGTGTGGTTGGAGCTGGAGAGGAGTGAGAGGTTAGCAAAAACTTAGTCATCAGCTAATGCTGGTGCTAGCTTGGTTAGAAAGTTGCATCCGTTATTTGTGGTTACGGTGATAGCCTTGTAAGTGGTATGCTAATTTTGGCTAGCTTAAAAAGCTTTAAATTAAATGTACTAACTGAAAGAATGAACAGCTGATAACTTAATGTCTTTTAGAACAGGTTGCCGCTGTTGTGACTTGTACCAAAAGGTAGCCCTCTAATAAACTGTATAAAGAGTGGACATACCCATTGGTCTGATTTGGTTTGAAGCCTCAAGACTTGTCATTTTGGTTGTCGCCATCTTGGTTTTTATGAACGAGAAGTGACCGTTAATTTATCAGTGGGTGGAGCTGGAGAGGAGTGAGAGGTAAGCAAATGCTTAGTCATCAGCTAATGCTTGTGCTAGCTTGGTTAGCAAGTTGCATCCGTACTTTACGGTTACTGTGATATTAAGGGTTATGCTAATTCTGGCTAGCTTAAAAAGCAGCCAATTCCTTCCTGTTTTTTCGAACAACTGAGCGTTAAACAGGCCAGGTTTTTGGGTTGCTGATGTTGTGACTTGTACCACAAGATAGCAGTGCCCTAAAGTATATTCTGGTTTAGCGTCTTTTTACTCTAAATGGAGCTACAAGTTACACAGTCAACATCATGCTTAATAAAGAAAGCGTTTAACTAGATACTGAGACCGATAACGCCATTAGAAAGATTTTAAGTTTAAAGCACTTCCATTTTCCAAAGACTGACCAGCTTTTTTATCCTTCCTCTTCATCCTGAATAACCAGGATACACCACAAACCACAGGTGCGACTTGAGTGCAGATAAGGATACCTTGTCAGGTCACATGTGTAGCTGAAAGCGTTTTCAGGCCCTCAACCTGACTGCTGTCTACTCGGCCATACATCACAAAAAAACAAGGAAAATTGCTTTCAAATAATTGACCCCTTTTTTTATTACTTATATCATTATAAGCCTTCATTTAATTTGCAACAGTGCAGTCAGTGCATCCGCTTATGCAGAAATGTGATAATAAATTCCACTTGCTCCAAGGGGCCTTGGCAAACTTAATATGAAGTGACATTTCCCTTTGCTGGGACAATAAGCAGGGTAAATACCAGAAGAATATACTGTACTCTCTAATGAGTTTTATCTCTCTCTGATACAAAACTAATCTCTGACTAATTTCCTCAGAGCTCTTATTAAGGCACCCCAAAGTTATTATTCCTGATTTTAATTATTGTCTACTTGTTTGTGCGGAGCATGTGCACTTGCATTTGAGTTCACTTTTTCTTCATCGAGGGTCACAGCAGGCAAACAAAGCTGAGTGTTGCCCGCCTGCTATTATATGAATCACACAAATAGATTTAATGTGCAAAGAGCTGTCCACGTCCCCCTCTCAGGTTTCACTACAACTCGTATGAAAGCTGCTCCTCTGGGGCCTCTTGCCGGGCAGGGCCTCGGAGTAAGGGGAGAATATTTACTGAAAAACAGAATAGATGATCAAATTAAACATAACTTTTTAAGACATGTAAATCCAGAAATATCAAGGAAAATATCCAACGCAAATCCCTCATGCTGCTTCTGTTTTTGAGCCAGGGAAGCAAATGCAACACTCTCTTAAATAGGATTATCTGGGATTTTCGTAGGGATTAGCTTGTTTTACAAAAGCTTCTCAAAAGCAGCAAATTCAGTTTGACTAAATACATCCCATTCCCATTAATGGTTGGATTACTGACTCTCAGTGTGGTTTTACATAGCTAATTTTTAAGCTTAAATCTACTTTAATTATTTTTTTAACGTCATCAATCGTCACTCGAATACGCATTATGTTACAAGGGTTGTTAATAGTGTCGGCTGTTTCCTTCAGAGGCACAGAGCGTTTTCGTGTCCATTAGCTGCTTCCATATCCTCTGATAAACTCACTATAGGTTGTCTGCCACAAGAAAAACATAGTGAGCGACTAGCTGTTGAACATAGTGAGGCTTGTAGCAGCTTAAGAGTTTGATATTTTCCTGAGGAGTTGGTGGAGACCAAAACCGAGATAAAAAGAAAGTCAATATTAGACATTCACTCTCCAGGCTGCAGAAAAGTTGACATAAAGCAGATGCTGGTGTTACTCTGTATCTGCTGGATGTGTAAAAAGGAAGCTGCTGGGGCGCTGGTTTAGCTCAGTTGGTAGAGCAGGCGCCCCAGAGGCCATAATCCTCGCACTTATCGCAGGCTCGACTCCAGGTCATCTCATCCCCCACTCTATTCCCAACATTTCCTGTCTATCTTCAGCTGTTCTGTCAAATAAAGGCAAAAGCCCAAAAAATTATCTTTTAAAAAAAAAAAAAAGGAAGCTTGCTCATATTTTACATCGGCTATTTGCGATTTTTTAAACTGTTATAGCAAGAAAGCGGTAACACATTTTGTTGACAATGTCTGAGTTCCATCAAGTGTTCCAGTAAGCCATGACAGTAAGCCAGCAAGCACAATTCCTGGACTATGGACAGTATAAAAGAAGTGGACATAGCCAGGGCAGATGTATGCATCGTTTGGTCTTCATTCTTGTTGACAGGTCAACGTGGTAGCAACTTATCAATCACAGGCAGCTGCACCCGAAAGCAGACCTTGCTTTATCATGAAGCATTGGCTGTATAGTGGAGTGGAGACTTGCTAGGAAACTAGCAACTGGGGCCATAAATTCATTAGGGAAACTGATAATAAAGGTAATAAATCAACTGGAAAGTAGGGTCATTTTCTTCTTTGCAACCAGTGCAGTCGCCCCCTGTTGGCCATTACAAAGAATGCAGGTTCAAAACACTTTAGTATTGGTGTCACACTTAAAAACAAAAGGTTACGACCAGTATTTATATAAACTCTATAACTTGGACCCTGAAAATAGCTGAATTAAATTAAAAGTAGCCATTTTTGATATGATCAGTTACATTTGTCTTCCAGCAATCAAATGCAAAATTGTTTGCTGTGAAAAAGGTCTATTAGCAGAGGGTTTGTTATAATGCACACTCATGATACCTATGACATATATACAGCAAGTGTGAAGTGCAAAACATAAACAGTCCACTTGTTTTATTTTGGCCACAATTGGACACATTTTAGATTGAACTTTTGTAAAGGTTGTGAGGTTCTCAGTATTTTGGTTGACTGCTCTTTCGTTTGAACTTGTTGACCATGAAGAGACAGTTGGCTTAAGGTCATGTTTTCAGAAAAGAGCAACACAAGAGGTAAAATCAAGAGTGCAAGGGTGTGTGTGTAAAGAGCGACAGGGGGGTTGGATGTAAAGGTTGTGTTTCTGAGTGAATTAGGAATGTGCATGTGTGTTTGTGTCTGTGCCCGGCAGGCAGCAGGTGTGGCCTCTCTCACCAGCTCCCGACCCCACCCACCTGTCCAGGGAATCGCCCCGGCTGCTGTAGCCTAGCAACCCTCCCCCCCTCGCTGTCTCCACACTGACTCCTCACAACCGTGCCACGAGGCTGTTGTTTTTCACCAGTGAGTGCACATGTTACGGGTGAGTGTTTACAATGGGGGAAACAGAGGAGGCAAAACAAGACAGATAAATACTCAGTATAATAAAGGAGAAGTAGAATTAGCTACTTTTTATGTCTTTAATGTTGATTGCCCTTTAAGAAAAACTATGATACCGCCCTTTTTTGTGGGCACCTCATCCATTAAGCTATTTATAATCAGCTCTTCTATACTCACATTTTTAACACAGCAGAAATGACAAATTAGTGCCTATAAATCAGGTTTAATTTTATAAAAATGTAGCTGCTCGCTGAAACACATTCGAGGGGCAAAGGCCCTTACAGTTTATGCTAATGACATTTAAAAATCAAACTGCCTTCAAAGACACTCATTGTTTACTCATTTTTAGCCAACTCCTCCATTTTTCATTATCTGCGTTTTCATGCTTACTTCTCTTCATGCTGACATCAGTGGGAAAATGTAGGTTGTAAGCATTTGGAAGGCAGCCGAAGCCACATGATCTGATACAATATGATGAGGCATCTGTCAAATCTGACTCGTGTCTGAAAAGTTTAAATGTCACCGCCACATCCTGTCATATTATTCGGTATCTTGCAAGATAAACAAATTAATGCATATACTGCTGAACCCTAAAATAGAAAACTAAAAAAAAAATTATTTCCCTTTTCCTTTACCCCCACAGGCTGCCACGCACATTTCATTTTGAAGTTTAAAGTTTAATCAGCATCTCATCCACACAATGTCTTCTTGGCAAAGATGTGTAATATCCACATAAGCTGACACCATTGCATTCTTTATTGTCAGATTCAGCTGTTAGGAGGAAAGATGGAGCAATATGGAAAACAACATCTTCACAGAAGATTGAAAGTTGGAGAAACTGTCTGTGGTTTGGTATCCTTTAAGAGAAATTGTGTAGTTTGAAGGCAACAGTATGAAACAAGCTTATACAGTACATTTTCTTGTAAAAACTAGATGAGATACATACCAATCTCATGTTTATATGTTACATTTTCAAAGCGGGATTATTGCGCCTCTTTTACTCTCCGTCTTCTATGTAAAACCCACAGAGGTGGAATGGTGGGGCGAAGTCGATACGCCTCTTATAGCCGACATCAGACGTAGTAGAGGTGTAACTGAGGCGAAACAGCTACCGCAAAGCCGAACACTTTATAAAAACACACACTGGGGCAACTTTACGCCGGCATTGCTTGGTCCAATGTAAAATGGCAAAAGGCTGCATGACGGCGGAGCTTCGTTACGCCGCTGAGGCGGAACCGCAGTGTAAAAAGGGCTTTAGCTTAGCCTAGCTCGGCGCAAAGAATGCCCTTCCTTGTTCCCAGTCTTTCTGCTAAGCTAAGTTGCTACCTTTTGATTGATATTTAGCGACAGATATGAGAAATACTGATGTAATCCCTTACATTACTCAGTTTTTTTCATTTGCTATTCATGTTTGTGAGGAATTTGAAGCTACCCTCAGCAGCTGGTTAGCTAGCTTAACAAACCATCAATGCTATATGGTGAAATTGCTAGCGTGGCTCTGTCCAAGGATGACAAAAACTACCTACATGTACCAACACCTCTAGAGCTTCAAAATTAACACATAGCCTATCATGTAAAACCCTAACATGCTATTAACTCTTTAGCTTTGGTTTGGAAATGAGATATAGGCTACAGAGCAGGGCTAAGCTTAGCTAAGATAAGCTAACCACCTGTAAGCTGTTGCTCCACGTGTACCTACAGACGTGAAAGTAGCATGAATTTTCTTATCTAACTTTCTATAATAAAGAAATTAATTGATGTATTTCCTCTAATATCTACCTCTCAAACTAAGTTAAACTTATTTAGTCGGTGTGTCTTTGATTCCATGTAGCTGTTGAACATCTTTGTCTTTGACTGATCATCATCAGTAATGACACATAAAGCTTTTGTAGGTCACCCCACAAAAAACCCCATCTGTTTTCTTGCACCACAGTCCCCTCCTTGGTGACAGTAGGCATGGTTGTGCCTTGTTGACTCAGTGAAAGAGAAGTGATGTCGAATGTGTGTGATATGATGTCTCACTCGGGACAGGAGCAGCCTCAGTCCTCTCTGTGCACTGACTGATCACATTACTATTAGTGAAAGCTATTCTGTCAGGAGGAGAAGTTATGGCCCAGCGAAGGGGGCCTCGAGGTGAAACGGGCATCCAATGACAGGAGGAAGGCTTCAGGGGCTATCTAAGGTGATTGGACGTGAAGGGTTGTAGCTGTCCTGTTCAATTCTGGTTTACTTGTAAAATCTCATTTGCCTTCTTCAAAATTAAGGTCTGTGTTTTAAACTTAGAAACTTAAATTCTCAATGGAATCAATCACAATATTCACATTGCGGCCATTTTCCTCGGGCATCACGCTGAGGGCGGAAACAGCTGTTATAATGTTGTTTTACTCAATTCGAGGTTGTTAGTCTTATAAATGAAGGGTAACCGACAATGGGGACAATCCTTTCAGTGCTTTTTGATTAATGAACAACTTAAAAGACAAATAACAGAGAAAATCTGTGGGGACACTGGGCCAATTTCAAAGAAAAACAACATATTTAAAACCCATTAGCTACACAACAGCTAATGCTAGCATTCATCCAATTCCTGGTTGAATGCTAACATTAGCTGACTTACAATCTGGAATACAGCAGTTCTGCATTGTAACAGCATATGAGCTTTCCACCCTGAGAATGATGTCAGAGTAAAATAGCCACGGTGGCAAGACAAAATATGGCCTTTGTTTGCACAACATGTGCAGCAGTACACAACAGATGGTTCTGATGAATGTTTTAGCCTTCTATCTATGTGACCAAATGTATTTTCTGGCTCAAATGTATCAACTCTGCCCTAGCTTCATGATCTACAGCTTTGTCTTTTGACATTTACCAGGCTGCCCTGTAGGCCTACTCTTAATTCAAATTAATGTTCCAAGATTCTGGCTTCGTCTTATATCAAGACGCTAACATTATTCACTGGTAGTGACAGCACATCCCTGTCTGTGTATCATTCGGACATCTGGACATTTCCAGATGTCCATGTTGGAGCCGGAGATCAAATTTAGCCCTACAGGAAAGAAGCGCTGGTCATTAAATCAAACTCCAGATGGTTTCTGCTCTCCAGCTATCGAACAGGTCTCTGTAATTGTATTAGGATGTCAAATGGTTGGATACATGTCATTCATCATGGAAGAAAAAAAACAAAATTTTGACAGACCAGAAAGAATTATCTGCCAGTTTTAAATTTCATCAAGTTGAATATTGCCAAGTGCAAGAGTCTACAGCCATGCTAGGAGCTCCATGAGGCTGCACTACAACTTTGAGCTAAATGCTAATGTTAGCATTATCATAGTCACAATGAGAAGGCCAATATTCCAAGCATCTTTAGGTATGTTTACCTCACATGTTTAGCCTGTGAGCATGCCAGCATTAGCTATTTAGCGATAAACAATAATTGCAAGTATTTGGTAATAAACCAAAGCATTGGACCAACAGAATCGTCACTTGATGATGCTAGCTGAACAGTCAGGGGCCGCCAAAAATGATAACGATTCATCCTAAATGGAACATATATTTCTGTGCCAAATGTCATAGCAATCAATCCAACAGAATACACTTAAAACCCCAGTTGTGAACGTTGTGGTGGCACTACAAAAATAAATCAGGAGTTAGAAACATCTAGATCTAGACCAAATAAGTGAAAGTGTACATGCTAATGGCTCTAGAGGAAAAGAACCCGGGATAACCAAAGTGAGGAGGATTCATCCTCTGGGAACCGTGAATATCTGTAAAAAATTGAATGACAATCCATCCAGTAGTTATTAAGATATCTCAGTTTGGATCAAAGTGGTGGACCAACCATCAGACAGATCGAGGTTGTCAGTCGGTTGCTAGCATGGCTAAAAGCTAAATCTCAGTAACGTTAACTTGCATATTCGCTGTATCTCATTAATGACATCTGTAACGCAAGGTTATCACCTCTACAACAAGAAACAAAGCCACAAAGAATAAATACTTCCAAACTAATTGAAAGTTGACAATGCTTTTTTGGACATACAACCATGTTTGATTGGTGTGTGAACTCCCTCTGACCGTAGCAGAGCTGACGCGCCCGGCAATGTCGCCTGATGTGGCCTCACAAAATTTCTGTCGCTCTGATCAGCCTCACTGCTCAGTGATTCACAGACGCAGGGCATATTCTAGGCCCCTGTCTGACGCAGGCCACATCTTTGAAAGGCAAAAGAGGGGAACAAACACATCTTTAGAAGTGAAGGATCTGAGGGATGCATCAGAAAGAGAGAGGGAGAGAACAGGAGGGAGGTATTGAGAAGAGGGGTGGAGAGGGTGAATATGAAAGACAACACAGGGAACATAAAACGAGAGGGGGAAGAGAGAACGGGTGTAATGTAGTTAACAGAGCTGGATCTGGCAGGGGAGAGCAAGGCATCCTTTGATCAAATTGGGGATGTTTACAGCAAGAGGGACATGTGAAGTCAACCAAACCATGTCCCTCGCATTTCAATCCTTCTCTTTATTTATTACACAATTTATAAAAACTTAAAAGATGGTTGAAAGTAGTAAATTATGTAAAATCAAGGCAAATGACTACCCTTATTAACAATTTACATTTGTTCTAAGATTAAACATTATAAACTTGTAACTCTCATGTCTGTGTGCTAAAAAAAAAAGAAGCTACAGCTAGCAGTCTGATAGCCTAGCTTTGAACAGTGGCCTGAAACTGTGGAAATAGTTGGATCTAACTTACCTCTTACCAGTTTTCCTCCTTTTCCAGTCCCTATATGCTAAGCTAAGCTAACCAGTAGCTGGCTGTAGCTCTATAATTAGCACACAGAACTTTTTCAATCTATCTGGCTCTTAGAAGAAACTGTTACTCTCATGTCTGCCTGATTAATGTCAAGCTACAGTCAGTAGTTTGTTACCTTAGCTTAGCACAGTGACATGAAACAGTGTAAAATTGCTAACCTGGCTCTCACTGAGCTCTAGATCTTACAAATGTCCCTCCTTTTCCAGCAGAAACTGTCACTCTCATGTCTGCCTGCTAAATATGAAGCTACAGTCAGCAGTTGTTTAGCCTAGCTCAGTGCAGCCAAAGAAAACAGTGTGAAATTGTTACCTTTGCTCTAGCTGACCTCCAAATCTCACTAATTTCCCTTATTTTCCAGTCCCCTAATATGCTAAGCTAAGCTAACTGGTAGCTGGCTGTAGCTCTATAATGAGCATACAGATATCAGAGTGGTTTCAATATTTCTTTTTGACTCTGAGTAAAAAACTGTTTCTCTCATGTCTGCCTGCTAAATATGAAGATACAGTCAGCAGTTGATTAGCTTAGCCTAGCACAAGGGAAGGAAAGCGTGTGAAATAGCTAACTTGGCTCTCGCTAACCTCTAAATGTAACTAATTTCCCTTCTTTTCCAGTTACTATCTTCTAAGCTAAGCTAACCGGTAGCTTGCTGTAGCTCTATAATTAGCATGCGGATATCAGAGTGATTTCAATATTTTTATCGGAATCATCGCAGAAACTGTTACTCTCATGTCTGCCTGCTAAATATGAAGCTACAGTCAGCAGTTGGTTAGCTTAGCTTAGCACAGGGGAAGGAAACATTGTGACATTGGCTCTAGCTGACCTCTAAATTCCAATTCCCTCTGTTTCCAGTCCCTATATGCTATATTAGGCTAATTGGTAGCTGGCTGTAGCTTTATAATTAGCTTAGCAGAGTTGCAATATTTCTATGACCCTAGCAAACAAGCTAATTTCCCAAAATGTTAAACTATTCTGTTTTAGACTTTTGCCTATTATTCACAAACCACTGCAATTAATTCCGTGAACATCTGAATACTAGCTAGATTAGAGGTCAGACTCTGGATATAGCTCGTGGTAAGACCTCATCACTCTTCTATATTTGCAATTTCTCTCTATTTTAAAGTGCAGCTGAGACTCATTGCTGCTTACTAAGCCATGTAAGAGCTATCACAGCCGTTTATGGTGCCTGCAACAGGTGTCCATGCAAAGATTATAATCACATCAGATCATCAGCCAGGATGAAGAGACCCGACATTAGTCATCATCAGGCCTCACACAACATTAAGATCTGGTTATTATTTAAGAGACGGAAACACAAATAGCATCACATGACTGCTCTGGAATGGGGAAATTGGATTCATACTGTGCTCCTATGCTAATCTAAAAAGCATAAATACACATGGAGGCTTTTCAAAGTGGTGGCTTGAATT
Source organism: Semicossyphus pulcher (assembly GCF_022749685.1). Classification (NCBI taxonomy): domain Eukaryota; kingdom Metazoa; phylum Chordata; class Actinopteri; order Labriformes; family Labridae; genus Semicossyphus; species Semicossyphus pulcher. Next base: position 8,288,094 of record NW_027211694.1, read on the forward strand.
TGATTTCCTAATGTTAACTAAATGTCAGTGTTATTTATACTATATTTAAGCATGGCTAATCACCTTTGCCCTCATGTAATCCCCATGTCTTAGCTAACATTTATAAGAAACTTAGGCGTGAGGTGTGTATGTTGAAAAAGTCTTCCAACTCATTTTTATTCGTGACTCAGCAGGCAGAAGCAGGTGCTTTGTAGTTGCAGCTGCAGAGTCACTGCCCAGCAGGTGTGGACACACATCCACAGGCTGCCTCTAAACACAAACGCACACACACACTGATACTTGTTTCTTGTTCTTCTTCCTGACCTTCGATCTATCTCGAAAAATACAAAAGCATTGACGAATGAAAATGCATTTTTAAGCATCCAATTTAGCAGATTTCTCGTAAACTCTGACCTGAGTATGATGAGGCAGACATCATTACACACAGAGAGAGATCATTGGGTGACTCTGGCAAAATGGTTCTCTCACTCCCCCTGCAGGATGAATCGTAAAAATGCTTGTACTCAGTTTTTCTCCCTTATATGCAACACTTACACTTGCATACAAATAAAGACTGTACATGTCGGTAAAATATGCAAACTGTCTATTGGAAGCTATATATTCAGTAAAGTGACAGTAGCATCTGAGGGTTAAATCTGAGCTCCCATTGAACAATAAGCTTTTAAAAGTAAATGCAAGAAATCTTAACTAAATGTACGAATGCAGAGTTGAAATGCACAATGTTTTTAAACTTTTACAATTTGTTAAACTACTGAAGAAATGAAAGAGCAAAATATATTAATCAGAATTTATATTACCGTAAATCAAATGCTCTCGGTGCACCACTATGTTTTCTCCAAAGTGCAAATTAGAAAAGAAAAGAAAAAGTTGTTATTAATGTTTGCACACATGTCACAGTTTGAGTGTTTAAAGCCTGCAGATCATCATCAGCCAGTACTCAGCAAATAAACAACACATGTGCGGTCTTTAAAGCCACTGGCTGCAACTCAAAGCAACAATTAATCTCCCTTTCGTCACGATCAATTTATTTCATCAAGCTTTTCATGTTTTTTTTGGCCTTAAAAAAGCTTGAAATGTTCCTTCAGTTCTGACACAAAGCAGCACTACAGTGTTAGGACTGCAAAAGTAGGAGGATATCTTTCATTTGTAGTGAAAAAGCATGTGAACATGTGATGGAAAGAAGAGGAAACGGAAGATGGTAGACCACCCGTGACTTGCAAATAGGAAAACAAATACAAGTGTTTCACCTAGCTGACACAGGAAATGTAATGACTATCAAAGTGGAAACATGTAGGAACATTTGGGATTTGGTTTGGTGCAGAAAACAAACAAACCCTACAAAAAGTGGCAGCAGGAGAGAGAGAGAGGAAGTGCGGCAAGAGGTCATACCAGGTGAACTGAATCTCGTTATATATCTGACTTAAAGGAAGATATTTAGGAGGGAAGCCCGTCCTAATGGAACAGTAGGAAAAGAACAGGTGTATAGAGCCTATCCCAGCTGTCATTGGGCGAGAGGCGGGGTTACAGGCTGGATTGGCCGCCAGTCAATCACAGGGCTGACACATAGAGACAGACAACTATTCACAATCACAAGCAATTTCACTCATATAATTTTAGTGTGACTGTGGGAGGAAGCTGGGAAACCATGCATGCGCAGGAAAGACATGCAAACGGCAAACAGAACGGCCCCATACATCCAAACTGAGGCGACCATAAACCTTCTCGCTGTGAGGAGGCTGCGCTAACCACTCCACCACTGTGCAGCCCCTGCTGGTTTCCTTGTCACTTTAATAAAACAGAGCCATCATTAATGTAATTCGAAACACCCTTCCTAATATAACAAGTCAACATTTCTGCAGAAAATTAGCACCAGTATGAAAAATAATTAGAAGCATCTACACCACTGAGTGGCAGGAAGTACAACAAAGTTTGTCTTTGTTTATTTGGTCGTCCTTTCAAAATAAATCATGGACCAACATATGTGAGGATAAAGGGCCTTGTACACACACAAGGCGCTAATTAGACCTCTTTTCACCTCCAGGATTGTTGGAGACACGTCACAGGAGAGGCGAACTGTCAATCAAACATAACACATGCTTACAAACAGGCTTCAGAGAAGGTCTAATCAACGAGTAAGTGGAAACACCTGTGGTGGTGGTGGAGCACAGATGTGAATTAGAACGTCAGCATGGCTGAAAATAGAAGCATTTGGCGCCATCTAGTGGATATATTTTATAACTACTCACCATTGTTATTTATCTGCAAATCTCTATTTACAGATTCTACATAGTAGAATAGTCGACATAGTTTGCCAGGGAGGCAAGTGTTCTGGTTTCCGTTTGGACTACGCTTGTAGTCCCAGTAGTATAGACCAATCACGTAACAGCAGGCTGCGGCGTACGCAGGAAAAACAGTCAGTGGGGAGAGCAAAAGCAGGCGGAATGTAATCCACCATAATGCCATCCCGGCTCTCATCACCGTGATATGACGACGATTTGGCTTCTTATTAATCTCCAGAAACAGACATCTGTATGCAAATTCAGCTAACAATCTGTTTTAGATCTAAAATTTAACTTGTGATGAATTCCCTGACGCTGTGTCACGACAGCCATTCAGCGTTCAGATTTCCCGACTTTCTCGAATGCATCAGATCGATCCGACCTCCGTTCAACAAACGAGCATTTTACAAGTTTTCTTGTCCTCTTGAGCACAGACTTGACAAAGCTTGAATTTTTAATTCTTACAAATCTGCATTATGATGTTGAAGTTTCAGCAAAGGTAAGACCCGTTAGTAACAAGTAAATCACAAGAAAACGGTTTCTTGATGGGAAGTCGACCGGAAGTTCATCTGCAAACTCGCTTTTAAAGGTGAAAATAACCCCAAATAAACCCTTTTTCCTTTCAAAATAAAATCATAAAAAAAATTGAAATACAAAAATTTGTAAATTGAACACACAACATCACTTCATTTGTACTGATATTTAATATTTAGACATGGGGCAACAGCCATTTTTACAGCACAATTTGCATAATTTATCAATACCTCCTGTATACAATCACAAAACCATGACAGTAGATTTTTTTTCTGTTTACTTACAAGTGAAAAACCAGACAGGTTTTACAAGCATAATCTTTGTACAGTCAGCATACATCTTTAATAATTTATTTTCTCCATAATTGTCCTCTCTCTCTATAACATTTTTGTTCTATATCTTTCTCTACCTCATTCTTATTTTTTTCTTTAATAATATCTGGACACAAAAATAGTATGAACCACCAACGAAACATGCAACATCCAGTGTGAGCACATTTAAATTTCTCCTGCGAACTGCTCGAGTTGTTACGATAGACTTCTGTGTAGTTAGACTCTGGTAAACCTTTAGTGTTTGGTGTAAAGGGTCGGGTAAATGTGGGTCCCTATAGACAGACGTAAGCTCGTTTCCTCAGTCTATCCGCTGTACATTAATCGAGAGAAAAACAACTTCCTGTTACTTCTATGACACGCCTTGTTTTTGTCTGCTAAAAGACCTATTGCTCCCCAAACCCCAGTATAAAAAAGCTATGTATTTACAAGGTTGGAAATAGAGAGATGGCATCTGTGTGTGTGTGTTCTGTGTGTGTGTGTGTGAGCGCGTGTTATTCTTTGAGAGATTTTTAAGTCGATATTTTTAGACAGACGACACTTAAAAGAAGAGATATGCAGTAGAGCTGATGACATGCATGGACTTTGTACGAGGATGCTACACGCACAAGCACATGGGTATAAAAATAAGGCAAAGAAAAAAAACACACACTGACTTTGAAACTACAATAATTTCAGGTTAAACATCCATTGATTACAATGTTGTCTTTTTTGGTCGTTTTGTCGCACACACACTGGGAAAGGAAACTATTCAACGGGTGCATAAAAAGAAGGGAATGTTTTTTTTTTCTCTTGATTTAAAACATGAAATTCAAAATGTGTGCATGGTCATTTTAAGTGTGTTCGTGCAAGGGCAAAAAAGTTGGTTCTCTGAGATTCAGGCCCTCTAAACCTTGTAAACAAGCACTACATCGTGTATAAAAACAAAATTTCTCGTCTTTTTTTATATGTACAACTGATATGTACTGTAAACAAATATAATACAACATATGAAATATCCTCACGGGCAATAAATAAAGACGCAAAAAGCGGTACAAAATTACACGTTAAATTAAAAAAAACATTGAGGGCGTAAAAACACAGCAGTGCAAAATAAACCGAAATGTTTCCTCTCCCACAATGCTTCACATCGGCAGGTCAAGATGCAGTGACCACCTTCTGACGGTAGATGTTGCATAGAAATCCCTCTGATGTTAAGTGTAGTTTCACTGCTAAGTTTGAATTCGAATGAACCGACTCCCCCTACAAGCACACAGGATGACCTTTCTCAAGACATATTTGACTTTTAAAAAGACATGTTTAAGGGAGTAATATAAAGACAACACAGATAATCAGGAAAGAAAAAAAGACAAAACATCAACATGCTAGCTTGGTAGCATTATCGTAGCTTTAAAGACCAGCTCCAGTTATGGTTTAAGACATATTAAATGCTCTGCTTGAACTAATGAATTGAGTCTGATATGTTTTTTTCTGCAAAATATGTTTAATTACCTTGTAGAAATCCTCAGGCCCCGCCCACTATGCACATTTACAACCGCCGTCGTGAAAACAAACACGTCTTGATGAAACTAAGCTAGCTTGAAATTTAGTATTTAGCAATAGTAACGTTAGCAGTCTACGGAAGCCCTTAGTAGACATCCATCCATACATTTAATTTACTCCGTTTTCCCGTAATAACAATTTTTTCTGGTCGTTTTTTCGAGATCTTGACTTATTTTTCTCGTTGTCTCGGGAAAACAACACTTGTTTTCCAATTATAACAATGATATAATCAGTGATTATAATGTGGCACATTATCTCGAGATCTAGAAAAGAAAACAACAAGCTGGTCACTGTGATATTACAGACCACAACATGCCATGCTGCCATTGCCCACACTAATGAGTTAATTAACATGTTTCTATGTTTGTTTTGTGCATTCGCGACTCTGAGGATACGAGTTATAATCATCTGATGTTATGGTGGTGCCGCGTCGTTTGAGATCTCGAGGAGTAAATATAATGTATGGATGTATGTCCACTAAGGGCTTCCGTAGCAGTCAGTAGTGAGTTTGCAAAAATTACGATGGCGGTTACAGCTGGCTGCGCATCGCATCAGGAGTGGTTGGCGAAGAACGTCTCGTATGCTGCCAATCTGAAAACGTGTCCTTGGTACACTGCAGTTTAAAAGCAGACAGGCCCAGCCATGGAGATGACTGCTTATGTTGTCCCTGATACGTCTTGTAGCACATGAAGAACAACACATGGAGATGTTTACAAGGTTAAACACTTGATTTTCACTGGAGGGAGGGTCTTTAAATTCACATGGATAGCTTCCTGCACATTTGTTCGCTACAGTATCTCCTAACCTCTCTACTTCCTCTACGCCCTCTTGGAATAAAAGAACATCTCTTTATATCTCATATTAAGCTGGATGTCGATGGCGGGTTTACATTCTAAGCAGAAAAAAGTGCCACATAAGCGTGCGTTGTTGGGGACGAAGGCAAGACGAAGAAAAAATACTTAAATCTCATAAACGTGTCACATTCTAAAGGGGCATTATGGGTAAATAAAACCTCTATGTCACAATCATGAAGACTCGATTGTCAGTGATAAAGATATCTATATATCTATCTATATATAATAATTAATCCAGCTATGACACTTCACTATATACAAAGTGAACCTTAGAGGTGCTAATTTTTTTGTGCAGAACATGTGGCACTGCATACCAAACAGATAGACTCATGCGCACAATATATAGTGTCCAATTTTATATATATTAATATAGATCTTTATCATTTCATAGGACTACTTTATGGAGAGAAACGACGGGGTGAATGACGTCATGCTTGCTGAGATTTTTTACCCTCTCTTAACCCAGTAGGTAGTGTGTTAGAAAATATACTATGCTCGCTTCCCAGGATAGATGCTCAAATAAGGAGGAGAAGACAAATGATAGAGTTCTATGCTTATTCTAAATACAAAAATAAATAAGAGGTCTCCGTAGCGGATTCTTCAATATTTCTTTTCCCAAAATGCTTTGCAAATCAATAAAACTCTGCGGTCGTAATAAAGCAATGAGTAGAAACGTTCATGGATAAAACATCCAAATAAGAGTCTGTTAGTGTGTCCATTCCCTGTAGAATTAAAATTTCTCTTCTGCGTGGATGACTGTGTGTGCGTGTGTGTGTTGTGAATTAAAGTGTGTAATACCTGGTTGATTCCGCGCTTGACCTCTCACCTCAGCACCTGTGTTCCCCTCAGCTGTGGCCGCGCCACTGTACACTCTACTTCCTGTAAACTTGTGTTCATTTCCTGTAAACACAGAACAACTTACTCCAAACTTCCTGCATGACAGAAATCATCATGAGAACCGCCCTTTCAAAATAAAAGCATCTTCCAAAAAACTCTTGAGCCCTGAAATAATAACTGAAGAAAGAGATATTTTGCCCCCAGTCCCGTGCCTTAATTCCTCTCTCCCCGACCCAAAGAGAGAGGATCAGTGTTTCAGATGTTGAACCAAAGTGTCCCAAGAACCTTCATGGGCCCTCTCAGACTTCGTTTTTTTTAGTCCCTTCTATGAGTGGATCTGGGCGGTGCTGGCGAGCAGCTTGTGCCAGCTCACCACTCGCTTTCGTAGGTCGACTTTGTCCAGCCACACGTAGGCCTCCCCGATCAGGGTCTTCTTTACGAACTTGCCACCGTTGGACACGAGGAACAGCTGGTATGAAAAGAACAGAAGACAGTTACTATATAATAAATTATACAACAGTTAGTTCCATCAAGTAATCTCATTGGATAAGAGGCTTTTAACTCTGTGTATCACTCCGCCTCAGCCAGGTGTTCTGAATACTGTTAATTAACATGACAGCAGACGGTGTCTGTCTACATTAAGCAAGCTGGTACCTCTGAATCACACAGCAGACTTATTTCACTGTTTGATGATAAATTAAAACAAACAGCTGATCTGTGGTAACCTGTAGACACAGAGTGCTGGAATGTTTGTGTTGCTTGGCAACAACAGTCCAGTTTCAGTTAAAGCCAGTTGAGTTGGTGGTTTGTTCATTATTACTTTTTACTACTATTTGTGGCTAGCTGGGTCCCCCTGTTTCCAGTCTTTATGCTAAGCTAAGCTAACAGTTTCTGTGTTCTATGTGCACAAAAGTAGTACTAATCTTTTTTTCTTACTCTCGCCAAGAAAGTAAATACCATTATTGACATATTAAACATTTCTTTAGCTGTAAGTGTACAAATTGTTTGTATTATTATTATGCATGTATACCTGTATAGCGTGTCCGGTGGGGTTCATACAGAAGCGGAAGGTTTCGTTAAAAGATGGCTCTCGGTCGTGACGACACACTCTGGTCTTCTTCTTGATGATCCTTTTCTGGGTGGCGATGTTCACCACGTAGAGCTTCACGTAAAGATCTGTAGACACATAGACATAGTAATGTTGAGCTGTAATTCAAACTGTTTATGTCATTATTTCTTTGCTCATAACAGTTTTTCTAAAGGTATTATTTCATTTTTGTATGTGTTAATGGTCTATATATACTTCAGCTATTACCGAGAGAACTGGGAGTGTGTGGACAGAGTCTGCGAAAGGCAGTAAAGGGGATGTGAGACGAAGCAGTTAGAAGAAGTCGTGGATTTGGATGAGGAGAAATAATGTCAGTCGGGGGCCAAAACAAAAGTAAGAGCAATAATTTCTTCAATGCCGTTCCTTTTCCGTACATAACACTGGCATCAGGAATAGTTGCACTTTTTTGATTGGCTGTGAAAGCTAGCATGGAGGGGGGTGGTTCTGGGACTCCAGAGCTAACAGCTGAGCCTCCCCGAGGTCCACTTGACCGCCCTGTTGATGTGCTGGCCCTTGCTGCTACAAGTTTGAGTTGTGGGGACCATTAGGAGCCACGTGGTAGGGTAAGTGTTGTCAATACCTGGAGCTCGCATGGGGCTGTTGAAGGTGGCAATGCTTCCTGGGTTGCGGTGACCACTAAGGGTCATGTGGTAGGTTAATTATAAGTATTGGGATGAGGCCACAAAGGGAGGGGCTTCTTCGCTGAGCGCTTACTTATCATTAGGGTGCAAGTCATATTCTGTCTAATCTGTATGTGTACCTTTGCTATTATATGACTTTTTTTTATAGCGTTAAATGATTAAATAAATAAAAAAGTAGCTGTAATAAAAGATTAAATTAGCATCTATCTATCCAGATGAATGTTTGGATTTTTTTGGGAGACAGGTGGAGTTTCTATATTTTCTGCATCCAGCCACTAGAGGGCGCTAGCTGATTTGTAACTCCAAATTTGGTTTAACAGCAAAGGCCTCTAACCATGAAGAAACTCTAAAGATACACACAAACACCAAAAACCAGCTTTAGACATCGTCACAGATGCACATAGTCTACATTCAAGAGTTACGCAATGATTCACTGCTACACATTATGTGCTTTAGAGCGGCCACATTCTGTCAATGGAAATAAACCTTTTGTGTTCAGAGCCCATCTGGAGGCAAATGCAAATCACACAAGAGGCAGGCAGCTTGGGTATGAGGGTGTAAATATCACAAGAGGAAAGGATGTGGGCGGCAAGCTGCGTTTCATCGAGGACGGAGAAGTCTGATTTTGCTGCGTGCGTCGGACAAACGAACGTCTTATGTTTAGAAAGTCGGTTCCAGGTGATGAAACATTAGTCTGGCATGCTTTCTGCTTACATGAGCGTCTTTCCTGTCTGTGTGTCTCCATTTTAAAGAGGCGAACGTGGCCTTAATTGTGGACATATATAGAGTCTAAGTATATTTATGCCTGCTGCTGCTTTCCAAGGGAATGTTGGCTGGAATCACGACACCTGTGGGTTTGCATCAAGAAAAACTGGCAGTGATTTTTAAACAAGTGTCTGTGTGGGCCTCCTTCAAGCTGTCCAACCGCAGGAAGTATATGCATCATGTAAAATAGAGTGCTGATAGAAGCAGGGGACGTAATGCAGCAGAGGTATTTGTTGTTACCTGGCAGGTGGTCTGGAGACTTGAACTTGTAGGTGATGTTGCGACACTGAAGAATCTCGAGGACCAGTTGATCGCCCTCCGTCTTCACCTCCTTCTTCAGAGCGATCTTTATCTCCCCCATTACCTGGGACTTACCTGGAAACACACAAGAATACACATTAAATGAGTTAAGCACAGTTAAATACATGTTTGAAATGAGGCATCGTCTGTGTGTGACCGCCCTCTGCTGGACATTGAGGGTAACATTGTAAAAAGCTACCACACAAGCTGCTGGCCGAACCACCAGGAGCAATTTCTGCCCCATCTTGCCCATGGACGCTTTAACATGTAGACAAAAGGAGATCGGAATCATAACCACCGACCCTGCGATTGCAGACAAACCCGCTCTACCTCCTGAGCCGCACTGTATTCCCATGATAGATAATACCAAACATGGCTCGAAAGCAATCCCGTTTATTTGTTTAACAAAGATGGTGAGAAGTTACGAGCAGCTCTGCCCGGCTTCTGGGTGTCATAGCAACTAAATGAAAATGACAGTTTTGAAAGCTGGGTCAACAACACTCCGGCGAATTGCGTTTGTTTGTGTGTTTATGATCAGAAGAGAGAGACACAAAAAGACCGAGGCACAAAGAGCAGACGATGAAGAGATGAAGAAAACGTGGATTATAATAAACGCGCTAAGCTTCAGTCTCACACTTTGTTGTACACATGATGGTGAGACATCAAACTGCAGGTCTCTAGCTATTCATGATCATCTTTGCACCTTGGTATTAGTCATAATCACTGACTCATCACTTCACAAGCACGAAGGAGAAATGAGTAATTTCAGCAGGTTAGATTGATAAAAATAGTCTGTAAATCAATTAGCTTATAGGTCCATTTATTTTGTAAATGACACATCTACTTTGGTACCTGCAATGGAAACAGTCAAGTGAACAAATTAACTCATTTTCAAAGATAGAAAACGTTAAAATTGTCTTTTACTCACACTGTAGGGATTCAAATTAGCATTCTTGCTATCTCCTGTGTTGTTGATTAAATCCTGTATTTTAACTACAGACTGTATAAAAAGATGGACGACATGACAGCTCCCTAAAAGTGAAGCCAAAACATTTTGAGCGCCCCCTGCTGACTGGCTGCAGTATAGGTCATAAAGCCCGCCTCCTCCATGTTAACAGATGGGACATGAGTCGAACTATAAAATCAAAATACACGCCAAATAAATGTTTCTCAAACATGGTTTCTTTCATTTTAGTTAGTTCTTATCATGCTGATTTTAGTCCAAGTGTTCATTTTTCTGACAGGTTTTGATGCTGTGAAAAAAGGATGATTGACAGCTCTGTTGACAAATCCGGCTCCTGCAGCCGATCTGTTCCCGTTTAGCAGAGTAGAGGAGGAACAGCGAGAGGAGACGTATCTAAAACAATCACTACAGTCAGTGAAGTTTCCATATCTGTGAACGTCTGCTTCAGACCAACACAAGAAGCTGTTCTGCTGTTAAACACGCCGGCGTGTGGGATCTTTGCTGTTTTTTTTCACTAAGTTTAGTGTGTGTTTTGGTTACTGTAAGTGACTACAGCGGCTCCACCCGCCGATCTCTGCTGCACAGACTCTGGCTCCAAATGTGAAAGATGGCAGCGCCCGCCTCGGGGGTATTTTTGCTTTAATTTTGTCCAGTGAGAGCAGATGGAGACGCGTCTTTCATCTTTATATACAGTAATTGATTTTAACACTGATTGTTCTTTAATGAGCTATTTCTCCAACAAATAAATAAATAATCAATACTAAACTAAATGATAGCAGCTTTTCAAACTTTCTCCCTTCAAATTATGATCACTTATTAACCCCTAAAATGCTAAAAATGCACACATTAATGTAATTTATTTTTTTAAAGATGATTTTTTTGGCTTTTTATTTTAGAGAGAGGACAGTGGATGGTGGCGGAAATGGGGATGACACGCGGCAAAGGGCTGAGGGCAGGTGTTGAACCCGGGGCTGCTGCATCGAGGACGATAGCCTCTGCACATGGTTGCCAATTTAACCGCTGAGCCAAACCAGTGCCCCATGTAAGGTTGTAGTGCTAGGAGGCTAAAAGGTAGAGCTTGTGCATTTACACAAACACACGTGTGAGTAGTATTATTGAGTAGTAGTATTTCTAACCTTCAATGTCACCCATTGATGATTTCATCGCGTCTGTGCCGTTTGGGATCTTTCCACTAAAGAGACGGGAAACACAATCCTGTTAATTACAGAACCGCACGAATAAACATGTATGACTCATCCGAAATGTGAGGCTCTTAAAGATGAATTAATAAATAAGCTGACTCACAATCGTGGCACCTGGAAGATGGCACTGTCCACCTCGTTCGTCTCTCCTTCTTCGTCCAACAGGCTGTAGGCGCTGCCGCTCAGGCCGCTGTCCAGTGAGGCCGCAGTGACCGGGGCGTCGCTGGACCTGTAGCTGGACCGCGCTGCGCAGAGACACGACCACACCCATCACGACAAAGAGACAGGAAGACAAATTGCACCTCTGCCCGCTCCAAGAAACGTCACAACTAGAGCCAAGAAGCATTAGATAATATCTGCAGCGACTATAATCCATCATAATCAACTTAAGACTTCTTATGATTCTTCTAAAGCACACGAGACTGGATTGTAATGAATAGCACAGAAACACTTGCAGGAAGCAATATGAACAAACTTTCTCTCAGACAAAGACAAGACAGAAATATCTGACATTTAAACATGAGACAGACGAATAAATCCAGAGAAATATCACATTTATATGTTTATGCAAACTAGACAAGAGGCACGTAGACGTTGTTAGTTATCTATATGACCTATTCATTTTATATATCTCTCAATTTAGGCATTAGTTTAGTTTAAAAATCTATTTACATGTCTTATATCTGGACACGTTTAAAGGATGTTTATAAGTGTAGCTATTTATGTAAGTGTTTAAGGGTTTAAAAAAGCAGTTTATATGCAACTGTTTTAGATGTTTAAAGACATTTGAGTCTGATCGGGCAGTGTGATCGAGTATGAAGGATGTGAGATGCGTGGATGTGGTGCTGAAACAGGATCCATGTCGACGCGTTTGTCTTTCAGGCCGCTCGACACGTCGGCGGATCGTAAAAAAAGCTCACTAATACCAGTCGGATGAAGCCGCGTGGGAGTCGTGACGCAGCAGACGCGGCGGTGTTAACTCTCAGTGAATCACATGACACTTTGAGACATTCACTTCCTGGTATTAGTGAGCTGTGTCGGCGGCCGTTAAGAGAAGCGTGCCTCGCTGCATGAATCTCTGCTGATGTGGGTGCGACTTTCTCTCTGGCTTCCTGTTTGGTTTTGTAAGACTCCCCCCTCTCTCTCTCTCTCTCTCTGTTCTCCTGCAGGTGTGCGTTAGTAGTATCGCATCCTCTCTTTCTTTCTCTCACTCTCTCTTTCTCTCCTCGCTCCATCTGTGCTTCAGTCACACGACAGAGAGGAGACGCTCTCACCTCCGATGCTCTGCGGCCTCTCTTCTGACACGGCTTTCCTGAGGGTCAGGTGTCTGCCGGCTGCTCTGCTCCCATTGGCCGACACAACCGACGATGGCAGGGCCGGCAGCCAGTCGGACTGCGCTCTCTGAATGGTGAGCACGCCCACTACGCTGTGTCTCTGGTGCCTCAGTGAGAGGCGGCCGCGTTGGCCTGGGTTGTGTTTGTTTTGTCGCAGGCGCAGGAGGTCACATGTCAGGGGGAGGGTCAACGCCGGGAAACAAAGGTCATGGGGGTCGAGGTTTTAAAAGATGGAAGGAGGAGGGAGGAGGAGCGAGATGGAGATTCAGAGAGCGGTTTATCTTCACCATGGCAACCAGCTTGACTGTCAATCACATGCAGCCACAGTGTGCAGTGCACGTTCGTGTGCAGCATCTACTGAGGTGCATTGTGGGTCCGGTAGTTGTTCAAACAAAAAAGGGGGGGGGGTGTTAGCGGGCTGCATGCTCAGCCATCTCAGAGGAGGGGCTTCAGAGAAGCTGGGTTTTGTTTGTTAACAAAAAGGAAATAAAAAATAAAGAAAATAAAAGCACCAAAAGAGGTTAATGATATTTTAGGGAGGGGGAGTGCAAATTTCTTCTGCTTCAATGCTCGGATCAATCGATCCAAAATCAGCAACAAAGTTTTCTTGCCATTTGAGAGAGCTGGAGAAGTGATTTTCACAATAATGGACAGATTTAGCTGATTTGTTCCTTCAGAATAAGAGCTGAAAATCTGCTGTTTCTGTGCCCTGTCATACTTCCACTCATCCTAAGTTAAGTTCATGTATTTAAATTACAACTCAAAAGAGCAAAACCTCACTTAAACCGAGTGAGACGTGATAATTTCTGTCTAACTTCATGTTCAAGTTGTGTTAAAGCCTGTTTTATTTTATGTTTAAAGTATTAAAGTAGCTGGAATAGGCCTTTAAAAAGCAACCATTACGCCTCTTTGGGTTCATTGAAAAAGGGTCAACGTGAGGAGGGTCATACACAGAGTGCTACAGTACAGGTGGGATGCTGGATCTACACATTCGTGGCTACACACAGAAGAGAAGCGGTGAGAGGTCGACACACTGTGAGTACAACGAGGGAGAGGACCAGGAGGTGAACCAGGCGAGGGAAAAAACCAAGAATAGAAAAAGGAAAGTAAAGAAACAGAATCAAAGGAACTGAACAGAAGGTAGAACAGATGAGTGTGAGGAGGCCATGCTGCGTGGGCTTTATTTGCGTCTTGGTTTACTTGGCTGGGGGCGTTGCTGCGGCTGCGGCTGCTGCTGTGCCTGCTGCGGGGCATCGCCCGTCGCTACCGCAGCGCCTCGGCCGCTTCCAGTGCCGCCGTCCTGATGGTGTTGGTGCCGTGCTGCGCTTTTGCTGGAGCGTGAAGCGCCGTGCGAGCGAGAGTGTTGGCTGTGTCCGTGGCTGTGGCTTTGGCTCTGGCCCTCGGACGGGGAAGGCTTCGATGTGCCGGGGCTACTGTGAGATTTCTCGATAGTGGGCACCTGCGTGTCTAAAACAACCAGATTCATCAAATTACCAGAAAAGCTAATTTAGTTAGCTGTTACCCTGGTAATGGTAACTGCCTTATTAAACCTATAATATTCAAGTTTCTGTATTAAATTTGAGGGTTATTTCTCTAAATTAGGGGAGCATTCAAAGCCTTCCACGGCCTTGTCGCCCTCTGTGTTAGAGGAAAAATGGAGGGAAGCTAAGGCTAGGCCTCTGAGCTGGGTGACATCATGGTAAAGAAAATAGACCATGGGAAAAAAAGCAAAAAAGCGTGAAGCTTAAGCTATGATTGGTGTGCAAAAAAATGATAATAGGAAGGTGTTGGGGTTAGAATAGGAATGCAGAGAGAGAAACAGGAGGACAGAAAGAGAAAGGTGGAAGAAACAGGAGAGAAGCAGTGACAGGAAGAGAGAGAGAGAGAGAGAGAGCAGAAGCAGTGGAGTAGAGGAGCTTGTTAGGGGATGAAAGTCAAGCAAGTGGGGGATTTTTATCGTGTCCTACCCTTGGCCGGATCAGGAAAGATACCGTGGCTCCGGCTCTTGATGACAGACGATTTCGGGGAGTCCTGATTGTCGTGCGACGAGCCGGTGGTTTTAGGGGAGGAGTGCGTCGAGGACGGTTTAGAGGTGCTGTGGCGGCCCTGGCCCGAGTGAGAGCGCCGGTGGTGGTCGCCCTCGCTCTGCTCCTTCAGGGGGAGCCAGCGCGGGATGTTGTCCAGCTGGGCTGTGTTGGACAGGTCGATAAGGACCTAAGGAGCAAACGCAGCAGTTTAACGGGCATGTGCATAAAAACATAGGACTGTATGAAAACTGATGTAGCTTAAAAGATGGTTACCTCTCCTAAGAAATCATTAGAGGAGCACTTGTCGTAGTCCCACACGCTCACCTCCAGGGTCTTCTTCCTCAGCTGTTAAACACACAAACAGGTGAAGAGTTAATGTATTTTTAAAGTGACCTATTTTGCAATCAAAATGGCAAAATAAACCTTAAACATATGAATTGGGTTTAAAATGGGAGCAGGCAGCTTAAGAAAACAGACAACAGACGTCCACAAATTCGCCATGAGTGATTTGGGTCCAATAAATCTAAATTGGGATCTAAAATGATATAATTAAATCCCAATGGCATGTCCCATCTGCTCTACTAAAACCAATGGCCACAATGATCGCCCGGCTGCCAGCAGACAAGAGGCAATATTTTGTTTTATGATTTATGCTTCCATTTCATCATGGCACATTGTCAGTTCTCTTCTTCTTCCCTCAAATGCATTGTTTTTTTTAAGGTGAATTGGTTATTTGTCGAGAGTTTATACAAAAGCAAACTTTTTAGACGTAATTTAACTTTGGTTTTATGGGGTTTGTTTATGTGCTGCTTCTAGGGATACTTTAGGCCAACACAGAAAGTGAATTTAGACACTGAGCCTGTAAGAAATGTGTCGGGGTGGGTCAAAATATCGATACGGCAATATATCTTCATCTTGACTGTGCAATACAATTATCAATAGGTTGGTGTTAAGTATCGCTATTTTAATTTACAAATATATACGACGCTCTAAGCAGATTTCACTGTGATTCTGACTCACTGCATCGCTACTTCATGACTCGCTCGCAGTGGCGCTTAGATGACATGGATGACAGTAACATGAACGGAAACGAATTGACCGAAGAAGAAGTCAATCAGATATTGTGTATGTATGTATGAATCACTGTATTGTGATATTATTATATCGTATATCATATCGCATATTGTATCGTATATCGAGTCGTATATCGTATCGTATATCATATCGTATATCGTATTGTATGTCATATCATATAACATCGTATATCGTATCATATATCATATATCCTATCATATGTCATATCATATAACATTGTATATTGTATCGTATATCGTATCGTATAATCGTATCGTATTGTATATCGTATCGTGTATCGTATATCGTATATCGTATATCGTATCGTATCGTATGTCATATCAAATAACATATCGTATATTGTTTGTATATCGTATCGTATAATCGTATCGTTTATCGTATCGTATGTCATATCATATCATATATCATACCACATAATCGTATCGTATATCGTATCGTATTGTATATCGTATCGTATATCGTATCGTATGTCATATCATATCATATATCATACCAAATAATCGTATCGTATATCGTGTCATATCGTATATCGTATCGTATATCGTATCATATATCGTATTGTATAATCGTATCTGATCGTATGTGATATCATAGAACATATCGTATATTGTATCATATATTGTATCGTATAATTGTATCGTATATCATATATCATATATCGCATCGTATGTCATATAGTATAACATATCGTATATCGCATCGTATATCGGATCGTAACATATCATACTGTACCTAACATATCGTATCGTGAGTTACCCTGCGATTCCCACCGCCAGTATGACCACATACCTGCTCCAGGAGGATGTTTTTATAGATGACAGTCTGGTTCCACTCGGGGTTGAGACTCTTGCCTGCGTGTTTGGACCTCCTCTTGTTTTCAGCACTGCAAGGGAACACATCACAACAAGATACACTTCATTACGGATATGTGAAAAGTCGCACAGCATAGCGGAGTGTAGGGTACAATGAAGGACGAGGATGTAGGTGATGCACATTGTTTGGACGGTCACAATGTATGGGCCTGCGTGCATGGGCGGCAGGGTGGGCTGCAGAAAAGTCCATTTTGAAGTCCATTGAGTCGTTTAGTCTCGTAATTTTAGTCCTAAAACAAGTGAAATGTAGGCCAGTTCTCCTCTTATTACTGGATTACAAGAAAAGAAAAGCTTCACTGACTTATATTTCACTTATTTTTAGGGGGAAAATAGTTTAATGTCATGGCCGACTCCTTGGACTAGAATAAATGGAGTTTTTTTTGCAGTGTTAGATTTAGGATTATAGGATATGATTACGTTTGTAAGAGTTAGTTTGGTAAAGACAAGATGATGGAATGAATTAGGACTGCAGAGCAAATAATGGGAGTGTGTTCGGAATGCAGCGGGGCATCAAGGGTACAGTTAGATGTCAGGGCACGATGTCGGACATTACTGAGGGGTTTTAATCACAAAACAGGGACAAACTAAAGGATGTCGGGTTTAATGTTAGGATTTCAAATCACAATGATTCAGAACAAAAACAGACCATCTATACCAGGAAAACACAACAGTTAGCTTAGAGAACGTTAACTGTCAGCACAGGGGACTACATGTTTATATGTGTAGAAAATGGAGGATGTTAATATTTGGGGATTCCTCTAAAAATGCGATGCAAAGAGACTACGCCTCAAGGTGAGTGGAACATCATGAGAGTATGGGGACCAGGGAGAATGCACAATTTAAGGGGAGTTAGTGGAACGGACTCGGACGCTAAGTTAGGAGACAACCTGGACGTTTTGTTACCTTCACCAAACTGACAACCAAATTTCACCAAAACAAAGTGCCGAAGTGGGCAAGTCACATACCTGGCGTTCTGGACAACCATGACCTGACTGAGGGGGTCCAGCATGCATTAAATATAAAGAACAACATACAGAAAATAGTCAGAGGGAGAGTGGGGGGTCAGAGAGAGAGTCTGTGGACTGTGTATGTGGGAGGGGGGATTTAGTGTGTGTTCAGAAAAGGGGCTAGATCGGGGATCTGTGGTGTGCAGCAGCGGTGGGTTGAATTTGTGCTTTCGTGTCTCATGAACAGCATGTATGTGTTGAGAGGGCTTTCAGGTGATGTAACGCATCCATTGGCAACCCGAGTGGAGCTGTGAGTGAACAGCTGATTGCGTTTATAAACTTCCTTCACTTGAAAGATTTATAAACGCTGCTACCTTATCTTTTCGACTGTAAACACAAAATCGAACCTTATTTGTGTTTACACAGTTTGATAGCTAGCAGTTTATCACTTTTACCATGCAACACTGTGAAAAGTTAAAGTTAAAATTAGAAGGATTAACACTTTATCTTGTCTGACCTTAACTATGAGCTGTAGTGTTCTGATCGACAGAACAAGAACCCAAATTTGGGCACAAATTTAAGGTAATTTGTAAAGCTTTGCGCCTTCAACTACAGTGGAGATTATACTACTGCGGAGACAAGCATTAATACCAATGACTGTATAGATGGACGACACATCTCCATCTGCTCTCATTGTACAAAACTGATGCTAAAATAGCCCCCTTGATAGGCGCTGCCATCTTGCGATGGTGACGTCATTTGGAGCCAGAGTCTGCGCAGTAGAGATCTGCAGGTGGAGCCGCCGTAGCCACTTCCGCTAACCAAATCACACACTTTAATTACAGAAAAAAACCTGCAAGGACGCAGCACGCCGGTGTATTTAATAGCTTCTTGTGTTGGTCTGAAGCAGACATTCACAGATATGGAAACTTCACTGACTGTAGTGATTGTTTTAGTTATGTCTACTGTCACCGTTCCTCCTCTACTCTGCTAATCTGGCACAGATCGGCTGCAGGAGCCGGATTTGTCAACAGAGCTGTCAATCATCCTTTTTACGCATTCAATAACTAATTAAAACTACACCTGTGAGAAAAATTAACACTTGGACCGAAATCAGCATGATAAGAACTAACTACAATGACAGAAACCATGTTTCAGAAATATTTATTTGGCATGTATTTTGATGTTATAGTTTGACTCATGTCCCATCTGATAACATGGAGGAGGCGGGCTTTATGACCTATACTGCAGCCAGTCAGCAGGGGGCGATAGAGAGGTTTTGGCTTCACTTTTAGGGAGCTGTCATGTCGTCCATCTTTTTATACAATCTGTGGTAAATACTTATTCAGAGAAGGGTGTTATGGGTAACGTAGTTCATATAGGGTTGCGTTAGAGCCGATATGCCCGGCATGATCGACATCAAGCAGGCTGATTGGTCAGATTTCTTCCATTACTTCTTCTATTTCAGTATTTTACCATCAAAAGCGCCTTTCTTGACATTGTTCCATCCACTTATGTTCGTAAATCCTAAGTCTGTCGTGTCTGCTTACAGATGAGGTGGTTTGTTTACACGGCCTTCGGGGTGAAATTGATTTTGTCAACATTCTCTCGTGCTTTCTTGTTGTTTTATAATAATGACACCTCCTCCACATTATTTATACACGCTGGCATATAAATATACATTACTTTTGCCAAATCGCAACTATTTATCCCCCTGGCTGCTGCTGTGTATTAAACTATAAATTATAACCATCTGTTTCACTGCAGGAACTCCATGCGGTTGCCAGGCGATCTGTGATGCATCTGAAAAGCCTCTGCATGGAGTGCAGTCGGTGCTCTGATAGCTGTAAGCATGTCCATTTATACACATGTAGCACGTACACAAGTATTTGCACACATGCACTTATGTGTTGGTAACCTCCTCTTTAGAAGGGTGGCAGCTGGGACTACTGGTGCCACTTTTTCAATCAATCCAACCCTCACCCAGAGCAAAACCTACAGTGCTGTTTGCATCTGCATGTGTCAAACTGGAGGCCTGTGAGAGGCCTAGAGCGTATATTACTGCTTTTATCTGAAGCTCGCCCTGGAAAAAAACACTCTCTCTCTCCCTCTCGAGGGAGCTCACACAGCGGTGAAGGTGGGAGAGTCAATTACATTACGGCGCAATCACAGTGAGAAGGGAGCCCTGGACTTACGAGGGAGTGTGTATCGGATTGCAAGTAAATATGAGAGCTATTGATTTGACTGCACTCACACGTACGGTAAAACACCCATCAACATGGGCGACAGCAACACTCGTACACGAGCGACTTCATCTCATTTACATAATGTTTATGTCCTTAATCTCCTGGAGCTACGTTGTATAACAACATCTCATAGACCTAATGTTGTGTATAGGTGCTGTGGAATTCATATCAAAGAAAGGCCGTGTGCTGCACATTGAAAGATGGCATGGTGAGCAAAAATCAATTGTAAATCGATTTCAAAATGAGTGAAAATCAGGTTTGAGCTCAGCAACGTGACTGCCTTTTTTAACCTGGATGTCAATGCAGGTATATCTCAAATTTCTGCCCCAAAAATGTCAGCAGAAAGCTATAAAAAAATGTACATCTTACACACTATTTCTCTCTTCATAAACATATCCTTTCCTCATTTTTGTGTCATTAATCCTGGCTCTGGTTCTGAACTATTTAAAATGTGCTTGCAGTTTCCACACCGTTGACTCACCCTCTCCCTGGTAGGAGATACACCTTAACAAACGGGTCAGAGTAGCCGTTGTTGTCCCGCGGGACAAGGTTTCTGGCCTGCAGGACGTGAACGATCAAGTTGCCCAGCTGCTTGTCGTAGTGGATTTGAAGCTGCAAAAACAAGCACGTTTAATTAGAACGGATTGTAATGCATTCGGGGGAGACAATGTAAGCAGACCAGAACGTGTGTAACAGTTTTAGGAACATAAACTACGAGATTCACAAGCTAAAAGGTAAGGTTAAACTAATCACTCCTACATCTAAACATTAGAGAGGTCATTATTTGGTTTCACAGACCTGTATCTCTCCAGAGATAGGGTGGGACGGGGTCTTAGTTCCCTCTGCAGTCTGTAAGACATAAAAACTCACGCTTAGATACTGCAGGCGGAAATCTGTGGGTGGATACTTTGTGTTTACTGGTGGGTGTTTATACTGTACAGCATGTACTGTACTGAGCTGTGCTTTATGCAGAGCTTGAGGCTAAATTACAAGTTACACTCTTGGAAATGATGCATTAAAGCGTCTGCTTTATTGCTCATTTAAAAGAAATTCCAACCAGTGAATTCTTAATTTGTTTCCCACACTTGCATTCTCACAGTTGATTGCAAAATGTTAGATTGTCAATAAAAGAAAGCTCCCTTAGGTGGGAGGTTTATATATAATGTTTTAACTGGGAACTACGAATAAGTCTATTTTAATAATGTGTACGAAGTGCAGTTTAATGTTGTGGTGAAGATAAAAATGGTATTGCACTTCAGGGACTTACTTCAATTTGTGTCTTACACTGTCAATTCTTTCTTAAAAAACTACAGACTCGCCTTGCTGCTGTGGCGTTTCTTGCTGACGGAGGGCGATCCCGGCTGACCGGGGCTGGAGGTGGCTGAGGTGGTGGCGGGCAGGCCGGAGGTGGAGGTGGAGGAGGGAGCCTGCTGCTGTGACACTTTCTGCAGTTCAGCCGCCAGCTGCTTGGGGTCAACACCTGGAGACCTGGGAGGTCTGTCACCTGTAGTGGAAGGATAACACTGTGGTCATTGCTGCCTTTCATATACATTTATAGTGGTGGGAATCAAAGTGTAACTCGTGATATGATACGATACGATATGATACCTTACGGCACGATACTTTACAATACAATACGATATGATAAGATACTTTGCAATATGATAAGATACTTTGTGATACAATATGATGCGATTCGATACTTTGTGTTACGATTTGATACTTTGTGATACGATGCGATACGATTCGATACTTTGTGATACGATGCGATACGATGCGATACGATACTTTGTGATACGATGCGATACGATGCGATACTTTGCGATACGATGCGTAACTTTGCGATATGATACGATACAATACGATACAATAGGATACTTTGCAATATGATTAGATACTTTGTGATACAATATGATGCGATTCGATACTTTGTGTTACGATGCGATACTTTGTGATACGATGCGATACGATAAGATACTTTGTGATACGATAAGAATACTTTGCGATATGATACGATACGATAAGATACTTTGCGATACGATAAGATACTTTGTGATACAATATGATGCGATTTGATACTTTGTGTTACGATTCGATACTTTGCGATACGATGCGTTACAATGCGATACTTTGCGATACGGTGCGTAACTGCGATATGATACGATACGATAAGATACTTTGTGATACGATAAGAATACTTTGCGATATGATACGATACGATAAGATACTTTGCGATACGATAAGATACTTTGTGATACAATATGATGCGATTCGATACTTTGTGTTACGATTCGATACTTTGTGATACGATATGATGTGATGCAATACGATGCGATACGCAGTACGTGGCCCATGGTAATGATAATATCACGATAAGGCGATTCTATGATGCAATGATACTTTGCTATACGATACTTTGCTATACGATACTTTGTGATACGATTTGATATGCTGCAATATGATACGCTGTGATATGATTCGATACTTTGTGATACGATAACATGCGATGTGATAATAATAATCATGTTAAGGCGATTCTGCGATAACTGATATGTTGCAAGACAATCGTATAATGAATGATACATCCCGATATCTGATTAACTGAAGAATAAACGTGTTTTCAATCTGTAAATTAAATTTAACTATTGAGCAACTGTAAAAACAAATAAGAACTTTGGATTTCAAAGTGGCTGGTGCATCTCTTAACTTCTTTTCACCGCTGTCCGACATTATCCCGCTTCTGCAAATTAATTTCTGTTCACGTTCCACTCATTTATGTCATAAGAGCCTCCGCGAGGAGTCATGAATTAGAGACACAGTGAGTCAAAATTGCAGGGAAATCTGTTTAGAGCGCCGTGTATTTGTCAATTTAAATATCTATATTTGGCTCCAGCATATCGATAATTGTATTGCACGAGTAAGAACGATATGATATTTTGTCCCAACCCTATACATTTATACATCTATTATTTATCTACATGTATGTACATAATAGTATTGTGTTTATCAATCTTTGTTCAGCTTTATCCTTAGTTTTAGTTACTCTATGTTTTATCTTTATGTAAATGACTCTGTGTGTAAGTTAATTGAGGGCAACTTAAAACGAATCAATCAATCACACCAATCAAAAGGTCACCAGTTTGCTGTAATCCATTTAAAAGGAAAAGGGCAACATTAAAGGAAATTTTCAAGTTGGATATTGAGGCTTTAAAGTGTGGAAGCTCTTTAGAGAACAATCTAATGTTCCCAGTGTGATGCAGAGAGAAAGAGGAAATAGGGCACGAGTAATGTGTGGCAGAACTTGAGAATAAAGAGAATTGTAGATGAAAGCGATTTGAAGAGAGACAAAAGTTAATTTGGAAAGAAGGACGGGTCGGCGGTGGGGAGAAAGTGAGAAGCAGCAGTGGCAGGTTTGGGTTGTAGAAATTCTGTCGCTCACCTTTGCTGTGCTCCTGGAAATCCAGGTGCTCTGTACCTTCAGACTCGGAGAGCATGTTGAGATCACTGAAAAACAGGAAAATAATGACTTCTCTTTAAATATTTAAAATGGAAATAAGGTTGTATTTTAAAGTGATTTACGGGGAGCTTTTTAAAGTAACGACAAGAAGGGGAGCTTGGGAGATGAAGGGACAGGAAATGTAAAAAGAGCATGATTGGATTAGGGAGATAAATTTGAGCGTGATGATTAAAGTATGAGACCGGATATATGAGAAATAACAAGAGTGACTAAGGTATGCTAACAATAGCGCGCAGCAGAGAACATCGAAAGGGACAAAGGTTATACTCACAGTCTGACACACACTTCTGCCTCATTGCACGGCTGTCCGACGAGTCCTTGTACCTCTTCGTAGGTTTTCCCCGTCAGAAGAACCCCATTCCACTCCAGGACTTGCATTCCTATACACAACAATTTGCACACAGTCGTACAAAAAAGAAAACAGTCAAAAATGCAATTAAAAGGTCTCTTGATTATACTTTTTCAGAAAATAGTACAAACCAAATCAAAGCAGCTCTTTAAGGGATTAAAGGAACTAAAATATTCCACTACTAAATTCATATTGACCTGAATGAGGGACCAGTTTGGGGTCTAACATCCGGTCTTGCGAGAGAGAACACGCTTTGATTCTTGCACTCAAAGTGTATCAGTCTCAGAGCCAAAACTGGAGGGATAAATATTTGTGACAGCCCAAACAGCAGCTGTGTGACAAAGCTGCTCGTGATGCACGGAGGCACAGAACTGCATTAAAATGAACAAATGTTGTTTCAGATATAAAACTAGGATTTTCAGGACTACATTTCAAGCGTGATGCATTATAAAAAGAATTGGAAAGAGTGCAAAATCTAATAACAAATGTCTCAAAGAGGGAGCATTTATTCATGTGAAAAGAGGCAGTAAAAGCTCACAGAGTACAGCAAACCCACTGCATCCTCCAAAACACAGCCTGCACTCTGGCAGCACTTACAGCGATGGAAACAGCTCATCAGGAGGGTCCTCTGTTTGCGACGATACTCTCGAGCTGCATGTGTGAGCGACAGGGAAGCTACTGTAGTTTCACCCTGATATTATTCATCACTTTTCCCACACTCTGCGTGTTGCAGTGTGCGCTATTCAAAAAGAAACTTGAATTTCAGTGAGCAGGCAAACACGTATTCGCACACACTCTGTCCCTGTGTGACGCCGAGCCTGTTGAATCCGTCAACATTCCCCCATATTCACACCGCAGAGGCTGAGACGCCATGTTCCCACTGGCAGGACTTTGCAGGCGTTCTGCTCAGTGTTGATGACAGGGTTATGAGTGTTATCATGGGCGTGTTGTCCTCCCCACGAACAACACGACAGATGCATTTTGACTTTTGGCAGAAGCAATCATCAACAGCTTCAGCCTACACCACAGACTGATCTCTGTGCAAAGAGTAATAATGCACAGAGAAGACAGGGTTTAGAAAGGGCTGAAAACAATGGCTGAGCGGGTAAGATTACAGAAATGGGTAGCAGAGGGTTAGAGCTAAAAGCAGAGCAGGGGTACATAACCTAAAAATAATGATTTCTCTTATTTGGTTTGTTTATTTTGACGCACTAGCTGTGTTGCTCTTTCACTGTCCTTAGAGAACAAAGGCTAATTACTTTGGTGAACTGGTTTGTTTATCTAGCATCATATGATTGGTTAAATCTGCCACACACCTGAAAAACTAATGACATTCCTGTAAGCCTCAGCTGCAATTTATGTTAAATGCTAATTAGCAAATGTTAGCATGCTAACATATTAAACTAAGATGGCAAACATGGCGAGTAATACAACTTCTTAAACCTCCAGTGATTAATCAAGTGTTTAACCTTGTAAACATCTTCATGTGCTACAAGACACCAGGGTACCAAGGACAGGCTGAACAACACGCTTTTAGATCGGCAGGTTTGAGACATCACAAACCTAAGGAGCCAACCCTGTTAATGGACGGGGTGACGCTATGCATATCTTTATGTGTAACCTATGGCAACCACTTCTGCGTATGCGAGCCAGCTGTAACCATCATCGTAATTTTTGCATACTCACTACTACGTTAACGTTACTACTACTAACTACTACATTTCAAGCTAGCTCAGTTTCAAGTTGCCACTAAACGATGGCAGAGACGCGTTATGTTTTTGGCTGTAATTGTACGAAAGGGGGGAAATGTAGTACATAGTGGGCGGGGGCTATGCAGATTCAGGAATTTTTAATGAGGGAGAAGGAGGAGATGCTTTGGGAATATTTTTTACAAGGAAATTAAACATAACATTTCAAGTCTTAAAATATGACCGGAGCTGGAACGACAGCCTTTTAGCTTGCTGCTATTAGCATTTAGCTTAAAACATTGCTCTGCCAAAATTGTTCGAGTTGCTAGCATGGCTGTAAACTCTACAATCTATAATTGTATTTCTTTGCTTCATAGTGTTATATCTATTTATTTTAAATTACATTGGGAATCTATTGGCTCTATTATTTTTTCCACAATTGTTACTTGTTATTTTTGAATAGCGTAAGAAGTGGAGAGAGGAAATCACATAACTGGCAAGAACACAAAGTACTAAAAGGATTGCCCACGCTCACCCTACACATCCACACAGCACAGACAGATGGTTCGCACACTACACAGGTCCAAACTGGGCAGTATTTCTCTCACCCTATCTCACCACCCATAGATCATCAGTGTGGCAGCTTCAAAAGGCTCAGGCCACAGCTTCACCGATTGTTCGACACCCTCAATGTGGCTCAACACGGAGATTAAAGGGGACTATGCGTAGACAGATGGACTGGGAGGGGTGAGAGGGTTAACTGTTCCCAGACTCCCCCATGTGAAATCAATAACACCTCATGAAATGTGTTCCTGTTAATATACCACACAGCAATTTATCCTGAGGTGGTGTCAGCGAGAGGTGTGTAAGAGTGAAATCACAGGTCATATATCCGTGTGTGGGTGAGCGCACAATGGTTACTTGGTAATGTGGTGAAATAAACAAACGGTAGCTTTTGCAGTTTTAACCTACTGTAAAAGAAGCAGAGGTGGAAGAACTAGTAACATAGCATCACCCTATGCTCTCATTCAAGCATATTCATCAAATATTTAAGAACATGCATTAATAGTTGCATATTATAAAAAAAATACACACATTTTCTGTCTTGTCAAGATTTATATGAGAAAATGAATGCCACTCTCATGTCTGAACAGTAAATATAAAGCTTCAGCTAGCCAGTTAGCTTAGCTGAATTCAAAGTTTGGAAACAGAGGACATAGCTAGCTTAGTTTTCACCAAAGGTAACAACATAGGGAACTACATTTAGCTTGTTTACATCTCTTCTGAAGTCCCACACATAAACCACAAACATTTTGTATGAATTAAACAAACAAGACATAAAATGCTAATCAGTGAGCTGTAGAGGTACAGGCAGGTTTTGTTATATATATACAGAGCTAGGCTAGCTTCCCCCTGGTAACAGTCTGTGCTAAACTTAGCTAACCAGCCACAGGCAGCTTCACATCTTATTATCTCACTCTAATAAGCTTGGATAAGTAATTCCACCTAAATCTTGTGACACATGATAATAATATATTTTACAATTTGACGTTGAAAACATTATTCTTGTACAAAAAGAAGCTTACCTTCAAGGATCTTTCCTGTCTGTTCTGCAGCTCCACCTGGTAGGACTTTGGCAACATAGGCTCCAATGTCTCCATTACTGCCAGGGACCTCTTTTCCTCCAACCACGCGGATACCCAGACCATTTCCTGTTTTGGACCACAAACACAGATTAATTAATCTATTTTCTCATTTACTGTTCATCTACTCTTTTGCAATTTCAATACACACAGGCAACTCCACAGACAAAAGGAAAGAGTATGGAAACCAAAATGCTGTAACTATAACTTGGTCAAAACTGACTTAGAACAGGACTTTTTGGCATTAATTTTACCATATAAAAATAATTATGGTGTTGAAATAATTTCTGTAAAACTGCCATAAAGAGCCAGAGCAGCAGACTAAAGCAGAGATGCTAGCTAGCCAAATATTTCTAGCTAGCTGAGCCTTCTAAAACCTATGCTACAGCTAGCTATATTTAATGGCAGGTTTTCCCTGTCTGTGACCTGTAACTGAAAAATATCCACTTTGTTGAACCAGCATCTTGATTATTTGGTTCATTTTTCACCATAACTAAATGAGGAAGTAGCTAAAACAATCCTAAGGGGGAAAAATCTCTAACTAGCTAAAGGTAACTAGCTTAAAGGAATAGCAGTCATGTCATCTCATCTTTTGATTATGGTAAAACTTGGTCAGTTTAAGTTACTTAAATGCCATTTTACAATTGTATGGTAATTTACTATTGATTTTAATGTATACAGTTAATAGCAGAGAGACAAACAGGCAGTAACAAAATAGGTTTAGCCCATTATAACCCCTATAGCGTCGGACAGTAAATAAGTAAGTTAGACAAAAGACATTTATATGTTGTTTATATGACATCTATGTTGGACTCTACCTAAACAGGCATCAGATTTAAGGTATTACAGCCCATCTGTTACTATGTTTGCTGTCCAACTTAACAGCTCTAAACCATTTATCTCAATTTCTGTGCTTCCGAAGTACTGCTATCTGCCTTTGTATTACAGTTTTGACAACAGCAAGCATGCAAACCATTCTACCGATTATCCTCTAATCAGACTTGGATCTGTACCTCCATACGTCACACATAAGACAGGCCTTCCTCTACAGAGAACCAGAACCCCTTATTTTACAGTATGAAACACTTCAACATGGTTACACAAGGGAGAACAAAATGATTCAGTTCAGCACCCGGTCCTCATACACAAAATGCTTCCTTTGTGGGCTGTTTGTTAATTACGTAAGATAATCCGGAGTGTGAGGGATACGCCATTTTGAGCATGGCAATGACTGATGAGTGTGGAGAAGAGCCAAATCAAAGGGGGAGCCAGGAAATGAAATGTCTGCCTGCTTTGAGCCTGGAGGAATGGTGTGATGGAACGTAATGGCACGGGAAGTGACTTGCGAGTTTCTTGAGATCTGGCGTGAATATCAAGTAAATAACATGCGTGAAGCATGCTATTCATGCACTGTAAACCTAATAAGACAATACGATGAATATTAATGTGTATATTTTACAGGCTTAATCCTTTTTATAATCTGTTTTGATGTTTATTCAAATTAATCGAAAGGAAAACAATGTCTCTGCTGTAAACAGTGCATATTAGATGCAGTCAGTAAGCAATGGGGTCAATAAAATCTAATGCATGCATCACAGTCAATAACACATTAGCTTTTAATACATGCCTCTTTCAAAGCATATCATTCCTTTCCCCACAGCATGCTGCTATTGTTGTTATTGAATGGAAGACCTGTAGTAAACTGTGGTACTTTACCTGAGACACTGCGGTCTTTGAGATCCCTCTGCAGTTTGACCCTGAGGTGAGGGAAGGGGTAATATGGGCCTTTTCCCTGTGGCCCATACACAATGGTGAGATGTCATGTATGTTCAAGGTAAATGGGAAACAGTTAAGTATGGACTCTTAGCAACAAGGACATATATGAGAGGTTTAGGTGTATTGCGTTAACATGTGAGCATACATACCACATAAATGTCCAGGTGATTGAGAGTGGGTGCATGCATTTCATTATGGTACATGGGAGTATGTTACTAGTGTCTGCATTTACAGTTTATGTGTGTGTGTGTGTGTGTGTGTGTATTTTCATGTTTCACCTGTCTCTTCTCGTGTCCATTCTCTGATCGTCCATCTCTTGGTTTGTCAAACCAATCTGTCTCTTCTCGTCTAAGGTGGTACGCTTTAAGGATAAAAAGAGGCACTTCAGAACATGGACCTTGTCGTCTCACTATATTGGAGTGGGGTTTCTTTAGCTTATAAGGTGCATGCAATTATAAAAAAAAAATCGAATCACAAAAAGTCTATGCTAATTAGTGATAAGGACTAAAATATGAAAAACGCACGGGTCAGGAAAAGAATTTATTCTTAGTTTGTCGTGAAAATCGGAAAGAAAGCCAAGCAACATAATATTTTTGACAGTTATTGTAAAATAGGCAAAAAAATGCAGTTTGAGCGTTAATATAAACAATATTAGTACACTATGTAGGGTAGCAGGGTATAAACCAATAGTGCCATAACTTCTATAACGTAAATGTTGGGTATATGTTTTTCACATAAGTCTGTAAGTCCAATTTTAGGGAAATTGAATGTGTTTCTCCTTAAACATAAAGTACAAAATGTGTCCTGAGATATAAAGTAGCAGATGATTTAGAATTGAAAATGTAAAGAGTATTTGTCTTCATTTTTATGGGTATCTGAAATCTTCCCAACATTTCGTCTTCATTTTATGGTGATGTGCGATTCACAAGTGGTGCAGGTTAATAAGTTAGCTAATGGATAACTAGAGAACTGAACTAATACTCTACCATTGGTTGCATCGTCTCTGTTCAAAGCCATCAGGGAATCACTTAGGGCTGGAATCAAGGCATATGGGTTTACATTGCAAAATGATGGGATCCATGTAAATACATTAACAAGTAATTATGCTGGGATCTTCACAAGTTTAAACCATAATGATAAACAATGATACTTCTATTAGAATCTTTTTATCTATTGCGACCCTTTTTATGAAAACACTGTCCCATGCTTGAAAACGGAAAAGGTTGCTGATTTAACGAAGGACCCCACAAAATCAAATGAATTTAGTCATGAGTGGATGTCATGTTTTAACAATATTTTGCTTATAAAATATCAGTCCTAAAGCTAGTAAAATAAGATAAACTGTTATATTCTTGCTTAAAAATAAATTCTCTTTCCTGTTGAGATAAGACACTGTTCAGAAACTGGGTCCTCTTAGTGATGACAGCTCAGAAGCAGTATGCTTTCAGTAATAAAAAGTGTAGAAAGAAAAATGGTGAAACCTAATGTTTGCTCAGCAACTGTTATTCAAATGATCTGATTTTCAGTAATATTCTTGCGAATATTTCCTGAAAACAAAAAAAACTAACAGAACAGAACAGAAAAAAGGGCCTTACAACCAGAGTGCGTTCATTATGCTTAAAGCATGGAAGTAATAGATAGTTTTAGGAACTGCAGTATAAATCAACAGTGTAGAAGGACTAATAGGCATAAATGTATTCCATGCAACATAAAGTCACAGATGCATCACAACACATACAAGCAAGTATTCATGACAAGACATGCACGTTAAGGTTTTATATTTATTAAACACATACGAGTGTCTCAACCAAATATCATGCATTTCAAAAGATACAATCAATGTCCCCCTAAAATGGCAACTGTATACTGCTTTGAACTTTTTTCTATTACTTTCATTATAATTTGGTAACCCTAGATCTTAGAATTTAGTATTATAATAGGTAAATCCACCAAAAATATTTACTCTTAAATATGATCATGAAATAACCCAAGACTATCCACTATTCACATGAGGCTACACATCAACAATTTTAGAATTGAAAAGTATAGTTCAAGTACTGTAGCTATACATAGCAATAGTATTGTCATACTGTCATTTTAAAGAGTCATTGTAAAACTGCTTCAACTGAAGTAATTCTCTACCAATAAAGTAAATTTTGCAAGTGGATGAGGCACTTTTTCAGTGTTTCATTTATGGGGGGAAAGTGTTCTTATTCCAACCCAAGTTCGAAAGGATTATTCTGCTATATCGGCCCAAGCCTTATCTGCTTAACAAGAAGGCTCTGAAAGACTATAAAAGGGTGGAAACTTCTACTAATGACAACACGCTCTAAATAAAATGCCGACTGCCACAAGTAAGCCATTGCTATTTGAGTAGGGAAACCTCCTACACATTGGAGCTGTACCAGAGAGTTAAACAGTCAGGTGTCATGCAGTGAACCGATATAGGAAAATGTTATACAATATCTGGAATGCAGACAGAAACAGAGTGCATGCATAAAGATACATTCAAGCACACCCTGTAAGCAAAGAACAAAACGTACAAAAGTATGCATGCACACCAGATCTCAACTGATTGACTGAATGTACTGACACCAGGAAACAAAAAGAAGATACATTCACAAAGTTAAGGTTAAAATGAAAACATGAAAAGTGCCAAAAGACATGCAGACTTTCAACAAATACACAGTAGCCAAGTATAATAGACAATAGTACGATATGCAAGCAAGACAAACCATAACTAGAGACTCTCAAGGACAAAACATTAAGTAGGAAAAGAGTGACAATGTGACAAGTCTGTTTTTTACCTTCACTATCTGACATGGTGCCCTGAAGGTCATCCATCAGCACATAACCCCTACCCCTGGTTGGCTCTTCCCTGATATGTTGCGGTTGCTGTGAGTCCTGCAATGAGAGGCAGGAACCAAACTGGTCCCTTGAATCGGCTGAGATTGGTGGCAGAGGACCCGCTGATGCACGGGCCATGCCCATAGGTTGTCCAACCGGGCTCAATGGACTCTCTTCCTCCGAGTTCTGTGCCACTATTGGTATTCTGCCACGCCCGCTTTGCACAATGGGAAGGCTGGTGGGTTTGGTGCGACCAGAGGGGGTTTGATAGCTTGGTACATCTCCAGATGCTTCACCGTCGCCTTTCAGCCTAAGTGAAGAGCTGGACGGGTCTCTTTTGATAGACAAGTCCAGGCCATAGCAAGATGTGGGCCTGGATGAAGGTCTTGAGCGACTACCACTAGGATAGGCAGAGTCCAAACCTAAGCTCTGACCCAAGTTTAGTGACCCAGCCAAGTTGGCACCCAAGGTTGATCCCAGATATTTTTGCTGCTCTGCAATATTCTTACGAAGGCCAAAAGTAATCTCGTCCTGCATGAGCCGGCTGGATCTCGGGGATGCACTGGTAGAGCCAATATAGCTTGTATAGTCCGTCTCCAAACCTCTGTTGTCTGTTATAGAGGAATACTTGGAGGAGATCTTAGGATCTACCAATGGAGCCTTATGCTTTTGGTACAACATAGAGGCTGGAAGCTGTTTAGCTGCCTGCTTCTCTAGAGTAAGTCGACTGATGCTGTACTTGTCTGATTTTGGATAGTGTCTTTGGGAGTAACTAGAGACACCAGAGCTGGGGGTATAGTAGTGCTGGGAGAGACCTGTCAGTTGTTCCAAGTTTTCCGTCCCACCAGTACTTCTCCTAAACTCTTGCTTCAGCTGCTGCTTCAGGAGTTTTAATTCATACGGCTCCTCCATTGTATCCTCTTCATCCGGGGTCTTTCCAAAAGTATGGAGTCTAGAGGTTGATCCCAAATAGTCAGTAGACCCCAGATCTGCGGCACTCCGGCGCAAAAGCTTCTCTGCCTTAGCCAGCTCCCTCTCAGCCAGACTATAAGATGAAGACAGACCTGTGGAGCCCTTAGCCAGCTCTGCAGCATCTTCAAGCAACATGTAACTCCGAGGTGTATGGTGATCTACATCTGTGTAATAGGAATCAGAAACAGCTGACATGGGGCTACGTGCCATACTTCCCACCTCCAAGGCTCTGAGGTCAAGGTGGTTGCCATATTTGTCATACTTGACTCCCAGGTAAGCTGATGATGTGGGATCAGGCTGGCGACTAATGACTTCATATTTAGTAGCATCCAGCTCTGAGAGGAGGGCTGCTTGTCTGGCAGCCTTCTGCTGCAACAGGAGCATCTGGTGGTAACTCTGCTGTTGGGAGCTAGTAAGTGAGGGGACAGAGGAGTAGAGAGAATGAGATTGGTAGGACTGGGGAGTCTGGTAGAGAGACTGCTGGTACTGCTGGGTTTGTGAGTATTGGTATTGGGAGTATTTTCCATATTCATGCTTGGTTTGAGGTGGAACAAAGTCATCCAATTCTGACTGAGGAGCTGTCCTGGGACGTTCAAGGCCATGACCTTCAATCTCCTCATCTTCACCATCTCCAAGCCCACCTCTAGTCTCTCGGATGTTACTAACCTCACTGTCTGACATGTAGTCTCTGTCCTCAGCAACACTCTGTAAGTAGGCCCTTTCCCTCTTCTCTCGCTCCTTCAGTAGTGCATCTTTTCTCCGATTTATGCCCATCTCCAAGTACCTAAGCTTGGCATCAATCTCTTTCTCCTCCTCATCTAGCTCTGCTTGTCTTTTGCGCAGCTTAGAAGACTCGCGCTCCACCAGATCTAGCTCACGATCAATGTCTTGGAGGATCTTGGCACGTGCCATGTTGGAATTGCGGCACATTCTTCGGCGGGCAGAACCAGTGGAGTATGCCGTTTGGCCAGTGGTTGTTGACTCATCCTCAGATGGTGGATTGGGGAGAGTCCTTTTCACCTTCTTTTGGGTCCCGGTTGGTGTGCCACCTGAGCCTTTCCCCTGTGGGAGAAATAAACCAAAAAAAAATGATATATGACTTTCTCAGCACAATATTA
Organism: Semicossyphus pulcher; assembly: GCF_022749685.1. Classification (NCBI taxonomy): domain Eukaryota; kingdom Metazoa; phylum Chordata; class Actinopteri; order Labriformes; family Labridae; genus Semicossyphus; species Semicossyphus pulcher. The sequence continues at coordinate 8,321,880 of NW_027211694.1, forward strand.
CTCAGATAAAATGTACTTAAAATAGTTGCTAAATTTAGCATGCTTTCAGTAACTTTATGAAATTATAAAAGGGCATGAATGCTAGTTTCTTTAAAGGTTTAACATTAAGTCATGACAAAACATTTACACATAAACATGGTGTATTGAAGTATATGAGAGTTAATGGAATACCCAATTTATGGATCACTCTTTTGGTGTCCCAGTTACATGTATTTCTACCCATAAATGTTATACACTAGCCACTAAATTTAACACCCCTAGGTGTTTTTTCAAAAGAAGTAATTTATTCACATTGAGCCTCTATGCATCTCTGACAGCTCAATATTTTCCTGCAAGCTCAGCTTATTTCCCATCCTTTTATGCATGTATGAGATTCTCAAGAGTGAATTGCCCATGCAGAAAACTGACTTCCATTCTCCATGAGGGCCAGGAGCCACAAAAGGATGACTAAGTGGCCATGCCCCACCTATTCATTGATTTATTTTATCTATCGATCCCTTTGTATGTGTTTACCTATATATATATATATTCCCAAAAATAAAAATTAATATTCAAGAGCATTCAAGTCTGCATTGGGTAGTCAGTATGTAAGGTTTGGTACATGCTCTGGGCTAAGGTCACGTCAATGTACAGAATGGAAACAGCAGCATGTATAACATTAAGTTCAGAAAAGTAATACCAGCTTAAGATTTAGATCTGCTTATTTATTGCAACATTTGCTTGTGTGCCAGTTTCAGAAAACCAATTGATGACGTATGAGTGTTTTTCGATGCAGTTGAATCTCCATTGTATCTATTGTTTTTTCCCACTGAATTTGAAACATTGGCCTGTTTGGTTGCATAAAGAACTGTGCAGCAATATGGGTGAATTGCATCTTCCAAGGCCAGCTATTTTGCCAGTGCCTTAGATGCATGTCATACATGATGTGTATGATGTGCAAATCATCTAAATCAAGTATGAATAAACAATAATGAAAAGCAATTAAGTCATCAACAACATGGGCACAGGCAGAAAATACCTCTCCAGAAATCTAAATCTTATCTAAATAAATTTTGCACATATTTGCCCAAATGAACAGTTAACACAGAGATAACAACTCATCTTCTTACAGTTCTTTTTTGAAGCAGTGCCCATGTTCTCTGTTTTTGTGAATTAAAGTAATACTCACAGTATAGCTTTCACCATATTGGGTTCCAGATGTTGCCCTTTCTTCCCCTGTTGGACTCATGGGCTTAGGGTCAGACATGGATCTCTGCATGGCTTTTGGTCCCCTAGGACTTGCAGGAGAAGTATGTGATGGATCTGTACTTCCTCTTAGCTTTTGTGGGCTTGTATCGCCCAGTGACTTGTCATAGGACACAAACTCCAAGGATTTGCTAGGGGATATACAGGGGGATATAGGGGAATAAAGCACTTTGGGAGATTTAGGAGGGGCCTGAAGTGTAGAGGAATCGACTTTAAGGTTAGGAGACTGGCCTATTTCTAAGGGGTTAGGTCGCCTCTTTGGTGAAGTCCTTTCAGAATCAGACAGCTCCATCCTGGAGTCCATTCTGATGTTCCCCTCTGAATCTGTTTGAATAGAAATCTCAGTGTGGGCTTGAACAGACATTTCTGACTGTCCACCCCTATCACCCCTATCACCCCTGGCAGTGCGTGGCCGGCTTTGTCGGCTTCTTGTCTGAGCCTCCCATTCATCTTGATCCTCATCATCAGTCTGCACACAACTGTCAACACTCTTTTTAGCACTTCGCTTTTTTCTCCCTGCTGTGTAAGCTTTGCTGACTGCCTCATCCTCTTCATCTGTCTGGCACCCACTATCTGTGATCTTTCTGGCCAGCACTGTGCCATCAGGTCCTAAGACAATTGCCTCCTGCACGCCATGCCCTGGTATGTCCCCACCAGGATACATCTGACGAAGCTTTTGCTCTTCAAGTTGTAGGCGCAGTTGCTCTTGGAGTCTCTGAATCTGCTCAAGCTGTTGCTGTTGCTGAGCATAGGTTTCTTTCTGCATCATTAGGTGAGCCTGTCTTTCCTCTTCCTGTTGAGACAGGATATGTTGCTTCATGGCCTGCAGTTCCTCCAGTTCCTTCTGTACTAGGAGCTGTTCTTGCTCACGGAACCGTTGAATCTCCTGACGCTCCCACTCTAATTCCTCAGCCAGGCGCTGTTGCTTGAGTTTCTCCATCTCTAGCCTCTCACGCTCTGCCATATACTGGCCATCCCCAGGAACCATGGGGGAGGACAGAGCCTCCAGTGAAGCAGCTATGGCCTCTAGGGATGCATCAGTGTAGGTGTCAAGGGATAAAGATGTTGTCGCAGTGTTGACAGCATGAGCAGCAGTCATACCATCTCTTGAGATCTCCAGATTGAGTGGGACATCTCTGAGCTCTTCTATTTCAGTAGTGGAGATGGTGGACAAGAAACTGTGGGAACGTGTAAGCGGCAAGTTCTGGAGATTTGACAAAGAAGGCATGGTGTCGCTGGTATGCATACCTGACAGAGTGTTGTATGACGTACTAAATATGGACCCAGGTTGGGTAGTAATGGCATACGTAGAGGGAATTGGTGCTGCAACAGAGGAATAAACCACCCCATTTGATGATCTCAAGACATTGCTTGTACCAAAGAGTGTACCACCAGCACTTGTGACTCTGGCTTGGGAATAGGGTGGGATGGTCATTCCTGCGTAAGTCCCTTTCTTGGAGTAGTCAACAGCTTCACCTGTCAAAAGTCAAAAAATATCAGTTGAGTAGTTGAATTGTAGACTTATTAATGTTGAAGCAAGCCATGCCATATCCAAATTATGAAAAAAGGTGGAAAAACGGAAAAAAAATCTTCAATGTCGAGAAGTGCAACAAGCAAAATCAAGACGTACAGTAACAGCATGCAGGCACATGCAAAAATATAATTTTGAGAGAACAAAAAAATAATATGAATTGTCCATGCAAAACAAAAAAAGCAAAACTAAAGCAAAAAAATACCATGTTAGCCATGAATGAGTGGAGGCAGTTCAAAGGGACATTTAAGTGACAGGTCTGCAATGTCACTGCACTGACCTGCATCAGAAATCTTTGCAGAGGTAAGATCTACTGCACCCTCTGTGGTGCCACTGAAATTATAGCTGTTCTTACTCTTGTAAAAGAACAGACCAGCTTCTGCTAGGTTGGTGTCTGACATTGATGGTTTAATTCCACCAAATCCTCTCATGCCATAAGGTGATCGGTCATACTGGTAATGATCATCACGATATCCAAAACGGTCTTCAGGCAGGGGTGTTGTTGGTTGTTGAGTAGTGCAGCTTCCTGCAAAAGGCAGCTTATACACAACATCACAGCATACAGCTCTTTTTCCCGCAGTCAGATCCACTGGTTTGCCATCATCATCAGTGATAACAGCTGTCGCCACTTCTGCAGAAGCAGCATCCACTGACACCACAGTGTTGAATGGTTTTGTTGTGCTAAGGTCAACAGCTCCTGCCACTGTGGCTGTACCTGCATTTAATCCATTGGCAACACAACTTGCAACAGAAGTGGGTGCAATAGTCACAGGAGTGGCCTGGAAACTCCCTCCAACTGTGCCTGATCCAACTGAGAGGTTAATAGGGATCTCTGTACCAGCATGAGTGGAGGGCTGAGAATCAATTGGCCGATATATAATTTGTGAAACAGGCTCAAATGCTTTGTTTTTGGTAAGCTGGAGGGGCACTGAAGATACTTGAGATGTGTCTACATTGTCACATGGCTGGATAGTGGCAGCACAGGTCACAATGGTGATGCTATCAGTCACTATAGAGACAGTGGATGATTCGGCACTGAGGTTGACCACAGATGACTGCACTGCACTGTTGTGACGACTGACTTCGGCAGCAAAGGACTGACGTCTTGAGTCTGGGCCAGCAGACAGATCAACACCATTCATGTCTGACTCTGGATCCACCTTCATAGTCCTAAGATCTACCACCTCAGAGGGTTGGAAGGTCTGTCCATTCTGTGTGGGCAATTGGGGCTTAGGTTTTTCCATCGAGATTGGGACACCAGTTGCCCTTGGAGCTGGCACTGGTGGTGGTGTCCTTTCATGAACAACAGAGACAGTGGTTCTTTGGACTTCAGTGGTAACTACTTGAGAGATGAGGTTAGGCATAACCACAGGTGGCTGTGCTGAGGCAGATATAGCCTCAATTATGTGACAAGAACTGGACACATGTTTTTCTGGACCACAAATTTCTTGACTTTCAATGGATTCTGTCACACGAGTGTATGCCAGAGGCACCCTGGTTGTTTGAGGAGGGGTTGGTTGTGGATGCTGCTGTGGATATGATTGAGGTTGAGGCTGTGGCTGGTGATAGCTTTGGGGCTGATGTGCAGGAGATGCTGGGCCAGGGCTAGAAGGAGCTTGAGTGGAGATACTGTCGACTGGAGAGCTAGGCTGAGATGGCAGTGTGATGACCACATATGTGTCACGAAGATTTCTGGCATATCTTGGAGAAGAAGGAGACTTTGGTGAGGGCTGAAACTGCTTGCTCTCAGAGGAAGGGCTCAGGTTCAGGGCTATGTCAGTAGTACCAGTAGGAAGTACAGTGGGTCTTGGTGGTTGTGTGGCATGGGCAGGTGAAGAAGGCTGTGAGCCAGGCTTTGGTGCAATTGGTGGTTTGACCCCATGTCCTTGTCTGTGGCTATCCCCAATCCCAGCAGGAACGGATGGCTTTGGGGGAACAGGAGGGGGAACATGAGGCTTGTACATTGGTGTAACTACTTGTCTTGTGGGTGGTCCTCCTGCTGCAGTCATAGTTACCGTCTCTGGCCTGATTGGAGTTGCTGAAGCCTGAGGTGGAAGTGGAACTGGAGCTTTCCTTGGAAAAACAGTAGGTTTTGGTGGGGTTGGAGGAGGCAGTGGTGGCGCGACAGGTACTTCTGAGTTTTCCTGAGAATTAGCCCTACGCATGACGCTTGGCTTGGGGGGCACAGGCGGGGCAGTTGAAACTACGCTGGGAATGCTTGGTGTGTACTGGGGAACTGTGGGCAAGGGAGATACACTGGCAATCACATGGGCTGATGTCCTTGAGAGTTCACTAGATAAGTCTACAACATCAGCCTGGGATTCTGCAATTATGATGTGAGGTGGCCGATCTGACGTGGATGATGGAGGCAACTCAGAAATCACAGACTCAATTTCTGTAGGTTGTGCGACTTCTGAAACTTCCGTTACCCCCTCTTCCTTTTTAATTATACTCTCATCATCAGAAGACAACTCTCCGGATGAGCACTGGGTCACCCTTAAGTCTGGGATGGGGTGGAGCGCTTTTCTAGATCCAGTTGCATCAACTTCTGGCTCCTGCTGAGTCGGACTTGTTCCAGGTGTTAGCACCCTTTTCATTAGCTCTTCATAGGCAGTTTCTGCATCCAACAATGGCTTCCCATCTTTGCCTAATGTAACTGTACTGCTTTGGGAGATAGTTTTCTCGGCAAGTTCCAGCACAATTTCTGGGTTGGTGCATTCCATTTTTGGCTGCATATTTTGATATTCCTGCTCAAGCTTCATGAATTCTTTTCGTTTCTTTATCATGTCTTCATAAACTTCATCCGGGGATCTCAGCTTTTTGGGTTGGGCAGGAACAACAATCTTCTCTGGCTCCCCCAGATCAACTGTTGAATTGTCAATAAGAGATGTGTAGGCATAATCTTCAATGAGCATACCTCCATAAAGGGACTCTTTACCAGGTTGAATCTCACCTTTCCCAACTGTTGGAGATGTAGCCCTGAGCATTATTTCCTCATAGGCCTCATCAGCAGACTTAAGAGTCTTATTCTGTGGATCATCAGTATTTTGGTCATCTGTTGGGGAGTGAAGACATACTGATGTAGGCAGTTGATATGTTTTCTGAACAGCTGCTATCTTTGCGGCATGGATTTCAAACCCTTCAGGATCTGATTCAAGGCTTGGGGAGAAATCGGAGCAGGATGATCGTCTGATCTCCTCCATTTCAGCTTCTTGCCTCAGTTCCTCGGTTGGTGAAGCATCTTCAATTGGGGACAGGTTGCTTGGTGGTGTCTTTGGACGTTCTCGCCTCCTCTGGGCTCGAATCTCTTCTTTATCTTTCTTTGATTTTTTTCCTGAGCCCTTCTGTTTTTCTTGCTCTCTTAGGAGCTCCTCTTCCTCCCGTAACTCGTCTTCCTCAGAAGAGTCTTCAATAGTTGGCAGCATTTGGCCAGGTTGTCTGTGTTTTGCTTTTCTATGTTGTTTACCCTCACCAGAACGGATATGGCTGGGACTACTACTGTCACTGTCTTCATCAAGTGACGAGAGGGATGTTGGGGATGTACCAGGAGTGAAGCTTGATGCATGGAGACTGGATGACCCTTCACCTCTAGACCGATCATCTGGAGAGTCTGTAAGGCTTTCCATTTCTGGTTCTCCATCATCACTAGGTATACGCATAGGGCTGCTGACTGTATTCAGTTCCATTGTTTGAAATTTGCGAACTGCAGTACCAGTTTGTTGCTCCTCTACTTTTGGTTCTGGTACCTCCTCTTTGTCTATATCAGCTTTATCCAATGAACTGCAGAGTTGCTTATGTTCTTCATCATCTGGACTGATAGTGCTCTTCTTGGTTAGTCGCCTAGCTTTTCCTGATGAGCTCCTTTCTACAGCCTCTGTTTTCTTCTGTTCTGTTTGTTTCTTCTCATCCTCTCTGATCTTTCGACGGATAATATTTTCCTCATCAGACGGGGAAGCATCCTCATTTTCACTCATTTCCATAATTTGTTTTCGGATAAATTCCTCATCATCCCCTGATATAGGGCTCTCTTTTTCAATGCTTTCACTGCTTTCATCCAAGGAATCTGCTCTGACATCCATGGGCACAAGGAGCTTCTTCTTTATTGTACCTTTGGTATTCTTCTCAGAGAGATCTCTGTCATCTTCTGAGCTAGGTGAGTCAGGTGAGAGAGGAAGCACCTCTAATTTGCGTCTGATCTTAAGAGTGTCCGTGAGTTTCTCCTCATCATCCTTTGGTTGCGTGCCTGCTTGGGCCTCGAGAATTGGAAGGACTGTGCTTTCCAGCTTTGCTAGGTCTGATGGGCTGGTGGGACTGGCCTCTTTAGCAATAATTTCTTTCTTTCCAGTGTCTTTCAATGTCTCCAATGCTTTCACCTGTTGGATAGAAAAAAGACAGTAAGTTTTTATCCTCGGATAATGCATTACAATTAGCAGTAGTGCATTTTTCAATCCATGAAATAATAAAGTTATGATCATGTGACACAAAGTTGGTCAGTTTAGGTTAATTTTCTAAATCTATGTGTAGAGTAGGGGTGTAAATCGCAACTTTCATTACGATACAATATTATATCGATATGTTTGAACAATGATACGATATTTGCCGATGTCACAAAGTCTGCCACGATACGATTTATATTCGATTCAATTCTGGGGCCTGCGATCGATATTAGACGATATATGCCCATTAACACAATCCATTACATTTATGTTATCAACTCACAAATATGAACAAAAAAAGGCTTCACACAATGTATTCCTGAACTCTGAAAAACATGAAACTAAAATCATGAATATAAAATGAAATTAAAATGCATTTAAAAAAGCTGTGCTGTGGGTGTAAAAAAGGTCACGTGTCTGGGCACTCAGGTTTCTGAGCGCACCTGAATGCAGCATGACTCAGCACATCTCCCGAAACACAGCAGTGAGGGAGACATGCCCGGACTTGTTTACTGCACCTACTATGGAGACACCAGTGATCGCCGACGGACTCTTTTTTTTATCGTATGTGCGTCCATGCTCATACGGTGGTTATTTCTAAATAAAGGTGCTAAGATGGTGAATCACAAAATGGATCGATATTTGCGTTTAACATCGATGACGTCATATCGTTTGTCATTGAATCGATATATTGTTATAATTTGTTTGTTTTAGGTTCACATACAAAGCAAGAAAATAATTTGGAGAATTTATTACTCAAGTTGGTTACACAATTAAATTTTTTTTTAAATTACCAGCTACTATACAGTTTTAGAAATTTGCTACAGTCTGTAATCTAAATATTGTAATGTATATCGCAGCGTTAAGATATTAATTTCAACATGGTACAATATTTAGTTCAGTCCTCTGCATGTTACTGATCTCCACAGGGAGGAAGTGCATTTTAAAGCACAGCAGATTTTGTGCTACATACTAAGGTCACCTCAGCAACTGCATCATCATCACTGGGCTTTTCCACGGGCTGAGCTTCAGCCTCCTTTTTGTCCTCCGTGTTAGTGGTCTCATCCTTTGGGCCATTGTCCTGCTCACTAACTACACAGACTGGGGTTTCAGGGTTTGCTACAGGGACTGAAGCTACTGATACAGACACACCTCCATCTTCAAAAGCTGCCTCCAATACTTCTTCCTGAGTTAATATTGGGCTCTTTGCCGCATCAATCTGCGCAGTGCCATCTTTGTCACATACTGTGCTCGTCTCCGACTCTGATATACGTTCCTTGATTTTGTCAGCAACAGGTTGGGACTCTATTTTGTCTTCTTTATCTTTGTTCTCTGTGACTTCCTCCTGTTGCTTCTCATCCCTGCCTGTCAGAGCTGATGTCTCTTGCTCTATTTCACGTCGACTTTCTGCAATACTGTTTGTCTCGTGTGAACTAGCTTGTGGCTCATGCTTAATGACTTCCCCCTCACAGGCTGTATCTCCGACTTGTGTCTCACGAACAATCTCTGGGGATGACACCATCTCTACACTTTGTATTAAATCTTTGGCGGTGACATTTTCTTTTTCTTCCGAATTAGGAGTTGCTGCTTTCTCTAATTTATCATTTGATTCAGACATTGTATCTATTGGTTTCTGCTTTTCCTCTTTCTGGGCTAAACTATCTGATACCGCTGGTTTTTCTGTCTCCTCTGACTTCTCTGGCAATGACGCTGTCTTTACAAGGCTGTCCTGTGTTTCTTGTTCACTGTCGTTTTGTATGTGTATCCCTTCTTTTGGGATTTCTTCAGCGACAGCTGGCTCTCCGGCTGCTTCTGATTCTTTTATCTCTAAGACAGGACAAACGTTTTCTGTCTCAGTAGAGGGGGGTTCTGGACTCGATTCTGCTTCATTAACCTTCTCCTCCTGAGGTTTCTGGTCATTTGCCTTTTCAACTGTTTCCTGTTCAGTTGCCTCTTCTTCAAGAGCGCTCCCTTTTTCAGCTTTTACCTCAGTAGACCCTTCTGCATCTGCATTTCTCTGAACTACCTCCTCTACAAAGACATCTCCATTAGATGATTTATTCTCATTTCCTGCCCTTTCAATCGCCCTTTCCCCACATGTTTCTTTTTCATCAGCTTTCACCTCCACAACATTTATTGTTTTGATCTCATTGGATATTTCCTCCTCAGCCCTCTCAGGTATTTCCTGCTTAACAGTTTCCACTTCAAGAACAACTTTATTCTCAGTGTTTTCCTCTCTTTCTGTCTCCGGCGCTTTGGTTTGTTCTTCAACCGGAGTGACAGGAGGTGACTTATCGGCTTGATCGTGAGGAGAAGGCTCCTCCTCTTTTTCTATGGGTTTGTTTTCAACTTTATTACCCTGACTTTCCTCCTCTGAAGCTGACACAGGATTCTTGTTTTCTACACAACTTTCTGCCTCTGGTTTTAATTCTTTGGTCTCGTCAGGTGTAGGGACCTCGTTGTTGTCTACAGGAGCTTTATTTTCCGCAACCTCAACTTGGGGAGGAGGAGCGTCTTCTATGTTTGCTGTGATTGGTTCTGGTTCTACCTCTTTTATTTCTGTGACTTCATACTTGACTTCAGGTAATACGCTGGCTTCCTCAACTTTTGTAGCGACTGGCTCCACATTGAGAGCTGTGTCTATCGTATGTGACGGAGTTTGATCTGCAGGAGTAGCTTGGGGTTCGTCTATCTGGGGTTTCTCACTTGGCTTAACAAGTTCTACTTCCTCTTTTACATTTTCAGCTGTTGACTCTGGCTCTGGATCGAGACCAGCAGGAACTTCCTGTGATACTGACTCTGGGGTTGAGGCGGGCTTCGGCTCTATTGAATTTGTTGTCACTTCTGGAAGCTGTCCTGGAGCGGGCTCATTATCTGCTGGGGGAGCAGCAGCCTCACTCGGAGTTATCTCGGGATTTGGCTCTGTTTCTACCTCGACGGGGATTGTCGTGTTGTCTGAACCTGTATTAGTCAACAGATTTTGCGTCTCACTCTCCACAGGGAGAGGAAGGTCCTCTGTCAAATTCTCAGAGCTCCTCTGTTGCTCTTGAACTGCTGGGATTTCAGTGACAGGTGAACTCTGCGCTGCCTGCTCGACATTAGATGGCTCTGTCTCAGGGAGAGGACAGTCCTCTGCTCCTTTCTCAGAGCTACTCTGCTCTTGCTCAACTACTGGGATTTCACTGACAGCTGCACTTTGTGTCTGTTGATCAGCATCAAATTGCTCTGTGTCAGGGCGAGGAGAGTCCTCTCCTATTTTCTCAGAGCTGTTTTGCTGCTCAGTAGCAGGGACACCCTCAGCTACACGCTCTGAAACTGGAGCTTGTTGCTCAGGATGAATTACAGGCTCCGACACTGGTTCAGCTTCTAGTTGTTGTTTTTGTTCCTCTGACTGTGGTGTTACCTGAGGGGTGCAATCAGGAGGAGGGGCAATACCAGATAAAGGGGCGTCATGATCAGGTGGTATTAATTCACTATCGGGTATAGGGGTGTTTGCAGGTTCTACCTTGGTCTCAGGAGCAGGTGGGGTTGGGTCTGCTGCTTCTACTACAGGTTTGCTATCTACAGCAGCAGGGGCAGGGGCGGAGGAGGGAGCAGGAGCAGGTGGTTGCTTCTTCGGGGACGCCATCGCTGGAGGAGGCAAGTCTCCCAGCTGACCCGACACGGCTCTTTGGGTCTGACAGTTGAGGCAGAGCCATTCTTTCTGCAAGACAAGAATGAGAACAAATTGTTAGTAATTAATATTAAAGTACAGTTTGCTGCTTGTTTTCGAACACAGTTATGTGTTTCTACGTGGGAAACGTCACTGTGACAAGGCACCATGCAACTTCTTCCATTTCAGGGAAGCTTTTACATGTACGGGACGTCAGAGATAGACTCATGAATAACACATGGTAATGGGACAGGGGCTTACCAATGCATGTCAGAAAGAGTTGGGTGGCCTGTGCAGACATGACGGAGAGACTGTGTTTGAATGTGTACTTGTGTTGGTATGACTGGTGTGCATGTGTGTATGCATGACACGTATCCTTCCCTGTCAATTCAACAGCTATAGCATTCACGACTGAAAAAAAAAAGTACTGTATGCATGTGCAGTGTGCAAGTCTGTGAATAAAAGAGAGAGATAGACCGATATGGTTTTTTCAGGGCCGATACCGATACCGATTATTAGTAGTCAAGGAGGCCGATAACCGATATTTGGAGCCGATATTCATTTGCAGTAAAAGTGAAAATATTGGCGTCAAAATTTTGAATAATACAAACTCCAACACTTAACTTTGTTTAAATGCCTTTAAGCATATGTTTATTAAACAATCATACAAAAAGCGGAGGGAGTTCCCAGGGTCAGCGGCATCTCTTATAAAGTTAACTGAAAATTTAAATAAATAAATAAATAAATAACTTCCTGAAGTAAATAAAACAAAGTTAAATAAAATTTGCAAAGAAATTAACTTTTTCTCCTCTCAGCCGTGTGTCTCAGCCGATATGCGTCAAAATGCCAAATATCGGCGCCGATAATCGGTCGATCCCTAATAAAAAGGGTTGTCCCAAGACTCTGTTGTCCCTACATATTATTTAGTTCCAACTATAGCTTAATTCAAAGCCCAGCATTGAATGCTTTAGTGCTGTTCTTTGAGCTTGAAATCACGCAGGGTGCCCTTTCTCGAATCCTTGTTGAGCTCCTTTCCCATTCATCAAAAAGCCCGCTAACACCCGGCTTTTTTGCTTAGTGGGAAAGGTCACAATCGGCATTCAGACCCAGGTCAAATGACTCTGCTGTAGACCCGGGTAATTATCGCTTCGGCTCCGATCGGCATTGATGGGAACAAAAAAACAGTGTCGACTCGCTAATCTCCGCCCCCCTTTCCAGCACGATGTTATGCTCCATCGGTAACTTCTGCGACTCCTCGTCATCTCAGCTACAAATTCCGCCCGTCTCCGTCCGAGCAGCGCTCGAACATCGTTCTACATTTGTCGGCGCCGAGTTTCCTAAACAGACTGAATGAGTAATAGATACAATAAAGACCTAACCACCGTAACATCTTCACTGTTTACTAACCCTGTTTTGGGCGCGTTTGTGATGTCAGCAGAAAAGAGACCGACAGGAGTGTACTTCACTGGCAGTGGGAAAAGAGACAATCAGCATTTATAAATGTGCTAATTTCGGTGGGAGAGAGGGAAACATGATAAATCTGTCCCGTCATCTTATTATAGTTTCCATGTAGTCACTAAAACACAGGGCTCTAGAGGAACATAAGCGGAAGGCCCTGCTGGGCGCGATAATTTAAGAGCTGCAGCTATTATTAGAGTAACCAGTGCTTCATTGTTTAGAGTGAAAGTAAAAGTGATGATAATCAAACATGTTGGCATTTAAGAATGACAAATGTGTAGCTAAATCTGTACAGACGCATACACCCACCAATCTGTTGTGGGGACACGAGACCAGAACATTTATTTTGGAAAGCACACACACACACACACACTCATCTGCCTCATGAATTACGTGCAAGCACACATACAAAGCTACTGTCAGAAGAGGTGATAGTCAGCGTGTTTTGAACCCTGCTCCACTCTGACGTCAACAGTGCTCTAACACTCCTCTGCGCCCCACCCCCCGCCCCACTTGTGAACGTCTACGCCTGGCTTAACAGGAGGGTTTATGCTAAATTCTGACTTCAAGAGACGATCGCTGCCTGCATATTAAGCCACGCAGCAGACAAGCCAGCACAGAAAGAAAGGAGGGAGACAGGAGGAGGACGGAGGGAGACGACTGGGGGGATGTAGCAGCAGCCGAGTCGGGGTAAATAAGGCATGAGCTTGCCCTGTTTTCAGTCCGTGCCCGAACACAGGAAGCCTACTTTCTAGAGAGAATAACAGACCTGCACAGACATCTCCGTGGCATGTACCCAACCATAAAAAAGGCAGGGAAAATGTTTTGACAGGATAAATATTTTATTGTGTTTATCAAATTGCGACTCACGAGACAAAAGAAATAGTGACGAAAGAAGGAAAGACGAAAAACACAGAGATGCCAGGGCTCCTTTTATCGAGAATGTTTGCTGACGTTACTGAGTTACATTCCCAGACACATGATGATGGACACAGCACAGACGCCATGTGTGTTTTAGTGTGCGTGCGTGCGCGGACAAGCACGCGCTATCTACATGACCCCCCTCCCTTCCTCGCCCCGCTGTGAGGACTCGAGATAGGAGTTTCTTCAGCTTGACGGCTCCCATCAGTTAAACCAGAGAGAGCAGGCACTGAGAGCCAAAGAGATGGCCTGCCGATAGCGAGGGCCGCAAACACACTCAATCAGGAAGTCGGTCAGCTTCGGCCACTTCAGAGCCGGTCATCACCGACGTTATCAGCACTTCAAGACAGGCACACTTTTTGATTTGGCTTTTGCGGCCCCTTCGAAAACACTCAGAAATATTCAACCCCCCCAAAGACTGGAAGGATTTACCAATTAAAATTTTTCAGAGAGCTATATTTAGCTTTGGATGACTTCTTTATCAGCTGAATGATACATAAAGTCAGCAAAGAAAGTATGATGGAATATTCTCACACCATTGAGAGCATTATAAGGAAGTTTAAAACCTATGGAACAGTTGCAAACCTGCGTTGCAGTGGGAGAAAGCCCAACATTTCTCCAAGAGCCCTGAGCAACCCTGTGTTACTGCAAAGTGCTTCAGTGGCAACTGTACGATGAGCACTGAATAAACAAGGACTGCATGGCCAGACTCCAAGATGCACTTTTGATCAAGAAGAACATCACAGGTCGACGAGGATATGCCAGGAGACATTTGGATAAGGCCGCAGAGTTTTTGGAGGCAGTTCTATGGAAACTTTTTGGACACGCGGACCAGCGGTATGTCTGGTTCGAGGCGCACAACATTTCTGATTGCAACTGTAAATTTAAGACATTTTCAATAACCCCGCCACAGACATAAATTCAGCCCAATATTGCTGAGTCGCCTGCAGCAATCACTCTGGAAGACCATCAAGTCATTAATTGTCCTCCCAGCTGAATTAAAAGCTACAAAAGGAAACTTTGGCAGCTCCGACAGACGTAATAACAATCATTTCAGAAGTCTGTAAACAATCACCCTGCTTTTATCTCCCCAGGTCGCCTGGATCGCTTCATGACTGAGCAGAAAGCAGAAGCAAAAGATGTCCTGCCAGCTGATGCAGCAAGCTCACTGCTGATTAGCACTTTCCCCCCCAAATGGTTCTAAACTTAGAGATTTCTTTTCATTATTGATCAATAATTCTGTCAATTAATGATCACTTTATGTGGCTTCACGTGTATTTGTAGAATATCTTTGTAATATCCCTTTAAATGTAATATATTTTGTCTTTGGACGTTTGTTGTTGACAATTTAGGCTCTGAGAAGTTGTGCAGTTTGCGAGTCTACAGCCGTGCTAGTGGCTCTGTGAGGCTGCTGTTTAGCACAGCGGTGCTATAAGCTGAATGTTAACATCAGCCTGCCAACATGCACCTGCACTGACAATGCTTTAGTACAAGAATTAGCATGTTAGTGTTGCAGGGTTGGGGAGTAATGGAATAGAAGTAACGGCATAATTAGGACACAAAAAGGTGACGGTATTCTGTTACAGTTACAGAAAAAAAGAGGAAATTAGATTACATTATTATTACTATTATTAAAAATAGGGATCATTATCAGGATTATAATTTTGAAACATGTTTTAAAATGAAGACGGTATAATACCAAAGATGCTCTATAACATCTGACGTCTCATTTCTAACCCGTCTGTCTTGTCATGAGTTATTCTTGTTTAGCAATGTTGTTGACTTGTATTTCAGGGTTTAGATATTATTTCTTGTTTTACCATGTCACTTTGTCTCTGTCATGAGTTCTCATTGTTTAGTTTTGTGTTTAGTGTATTCCATGTTCGGGTCACAATTTAGTCTTGTTTAGTTAAGTATTTCACTTGTTTTTTTTTGATTACATCATTTCCTGTTTTACTTTGTCACCTTGTCTCTTGTGTTGGTCCACTTCCTGCCTTTGTGTTTCCCGCTTGTTTGATTGTGCCCTGCCCTGATTGTTTTCACCTGCCCCTTGATTGTCTCACCTGTGTCTGATTAGCCTCACCTGTGTCTGATTAGCCTCACCACCCCACCTAAGTTTATTTAGTCTTTGTGCTCCCCTGTCTCGTTGCCTGTTCATTGTCGTCTATACTGTGTCGTCCATCGTGTGTGAGTCTATGTCCCTGACCTTTTTTTGGATATTCTTCGTGCTTCCCCTGATTTCCTCGTGTCCCTTGGATTACCTGTTCCTGGTTTTGTTTGGAAGTTTTTTGCTGTGTCTTTTGATTTTCCTTTTTGTCTTTTGTTGGAGTTAGATTTTGTTTGTGCATTTTTGCCTTTTATTTAATTAAATCCTTTATCTAAGTCTGCTTCTGGGTCCTCACCTTTTTGTTTAAATTGAAACCTTTACATGTCTCTCATAAATACCATGCACCTGCGCGCACACATTACCACAAACAAGTCTCACAACACCGCTCCTCAAAGTTGCCATCAACAGTCTCTGGTTGCCGTGGCCTCTGGTGAAAAACATACTTTCACTGGGTGGAAATTTTGTCATCATTTTGTCTTCGCAACATCGCAGCACAGTGCGAGTTATGCTTCCGGCTGTCATTATCTAAGTGTCAGTATCTAAATGTTAACTAACCTGTCGTCTTCCTCTACGACTACTGAACAATAGTTTGTGCCTCTGGTGAATAACATACTTAAAGTTCATTTGAATGCGCATAATTATCATGATTAATTTAAACGGGCATTCGCACAATACAAAAGTATTTATTTTCTTTCGTCTTTATTCGCAGATTTAGAATTGAAGTAATCCAAAAGTAACGGAAAGTATCAGTTACTTTAAAATTGTGATACTTGGATTAAGTTACTGATTACATTTGTTAACAGGTAGTTTTTAAAGTAACCGTCCCAACCCTGCATGTTAGCACTCTTCTTCTTCACAGCGCTACACAGAGTACAGTCAAAGTTGTCCTAAGTTCTGCAGGTATTAAGTGATAAACTACAAGAGGGACAAATTAAATGTTTATTTGATGACGGCAGTAGATGAAAAGTTCAATGTTGACTCATTGTCATTATTCGAGTAACGTTACACTACTCTCGCACACGCGCTGTTTTCAGCTAAAGTAGTTTAACTCCGCTTAGCACCATGTCAGCTGTGACCAGGAAAAGTGATGCCTCGAAGTACTTTGACAAAAAAGACGACGATCACATGCTGTGCGAGATATCTGGTGTTAAACTATAGAAATACTAGCTCGATGCTTAACCACACGCGCTTAAAGCACAAGGAGAAGCCAGCAGAGACAGACAACAGGCAGTCTCGCATCACATCATTTGCTAGCCCTGTTAGCACACATCGTTGTGATGATGATACCAGAGCGGAGAAGATTAGCCTGCTAATAACAGACATGGCGATATGCTCTCATGAAGTGTTGTGGAAGGAGAAGGCTTCTGTGAGCTGATGGCGTTTGTTGAGCCGGACAGCAGCTACGAGAATGGAAAACATGTTAAGCAACACAGAACAGAAGCCCATACAGTCCGCTACCGCTAACGTTAATTGAAAGGGTCTGTTAAGGTTGTTTAATGCTTTTGAATTTGCACAGGCTTTCTATTGTTGGCAATTTATTAAAGTAATGTTATTAAGGTGTTAATGTTCTCTTACAGGCAGACAGCCTACCATTTCCGGGCCGGGAGGTCCGTGTCCGACGTATGTTTCTTTAATGGTAAAAAATACATATATGTTGCGAGGTTCTCGATAACTCGTTCATGAGGTAATTAGATTACTCGAAATGCCCATCCTTACTAAATAGTTGTAGAGACATTAAAGTCAATCTTACTGTGGCGCTACAGGAAAAATCAGAGGATCTTAAAGTCGTTATGATTCATCGTCTGGACAGCATGAATGGATATCAGTGCCAAATGACACGATGACGCAATCAGCACAAAAGTTTGCCTTGTAAGCCTTGTAATTAACACCAACAAGTCAGGTGTATTTTTATATAACCTTACAGCCTTCAAATAACTGCAGCGTGCCTGTGTGTTCTGTCTGCTATGATTAGCTCTGGGAACAGGAGCAGCGATGATTCATAAAAGCAGTGGAGTCACTCACTCGCATCACCATCTTACAGGAACGTTTTCTACCGTCACATGTGCACGGATACCAAACAGGTGACATGTACCGACACCCACAGTGGGGAGCGTGTGACGGTGTTGATGACATATACACAGCCAGATGAAAGCATTGAAAATACCTAGGAAGGAAATGACAACTTGCTCTCTCCTCCCACATATTTCTCCAACAAATACAAGCCCGACATGAATGAATAAAGAGACTTTGAGTGTTTCCATCTATCTTTCATCTCCAACTTTCTGTCCTCTTCAAACTCCCTCCAAGGACACGGAGAGAAGACAAACTGAAAACCACAGAAAGTGAGCGGATATTGAGACAAGAAAGGGCTGTAGCCGAAGCCGTGTTGGTTATTGTTTCCAACAGGGAGTTGGAGTGTTGTGAAGGTCGGTGCGGCTCTTTGATTAAGCAAGGAATCCTATGAGGTATTACCCATCTAAATTTAGTGAGAGCCTGGCACTGACAGTGGGAGGAGAAGACGATCTGGAGGATGGGACAGATGGATAAAGGCAGATGAGAGGACGCAGAAGGAGACAGGTGGAGGGTTGATAATGTTGTGTGAGAGGCGAGAGAAAAAACAGGAGGAGAAAGAGGATGAAACCAAAAGGAGGAGATGAAAAGGATGATGCGGTGTGGGAAATAGTGAAGCGGTACAAGTTAAAGAGCTTAATGGTCATTGGAGGTGACTCAACACCCGATCCTGCCAACAAGCTTTACATTATCACCCCTTAAAGCTTCTGATCGGTTGCCAGGAAGTCAGGGAAAGCTGCAGTTCCTGTTGGCTGCCAAGAATGTTACAGCACATTTAGAGTTTGTTAGTGGAATGACGTCTGGGTTTACTTCCTGGTTTAATACCCTGTTTTAAGCATATAAGGCTACAGCCATACAGCTTAGCATAGGCTGTATAGGAATTGGACGTACCCACATACCCAATGGCCTCCACCATGTTGGGTGTTTGGACCCGGAAGTGACCATATTTGGACAAGAGGGTGAAGCAAGGGGTTGGCAAATGCTATCAAAGTTATTTAGTATGCTAAAGGCTAATTCATTAGCTAGCTTGTTAGCTACTTAACCACAGTGTTTCCAACAGCTTGAGATTCTATTTATTGTAGTGGTCAGGTTGGATTGCTACAATCGAGAATCCCACGCACCGGCGGCCACAAATAAATAAGTGTACGAGGAACCCTAAGCGATCCAACAAGCTAAGTATGGTGACACCAAAACCTGCTAATTGTTGCAAACATAAGATTAAAAATAATAAACACTTTTAGCTATATCATAAACAATTAAGTTACAGTGAAATTCACCCCCCAAAGTAAAGTTTTAAATGGGGATTAATGGGAATTGACTCGCTTTTAGAGCCAGCCTCAAGTGGCCATCAAAGGAACTGCAATCTTTGCACTTCCACGTTAGCTTTATTTTTCAGTTCATGCGGATACTGCTTGCAGACAAGGAAAACAGCTAAGCTAGCTTTAGCCACATATGATTGCCTCGCAACTCATAGTGACAAGAGTCCAGGAAGTCACTGCTACCAAATAAGAAAAAATGTATCAATGAGCTAACTTTATAACATGCTAGTGGGTAGAATACATTACCTTTGAACAGAACCAGGTTCACTCTTTATGCTAAGCTAAGCCTCTATTCTGTAGCTTCATCTTTCACAGAAATATAACAGTAGTATCAGCAAAACTCTCAGCAAAAAACAAACATGTTATTCAAAACAAACTTTAACTTCCTTATTAGCAAGCTAAAAGGCAGATCATTTTGTTAGCATGCAACACACATGTTACATGACATTTTATCCTGATAAAACATAAAGATAATCTGTGAAATCAGTATGTTTCTGTTGTGAAAAAGCTTCTTTTCTACATTAAAGAAGGTCAAAGAATAATCCTTACTAAAGGCCTTTTAATAGCAAAGCTATCGGAAGACTAGCGTCCTTTCTGCAGCATTTCCCAAGTCACCTTGTGTGCTACAGCTCCTGCTCAAAGTAAAGCCCGGAAGTCGTTGCCCTTTTCTCATTGATGAGCGTTGCTGAGTGGCCAACTTAATTATAATGCACTCGACTGCAAGCCGGACATAACAGCATCAGCTCCTCTGCAAGCCAAAAAAGATCTTTGTCCTAATAAATGTCCCGCTGTTAACGATGTTCCCATCTCCGGGTTCAATGCGCCGTATTCACCCTTTTCAAGTGATCCATGCTCGTGTGTTGATGTAATTCTCGTTTGAATCATGAAACCAAATGTTGTGTGAGCGCTGATAGCCTTAAGGTTGGAGAACTGGGCCTCGGACCAGGAGATTGTTGGCTTCAATCCCAAAATAAGCAGCAATTTCCGAGCGGGGAAGTTGAATAAATCGAATGCTGCTGTTGAAAAGCCTCTGAGAAAAGTGCATTTAACCCTCAGCTGCTTAGTGACCAGAGCACCGCGGTTATAGGGTCTGTGAGTGCCGCAGGAAAGCACACATTATGTGGTTGAATAAAAAATGATTACCCAATTCTATAAACAAATGTTCCTGTACTCCCCGTACCGAGTGTCAAGCTATGTGGCTCCGTTGTGGATTGATAAACTACATGAGGGGAAAAGGTGCCAGAGGGAAGTGAGAAGGTGTGTTTTCATGTGTGTATAAGCCTGTGTTTTTAAAATTGGATGTGACACAAAGGACGAGGTGTGAGACAGCGGCTATATGTGCTCTGAGCCGAGGGATTAAGGAGAGAGAGACGTTTGTTTCAGGGCATTTTCTGACCGCGTCCGTGTTTATCTGCAGCCAACTACATAATCTGTCTGTGTGCATGTGTCCCAATCTATAGAAAGAGTTTAAGGATGCTTTGCTGTCTTCTGTGAATGACCATGAAGTATGTTAGGATTTAAAGAAACGGTCGGCTCAGGCATGTAGACCCTCAATCATATCATATGTCACACATTGGGCGCGTGTATCCAACGACCCTTACAGCGAAATATATGGATCCATTTTTAGTCTGGGTGGCCTCAATGAGAATCAATCCTCAAATCCCTGTTAGTCTTCCTGATTAAACCTCCATACATTAATATTTTACATTAAACATTAAACAAGTAGGGATGGGAATCACAGGGTTACTCACAATACAGTACGATACAATACGATGCGATACAGTATGGTAGGATACGATACAATATGGTACGGTATGGTAGGATATGATACGATACGGTAGGTTACGATACAATATGGTAGGATACAATATAGTACAATGCGGTAGGATAAGGTATGGTAGGATACTCTACAGTACGATACGATACGGTAGGATACGATACGATGTGATACGTTAGGATACGATATAGTACGATGCGGTAGGATATGGTACGGTAGGATACAATACAATATGGTAGGATACAATACAGTACGTTGCGGTGTGATATGGTATGATATGATATGATACCGTGGGATACGATACGGTAGGATACGATACAGTACGATGCGGTAGGATATGGTACAGTATGATACGATACCGTGGGATACGATACGATACGGTACAATACGATATGGTAGGATACGATATGATACGGTAGGATAAGATACAGTACGATGCGGTAGGATCAATACAGTAGAATACGGTAGAGTAGGATACGGTAAGGTACGATACAATACGATATGGTAGGATACAATACAGTACAATGTGGTGTGATATGGTACGGTATGATACGATACCGTAGGATACGATGCGGTAGGATACAATGCGGTATGGTACGATATGGTACAATACGGTAGGATACAATATGATATGGTATGGTACGGTAGGATACGAATATAATACAATATGGTACGGTACGATACGATCAGTACACGATACAATAACGATAATATCACAATACAGTAATTCTTTCATAATTGATATTTGCATCATTTAATGACACATCATATCTGATTAACTGAAGACTACAAACTGCCCCTTAAGAGGTAAAGTGCAGCATTCATGTATTTATTATCTCCAATTTGGTGTCAGTTCCACAGAATTGGACACAAACTGAGATGAAACAATGAACGTGTTTTCAGTCGGCACATAGTTCCCTGTGCTTTCATACGGAAAGAACATCATAAAAATACACGACTAAGTGTTTTATCCTACATGGAAGTCTTTCAGTCGTACATCAACACATGCAACATACAACCGATGCTATGTTGAGTCTAAGTGCAGGCCTCTTTCTACCCTCCCACAAAATCTTGTTTGAGGTTAGAATTCCTGCTACATCAGACGCGTCCGCCTGACAGTACATTGTGCCTATAGGTGCTGCTAATGTGACTCAGAGGCGTGAGTCACAAGCGCTAAAACAAACCACAACAGTCAGGTTGTCATCGTCTGCGCAGCTTAGGGCAGCACGAGCTGGCACCCATATCCGTTGTGACACCCCCTCCCCCCTGTCTCCTTACTCCCTGTTGGACTTCCTTTTGCTGTCAGAGTATTCTCTCTTGTGTCTTCTCTCCTTCTGTCTCCCTGCATGCCACTTTCACATAGGATATGTGTGTGCTTGTGAGTGAATTCACAGCTCTTTAGCAGTTTGTTCGTACGTAGCTGTAGGATAGAAAGTGTATTTGCTGATTTCAGGACTTGAAATTGCCTTCCAGCCGCACTCCACTTTCTATATCCTCCCATAAGGATGAAAGGAGTTACTTTAAACGTGCAAAAAAGCTAATCCACTTTCCTCTCTGGTTTTTTTAATGCACGGAAATTATTTTGGGAGGTGAATCCATTTCCTAATCCCGGCTCTGCTGTTGGCCTCACATATTGAATATCAATTTCTAGGGAGGAAGACGGAGTCAGACACTCTAACTTGCTTTTCAACTCAATTCATCGACTCTCCTGTCACTGCAGTAAAGCTTGTGTTCAACAGGAGAGAAGGCTGATGTAAATACAACAGCCTGTGCTAACTAGATGACGCCGGTGCCAGAAAGTGTCTGTGTGTGTCTTCGCCTGCCCGTCCTTGCCTCTCCGTCTCACCAGGCCCTCAGCGCTGCTGGCACACATGATGCTCTTGGCTATCTTCCCTTCCCCTTCTTGGCTCTGTGGCGAAAATGTGGCCCTCGCTAAGCATGCAAGCACCAGTAAATTAGAAAGGGGATAATTGGAAATCATTCTGGAGTGGAGCCGCAGGGTGAGTTGTTAGAAAAAAGGAAGAGACGCGGCTGTTCGCGGCGCCTGAGGAGAGCTCATTTCAATCGTGACAATTCCTAAAACAATGACAGAGCTTTTGTCAGAGCTTGAGCAAAGTCCAAGACCTGCAGGAAAGACAGTCACCACTTAGCCTGTGTTTGCAATCACTCTAAGCTAAATATGATTAATCTATGTGCAGTTTATTCCTAGCATTCACACTGCCAAATTAAATAAAATGATTCTCCCACAGATGGGCCGAGCAATGTGCGGAAAAACACCTAAACGTCTAAAAATAGCATCCATTTCAAGCCTTCCAAGGTGGCCGCGGGGGGGGGGGGGGGGGGGGACTCTGCGGGTTGCCTGGTGCGGCAGAAAGACCCTTTTAAAAAGCAGGAAATATGAAAGGAAAAACACAAAAGAGACTGAAAAAACACAGAGAGAGATACAGAGAGAGAGCGCTGCCCTCTAGTAGCTTGTGTTCTCCCCTTTGTGCCTGTGACTATTTCTGTACACTTCAGCCTCCTGGGCGAGTGATGGCAAAGCTGTGAGGCAACTAGACTATATGGTCCAGAAACAGACTAACCTCAGTTACACCGCACGGCAGTGAAAACAGACTGATATCCCAACAAGATGCGGTCGATTATATAAAGAGGAGAACAAACAGCAGGCTTATATTTTTCTGATACCGAAGGCTGTTTTTGTTCTCTACATGTACATGTGTGTGTTGTTCAACTGACCATGGAGCAGGCCTTTATCTGCCGGTGCACACTGGAGGGTTCAGACTGTGGGTGGGTATTGTTATTCTGTGGGCACGACCACAGAATAACAATGAGGGAGGAGGACACAGGAAACAACATGAGGTGAGCATGTGTAAGCATATCGAGCCACACGGACGTGACGATGTGCAGGACAGGAGCCTACCAATGAAAGACATGCATGCACGTATACAAACTGTATTGACTGACACACCGTACCCTACCTGTACCGATTAAAGGCCTAAATCTTAATACATTCTGATTAGGGGTGGTATCGTAATGTATCATCACATGATCGTCTTGCAATATATTAATTATCGCAGATATTGTCACTATCTTGGTTTGAGTATCGCGTATTGTATCGTGAGTTACACCGCGATTCCCGCCCCTAACTCTGAACATGGAAGTGATTAGCCTATCTTAGCAAGGGGGGCTGCTAGCCTAGCAGCATCACATTTAAAAACTGTACATTTAGCGCATCCAAAGCTCCCTTAATTATACTTTGTGGTAATAACACCAACTCATTTGCTCATTTATCCTTTGTTGTAAATGTGTTAAACAATTTGTGTGCCACTTTAACCACAGAAAAAGTCCCCACATCCCAACAGTGTACCATTAACACAATTAGGTAACCATACTGTAACTGTCCTAGTAACATAAAAACACAGCGCTGTATCTGTATCTACTTTTATCAACCTTAAAGGGATAGTTCAGATCTTTTATAGTGGGGTTGTATGAAGAAGGCTACTTGAAATGTGTGGACTCTTCTACGTGGTACTCCTGACCCAGTCTGCAGCAGTGTTAGCTTAACTTAACTTATACTGTACATAGTACACTTACTTTTGTACCTTTTAGTACCTTTTAACCATATTCAGCAAATACTACTTGGAGTTATCATGAGGATTCCAGGCAGGAAGTTACTGCACCTGCAACAACTTAGTCTAGCACTTAACACCTTACGGAAAACACAATAATTTTTTTACTCTTAGCTCTTTGTAAAGATAAATATATGTATAGGTATAAATTGTTGGTAAGCTAGCTCTAGAGGTGTTGTAGGTGGATTCTGTTACCGTATGGGCTAACAGCTAGCCTTATGCTAAGCTAAGCTAACTGATGTAGCTTTATATTTACCAGAGTGGTATCATTCTTCTCGTAACTCGCTGAGGAAGCAAATATGCACATTTGCCATAAGCTAAGCTTTAGAAATAAGCGAAAGAGCACTTTAAGTTTTCACTTTCAACGGTGCCTGGTTAGCATTGTCCTCTGTTTCTGGTCAGGTGACCATGCTGTCATTCTTCAAACTTCTTTTTTAATATTGTTTAGGCGACTGCTTTATCAGGGTACAAACACAAGCGAGGCACAATATCTTGCTAGCTGTATACCTCCAGCAATGTAGCAGTACATATTAAGTGGAGTTAATCAAACATTATTATAGATTGCTCATTCGTCAACATAAAATATACATTGATTTAAAGGTACAGAATAAACCCTCAGAGTTTGGTAAGAAAGGTGAGATTCAGTTATGTTTTCAGTGGTGTAAGTTTTACAGGCTGAAGCTTGAAGTCTTCTTCATACATTCGTGCTTGTTAGGAAAGTGGTGCTTCTCCCATTTTACGTAAGACTTCTCCGACGAGCACACTCATTACTGATAAGGGCAACATGACATGGAGCCTGAGCTACAGTAACATCGCTGAGCAGCGCTAGACACAGACACACATTTACAGACTTTCCCTACATCAAAGGGAACGGCGCTGAGAAAAAGCAAAGGGATGGCACCGCTGAGGGAGAGTCTGACACAGAGAAAAGACTGTGTTTAAAGGGAGGATAAGCACCGAAAAAACCACCGGCGTTAAGTGAGTCTCCTCCGGGCCTTATAAAGATAGGAACCGATTAAAGGATACAGAGGAAGAAGACATAAAAGGAGGGAAATGATAAAGACATTCTGAGAAAATGTGGCAAAAAAAAGGATGAAAAGACGAAGAAAAAGTTGAGTCACCTGAGACACCTGAGTCCAGGATCAAGCCTGGATAGAAATGACAGGCTTCCGGTTGCCCTTTTAATCCTTTTAGGTAGAAGAGATTACGTCTACACACGAACACGTGTTGACACAGCATGCGCACACTCTCAACCTCCAGCATTTAACGGAAAGACATGAAGAACTTTAGCTCAGTGGATCCTCAAAAGCTAAATTCTCACATATACACCCACGGCTGGAACACAGGACAGAATAAAAGCGTACACCAGACTGTCCTGTCTGCTTCCTGCCTTACTTATTCAATAGTTCTGCAAATAAAACATGCTGTACAGTTCCTACACACACATGCACTCCCAAGGCACACACACTCTGACCCAGTCTCCTACGTCAGCAAATGATCCCCCACTGGCAGCCGACGTTATGACACAGAAGAGAGGCACAGAACGTGGGGGGTAGATGACTCAACCCAGGTGTTGTGTGCGCGTGCGTCTGCAGCCTCATTCCACAAGGTACTGCTGTTGTAAGATTAAACTAATGTTGCTGTGCTGTTTCAGCTTTTGTATTTGTACTCAGTACTTGATGAGTCAGAAATGCTCCCATTTGTTTAGCTGCATCATTCTGAATAACAAAACTAAGCTGGCTTTAAGACAAGATGGTCTTTTAAAGGACTAATCTATTTCCATTTAGAGCCTCGCAGTGGATTGGATGCCCATCTCTCCAGCATAATTGCATTTTTATCCATGCTTGGACTTAATTAACAACAGCAGAGGGACCAAAACTTAAAAGAAATTGTCTTTAATGGTGCTGCCACTATTGTAAACAAATGGCGGCCATCTTGAATGCTACCGTAGCAGTGGGACAGTGAATAATCCATTGAAGCACGCATTACTCTGTAGCATAGGAACAAAAATGCTCTCCAGTCTGTATTGTCACAACAATTTAAAGGGCCAGTTCGCTGATTTTCAACCTCAGTCCTATCATGCTATTATGGGAAGCTAACGCCATTATGGTAGGAAAAAAATGAGATAGGACGCTATCCGCTTCTACAATGGGCCCAGAAAAACCAGGGAGCTCACTAAACTACACTTCCTCAATCTAGGACGCCCGCCTCCGATGTCATGTCTCGTTAAAAATCGTCAGGTTTGTAATGTAGACTGCAGACCTGAAGATTTTTTAGACGATCCACCGGTATATTCTCGTCGTAGTTCGGATTCTGTACCGCTCTGAGCGATCGCCTGCAGCGAAACGGTAGTATTTCACTCCAGCGTCTCTCGCTGGGTCGTTCCTTTCAGAGGGAGGGGCGCAATGCAGGCTGGGTGTTGTAGGAATGTAGAATGGGCGAAACCACGAGCTGTTTGTACAACTTTCTCCACAGCTATGGCGCCAATTTCAAATATAATTGCTTCTATCGATTACAGACAACACCAGCTTTGAGTGACAGTGGCCAGGGGCGAACTGCTCCTTTAAGGGTAAATATTTCATATATGATGTGTTGTGAAATTAGCATAGACAAAACTGTCATTCCATCTTTTATAGTAAATGTTCTATGGCTTGTAAACAACCTGATTAATTGACATTTGGGGGATGTTTACTTTTAGGAGGAGAGTTAGATGAGAAGATTGATACCAAGTTCTGTAGATATGAAGCTACGGCTAACAGTCGGTTAGCTCTGCCAACCAACAAACTGGAAATAGCAGGAAACAGTTAGCTGGGCTCAGGGGAAGATACCAAAATCACTACTACCATTAATACATAGAATCTTGTTTGTATAATTAATTAAATAACTTAAGTGTGAAAACAATAATTCGCTGTTTATAGAGTGTTTAGTGTCCAAAATAAGCTAAGCTAACCAACTGCTGGTTGTTGAAAGACAAACAAAAGAGCTACCATCTTCTCATCTAATTATTTGACAGACACAAATAAGAGTATATCATCATCATACTAAAGAAAAGTATATTTTTCTTTGAAGTCAGTCAGTTTGCAGGTTTTCCCTTTTATAAAATTAAAGTTTATTGTCCCAGAGAAGTGACCATTTCCTGTACATATATATGATGTCAATTCCAAGCTTAGTGTCACTCACTGCTACAGTGGGCTCTCCCGTGAGCCAGAAATACACAGCAAATTACTTAAGACTAAAAGACACTAAAGCCACCAGCTAACAAAGTAGCTAACACGTGAAGCCTGGATCCAGCTGACCTGTGACAAACACATGACTGCTCCGTGGATCGCATGACCGTGTTAAGAGGATGCGATCATACGTCCCGACATGAGTGACCTTTGACTTTCACCGAGCACGGCTAATATTCAATGAATGTGCAATACAGTGAGGATTACAAGAGACAATAACCGACACTTTAGATGGAATATTAAGCGGGGAAGCATGTGTGATTATATTTTGCCAGCATGCTGAGAGAGCACTCAAGCAAAAGCACTTCTTGGCCTCTATTACCAAAATATACTGATTGTACACCATAGAGTGCCATCTGTTCTGTGGATCTCCACAGTCTTGGGATGATGCTCTGATATGAGACAAAACACCACAGTAGCGCCAGTACACTAGACCCCACCCCTCGGGAGATAAGCAGGCCAAGAGTGTTTGGTTTCCACGTCATCATTCGGCAAACAAGACCCAGAATGGACAAAACTCTGGTATACACAAACACGTACATACCAGTACATTTCTGTACACACAACCAAACAAGTACGCACACAAGCAAACCCATGCAGACTATCAAGTTTCAGAGTCAAGTGTCAATTGTTTGAAGTGCTCTTCAATGATGAGACGTCCATTCAAACAACCTAATTTATCTTGACATTTCTGGCCGCCCTCTCCACTAAAGAACGCCTGATAGTAATGAGACTGGCATTTTAAAACGCAAGATAATTGACCGCATCCATTCATTCAGCAGTCTCACATGTGCAGATGTCTTTGCTAGGTCTGTTTGGAATACACTAATGTACTTAGCAGAACTCATAACATTATATCTTCCTTTCAGAGGACTTTGGGACGATGCAGTGCTAAAACTCCGGCGTTCCTGATGATCTTTACTGTGACCTATTTCAATGAAACATTGAGAGGATGTTTGCGATCTATTTATATGCGACAGAATGCATAAATTACTGGTAGGTGCAGTGTGTTAAAACAACAGAAAGCTATAAGGTTAAAGACAATAGTAGGTGTCTTACCTCTCCTAGATGAGGAGTCGGATTAAATCCACACAGATTGCACACTTTCTTCTTGCACTCGGTGCAAAGGCTGAAGTTGGGTGTGTCTGCCGAACCAACGTTCAGATCCACATTACAGAGAGGGCAGTTTTCCTTGGTCGTCGGGGCTGGGGCAGGTGCTGGTTCCTTGTCTTCCTGCTCCATGGAAATTGTTCTGGGAGGTTTCTTGGACCTGGCAGGTGGGGTGTCAGGAGCAGAATCCGAATCAGGAGGCGACCCAGGAGCAGAGAAGGGAGAGTCAGGTGGTGATCCGGGGTCAGAGTCTGGCAGCGACCCAGGTGGGGAATCTGCGGCCTTGTCTTCCTCTCCGGTGACAATGTTGGTGGCTGAACTCAAAAGCGAAGATCCAAAGCTGAACATCTGAGAAGCAGCAGCCGGAGGTTTTGCTGCCTCTGTCAACCCTCCAAAACCTCCGAACAACTTCCCCGCCACCGACTCCTCCTGCTTTGCCGCCGCCTGCGCTTGAGGCTTCGACGAGTCCATCAAACCGCCCAACCCGCCAAAGAACCCTCCAGCAGCTTGGGAAGCAGCCGCAGGAGGTTTGGCCACGTCCGTTAAACCTCCGAGACTGATACCTCCTAACCCCCCAAAGAAGCTGGACTCCTGTTTGGCTTTAGCCGGAGACTGCTGGGGAGTGGACTTCTGCTGGATGGGGCGGCCGGTCTTGGGGTCAATTTTGGGGGATCCTCCCATTGAGGAACCTGGGGAAGAAGGTCCAGGAGAGGAAGGAGATTTCTGCCTTGGTGTGGTTGGCGGCGTTAACCCTTGGTCGGTGGTACTTTGCTGCTTTATCAGCAGCTTGCCAGGCTTTCCGGGCGCCTGTCTCTGGGGGGAGGGTGGGGCCGAGCCTTGTTTGGGTTTCGTCATGCCGGGGGGATCCATACCTCCCATCGCTCGCTGCATCTGGCAGTTCAGACAGAGCCACTCTTTACCCTGTGAAGAAACAAGAGATGGGTTAGGTTTGACTGGAACAAATTTCAAGCAGAGACATCAACGGCATGCACAATTACAGTATACACACAGGAAAGCATATCTAATTAAACCTCTACAATAACAATTTTCTTTTTGTTTAGCGTAAAATGAAGACAAATTTAGAGACATGTACGTGAATGAGTGTTTCTAATGAGCTGAATCCTGTTTTCCCCAAACAAATTGCTTCATATAAAATAAGATCATTTAAATCTGGCAATTTGCGAATAAGTCAAAGAAGGCAGCAGGACATTTATATACCGACATTTAAGGCATATTTGTAATCTTTTCTTTACATTAAATGTTTGTTTCTTCATGATTTAGAATAAACAAAGTGTTCCTGATTATTTCATTTCAGCAATAACACGATGTCTTCAAACCAAACGCATATTTTCAACATGGCAGTCAGCAGAAAAGCTCTACTAAGACTGTATAAATGCTGTTTGATGCTGTTCCCAAGAAGCCTGCCTACAGTACAGTGCTCTTTCTTCAGTGTATAGCTTATCTCCTTGGTTTCCAATGTGTGCAAACCACAGTGCTTAAAAGGGCCAATGTTGACGATTTGATCACAATCTTAGCCAGAACAATGAGTGTATTATTTTGAGCGTAATGGTACCTATAGCATACATTGACCGAGATAAGGTCCATTCAACCAACCTAAAATGTACACAGAGTCCACTGTAACAGAAAGCGTATTGTATTATATTATTATATTGTATTTGAAGATGACTGCCAAAAATATCAATCTGCTAAACAATGACCCAGACTTTGATCTACGTAGTATAGCACAAATCCCAAAAAGAAGCTCGAGCAGAAGGAAGCAGTCACTCTGCTGTGCCGTAATCAAGGCCCACCAGCGTTTACCGTCCATGTGTGACGGAGCGTCCTCACTGGCTGGCACAGTATCTTCCTGTGGCCATGACATGAGTCACCTTGATCACCACATTCCCCGGGTCCATATGGTCCCTCTGTTCCTCAAATCATGTGCCACTCTTATGAGATGCACTTCCTCTGCCAGCCTCAGAGAACAGCAATATGCTGCTAACAGGATGTAGATAAACTCAGCCTTACAGTAAACATACTGAATTCCCCCCTTAGCAAATTATTTGGTCTAATATCACCGTTTTACCTATTTATATTGGGAAAAAAAGGAAATTATGGAGGGCTTGCGTGTTTCAGTTCCCTCACAGTGTATCCAAAGGTTAGTTAGGATGTTGATTGAAGTCTTTTTGAGAACATTTTTAGTCTAAATTCTCCAGGAAATTAGCTTTTAGAATGAGAAAGACAGAAGAAAGATAGTAATCACTGTCTTACCGCTGAGTCTGGGGGGC
Source organism: Semicossyphus pulcher (assembly GCF_022749685.1). Taxonomy (NCBI): domain Eukaryota; kingdom Metazoa; phylum Chordata; class Actinopteri; order Labriformes; family Labridae; genus Semicossyphus; species Semicossyphus pulcher. Next base: position 8,352,650 of record NW_027211694.1, read on the forward strand.
TGAACCCACAGAGGCTGCAGACCTGGTTCTTACACTCAGTGCAGTTACTGTAATTAGGAGGATCCTTGGACCCAATGTTCAGCTGGGTGGTCTTACACAGAGGACAGAGACCACCTCCAGGCTTTCCAGGCCCCTGCTGACCAGGAGGTCCTGCACTCTTAGCTGGTTCCCCAGGATGAGCCCCTGGTGGCCCTTGCTGTTTTGGTCCTTGTTGAGGGGGTCCACCTTTTTGCTGGGGAGGTACACCCTGTTTGGGGCCTGGACCTGGTGGACCTTGACCTGGTTTGGGGCCCTGTTGCCCTGGGGGTCCTTGGCCTGGTGGTCCCTGACCTTGCCTGGGTCCCTGCCCAGGAGGTCCTTGGCCAGGAGGACCCTGGCCTGATTTGGGTCCCTGCCCTGGGGGTCCTTGGCCCGGTGGTCCCTGACCTTGCCTAGGTCCCTGCCCTGGGGGTCCTTGGCCTGGCGGTCCCTGACCTTGCCTGGGTCCCTGCCCAGGGGGTCCTTGACCTGGTGGTCCCTGACCTTGCCTGGGTCCCTGCCCAGGAGGTCCTTGGCCAGGAGGACCCTGGCCTGATTTGGGTCCCTGCCCTGGGGGTCCTTGGCCCGGTGGTCCCTGACCTTGCCTAGGTCCCTGCCCTGGGGGTCCTTGGCCTGGTGGTCCCTGACCTTGCCTTGGTCCCTGCCCAGGGGGTCCTTGGCCAGGAGGACCTTGACCTTGCTTGGGTCCCTGTCCTGGGGGTCCTTGCCCTGGCTTTGGCCCTTGTCCAGGAGGGCCCTGACCCTGTTTTTGAGGTGGTCCCTGTTGTGGTCCCTTTGGCCCTGGCCCTTGTTGAGGCCCCTTGCCTGGGGGCTTCCCTCCCTGCTTGGACTCAGGTGCAGGTGCACCTCCCTCCTCCTCGTCCCCAAACAGTCCAAACTTGGGCACGTTGACAGTGTCGCCTATGGAGGAAATGGAGGAGGAGACGGAGGAGGTCATGGAGGACACGGCACTTAGGGGGTTGGCCCCGCTGAGGAAGCTGGAGCCAAACATGCCGGAGGACTTAGTCTCTGGGTCTTTAGGCTCCTGCCGGAATCTGGATTCAAAAAGGCTGAGGGAGGAGGGGCTGCGGCCCGGTGTGGGCCTGCCTGGTGGACCCTGGTTGAAGGCGTCTACAGTGCGGCTCTTACTGAGACCTGTAGGGCCCCTGGAGGCCCCTACCTGCTGGGAACGCTGCTGGGCATCAGATTCTGACGGTCTGGAAAAAGAAAACAAATACCATTGTTAGTCTTGTTATTACTTTTTGGCAAAGTGAGAGAATCTTTTAAGCCTCTAAGTTCACACGACTCATAGCTGAAGTGCCAAAATAAAACCAACAGACTGACTGCAACTATTAAGACTGGATAGTGATGTAATACGTGTTAGCTCTTTTATCTCCATTATCCCAAAATTTGTCAAAATAATGTTTTTGATGACATTTGAGACATGGACACGAGACAAGACAATAACTTTTTTAAACACCAACACTCATTCTGCCTAAACATTACTTTACATTAGACTGACATTAATAAGTATCAGTCCATAATGAACATGATTAGCATATGGGTTACTGATAAATGAGATAACGTGAAACAACCAAGTGCACTTCATACAGTAAGTGAAACCAAAGTGTTTCTCTTTCCAAAGATCAAATGAATTCTGTGGTAATACGGGTGAGGATGTGATTTCCACATGAATCATCCACTTTTGTATTTGAGTTCTTCCCCACAATGTTTCATCAATTTGCCCTTTTTCCATCTCCATTGATATTGCTTTGGATATTTGCTTTCTCCTCTGCCTCTACTATAGCATCATTGAGCTAATAATAAAGCTAGCCCCTTTGTAATCTCAGGCCCTTTTCAACACATGAGCGAGCACAAAATGTGTGGCCAGTGGCCCTCGGGTGAAGCTGACAGGAAAGTGAATACCGCTGAATGACATGGAGTGTAGATCATTGAGATAGAGAGAGGGAAATGCTCGGCTCAGCGGGGGTAAGCTGAGACATCTTTGTTAGCCCAGGCTGAGAGGCGACATACACAACCTACACACAGTGCTGGGCATGAGGGAGAAAGTCAATGGACTGATTGGATAATGTGTGCCATTGCAATTTATATATATATTGGTCTAAGCTAACTACATTATTTTTTACAAGGAGTTCTGGGTAAAAAGAGCCCAGCAAACATCAGACATCAGAAGTAGTGGTGTTTATTCCACTGTAGCTCAATTTCAGCACCACGGACAGCGACTAGACTGAAGATGACAGCAACAGAAGATGAAATCCGACTTTTACATTTTAAAAGCAGCAGGAGGGGAAGTCTATGTGTGATGACATTAACGCTGCTGTTCTATTTTTAGTCATATTAATATTGATGCACCCCTCCCCCCTCCTCCAGCTCGGATATAAATAACAACTCTCCCCCAATTGGAGCCAATTAGCAACACCAAAAGTCATCCTACATGTACAAGATATCAAGGAACACTCCACGATTATATATATGAAATTAAATCTGAAACATTATGGATCTGGCAGGATATTGTTTTCACTGGCAGCATCCTTCCTCCCCCTCCACAACACAGTACATTTCCCACACACAACTGGAATTCATAAGAAGACCGTTTAATTGGCAATATTAGAGGGAGATTGGCTCCACTGCTGATGATGGTGGCGTATATGTTTGCCAGGGTGTTAAGGCGTCGTTCAAAGGGGAAAAAAATACACTGGGCACGACAGATTTCCTTACCCAGCAGGCATTTCGAAAATTTCGCACAAATACTGGAGGTGTGTCTCTTACGCTCTGATCTCACACAGACAGACAAACCGCGGACAGTGAGCCAAACAATTCACCCTATCGGGCTAATTTTAGAAATTAAATCTTAGAAAACCCAAGTATGGCGAGCTTTTAAAGCAAGGCATGCATGAAGAATAGTAGATACACAACGTTCAAAGCCGCAGCTTATCAATTGAACGTGCCAAGCTAATACTAGAGCTGCATTAGAAAGACCACTATCTCTTTCTGTCATGCAGATGATCAGATCTTTTTAATGATAATCCATTACAGAGAGCTCTAAGAATGAAACCGCTTCTTGGTGCGGTTAGTGGGATTAAAAATGGGCGTGAACTAGCTCCCTTAAAGCATCTTTCCAGATGATGCTCCACACAATCACAACACATCCACCTTTTCCTCTCTCACGTTTCCCTGCCTGGTTGGTGTGGGTATTTTAAGTGCACCAGAAAATTAAACCAAAAAAAATGCTGGTTAGAAAGCCCTGCCTTCGTGCAGCTGCAGCGCCTCCAGGCTGCCTGCCCTGCGCCCTTGACATCGCGGCGGCGAGCTGCCTCCTTTGCTCCTCGGTCAGTTCCTCCAGTTTGACCGGAGTCCCATCGGAGACCCGGACGAAGCCGCCCTTCCCGTCCGGTGCCAGCCCCTCCGGCAGCCCAGACAGCGGCCCTTCGCCTCCTTCCAGGCTCGCTTCGTTCCCCATGATCGACCCCTCCCGTCCCCCCCTTGTATTCGGATCAATGCACGATCCGAGCTCCTGTTTGCGGTTTTATGTCCAAAGTGCGCAGCGAACACGGTGTTCCTCGGTGTGTCGGAGCATCTCAGACGGTGGATGTTGTGTGGTTACTTCCCTTCCCTGTGCTGTCTCTCCATTTCCCTCGGTCCTCCTTGTTTTTCTGTGTCGCGCATCTCTGCAGCTGTACACCACAGTTACCACAGTTTTCCGTGAGGGGGGTCTCTCTCTGTCTTACTATTGCTCACAGTCACAGAAGGTGGTTTCCGGTAGATTTAAAAAATAAAATACCTAATTAGCTGGCATAATTAAGGTAAGTTATCTAGTTTCGCGTAAATATACGTTAATAAGCTTACAGGATGCAGCACCTGCAATTAATCCAAACATTAGAAACCGTACTACTCGTATACACTACTATACTTGTGCATTAAGTAGCTTAATCTAAAATCAATAAGCCGTGTAGGTCGCACATTAAACGTGTGGAAAGAGTGGTTTAAGGTTTCACTTAAAATTTTCCGCGATAAATCTTGTATAGATGCATTTTTCAGGCTTGTACAGTCACACCAAACATCAATTACTTCCGTTTATCACCGGCTAACTTGACGCAGCTTCTCCAGCAGCCTCTCTGCTCTCCTTCCTCACTGCGCATGCTCCGCCTCTGACAGGTGATCAGAAGACATCAGGGGAGGAAAATATGCTTTTAAAGGGGACTTTCTCAGCGAAATGTGTCTATAAAATTGGGTTTGTTTGTCATTTTAAAGAGTCGAAGGTGAGTTGAACACAGATGACGCGAGGTAATTGCCGACTTAAATCCTCTATACGTATTTGGTTTTGTTTCGGTTTTTTCAGTACAAAGACTCAAAGGGGAGAGTTGTAAATATTGTTTGTGGGTCAAGTATCTGGGGCTCCAGCGAAAAGCCTGTGGAAGTTCATATATACTGTATGAACACACACCACACCTCTCTAGCCTACATACAAATTCTCGCAGTACTTTGATTTCCAGGATCAGAAAAATGCTTTCCAGCCTTGATGTATAATAAACGACTTTATGTGTCTTTATACATCCAGAACTATCCTTTCAGTTCACAGAGCGACACACACATTAAAGCAGGGTGCCATAGATCTAATTTTAGGGGAAACTGCCACCATAAAATATTCAGAAACACAGATAAGCCTCTGCAAAAGCCCTCAGATGACTCCTGATATGAATAATAAGTCATTGCTTTGTTTTTCTTTCAGCTGGCAGCTGTAGGATGTCTCATTTCATATCCAAACCCTTTATATTCCAGATATGTAAATGTGCAACTGAAGGCAGAAGCATGTGGGAGATTCAGGTTGGCTGCAGCCTGATAAATCACAATGAATTCTTTATCTGCCCTCCTCTTGTGAGGAATAGATTGCTGGTGTTATCATGCATGGGACGGAATTGATGCAATGTAAAAGCTCACTAATGAAAAGAGCGCTGTGGTATGTTGCATATTTAAAACATAACATCACACACCGGATATGTGGTCCTGACAACAACATGAAACAGCACAAGAGCGCTACGTCAGCCCACATGCTGAAAATGCAAAGCTAGCTTACAGTATATTCAGCTGCACTGTACTCAGAATATGCACGAACAGTCCCCAGACCCCAGCGAGGAGGATATTAAAATACGTCGGCTCGGCTGTACGTCAAGCAGATGTGTTGCAGTATGACAGTGTGTGCTCATTTGCTGTGTTGTCTATGGAGCTCAGGGGCAGATGTGTCCTATATGCACCCAGCTCACAGTGCTCAGTACCTGGGCAGGGCTGGAGATGAGGGCTGGGTGATTTTTTGAGTCGGAAGTCTGTCCTTCCTTTTCTTTCTTACCACATGAAAAGCTTCAGAATAAAAGCTTTAAGGGTCGTGTGACACTACAGATCATGATTTCAACCAAATTAGAAGTGATGACAGCTCCAGCTAGGGCGATGTTAGATACCAATCTATTCTCTGTGTGCCTCAAGTGTGAGTGTAACCATTTGATTTTAGCTTAAGACTACTAAACTGTGATTAATATAGGAACGCACAACAAGTAAATGTTTGTGTATTTTGTCAAAGAAATAATACGAAAATTCGAGTTAAATTCGTAGATTGACACCACTCTTATGTCTCCACAGTATATATGTAGCTAAAACCCGACGGAGGTTAGCTTAGCTTAGCATCAAGAATGAAAGTAGGGTATTAAAGCTAGCCTTCTTCGATCCAAAGGTAACTAAATGGAGCCACGCTTTAGCATCTTTTACTGTAAATGAGTACCAAACTAGGTAACAGGCGAGCACATTTTCTTTGAAACCAAGACTCCAGGATGTCACAGTTTCGAACATAGGCTTAACCTCCACTAACCACCTTGTTTTTACACTTGTTTTTGTCGGGATGTGATGTGTTAATCAGTAAGTGTTGTTTTAAACCATTGTGCAAAGGCAGGCCAGCTGTTTCCCCTACTTCCAGTCTTTGTGCTAAGCTAAGTCAAGCTAACCGTCTCCTTTCTCTGTCCACAGTCGTTCTTGCGCTACTTGCTAAAAAAGTGTTTACCCTGTAAAAACAAGCTGTAGCTTAAATAATATTGAAAGCAAATTAAGTGGGTTTTACAAAGGTTTATGTGCAGGAAGCTAAGCTAGCTGGCCAACAAAAGGCTAAAGGGAAACAAAACAGTGATAAAACCACAACATAAAGGATCGACAAAATGTGACTGGTTAAATTGTTAGCTTTAGAGGTGCTTGTAGGGACATAGTTTTTTGCCTTGGTCAGATCCAGGCTAGCTCTTTCTTTAATGCTAAGCTAGGCTAAGCTAAGCTTACTATCTCCTGGCTCTTTCTACTTTAAAACACTGTAAAACAATACCCTGTTGTCATCTTAAATATTCTAAAAACAAAGTATTTCAAGTGCAGGAACTGAAGGTACCTAGCTAACAAATCGAGTGGCACAAAACCCAAGGTGAAACATTAGAATAAAGGAACAAATAACTATATATAACATGTTAGGGTGAATAGTGAGCCTCAGGGGTGCTTGCAAACATATTTATTTGCCTTTGGACAGAGCCAGGTTAGCTGTTTCAACCACTTCCTGTTTCAATGCTAAGCTAAGCTGACTGTCTCCTTACAAATTTAGCTTTGCTTTAGCTTTTTAGCTAGCTTCTGTTCCTATTTTCTTCTCCCCCACCTCATCTCCTTGTCTATAGATATGCCTCATTTTTTATAGTCGTCTCCCTCCATCTATTCAGTCTTAGTCCTCCTCCTCCTCTTCACCTCAGTGTTTGTGTATGTGTAAGACGAGGTGACTTTTGGCCTCTGTCTACAGTGATAAACGATGCTGGTGTAGCCGTTGCTCTGCTCCTCCTCTTCTTCGCACTGACCGCTGAAGCGTGGCCTGATTGTCTGTACGCTGTGAGGCGGAAGTGGCCGCACATGCATGCTCTCCCCTCGCTCTCCCTCTCTCTGTATCTCAGCCGCACAGTCACATAAACACACTGACTGAAGCATCCAGTCATGCAAAACAAACGCATTCACCCAGACAGACAGACACAGTGACAGACAGGCAGACTGTCACACAAGCACACACAGGTGTAAACACACATGAAACGCAGGCCTGGGGACACGCTGTCTGTGAGTCATGTGCCAACCCAGCAGTTTATACACACACACACACACACACACACACACCTGCATACAGTGATGAATCACTAGTTCGATGCCATCAGGGCCCTTTAAGCATATTTCTGTTATAGACTCGTTAAAAAAACTGTGAGTTGAAACTTTTTGTTTCAAAATAAAAGTACTCCTCCTGTAGAAGTTATGACGTAATAAGATTTACTTTCATGCATTAGCTAAAAAGTGCAGTTTAAATGTTGTAGCAGGAGGAGATTAACAAGTCTGGTCCTGAGATGATTAATAAGGTAGTAAAAAAAAGTTATGTTAAACAATTCTGTTCGGACAAAGTTGGCAAAGTTCTCTGTGGAGTTTGCAAATTCTCCCAAGCGTTGGTTCCCTCCGGCTTCCCACAGAACAAAGACATGCTCGCTAGGTTCATTGCCTGTAGGTGTGAATGTGAGCGTGAAAGGTTGTCTGTCTCTATGATTGACTGGCGACCAGTCCAGGGTGTGTGACCCCACCTCTCGCCCAATGACTGCTGGTTTAGGCTCCAGCCCGCCCGCGACCCTGAACAGAATAAGCTGTGTAGATAATGGATGGATGGAAAGAGAGCTGAAACTCTCTGGGACTTTAGCATTTCTTTAAGTGAAACATCTGAGAGGTTTGGAGGGTAAATTTCTTGTACATGTAGCTTCACATGTACTGTATAAATAGAGCTCTAACATGTGCCAAGAAACACTTGACACTATTTTTGGTCATGGGTAAAAAGTGTGCTCCTGCTATTACCGTTTATCGCCATAGGTGCTGCCAAAGAGAACGAAACTCTTCAAGATATATTATGGTTTTATTTTTCATGTTTAACTTAACAAAAACTTTTGAAAATAGCTTTCGGATAAATTATGTAAAAAGCACTATATATTCCTTTTAAATGTAGTGTAAAAGTATAAGAATAAACTATTATAAAATGAGAATACACAAGTTAAACACCTCACTTATGTACAGTAGTTGCACTCGGAGCAAGAGTAGTTACTTTCACCACTGAAGTTATGTTCTGATCCGCCCCTCTCCTGCACATTTACAGTGTGTATGAGATGTATTTGAGCATTGCAGCCCGGCCAACGTAACCTGAGTCAGGTAACCAGATAACACAGACTGCTCTGTGTTCATTAAAGATGAATACACTGATGGGGCATGAGGCAAAGACATGAACAAAGGCAATTTCTTTTTGCTGCAAAGATCGGTGGCAATCGAACTACAACACCCATCTTTACAGTCCTAAAACTGTCTTGCAAAACACACCAAGTTGCAGGTGAACACAATGATACCTTTGTGAAGCTCTTTTTCCCCTGTGATAAGGTTGAATTCTTCTCCAAACAAACTACCACAATCTCGCCAAGAGATCTCATACCCATAATCCCCTCTTCCTTGTAGTTTTTAAGTGGTTATGACTACAAAACACAAGAAAAAAATTGTTACATACCTTTATGTTTGTGTGCTAATGTGCAGGATTGTCATCTGCTGTATCCTTGATGTCAGGTGGGGTAGCTTCCAGGTGACGCTGTACTTGCAAGTGAAGTTTAATTTCCATTAGGACTGAGCTTTTCTCATCCCTATTAGCAACCTGGCACGCGTCTAATTCCCCCCCTCAACGCCAATTTCCCCTGACCGGCGAGGCACCGAGGACTAAAAATACCTTTAAAGTCACAGCCGCTTCCTTCCTTTCCTCGCTCAATCTTACTATCTGGTATCTACATGCATGCGCGCGGGCACCTGCTCCTAACACACACACACACACACACACACACACACACACACACACTCATGCACAAACATAAGAGGTACCTTTAATCCTCTTTACTTCTGAGAGATAGGCCAATCACACACTGCTCTACACTGTAAGCTGTTTTCTTTACACACGGGGCATGACGTCCCGCTGTAACTCTGCAGTATAAGGAGGGAGAGGTTAACACACTGGAAATCAAGTAATGAAACACAACAAACAAGCAGAAAAAGGCTCCAAAATCAATTATTCATCCCGTGCCAAACTACATTTTACCCCTAGAATCATCCCTAAAGCTGCACGGAGAAGCCAAATAACATTAGCTGAAGCACGTAAACACAGGTGGAGGACATGGCTGCATTTTAACGGACAAACACATGTATGATTTTTCTGCAGCGTGATAAATAGTCTGCATTTCTTTCTCACAGCTTCCTTCCGCGAGTGTGAGTAATGTTCCCAACTCCCCGAGGACACACAAAAGGCGTCTGATTCAGAGACTCGACACAATGCCGGAGTTACACAAGTGGCTTTTGTTTCGTAGCAGCAAATACAAAGACACGAACATGCAGAGGCAAAGCGACGTATGTCAGCGGTGAACTGACAAAAGGCCTGATTTTATGACATGTTTGGATAAAGGGTGAATTAGCTAACATTTGCTAAAAGCTAAATCATTAGCATTGCATGATTTGGTCGTCTGGAGGCTTAAACTTCACTTGCTTCATGTGCATCTCTTCAGTGGATTTAAAATGAGTCACAAAGGGATCACGGTAAAGGTTATAACTTTTAGACGAACAGATCTGAAATCAGTGTCTGCGGGATTTACTCCTCGGATGTTGTTGTGGTGTGTAGGTGAAGGGCGTGGGAAGGAGGCTTTACCAGGTAACATGACTTAATAGGATTTACAGGTCAGTGTCTGGAAGCCAAGCCCAAAGCGTCCAGTAACAGCATGACATCATACCCAGCGAGAGGTGCACAGGTAACAGAACAAACACAACCGAACCCACAGTTGTACAGCTAAAAAAAGCCGCCTGATTTGAGCTCTTTCCACTTTGCTCCCTTCTCGCAGCGCTTCCCAGAGATAACTCAGGCAGTGTGACAGCTCTCGGATGTCTTGTTCCTCAGAAGTTTCGAGTCCCCCCTGAGGATACCCGCGTTGTTCTTTGTGTTCAACGGAGGCTGCTCCGGCTAATTAGCGAGGTTTTTCTACGAGGAACTCCACACAAGCTGCTGCGAGGGAGGAAAACACATCGCCGGAGGGTATTTGTGGAGAAAGAGTCACCTACAGAAAAACAGCACTTCATGAATGGTTAGCTTCAAAGTATTCTTATGACTTATTGTGCAAAATAAATCAGCAAGCAATTAGAGAAATACAGCTTTCAACACTAGAGGACAGTTAGCTGAACTCAAACACTTAAAATGAGGGAGGGGCTGAGCTAGCCGGGTCGCCATGGCAGCAGGCTAAGCAAGGTGACCAGATGGGGGATATAATCCCTCCAGCGAGCTCTGGGTCTGCCACGGGGTCTCCTCCGAGTTGCCCAGAAAACCACCAAAGGGAGGCACCCATGAGTTATCCTAATCAGTTCCCCAAACCACCTCAACCTACTCCTTTTGATGCGAAGGAGTAGCGGCTCTACTCCGAGCCTCCTCCGGATGTCTGAGCTCCTTACCTTATCTCCGCCACCCTGCAGAGGAAACTAATTTCGGCCTCTTGTATCCGCCATCTCATTCTTTCGTTCACTACCCAAAGCTCATAACCATAGGTGAGGGTTTTGAACGTAGATCGACTGGTAGCTGAACTCCCTCTTCACCACGATGGCCTGGCACAACGCCTGCATTACTGCCGGTGCTGCACATGCAGCAGGTAGATGTTACCTGTCAAAGGAGTTCTGTCTTGTACTGAGCTACTGCGGCGGCTAACCCAGCTAGTGACCTAGCGGACGCACTTCAACTTAGCTTGCTGTCAGCGTTAACGCATGCAGTGTCGGTGGCGGTTATGAATTGACAGCCAGACTTACTTGCAGTAACACAGTGAGTCAATGTGAAAATAGTACAATCCAGTGACACCAAACCCAAACACACCTAATATAGAACACAATTCACTAAATGTCACTAAAATGGTGATATAAAACCCCTAATTCAGCTCTTACATTACCTTAGGACCAGAACCCATCGGCGATCATCTGACGAGGATACAGCCTCTGGGAGCAACGGTGAACATGTCAGGCATTCCGGTGTAGCGATTATCGGTGTATCGATTAGCAATAAACGACTTCCAGCCCAGACTTCCTTTTCCGAGCGCTGCATTGTTTACAGTCCAGTTAGCAACTTCAGAAGCGACCGTGTGATCAGATGGAGGTCGGATCGATAACTTCTGGTGCATTTGGGGAAGTCGGGAAAGCTAAACACTGACACAGCGTCATGGGAATTTGTCTCAAGTTGAATTTTTGATCCAGAGCAGATTGTTAGCTTAGCTTGCATGCTAATGTCTGTTTATAGAGATTAATCAGAAGTTAAATCATGATCAGATGACCGCTGATGGGAGTCGGGATTACGTCCCGGCAGCCTGTTTACCCTGCATACGCCGTAGCCTGCTGATACGTGATTGGTCAATAATACTCGGACCACAAACGGAAACCAGAACACTTCCCTTGCTAAAATCTGGTCGTGTGCCTACATAAATAGAGATTAGCTTTAGACAGAGAGGCTAGCTGTTTGATGGCTTTATGCTAATGTTAGCTAACCGTTGCTGGTCTATGGATACAAGAGACCTATATTCCTCTCATTTTAAATCAATGTAAATATTCTTATATAATCTGTAATTAATGCAGCAATATATTGTTTCTACAGCAACAACGTCTGGGCCCATTAGTATATTATTTCCAAAGGGAATATGTAATTGCTTTATTGATTAATAAATAAAAGGAAAGTAGCTGTTGATCTTTCTGTGGTGCTATAAATCATTTATTTGTGCGAGTAATTTTCTGTAGAGAAATGTGACATTTAAGAAAAACCTTCAAGAGCATTGTGTTGCCTCCTCATCTTCTCATCTCCCACTCTCACTCCACATTCACTCTCATTTCTCTCTGAATTGACATCAGCAGCTGACATCTCAACTGCTGCCGCTCAGAGCCTAATGGGCTGATTCATCGGAGGCTGAAGAGGGCTGGGAGTAGAAACATGCCGGCTCATTTTATCCATGAAAGGGTTGAGGTATAATGTCAAGTTAATGTAGGTTTGAATGCTAATCAAGCCATTCACACCCCCACAGCTGATGAATCATTAAGCACACACCTGTTCTTAAGGCAGTGCGTCACCGCTAGTGATGTCATCACTTTTCAACAAGGGGGATTGTCTCTGGAGTTTAAGTCGACTGAACGCAGATGAGTCACAGATTTAAATGAATGCACCAACAGAGGAATATTAACATCACAATATGAAGCTAACAAGGGGGTTACATAAATACTCTGTCTCTTTAAGCCTCAGGGAAATAATCCAAACGCTGCTTCAGCTTTAATTAAATCTTTTTTCTTTGCTCGTAATGTTACTAAAACTAACGTTTGGACCGTGAAAGCTCTGGCAGTCCTTGAGCGTAACCCGCAGCCCCTGAGTGAATCAGTATTCTCTCCAGAGACTGACAGGAATAGGTCATTGATCACCCCATCAATCCCCGGCAATCAGTGAATGGAGAGAGCATGAGGTCAAACGGCTGGGAGGCACTTTATATCCGTCTCTACGCACACGTGTCGGGATGCGCGGCTGTGTGAGGCGTCGGATTTTATGACTCCCAACCTTGTAGCTCAGTGTTGAGGAGGCGGGATCGCAGGCATAAATCATGGCTTCTTTAAGACGGATGGGGAAACGGCGCTCCCAGAGGGTACTGTACACACAGAGGGGAATATGTGCAGAGAGGCGAGGCAGTTGATTGTGTGATTAATGTTTGAAAATGAAAGGAAAACACGGCTCCTCTTACTTTATTACAAATATGTGCTGAGACTTAATGGATTATAATTGCTATCCTCGTGTTGGGAAATTCATTTCTGTTATTTAAGAGGCTGTAAAGAAATGATTAATGATGTTGTGGCAGGGTCGCCCTCCACAACATCACTAACAGAGCTTTACTATAAAAAAATGTTTCATTAATCCAGCCAATAGTTTTCCTAATTAAAAGGTATAATAAGTAGGATTTTCCACTCACTTATGGGCCTCTATGCATGTGTGTTGAGTGTGTGTGCAGACCCTTCCCTCTGCATCTATTCTGTTGCTTTGCTTTGCACGGGACGTTTTCAGGAGGGGCGCTGTCATGGTTCCCTCAGCCAATCACAGCGTATAGGTGAGTGTGGGAGTGCTTCAAATTAGCAACTGGGCTCCATTCAGAACGTGGCGAAAGAGCGATGCAGAGTTGGCCTTCTTTCTGTTGGACAGGTAGGTGCCTCAAACCGGGTAGGACTAGCTAACCGGCGGTTAGCATGCTAGCGCAAAGGTAACCGTGATGCTGTCGGTGTTAGCTCGGCAGGGTGGGCGTGTTCTCGCACGACAGAGTGTGAGTGAGCTTCTGGTGACGAAGAGCCCAGGAGGAGGGGCCCAGTTTGAATGTGTTGTTGACAAAATGCAAGAAAAAATCCTACTTATTATACATTTAACTTGTTAATTATTTGGTCTATAAAATGTAAGATAATAATGAAAGGTTACCATCACAAGTTCCTAAAATCAAATATGTCATAAAATATTTAGAGGTATCTAATTTGCTTTTACTTATAGGACCAGTGTTTAAGATTAAGTGGTGAGGTTGCAGGTTGTCAAGAGATAACCGCTCCCCTCGACCTCCCCTTTAAAAGTGTGAAATAGAACATATGGTGGCTGCAAAACTCCACAAATGCTTAAAAGGCCCTCTCCACAGTCTCTAGGCCTTTATACAATGCCAGTTCAAGGCGGAAATGATCACGCCTCTGTTACATCTTGTCTACAATGTAAAACGTACGGAAGCTTCACGCCGCCGTTGTGGGTCCAGTGTAAAATGGTAAAGGCTGCATATAGGCGGAGCTTTATTGTGGCGCTAGCGGAATTGCAATGTAAAAAGAGCTACAGTTAGTTTGTCTGTTCTGGGCTACCATAGAATCATGGTGTCTCAACATGGCAGACTCTTTGGAGGACTTACTCCCTCTGTAGTTATGAAGACAAAAACAAGATCAACATATCAATACTATAAATATAATATAGAATCTTTATTTTACACACTGGTCCTTTAAGATAAAGTAAATAAAATATTTTATCGTATAAAAAGCTGATAAATATTTTTCAATGAATCAATTTATCAACAAATGTTTTCATCCTTTTAATATTTTATTCACTTCCTGTTGACTCCTCCCCTTTTTTCACATCCCACCATTCCTAATAATTTTCATACAGTCCCTAAATCTATCTGTTGAACGTTGGTGTGGAGTGTTAAAGGGGCGTTACATGGATTTTACAAATGATAATTAACTTTTCATAATGAAGAAACATTATATTGGCATCTGACAGAACAGGGCAGCCATTTTTTTTTCACATATTTCACCCAGTTTCAGTTTAATTTTTATAAAATGTAGCTTTAATTAGAAGCTGGAGAAAATGGTACACAATGTACAGGATATACTATGTGTGAACATAAGTGTGAACCACCAGTTACTGACAATTAAAGGGCATATAGTGACAAACAAAATCTGTTCACTCGCACAAAATGATGTGGAAACCTACATCAGTGGCCAGACTATCTAAACACTATACGATATAATACTTACATTTACTGTAGTAGTGCAGTGGATGCAATCAGTGGGGAGGTAAACAAAGAAAGCTGCACCTGGAGACACACTTGGGTTCAGTCTTGATGGAAAATGTCATCCATCATCAAGAAGAGCTCCTCTATATCAGGTCCCTCCCACAGTTTCCATGGTTTCTGCTGCAGCTGCCACTCACCTGCAGAGTTCACAATTACCGGATCAGTTGATGATTAGTTCAGTGAAGCCCAATTACAAAGACTACAGCTGGATGTGAACAGGGGGGGAAGGGTGAATGAAGGATGAAAGAGAGCTTTTACAGATGTTTCAGCATCAGCTTCAAGGAGAAAGGAAGCAGGAAGGGAAACAAGGAAGTGATAAGAGATGAAGACACAAGAGGAAGTCAGATATTTAAGCAGAAAAAGACAGAAATTCAGAGTATTATAATTAACATCATGTATATTTAATGAACTGTGTAGTGTTGGGGCTGGGGGGGGGGCAGTGAGTTCAGCAGCAGCGGCGTGCTGGTGTGTCGTCCTGCCGGTGACCTAAATCTCCTCCTCTCTCTCCTTGCCCACAGATTTTATTTCCCACAATCCTTTGGGCTCGCTCCTGGGCAAGAAGCAGTGAGTCAGAGCTTCTGCACATAGCTGACTTTCAGGAGTCGTGAGGAGCTCTGGAGATGTAAACACACACATATGTCACACACGCACACAGTCAGTCATGTGTGTTTACCTGAAGGCAACATGAAGATACATTCAATATCAGTCCCCCCGCTGTGTTGTATCTCCAGCAGCCTTGATACACACTGTGACACACTATAAACAGTGACATATAAATAGCTGTGTCATGTCCTCTCATCAGTGTGTTACAATAATTATTCAACCAATCAGATACTCTCCATCTACTTTCAATTTAATGTGTTAAATGTGTGTTATAATATTAATATATTTCAGAAGCAGAAGACCAGACGCATTTCAATTTTAATATTTAAAACAATGTTCACCAAACTGAAAATGAGTTTCATCTTTTATTTATTTAACTTAAATCACATTTTCAGTACTTTGGCCAATGTTAATAAAAAAAAATAAAGGGATTGTGTTATTTATTATTATTTTTTATTTTATAGTCGAGCTGAAACGGCATTTCGAGAGTATCTAGCTTTCGTATCGTGACGTATTTCCGAGTGAAACTGAAGTGGGCGTAGACAGACGTTCTCCACAGCGCAGTAGCTAGCGTTCTTGGTGCTCTGCGGCTAAATGTTGCAGATTGATTGAAAGGTGGATGTCATGATATTATTGGTTGAAATTGGTTGGTCCTAGCTTACGTAAGCACACGTGATATTTTGTTTTACAGGAAGAATAAAAAATATTTTTTTTGCCTATACTGTCAAATAGATGCACAATATTACCGGGGATGTGATCTAAAAGGATTAAAATGGCATTTTTCATTTCACCTCGACTTTAAGAAAAAGCTGTTATGTATTAAAGATAAGTCACAACTGAAGATATACACGAGTAATATCCCCCCCCACACACACATAATATTACAACTTTATTGTGAAAATCTCAAATATGTTTCCCCCTTTAAGAATGGCTCAAATACTATGTGACACATTAAGAGAAAAAAACAGTACAAACATTTAATTTTGATTCAAATTACATGACGTTTGGTACTATTAATAATGCATTTTAAAATGTAGCCTGTATCAGCTCATGTTAAGATGAAAGCTAAATGTTGTACCAAACAGAGATGTAGCTGTTAGCAGCGGATATAAGAGGAAACATAGCGAGAACAAAAAAGGACTTTAGACGGTGAAGAAGCTCCCCTGAAGCAAAGCACACAGCAATAAAACCCTCCAACATAATGGTCAAGAGAAGCCCTTTCTCCAGCTGAGCATGTGTATTTCTAAGACTCAGACACACACACAGGCGCGCGCGCGCACAGACACACAGGACATTCAAGGACAGTCGCCATGGTAACAGGACCAGCGGATTCATAACATTCGTGTGAAACTTGAGGGACCACGATTGCAGCGCTGCAATCACTTCAGATGACACGCATGTACACGCAAACGCACACACGGTTTCTGAACAAGGGTGATTGTGTGAGACTGTGAAAGGGAGCCGTTTTTGTTTAAGTGTCACAACATGTTAAGATGTTACAGCTTCAATAAGACCTCATAAAAAGCCTCAGAGGACGCAGAGAAGGCAGTTAGACAGCAGCGCCCTCTGGTGGACAGAAATGAGAATCAACATATTCTCTGTAGGCCACAATCCCCTTATTGTTTTTTGTGACATTTTGATACGCCACAGCTGGGAAATTACATTTGTAATTATACTAAGGTATAGTTGAATATATTGTTTAAATATAATTACACATTATTTAAATTCAATTACATTAATTATGCTTTATTGTAGCCTATTTAGCTTCTTCAGTTTCAGGTCGTGGTGTGCTTCCTGGTTCACTGTTACACTCTCATGGTGGCATATAAAAAAAAAAATAGAGCCATCGTTAGTGTTATTAAAAACAGCTGTGCTTTAACCTGCTATGCCAGGTAAAATGTCTGCTGCCTAAAACTGTGAATTTCCTTAATTATAATATGGCACTGCCTGCCAACCAGTCAGAGGAATGACACTTGTAACATAGAGGTTAGCTATTTTCTATGCTAGGTAGCTAGTTCAAACATCCAATTCATGTCCCCCCGAGTTTAACATAATACACAGACTTTGGTATGATGTCATTTAGTAGCAAACACTTACCTTTTGTACACCTGAACCTGTCCAGGATGTTTAACACTGATGCAATAGTAGATTCAGAACATTTCACATCCATGGCAGCCATCTTGGTTGTTTACAGGTGAAAGCAGCACCTAAACCCGCCCCTATTAGATAATTAGTTATGATTGGTCCGACCTGACACATGTCTGAGTCTCTCTGAACAGCCCTGCAACTACATGCATCTTCCAGAGCAAAAACATGACTTACAGTTTGTCTTTCCTTCAGGCTAGTTTAAATATTCATTGCAAGACAAGTGAGCAGTTACATTAGCTGAAAGCTAACAGTTTGCTCTTTGTTTGTTGTAAGAGTAGTGGTTTTATTTTCTAGCTCTTAAAGGTTGGCTCACTTAACTTAAATGCAATAACAGCAACAAAGCTCGCTTACCTCTCGTATGCAGCCATGTAGATAGTTTTAGTTTAATTTGCCAAGCCTTTGAGATCTCTGTCTCTGAGATTTCTGCCTCCATCACAGTGCATTGAAAAGGAATCCAGTCTTGCAGCAGACATTTTGACTTAATATGGCATGAAAAGCACAGGTGAAACAAACTTTGTCACCGAGGTCCAGTCAACACAAGATTGTGAAACAAGCTAAGCTAAACTTAATGCACTGTTTTTTATTATTATATTATAAATTACACCTTTGTTTTCTAAGCTATTATATGCCAACATGTCTGCTGTGAAAAAGGTATATTCATAGAAGTTGCTGTGATAGAAAAATCACCTAAAATAGCCTCAGTGCTACTTAGCAAATGTTAGCATGCTAATTTCCTGAGCTTAGTGGTGAACACGATAAATATTATACCTGCTAAGGATCAACATGTTAGCAGTGTAATTGTTTAGAATGTTAGCATAGTAATGTTAGCATTTAGCTCAAAGTCCTGCCTCATAGTTCTGCTAGCATAGCTTATGTGGGTGAAATACCCCCTAAAAAAGATCGACCTGTAGGGTTAGCATCAACCAATAAAGTGTTTTCCCCCACTTGCATTACCCTGCATGTGTTGCTGTGTTTTGTTTTTGGACTAGCAAACATAAGCCCTGTGTGTTACCTTGGAAAACACAGACTGAGGCTGAGGACACTGTGTGCAGAAGGTTTTTGACTGAAATAAGAACAAAGGGACTTTATCTTTTGTAACGGAGATGTTTATTTAGACAACCGAATGCATGCCAGAAAGAACTGTGTTACAGCAGCGGTAACTTTCAGCTCTCTCACTTTTCTAACTCTTGAGGGAGAGACCTATACCAGGAACACACCAAACTTTGGAGATGTGGTAGAGGACACTATCTGCTCTAATTTATTGCATTGACACATTACTCTTGTATTAAGTGGGCAGAGGAGACAGAGGGTACCATTGATTGAAGATTTAGGAGCTTGGATCTTAAACAGCTTTGGCCAGAGTATCATGAGTGGGTATTATCACTGTTTTGGCAAAAGGACAGAAGTAGATCACACCTTGCTTTAAGGGAACTTTACCTCTCACACAAAACACGTACAGAGACGATAAAAAAGATGCACTTACTGTAGGTAGCATTCACATGCAGTATAACGTGTCTTCTCCTGCAGACTACATTTTTCTCCACTATTTCTTACAGAGATTCACAGCTAATGTTTTCAGTTTGGGGGATTATCTTACACATAACGGCTACTGGAAGAACAAAGACATGTCGGGTGGATGTTTGAGAAAGGAAAACAAAATAAAATCATCTGCTATGAAAAGTCAAAGAGACAAAATTGTGCTTATCGTTAATGGGATTTGGTTACTGACACAAACCCCTGTACTTGTTTTCAACCCAATCATCCCCAAAAAGGGACACAAATTCAGCCATTGGTCCATCAAAGTTTCTCGCTCGCTGTTGCCATTGTTTCTCCAATATATTGATGAGCCAAAAATACCATAATATCAAAAATAAATGCAACCCTTTCACAAAACAATGAGCAATAAATAATAATCAAGTGGTGTTCTTGCACTGTATATGTACTGTATATACACAGAGAGTTATGTTTGTGGTATATATGTACACAAAACAAGTGTCAGTCTCATTCAGACTGGCGTTTTAGCATAGCCGACGACTGGAATTCCCAGACTCAATAAATCCCAGAAAAAAGCAACAACATAATAACTTACACTGAATCCTGTTGAGCAGAAGGGATAATGCACAATGAGACTACTATGTTGCTTGTAATTTTTTGCCCCTTGAAATAGAAGCACTGATCTGGAAAGGAAAGTAAATATAAAAGAAAAAAAATGTAACATTTTATTTTTTAAGGTAGGGTGTAAAAAAAAGCCTCTAGAGTTCCATAAAATAACTAGCTTATTAAAACATTGATTGACGACGACATGCACGATGCTTTCATTGCAGCGCTTTCTCTGCAGGTTTTTGCATGTAATAATGCTTCTATTTGTTTTAACAAGGTGAATTCGCAACCCTTCCCTTTCCTTGTGTAAGGGTGCTGTTGTCTCTCTTGAACAGTTCTTCAAAATAAGAGTCCATTCCAGGTAGACTGTATCGCAGCGTGCATGCTCAGTTCAGCAGGTTCTGCTGCCTGTGTTTCTATTAATGTCTCTGCAACTGTCCTCTCAGCATATAAAGTCCATCTGCGTACCAACAAACACCTCACTACACATTTTTAGTCCGAGTCTTATTTTAGTAGCTTATGTACAGGAGGTTGAAGTGTCTGCCAGGCAGTATCCCAGGCAAGCAGCCATATCCTCACACATTTACAGTTTGCATTCCAGTTTTCAGTCCTCCCTTCGTCTTCGCAGGTTCTGTGCGTTTGTGTATGACTCTTTGAATGACAGCTGTATTGTTCTAACACCAGTTTAGTTCATGTGTTTCTACCTAAAAGTGTTTTTATGGGATGTTTGTTCTGCTGTTGTTACGGCGAGGTCACTGATACACAAACTATAGAATGTGCTTGCGTGTTGACGTGTGGATGCATGGGTTTGTGCTTGTGTTTGGAGATCTCTCTGTGCTTTTTCCTCAAACGCTACGTGGGGGTCTTTGGAGCTCATGGGTCCTCCTGTTGCGTCCTTTCTTGTTTTCCTGCATCCGTCTCCACTTGGCCGCGTGCTGGCTATTCGCCCGAGACCCCCCTGCTGGCGCCGCCGGCGCCGCCTGAGAACCAGCCGCGCCGCCCTGCCCCTTCTGACCGTTTTGCGCCTTCTGGTTGTTCTTAGGTGCGTCCTTACTCAATATACCCAGATTAGGCTGAGCTTTCTGGGCATTCTGGCCCCGTGCTGACTCATCCGCTGTTGGACCTCCAGCTTGCAGCCATGGTTTGCTCTGCGGTGGACTTTGTTGCTGCTTCTGGCTGTTTGGAGGTAAAGCTTTAGGCCGCAATGGACCGCTGGAACTCCCCGCGCTGTCGGCTTTACCCTGACCATTAGGCGTCTTCACCCTCTTCTGTTTGCGCTCCTTCTTCCAAACTCGATCGCAAAACTCCTCCACGCTGTTGAGATCTGGGTGGTCTAAGAGAGACAGGAAGTCTCGATACCAAAGACGGTGCTTGGCGGGGTGGCCGACCCCGCCTCCTGCGCCCGGAAGTCCAGGGAGAATGTCGCTTAGTTTTTGAGACGGGATGACCTGGAGGTTGAGCCGCAGCAGAGGCTGGATGAAGCCGTGTTCGACGGCCTGGCAGTGGTAGATGCCGGAGTCGGACTGGGACAGGCTGCGGATGAGGAGGCCCTGGTCTGTACGGAGGACCCTGTCATCCAGCTTGATCTGAAAACAGACACAGAGACAAAGATAAATAAAGAAAAAAATTGTTGGAAACTCGACTTCCTGGATTGTATTTCTTCCTGACACTTATAAAACACCCAGTAAGACAAATACAGATGTAGCAGAAAGTCAGGCAGAAGAAATAGGTGACATCATAGGGTCAAAAGTCAATCTAAACATCCACGCCTGAGGTTCCCACCCTTTTGGAGTCGCTGGGGTTAAAGGTCAAAGATTTCAGAGGTCAGTACATGATAACAGAGAGGAGGAAAAGTGGAGCATTTAGCAGAGAGATGAGCAATTCACCTCTGGAAAAAGCTCTGTAAACAATTGAAGCAATAATATTTGAAATTGGCGCCACAGCTGTGGAGAAAGTTGTACAAACAGCTCGTGGTTTTGCCCATCCTACATTCCTACAACACCCAGCGTGCATTGCGCCCCTCCCTCTGAAAGGAACGGCCCAGCGAGAGACGCTAGAGTGAAATACTACCATTTTCGCTGCAGGCAATGGCTCAGAGCGGTAAAGAATCTGAAATATGACGAGAATATACTGGTGGGTCATCTAAAAAATCTTCAGGTCTGCAGTCTACATTTCAAACCTGATGATTTTGAACGAGACACGACATGGACCAAGATTGAGGAAGTGTAGTTTAGCAAGCTCTCTGGAGGTTTTCCAGGGCCCATTGGAGAAGCGGATAGCGTCCTCCAAAGGCACAGAGCAAAATTGCTTTTTTTCCCTACCATACTGACATTAGCTCTGCATTATGGCATGATAGGACTGAGGTTGAAAATCGGGGAACTGGCCCTTTAAAGAAAGAAACGTACGCACCTCATGCTTGCGGTCGTCGTTGGGCTTCTGCAGCTGCCAGTAAATGAGCGCTCTCTGAGACTTGGGGCTGCACTCCAGGAACATGCTGCTGTTCTCCACACCGTACACGCTCCTGTCCTCCACGCTGCCTCCTAAACCGTCTGCGTCTTCTACTCAAGCCAAAAGACAAAGAAACAGTGGAGTGAGAAGTGTGTGTGAGGAAGAAGAGCGAGCGTGTGTGTGTGTGTGTATGTAGTCAATTAGGTACCGTGATGCTGGAGATCTGAGCACTGGGAGAGAGGGTCTCCGTTCCTGATGTCCTGTCGTCTGGTTCGCCTGGGGAGAAAAAGACAAGAAAGTTAAGGACAGCAGGAGAAGCATTCTGCTGTACTGTTGAATTTCAACCACTAGGGGGCAATGTTACCTAATACAAAACCACATCTATTTTTACTGACGTTAAGGGGATAGAAAGTGGGTATTTATTCAACCTTCACACAGCTCTTTTAAAGCACATGAGTAGGAAAAAATCACCCTGGCAGAATATAAGGAAAATAAACCTGCGGAGCCGTAAAACAGCGCGCTTCATTGCCTTCTGATGAGCCGTTATAATGAAACATGTACAATATTGTTTCGCCCTTGAAACGTCTTGTAAAACAGCACCATCGATATTAAAGTACACTGTGTAATTTAGATGGAGAGGTGTTTCATAGCCTGGCTTCACTGTGAAACAGTCTCCCCTGTTCCTAGTTGCTGCGGTCGCGTGTAAAGTCTCTGACGGGTGATGTTAAAATCAAAGTGGGGAGAGGGCGGAGGTAACCCAAAGGTGAGGCGAGGCTGGGATTAAAGTAGGAGAAAAGGAAACAGATGTCGGGGCATGTGGCCGCTCCTTCCTCACTTTATTCTGATGCTCGTCTTTCTGTCTTTCTCACACACGTCCCTCCTCTCTACATTTCCTGTCCCAGCATTCCTGTCTTTTTCGGCCGTCTGAGCACGTGCGGAGCCGGCCGTCTGCCTCTCGTTCGGGGAGGGAAAACATTTGCAGCGTTCGAGGAGAGCCGGCCAGGGGTGTGCCACCTTTTTTTCTGTAACCCTGCCAAGCTGGAGTAAAAACCCACTGGCCTACTTCTGCTGGTGTGAGAAGTTCGGGATGAATGAGATGTGTGTGTGTGCGGGCTGCAGTGGTCAGCTTAATCCCGCTGGATCCAGAAGAGGGTAATTTGAGGGTGTGTATGTTCATACCTCCTGGCTGCGGGGTGAAGCGGTCAGACGGCTCCTGTTGGCTATAATTTAGCGTGTGTGTGTGCGCGTGTGGATGTATGTTCACGTGTCTCTTTATGAATGTGAGCATCTTGCCCGCGCGGGCACAGATCACAGCTCAGAACAACTGGCAGACGTAAGAGCCCAGGTTGGTGGTTTGTAGTTCTTGGAATGCACACTCAGCCTGTGTGTGTTTTTAATGAGTGTTTGTGTAATAATCCGACTGCAGATTACTTCCATGTTTCCATGTTTTGGCATGTGCCGTGTATCTAATAGGCCAGTGGAGGTCTGAAGTTAGAGAAATAGCGTTGTATATTGAAATGCCCCCGAGCAGAACATTTAAAGCTCATTGCAGCTGCAGGTGCACTGATAATTCCCAGGTGTGACGGCTCGTACTCAAAGGCAGGATGTTGCTGAAAAGAAGCAAAACCCTCTGAGGATAAATAAAGGTCAAAGGATCTGTGAGGTACTTTGTGCTCCTACCTCTTGGCCGTAGGGAAGTATCTGGAGCACTCGGTGCCGTCCCACGCGCAGTAAGGGTCTCTGGCCAGGCAGCACTCAGCGCAAGCTTTCCCATACACCTCGCACCGGTGCAAAGACATCTGCGATACACCCAGAGCCGAGCCAAGGTACAGCTGTTGCTGTGGGAGCGAAAAAGAAAAGAGCGAGGATGTAAAAGTTTAATGTTCCTACGTGGCTCTGTTGGAACGGTTCTTGTTAAAAAGGCTTTGGTTGTGGGTTTGGCTCTCAGTAGGCACATTAGATATCTTGGATATCTGTGTTTGCTTAAGGGCCCAGAAGTTCTCGCGTCGTGCCGTAGCCCTGTCAACAACTCTCTGATAAGTGATTATGTGTTTTTACCTGCTTGGTGGACAGCTCCATAGCTGTAATGGGAGTCGGCTCCTGCACAAAACAAATACAGAACAGCTGCTTTACTGCCACATCTGAAGTTATCGTTTGTTTTTCTATTATGCAGTCAGGCCGTTAACACTGTATTGTCAAAGTCATACCCTGAAGACTGTCATCTCCTCCAGCACCACCTCCTCCAGGTCGTGCCAGCTCTCCCGGGGGATCATCACCACCTTCAGCACGGTGCCCATGTCTGAGAGAAACACATACTGATAAAGTGTGTGCACAAAAAAATCTTCGTTTGTAAGTGACAGCCTTTTTCTAAAGTTTGGAAAAAGTCATTATTTGTAGCATTTAGTTGAAAGAAAAATAATAACAAAGCTCCCCATAACAGCATGATAGGACTGAGGTTGAAAATCAGCGAACTGGCCCTTTAAATAACCTGTTACTGTACATCTGACAAGGAAGCGCAAAGCAAAAGACAAACACAGGTGTGTACCTGTGCCGATGAACATGACATCATACTGGCCGTCCTCCGCCTCCACCCTGTCCACCACCAGCTGGGAGAACTGGTACTCCACGTCCGTCCGCACCATGATGGGCCGCCCGCCTATCGGGTGCACCGGGTTGTACATGGCTGGGTGGCCCCTGGCGAAGGTGATGACATCATCAGGGAGGTCCTTTGTGGAGTCGAATCCTCCGAACGTCTTACTGGGGCACTAAGAATCAGATCAATACACATCAGTATGAGATAATAGACAATGTGTGATGAGTGTTAAAGGGGGGTATTATGCTGTTTCACATTTGAACACATATATATAATGTTGGATGTCCAGACTAAACTTGGGTGAAGTTTCAGATCTGTAGGTGAAAGTATGTTGCAGTAATCCCCAGGCTTCTCAGCTCAGGCTGCAGGCTGCTGTGAACGCCAGGTTTCACACCGTTTTTTCTACATTGCAGGCTTCGGAGAGCTGGCCAATCATAAGGAAGCTGGCTTGTAGGGGTGGGGTTTCTTTAAGGGAACCGTAAATTATGCTACGCTACTCCACAGGTATCACAGAGTGAAATATGAAGCTTGAAATTAGCATAATACCCCCCTTTAAAGTTCTGTGTTTGCCAGTTTGACTCACAGTGCCGGGGCGGGGGTAAGGCACCCTCCCTTGGAAAGGCACCCACTGGTAGTTGGGTCCGTCTCTGTGGGCGTAGGGACCCAGGAAAACCCTCCTGATGTCGGCCATGTTGTACATGCACACCGCGGAGCCTTTAAAGATGTTACTGTGGATGAAAAACGAGAGAGAGGAGCGAGAGGGCGTTAAAACAGACGACAAAGACAAACAAAAGGGATTCATAAACGATCAGTCACAAGACTAAGGATTAAGAGCTCGTGAAATACTGAAGAAAGACAACAAAATGACCCTTCATCGCACAAAGACGAGAGGGGAGCGCGGCTGTCATTACCTAAGTACTGGAATGACAGATTGGAACTTCGCTGTGATTGCTTCCAGCCTCTTGAGAACAGACAGGAATGTGGGCACGCCACCAACAGACCAGGAGAGCTGGACCGGAGCATATTTGAAATCCCCTTGAATATTTTGCGAGCGTTCGCTCGAGCCAGATGGGTGGATTCTTTGCGTTCACTAAGCAGATGAAGTTCCAAAGCAGGGAAGGCTGATCAATTGTGCAGAAAAAGGGAAATGATGTGGGTTTTTATTTAAGTTCATGCTGCGGCACAGGTCATCCAGGAGACAGCAGTTTGAGCTGTGACTCATGAAAGAGGAGAATTTGGGAGTTTCGCAGGAATATTCCAACATATACAATCCAATAGAGGGAATTTGCAGAGTAAACCGGCTGCACTGTGAACTCCATTAGCCTCTGACCACACATAAGGGGCATCTGTTTCACAATTTGTAATTATTAACTTGTTGGAAAATCATCTATTCGTCAGCTTTTTGTCACTTTTCACAGATGACAGGTTTTAATTTGGACGGAGAAATCTCTCGCGTCTGCAGGAACCGAGCGCTTCAATAAGATTCGGGACGCCCTTTGTCTTTGCTGACTGCGATGGGAAGTTGCATCGGGCTAATTAGGGATGTGGCTGGCACACACGCAGCCGCCAGTACTCACCAAAGCGCGGAAGATGAATGGATTAGCATTTGAAAATGTTAATTACAGAAATTCAATTAACTCCAGGGGTGAGAAAAAGGAAGCCACTCCGACGTCTGCGCTTAAGAAGAAGGGCGAACATGTGTTTGTGCAGATAGAGGACGGACACGCAGATGCAGGAATGCGCACGCACACGCAAACAGGGGCACAATCAAACATTGATCTGTCAGCGGCGGCGTCTTTGAGCCTCATTAAGCAGTGATATTAAAAGCCGGTCCCTCTGCATCTCCGCGCTATTCATCTCTAAAAACCGGCCACTTAGAAAACCAATTAAACCACTCTAATTCCTCAATGCCCCATAATTGAATTTCGTAGCGTGTGTGTGTGTGTGTGTGAGAGTCGGGGAACACATGCGGGTGCGTAGGTGTACACCCACTTCCTCGCAGCGACCTCTTGCTTTGAATATACTGTCAGAATGCGTTAGCTTGCGCATTCAGCCGGTCTTATCATTAGCGGTGATTGATGGTGAAGTGTTTGTCCTCCTTTCAAAGTGTTTCAGAGCGTTCACGACTGGACGCAAAATCCCCACCCATCCTCCTCCTCCTCCTTCCCCCGAATTTATCATCATCATCATGATAAGTGCCACCATCTGTGCCGTTTCAACTCGCTTATCTCGCCTTCACCTCTCCGCATGCTTCAAAAGAGCCACACCCGCCCTCTGGAAAAAAAACCCATTCATGTCTGGGGCGGCGGCCAGGCCGAGAGACATGCGTTCCCGCTGAGTGAATATCGTGTTTCTGCTGCTCCCTCCTGCTCCGTAATCTGATTTCCCCGCAATCCTCTGCCAAGGTTTCAATGAAATAAAAACAGGGGGGACAGGTAGCAAAGAAACGGGGGGAATCGGCTAAAAGCAATCTCCTATCTGAGACGTTGGCGGGGGGAAAGCGACCGTAAGACACCTGTAAGTGGATTAAGGGATGGGGGAGCGCTGTCTGGGAATTTGACAGGGGCACGCTGAGCTGCTCGCATCGTGCAATGCCATTTAAACGGTGAGGAAATTACAGATATAAAGGATGTGAAAGGGGAGAATACTTGAAAGGAAATGTGTGTTTTTCCGAATACACAGGAAATAACTTTTCCAGGACAGTTGTTCAGATCTCCTAGCAACAATTCGGCAAAACAAACATGATACTGGCAGCGTCTGCAGAGCTGTACGAGAGCACATTGTGGAGGTCATCGTGAAAAGAGCAGAATCTGTATCTGTACCTGGACGTGGTGAATACAGCGTAGATAACTGGATTCTTTGGGTCCTTGGAGCTCATGAGAAACACGTCCTCTGAAAAGCGAGAAAGGGGCGAAGGTGAGGTTTTATAAAAGCTGATGTTTCCACCAATACAAAGGGAGAATGCACACTTACGGAGCTCATCAAAGTGTGTATCAATGCCGTTGACGCCGGGCACTGAACACATTAGGCGGGCCTTGAGGAAAGTGGTCCACTTGTTCACTAGGCTCCTGTGGCCTCCCATGTCGTTCTGTATGACAAAGACAGAAACACGTCAATATATTTCTGCAGCTCTGACAAAAACATGAAGTTATTACGGTTAAAAATATTAATAGGGATGCACGATATCCAACATGCCCATATTTTCCAACCCTTATGCAGATTTCAATACCGATATATTAGGCACATGTTTTATCAAGTCTCCCCTGTAGTGGTGGTATAACGCCTACTCTTATTGTAGTGGCCCGAAAACTGCCATAAAGCAGACATCTTGCACCCTTCTTCACGGAAGAGGCACTGAAGCTGTACAAAAGGTCACGTGTGTGATCACTCACGTTTCTGAGCGCACCTGAATGCAGCATCCCCCCGAAACACGGCAGTGAGGGAGACATGCCCGGACTTGTTCACTACACCTACTACGGAGACATCAGTGATCGCAGACGGACTCTTTTAATCGTGTGTGCGTCCATGAATATGTAAGTTAGTCTTGCAATGATGTTTATGTTACTGTTTGATGTTGCTAAGTCGGTAATATGACAAGAATGTGAGCTAACTGTTAGCTACTAAAGAGCTGTGAAAGTTGTTTAACTTCCATTCATCGGCTCGAGTTTCTGTGACTTTTTAGTCTTTATTTGTATATTGTTGATAACTTTGCACAGGCAGTGTGCGCTCACTCGCGCTGAGTTAATGTCGTAGCATTACGTCAAGCTTTTTAAGGAATCATCGAGCATTTAGGCAGAATTAAAGCGTTGTTTTATCGGCAGGAAATATCAGCAGAAAGATGACGTATCTACTGATGCCGATATGTCATTTTCAAGCCATAATCTGCAGATACAGATAACGTGCCGATAATATTGTGCATCCCTAATATTTAAGAGAGGATTACAAATCTTATGCGTGAACTGTTTGTGTGTGTTGTTACCTTACACAGTTGTCCTATCCTGGCGATGGTAGCCTTGCCTGTGTGCTCTCCGTCCATGGCGTTCTCCTTGAAAAACAGGAAGATCTTGTCGTCTTCTGGGTTGTCGCTCTCTGGGATCAAGTTTACACCTACAAACCTGGGGTCTGGAGTTGATAAAAAAGCACAAATAAAGCACAAAATAGTGTTATAGATGGTCAAATCAGCACATATTCGTTCACACACACACACACAATGTGATTTTACGATCCAACCCCTGCCCCGATGACGATCCTTTCACCCCTATTTTACACCTCTGAAACCAATCCCCCGTGATATTCTCCAGTCACGGCTCAGTAACAACAGCCATTCACTTTACACCCTTGTGTTACAGTATCTGACTTTACCCCAAGTGTGCGCTCCAACTCCAAATCCCCCATAACCCCCGTCTCTGAGCCACATCCTCACAAACACACATGGCTCTCATTGTCCCGGGTAACACTTGAATAAATTCATCTCGACTTTAAGCGCGAGAGGAAATCAAAGCTAGACGGGCCCAGCCGAGCCGAGCCGAGGCCTCAGGGCTGGGGTGGATCTCGACTTGAAGGGGGCACGGGGGACCGGGGGAGAAGTGGCCGCAGTCGCCGAGGCGTCGTCACGCGTAAAAGGAGCCTGGGTCGGAGAGAAACAAGCGGTGCCGTGTTACGCCTCCGTGGACGTTAAGGATATAGAGTATCTGTGAAAAAGACGAGTGTGGCCAAAGTGGGAAGCAGATTTATACGCGCTGTGCGGGTGCGAGACCTCTGGTATGAATCATGTGTGCCCCACACACGCCTCATACCTCTATAGGACTTGCACATTAATGGTTGCATTCGAAGGCTTCTGCTGGTGAAACCATCGACGCTGAGGTTTCATTATCCCCAACAAAAGGCCGATTTATTCAGCGGAGGTTTAATCCGACCACAGTGTTGAGTGCGAGGGCATTAAAGGGTGAAGAGACGTGTAAATAAATTCCATGAATCAAGAAAAGCAAAGCTATCGTTTAACCCTTAATCCTTTATAGACGCGACTCCGATTAAGGATTCATTCCCAAGTTTCTCTCTTGTTACATTTGAGTGCCATGTAACCTTGTTGATAAAGCCTCAATAGAATATCCCCCGTCCCCGTAATCCATGCAATTACAATCCCCCCTTTGTGGTGAAGGAGTTGGATTTTGCAGGGCCGAATGGAAACAATCCCCGGCGTATTTGTTTGAACAAGGTGAAAGATCGATGGGGATTAACGCGCTAACAATGACTTCCCCCGTTTAAATCGCTCTTTATTAATATGTCACAGCAATCAGCACGGCAGAGGACTTTGTTTGTGATTTTTTGATGGCGGCCGGGGGAAGAGGGGAAGTGGGAGAAATCCGACTCCACTACAGGAAAACAGCTGAGAGCGGATTAGTTCTGTGGGAAAGAGGGGGGAAAAAGGGATGGCACGGCTTGAGGGGAAGGTTCAAACTGACCTTTTGTGGCTCCCTAAGTCCTCCGCGGTGTTGAGAGATAGCAGGGCAGACTGACGCCCTAATCTTAGCGGCACAGGCAAATGTAGTGACTTTGTGAATGGGCTCCGGTATCTGATGTATGAATGGAAATGAGGCGAGGCTTGTGGGGGAGTTTAAAGCTTCAATATTTGTAGGTATTCTTTCCCCAAAAGTGGAGTCCAAAGGGTCTATTTTTGCTTTAATATTAAAGGTTAGGAGGTTTCAAATTGTACGTTATCTCGCTTTAGCTTCCACTATAAGCTTGTAGATGCACCTGGCAGGAAAGGCGACATATTCATGTATGAAAAAAAACGGTTTACTCTTGTTCTTTTACCATTCAGCCATCTTGAATCATGCTGCTCCGTCCTGATTGGATGATGATCTCCCAGGGTACGGAAAATAGCAAAGTCCCTTCCCATGAAATCAGCAGACGTGCCAGAGTACAGCTCACCATCTGCCAGTGAAAAAGTTCGGCGGAGTTAGGAACAAATGACCGGCTCTCTTTCCAGTCACTTCCTGGAACTAATCAAAGGCAGCGATCAAACTCACCGATCAGAAGCGAGGCGGAGAGCATTTTGGGGTCGTAGGGGCTTTTCCCGCGGCCGTTCTCGAAATGCGAGGCCAGTCTGAAGATGTTGTCCTGCGGTGGGAAGGGTCAGAGTTCAAGAAGAGGTCGGTGAGAGCCACATTAAGATACATTTATAGCCTGTGTTTCAAATTACACCAAATTCTCATTATAGAGCTCTTGCGTTTTGGATGAGAAGACTTGAAGGCGGATATGAGTAATAAGATGTTTTTGCACTGCTGACGAGTTCTGCTTTGGTTACAGATCAACAATGGTGTTTGTAACTGTGCACGGCGAGGAAAAGAGGTGATTAATGTAGGTTCAGTGCAGGGATTTCGATACCGATATATTAGGCGCTTGTTTTTTTCCACCTAATTGCAGAGAACATCAAGTCTCCCTGTAGTGGAATTGATATCATGCCGACTCTTATTGTAGTGGCCAAAAACTGCCATAAAGCAGACATCTTGCACCCTTCTTCACGCTTGACAAAGAGGCGTTGTACAAGAGGTCACGTGTCTGATTGCTCACGTTTCTGAGCGCACCTGAATGCAGCATGGCAGTGAGGGAGACATGCCCGCACATGTTTACTGCACCTACTACGGAGACATCAGTGATCACACACGGACTCTTTTTATCGTGTGTGCGTCCATGAGTATATGAGTTAGTTTTGCACTGATGTTTATGTTACTCTTTATGTGCTTTGGCCGCGAGTTTATTTTCAAATCTCTGAGTAAGAGTTGTGAAAGCTGTTCATTAATTGGCTCGAGTTTCTGTGACGTTTTAGTCTTTATTTCTATATTGTTGATAACTTTGTGCAGGCAGTGCGCGCGCACACTCGTGTCGAGTTAATGTAGCATCACGTCAAGTTGTTTTAGGGAATCATCGAGCATTTAGGCAGAATCAAAGCGTTGTTTTAACGGCAGAAAATATCGGCAGAAAAATGATATATATTTGCTGATGCCGATATCGTGCCGATAATATCGTGCATCCCTAGTTCAGAGTAGTGGTCAGACGCACAATATACTGAAAGAAAAGCCACAAATAAGACTTAACTTTCCTTTAAATCAATGACTTTACACTCAAGTCGGCTCATGCAGAGTCCTCTATACCTGCAAGCTTCCCCGTTGTCGGACTACATAACCCATGCCGCTACACTGATTAACCTGTAGGCCCTTTTCAGGTGACTGATTAAACTTTCATGTAGCGGGAGAGGTTGTTTAATTTCCGACGGCTGAAGCCGAACGATGTAGTGACCACTTTTTTGTGCACACTAAAGAAAACACTGATGAGAAGATAATCAATAAAGGGAGTGATTACTGCTGTGCTTGGCTGAAACGTATGTGAGTGTGGACTTTCCCTCTTATTAGTTTGGTGTCACATTACACGACTCATTAATGAAAGCTCTGTTGAGATTTGAATGAGCTTTTTTTTGCATATATATATAAGTGATAAAACCAACAGTGTTACCTCTGCTCTCTTGCCCATTTCCAGAAAAGCACAGATGGGGTGGAAGGCTCCCGTGCCACAGATGTACAGGTGGGTCTGGTTGTAGGGCTGGAGGACCCGGATGAAGTTATTACACTCTCTCTGAAAGAAGAAATGAGATAAAACGTCTGATTTCTCACAGCTGGCAGACAGATTTAAATGCATTTTTTTTGTGCGGTCTCTGTTTATGTTGTAATCCTACCAGCGTGCTATAGCCTTGTAAAGCATATGAAAGATTGCACATGTTAGCTTTAGCCTCCCAAAGAAGCGAGTTCCCTCCCCCTCCTCATAAAGTTTGAATTAAGTTTGATCCGTTATGAAAATAACATCGACACTGACGTGATTTAATTGAAAATAAAGACTAATAGAAAGCAGAGAATAATGGGAGAAAAGCTCGGCTGGATTTCCCTTTAAAGCAGGGACTTTCCAGTCGGTTTGCAAAAGACTTACAGTGAGAAACCGAGTCTCCTTCAAGGAAATCCCACCTGTAAATCAAATCAGGGAAATCCACCTCGCCTCTTTAATGATCCATATGTTTGAATTTACCAAGGCTGTTTGGGTTGGCTCTGCAGCGCATGTTGACGGTCCCAGCGGTGTGAGACTGTTTATTAGAGTGCTAATCAACAGGATTGGTTAATGTAGGAGGGTTGTTAGCAGCCTGGAGGAGCTGATTTGGGCACATGTGTTTAAGAGATTAGGTCTGGGTTTGCCTTGTTTAACACACATAACAAATAAGCACACATATGCTTTGGGATATACACATCAAATGATCTTTCCTTCCTCCTCACTTTAACACGTGTATCTCTTCAGAGTTTTAAATCTCAGATGATCTGATGACGGCCCACACATGAGACACACAAATGGATACGAGGCTCCGCTGACTTCAGGTTTGATCGATGACATTTTCCAGTGCAGCACCAAATTGACTCTGAGATCACACACCCCAAACCTTTTTCCAACAAACCTTCCAAAAAACACAATTTCACGCTATTATTAAGAAAGGAAAAAAAGTCGTGTTTCAGCTCTGACTCCTTCTCCTCAGTAATCTGCTTAAAGAATGAGATTTTGAGAAATACGCCAAAAAAAACCTTAGAATGAAAAACAGGGGAAAATCAAAGGCAAACAAAACTGCCTACAAAAAAAGACAGGACTAGTTCTTGTCTTAGTGCAGTGGTTTTCTACAGTCACGTCTTGACAGCAGGGTGTAGAGCACCAGCAGGTCACTGCACCCAGACAAGAAATAGTCCCCCACATGAGCCCCATACAAACCACAACATGTCACTGTTGTACGTCAGTTTTTGTTCAATCATACAAGTAATATACTGGAGATAATGGAGAAGTGTGTTACCTTTTGATTGAGCCAGGCTAGCTGTTGCCCCTTGTTTTAGTCTTTATGCTAAGCTATGTTAACTGGCTGCTAGATACAGCTTCAAATTGAGCGTACAATATATCTTCTCATCAATCTCTCAAGACAGAATGAAATCTGACTTTATCTTTACGTCATAATCAGGGCAGGATGTAGTGACGTGCTGGTAGGTCACTGTGCCCAGACAAGAAATAGTTACCCAAAGAAACTCCCTCAAAACCACAAACTATAATCTTTGTGCTTCTGTAATATATAAAGGATATACAGAAGAAGAGTGTTACCTTTGGACAAAGGCAGGCAGGTTTCTAGACTTTATGCTAAGCTATGCTAACTGGCTGCCAGCCACAGCTTCAAATTGACCATATAGTTGTATCTATCTTCTCATCTCTCTCTCAAGAAAGTTTATGAATATAAAATCTGACTTTATCTATACGTCATAATCAGGGCAGGGTGTAGTGATGTGCTGGCAGGTCACTGCTCCCAGACAAGAAATACTTCCCGAACCATACACTGTAATTTTTGTACCTAGGTTATATATATGTTACCTTTGGACAGAGCGAGGTTAGCTGTATCCCCCTTGTTCCAGTCCTAATGCTAAGCTATGCTAACTAACTGCCAGCGGGAGCTTAAAATTGAGCGTATAGAGCGAAAAGAGGTATCTAACTTCTCATCTATCTCAGGAAATCTGATTTTATCTTTATGTCAAACTCAGGGCAGGGTGCAGTGACGTGTGGACATTCACTGCTCCCAGCCAGAAAATAGTCCTGCACATGAACCCCCTAAAAAACACCAACCCTAACCCTTGTACTTTAGTTTGTGTAAGATCAAACAAACAAGATATAGGAGATAAAGGAAGAGTGAATTACCTTTAGATAGAGCACGGCTAGCTAGTTTTAATGCTAAGCTATGCTAACTAGCTACCAGCTGCAGCTTCAAATTGAATATACAG
This sequence comes from Semicossyphus pulcher, assembly GCF_022749685.1. Classification (NCBI taxonomy): domain Eukaryota; kingdom Metazoa; phylum Chordata; class Actinopteri; order Labriformes; family Labridae; genus Semicossyphus; species Semicossyphus pulcher. Next base: position 8,387,122 of record NW_027211694.1, read on the forward strand.
ACTTAAGAGTGGTACCTTAATTCTCACATTGCAAAGATTATGAATAGGAAATCTGATTTGTTGTGATACATGTATCATATTTTGGTATGCTAGTAGCTTCTAAGTGAGTTCATTAAGCACCTTTTACCTGTGAATGTGATTAGCCCACTAGCCCACCACTGTCACTGAACTGTGGAGTTCACAGAGAAAGACTAAACCTTCACCTCTCTCTGTCTGTGTAACTTAATGACTTTCCCCTCTGTGTTTCCTCCCGTTGAACAGCGGGAGCACACATCCCCCCACATCATTCTCACGCCCTTATAATATGCATTTCACCAGCTCCAATAATCCCCCTTCCGACCCCAACGTCGGCTCTGTTTACGATTTTACCACGGCTGTCTTCGGCTTAGAATCATTAGCTATGCGGTAGGTATGTTGCGCTTAAATACTGACAGGTCAGTCAAACAGGCGGCCGTGTGTTGCCTCCAGGTGAAAAATGGTTTCCCCGATTCACAGACCATGTCATTATGTGGAAACCCAAACACCGGCTGTGGATAAAGGAGACATTATTGGATCAAATGCTGACTCTCTTTGGACGGGGTACTGATTGACTCTCCATGGGGATAATAGTTTTGGATAAATTGGGTGAATTTTGAGATTATGCTGAGGTCTGAATATGAACAATTAAAGGGAAATGTAGTGTAACTGTGGGCTATTCTTTTTCCTGTTAATAGCTGGAAATGATCAGAAATGACATCACACACTTCTGCAAAATAGTAATCAACACTCCAGTGTCTGAACTCCTTATTCAATTAATCAAATGCAACAACCTGGGCAGTGTTGCTCTCATCCTGCCAGAGGGAATGACACAGCCATGAGGCATTTTTAAGGGGGGCAGCTGTTAAATTTGTTCTGCGGCTGGGAGCGATGCATTCTGGGAAGCTCTGGATGCTTTAGTAATGTCCTAATCAAGGGCCTCACCATGCTGGACTCTGCTCCGTCTCTGCTCTCACCGCCTCATTTTCAAGAGTAAACATTTTCACAGCACGCAAATACCTCATCATTGTGTTCTGTGTGATTTTGTGCTGCCAGAACACATTCTCTTCCCTCCGAGAGCGAAGGTGCGGCGTTGCTTGTGTGGTTTTGGCTTTGTGTTTGCGCGAGAATCACCCCCCCCACCCCGCAAAAAAAAAGCCGGCGGTGAGTTGGAAGGACAAGGTAATTCTGGATAATCCTAAAACCCTGCAGCCGCTGCACTCCGGACTCATCCAGCCGTGAAATTAAGATCAGATAGAACACAGAGAGGGCCTATCCAAACAGAAACGCAGTGATAACACACACTAGCGCCGTCGCGCACACAAACAAAACTGGTGGCATGTAGTGTGTTCAGCAAACCTGTGCAGAGCGGCACATGTGAGCTAACACACAGCAGCAGATAATGCTAACTCAAACAATGCACTCCCACATAAATATGCACATGTGCGCACAGTCGGGAGCACACAAATAAACATACTCCTAATGTCCTGGTGCCATTGAGACACTGTGTACACCTTACTGTGACCAAACATCTGTCGTACAGCATAACAGAGGTGACTGAAGGTGGCTAATTCTGAGCTAATTCCCCTCCTCTTTTATTGAGCTGCTGGTGCATCAAGGCAACTTCCTCTTTGTGGTGTTGCTGCGACCAGAACTCGCATTCCAGAGAAATTTAAGAATTACACGGGACTACGCGGGACGCTTAAACGATGATGCCATCATGAGTGTGGACTTACCACAAAGTCTTTCCCCGCCCACTTGCATTCGTCCCTCTTCGAGGGGGTGGCAGGCCACGCGATCTGTGCAAAGAGGAGAAAGTCACGTTATACAGGAAGTGGAGAGGATGACATTTACATTTCAAAAAAGATGGAAGGAAGTGAGTCAAAAGCAGTGAATCAGAAGAGATGAAGATTTTTGGAATTCCAGGAGATGACTTTGAATTTTGTCATGTTTAAACTGATCATTTCTACCTTACTCACTTCCTTATTTCCTGTTTATTCCTGCTCATACTATCGGTGTGTATATATCATAGACTGTATAAAAAGATGGACGACATGACAGCTCCCTAAAAGTGAGCCAAAACATTTTGAGCGCCCCCTGCTGACTGGCTGCAGTATAGCTCATAAAGCCCGTCTCCTCCATGTTAACAGATGGGACATGACTCAAACTATAAAATCAAAATACACGCCAAATAAATGTTTCTCAAACATGGTTTCTGTCATTATAGTTAGTTCTTATCATGCTGATATCCGTCCAAGTTTTCTGAAAAGTTTACTTTAATTAGTTATTTGATGCTGTCAAAATGATGATTGACAGCTCTGTTGACAAATGCGGCTCCTGCAGCCGATCTGTTCGCGATCAGCAGAGTAGAGGAGGAACGGCGAGTGGAGACGTAACTAAAACAATCACTGCAGTCAGTGAAGTTTACATATGTGTGAACGTCTGCTTCAGACCAACTCCAGCCCCACCCGCTGATCTCTACTGCGCAACTCTGGCGCCAATTGACGTCACCATCGCAAGATGGCAACGCCTATCACGGGGGGGAATTTTGGCATCAATTTTGTATATGTATTGGTATATATATAGACAGGATATATGATAAATAAGGGCTGGCCTTTTTACCTTTGTAACAGGATAGTGGTAGACATAAGAGTAGAGAAGCTTTAGTAACAGGTTCACAAAAAAAGACAGAAACAGAGTAAAAAAGTTTCCTGTAGAAATTTGTGCCAATATTTTCCTCTTTACTGCTCTTGTTGTGTTAATAAAGACAGTTTATACCGTCTAAGTATGGGCTCTGCTTCATATTATGGCATTTATAAGGTTAAACCCCTCTCCTCATCTCGGATCCCGAGCATATGGTTTTGCTTTGCACTTCAAATATGCAGAAGAAGCCGGCGTTTGCTTCTTTGTTCTGGAAGAGATAGGACTCATTGTGAAGTCTTTAAATCGCCTTTCAGACAAATCCATCTGTAACCCCCGGTGTCACATGAATTACAAACACACACGCTGCATGTGTGTGACCTGTAATGAGTGAGGGAATGATTATACACTTGAAATTTGAGTTCACTTTTTTTTCCCGCTGGTGGCCCGAACAGATGTGGAAGAAAATGTATGCGCATGCATGCACGCACTTTAAAATGTCTATACAATACACGCACACACACACAGCTCCTTCTATTCCAAGACTTTATCTCTTTAGATCAGCTGAGTGTTTCTCTCCGAGGAAATCTGCATTGCACATTTCAGCGTAATTACATTAGATTTGCTTAATCACTGCTTTTTGGCCCTTATCTCATAATGATGCAAAGATCAGAACAAAAGAGCTAAAAAGGGGGAAAATGCACATCCGAGCCAAGGGCAAAAATAATTCACAGACACCCTCCCTGCTCTCTCTCTTTCTCTTTCTCTCTCTGCATTGACTATGTATTTTTCAGCACTTTCATTCCTCCGCTCAGCACTCTGCAGCCTGCAGGCAAGTCTGTGCCAGTCTTGTGTCTGTGATAGCAGCCCCAATCAGATAAAAAGACTGTTAACCTAGTCCAGGTGGGGTAATGGAATTACGGACAGGCCTGTCTGGGCCGAGACAGACAGTGGGAGGGATGAAGGGAGGGGAGAGAGGGATGGTGTAATGGACTCCAGAGGGAGCAGCAGGGGGAGAAGAGAACAGAAGAGAACAGATGAACCAACTAGGGAAAAAGAACACAAAACTACACCTGAGTTGTACCTGTTTGTGGTCTCTGTTGATGTTGACGAGGTCGAACGAGAAGATGTGGTCCTCGGCTCCGACTAGTAGTCTCCCTCGCTCCTCGTCCAATAGGAACGTGTCGTAGCTCGAGCTGTTGGCCAAGCCGTTGAACGTGACGAGGTTACTGGACTCTAACATCTCTGGAAGGGAAGGAGGAGGAAGAAACGGATGTTCAGTCGTCTGTCTTTGCCTCAAGGAAAACATAATCGGGCCTCCACAATCAGGAGGCCCTGTTGTATGAAATTAGCAACTTTTTCATGTTCCCGTAATTGCATTTCCACACACACAATTTGCACTTACATCTGCGTCACTCAGGTATAGCGTGAGGTACTTGAAGTGAACACAGCGTGTCCCAATCAGGGACACAGTTCAGACTGTTCAGCCGTGTGATTGGTTGAATTATTCATATGGAGTCAGGGCCGGGGGAGACGCTGTGTAAGTAAGTAAGTGTGGGTGTGTGTGGCATGGAGCTGTAAATGGGTTATTATGTAAATCAAAGTGAGAGACTGCACATGGATTTCTGCGTTGTGCTCCGTTCAGGTGTACAAAGTCCTGAAGTGTATACTGACAGTACGCAGCCAAGCTAACGAAAACTAGCATAAAGACTTCACATATGGGCTGAAGTCTAACCAGAGATCTGACAGTGAGTTAATGTTTAATGACCAAAGATGAGTCCCATCAGCTCTGACATCGGCTGTCACAACAACACAAGTGTTACATTAACAAAGCAGCATGACCGGGTTAACCCCTCGATTGAAGATTGTCTCAGTGAACCTCAAATGCCATGTTAGACAAACTTGTTCATTTCTATTGGTTATAGAGTAACCAGTAAAAGTTTAATGTCCATGTTTCTCTGTGAAAGAGCCAGAATGTCTTTCTACAGTCTGTAACGATAATAAGGCTAAAACAGCTGTTTGATTATTTGATAAACAGGAAATAAATCGACACTCTCGAGGATTAAGGGCCTGTGTCCACTAACGGCATTTTTTTGCGCTGGCATCGCCCAGAGCCTCAATTTCAATGCGCTTCTCACTGGCACTAACTGTTGCTAGGATACGAAAGTTATATCGTTGCACTTCTGCTTCCCTCGGTAGTGACCAATAAGGGCCTCATTAGACGGAGCGCGTTTTAGCAGCTGGGGGTGGCTTTTTAGTAGCTGTTTTAACTAAGAGGGACGCTTTTTGTGCACTGCTTTTGCGCCTCGAGTTGAAAAAACTTCAACTAAAAGCAGAAAAGAGCCCAACGTCATGGCGGGCCTCTGTCAGTTTACAAAATAACAGTTTGGTTAATGACAGTTAATGATTCGGCGGTTGCCTTAACATAAAAAAACGTAGGCTTTAGCAGAAAAGGCAGTGCAGTGTGCCTCTGTCTGATCGGGACCTAAGTCTGTTTTAAATTATTCTGTATACTTAATATTTGCTTTTATTCAAGGGAATTTTATAAAGAGAACAAAAACAATGAAGAGGAATCGGGTCGTCGCATTAGCAGCAGCTCTTTTACTTATCTTTATTCTAGTCCTGTTGTAATTGGTCTCTACCAAAACACCAAAACAAATTCCTTGTACGTGTAAACCTACTTGGTTTCTGATTCCACACCAAATTGCAACCTTGAAAAAACGAGTCTGGGTTCATGAGATAAATGTCAGTGACCGCCAGGATTAGCTTCTCCTCTGCCATCGTTGTTGACAAAGTTTTCATCGGAAGTCCCGCCCCTTCTTGATTTTGATTGGTCAGCGAGGGAGAAGTGGCATTGACGAGCGCGAGGGTGTTGAAACTGAGAGCGCTGTGAGTGCAGCACTTTTGAAGCTTAGCGCTGTAAATGCTGAAACGGCGTTGGTGGACACAGGCCCTTATTCATCGTGTCAGCAAATGATCGAGTTAGCAAGAAATGTCAAACATACTGTAGTTCCAGTTTTATATTATTATAATATGAATATATAAATTTGATATATTAATTACTGGGTATCTTGGGTGTGAGAGATTTTAACAATTCCTGACATCCTGAAAAAGCAAATAATTAAGCTATTTAAATAAGTAAGCTGTAAATGAAACGTGAAGCTTCAGCCCTCATTAAAGCCGCATTAAAATCCCCTCCATTATTACTACTGTATATAAAGACACTTCATTAGTCATCTAATTACTGCATACTTCTCTTATGAGGAGCCCATGTTGAACAAACGCCCATAGAAACACCTCTGTATAATAATAATTAAGAACAAAACAATGGAGCACTTTTAGCTAATTAAACAGCAGCTTTCACGATTAATGTGCAATTTTTTTTCCTCTTAAATATACAGACTCACATTTGTTGTGCTATTAAATGAATATAAATTGAATTAACCCCTGCTGAACCATCTGCTTGTGCTTGATCAACTGGATACATAACATGTGCTTCATATTTGCACCACAGGTAAAGTCCTCGAATGCATCAGCCTCACTTTCACACTGCATCATCCATCATCATCACTGTCACCACAGAGCACAGACACACACAGGCACAATAAAGCAAGCTACACACAGACTCGTACAGTATACACTGTATGTTTTATATATTTACACACAGGCACATGCACACAGTCCGGCGGATTGTGATCTCCCTGCTCTCCACCACAAAGCTCTGATTGACGGGCTGCTATAGGAGCCATCTGCGCCCACTCGCAGTGTGTAAGATCTTGGACATCTGTGTCTACATAAAAGAGGGGATTGATGGAGGAAGTGGTGTGTCAACCGCGTCTGTGTATCGAGTACCAGTGGGGTGGAGGAGGACCGTGAGAGGGAGCGGTCGTCACCTAATAAAGACGGTTGCAGCTCATCTGCGTCACTTGGATTTGGAAGGCCGGGGAAACGGAGCGGGCGGGTCGGTGGGTGGGTGGGATGCGGGCATGAATGGAGGTCTGTGGATGTGTGTTTGTGTAAGAATTTGTAGCCACAGATGGGTTGAGCGTATGTGTGTGGGTTTCAGCGTGTGTGTAGGTATCTTTTTTTCTACGATGGCCATTCCATACACAACACCCCCCTTGCAATCACATTATTACACACTTACGATAGCACGCAATGCTACGACACTCCAACTATGATGATCGTATCATGTGGCGGCCAATCAGATAGCAGCTTCAATCAGACGTGGCATTGCAGAGTCAGGAAGTGGAAGTAAGGAAATGCGATTTCCAGTCGACAGAACGCCAGAGGAGGTCTTCTTATGTTTCAACGATGAAGTAACGGAAAAGAAATGGATGTGGCAGAAAGCCAAGGAAGGCTGGGAAACGGAAAAATAAATACTTTAGGGATTTATTAAAGGTTAAAAAAATAAATAGAAAGGGAAGAATTTTGGGAAAATATAAAACAGATTCTCCTCTCGTCTTCGCCGCCATCTTGGATTGACTGTCAGCCTCTTTCATCTTAAAAGTTACAGAACAAAGCTGAATCCAGGAGCCGTGGAACGCGCTCCAAAAAGGCAGCCTGCGAGGTCCGTCACGAAAGGTTTACCCCAGATGGGCCGGGGAAGAAAAACACACACGCATATTTCAACACGTGGCGGCCTCTGACAAAGACAAGGTGGCCTGCACGAACAAATATACACACACACACACATAGAGAGAGAGAGAGTGAGGGTTTATCTGAGCTGGGATCTACTGCGGTTTGGAGAATTGGAGGAACTGGGCGTGAGCACCTCAGGACCTCCAACCTAAACACAGACACGGTCGCTTGGAAAGGAGAGCGAGGGCAGATAAAGCAACACATTTAGCGAACATGTGAACACAATAACACACGCACACACAGGGGAAGCAGGTTCAACATGAACACGCCGCGCTCTGCTTTTAAAATGCAAACAAGCACACGCCCTTTAACTGACATGCATATTATATTCATATTGACCTAAATGTTTACACGGCATCAATTCTGCCTGAACACACACACACACACACAAGCGTGCGCGCACACACACTTCTTCCCAGACTAAGTTGTAATCCAATCAGTATTTCTGCTTATGCAGCATGAACTCGCGGAACAGCGAGCAAACTCAGCAGCTTCCACCTCGAACACACTCCCTTGCCCCGGACCCCGCGACACACACACTTAAACACACCTCCGCTCCTGTACGTGTGTTTGTGTGTGTGTGTGTGTGTGTGTGTGCGCAACCACAGGACACATTTAAACATATAAACTTGTGTGCATTCCACTCGCTTCACACACACGTGGCTACACACACTCCGCTTCCCACTTCCATCCCACTTTCTCGTGTTACACACATCCTATGTCTGCTCTTTTTCACTCACACATTAAAACACACACACCCATGCAAAGAGAAGCACACACACCGACACACGCAAATATGCAGAAACATGCGCACCCAGAGATGTATTGTGAAATCATTCCCTTTAAATTTGTCGTTAACATATATTTAAGGCTTCGGCGTTCATATGCTAAACATGCTAATCAACAATAAACTACATGTTGTCATTTTAGAATACGCTCCACGCACAAAAACACACCCTGTATATTCAAGGACGGCCCTCGAAAACGGGCAAAAACAAGCAATTCATTCAAATAAATTATCATTCGCCACACTCCATTATGGAAAATAACCTGCCTCTTGTCTTAAAAAGCACAGAGCTACATTCAAAATTCAAGTGCAATTGTCTGTCGAGTGCTCTTCACTCCCCCATTCTCCGAGCAGGCAGGCGTTTTTACCCGCCTACACGCCACGCAATAGCGGAATAATGAAACGGCGTGAAAGAAAGGCGACAGGGCATTAAATTATGTTTATCTGAATGTGTGTCCGCGCCGCTCTGCGACTGACGCGGAACATAAAAGCCCGACAGAGGAAAACACTTGACTGAGATTCAACACATGGGTAATATTCCATTAAAAATAAAGAGTGTCTCTCTTGTTTCATATAGGCGGAGCGGGGTTTAATATGTACAAATGTGTTTGAGTGACACATTTTGCTTGCTAATTTCCTCTTGTTGACACAGCTTCTTTGGCTCCAGCTGTTGGCAGAAGGTGCGTGACTCCGACCCTACAGGTGTGTTTTTGTGGTTTGTCAGAGTGTGTAAGTCTGTGTTTTACTAAAAGAGCTACTTCACTGACAAGCAGGAAGACAGTCTGAAAAGAAAATGGCAGCTTTAAAGGGACTGGCGCAGAGAATTACACATGTTTATCTTTTAAACACAAGGCTAGCTTTAGAGAAGCAAAGACACACTGTACTATAATACATCCAGCGGTTTGGTTTTGGCACGTCACTCGCTCTCTCTCTCCCACTGCCTTTCGGAAGCTTGCTTTTTTCTCCGTGTGTGGCGCAGTGTTTCTCTCGTGATGGCCTCGGCCACAAAACACAGGTGTTAGGAGGGTAAAAAAAAGAAGCAAAGGCTTGAGTGCCGCCTCATGGAAATTTGCAGAGAGCTTTGCTTAACAAAGTGTTCAAATATTATCCTAAGCTCAAGGATATCCACACATGCCTCAAAAGTTCACCTCGCTCCCTCCCTCTCTTTCTCTCTCCGTCTTTCTGAGCACAGTAGCAGGTGTGGGCTGGTTTCCATGGTGACTGTCTGTATAACACAACCTGGGCCATTGGGTTTCTCGTTCAGGTGCAGCTGAGTGACAGCTCAGACAGGAGATGTGTCGCCTTAAGAGGAGCTCCCATGTGAACAAAGTGTGGTGGTGATTTTTTATTCCAACTCTAAACATGTGAGAAGTTTAAAGCCGTAAAGATGAGTGCTCCAGCTCTTCTAAATAAAAGAGAACCTTAATTTACTGTGTTTTAAAGGGGACCTCTTTAAGCTTTGCAATCAATTTTCTATTATTCTAATGTCTTTTTGAATCATGTTGGTAAAGTTTGTTTCGTTTTAAAAATTGTATACATAATTTAATTTAACTATTTCCCGGAGTCTCTCCTTCCTCCTGAAACAAACAAGCCGTTTTGCCATTTAAAGGTCAGACCTTAAAAGGCCACTTCAGGTCAATGATTCGCAACGCAACAGAATTGTTTCAGAATGTTGCAGAGAAAATTGCAGCGGTGTGAACTGGTTCGTTGCAGAGCGTCTGACGCCGTTGCCTGGAGTTGCAAAACATTTGACTTGTCAAATCTCCAAATGCAGTTTTAGAATGGAATGATGTAGCTATTTCACTTCAGCCAATCAGGAAACAGCATAAACTGGCGTCGGCACTCTGGCGCTGCAGTAGCCAAAGACGGCTCCAGATGCTCTCTTTCCTGACTCTCCGTCTTTGCCGTTTATTAAAGCTCCTGTGAGGAGTTTTTCACTGTTTGTGAAACAGACTGAAATCAATTCTGATGACTCTATATGAGCTACATAATCAAACCAGACCATCAGCGACAAGACTGATTATTTCTATATAGTTGTTTTGAATACCTGAAACTGCTGGCGGGGGGGGTAGGTGTCAGACGAAGCGATTAACTGCACGCTGTCTTTGTTTACATTTTCTAGGGCAAAAATTTAAAGTGAGTGATACATATGACTGTTAAAGATTTTTTTTTGTTAAAAACTACATCTTAAGCATGTACAGGACAAAATCAGCAAAGAGATAAGAGGTACGGCTTTGTCCACAGGGGGCGCCAAAATCAACACAAAACCTGTTCCTCACAGGAGCTTTAATCAGTGTTACAGCTGACATTGCGAGCGTGTCACTGTCACTGTCATCCATTTCTTTTTATAACAATAACAGAAATCCTGCTAATTAATTCATGTAACCCAGGCCGAATACTAACGTTATAGTATTAACGCAGAAGTAGTGGGGCATGTCAGTGTGTCGTTGCTATGGAGACCGTCAGCTGCGTCTGTGCGCGTTGCTTTGATGTGGCCCGGTTTTAGAACATTTCCGATCAGATGTCGAGGGATTCTTCTGGCAGTTGCATCCAGTCTCATTGCGATTCATTGATCTGAAGTGGCCTTTAGCCACGATTGGCTGACAGTATATGGAGTGACCGTGCGGCCCCTCCCCTACGTGTCCGATCCCTCGTGGGGGAGCGGGCGCACAGCACTGTCACTCCAAAGTTGTAGCAAACATAGCTGCTCTAGGATTGGTTATTCAGCCTTATATGTACAAGACAGAATCGTTGAAATCTTGACATCGACTTGACTACAAGCTAGTGCGAGAAGGCAGCCTGAGGTGAATGACAATTGGTCGATTTCATCGAAAGCAAGGTTCTACGTAGAAACCTGCAGCTGTTCTGAACGGCCCATTTCAGAGGCGACCTTTTTAAAAATGTCATTCTGGAAAAACACGGAATTATGCAGTTTTCACTTTTTCACTGGGAACAATAAACACCCAAAAATGGGAAACCCTTGCAAAATATGAGAATTTAAAGGACATGGCCCCTTTAAGAGGAGCTCCCATGTGTTGGTGATTTTTTATTACAACACTACGTATGTGAGAAGTTTAAAGCCATAAAGATGAGTGCTCTAGCTCTTCAAAATAAAAGAGAACCTTAATTTTCTGTCTTAACCAACGTGACTCATAGCCATAATATATAGTCAAGTACCGTGTCTTATGGGGCACTTTAATACCATATTCTGCCCTGTGAATATGAGCATGCTAAACCATAGGATATGTATCAGAAGGAAGACCTGACCACATCCCAAACCGCACAGAATCTATATGTGTAGTCTAAGTATGTGTTGAATTTCATACAGCACCATTCATTTCGCTCAGCCTCAAAATGCTAGACTTCCTCGTCACCGCATCGCATTCCTGTTTTCCCTCGAAAGAAGAAACGCAGGGAGCGAGAGGAGGGAGGAGAAAAGCAGAGAAAGCAGCCGAATGAAAGCAAAAGTGGACAGGGAAAAAAAAAAATAACGCACTAAACACAGAAACAAACGCGGTTTAATGTGGAACCGTTTCATTAGTGTGTGTCTCCGACTGTCAATGGACGGCTGGACCACAGGGAGACCACAGACGGCTCGAGGCCCGCCGCAGAGAGCCCACTCACTCCACATGTAACCAGGCTGCTCTCTTCTGCGTCTTCTTACTTTTAAAGAAAACACACACACACACTTGCAAACACTAACATTCACTTTTGTATGCAAATAGAGTCAGCGAAAGACAGACTTGCTTGAATATGTACAAGCGGGCAAAATGTGACACAAATCACAGTATCACTCCTCTGCAAAGCTGCGCAGAGAGACAGAAGACGGTGCTAGCTTAATGCGAGAGGCAGTTTGATGGATGGACTCCGAGAGGAACCAGGCTGTGGTTAGCGTGGTCATGTCTGGAGCCACTGCCTGTTAGTGCAGCCTGTCAGCGTGTACCGTGGAGCTGAATGTCAGCTCTGCCATTGTATTAGGAATTAATGAGGCAAGGGGGCTACAGATCCGAACGTGTCCCGGGCAAAGTGATGCGACAGAGCACAAATCCACAGCGGTGGAGGCACATTTCAGCCCTCACGCTCGTTATTTACAGATCCGGTGGAAGAAAATGAGGCTTTGTGTAATGAATAAACAGTGTCTGCTTTTTATGGTGTGCTGGAAAATGCTGGGAAATGATAATCATTAAAATCCAAGGTGGTGAAAGAAGGAAAGATTTATGTTTCCCCCCAATGGTGCAATGTAAAATACGTTTTAGCTTAATTGTTCTCAAATGTGACTCATTATATCTTACGCTGCCTTTGACATTTATGACAGAGAGAGAGGAATAACAAGTCCAAGGGAAAGGGAGCATTTTAAATTGAGCTTAAACTTTGACATTATAAGGGAGAGTTTAAAACAGCATGTGCACATCCTCTGCAAAAAAACCATTACAAACTCAACCCCCTTGTCTTCGCCTGTGCGTCCGTCTCCCGTCTATCAGTCCCTCAAGCCCGTCTTTCTGCAGAGATGTCCCCCTCATTTGTAACACGACTCTGCTCGGGACTGAACGGTGCACCATTTCTCCATCTGACTGACGAGACTTAGCAGGTGGCGGGGACCCATTCATACCCGCGCTCCAGCAATCTGCGCCACGCTGTAACCCAAGCCTTCATCCCAAACACAGATGCAAAAGAAACAGGAGATTTTTTTTTCCTGCCTGCATGTCCGAACAGCACTTATGTACACACAAGGAAAAAAATGCATGTGTGCAGACTCATTAATCACTACATCTTATTTTGGCTCAGAGGAGCACACCGCCAGATTGTATTTGATAATCATTTGTGTTCTTATTTTTTAGGAACTCTGGGGCCGCTCGAAAACACACAGGAATTACAGATGCATGCATTCAAGAAGGCCGTAAAACTCACAAACTAAACCAGCTTATTTTAACGATGGAGAAATGATAGTATACTGTAAGTGCTACTATTGCGTTCCTGTATTAGCTTAAATTACACACAATAAAGATAAGTTAGCTTAGCATAAAACTGTCTAACTGACTATTTATTTAGTCTTAGTCTTTAGACTGCTTATTACCGTAAATCCTCAAATAACAGCCGGCTATAAATATAAAGAACCGGGGGTCGTGGTGCGCCGGACAAATAAAGGCCGGCCCCAAACGCAGGCCGGGAAAAAAGAGAGGAAGCGGTGAGGAATTTCAACATTGATCCGAAAAGAGTCAGGCACAGCAAGGGCGAGCTGCTGTTAGCCGACAAGAGCAGAGCACGGCTACCTGGAGGTGGAAGGAAGAAAGTTAGCTTGGAGCTCCAGACGAGGCTTTCAGACTTTTTTACTCAGTGTGGGACAAACATAACCGAGCGCAACCAGAGCGGATCATAGAACAAAGAGGCTTCATACTAAAATATGACCACATGTACAGAGGGAACATAAGCCTGGTACCTTCTGCAGCTGAGGTAAATAAAGGCCCCGCCCTCTATTTGAGAAGTAACGGTAGTTTTAGTCACATTTTAGTCTTTTTTATACTTTAAAGTTTTAGTCTAATTTTAGTTGACAAATACTCAAAACATTTTGGTCCAGTTTTAGTCAATAAAAAGTCATCACATTTCAACACAATCAGCCTGACACAGGTTTAATCTGCTGTAAAGTCCTTTCGTCCATCCTTACATTAAATGTTTCCTGACGATGTTCTGCATGGGAGATATAGATCCTCAGCTGAGGTTATATGTGTATATGGAAACTTCTGGAACATAACGTTTCGCATGTAAAGCCGCAGAACGAAGCCGTGCAGTTACAGGAGGACATACACACATTCCTCTCTTGCCTTATTTGCAGCAGCAGTGTTGTTTTTTACTAGTGATGCACGATATTATCGGCATGATATCGGCAGATATGTCATTTGTCTGCCGATATTTTCCACTGATAAAACGCTTTAATTCTGCCTAAATGCTCAACAATTCCCAAAAATCCTTTAGGCACGCGTGCATGTATCGAAATCGGCAATTGGCAAAAAGGGTTGGAAAATATCGATCAGATATTGGCAAAAAATCCAATATCGTGCACCCCTAGTTTTTACCGTTACATTTTTTTATATATTCACCATAGCTTGTCATTTAAACAGTCTATTATGAAAACAAAACATTTGTGTCGTCAGAGTTTGTACTATCAATTACCTATTTTTAGCTCGTCATTGTCTGGAAAAACGATTGTTGACATATTTCCGTCATAATTTTCGTTAACGAAATTAACGCTGCTCTGATAAGCAACCGAATGTGTCATAGTATGCAAGTGAGTTTTCCTCGACTTCACAAACTGCTTTTTCTCCTGCAAGTGCATCTGAGTCATGGCGCAATTATTTGCAAAGCAATGAGTGGCAACACAAATATGCACTTGCACACACCTAATTGCACCAGCTTACAACTTGTGTGATGACTTGTCAGCTTACAAAACAGTGCGGTCAGGTATATGAGTCAGGGTAAGGAAATGTAACATAATGGGGGCATAGTATAAAAGTCCACTGCCATAACAATGGCTTATGCTGTTGGAATGTGGCTGTGTGGGAGCAAAGGATGAGGGTAGTTTATTCAGCGTGTGTGTCCAAAAAGAGTTGAAATACGCAAAAGATATGTATCAACAGAGCTGCAATCAAAGAGACGGGAAAAGGAGACCAGCATAGAGAAAAATGCACACACACACACACACACACACAGACGCACACACACACACACAGCCAATTTGAAGATTGTACTTAGGGTCTGCGGTGTTGTGGTTCCTTGAGATGCGACCGAGCCGCAGAAGAGGCAGGAAAAGGGGAGGGTTAGGAAGAAAAGAACGATGAGAAACAGAAAGAGAAATGGAGGCAGACATCTCCAAAAAAGTTGGCGCGTTGGGGAGAACACCTTATAATTATCTACATCCGCTCTGTCAGGCCGAGCCCGCAGAACGGACGAATACAACACAGAGAAGAAGAGAGGGAGAGACTCATTCACATATAAAAGAATGAATGATAAGCAAACACATACATACAAACACCCACAAAAAGGTTGTTAACGCCCACACACAAACACACATGGATGCACTCACACAGGCGGGCTTATTATGGGGCCCGAGTCCAGACTGCGTTGAGTGCGGTTCCACACCATGTGTCTATTTTGAAGGGTTGTAAGCCAATTCCAGATTCCCTGTCTCTTTCTCAGTCTCGCTGCCTCCGTCTAACTCCTCAGTTCCACCCTTCCATCCAGCCAGCGTGGGGCGGCTGCCGTGGCATTAAGAGGTCATGCAGTCGGCTCCATAATTACCCACGCTGAGGGTAATTATCAGGTTGTTTAACGAGGCCTTTTAAGTTTTAAAGAGACGCTTTGCTGGCTCCTTTTTAGGCATCACAATAGAGTTAAGTTTAGTCACTGATCTCCTAAACTGTGTGTGCATTTAATCTGTGCTGTAGTGCATCGGTTGACCTTTAGGGGTCAGTGTTCCTCCTGATTGTTTACAAATTGCTGCATGGATTGTGTTCAGGAATGTGTAGGCGTGCATTGATCCAAGGGAGTGTATCATTGTTTTATCCTTGCAATGCATATAGCTCTGCGTAAGCTAGCCTCTGCCGAAATGATACTTTAACTTGGACTTGAGTTTCACCTTACATCTCCTTCTCCTTACGTGACTAGCCAAGGCGAGGACAGTGAGAGCTATTCTAGTCTCAAGGAGAAGAGAAAATCATTAACTCCTGTGATCATACTTCTGTCCCCATGAAGCCACATCCTTCCAGCTGAATGTCTAACTGACCCCAGAGGGAAATCATTTACTCTGCACTTGCTGCGCCAGCCGTCCCACGAGGGGTCATTTTCTCTACCTGCCGCCATTTCTCAGTCGTTCCAACTCTCAAAGTGCTCACTCTGCAGTCGTTTGAATGTCCTTTCCACCAGGAGAGAATCACTTTTATTTTCTGAGTCCCTCCGGGGGGTGTCATCAGCGCTCATTTAAGACTGATTTCGCAGGAGCCTGCTCACTTGCTCTGTGTTCATTTGACTTTCCTTCTTGTTTCCGGGACTGTCCTACACCTGGGTGTCAGTCTCTTTCGCTCGATGCTTGTTCGACTGTCCTTCCCAGGAGGATTCCTCCTTGTCGTTTATCTGACTTAATTACTATGCCGGCTTCTCAGAGAGAGAAAGGGGATGAGCGACACTTCACTTAACGACCAGCCTCTCTTCCTTCTGCGGCGTCTGCTGTATGTCTGCCAGCTTTTCCTTCATTAAAAGCAAATCTCCTCCCCTCCACAGATGCCCCCACCGTGTCTCCATCCCTCCCTCCCCTACATCCACCACAGTGTGGGTGTTGACTGAGAATCGTCCCCCTGATGGGCATCAAAAGAGCCATCACCAAACACCTGTGGGGCCAAGACAAAAAGCACACAATTCACTCAGATGCCTTTAGACTACAAATGTTATGATACCCTATTTTCGTTCCCGATACTGATACCGATATCTAGACTTGAGTTTCGGCCGATATAAAGTACCCCTGATACTAATATGATAAAATAAATCTATATAATATTGTTGGAAAAACACTGATTGCTGACTTTTGAAAGCTTTGACTAACATTATCCTCTCTTGCTCGCCCTACACTGTGTTGTTTGTCTATTGTCACATGATAATTGACCTGAAACCAGCTGATTTTTTGGGGCTAATTGGGTATCGTATCAGATCAGTGCATTCACAAGGATACTCTCTGATAGCTGATACTTTTAGGCAGTATCTGTGGCCGATATTGGTACTGGTATTGGTCACACGATATTGATACCAATACCAAGACTTGTGTAATGCTCTGTCTAACATCTGATTCTCTCCTGGAAATGCACTGTATATGGTTTTTTTGTCATGTGATAATTGACCTGAAACCAGGTGATTTTTTGGGGCTAATTGAGTATAGTGTCAGATCAGTACATTGACAACCATACTCGCAGATACATGATACTTTCAAGGCAGTATCTGTAACTGATATTGGTTCTGGTATTGGTCACAAGAGACCGATACCGATTACGATACCTAGATTTGTGTATTGCTTTGACTAACATCTCATTCTCTCCTGGCATTGCACTGTTTATTTTTTGTTATTGTCGCATGATAATTGACCTGAAACCAGCTGTTTTTTGGGGGCTAATTGTATATGGTATCAGATCGATGCACTGACACGTATACTCGCCGATACCTGATATTTTTAAGGCAGTATCTGTGGCCGATATTAGTACTGATATCGGTTGCACAATATCGATACCGACTCTGATACCTAGACTTGTGTATTGTTTGACTAACATCTCATTCTCTTCTTGCACTGCACTGTTTATGTTTGAAACCACATGATACTGATGATACCTGCCACACGATACCAATACTGATATCGGTATTGGAACAACTGTACTTTACACCCCATTTACACTCACTCAGTGATAAGTACATACTCATAGAAGAACACAAGCTAACAGCAGGTGATCACATCTTTATATATAAATATTGATTCAAAAGTAGAATTAAATATTAGATTTTTTGGGGGCAGTATTAGTGGTCGATACCGATACTGATATCGGTATTGGAACAACTCTACACCGCATTTAAAGATTACACACTCAAACAACAGCACAAGCGAACAGCAGTTGGCGATCACATCTATATAGAAATACTGATTCAAAAGCACAATTAAATAAGGCAAATGTTTTGGGCCAGTATCAGTGGCCGATACTGATATCGGCCGCACCATACCGATACTGATATCGGTATTGGAACAGCTCTGCTTTACAGCTCATGTACACTCACACAACGATGCACACAGCGAGAGCTAACAGCAGTTGGCGTTTTCGCACATTAAAAGAAACACTGATTCAACAGCACAACAAAATATGCCCGATTTTGTGACTTCATGCCTACGCGCACGGCCACACGCACAAAACCAGGTGTCTAATTATATGAGTGCACGCCAGACCTGACACATTCTTGCCTCGCTAAAACACACACAAACCCAACACACCGAGACACCACTTACAGTCTAAGGGGAGGAAATCACAAGAGAGGGTGTTGAGTCCTCACACCAAGGCTTGGCAAGAACATTCACACACACACACACACACACACGCACATATAAACAACGAGGCTTTGATGTACTTTTAGCAAAAATAACTGTACATCCACAAAAGTACATCTCTCATGACAGCATGTTTCCCAGCAGACCTGCTCTGTCGGTTTGACGATCCACATCCATCACTCGCACAGTCGCTCAATACAGGCTTTGATGCCTGATGACATATCTCTTGTCTAGTATTGTTGTCAGCAACGTGTTCTCTTGTCAGACTGAACAGCGGAGAGGATCACAAAAGGGGGCAGGAGGGAACTGTATTCACATTCTTTAAACAGATGGCTGTGTAAAGGAGGGATGACATTTTCCCATCATGCCTAGAGGCTCCCGTTTCGTGTGAACTGATATAATGGAGCCCAGGGGATGTGTGTCTTGAAGCAGGTAAGTTCAGCCGTGATTCTTTCCAGATATATTCTGTTGGAATGGCAAATATATGTCATCACTTTTTAAGATGATTTGAGAAGCGGAAGCAGATTTAGGTCCCAAGCTTTTTTATTTTAGATCTGCAATATAAGCAATCGCCATAAACACTTTGAAATTGAAAGGGTGATAAAAGAAAATATACTATACCACAATTACAACTTGCACTCCAGCTCAAATATAAAGCATGTCATATAGCAGGCCTCTAAACATAAGTTACGCCAAACGTCAGCTAAAGATAGAACGTAAATTTGAGTGACAAATATCATATTCGCCCCGGCGAGAAGCAAAGAAATCTGATTTTTCCCTCAGCGTAGATTGGAATTATCGTCAGAGCCAAAGCGTTTGGGTGACACACAACCACACGCTCGTGTTTTCGGCTGCGAAACGACGGCGAATCAGCCCGTTCGTAAATTTTCAGAGGGCATGTTTTACGAGAGAGGCAGGACTAAAATAAAGAATCGCGGGGACCACACTCCCAGCCGTATACTTTGGGTCATGTTTTAGGACAAAGAACCACAATAGCCTACCATCACTGACATTAAAGAGGAAGAAGAAAAAAAAAAGCTTCCCAAAATATGCCAAAAATGTTACCAGTTATTTCTAGCTGGAGATGAAAAGTCTGCTATTACGAAGACCCTGATTTAGTGTAGGGTGTGAGAGAGGAGTCGAGACAGAGCGAGAGAGAGAGGGAGGAGGAGAGGAAGAACCGGCGCTCCGCAGTCTCCCCTCAAAATAACACAGAAGGAGAGAGAATAATATGTTTGCTTGTATACGTCAAAAACTTACACGTGTAGGATATAAAAAGACGCAAGAAACTCCCTCTCATTTTCTACCAACTAGCGAGCAAGTAGAATATTTAATGCATGCACATTAAATCAGCACGCATATATAGTTTCCTTTTCAGTAAAAACTCTACAACTGTTGGATCCATTTAGTTTTTAGAGTAATGGGAAGTTGTGGAACCTGCATGGCCCCTTAAAGAAAGGCTCAGTGTCATGACAGAAGCAGAGTTTTTGGGACAGAAGCCATGAAAACAGAGGCTCTACAGGGCACTTAACAGGGGGAAAACTAGCACAGGGGCCAATATATACATTTAACTCCAGGCGAGAGAGCTTTTTCGTCAGCATATGGAACCAATCCGACCAGTGGAAGAAGAATAGGGAATTCTGAGGAGCCAGTACGAGGGTAGGAGCGAGTTAATGAAAGAGAGAGGAATACAGGAGGTTAAGCAGCAGGGAGTTTGATGCTGTGTGCGCTGACCAAGAGAGTGAATAAGAGACACACAGAGGCAGAAATAGATTCAGAGAAATAAAAGAGGACAAAAAAAAAAAAGCATGAAAGAGCACCCACGGGCAAGAAACTAGACAAGCTAGTTAAAAGCAACCACAGCGGTCTCATATAACCTGGAGTCAGGGGAGAGCGGAGAGTGCGCTTACCCTTGTATGACAGCTTTAGCCTGGGTACGTTGTGCTTGGGCTCATCACCTCTTGCCGGCTGCACCGCCCCGCACAGCAGCACTACAATCCCAAACAGGTAATCCATGGTGCTGGAGCGCTGCTGCTGGCCGGCCGGCCTCCAGACCAGGGGGGCACTCACACCCCGACCAGTGCCCCGAGAGATGAGCGTCTCCCGCTGGGGGTACGCCGAGAGTTCCCCCTGAAAGTGGAGGTAAAAATCCGGGTAGTGCTCCCCTTAGAGTGAAGATTGCAGGGGGGGACTTCTGTGGGTGCCGCTCACATGGCTCCCCGTGTGGAGGTCCAGTCTTTATAGTCCCTTTGGTTTATCTCTTCTCCCTCCAGGTGAAGGCTCAGCAGGGCTTCAGGTTGGCTAAAGGGAATAAGAGCCTAAAAAAAAAAGGTAAATCAGATCACTTATCCACAATAGTAAGGCTGTCCTTTTTTCTAGAGACTGTTTTTTTTTTATCTCTTTCTGTCTTCTGGCTTCTTCTCTTTGAGCAGACACTCACAGCAAACCCTCTAATCCTTGTGTGCGGCTCCACCAGACTGCCAGAGAGAGAGAGAGAGAGAAGGAGAGAGAGAGAGGGAGAGAGAGAGAGAGAGAGCTACACCATCCAAGGGAAGAGAGGGGAGGGGAGGGAGAGCAGCTGAGAGAGAGAGAGAGGAGTGCTGGTGAGAGAGAGAGAGAGAGAGAGGGGGGCGGGATGACTGGAGAGCGACGATGAAACCAGTATAGTGGAATGGAAGAATTGTGGATCGTTAGGTTTATATAGTCTTGCGTCTTCCGCACTTATTTCCTGTTTTATTAGTCATCTCATATTAGTCATATTTTTACTGTACTTTCTGTTAGAGGAAGAAGGCGTCCACTGGGTTTAAAGCCCCTGTCAGATGATTCTCAGGTCACCTGAGTGCTGGAAACAAAAGTCAGACACAAGATCGACAAATTGAGCTGATTGATCCCCAAAAAGTTAATTAATAAAGCATCATTTCAATCTTACAGGAGGTTTTGTTTGACTTCTGCCTTCAGGTCTGTGTCAGAAGCTAAAATCCAGAGAGTCAATTTCTCTTTCCTTCATCCAGCAAAACTTCTTTTCCTCATTTCTCTCAATTATTTCAGGGAACCAAGATTATGTCCATCTTTAAGCACGACTCTGTCATCAGTTAAGTTTGTTGTTTAAGTTATATTGTTGTCAAGTCTTCATTTCCTGTCTTACTTTGTCACTTTAGCTGTGTCCCCATTGAGGAGCTGCATCCTTTCGAAGGATGTATTTGCGTCCTAATGTTCCCCGGGTGCATCCTTCACGGCCCAACGTATCCCAAGACTCAATTCAAACGAGATGGCGGACTCTCAAACGGTTAAAGAATACACTTTTAAATGTAAGACAACGAAAGGGGCCTTGAAACAAATTATCTTTAAAACAAAAAGTGCCGGTAGTTATGCTAGCTAGTTAGCCTGAGTTAGGGCTGGAACAGCTGGTGAAGCAAACAGGAAGTCCTCCATTGACCAGGCTGCCTCATTTAAGTTCACCTTTAGTGGTCTTTTTAGCGTCTACACAGGCTACGAATGGCGCATCCTCCATAGACCATGTCCTTTGAAGGATGCGGCCCCCTGGGTTTGGGACACAGCTAACGTCTCTCGTGTCGATCCACTTCTTTCCTTTGTGTGTTTTCCTGCTTGTTTGATTATATGCCCCGCCCTAATTGTTTTCACCCGTACCTGTGCTTGACTACCTTCACCTCCCCAGTGTATCTAGTGTTTGTCTTCTCCTGTCTCAGTGCCAGTTCGCCTTCGTAAGTCTCCGAGAAACCCTCGTCTGTCTCCGTGAAACCTTTGTCAACCCTGTTTCCTCGGGACTCTCCGTGTTTTTCACATGTTGTGTTTTTCCTTTGGATGAACTTTTACTCTTCCTTTTGAATTTGACTTTTTGTTTTAATAAATATCTGCATAGTCTGCATCTGGGACCTCTCCCTTTTGGTGGTGTATGGCGTATTCCAACATCATTTTTGTAGTTTACCTTAATCAGTTCCTCCTGGACAATCAATATCTCACCATAACATCCATTCAGTAAATGTTCTGGAGCTTCCAATCATATCTCACAGAGTTCAAACAGTTGTCCTGGAACTAGATGTTAAACTTATTGGGAATTTATTGGGATTTCTCGTTCCTGTTGGCTTCAATCTTGCGGCTCACATGTCAGATTTTGTTCTCGAGAACAAACAACAAAGCCATTAGAGGCATTTAATGCCAGAACAAGAGTGTTTTTTGACATTGTGTGTTCAGGTTTTTTTTGCGTTACAGCTTTTTTCATCCTTTGAAGGCCTCTTTATATGCTGCAGCTGTTTCAGCACGGTGGTTATGGCGTGTGATTATTTGCTCAAGACAATTTCAGGAAACAGAGACATTGGATCAGAACAAGGCCACGTCTTTAAGTCTTAAATCCAATATGGATCCTGTTTATGATTCTTTTTGGTACCTTTGGGGTGAATCTTGGGAAAAGTGTGATTGTGGTTTGGAAGGAGGATGGAGAAAACCAGTAACGGCCTTGTGGAAAGTTAAAGTTAGTTAATTCCGGATATGTATTAAAGCATCTTTTAGAGATTTATGAGGGATAATGTACATAAATTAAAGTCACTATTTTCCCACAGAGAGTATAGCTTTCGAGTGTGTTTTGGACTCCTCCAGATGAAACCTTCCTGTTGAGGGAAACACACACTGGTAGTTAACCTGTATAGTCTGAGACGGATCCTGTATCTGCTTAAGTCATTCACATCAGCGAGGCAGGTCAACAACACTCCCCCCCCCCCCCCCCCCTCCTCTCCTCTGAACCCCCGCTAGCCCCTGCAGGTGTTTGTGTGCGTGTGTGTGTGAACCTCCTGCTTCCTCTCACAGGGTGACATAGCAGTGGTGAGGCGATAAAATCTTTGATAAACAAGAGCGCTGATGTGTCAACTCACACACCCTGACACACTGAAAGAAAACAACCTGAGGATTGGGGCTGGTGGAGCAAGCGTAGTGAGGCTGCCCTTTATGATATAAGGGCGCCCTCACGAGCACTCCCATGGCTGCTTTAGAGTGAAACTATTGTTGCTGCATTGTAAAGCATGTCTGATCATGCACTTTGTGTGTATATAAAATGACAGGATAACTTTTTTTAGACGTGGTTGTTGGTGTCCTGAATAATTCTGGAAAAAGTACAAGAGAAGTTGGCATGTCCGTCTCCTTGGAGGAATACAATCCTCAAAGGATATCAGTTTTTCCAAATTGTATCTTACTTTTATAGTTTGGCCATCATTCACTTTGGTAAAAATAACATTGCGCTCCCTAAGGTGCTTCTGAGATCCAAAGAAGAGTCATTTCTTAAAGGTTAGACAGGGAAAGAAACCCCCTCTTAAACCTTTAAGTTATCTGGAAGAGAAAATTAAGGCTTGGTTAAAAATCAGTGGTTCTAAACTGGTGAGTCGGGACCCAAAAGTGGGTCGTGGAGCTGTTTTGAGCGGCTCGCAGATGTGTGCTTGAAAAAAAAAAATTGGTGCAAAAAGTCGCTGCTGTGCTTTTATTTTGAAGGGCATGTGTTTCCTATGTCGAGCGTGCAGTAGTATTGTAGTTTAGTTACACTCCATGTATTCACTGATTGGATAATCCCAGCTATAGTTACATTCTTGATGAGCCCTGTCAGTACCCGATCCATCCCGGCTGCCCGATCCGTTCTGCGAAAGCGCAAAAGTCAGCGCATGCGCAGAATCGCACCTGTTTTACGACACTGCTCGATCTGTTCCACGCATGCATCGCTCGACTCGAGAGAGTTGTGTCATTGGGTTGGCTGTCAAATTGCTAGTTTAACCAAATTAGCTAATTAGTATGTATGATAAGCCCGACTGTAGCTGCATATGTTTTGTAGTTTTTAGCATATTTAAGTAAAGGGCAGGGGCGGATCCAGACTGGGGTGGCCCAACTGGGGCAAAGACTCATGCAGGGGTGGCATGAAGTATGTGTCCGCACACACACGCAAATGAACAGCATTTAATTAAGCCTTCCTTCTAAGCTTCATTCTTTAAGGACTCAAACAGAAGATGTGTGGTGAGAGAAACAATTTAAAGTATTAAAGGGAATGTGCCACACTGAAATGGAAAGACAGCTACTAGCAGCCTGTTGCAACACAGCCCAAACAGTTAATTCTAACACAAGCCCCGCCTCTGACAAGGCAAATAGCCAATCCCAGTTCAGGATTTTGGCGTGGCCAATCAGATTTCAAGGGGGGCCCAGGGCACCCCTGGCCACCCCTCTGGATCCACCCCTGGTAAAGAGAAAATTTTCCTCTTTTGCACCGCCACCATTTTGGTTGACTATTATCCTGTTGTGTTTTGTGATGCCCACACTGTCCCTTTAATACCATCATCGTTTAGGGCACCTTGTTTTCTTGTTTAATAACGGATAATACTGATAATTTCAGGGGTATGTTTTACCTCCTAATAATTATCTAAACCACTTTGGTTTAGATAATCTGGCTAAACAGCTGACTTGTTTTCAACCTCTTTAACCGTCTTAGTGTTATTAAGAGGGGAATTGTCTTTGAGTCATGTTGACCATGTGCAAACTTCAACAAGCTTTGGACAAATCAGCAAAACAAGAAATCAGGCAGACTTAAGAATGTGAGAAACTTGCCCAAAGTGAGGCAATCTGTTAGATTTCAAGGTCCCTCAGGAACTGGACTGATGTGTGAAATCAGCAGAGTAGCAGCACATTGCCCCTTTACTACATCTCTTTGAGTTGTTCTGAATGAATCTTGTTGAGTGCCTTCATGCATCCATGTCTTCCATTGTGCATTCACTTCCACAACCGTGGCGCCCACGTCCTCGTATCTCATCACCCCTTTAGTCTAAACAGCCTTTTTAGCTGTTTACCCACAACAAAAAGAAGTGCGGACAGATGCATGAAAGCGACCTCTGTCTCTCTCCTCTGCCCCGGTCGGCCACCTCCCTCCCCATTTATCTGCATTAGGCAAACTAATGGCAGCCGGGCTACCTGCATCGATCCTCAGCGGGTGGAGGTGGAGTGAGATGTGCTGGAACACGCCTTTATGGCTCGCCCTTTAGGGAGTGCAGCAACAGTGCGACCTATCCTTGTCGATCTATTTGAGACCCCGTCGCTTCACCCGGAGCCGGAGCGGCCCTGAGTAATGACGACTTAATAAATGGTGACACGCCGTTGGCGGTGGAATGAGATGCTCATTGACAAGGAGCTTCCAGAGGCTTTCAGCGCCTGCCGGTAAAAATAGAAGCGGACAGGAGACACCCTGCTTATGGGGACGCAGCGGAGAGGGGAGAGGCGTCAAACGCGTTAGTGTGTGTGGCGAGTGTCAATGTGCTGTTACTGATACCGTGGTGTATCTTCATCCGGTTGGTATGGGAAGTTAATGTTCTGTGTATGTGAGGGAAAATGATTAGGGAAACATGACCCTAGATGTCTGTTTTACAGAGAACATCGGAAATGTCCCACCCTGAACTTCGCCCACACTGACCTTTGACCTTTCCCGCTCTTTTGCACACGCCTACAAACGATCCTGCCAATTTCCTAACTGACCCAATGTTCCAAATGTCATTGCCACTGCTCGCAAAGATTACTACATTGCTGTTTCACTGACGTTCAAGGTAAGAGCAGTCATCACTTCCTTTATGCCTGTTCACTTCCTGTTCCACCACCTCCTGCTCCCTGCTTGCGGGAGGTCACGGAGCAACTCCTTACTCAGCAGATGAAATGTTCAGGAAACACGGAAGAGGAAAAGGTGGGAGACAGTCAGGAAAGATGGGCGGAGTTGACGGTAGCAGTCGTGGGTTTTATGACAGAGCAGTATTTCCGTTTGTGTGGTGAACGGCTACGCAAAGGCCCCCGAAAGTGCTCATCAAGAGTGTCACGTACCCGTGATCACATGAGCCCATAAAAGATGCAGAAACATGAAGTGAAACTGTAAAACCTCCGTTCATGGGTGACTTATACTGACTGTTTTACTGCAAAAGGGAGGAATAGTTAAAGCACGTAAATTATGGAGATTATTGTGTAACTCTGGTCTTTTTCCTCGCACACATGCGTCTGCATTGCTTGAGCAAGTGTTGGGTCACAATTAAACATTTACCTGAGTGTGTAAGCATGGGAAAAAATGACATCTGTGTAGGCAATCATTACTGTAACTCTGTAAAGCTGTCTGTGAGAGCTGTACAATGAGCGATATATCACAGTATATGACGCCTGAAAGTACGTCTCTGGTAGCGTGTGGAAGTGTCGGCTTCCAAACCAGACAAAGAGATCATTTAAACAGAAAGGACATCTGGGCTCTGATAGAAAGAAGGGTATATACTTTGTCTTTATTCTGAGTTTCGTAATCGGCCCAGTCAAGTGCAGACACCTGTTTCAGCACTTGCGTGCTCTTTTTGCTCCACTCTCATTCTTCAAACAAAGCGGCGGCTGCATTAAAAATCCATTGTAGAGCTCATTAACAATGCTCCCTCTGCACCAGAAGAGCCCGGCGGAGGGAAATGGGAGGTTTCCCTCCATTTCATCGCTTCTCAAAAGGTCAAAGGTCGGCCTCCAGGTTTACAATGGGGTCACGCAACCCCATCGTGTGCATGACGGGGCTCGGGGAAATCTCTTTAAGCGAGGGACACGCAGTTGCATGCCTGTACGTCCCAAGTTTCCGCATCCACTCATGACAAGTACGGGAATGAGAGAGATAAATAAACAAAAGTGGAACCACATTGCACCATGGGAGGGAAATCACTACCGAGCTGTAACATCTGCGGCAATGAGGGAGGGATGAAGGGGAAGTTGTTGAGTGTATTTATTCTTTGCTGATACATTTCAATCCATCTTCTGGTGACGGAAGTCTCATGCGGAGCTCTGCCTCACGCAGATGTGTCCGCTCCGCTCAGGGGATGACGGCGGTACGAGGCAGATCAGGAACCGTTTACAGGAAGGGAGGAAACTGGACTGAAACGTAACACTGATTCATAAAATCTGATCATTTCCTGCCGAGACCGGCTGCTGACGCTCGCGTGGGGGCGGCGGACGGAGGAGCTTGTTTTGTCTGTCATCAGCAGGCGTGCACTTGTTGGGAAACAACCTAACTGTGTCCAGAGCTGACGTGTAATCTCTTCTTCTGTGGTAAATTATGAGAATATGCACGTTGTGTAAACTAACAGGCTTTTTTTAATCAGAGCAGCTGAGCTACAGCGTCACAAATGAATGAGCGAGCGAGCTCCAGCTCTGAGATGAAAGACTTCAAACTTGTTTGAGTCCAAAAGGAGCTCATCATGAGGCACCAGTGACGCGGAAAGCACCAATAGAAATGTTGAAGTGAGGGGGGCGTGGACTAATCCCAGACCTGAAGGATTCTTTTAACTCGTATGTATATGTAAATGCAAAACACACCGTTTGTGAATGGAGGTTTGTTGGGGGAGGACTTAAGTCCGGAGCTGGGCTGAGACAACGGAGAAGAAGCTCATTATTCCCTCTATAAGGACAAATCAAGGAGCTTATAGGCCCTGCCTAAAGGTACGGGGCCTCTGAGATACTCTCAAAGAGCATAAGCTTCTTTTATAGGATGCTGAAATTAAAGGGTCATCCAGGAAGACTTTGTGAGAGTGGAAAAGAAAAAGAAATGAATTCATTTTGACATTTTTTTAATATAATTTTCGCACTATTTCAGATCAAATTGGAAAAAAAAGCAAAGAGCAAATCTAATGTAACTTTTAAAGCTACTATTTAATTAGTTTTCAAACTAAAACACAGTTCTCTAACCCACTGCAATTCATCTTAACTTTTAGAATCGCTTTCTGTTTCTCCAAAGTCAACCAAAGTTAAACCGCTCTTTAAAATAAACTGAGGACATACAGTTCCTCTTTATTAACCACTTTAAGCCACTTAAAACCATGAAAGAAAATACATTGCCTAAACGTGTGCCGTCACCTGACAACATTAACTGAAATAAAACGGAATATAAAACCACCAATACCGATATAAAAGAGTTCATATAAATTAATTTAAAAAATCAGCATGAACTGACCCATGCATTATTTTCTGGACTATTTTATAACTCATTTGCTCCAAATGTTCAACTCAACTTCCCAAAGACCGAAAGGACGTTCTGAAATTGCTATTGACCCACACACACACATTAAAAGCTCCAACAACATTCACATAATTGGTTGACATTAGAGTAGATGGTAGAGAGTCTGGCCTTACTATAACGAGCCTGATGAAGAACCTTGAACTGAATTAAGGCCGAGGCGAGCACATGAGGTTGATCCATGTTTAATCAGGTATATCCGTTCCGAGCTCTTCTACCCAATCTGTTCGAATCTTATCAAGTGCTATATTATTGAATGATTTTTTTGCTTTTATCCTCCTGAGACCGGAGCTTTTGTTTGGTATGCATTTTTAATTTCTCCTACCTTTAGGGGATTAATAGGACCTAATAAGTATAAAACCTCTTTGTGTTACATTGAAAAAGTCCCAATGTCCTCATGTGAGTACCTTGTCGTAACGGTGTTGTAGCTTGTTGCTATTGGTAAAATTAGCCACATTTGTCTGCCATATCAAGCTACAACTGTTAATACGCATTAAATAAACAAGTTTCAATCATAAAATCTGAAGAGGTTTTGTACCTGGTTGAGTTTTCTGTAGAGACCGACTGTAACACATTTTGGTCGGGATCACGGCCATCTTGAATGTACACTGATCAGTGTAATTTGCTTTTGTGACCACGGGTTGGTGGACAAAGTGTCCGTGAATGAGACCAACGGGTCTAAGTTTGGCAGAATTAAATATTATGTGAAGCCAAAATGTAATGTCCCCGTATGAGGACGCAGGGTCTCAGGAGGCTAAATCTAAAAGGTGGAACCAGAGAGTTTTGGTTGAAAAAGAATTTGCATTTGGGGGCTGCACGGCGGTGCATTGCTAAGCGCTGGAAAAGCTAGAAGGTTCCTGGTTTAAATCGGACAAAGGGGGCCTTTCTGCGTGGAGTTTGCATGTCCTCCTCTTGCCAGGTTCCTGCTTCCTCCCACAGTCCAAAGACATGCTTGTTAGGTTAATTGGCGACTCTGAAATTGCCCGTAGGTGAGTGGTTGTCTGTCTTGATGTGTCAGCCCTGTGATTGACAGCCGATCAGTCCAGAAGCGGTATAGATAATGGCTGGATGGATTTTTGCATTTAATGGACAGAAATGAAAGGATGGAAACAAGCTCGACCACTTTAGATAATTTTCCTCGGAACATTTGACATCTGTGTTTGTTGATGTGTTTCAGTCCTGCAGAAGAACGCAGCGAGTCGACTGATTAGCTTTTCAAGTTTAGCATATATGACATTTGCAAGTCCTGTGGGTTTCTTAAACATGCCTGGAAAAAAAAACACAAATGGAAAATGCTTCAAAAAAATTCATCTGAACTCCCCCCCTCCTCTGTAAGCAGACAGTATGTTGTAACAGAATACCGAACAGATCCTCCAAACACACAACCCAAGTTTGGAATGCTGTAAGTATCAAGTTAGGTCCCCAACATCTACACCAACTAACACCTTCTGCGACCGTAAACAGCTTGTATATCCATGTCTGCGTCACATGATCCGAGAAGAAATACGGTTAAGAATAAGAATCTTCTCGCAGCCTCATAAATTTCTCCTGTCAGGAAGAAATTCTCTCAGTATTTCTCTGTGTGTCTGTACGGCTGACAGGGCAGCAGCAGTGACACAGCACTCCATCCCGCTCTTCTATTAAATATTTACACGCTTGTGAAACGTATAAAACTAACCGCCGACGCTCGCATTACCGCTCAGGCAGAGGAGTCAGATTTAATATGGCTCACATTCGCTTCCAAGAATATGTGTGTTAAATAAGGAGAGGTGGACGGACAGACGGACGGAAAGGGAGATAAATGGGTGCATCCGCACTGCTGTGCATGTGCACGACGGTCAGTGGGGAGCTTTTTACATTGCTTTTGTTTCGTTTTCTTGAGTCAAACCAGATTCTGAAATCCCCCAAGAGGAAGCTGTGCTAACATCTCTCTGTAAAAACCACTTTTAATTTTATACATCTGACTGGTTTCATAGATTAAGTGCAGAAAAGTTGGCTTAAAGGATTGTGGCTGCTCGAGAGTCATAACTCAAAATGTAATGACTGTAACTCAGCGGAATAACCGCCAATTATGCTGTCTTTTGGGTCGGAAAACAATGAATTACTCAACAATGTAATTACTTTTCAGTGTCGAGCAGAATGACAAATGACTATTTAATTTCCAACAATTATATTACTGCGAAAAAATCTCATGTTTAGTTCTGGTGAGCCTGCAAGATATATGGATTAATTATGCAAAAACATAACACTGTGTGCTTCAAATTATCAGCCGCTTCTTCTCACATACGGTGCATAATGAATGTCTAATGAATACGAACAGAGGTTCTTCTACGTCTCCTGATTTGGGAAGTATTTGTAGGATGATTGGAATATTGGATTTCCAGAGAGGAGCAGATTTGTCCTCATTTTCCGGAGCAGCAGAAGACGCACTTGCCAATTTGAAACATATGACTAAAAAGCTACATATAAAGCACCATAACTCACCGCTCTGTGGGAGTTAAAAGTGATAATATTCCCTCTGAAATGATGAATGACAACAGTATACATATTGCAAGGCGAGCCCAGCATTGATCGCAACCATATGATTCCATTAAAAGCTATCTGGAAGTAAAACTATGCAGTTTAGCTGGGTCGGTGATGTGCTGTGGCGTGCGGGTGACTCAGCCGCTACGTATCCCTCCACGGTGATTTGCCCCAGCTGTGCGAACAGTCCGACACTTCCACACCGAGGGAAAACACTCTGGGCTTTATCAACAGAAGGAAACTCACCGCGGATAGGCGGCGGTGCAGCTCGGCTGGCACCATCACCTTTCATTACACGACTCTGTTTTTCCTCCTGATAAAAACCCTCCTAACAGAGTAATGGACCCCATTTTTAAAGGAGCAGTTCGCCCCTGGAGAAAGCCACTGTCAGTCAAAGCTGCTGTTCTCTGTAATCGATAGAAGCAATAATATTTGAAATTGGCGCCATAGCTGTGGAGAAAGTTGTACAAACAGCTTGTGGTTTCGCCCATTCTACATTCCTACAACACCCAGCATGCATTGCCCTACCTCTGAAAGTAATGGCCCAGCGAGAGACGCTGGAGTAAAATACTACCGTTCCTCTCAGAGCGGTACAGAATCCGAACTATGATGAGAATATCTACATTTCAAACCTGACGATTTTGAACGAGACATGACATCGGAGGCGGGTGTCCTAGATTGAGGAAGTGTAGTTTAGTGAGCTCCCCTGGTTTTCCAGGGCTCATTGGAGAAGCAGATAGCGTCCTCCAAAGGCACAGAGCCAGATAGCATTTTTTTTCCCAACCATAATGGCATTAGCTCCCCATAAATGCATGATAGGACTGAGGTTGGAAATCGGCGAACTGGCCCTTTAACAGAATAATTACCTTCTTGTATTTATTATTCCAGCCCTCTTTGAAGCACAATATTATCAGTTAAAATTTATCAGGCCTCATAATGCAACCTTTGGGGAACTTCTGGTAACCTTTGTGCCCCAGTCTGTCGGGGGAAAGTGGTTCATGTCTGCCGCCCTTTTCGTTTTTATGAGCCCCCATGTCATGTAACCCTGCGAACAAAACTGTCATGTAACTCTCTATTCATTACTCCATGCAGACAAAGTCCTCGTATGCTGCTAGCTTTACAGCATTCATATAGGGCCCTGGGCGAATACAAACCATCTGTGTAAACAGAGACTTCTGACAGGCCGCTGCGGTGAGCGATGAGTCCCACCTGTACAAGAGCACAATACCTTTGGAAAAGTCTTATACAAGTCGAGGTCATTCCTCATAAGAGTAATGACTAAAATGACTCACTCCAATTCGACAAGGGATAATTGAAGGACATCCTGCCATGTTAATGAATGATAGATCCTGCCATCTCCTCCTCTCTCCAGTGCAATCACCCACACACAAATTGATGCTTCACATTGGCTGTCCCTCACATACCTTGTAAATCAAGTATAATTGACAGACAGAAGTGATGAAATGCAAAGCGGTGCAACTAAATGACTCCATCAAAGCGGCTCCATTAAAAAGCTCCTAGGTGACCAATTATCTTTCACACTTGCTTGGCAAATATCACAGGCAGGCAGATACTTAACAGCAAACTTTTGCCTGTACACTATAGACAGGCTGGATTAATGTGCAGTTCGGAGAGAAGAGCTGACAAGTACATGTGAATTTTTGGTATCTATGGACCATATTTCTCCCACTATTTCTAACAATCCTTTTGAGACGTCTTTGTACATTAATCTCCATTGTTCACGTAGTCCAAACTGCATCCCCGCACGTATTAAGGTATGTGGTTTTGGAAGCGTGCTGACATTATCTGTGTCCCAATCCAGGGGCTGCAACCTACGAAGGAGGCAGGCTACGAAGGATGTGCCATTCATAGCCTGTGTAGACCGTCAAAGCCAAACTAAAATGAGACAGTCAGGTCTACGGCGGATTTCCTGTTTGCGTAACCTGTTTGCTGTTCCCGCCCCTACCGTTGCGTCATCAAACACTGCTCCTGTCGCCTAGCAACAGGTAACTAACTAACTAGCTAGCATAACCAACGTCTCTTAACTTAACCTATTATTTTAAAGATGATTTGTTTCAAGGGCCCTTTAATTTTTTTTAAACATGTTTAACGCTAGCTATTCGATTGAGTTGAAACCAAAACCTTTTACAGTTTGAAAATTGGCACGCAATGACTCTCGGGATACTAAAGATGTAGCCGATGGATCCTTCGTGGCCTGGGAAAAGGAAGACGCATTTGTTGGCCGCATCTGAAGGAGCCTACGAATTGTGACAGCATTCGACCCACCGCTGTGACGAAATCGCCCTTCAAATACGGCCTTTGAAGGCTGCAGCTCCTGGATTGGGACACAGCTATAGTCCACAAACTAAGTTAGCAGGCAAGCTAACAGCTAACCCTCTGGGAATGTGGTGTTACTACTTATTATAACTTTTTGAGCTTCTTTCTTTTTCTTTGTTCTGGGCTGTTTACTCCTCTCTGGCACATGTAGTGTACATCATTTAATTCAATAAAGAGTTTTAATGTGTGAAAGAAGCTCTCCAAGCGAGGGGTTTTGCTAAGCAAGTTTGCTAGCTGTCCATGAGCAAGAAGAAGTTGGTTCAAAAGACGTATTTGTGAGTTCAACTTCTGTCTCATCACAGTCACTTCTTTTTTGTAGCAGTTTATACTCAACAGAGGAGGGTTATATTGAAGTGGATGTTGCAACACAGCTAATAAAAGTGGATTATGCAACATGGCTAATAAAGCTACGCTAGCTGCTTTTGTTTTTGCCACACCAGATGGGCAATCTGTTTCCTCAAAGGCCTGCTCTGCCAAGATTAGATTTAGTAAAATATACAAGTTTAAGAGTTTCACCAGAATTTAGCTGAAAAGGGTTTACATTGCCTTGTCAGGTCATCTGATTCTGCATAGGAATGAATGCTGGTTTGACAAGGCCGAAAAAGAAAACACTGGACTGCAGCTTAGCACTAAACCAGAGCTCCTGTGGAATAGATTCCTCCGAACAAATCCCACTGAGAATTCTCCGAGAGGATGCACCAGCATCTGTCAGAATCCATCTTCTCCCAAGGGGATAAAAGCAGGACTTCCAACGACTCATCTCATCATCATCCAAACACTTCAATCCTTTAATATGAAAAGGAATCCCTTCCTTTAAGTGCTTTCCCTGACAGCCTGCAGGCGGAGAGAGTCGCTCTGTTCCGCGGCTCAACTTGGACTATTAAACCACCGGACAGATGGATTCAAAGCACTGTCCACAGGGTGATTAGGTTTCATTATGGCAAATGAAACACCCCATTACTCTTTAATGTCTTATAATAAATGTCTTTAAAGAATGTCTCTCTATGTTAGAAAAAAAGAATCCAGCGATCAGGAGGAATGACCGTCATGTGACATTTGAGGACTCGTCTTTTGACCACAGAGAACGAGAGGATTTGAGAAAGAGGACGGAGGGAATATAAATGTCACCATTTGTGTGTCTGTAGAACAAGCCTTGTTGAAATAAATAAGTCAGTGTGTCATTTGTATGCTCTGTTTGACCGGCACAGCGCAGTCCATCTGGGGCTCGAGAGAAAATGTGCGGAACTCAATTCAGTAGCCTTGAATCTGGTAGTTTCGGGGGAAAGAATAGATGTACAGGGCAAATATCGAGCTGTGGTCTGTTCCACTCCTCAACACCAATGGGGACTATCTTTGTAAAAAGCTCACAATGCACTGCAGCCGATACCCATCGAATGGAGTAATCCCAATTTGTGCAATGTCTCTGCGCACACAGGGCAGTTGTTTGGACAGTTCCTCTGAGTTCTGTTATCACTGCACGTCCAGAATGAATCCATGCAAGGGGGGGGACAGTGGAAGTTTTTTTTTTGTTGCGGGGGGGTCTTGTTGGGACTTGTTGGAAAAATCATTTGGATGGTGGCCCCCCAGCTGACTCTGCCTGGCAGAGGATCAGTCTCGTTCCTCTCCAGTCGAAGGCTCCCTTTCTCTGACCCGTCATTCCTGACGTCCCAGAGAACTGACGCAAGAGACGCAGCTACAAAAACAGCCTCTGGTCCTGCTGGTGAGAACTGGGCAAAGATCGCAACACGCATTCTTAAACACACACACACATCACATCATGCTATGACACAGGGACTCGCTGTACTCTGGCTAGCTTGGATTTCAGTAAGGAGACAACAAGAAACTAGTAGGGAGCTGTGTGTTGACAAAAAAGACAAGATGATACTGGTGTATAATGTGTCTCAAACAGCTGTATTGCATGTGTTCTGGTAATGAATAACGGCTTTGAACTGAAGCCTTTTTGATGACTGTAAAGTCATGTAGAATACTGGGACATGAGAAACCACATCAGTCACCTGAGCAGTGAAAGGTGCATAATGGCGCATTGTTCAAAATTAGCTGCTTTTTAAAAATTTGCCCTGAAGCCAGACGTCTATTCAGAGCGTCATATTGCTGCACTCGTGCCAACTTTTTCCGGGCGTATATAAACGCAGCCACTGTTTGTTTCTAAGTTTCAAAGCTGGCGGCGCGGCCATTCACAAGTAACCTCAGGCAACGACAAGTCATCACATCCAGCTTTTCCGTTGCCGGCGCGGTCGGACAATAGCGGCGCATCTCTTCAGGGCGGATTCTTGCTGGATGATGGATGGAGCAGCGTCCTCCTGTTTCCCTCTGATGTTTGGGCTCTGGATTATCCCTCAGCTCAGTGTGGTTGTTTTTGCTGGATTCTGCTCTAATCTTGCGGGCTTCTGTCACGCCGCGGTGAAAGACGGACTGTTGGTATTGGCTCGACGCAGGTGCACCGTGAGAGCGGAGAGGTGCAACTTCAGTAATAGAAATGCAAACACAACTAGATAATATGGTGTTCATCCAAGACACAAATAAACTGACTAATAGGGATTTTCCTACCAACGAACACCTCATACGCACTCAGGCACTAAATGCATGCAGCACTGGTTTGAACTTGTAAAACCTGATTTGCGCCGACTAATCTGACAATTTACAGAATTCTGCTTCCCCCTCCCTTAATCCTTTAAAAAGGGTGCAGGTTTTTAAAACAAACCTCGCACTGTGTTCTTTGTCGCGGGATTCTGCAAACCTGACAAGTTTAGCCTCGGCAGATAAGCTACATGTGATTAACATGTCCTCATTTTCTATACGCAGGATTACCTTAAAACAACAGTTGTCAGGGGAAAAATTTAGGCAGGAACTACATCGCAAAACAAGACATGTTCACGTCGTCTTTCATTATCTACACCAACAATGGAAAGTCATACTGTAAACACTCTACAGCAGGAACATGTCTCCTTACAGCTGCATACCACAGGTGTGTTTGAGTATTTTTTTCACGCATTAATTGGAATTTATATGCAACATACATTTTTCAGTTTTGTCTGGCAGCCAACAGGGTCCCAAGTTTTTGTTTTGGCGCGCTAATTAAAGGTTTTTTTTGCAAACATTGATTAAAATGATTAAGATTGGCAGTTGGAAGATTATATAAATAATCTAGTTGTCCCGCGTGCGACTAGGTGGGTTTCACAGCCTGCTGCTGCTCAGTGTGAAGCCTCTAATCCTGCCAGACGACTCCTATATTACGTTGGTCAGAAAACATGTTTTTATTGAAGCCATCGAACACTACCCTTCAGAGCATGCATTTGATGATGTCAGGGCAGCTTCCACCTGCTGGGGTGTGATGGGTAAACAGTTGCTCTGGTGGTGGTTGGTGGTCTGCAGCGTTCAGTGGTTTACTGGGGATCCGCTCCTCATGGGAGCAGTCCTGAAGAGGAGGGGATTACCTCAATCCTCTCTCCCTGCTTCACCCCTTCCAACTCCACACTTCAGATTCAAACAAAGGCTCAGGGGCTGTGGGCCTCAGGCCCCTGGCGGGCTGCTAATCCCATTCCAGCTGGACAACAATCCGTCTGGCCGGTGGCCCCCGCGGGGCTGTAAGCCCCCAGTAAGAGGCTTGGAGGAGAAGTCAGACAGCTCATCAAGGATGAGGACTTAATTAGCCTTGCAAAGTCAACCTGGCTAATTGAAAAGATTCGAGCGGCCACAGGAGCAGAAGAGGGGAAGAGAGCATTTTTAACGTTTTTTCCTGCATTGTTCCAGGTGTTTAGTTGCCAAGTGAAGAAAAATGCCAGCGATGAGGTGCCCCTGCTGCTTCAGAGTTGGCAATGGGAAAAAGGGCCTGCTTGTAAGGTTAATTGGGCTGGACACAGTGCCAAGATAAAGTATGGGGGAACATGTCTTGAAGTGTTTTGCTGGATCTGAGCTTAATCTTTCATGACGGGCTTTATCGGCGAGGTCAGGAGTGGAGTTCTGGGAGTGATTCTACATGCTGCTTTTATTGGAGGCCTTAAAAAACAAGACAGACTCGGTGTGCATGTCAATTTGTGATTTTATTCACATATCCATGTACGTATGTGTGTATTTGTCAGTTCACTGGTGTATGCGCGTGCCAATAAGCCCTCAAGAGTTCTCGAGGTGAGATGAATATTTCTGTTAGTTTGTGTACCCGGGCTGAGCTGATGTCAAAACTCCGTCAGCACTCGATGGGCAGACAAAGCACACACACCTTGTGGAAATAAAACAGAAACTCTCTTGACCCCCTCCTCCTCTCCGCGCTCTCCATCAACACTCTGTTAAAGCATGCCATCGCCGCTCCAGCATAATGTGTTTAGAAATGCTGCACTCCCTCAACCTCTCCGACTCGGTAATGCATTTTGCTACACGACCCCCATCTCTCTTATCCGTGTGTTTGAATACGCCACTTCTCCCAAAACACGGTGTGTTTAAAGAATGCCACACTCAACCTCTCAGGCTCGATCGCTCCAACGTGTTTGAGAGCGCAGGCTGCCGCTTTCTTTGTGTAATTTGTTTGACGATGCTCGCCTCTCCGACGCCACTTACACCTAATGTGTTTGAGCATCGACAGAATCGTATGCACCCTCCGTCATGTTTAAACACATTCACAAAAATTGTTTTTACATTCAGCATACAACTGATCATGCTGAAAGCAGAGAGAGCTAGTCTTGTTGTGTGATGTTTGGTTTAATTAAACATTTTAATAAGAGGAAAAAACTCAAAAGGCTTAAATGAAAACTGGAGAAATTATAATTTAAAGGACATTTATCCTGTTAAGATTTTTTGGGGTGCCGTTTAGATTTTTTGTATATTTATTCTGCTAGGCTAACAACATGCTAGCTGGTCCAGAATGGCTTCCTATGCAATTTTGTACTGACATTCATTGTTTCCGGATAAAGAGCACTACTAACTTTTGAAAACTGCAAACTTTTCTTCTAGCGCCATCATAAGGCACATAGCGCTAAACACAGATGACGGCTGTGTTTAGTGCTAATTAACAAATGTTAGCATGCTAACAAACTAAACTAAGATGGTAAACATGGTTTGCTTTATACCTGCTAAACATCCCCATGTTAATATTGTAATTCAAGCATGTTGCTAGCATAAGCATTTGGCTCAAAACACTGCTGTGCAACCTCACAGAGATGCTAGCGTTGCTGTAGCCCTGTTAGCTGTGTTCAGGCCAAAAACGTAGCCAAACACAATCTGCAAATACTTGTCCTTCCATTAAAAACATCGCCATGTTAACATTGTTATTCCAGCATGTTGCTAGCATTAGCATTTGGCTCAAAGCACTGATGCGCAACCTCACAGAGGTGCTAGCATTGCTGTAGCCCCATTAGCAATGTTCAGGCCAAAGACTACGCTATATTTAGCAAGTTTGACCGCAGGATCATTTGTTTGTGTTTTTAAAACCACGATCTGCAAATACTCACCCTTCCATTAAAAACATCCCCATGTTAATACTGTTATTCAAGCATGTTAGTAGCATTAGCAGTTGGCTCAAAGCACTGATGTGGTGCTAGCATTGTTATAGCCACTTAAGCTGTGCTCAGGCCAAAAACGAAGCTACATTTGGCGAGTTTGATGACGGGATCATTGGTTTATTTGTGTTCTTAAAACACAAGCCTTTCCACATATGTCAGAAAACCAATGACCAGCATGGTTGGATTAATAACATCATCCGGAGGCGCAAATAGCTCTGTCACTTTGACAGCTTTGTCCTATTACACAAGGATATGAAGATTTGTCCTGCTCATCCCGTTTACACGTTCTATAAAAATAAACCAGTTAAAAACAGTAACCACTGTAGATCATTAAATCTTTGTGTATCACTTTTTTTGCTGTGTCATCACCATTAAATTATCTTCACGTGTGTTTGATTAAACTGTTTTCCAGAACATAAACTTCCTCAAGGATCAAGATTATTTATTTTGCTCTCAAGTGCACCAGATTGATTGATTTAACTTTTAATTGGAAACAAATTCCTTCCCTCGGAGAATACTTCCGGACCCTCTTAGAGGGTCTGAAGTTTAACCGTCACAGTCTCCCAAAATGTGATGGGAAACTCTGAAGTTGAGTCTCTTTCACAACATTTTTCCGCTTTGTCGACTCAAATGTATCTTTCAGTTAATCCCCCTTCTGTCTCTGTCTGTCTGCCTCCTCTGAAATCCTCACTTTGATCCGCATCTTTGTTTCTTCCGGGCTCCCTCAAAGTAAACGCGTCGCTGACCCGGAGCTGTAGAAACCGATCACCCACAGCTACGACGCTAATGGTGTTCATGGGGCGACGATACTGTGCACAGTGTGGTCATAAGGGATTAGCGCGGCTCTCCGCACATGGAGCCATCACTCATGGGTGAGGACAGCTGAGAGTAAAGGCAGATTCAGCTGAAAATGATTTAACAACTTCAGCGCTCAGTTACTGTACCATGGCTGCCATTGTTTAAAGACAGAAAACAGGCTTAGCTTTATTATCCACGTCTTTCTCTGTAAAGTATCCCAGGAATTAGAGCGTATCCCGTTCGCATGTGCAAATAATCTGTCGGCACACAGTTTGTTATCGTCGCGGTAATCTCGTGTCTGTTTAATATCAAACGCAATGCTTCTGGAATCAGCTGAAATAACACCGCCGGTGTTCCGAGCAATTAACCTTTTCCACTGTGGAAACGCCTCGGGGGGGAGAAAGAGGAACTCAAGTGGGAATGAATGTCTGCCATCCACACTGGGAGAGTACATGGCACGTTTCAGGGAGGCCCCTAAGACCCCTGCAAAGTGTGCGTGTTTGTGTGTGTGGAAGACAAATGCAAAAGAAATCAGTGAGGAGGTATAACGGGGGAGGGGAGTGTGCACGGTGGTGGTTGTGGGGGAGAAGAAGGGAGGTAAGATATTAATAAAAACTAAATCAGTCAGGCTTGACATAAACACCCCTTTGTTCTTTGATGTGATGGCAGTCGGTAATGTGATACATCATGCACCGGCTCGCTCAAACCCCCCTCTCATGACGACCACATCTACACATGTTCTCCCTGGCTCCGTCTGCAACTCTCACACACACATATACACACACTTTGAGGCTTAATATCCCCTACCTAGAAGCCTCATATCCAGGGCTTGATAATGGAGCACTGTGTCTGATTCGTGTCTGCAGGAAGGAGCCATGAAATTACCTTCCTATGCATCGAGGGCCGCGGCATAAAGCCGCACCTCAATCACCCGGAGAATAAGGCCTATTGTTACAAGCCGGAGCTTTCGAGAAAGTAAGCGATCCTACTTAGGAGGGGGAAAAAAAGAAGATGATAAGACTTGATATCCCTGAATAGTACGACTGTCGCCTAGAGTTAGAGCTTTAGAGAAATCCAGGTCAAGCCCCCTCTGTGTCTTTGAGATCTTGGAAGGAAGTCTTGAGTGTGCGATTATATATTAACCCCCAAGTGCAGGAGAAGCTCTGTCCTTGAGTTTTCCGTTGGTTTCAGTTGAGGTTATCTTTCTTTTGTCTTCTTGCACGGCATAGCTGAAGTTAGGCGATGAAACTTGGCAAGACAAAACTGCCATTCTCCTCCTTCCCAATGATATAATGGCAGTGAAACAGTGGCGTTCAATGACCCCCGAGCAGCCACAGGTAAAGCAGGGTCACAGCTTTCTTTCTGCTTGAAAGGTCTCTAATGGCCAGAGGTCAGCGAGTCATGTTTGTCCTGCCTGGAGTGAATAACAATAGAGGAGGGTGGCGACGGACGCAGGCAGGCAGGTAGACAGATAATTAGATGGATGAGTCGACAAAGAGCTGAATGTTATCAGCGGGGAACAACAGG
The DNA here is from genome assembly GCF_022749685.1 of Semicossyphus pulcher. Taxonomy (NCBI): domain Eukaryota; kingdom Metazoa; phylum Chordata; class Actinopteri; order Labriformes; family Labridae; genus Semicossyphus; species Semicossyphus pulcher. Next base: position 8,428,020 of record NW_027211694.1, read on the forward strand.
GAGGCAGACAATGCTGGATCGCCATGTTCTAGTCTCTTTGTTGGATCCACAGAGGAGAGCGCTCATTAGAAGTTTTGTCCTACATTCACAGTCAGGAAAAAAACAGTAAATGGGAGAGATGGGGAAAGTAATGGGTTTAATGTGTGCATGATTAGTTTTGGATTGTGTAAGACATGTCTCATTGGAACCAAGAGTTACTAGGAGAATGCTGCTTTTAAACCACGAACAATACATAATGTACACCAACTACAACCTGAATTATTCAAGGATTTGTAGATTTCTGCGATTGAATATGTGGGACTTTTGGGCCACCAGGATTGGCTCTGATTCTGGGTGAACATGATAATTCAGTCCAGAGAGGATCTGGATGATTTTTTGATAGCATGGATGAAAATTATTTACAGGGACAGGCCATCATTTATTTAATTTAAAGGCGAGACGATGAATGAACCAAGAGGTTCATCTAGGTCTTCGGAGCAGAAGCTATTCTCGTCTCTTGAAACTTGTAGGAGAACGGCTCCTTTTCTTGATACATAAAAGGATAAAAATTCAGCAGTAAACGTTTGTTTTATTGGATTAAATGAGGATTATTCCTTTTTAAAGGGATAGTTCGGAAGTTGTGTGAAATACTTGCTCGTAGTGTAGTGGATGCAAAGCTATTAGCCTACTCACCGAGTCCTGTGGTCGGAGTTCTGTCCGGTTGCAGAATAAGTCGTTCCTGCGAGATGCCAGGGTCATGAAACCAAAAAGTTTTACCCAACAAAAACAACACACAGGCGATGGTGATCCATTTCCAACACAAAATCATCGTCCTAGGATTTCATATACTGCGCCGTTTTTTGGCACTATTTTCTCTCTTGAACAATCCAGTATCACTACGCCTGCGACGGGCCGGTTTTCTCAGCTGTTTATACGAGAACACGCTGGAAGACGTTTGTTGTCGCAAAGGAAAATATGTGATAACAGGCAGAAGCAGATGCGCTGGCTTCCTCTGAGATTGAGAGATCTTGCAACTGCGGCATGACCGGACAGCAGTAGCACTCAAACTCTGTAGGCATTGGCTGGCACTTCCCACAAGTGCACCACCAGTTTATCTCTGCTTCCAGCAGCTGCGGGCCCATCTTCTGCTAGCTTCTCTCCCTCTCCTTTCTCTCTCTGCCCGTTGTTCTACGTTCGGAATCGTCCAGAACTTCACACAAAAATCCGGTGTCCCTTTGGTGTCCAAAAATCCGAAACTATCCCTTTAAGCTCAGGGTTATTCAACTGGACATAATGGCTTACAGATTTTAAGTGGTGATGCTAAAAAGAGCGTGCAATCACTGATGAAAAAATGCTTTTTTACACAGTTTTGGCAGACAAATAACTACATTGGTTCAAGCTGCATTGTTACTTGTTAGCCTGTCAGCAGTTTTAGTAGTTCATCGATTAGGTCATACATAATTATGTGAAACTATAAAAGATGTTTCAAACCTCTTTGCTGAAAAGCTGCAGAAAAAGATTTATGACGAGAATCGAGGTCTCAGATAAATGTTAACTTAATTACCAGGAGAAGATAAATAATTACATGAATAATCAATGACTTGAGCCGGGGTTGATTAGTTCTGTTTCAGCGACACAGATCGATCGGGAACTTTCATTAACGCTGAGCGACGGGCATCCGAGACGGGTCGATCCCCGAACCAGGACTGACATTGACCCAGTTCCCTTCCCTGCAGGAGTCCCGTCTGCGTCGAGTCCATCATCACCGTCATCGATAGCCAGCGACCCCCCCCCGAGGGCAAAATATGTGTGTGAATCGATGATGGAGAGCACATGCAGACTTGTGTGGAGGCGCTGGAGCTCATCCAACTGCTGCCTCTGATATCAACATTCTGGTTAAATTAAAGGTCAGCAGATTCAGAGGATTTTGCCTCAAAGGTTCTGTGGATGTTCTGTGATTTGACCGCCCTTGTACTGAAAGTGTTCGTGGGCAAAACTACAATCTGTTTTTTCCTGTTGATTTTACTTAGTTCACCATCTCACACTAAGTCTAACTCACACACTTTGATGTGACAATCTGTGCACAGTTCACCTTCTCTCTATCTGTTTCTCTCCCCTCCTCCCAGGGGAGTCACTCCAACAGACAGGACCAATTTTCTGCTAATTGGGCCTCAGGAAATTGCTCCTCGTTTTAATTTACCGTCGGACAGCCATGAAGACATGTGATCCACCGCCGCTTGTCTCGCCCCCTCCCTGCTTTTCCTTCTCCGCGGCGAGTGCAGGTGTGAGGATGAGAGAGGTACACCTAACTGCACCGTCTCCCTCCCTCTCCCTCTCTGTCTGTCTCTCTCTTTGGGAGATGAAATAGTATGCAAATGCTGGAGCCAAGTTGAAAGGTTAACTCACCATGGCACCCAGATGCATTAAATATAACACGGTGCATGTTTGCAGGCCTGGTACGCTCACAGAGGGGGCTCAAAGGAATTGAGTTTTTCCAAGACAAAAGTGAGCATGAAGGGAAAAATAATCAGTCCAGTCGGGGTGTTTGCCCAAACAGACTGTCACAATATTATCCAAAGCAGCAGGGCGTGTTGGTACATCCTATCCAAACAGGAACTGTATTCATTGGACGGAGTATTAACCTTTGCTATCGGGCGACGACAGGTCGGACTGTGAGATCACCCGGATCGAATGACCGTATCTGACAGAGCACCGTCTGGAGGATTGTCCAGATAAGATTAATTTCCATATAGTAACAAAACTAACACAATAAGTGGAACATTAGTGACAAAGTTTACTCTGTTAGCAATTACTGAACAAATATCAGAGGAAATCTACACCGCACATTTTCAGACGGTGATAGCGATGGACGAGGGTTCAGGTGTTCACTCCTCCGAGGTCATTACAGGATTACAGATCTACATTAAAAACAGTTGTACTTGAGCTTTAGGAAAAAAAATAAAATAAAATATGATATTAAAAAATGTACAATTCAATACTGACAATTGTGGAAAGAAATTGTATCCCAATAGTGGTTGTTTTCACTTGTTCATGTTGCATAAAAGAAAGGTTTAAATTAGTTTGTAACACATTTAACATAAATTCATGTTGCGTTAAAGTGCTGTAGGAAAACTGGAACGTCAGCATTTACAGCTAATTCATTAGAAAATTGCAAAAGGTGTTTTTATATATTAAATATACAACTTGATTTGACAATATCTAAGATAAAGTAGCAATATGTCAGCTTTTTTAAACATATATTGCCATGGGAAATGAAGGCATTTTAATTTTGCAGAAATCCCACAGTGGGCCTCGGTTTCTCAGTTTTGTGTTCTTTAGTGGCACCAATGGTGATATACTATAATATCTTTTTTTTTGATTGTCACTTATTTTTGAAGTTGTATCTGTAGTCATCCATCTTTTCTTTGTGTGTTCAGCCATAGTAGATTACTGTTTACTCGCAACAACTGCAGAGACCGGAAAAGCAGCCGCTTAGATCCGCCTACCCTCTCTGGCAGACCAACCACTGCTGGGTGATGGAAAACGCGCCACTAACTGGGCGCTAAAATGTTGCCACAGACACTCAGTCTGTAATACTGCAAATGCAAAGGCTTTCATCAGTGGGCCATAGGCTCAATCACCATTGTGTTACCTCTTCCAGCAACAGATAGTTACTTCACAGACATTTTTTTACATGAAAATCTTTGCGATTAGAACTCTAAGGAGGCTTGCAATTTACATTTTTGAGTGACTTCAAATTTAAACCAAGCAATGATCCCTTCACAAGATAGAAAAAGCTTGATTTTTTTCAGTAATCGTTTTTTATTAAATATTCTGCTGTCATGTGCTGTTTATTTTGGAAAATTCAAATCGACTGTTTCAAATAGTTCGGTTTGCGGATTGGAAAACTGCTTTGTGGAGAAAACAAAGTGCTTCCAAATCGCCTTAAACATTCGTAAATCATTATTGGATCACGGGACATTCATCTGTCATTTGTTTTGACTTTTTCTCTTCATACTAACTTGTATTTGCCAAGTCAACTCAAGTCAAGTTGTATATATGGGCTGCAGTGGTTTGTGCTGTTGCCTCAGAGATAGAAGGTTCCATTCTGTGTGGAGTCTGAATGTTCTCCTTGTGCATGCGTGGGTTCCCTCCGGGTACTCCGGCTTCCACGACCCTGAGCAGGATAAGCGGTATAGATAATGGATGGATGAAAGCTGTATCTAAATGTACTATACGAGCTTACTTTGACATCTTTTCATCATGCGCTGTGTGCTCCCAAGCTAAACACCAGACTGTTTATTTTACCAAATGAAAGTGTCAACCTCCCCCCTGACAGGACTCGTACCTATTTCAACTTAAAGCGCTCATGAACCAGGAAACAATCCAAACTGTCCGCAGGAGTCGAGGAGAAATAACATCCCTCTGAAAATCACTTCCCCTCTGATCTTGTTTTTCCATTTTCTTATTTACTTTCTCTGTCAGCGTCCATCAATTTGAGCTCCATCTATTGTTTTTGTGTTTTTTGCCAACATAAGCAAAGTTGGAAACATCGGTTTGAAAATTGCGAGGCTTACCGCTTTTCCTGACAATCTATAAACTTTAAGAAAAATGTAACTTTGGATGAGTTTCTAGTGGTTCAATCTCGATCGCATTTGAAATACAGCTAATATAGCAGTCTGAAAAATCTCCCCGCAAATCCGTCTTGGTGTGGCCGTGTGCCTCGGACTGATAGGCATGCAATTATATTCACTGTGTGTTTGCTGCAGATTTTTGGTACTCATTCAGTTTGTGTTTTTCAATCTCGTGCTCACAGCAGAAACACTCTAATATGAAGAGACAAACTCTAATGTGTCGACACATTTATTGAGCAATGCTACACACACACATTCCACAGCCTTTTCCTACACACGTGTTGACTGAATCCAACCTTGGTTGACATTCACGCCGACACGTCCACGCTCCCCGAGGGCCTGCTCTGACCCTCAACACGGGGTTCATCTGCATCGACCGATCAATACGTGCGCATGTTTTAGCGCACAATCCCTCCATCGCTGCCTATCAATACTGACAAGTTACCCTGGCCAGGCATCCATCAGGCAGCCCTGACATGTGTTTTGAGCACAAGCACCGCCATCCATCAGCGCCGGACTTTTATAAACCTAACGACCCGATATGAATCAATAAGTCATGTTTTCAAACATTTCTCCGGAGTCGATATGCAAAGCCGAGCTCGAGCACCAGCAGTGACCTCCATTCAAGGACCTCAAAAACAATCATAACAAAGACCCACCTCTGTGGAACGCTGGCCTTTCTGGTATTGATGTATTTACCGTGCGGTAGGCCACTGTAAACACAAAGGAAATGAAGTTTAGCATGACTTGTAATTGTGTTCATTGATCCTGTATTTGCAGGGATTAGCGAGCTAACAAAGCCGCTGTAAAGTGGTCAGGCTTGATGAATCCGCAGTGTTTTGTTCTGTTCTCATTAAAAGAGTGTCGGAGTGACCAGTGTGACCATCTGTGTGGATATAAAAAGGAAGCAGGAGATAAGGGGAAGGGGAAATAAATCAAAACCCCTTTCTTTCTGGCTTCCTCAAAGTGCTCACACACACACACGCAGCGAGCTCATTACATCCACCCTGCTGCCTGATGTCTGGTTGACAACTTAGCACCTTCAACTTACTTTCACACTTTCCAAACTTCCTAACTGGCCTCGGCCTCGGCGCGCAGCAGAAGTCATTCACCCGAATCCTCGGCGGATGGAGAGGAAACAAATAACCCTGCGAAACCTGTCTCCCCTTCAAATCCTCTAAATCTTATCAGCTTGAACTCCTGACTTCCTATGCGCGCTTTCATTTTTCACACCCTGGCCGAACCGTTCTGTTTGAAAATACTTCTCGCTAAAACTGAGGAACTTTTCGCCCCAAAGCAAACAGGGGCTCTGTTGCGACTAAAATCTCCATCCATCATGCAGATAGGTATGTGTCCCTGGAGGGGCTGTTGTAATAAAGTGGACCTATCAGTCAGGGTGCAGCGGACTTATTACAGTCTGTGTGGCCTCCTAATGCTTTACACACTCTGTAAACCTCCTGCTGCTGCTGCTCACTGTGCAAAAACACCACTGCTTAAAGCACGGGTCTGGCAACAGTGGGAGGCAAACCGCAGGGTTACAGTACAAAGCAAATGTATGGTTGACAATAATAACAGTCTGTGGTGACACTTTTAACACTGAGTTCACAGTATCCCTGTTAAAGTCATTAATAATAATAAATTACATAAGGAGCCTTTTAACTCGGGATGCTTTGTCCGCACTGTTTTCCTTTGTTCTTGTTGTGTTTTTATGTCAGAGGATTAATTAAATGGAAGGACAATGGTAGAACCCATTCTGCAACCAAAGGAAAACAAAACAATGCACTGCACTGTGGCCACCACAGAAAGGCTGTGGCTGCAGCAACAACACAAGGACACTTATCAAGGATGTAGCAGCCCTGCAAATCCTAATGGGAGTTAATGTTTCTCCTACAAACCGACCAAAAAGCTGTGGTCCGCTCCCTTCACATAACTCACTGTTAAATCCAAACAGTTCAGCTTTTCCTCTACATACATGCATCAAGTATTTTACAAGAGAGCCAAAGGTTAAGTCTTGGCAAATAACTAAATTATTTGAATGACACAGTTGACACCCTAAAAGCCACATGCACCATGACAGGCCGGAGTAAATCATAAGCTCGCACTTTCGCACCTGAACGTGGCTTGTGAAGGCTTGGTGAGTTTAACGGCGCGGCAGGTCATCTGCGCTGTGTTCAAACACCCTCGGGGTCCAAAAGAAGAGTGAGCACTCAATAGGTACAGCTACATATTCCACCTGGGTGGCGGAGTAGTAAAGGATACAGTGGGAGATCAGGGGGAAGGAATGTTATGGATTTATGCATGTCAGGTATCACCTGTCAGAAAGAGGGGGATGATATACAGGCAGAGATCTATAATGAAGAGGCCAGGGCTTGTAAATGAGGTTTCCATGTTTGTGGGTTATGGCTCTTTTTTCCACTTTGCCACACCTGTTTTCTCTCTCACTCTATAGCTGATGGTGTTAGCTCGGGTCTTCAGAGGTGAGATCTTTTTATGAACCCCAGGGCCCTAAGAGTTCATCAGAAGCATTTCGTACACTTTTTTTGTACTTACAATCAAACATTATGTAATTTATTTACTTGTTATTGTAGTTCTACTATTTTTAAAGTAAGGTTTTTAGGCCCTACCTAAATTGACTATTTTCTAAGCCCCTCCCCCGAAAACAGTGACTCTCCAATCAGAGCTTAGCAACTGTAATTTGGAACAGCAGGCCAGCCAAGCCTCTGATTTCTTTACATGCCAAAGCAGAGTGTATGGGGCTAAAGTAAGAGCATTACTTTCTGTATAAAGAGTTTGAAGGGTCACATATTCCTGTTCTCCAAAACCAAAAAAATGCAAAAGCGACTGAGTCAAGAATGATTTAAAACAGCGCGTTATCTGCTCTTGGAATCGTGTAGCTTTAGCATCTCTTGCTTACTCTCTATTAATACTCCATAATTGTCTTGCCAATTAGTTGAGTTAAAGTTAGCAGCTACAGTTGTCATTTTAAATCTGACTCTACTTTTTGTGAGTCATTCTTTCAACGTTGGTCAATTCTACACTCGATTTATGTCCAGTTCAGTTGTTCAGTGCCAATACAGGAAGTTGTGGGATTTGTGAAAAAAACGTCCCTGAACGTACTCCGGGGTTTTGCAGAGTTACCCAATATCCAACTGTTATCTGGAAATAAGGTTCCACTTTTCTGTATGTTAGAATAAACCCTATCTAAGCCCATTAAAGGAAGAGTGGGCCATTCTCATGGTAAGCCATTCTCCCCTTTGTCCCTTGGGCCTCTCCGGTCATGGCAGGGAACATGCTTGAATTCCAAACCCCAGCCAGAAGCAAGTATTTCAGGTCATCTTCTGATGGACTGCCCCTTTCTCCTTGCATCATCAACAACAGCCTCTTTTCCTTACAAATGCAACAGCTCCATCTTGATACACATCACCTGTCACTATATGACCCAGGTAATGCACTTAAGGCGGCCTTCTGAGCCTTGAGGGTGTTTCTTCTGTTTTAAGTATCCTCAGTCAAAACTCCTTAAAATATCAACGGGTTCCCCTGAGGCTGGGTTCTCCGGCGATCTTTGACCCTCAAAGGTCAGGTGGCTAATTAGCAAACACCTCTGCGGGGCTGTGGAATGCTCTGCGCCGAGGGCGGGAAAAACAGAAGTGGGATCTGTCAATTCCCTTCTCTGGGACTGTGAACACTCACAGGAAGATACGTAGAAGCAGCTGAGCATTATTTGTGTACAGTCGCTCCTCGTGTGTACAATACAGCAGTGGCACCGAGCGTCAAGTGGGAAATGATAGACGAGGAACAGGGGATGGTTCGGGAACAAAGGAAGCTGAGGTTATGTTTAGAGGAGAATGTGGTAACATCGTCGACAAAAGCTTACAGTATACTTTCAACCTTGGTAACTGTATGAAGTCATATGCTAACTTTAAGCTAAGTTTAAGAAAAAGCAACCCTTTGTTCCCAAAGAGTCTGAGCTAGTTGCCAAAGGGGTACAGTATAATTTCACATGTTCAGACGAAAGGGTATGCGCCAGATTCTAATGACATATAATGGTCTGTGTCCTACAGCGTTTTATTGGCTTTTCAAGGGCGTAATGACAGTCAATGGCCATGCATTACATTTCAGACCGTGGCCCCCATTAGGCCCAATAGGATCTTTCATCTTCTACGTTCCTGCTTGTAGCCAATAGAGGATCCTATGTCATTGTCAAAACGCTGTCCCCACGGTGCACGAATCAACTCCAGGCCACCTTGACACAGAATTCAGCATGATTGATGGTAATTGCCTTTTGTGAAATGCCGCGGCCACTGAAGACTCTTTATTTTCCTCCCTGCCTTTCATAAAGAGCAGCTAAAATACTTTACCTGATCTATAAGAGGAAGTGGTAGGCGTCAGATGAAATGCGGGACACATTCAGCTCTCCGTACCAAATGGCTTAATTATGCTGATGACATGTTGCCGTTCATTGACCCATTTGGACGTGGGGACTGTGGTCGAGCCGGGACGGATTTAGAAGGGATAAAAAGACTATTGTGTGTGTGAGGATGAACGGGGAGAATATATAAGGAAAGGCATTTGAAACTGAAACCAGATGTCTGCGTGAGTGCGTTTTTGTGTGAGTGTGAGTGCTTGTTTCAAGAGTTCTGGCCATGCCATTTCTTGGCCGGTGATTTTTAAGAGTTTGAGGTTTTTGGAACAAGTATGTTTAGTACAATTAAAGGAGAGAATAAAACGAGTAACACAGTAGGGTTAGAAACTTGTAAGACACGGCTTGAGGTTTTGATGTGATTTGGGAAGGGAAAGGGACATGGGTTACAGGAACTTGACTCAGCAAAATGGCCCAAATTGAAGAGAGAGAATATGGCATAACCTGACATCTTGGATTCTCATGACTGTAACAAAGGATGGGTACAAAATCTCACCAAGGGATGACCTGCATGAAACAGTCGTCTACCAAAAATCATGGTCCAGAACTATTCACACTGAGAGTGTTGCGACCAAAATGAGCGACAGAAAAAACCCTCTGTTTGGGGAAGTAATAAAGAAAGTGCTCTGGCATTGCTCAAGACAGTAGAAGCCAAGACTTTCATTCCACCACGGCTCCCCAAATGTCCCCTTTTCTTCCACCTTGAATATTTCCAGGCACGCCAAATAAAATTGTTCCAGGTGCACCAATGAAAACGACGGGCCTGATTTCCGAAAAGTGGGGCCAAGAGCTGTTAAATGGAGAGGCGTGAATTCAGCCAGGCTTTGTAATAACTTAGAGTACTGGCCAATGGCCCCTGTGAAGGTTGAGTGCCCTCTCTCACAATAGCTAGTGGTGTTATATTGACAGGTGTTTGTTAACTGTTATAACATATGGCAGATTGATTCAGTGTCATAAAATATTACCAAAATAAGAGCCAATACAGAGCATAGGATGGGTTGTATTACACCTTAAAGGAATGGCTACCATAAAAGCGACAATTTCAGAGCCCAGAAACCACGGCAAAATCCTGAGAGATCAGCTACCTTAGCACAAAATTAGCCTTTTAACCAAAATGTAAGTGCTATGAGAATTGATGTTAGAGAAGGCCTGCACAGTGTGATGGTGGTAATGGACTACACCTTCACCCATTCACACACCAATAGGCAATGACCTAAGTGCCAATTTCCAATCAGCATTCATACCCCTCTGTGTCTTGCCCAAGGACACTTCAACATGTGACTGTAGCAGTCAGGGATTGAACCCCCAACCTTCCAATTGAGAGACGACCAACTCTACCACTGACCCACAGCCGCATCGCACCACTGTGCTAACTAACCCAACACCCAACAATTAATTGATACCAATTAATTTGAGGGTAGCTGTTAGCTGACGGCTAGCTGGGGCGTTATCTGATTGGCCAAATGGTGTAAAAGTATGGCCCATGTATCAGGGCTCCTTCTGATAGGTCAATGTTTGCATTCTGAGTGGCATGTAATTTCTTATTTATTTTGTCTTTTGGACTACTGTAGAAAGCTGCAGCATAGTTTTGCAGTATCAGTAAACAATAAAGTAGCAGCTGTGAGAGAGACTACAAAGAAGTCAGTGAGTGGTGCGGGACAGGAGTCATTACAAACCTACAGATCCCAACAACGCTCAACAGCTCATTCTTCTATCTTGGATATCCTTTTAAAGCGCTAACAAACTCCAGGTCTATGTGAGCGGGGCATCACTGGCAGTGAGATGAAACTCGAGCAGAGGGGGGAAAAAAGGGCACCTCTACGTATGGAAAAGTTTAGGTGAGCAGTAAACTCCCTCTAACGGAACTGATGAGAAACACCTGGGTGTCTGAGCAACGACGTCAGTACAGACGAATCAAAGCCAGAGCGGGTGATTGAAAGTGAGGCGGCGCAAATCAAAACCTCTGATCAAACAGTCCAATACTAGAAACATGTTACACGACTGGCTGCGTGGCGGGCGCTCGAAGGAAACCTGAGCTACGCCATCAAACACAACAGAAACAAAATATGAATTATATATATTAACAAATTAATCAAATTCTTAGCGGTAAACATTCGATAAACAACTGGAAGTCTACATAAATCATCAAGATCCAAGTTGTAATCCATAAAGAACTTTATATTAACAAACACAGCTCTACCCGACACTCACTGGGACCTTGAAAGAGCGCAGGGCACAAACAAAATCAAGCCACTTTGAAGACAAACCTACACACTGCTTGCATCATTTAATCTATGCGTGAGGTTCCAAGTGACAGTCTCTTTCTGTCTCTTGTTTGTGCTATGAATGATTTAAACAGGGCGCTGGGTTCTTCCATGCTTTGGCAGCGCAGTATTTCATTGAAGTCATTAGAGAGACGCCAATCAAAAGAGGGCACAGGAAATGTAAAAGGGCCAGAGCTTGTCTAATACTTGGCCGATGCTTCCATGTGAATAGAAGTGTGCTGGGTAAAAGCAAGGTTCTGAAGCGCCACGGGCAATTTAAGCTAACTGCGCTAAGCTGCCAGCTATTTTGGACGATGTAACCATATACTTCTTAATTTATTCTGTCTTCATGAAACCCAATTAGACCTCAACCAAGAGTGACCATTCTCGATGATGTACATCAATTGGAAGTAATTATATTCTGGATAATCGCAGGGGTTCCGTGTTTCAATTTCCTCTTTGTGGGGAAGATGTAGCCATTGGCAAAAAGTAGGTGAACGGAAATGAAACACAAATGTCTCTCACCCTGTGGTCCGAGATTTGTGATGTGTTTAAGTAGGCACCATATAAGACGTGCCCTTCACTGCCTTTTGGTGTTTCTAAATACCTTCTGCGTGACAGACATCAAAGTCTCAGCCTTTGGTTTGAAGCGTGGCTTCTCCCAACTGTACTCTATGTTTATACTGTTTCTGTGCATGTGTGTTGGCGTCAGTACTAATAGGTCTGTCAGATGAGATGCTGCTGAGAGCTGTTGTCATAGCCCGATGTCCAAACTGGCAGCATTCACTTTCCACTTAGTGTCCCTGGGGAGAGTTTGACCTGAGTGGAGTTACCACAATGTGCTTTCACTGTGCCCAGTCGGTCATCCAACCCTGCATGCACACACACGCTCGCATACACAGCGCCAATGCAACTAAGCTGACACACTTTAAAGAGTCTGTTACTAAAACGTCCGCTGAGAACATATTCATTATTCAGTATTGGATGTTTCTAAACAGCCGTATAAACAACTCAGTCTCTATTTATGAATGTGTGTTGATACACGAGAAACGTTGAAGCACATTTTCCTTTTATAAACAATTAGAAGCTCAAACATTTAAACACTTAAATAAAGATGTTCATTAGTTATTAGGGCTGCAACTAACTACTTTGTATATAATGATTTGCACAATTACTGAATGGCTCTTGTTTAGCTATCAGCTTTTAAATGCAGGGTTCTGGTTCTTTCTTTAGCACTACAGTCTAAAAGCCGATACAACCATCTATAGATAGCTAATGCTAAGTAGCTGAGAAGCTAATTATCTTATCTGGGCAGGTCTGCATCATTCGCAAGACTAACGTGCCTTCTATTCAAATACTCACACATTACCAACGTACTATGATAAGCAAGGCCGGCAGGCGATCCTTTTCTTCGCAGCGTCGAGGGTGAGACGCACCCAGAAGTTTTAGGGTGCGATGGTGTTGCATCAGCCGCCACTATTTTGCCATGTTTTGTTCACCTGTCGCTTCCCGGTCGCTGTTGGGCATGCGCAACTCTCAGCAGAGATAGTGAGGATGCGAGATGGCTCACTACTCAGCAAACTCGGCTGAACTCGGAAAACGATGTCATGTCCGCGCACAGCATGAAAAACACGCGTGATTACATAACTGACTAATTATCGACCAACTTTGTCATCGATTTTTTTGACGACTATATCGACTAATCGTTGCATCCAGATTAGTTACGTGACAGCCGAAGAAAATATATCTGGCATTGAACAAAGACTGTCTAAGGCTTATTCCATCTTTCTAGTTTTACTTAAAAGTGAAAAAAAATACAGAACAAATATTGTTGTTCTCAGTTTTCCTTTTCAGTGTCAGAAAAAGTCAAGTGATGTATTGATATTGGAAACAATCCCTTACAAAAACAGCTTCACAGTTATGGCTGAACAACTAGAAAAATGTTATCAATTCCTTGATTCCATGCTTTTTGTAATATCCTGCTTGGGGAAACGATCATGGCAGGACTACAAAAAGTTTTTCAAGAGTGTCAGAGTGTCAAATGTCGTTCAGGTTAAAATTAGAGTCATATTCTTGGAATCATGAGAGGTTATCTCATGTAAAGCTGTTTCTCATGAATTCCAATTTCCTGCAGAAAATGTCAAAACAACAATGGGCTCTTCCTGAACGGGGTCGGGCTTTGGCCTACAGCACGGACAAATATATAATTCTCCCTGCGCATGCAAATTTTTAAGGTCACTTACTCTCTGCAGTGTGCACTCGGCTTATGAAAAACTCCCACTGTGCTCACAGATGAGGCTGAGTACACAGCAGAGCCAGAGGACAGAGACCTCAGCCGAGGTTTAACAGGAAAACAGCGTGCCAGCGCGTTGGCCAGCCAGCCGAGGTCTCACAATGAAAACAGGCTCGTGTTATTCCAACCGGAGGAGCCCGTGTCGGCCATTTCGCCTGCTTCTGCAGCGAGACCTGTTTTGTCTTGGGCTGATTTTACAGTAACTACTACTGTCTGAGGTCTACAATAACCACACCAGCATGCTTTCATTGGAAGTGAATGAAAGAAGTGACCTCACTGCGTGCGACTGGACCACCCTAAAGTGAAAGCTCCCAGAGAAAATCAGAGTTTGAGGCATGCACGGGATACAAAACCTCCCATCAGTGGCCTTTGTTAAGATATTGACACACAGATTTCGCCTCGAGGAAAGGAGGTGCAGCTGCACAACATCCGTGGGCTGATGTTACAGCCGAGCCATGTCACCGTTTTTAACGAGCCTCTGCAGATTGCTGCAAAAAATGCATAAACACATAAACATGCACAGAACCACAAAAACAAATGCACACAGCATGCAACTAAACCCAAAAGCACACGCACTTTGAAAGGACAGAAATGACGACATTGCACGAAAGTCCAAGTGACCTCAACCTGCATACAAGCACTTCTATGAACTAAAATTAAAAACATTTATTCATCTCCTTCTGCAGCCATTTCTCCTTTCAAACAACTGCACAGAAATCTAAATGGAATTCATCCATCTCTGTCTCAGGAGCTCCTCTTAATGAATACAATCAGGCCGTGGTTTGGGTTTGGGGAGTGTGCATGACTGAGATTAACTGTGGGAGAAAATGTCATGCTTGTAGTTCTGCTCGTAATGCTCGTAGCTTTGTTGTGTTTGCAGCCTAGAGGACAAGTAGAAGGCACCCAGATCTAAATGACTCCCTCTGTGTGCACGGGTGCTGGCTCAGCACGCTTTGACTCTGCTTCAATTCAGCCCTCTGATTGCATTGGCCTTCTGTCCGCCAAGCCATTGATTCCCCCTCCCCAGCTCCAGCCGAGCACTTTTTCTGTTTGCACTGCTCTCCTCTCAATACCTACAACCCGAAGCTGCGTCTATACTGGTATTACCGTGGTGTTACCTGTATTAGCGCGGAGGTCAACGGGTTTCGCTCATGTCTAGAGGAAGATACATGGAGGCCGGCTTAGGGAGGCTGACATGACATACGCCCTGCTGCTTTGGTAAAACAGAGAGCTGCTTGAACAATCCCGGAGGTCAGAAGGTGCCGTTTCATCATTCCGCTTAAGAGGTCTATCACTTTGACTTAAGTTCAATTATATTTGAAGTCCTGAGGAAACACTCGGCAGGAGGTTCACAGGGGTTAGAGGTAAAACACATTAAAGCCTTTATTTGTCTGCCTCCTAACTTCCATTTCTCGCACTGAACCTGCTGTGAAACTGATCTTTAAAGCAGATCTGTGGAAAACATAGAGGGCACATTGTATTTGTAATAGCCCTTTATCTTATGAGCATGTCTTTGATAATAATCCGTCTGACTGTACAATGAAGACGTTTCAGGGCTCGAATGTGTGCCGCCTGTGACACGGTGAGATTTGATCCGGGCCCCTCCGCCGCAGCTTCAGTACGAGCAGCCTCGCAAACCGGCGCTGTCCCGTCATTCATGCTCAGCTACGAGGGAGGTTTCATGATGGAGGGGAAACGTGAGACCGGACGCAGAGGTGGGAACGTTTGCAGACATGAAAATCCTCTCGAAAAAACACAAAGGAATGCAAGTAAAGCCTTTGAAGATTAGAAACTGGAGTGTGCTTTCTTTCAAGTGCAGTTAGTGCATTCACCTGTCTGATTGCTGAGCACTTAATAAGTTAAAGTTTTCATTTTAAATTTGAGTCTTTGGCGCGATGGTTAAGCTCACTTGGCAGAGCAGGCGCCCCATGAACAGAGGCTACAGTCCTCGACACACCAGTGGCAGGCTCGACTCCCGGTCTGCCCCTCATTCGGTGCATGTCAACCCCCACTCTCTACTCCCCACATTTCCTGTCTCACCTCAGCTGTCCTATCAATAAAGGGAAACACAAATAAAAAGCAAGCCAAAATTTGAGCAGCCTTGTGATGATCGACTTCCTGCCTTTGTGTGATTTCCCGCTTGTTTGATTATGTGCCGTGCCCTTAGAAGAAGAAGAAGAAGAAGACATACTCAATTTTTTCACCCTGTTTTTACAAACATGTTACACACACAAAGGCCTGAAATACACACATGCACATACAGCACACTATGGACATGCATTAATGGAGAGGTGTTGCACATGGACATGCGCCCCGAGCAGTTGGGGGATTCAGTGACTTGCTCAAGGACACCTCAACCCGGCCCCAATTCCATGTTTGGTCCGTACCAGGACTTGAACCGGCCACCCACCAGTTCCCAAGCCAAGTCCCTCCAGACTGAGCTGCCGTCTACCCCGAATTATTATTGTTTTCACCTGCCCCTTGATTAGTCGCACTTGTGCCTGATTAGCCTCACCTCCCCGGTGTATTCAGTCTGTGTCTTCCCACATCTCAGTGTCAGTTTGTGGTTTGTCTTTTCGTCCCTTTTGGATTTGTTAACTGTGAGTTTCCATGCGTTTCACCATGTTGAGGAATTTGCCTCATTTTGGGATTTTGGGATTCACCCAAACCTGACACTGACCCCTGAATTTTATCTTAATATGTGGGATAAAGTTATGAAATAACACCACTTAAGATTGGAAATTTTAAAGAGAGGAATTAAAACAGTTCAAATTCAAAAGGATGGTTTTCAAAGTAAAATATTTCAACACTATACAGTCTATGCCATTAAAACTACAGTATTTTTTTGCTGCCTTACTATCTTAACCGTTAGCCAAAGAGACAAAGAGCAACCACTACCAAGAGAAAAGAATAGAACAAAGTGCAGACAGACAGACCAAAAGAATTCCTCTTAATGAATTCACTCGTACATGCTACCAGGCAATTTAATGAAAATCAATAGTGTAATTTTCTACTTAGATAACCCAATCCCTTGAAACTGATTCTCTCATTTCCTCCCGGTGCATCTTCGATTATTCAATCACGGAGCCGACCCCAGCAGCCCCGTGCTACGGAGATTATAGTTTTAGAGTCAACTCAAGCCCCTCGGGTCAATCTTCCTCAGAGTTCACGGCGAATTCAACCGCCCTTCAAACAGTCAAATTCACGGGCTGTTTGTTGTATAATCCCCCTCATGAAGACGTACCTCTTATTTATGACTCAATCAATGGAGACCCTCAGACCTGGAGGCCGATCGATATGATCACAGGGCTGTTAAAAATCTGTTAAGACTTGCCAGGTTCCAATTTAATTGTGCTGATCGGGCAGCTTGAGAAGGCTGTCAGTCACTGAGGGCTCACTCGCGTAACGCTCAGGGATTTTGCAGGAGGCTAATCAGGGGGAACTTGTCGTGTTTGTGCAAGTTCAACCACAATCACAAAATTTATTGAGCTCCTTTGGAGCAGCGCCTGACTTCTCCCCTGCTCTGTGTGTGCTTATGTTTTCCCCTGAGACATTTAAAGACCTTTAGCACTTAGCAACGCTGGAGCTACAGAGCTTTTTCTGTGTTGCATTCCTATTGTCACATTGTTAAACTGTTTAGATTTGGGTGGGCCCAGTTGTTTTGGGCCAGTTTTCATTGCGCCACTCTGTTGAGTTGGCATTTCAACTCTCATTTCCTGCCAGGAAAGTGCTAATGCTAGTTGTAATGGAAGGCACTGCAAACAACTATAAATGTGTCTAGACACATAAAGCGTTAAGATAAGCTGTGGAAGTAGAGTAAATTAAAACCTCAAATATATTGGAAAGCTGTAACATTTTGTGTGACTTAATAAGAGTAATCTGTGTCATGACAAGCAAATGTGTTTCCTTTAAAGGAGCAGTTCGCCCCTGGAAAAAGCCACTGTCACTCAAAGCTGGTGTTCTCGGTAATCAATAGAGGCAATAATATTTGAAATTGGCACCATAGCTGTGGAGAAAGTTGTACAAACAGCTCGTGGTTTCGCCAATTCTATATTCCTACAAGACCCAGCATGCATTGCGCCCCTCCCTCTGAAAGGAACGGCCCAGCGAGAGACGCTGGAGTGAAATACTACTGTTTCTCTGCAGGTGACGGCTCAGAGCGATACAGAATCCGAAATACAACTAGAATATACCGGTGGATTGTCTAAAAAATCTTCAGGTCTGCAGTCTACATTTCAAACCTGACGATTTTGAACGAGACATGACATCAGAGGCGGGCGTCCTAGATTGAGGAAGTGTAGTTTAGCGAGCTCCCTGGCCAGGTGACACGCTTTACGTAGTCTGCCGGAGGTTTTCCAGGGCCCAGGGAGAAGCGGATAGCGTCCTCCAAAGGCACAGAGCCATTTTTTTTTCTACCATAACGGCATTAGCTCCCATAATAGCATGATAGCACTGAGGTATGAAATCGGCGAACTGGCCCTTTAATTCCAGTAATATCGTAGCACAGTCCAGTTACAAGTAGGCTCAACGATGGTGAGGAAAGACAATTAGAAGACCAAATAATCTTTATATTTCTGAAGTCAACCCTCATCTGCATTGCACAATCTGTACCTGCCGGAGTCTATAAATCTACTTTCATCATGTGCTGGAACTCCATAAATCTCAATGTGTACATGAAAGAGGGGCCTCAGCTGATGTCGTGCCAAAAGCGCTTCAGATTCTCATGAAATGGAATCAGCATCCAGATGCAGTAAGCGCGGGTCTCTGGTTCCTATTTAATCTGTGGTCCGATCTGGGACTGAGGTAAGCGCGAGCTGATCGCCACCAACAGCTGGTATGTGCTCATATCCATTGTCTGGATCGTCTTTCTCTTTGGACGGGCGGAGTTATAAGGTGGACATGTAACGTTTTTTTTTTTGGTAGGAGAAGATGGAAGAGCGAAGGTGATACAAGAAAAGGTGGCAGGAGAGGAGAGTCAAGACGGAGGAAGAAGGAAAGCGAGGCCGGCTCGCGCTACCAGATCAAACAGCTTGACGGTGTGTCAGCACACATCTGGAGCAGATATACCGCCTCCTTCTCCTCCTCCTCCACTTTCCTTCATACACAGTGATCCTATTAAAACAACATTTGATATCAGTGCAGTCATTCTTCATTACAACAAATACTGATCAAGAAGCAGACTGACTAAGAAGACAAAGCTAAGCTATGCTAATTACATAACTTCTGCAAAGACTCCTGGCCGTCTGTGAGCACTTGGAGCTCCTCACTTTCATTCTTTTGTTTGCTCTTGGCAGCAGACTCTTGTTTTTATGAACTGGCCCTTTAATCCTTTCTGACCACATTTGGCGTGTACGTGAAGCAATCGCACAACACAAACATTTCCTAACATTTACAGCCTTGATTGAAGTCAAGGCCTGCGAGAGGTAGAGCGAGCCGGAGTGAACGAACGTGGAGTGTGCGTGTGTGATTCGAGGCATGTTTAGGGCATTAGTCTTGGCGTGTGGACACATCGCAGCTGATATTACTTCAGCACTGTAATAATAAACCGCTCCAGCTCTTACGAAAGGATGGATGGTGTTTTTCCTGAGGTAAGGTATCTCTCCTGCTTCGTATGTACAGAAATAATAAGCCAATAGTAATGAAAGAACAGGCCTAAAAATGGCCTGACATGATTGACACATGGTGAATAAAGTGTTTGTTTGTGACGTGTTAAAGAGGAGGATAAATAAAGGAACTGAATGAGTCACTAAAGAGAAAAACAACTCACTTTGTGGATGAGTAAATACTGTACGCACACATGGCGAGAGGATTCACAAAGACACTAACAGATATAATTACTCTGCTGCGTTCACATGTATACAAACACACACAAACAAGCCGTCCTGGGAGCCTCGCTGTATGACATAACCATGTGTGTGATCATTAAGTGACTGTGGCAGGTTGTTTTTGCCCAGGCTGCCCTCTCTGCATCTGTTCCCCATACTGCCTCATTAGGTGGAATTCCTCAGGGAGCTGACAGGCGGGTCAGGAAGAGGGTCCCAGACCTCGGCTGTCTGTGGATCTGACAGGACTGATAACGCTGAGGTCTGGACAGGACAGGAAAGAAGGAGGGGAGAGAGGGAAGGAGGGGGAGGGGGGGTCCAGGACCCCTGACCTGGCAGCCCATGATCTGATGAGACGGTGAGGCTGAGGAGGCGTGTGGATCCCAGCGAGCAACCTCAGCTCTAAGCTGCTTTCTATCAGAGGTTAGCAGCTTTAGCCAGTTCATGTGAGGGTATCAGATGTTAAAGACTGTTTTTCATGCTTGTTTTTATCTCATTTTATGTGATTTTTATGTATTTATAATACAATTTTTTTTTCTGTTTACCATTGTAATTTTACCCTGTGGTGTTTTTGTATAATATTTGTTTCACATTCGCATCTTCTGGTTGTCTGAGATCTATTCTGCATATTTTTTTGCAACATGTTTTTCATGCATCTACAAGGATAGATGCAAATATGTAAAAAAAACTTTTTGGTGCCAAAATGTAAACTTCTGTTAAAACCACAGAGCCCTTTTAATGCAACCTTCAACCTTCAAACTACAACTACATGAACTGCCTTCTTACTTATGTTCTCTACTGTCTCCTAAAACTTTCAGTGGCCGCAGCCTCCGGTCACATCGACATATCATGTTTGTAAATCCTCGAACTCGATCTGTCTTCGGTAAAAGTGCTTTTAATGTCTTCGCTCCCTCATCTCGGTCTGAGCTGCAGGGTCACCTCAAACTGGAGAAATTCATTAGCATGGAAGACTCTAAAAGCTGAATTAAGGAGCATTTGACCAGCGAATGCAACTGTTCTAGTGCTGAATGTAGATTCATTTTTTGTCTTAGTCTGCTGTCTGTTCTGTACTAAAAAGTTTATGTTGCTGTTTTTGTGAAACTTTTTATGCTGCCGTCTCGGCCAGGACCCCCTTGTAAAAGAGATCTTGTATCTCAATGGGATTATTTCCTGGTAAAATAAAGGTAAAATTAAAAACTTTATTGTCCTTGAGGGGAAATTTGTCTACAACAGTGACACTTAATAAATAGACATTAACAGAATGAAAACATATTTTAATCATTATTTATTTTAATCAACATACTTTATTTCTTTCAGTACTCGTCCATCTCTCATGGGAATTGTCCTATGATGGTCGTACGGTAACAGTGAATTGGTGAAGGCTTGCAGGATGGGGATAAAACCTTTGGTGGCTAAAGAGTAACTTCCCTTCACAGTTTAAGTCTGTGGTTCTCAACTGGTCGCCCTAAAGTGGGTCGCGGAGCTGATTTCAGTGGGTCATGGGTATGTGCCACGCTTTTATTTTGAAGGAGATGGGTGTCCTATGTCATGCGTGTAGTAGTGGTGTAGTTTATTCACACTCCATGTATCCACTGATTGGGTGATCCCAGCTAACATTTACTTTCTTGAAACTTGATTAGAATCACAGTAGTTACATTTATGATGCACTTTTTTAGTTAACTTCTATTGAAAAAACACTTTTAATTGAATGAATTTCAGAATAAAAGTCCTCTTACGTCCCCTTTCTGGTCATTTTGGTTGACCATTATACTGTTGTATTTTGTGAAGACATTAAATAAATTTTAGTGGTTGAAAATGTTTGGAAATTTGGGTCACAAAATGTCATTGCGAAGGTGGTGGGGGGTCCTGAGGTTGGACCAGCTGAGAACCACTGGTTTTCCCCTCATTACCAGAAAGACACTTTCTGTGCTGTTACTTTGAGATATCATTCTGCTGCACTGCAATTGAGGTAAAAGGGAATTTTGTCACAGCTTTTGAATTTAATAGCAACGTTTCTTTCCAGAGAAAATATCCAGCTTAGTCTGCAGAATCCACATACCACACTGCTGACAATTTTCATAAGAAGAGCTTTAAATCCTGAGCACGACTACCAAAACTCTCTTTACATCCTTTCTATTTGTTTTATGGCAGAAAGCTCACTGACGAATATCTCAAAATATCAGCGGATAACACATAAACTATACGAGTAATTTGGGTGAAGTGACCGTATCACCTCTGTTATCTTATATTTATCCCTCTCCTGCACCTCTCCCCTTCCCTCACCGTTTATTTCCCCAAATCTTTCCTGTCGGATCCCTTTTCCTGTCTCAGCGCCTCGTTCTCCGTCAGCAGCTCACGATTCCTTGATAGCGTTTGTGTAATCAGTGTGAGTCACGGATAAATATCAGTAAACAGTGAGTGACGTCTCCCAGCTGGTTCTGATTTTTCTGCTGTCTTAGCGGGTCAGTCAGCGTCTTACACCGGATCACACAACCTGAATACGATACCTCGCAAATCCCAGCGGACCACTGGGGTTTGACCAGTGATGTCTCTGAATTATACACTTGCATGTGTGCACGTCTACGTTCAATAATGATGCATATTGACGTTAAAGTGCTCGAAGAACAATCAACACATTGTTTTGCATCTGCGAACACACACCGAAGTGTTACAGGACATGACAGGTGTCAGCATGTATTCTTTTCCATATTAGAGGGATTTTCACCTTAAGTCAGTACCTCCATTTGAAGTCAATGGGAGTTACATTCTTCAGCTCTCCGGTCTCAGGGTGAAAGGAAGTTCACGGGCCATCAATGCAAATGAACAGCTTTCACAAGCAATTTAACTCACAAGTCTGCGTGTGCGCCAACTGAGTAGCCAATACGCTTCTGCTGGAGTAACTTGGCAAAAGTATTAGTTTGACCTATTGGGAGCAAAAATAACTACATAATAAGATAATTCCAAATAAATCTAACCTTGTGTTAAACATCTCTGATTTAGTGTCATGTTTGCCAGCAACAGCTTCTCCACATGGGAAGATTTCCATCACTTTCCCAGTGCATTTCAGATGTGTGATAACCTTTACTTAAAGCTGCCGTGAGGAGTTTTTTTGACGGTTCCGAAACGGACTGAAATGAATTCTGATGTCTCTTTATGAGCTACAAAAGCAAACCAGACCATCAGCGACATGATTGATTATTTCTATATAGTTATTTTTAATGCCTGAAACTGCTAGCGGGGGGGTAGGTGTCAGAGGAAGTGATTAGCTGCACGCTGCCTTTGTTTACATTTTCCAGGGTAGAAATTTAAAGTGAGTGATACATATGACTGTTAAAGAAAGCAGAAAAACCACCACTTAAGCATGTACAGGACAAAATCAGCAAAGAGATAAGAGGTACGGCTTTGTCCACAGGGGGCGCCAAACTCAACACTAACCGGACGTTCCTCACAGTAGCTTTAAGCTCACCTTTACTGTGGGAAATTTCAATGTTATGTATTACCCTAATTTATGCGCCTTGAATATTTTTTCCAGGGAAATATTTGACAGTAATGGCAAATGAATATCTATGTTTTCATAATTTGTTAAAACGAATGTCTTTTTTATCTCTACCTTATGAGTGTGCTGAATTTTTCTTTCTGAAGCAAAAATATAGAATCTAATGGGAAACTGTAAACCGTGCTTCAATTTACCACTAACTTCATAGTGAATGGAGTGTTTCAGATTTTTAATGGTGAACACATTTCCCATTTTCGAGCTCTTCCAACTATTGATAAAATGTGAAGCTAACGGCGTAATAGCTCTTGGTTGGCTTCGACGAGTGCCAAGCCTTCACAGAGGACCTTACACTGCTTTTATTGTAGGTGAGCCACAGTCTCCTCAAACATACATTCATTCGTTGCCATATTTTGCTTGTCGCATGCGTGTACGGTTTCCCCATTGCATCACTCACAAAGAGTGTAGTTAGCTATTGGCAGGTACTCTGAAATCTGGTTGGATTTAATGAAATGTGACGGCCCATTTTAAACAGGCCCAACATATGAAACTGCGCTCCCTCCGCCTAATCCCACAAGGCTCCGAATATCCATATAAATATGCCACATTTGTCTAAATCCACAGATTTGACAGCCCGCAGTACGAGCAATCGTTTAAGGCTGACAGACACCATGGTCCGCTGAAAAAATAAATAAATACGTAAAATAAAACAGCAGCCTCATTTTACCATTCCATCTTCCTTTCCATTTTGGTTATATTAAAATCTCGCTGCTTCTCAGTGCCTGAAGCATTTCAGTGAGGTTTTCAGCATCAGCTTAAAGGGGAATTGCATCCAGATGTGGCCTGAGCCGGGCTCTCGGTCAGTCAGGGCTGGAGGCAGAGGATAGGTGAACGGGGTAAAGGAGACAAAAAGGAACCACGTGCTTTTGGGCACACTCTGAGATTCACTGAATAAACATGACCCCGCTGCGACCCTTACTAGCCGGCGTGGTCCTCAAGGGGCTCCTGCAGGTCCATTAAACCTGTTCAAATACCGCAGGCGAACCTGCGCTATTTCAAACTCAATCAGTGTCCCAAAGGAGATCGGTTATAGTGCTGTTTGCCTGCGACACAACAACAAAGGCCTCTGTTGTTGGAGAGTGAGCCCATATACCTACAGGAAAGACTCCGGCTCCGCTGAAGAAAAACAATTCAAGCACAAAATTGAGTTTTGATTCTTTCTACTAACAATATCCAGGACACACACAATGGGAGTGGGTCCCAAAGGATAACACGCATGGCTTCTAAAAGGTTATTTTTCATCAATGCATCCCAGAGCCGTGTCTGAAATCAGCCTCTCCTTCTCTGCGATGGATTGCTGCCGCTGCACTTGGCCGTCACGCTCAGGCTGGCGGGTTGCATCATGGAACACGGAGGAATCTGATTGGTGACGTCCTCTTGTTCCGACGTGTAAAACTAAACAGATATGTTGCGTAAAGCACTGATCACAAAACGGCCAATAACTGCATTTGGTAATAGCACCCAGGGTTGGTTACACATGAGGGGAGTTTTGATGACTAATGCCACATTGTTAATCGTTGAATCACCCCTTCTGGTGGATGGAGGGTTGTCCGGAGAGATGGAGCCAATATTGTTTTCAAGCAAAAAGCAAACAGAGGAAGCTTCTTATATGCCAAAAGCAGATAAAACAAACAAAAGTCTCTCCAAATGGGAAAAGGTACAATTGAATCGTTGTCTCAATGTTTCTTAAACGCCATAATGTGATACAGTATCGTCACCTCAGTTGTCCTCACATTTTCAGTCTGTAACCTACTTTGGTTTTACAGCTAGCGGTGACTCTGCAGGCATTATCATCTCCCCTTAACATCAACTATACTGTAGCAGCACTAAAACCAGCTCTGCAGGCGCTTATTTGCACGTGCTCAAGAGTCATTATGGAACGTAATTATCTATTCATGCGTCGCATTCCTTGGAAAAGTGCATCGAATCCAGCTGTGATGGGAGCTCTCCACTACATAGAGGACTGCAGACCCAGCAGAAGAAGGCAGCATGCTTTTATATTTGATTAACAGAAACCGATCATTTCTCAGTATTAATAGAAGCTGGGGTGAAAGCTCTGTTCATATTTTCCAGTTTAAATATAGCAACAGCCTGAACTTGTTAAAGGTTAGCTTCTCATTTCAACTGAATGAATCACAACGTCAAAATAATTTGCGCTTGCAATTTGATTAAACACAACCTGACAGGAGGGAACCATCTGACGGTTTGGATCTTAGAAGAATTGTTTTTTTTAATAGAAAAAAGTGTTTACCTTTCCCATGGCTCATCGCTGACTGTGATTGGTTCCTCACACGAGGGGTAGGAAATCAACTGTTGGATGTTTCTGCTTCAGCATACCAGATTTCACCAAGCGAGGAAGTTATTCTGAGGCTGCCACAAGATTATTTGGATGCTTGTCAAGGCTTAAAATAAGAAACCGCAAGCATTTGGAGTACTTAGCCCCAACCCTTTGACTAATCAGACTGGAGTCTCTGAGTGGAGTAAGTGGTTTTCTCACAGGTACACAAGCAGCAATGAAACCCCCTTAAGAGGGTTCGACTCATTCACAAATCAAGTCATCTGCCAAGAAATATTCCAGTCGCTTGCTTTAAGATGCTTCTCATACCATTCTGTGCCGACAGTTCGGCCCTTTTCCTTATTGTGGATGCTTTGCAAGTTTAAACTGACCACTATGTGAAGGCTAACTATGTAGAGAGTGTGTGATAAAAAAGAAATGCCTGGCTGTTCAAGAGCAGCTCTACCCGCACATAAAAGCACCCACAAAAATGTTACGAGGTGACACATTGGGATGTAACAATAGCCCAGAAATAAATGTCCAACTATGATCAAGAACATATTATCATCGCTGGTGCTGCATCTTAAGATGGACAAAACAACCAATAAACAGAAACACTTCTGAAGGCAAGCATTGTAAGCGGAGTCCCGACCTGCATGAACTCGTTTGTTCGTTTGGTTTTGGAGTTTAAGGGATGAAATGTTAATTTAGGCACAAAAGGAACGTCAGGCCAACAGATTACTACTGCAAACCATTTGTTTTAATACTTAAGGCGACACTGAATTGGTATAATGAGTTCTGTATGCTCCTGACATCTAAGAGTTCTTGTGTTGTCCCAAAGGTCCAATGGGCCCTCATTGCACAATCTGATCACAGTAGTTAAAAACATCCTCAGAGGAGTGCTGTGTTTACTTACAGATGACAGAGACTGGAAATATAATGAGAATATGTGCTACTATCCATTCTTTGAGGAGGTCAAACTATGCAAACACTGGATCAGTCCATTGCCTTAAAGCCATACCCATTAGCGGTTATTGGAGGCGGAATCTTTGGTAGGCTTGCTTGTCACATTTCTACTTCGTTCCAACTGCCCTTCATAGTTTAAAGTCAGGGTTGGAGTTGTTAAGGAGTCTTCATGCCTTTCAAAAAGGGTGAGAAGTCCACAGATAAAACCAAGCGTCGAAGAATATGACTAAGATCATAAACAGCCTCGGCACAAGCGATTGATGCCTGAACTCGGGGTGAGAAAGTCCCTCAATCTGAGCAGGGGACTTTCGTGGCATCCAGCCTCTTTAAGCCTGCAAACTGTCAATGAAAATAAGCACAAATTATGTATTATAAAGCCTCTTTATGTTACACTGGTAGATGTTGAAACATGAAGCACATTATTGTGCTTCACTAACTAACACTGAGCCCCTGCCCCATCAGCCAAAACCACTAATTGGGCAGCCACAGACACTCCTGCCAACTTCCCCAAAACTAGCAATGAACTGAACCCTTGAGAGTAATTCTGCCAAACAAGGACAACAGCCAACAATGTGGAGTTGCTGTCAGAGGTCATTGAAATTATCTGTCTACAAATTACTCTGTGGGCTCATGGTAATGTGAGGCCTCGAGCTGAGGGGGCTGGGAGCGACAAATTCAAGTCTCCTGGATAATGTAGACTTGGTCCGGGCCCAGGAAAGCATCATCGGAGTTCAGATGATCTCTCTGCGATCCTAACCGCTGACATAGAGGAAAGACGCATCACTGCAGAACACCGGATACGCAGCAGCAGCTCTCATATCAGATTCCTTACATAGTTTGTGTTATTGAAACACGGCCAGATGGAAATGATACAGCTGCTCCTTTGTCATGTTGTGATTTAGGACGGATTTACACAGAAGTTTTGATTTATTTTCAGGCTGTGAACATCCAGCCAGCACTGACGTTAGCATTTAATAGTCCTCCTACTGACAGTATTTTGTCCTTACGGGTTTATCAAACTGACACAGTAAAACTTTAAATCCGCTGCTGTAGGCCTAACAAGTATTAATATAGAAATCTACACTATGTGACGTGTTCGCTGACATGTCAACACCTGTGTCATCAGCAAGTAAACAGGTGTTCCCCCCCTCTGTTTCCTACTTAACAAGACCAGCACTTTTCTCCCACCAAAGACACTGACCTACAGTGAAAGTTCAACAGTCCTCCGCCCTGAAGGCAGTAAAGGTCGTTTAAGTAGGGCACAAGTGGCAAAGTAATCACTATAAAGTAAGAACAGAGTCTTCGGGGGGAAGAGCTGGTTCTTCCTCAGACAAACAGGGTCATTAGCACTTTCAGAGGGAGTCCCAGCAAGGGGTCAGGACTTTGGGAGTTTGATCTCAGTGAGAGCGTCTGAAGCCGTGAAATGCGGGGGCAAACGCAAACCGCGGGGAAGGGGCACAAATGGTAGAGCGATCACAGGGCTGCGAGCGGAGCTGTGCTTTAAAAGGGGGGTCAGATGGCTTTTTCATCTCTGCTAAAGGCGATTTGTGAAAGTGACGTGACTAACAAAGGACGGGCACTGGGTTGATTGACAGACACTGGAGGATGGGGTTAATGCTATTCTGCATACGTCCATGCAGCCAGAACAAAAGGACAATGAAGCAGAAATTGCAAGAGAAAGTAGAGCAGCCGGACAGGTCTCCGAGTTCTCCCTGAGACAGGAGGGATGAGAAATTGGAGATACTAAGTGATGGATGCTAAACTGTCAGTTCTAATAGGAAGCATTGCAGAAGCACTGTTCTGCTGCTTCAGGAGTCCAGGAGAGAACAGTCCAATGATCAACACAAGGGAGCCAATTAAAAACCAGACTTTGGCAGCCAACTGCATTACGCTGACCCTCATGTGACGCTGGAAACACATCAGAATCCATGGAGAGGGCTTTTTTATTTTATTTTTATTTTCTGCAAAAACCAACCCAGCATTTTCTGTCTCAGCGCTACAGGCTTTTATCGATCTGTGGTCTCTTGTTAAATCACAAAGGATCCACTTTAATTATTTCTAACTGAGTGGCTGCAGGAGAGTCTGGTTTCAGCCCTTGTTATGGTGAAAAGGGGATGAGTGCTGACATCATTCCCTCCTCTGATAAGGCTGAGAGCCAAATGACAAGGTCACCGAGGTGGAGGAGGTGAGGCTGCACTCTATTCTAAAGATAACAGCGAAGGTTTCTGTATACCAGTGCCTGCTGAGATCAAACACCGAGGCTGCTTTTTTTCACTCAACGATTGAGTTTGTCTCAGTTCTCGGAGTTAGGTTGTTTTTCTCTCGCTAATTGGAGAGAAGACTCACAGGCGGATGGAGGAGATAGCTGGAACTGTGGAAGGTCACTGATATGAAGTTCCTCTTCTTGGTTCGTATGCTTTGAAATGGCTTCAAAAGCAGTGCGTTTGGTTTAAAAATAAATCTCATGAGACAGCAAGGCGTTATCCGACTGGGAGAACTCTGCCAGGTGACCATACGTAAGCAGCAACCATGTTGGCAAAAGAGACGCATTCTAAATACAGCTGAGTTATTTCTGTATGGGAACTTCGACACTGAAAGAGTAATTATGCTGGAAGCAGCTAATTATATGTTGAACAATCAATCTTCAGCAAATCAAAGCGAGTAACGGCAGACAAACAGCTTTTTAACTCTTTTGGTTACGATGCTCTTAAACGCCAAAGGCAGTTAATGAGGTTATAACAATTCCTGCATACATTTATGTAAGGATGCCACACATGGAAAACACATCAGAGATAATCCAAAACACATGGATGAGCCTTACAAGAAAGTCCTTGTTGAACCTTCTGCAAAAATGTTGTCTACAAAGCTCCTGTATCCTCGCTGTGAAATAAATCTGAGCGCTCTGTGGACAGAATCTAAAAATGCTTCGAGTGTACCTGGGCCAGATTGTAATGTCTCTGCATCCTGGGAGAAACATTAGCAGACTTGGTGACAGAGATAGTGAGTGCAGAGTGTCAGAGATGTTTGAGGGTTGTCCATCGGACCCTGCGTCGTAACCGCCGGGCAGGGCGAGGCCATCTGGAAATAGCTCTTCCCAGCAAGCCTTTGGTGTCTCCTCCTTTTACACTCGTATGACCGATGGTTGCACCTGACTGAGTGTTAAAACACGCTCAGTGACAACAAATAAAAGCTAAGAGAGGTATTGAACGGGTCATGGGTTGAAGGTTTGGTGGTTTACGCAACAGTGAGTTACCCTTGTCTTCTAGATTCCCTCCTTTACTTCCGGTGCATTTATCCCGATACCAACACCAGTATTAGAAGTCGTATAAGGAAGTGTGGTACTGTTTATTGATTAGTATCTGAGTCAAAACACGGAACCAATACCATAACCAACACTGGTATCCAAGGGGTACTCAAGTATTGGTATGCCAAATGGTATAAGAACATCTCTGATCTCAACTGAATGGACTCCCATACCATACTGGTACATCTGCTGAACATCGTGCCAAATATCTTGATTGTGAATTATAGTATGTCACATCTGCAGCGCTCACAATAACTGTAACTCATGTGTTTGAAGATCAGAATATGAAACACATGCATGTCATTCAACCCTCACAAACCAGGAGAGTTACAACCTGCTGCTGAGGAGTTAAAAATCTGCCTCAATGAACACTTTCTGCAACCAGCACAAAAATACCTCCCAAACGAGGGTCAATGCTCCTAAACCTAGGGATATAGGAGAAGGAGGTCAAGGTTCACGAGGTGAACAGGCCACTGTCAATTGAGACATCTGACAGGAAATATTTTCTGTCCGTACGTCTTCATCTGGTGTTTGAGTTACGAGGGTCTCTGGTACAGTGGAAACACAAACACAGCTCACATGCAGCTCGTTGGAATCCGAACAAAGATTTAACAGGTTCTTGCACCATCAAAGAGGCTCTCAATCAGTGGTCGTATAAAGATCAAATATTTGGAGAGGTTGTTGTTTGGGGAACATATACAAATATGTCCAGCAGACTGTTTCAATTGCTGACCACACTGGACTGAATTGTAGGGTCTAAAATGAATTGCAGTCCCGCTAAATCTAAAACTGTTGTGTAAGCTTGGGGTTGGGGACCTTGTTGGTCTTGGGCAAAATATTAGGACATGGTTGTGAATCACTCAAAGTCTGGTTAAAACTTTACA
Organism: Semicossyphus pulcher; assembly: GCF_022749685.1. Taxonomy (NCBI): domain Eukaryota; kingdom Metazoa; phylum Chordata; class Actinopteri; order Labriformes; family Labridae; genus Semicossyphus; species Semicossyphus pulcher. Next base: position 8,458,414 of record NW_027211694.1, read on the forward strand.
ATTAGGGATTGTGGGTGGCAGGAAATGTGTCACCCCGCACTATTTTGGGATTGGTCTGAGACAATGTGCAGACAGAGTCATTTTTCCAGTTGGGGGAATGCCGGGCCGCCTAGGTGAATTCCTTTCCCCCTAGTTTGGGGAATGACCCCCTCACCCTTTGCCCCACAAATCTTCAGGACCACAGGTTCTTCACTGTTGGAGTCCAACATGGTTTTCAGGTGTCAAGGCCCATTGGAATAGACAAAAGGGGGGCCCTGGTGCTCTCAGTCACGTTCATGTGTGATTCTTTAAATGGTGACCTGTTGGGCTGCCAAAGGTACACCTGTTTGTCATGGTGCCCCCTGCTGTTTGAACCTGGCCAACAGAGAGATTTCTCCAAAGTACACTCCACCAACTTAGTTCCAGCACTAAGGCATTTGAAAATGATGTCTAATACAGTATGTGTAATATACATGTCATCATGAATCATGAGAGGAATAATAAAACCGGCAACAGAAAACAATCTGGGCAAAATCCATCACACAATAGAACATTTTTGTCCAGAAATGAACTCCACTTGGCTTTGTTATCCGTTGCCTCCTCTCACCATTGTAGACATGTACATTTATCAGCCCCGCATCTTTCACCTCTACCTCTCACTCTCCCTCTCAATTTAACTCCTGCATTCCCTCCCACTCACGCCCACTCATTCTATCACCGTGTCCCCCCTCTCTCGCCGTCCCTCACATGTTGCTGAAGTCAAGAGGATGAAATCACTCCATCAGCGAGCGGAGCCTCCGCTGTCACCGGCATCAGACAGCTCCGGAGAAGGCCGTAATTAAACAACTCAAGCTCTGGTAATTACCCTACAGTGGCCCTAATTACCCCATTCTCAGGGTTATTACAGCCTGCAGGGGGAGGGGACGGACTTCAAAAAGCCCACCCTGTGTGGGTGAAGGAGGGTGGGAATGATAGCAGTAGGGAAAATGTGGGCATGTAATCCAATGTCAGGGTGGAAATGGGGGAAATAAGCAGGTATATTGAAATTAAAGGTTGCTCTTGAATAAGCTGCAGAACGTCTGTGAGTAAAAAGGGCAGCAGGATGCAGCTGTCTGGACCATCAGAATAAAGGCTTTTGTTGTAAAGATTACAACTACAACAAGAACCACAACATAATCGAAAGCTGTTCACACTGATCTACCGAACACGTTGAACCTTTGCCAAAAGGTTACGGTCTATCGCGTCCATCATGCAGTGTTCAGGGGTGTATCTTACACAGATCAGCGCATCTCCTCTCTGTCTCAGCATTTTTGGTACAAGAGGGGTATGCTGCTCTAAGCATATCGCTCTCTTCCCTTTCTCCTTCCCCCCCTGAGGACATGCTGACTGGGGGAGGGATCGATGCTCCGCTCCGACAGACACCGCTTTGTCGATTCAGCACCTGAGCCACAGGGACGAGGCGAAAGGGAAAGAGTAAAGCGACATCTCGACTAACTACGGAGAACTTGTGGAATACTTTGTGAAGGTGAGTCATTTTAGGGCTCTCAGGGACCCTTGGGACTACCGCGTCCTTAGGTGGAACACTGCAGTAAGGTCAGCCACGGTAGGATAATGTGCTGCACCACTGAGACAAATGCTTCAAACCCTTTGGGTGTGGATGACTAAAGCATGAGTCTTCAATTTAAGGTTTTTTTAAAAAAATAACAGACAATAAAGACAATTGTACTGTATGATCAGAGTTTTTGATACTTATATTGACCGCCTACAAACCAACTCATTAGCCTTCAGGAGCAATTTGGGATTCAGTTTTCATCCCGAAAAAGATAATGGTTTGGGTTCCTTTGTACCTACGTACATAAGCTTGTTAACTAACTAACTTGCGCTACGTACAATGTCAGATTTGGATACTTTTGGTCTTTGACCAAACTGCTACATATAAAGACTTTGGAGTAAAAATGGCTGGATGCAGCATGGAGGATTGTTTTTTTCAAATGGGTCCACTATTCAACTGGTCTACAGGTGGTGGTAATGCGCCAAGAAAAGCAGCAATGTGGCAACCAATGAAGGGAAGAAGAAGTCTTCAAGATTGTAAACATGGATGCAAATAAGCAGGTTTCAAACTACGAAAAGGTGGGGAGGAACTCGCAACAAAAGGTCCACGACCCCAAGTGTACAGAGGATGTTGCAAGTCACGGTCACTGCCTTGACCACTAGGTCACCACACTTACAGGGCCAGATCGCCGATTTTCAACCTCAGTCCTATCATGCTATCATGGGGAGCTAATGCCAATTATTGTAGGAAAAAAATGCAATTTGGCTCCGTGCCTTTGGAGGACGCAGTCGCCTTCTCCAATGGACCCTGACGAACCTCTGCCAGACTACGTAAAACGCATCATCTGGCAAAGGCCAGGGAGCTTGTTAAACTACACTTCCTCAATCTAGGACGCCCGTCTCCAATGTCATGTCTCGTTCAAAATCATCAGGATTGAAATGTAGACTGCAGACTTAAAGATTTTTTAGACGATCCACGGGTATATTCTCGTCATATTCCGGATTCTGTACCGATCTGAGCCATTGCCTGCAGCAATGTCGTTGACTGGAAAACCATAGTATTTGACTCCAGCGTCTCAAGCTGGGCTGTTCCTTTCAGAGGGAGGAGCGCAATGCATGCTGGGTGTTGTTGTAATGTAGAATGGGCGAAACCACGAGCTGTTTGTATTGTAATTTCAAATATTATTGCTTCTATAGATTACAGAGAACACCAGCTTTGACTGACAGTGGCTTTTTCCAGGGGCAAATTGCTCCTTTAATGGTAAAACAAACAACACTGTTACTTCTATAGCCAACTAATAGTCAGCTTCAGTCCAGAAAAGTTTACTTTCAAGCAGACAAACACCAAAAACTGCAGAGGTAACGCTGGATCCTCGTTGAACAGCATAGAACATTACGAACATCCAGCGCCCAGAGCCATAATGGGACTTTGTTTTGTCCAAGCAACAGAACAACATCATTAGCATACATTTGGCATTATTTATAAGTGTGCTGTAGGATCAGACTGGGACATCTGCTATGTGTTGAGTGACTGAGGAGGGCCATTTGAGTGAGCGCGCTGAGGACCCTGATTGATGTCGCTCACAGCGCAGAGTCCCGGCGGTCCCATTAGCGGCTACAGTCTGCATTACTGTCACCCACCGTCAGCCTTGATGGAGGACTGCCCCGCCGCCACAGCCATCCGTAACCTGCCCTGTCTATGAAACGACACACTGGGACAAATGAATCGAATGCAGCACTTCCCAAATGTACACTGGAGGAAACCAGATACACACTGTGCTTTTATGCAGCCCTCAGCTCTTGTGAAATTGCTCCCATTTCCAGCGGCGCGCATTTGGCATTCATCAAAATCGATATCACCTTTCATGGCCGTTGTTGCCTCTGTGGCCGGTTCTCAGCCATAACAATGCACATGAGATTAATGAAAGCGGAATACTGTCGGATTACTTGAAAATATTTACATGACAACACAATATGATATTATGTAGGAGCAGCAGGTTCTGTGCTTTGTTTTGCTAGAATGATCCAGATGCAAGATTTTATTACTTCCCCCTTCTCCTGGGTGAGTAATGATTTTGGCCTTATTCACAGGTGCAACATGGATACGATATGAATCACCTCACAAGTGGTGCTTCAAAGGTCACTCTTACATATATGTTCCTGCCATACCAGAGTAACTAAAAAAAAGTTCTACAGAGAAAAGATACGTCAGTGTTGAACATTCCAAATTGGCAATTCCCATAGCCTCTGGCATGCCTGAATTTCCCACAAAGCCCTGCGGACCATGCCATATGTCATACTAGTGCTCTTAAACTCAACTCAAATGTCCCCGGCTGTTTAAGCGGCTCTCTTTTTGACTACACAGGAAAACAAAAGCCTTCTTGTAGTTCGTCTCTCGCCCCCAAAACAATTAGTTTCAGACATGACAACAGCACTCTGATGTGTTTGTAGAAAAATAATTTACCCTCTCAATCTAATTAGTCTGATCCCTCCGGCCCCCAAAAGGCTTCCAACTCACAATGGAGCTGTTTGTAGAGAGCTGAGAGGGGATTTCAGCTGACATAATTGTGATGAATATGTAACTCAAGCAAGACAAACAAGCTCGGATATTTAGGATTCCGCAGTAATTGAATTAAGACGTGACAAGATGTATCTTGTTTTCTGGCGTGTTACAGACGCTCCAGATATTGAGAATGAGTTACATTCATATGAACGCATGAGCACCAGTCTGCATTTACATCTGCAGGCTAAAGAACATATAGACTCATAGTACAAAATATTAGGGATGCACAATATTGGATTCTTTTTTGCCAGTATCAGATATGCCGATATTTTCCAACCCTTGCTGACGATTTCGATACCGATATATTAGGTTTTTTTCCACCTAACTGCAGAGAACATCAAGTCTCCCCTGTAGTGGAATTGATATCATGCCTACTCTTATTGTAGTGGCCAAAAACTGCCATAACGCAGACATCTTGGACCCTTCTTCACGCTTGACGGGAGAGTCACATATCTGATCACTTACGTTTCTGAGCGCACCTGAATGCAGCATCCCCCCCGAAACACGGCAGTGAGGGAGACATGCCCAGACTTGTTTACTGCACCTACTACGTAGACATCCGTGATCTCCGACGGACTCTTTTTATCGCGTGTGTCCATGATTATGTAAGTTAGTTTTGCACTGATGTTTATGTTGTGTCGTTAGCGTCGGCTTTGGCCGCAAGTGTATTTTCGGCGTGTTTGATGTTGTTATGTCTGGTAAAATGATGAGAACGTGAGCCAACGGTTAGCTAGTTAAGAAGTTGTTTAACTTCTATTCATTGGCTCGAGTTTCTGTGACTTTTAAGTCTTTATTTGTATATTGTTGAGAACTTTGCGCAGGCAGTGCGCGTGCACACTCGTGCCGAGTTAATGTCGTAGTATTACGTCAAGCTTTTTAGGGAATCATCGAGCATTTAGGCAGAATTAAAGTGATGTTTTATCGGCGGAAATATCAGCAGAAAAATTACATATCTGCCGATGATGTCATTTTCAAGCCGTTATCTGCAGATACCGATAACATGCCGATAGTATCGTGCATCCCTACAAAATAAGTTCCTATTCTATGGGTTGTCGTGCATGCATGTGTACATTATAAGCAATTACTCTCTATGTGACACAGATGACTTCATGAAATTCATTTAAAACAGAATTTAATCAGCAGGGCTCGGCTTACTTACTTCAAAGAAGAAGCAGGAATGTTTGTTATAGAGCGGCTGATGATAATCTGAACTCTGCAGGATGTCGCTGTGGAAGCACAAAAGGCCACTGAAGTCATGCCGTTCATGCAGCTTGCATGTTTTTGGATGGAATTGCATGCCTTGTCCTTCATGCTCGCACTAGTTTTTCCAGCACTCCTTTTAATGTTGCGGATACATAGCGCACAGACTTACACACAGAGTATAAATATAAACAGAAACAGGAGGTCAATGCTTGGTGCATATTCTATATTTGAAATGGACATATAATACGAGTGTGCCCTAGTTTTAGTGGAGTGAAAACATTCTTTTCTCTCAAGCGAGGCTCCTGAAAACACAACCGCGAAGGTACATCACTACATCTTGAGTTCAGCCAAAGGCCGCCAGCAAAAACTCTAATTCCACTGCAAAGAACATGGCAACTTTAAGCCTTCCTTCAACACTATTACAAATCCACTCTGACAATGCTTCTGACAGCCTCCCTCTCTCTCTCCTCTGGCGGACAACAAGGAGAAAGCAGCAGCGGCATTGGCGGCGGTGTCAGTAATGAGAATGGATAGCGGCTTGGCTACACAGTCTCGGCCCCATTGATCACGCGGCTGTGAAGAGTGATGGAGCTCGGCGCACAGAGGGAGCACTGTGCATGTTCTAATACTCCTCAGATCCATTCTAATTTGGCCCCATATTGATAACTTCTCCCCTATAACCCTTTGTAGCAAATGTGTTGTGCATGTGAGGGTGCAGAATAGAGTAAACACTCCTTCACAGCCGTTGAGCAGTATTCATCATCCTGCAGAAGGCGGATACAGTTGGAGACGTTTATGGATGCATCTGTGATTGTTGGGTGTGTGTGAATGTTCGAGCGCAGTGATCACTTGTAACTGAAGGCTGTGTCGATACGTGTATTAATGGTTACTGTGGGCACAAAGCTGAGAATTGAATTATTTGATTAAGTTACTTTAACACTCGGTTGGCTCGGAGTCTGTCGTCATCGATCAGAATGACCATCGCATGTCACTGAATCATGCTGAGGTGGCAAACTGAGGGATGTCTCAGTGTAATGCTGTTTTTTTTCTAATATCAGACAGGATTGTAAACTCGATACACTCTGTCTCTATCCAGTCTGACATCGCCTTCACTGTAACAGATAGAAATTGGGGAGGGGGAACAACGTATCTGTCTGAATCAAACGCATATTAAAGTAATAATCTTGAAGATTTTCATTCAAATAAATGTCTGTCAAGTGATTCTCTTTCGCTGAGTGAGGTAACACAATGGTGATTGAGCCTATGGCCCACTGACGAAAGCATTTGCAGTATTATAGACTTGCTGCCTGGTGCGAAAAATAACAAGCGTTGCAGTGTGCCAGAGAGGGTAGGCGGAGCTAAGCGGCTGCTTTTTCGCTCTCTGCAAGTGTTGCGAGTAAACAGTAATCTACTATGGCTGAACAAACAAGGAAAAGATGGATGACTACAGATACAACTTCAAAAAGAAGTGAAAATCCAAAGAAAAATAAATAAACTCGACGCTCAGATGAAGGCAAACAGTCTAAAACTGAAAGCGACCGTCAGCGAGTTAGCTAGCTACTGCGCTGTGGAGAACATCTGTCTACGCCCACTTCTCAACGATCAAATCAAATCCCTCTAATGATATGTCCCGACTGCACGTCCTGTTTCACTCGGAAATACGATGATACGGAAGCTAGATAATCTCGAAATGCCGTTTCAGCTTGACTTTAAATCAGCTGAATTATCCGAATAAGTCTCCTACTCTTAAAAATAACCGGACCTAGTTATAAAAAACAGAAAAATGCTACATAAAGCATCCAACGTCTGTTGAGGGACACAGGATGTCTGCTGAGGGGGCTGCTAGCAGAGCTGCCGCTAAAATCCATCGTTTCAACATCATCTTCGTATTTTTGATCAAACAGTTTCCTGATATCTTTCAAAAAGACATCAATTTGCTTCACCAGTAGTTCAAACCACGCTTTGCAATTAGAAGTGGGCCATGGGATCCATGTTTGCTTTCACAAGAGAGCTGCTGCTTGATGTCACGACGCCAACTGAATCAGTCACTGAGGTGGAGTGGAGGGATTCTGGACCGAGGCAAGGTGACTTCATCTTGGTTAAAGACTTATTTTTATGCATAGATGAGGCTTCCCTTAAACAAACTGCAGCCCTCATTCTGTCTCTGAAGTGGTGGTGTGAGACGGCATTGGGTCACACATCTATCCCATACTATTTCCACTTCTTCTGTCCTTTCCTCCAGTCCATGCCTCATAAATGTCATCCCAGTCTGTCTAAGCATTAATCTCTGTGAGGCTGGGGCCCAGTGACTCTCCAAAACAAACCCGTCTTGTTGAACTGCTCCCCTGCTGAACAGTAGAAGCTTGGCAGAGCTGGAGGAAACAGAGAAGTATGGATGGGAGGGGAGGAGAGAGAGAGAGAGAGAGAGAGAGAGAGAGAGAGAGAGAGAGAGAGAGAGAAGGGGTGTCTCTGTCCATGTTTTTTTATGGATGCAGGGGAGTGCGGCAGCAGCAACAGTGGGGTCTCCAGTGGGAAAAATATCAGCAGCATTATGGAGTGGGGTTGAGCCTGCCATCACTATCAATGAGAGGAAGAGGCCTGTCAGAGCACACAAAGGGGAGAAAGACACAATCCCAGACAAAGAAGCACGGGGAGGGATGGAGGGAAGGAGAGAGGAGAAGAAAGAGAGAGAGGGGGAAACACACAAGGAAGCGAGAGAAGGACAAAGAGAGGGATTAAAAAGCATTCCAATTAGAAACGAAAGCAGGAAGGAGCTAAAGGGAGCACTGATGAGAGACTGAGATAAACCACGACAAACACGCTCGCAAATTGAAAGAGATGGGGAGAAGATAGCGAGCCAGAGAGAGGAAGACAATGAGGGGGAGACAAAGAATAAGCAAGAGTGAGCAAAAAAACAAAGAGGAATTAATTAATGACTGAAGAGAACGAGAATGAAGAGGAACAACAGGGAGAAAATAGACAATACGAGACTAAATTAGATGAAAGGGAGAGAAACGTCCTGTCACAGTGGCACATCAGAGCCCGCATGTGGCACCACTTGATAAGACGTGTCTTTGCCACCTTCCATGCTGGCACCCGAGTCCCCTCCCTTCCTCCCTCTTCCCCAACCATCTGTGCCACACAAACACACCAAGCTGTCCGTCAGCGGCTCGAGCTCACGACAACGCCAGTTTGGTGACATCAGCCCGGAGTCCGGCTCCGGATGACAGCGAGGCACCCTCGGATCCGTGACATCACCAACCCACAAGTGAAAGGTGCCAAACTGTTAGCTACCACAGAGGAGGGTTTGAGTCATGTGAGCTCCGACCACAGCGGCCTAATGGTTATTCTGGAGAGGCCACAGAAAGAAACCGGGGAGAGAGAGTTTGCTGACTCTCAAGTTCCGCTCTCCCGCCATCTTTCCATCTCAAGCGGCTGCGAACAGCTGTGGGTATTCGAGTCGAGCTTACACACCGCCCAGCAGGGGAGCGGCCACTGGCCAGGAATGACTGACATCTGACAAAGAGGAGAAAGGCTGGAACGCAGCGTGGCAGGGTTCGAAGTGAGGATGAATGACGAGGAGAAAATCTGCTCACCAAGAATAGAAACTTGTGTCCTCTGTGTGACTATTGACGCCTTGAAGGAAATGTGTCAAACTACTGGAGAGTATTGCAGTCATTCATTCAATCATGTCATCTAGGTCATTTTCATTATAAACTATTTGTCAGGGTTATTTCTATATTATACATTAGGCGGATAAAATGTGGAAAAATGTTTATCCAATTGTTAACCAACAACCAACGTCAAAAATCGATAACAAAATTAGTTGTCATTTTCTAGAGCTGAGTTTGCTGAGCGGTGAGCCATCTCACTTCCTTACTATCTTTGCTGACAGTTGCGCATGCAAAACAGCGACTGTGAAGCAACAGGTAAACAAAACAAAAGACAATGGCGCATCTTGATAAGTGGCCTAAACAAGAGTTGTACCTACACAGCAGTAATACAAGTTATAGCTGCTTCTAGAAACTACTGTTTTAAAGTTGTAATCTCGAAGATCTCACTTTTGTTCTCTTTGGCGCCACCTATGGCAATAAACAGTAATTGCGGGAGCACACTTCCCAGATATCCACAGTGTTGCATGTGTGATGTCCACGGTTGTAACTCTTGATTTTCCTCGCTGACGGTCACTTTCCTTTTTAGACTGTTTGCCTTCATCTGAGCGTCGAGTTTGTTTCTTCTTCTTTGGATTTTCACTTATTGTTGAAGTTGTATCTGTAGTCATCTTTTCTTTGTTTGTTCAGCCATAGTAGATTACTGTTTACTCGCAACACTTGCAGAGAGCGGAAAAGCAGCCGCTTAGCTCCGCCTACCCTCTCTGGCAGACCAACCGCTGCTAGGTGATGGAAAACGCGTCACTAACTGGGTGACGCTTGTGATTTTTCTCCGTGAATGTCGTCACAGACAGCCAGGCTGTAATACTGCAAATGCAAAGGCTTTCATCAGTGGGTCATAGGCTCAATCACCATGTGTTACCTCATTCGGCGATAGATAGTGATTTATTAAATCGAAATCTTTGAGATTACCACCTAAAAGTGGCAAAAAAAAGTTACGATAATTCATGTCAAAAATAAGGGCAACTCAGTGACACCTCGGTTGACTCAGGATGTCAGAAGAGGCCAGGAGCCAAGCTGCAGATAAAGTTTGCACAGCTTGTTTCTTTTTCTGGCGTTAGTGTTAACGTGTAACCACCGATCCAGGTTAAATGAATCTGTTACCAAAAGTATTTTTAAGTCAAGAAAAGTCTTGAAACAATCACAATGGGTGTGTCTGTGCTCTTCCTCTCTTCAGCCTCAAGCTGTAAAAGAAGAGACTTATTCCTTTAACAGTCATCCTGTAAAAGCATTGACATGTGTTAGTTTGTGTGTGTGTGCAGACGTGTGAAAGGGGGGGACAGGTAATGGAAAAAGATTTAATGTCTACAAGATATCCTCAATCGGTCAGAGTAGAAAAAGAGGCCTTCACACGACCTATCACGATATCCGGTGAAGAGGAGAGAGTTCCTGCGCTGCCTGGCAGCGTATAGGAGAACAGCTCTTCCTCAGGCCGGGCAGGTATCCAAACAGCCTCTGCAGGCTTTGATGAAGTGTCCTGTCATGATGTCAGCATTGGGCTCCAGCTCACCTGGGACCTCCCTCGCTCCTAACAACTCCTGGCTGAGCGGAGAAAAAGGAGGATATAACCGGCCTCTTTATCTTCTGCTTCCTGCTGCTCCTCACATCCTTCCCTTACTCTGCACTTTGGCCAAATGATAATAAAAACTCAAGATATGGATTTGTTAATCTCATATCTCTCCGTCCTCCTCCTCCTCCTCCTGCTCGCCGGCTGTCAGCAGGTTAAAAAATGGCTCGGCACAAGCGAGGGAGAAACAATTACTCATGGCGCAGGCTGTATAGACATTAGAAGCTCTGTACTCCTCTGCGATCTCAGGGCCATGTGTTTCTAATTAAACGGTGCACTGGAGGAATTATCAAAGCTTAGGATTGCATAATGAGCACCGGCAGAAATCTGCGGCAGGCTGTGACACTCTTTGTCTCGGGAGGAACACGGTGCTTATATTGAATTAGGAAGGAAGCGTGTCAATAAGTGTTGTTAAGAGATGAGAGATTGCTTCATGTTTGTTAAGAGGGAGAGGAAGGGATTCATTCAAGTCGGCGTCTATTCATAAAGCAAATTCTGCCTTCATGATCACCAACACCTCCCCTGTTTTTTCCTCCTCGAGCATCACACAACACCAGTTGGCCAGAGACGAGCGGTTTCGCTCGCCAAATGGAGGCATGCGCGTCCTTACACGGAGAGACACTTCTGTAAATCGACGTCGGGTCAGCTTTTGTGAAACATCACACATGAGCCGGCACACGCATGTGCTCCACACACAAAGAACACTTAAAGCCTGGTCTCCATGGTGATTGTTTTAGTGCCCATGTGAACTTGCCCCCCCACTGCATCTGTTTCTGTTTGTTCCTCGTGTTATAAAAAAAAAAAAATTACTTATTCATAACCACATGACTGTTTTCGCTCTCTAGACAGCGCCGTAAAAGAGCACAATAAATACCACAGTGAGGATACAACAAAGAGAGAGGAGAGCGGGGAACAAACAGTTCCTGGTTTCTTTAGAGGAACGCAGTGTTTTGTTAAAGCGGGAGGATTGTGGGAGACATGTTTGCCATTGATGCGCACCACCATCGCAGCCATCAGCACAAGTTGAAGAATTACACTTCAATCAAGGAGGGAGGCCTCATCGGAGCATTTAGAGCAGCGAGCCCATCTGGTGGATGAAATGAGAATCACACGCAAGGTTATAGTACTTCATCCTAATCCTGTTAAATGCTGAATCCGGCCAGTCCTTTAGTGAAAGTACTACTGAAGCAAATTGGATTCTCATGGAATACATCGTAAACAGATCAGCCTGTACACACACACACACACAAACGTACACAACCTGCTATGAAAGGCGAGGAAGACGCCAGGAGTAATGCGAGGCATGTGTGTCAAGAGAGTTAACTCTATGTTACGAGTAGAGCGGATCATATTCAGAGGACAACAAGCGTGTGTGTATGAGGGTCTGCAGGATGGTATGCTGGTTGTAGAGTCATGCAGAGTTTCCCCTCACACACACACACACACACAGAGTTGTGGTCAGAGTATTGGTGAGACTTTCCCTGCCACACAGAAGAACCAAGTGTGGGAACATGTAACCACACTGAATCAAACTGTCACTAATAAATGTTATATCCTATTGTAGTTTATAGTTTAGAGGATTTAGACTTATCATACACTGGTGTTCACACAATTATAACAAGAAGTAGAGCTTTAGTGTTCTTTAAAACAGACAGAAACTGTAGGACGTCCGGCAGAGGACCTGCTGCTTCCCTCTTTCCCCTCGTTTCCTGTCAACTTCCTAGTGTCTATGAAAATGCCCTCAAAAACCAACACTCACAACAACAAACAATGCTCACTTCACTCTCTGCAAATGTATCTGTAAGAGAGTGACGCGAACAAATGTAAACAAAGCCAGCAACGCAGAAGTAGGAGTGATTTTTTTGAACCTTTTGAATCTTCTCATTAAGAGCCGCACATCAAAAAAAACTCTGAAACTTAAGCTGCACGTGTTTGTCTTCGCAGGCTCTCTCACAATATGTGTGGAAGTATATCGATGCATTAATTGAATACAGGATATTTATGCGGAGATCATTTTTGACATCGATTTGCATCCGTGTCATGTCTGAGAGGTGAAGGTCGGTGATCCTCTGTATCTCCGCTCGTGGAAGTCATCATACATTGTAGGAGTCATTTTTAGCATGTGTGTTACTGTTGTAAATAGTTTGATGTATATATTGTTAGAATGATTTACTTTGACCACTAGGGTGTGTATTTGTGCGGGGTAATAGGTCACATGATAGGTCAGGTGTTCATAGGTCACAGGAAATACGAAGTTAGTTGGCATAGGTGGAGGGAACAAACGGTTCTTAGCGCAGGCTTGTTCAGTATATCATCACCGGTAATCATTCTGTCTGCTCATCATCTTTGCAATTAACCGGATCATCACCGAAAGTGAGTAAGTGACTAAAGTTGTAATTGGAACACTGGACATTAGATAGGCACTACATACATTTCATGGGGACGTAATCTATCACGGGGAACGCGTTGCCGACGCAAAACAGCCGGTAAAACCCTCTGCTCCTCCTCATGCTCCAAGTTTTCCCACCTTTCAAAGCGATGCGCCATGACAACCGGTATTTTCCGGAAGACTTTACACCTAATAAGAGCTATGTGTGAGATTTAAGTTGTAACTTGTGCCTACGTCGGAACTATCTCAGCTCAACCCCTTATATGTTAGTAGTTCTAACTCCGTCCTAATGAGAAATTACGTTCAAATTAGGCTACGTTACTTACGCATATCTGGTGTAACCCAGTGCAGGACAGCAGAGGTCAAAGGTGACAGTCGTTAGCTTTTATTAGCAGTTAGCATATTTCACATTGCAGGCCCCTCTGAGAGTTTTAATCAGACCGTCGGTAAACATTAGCCTCAAAATGTTTGGGTCCACTTCTGAACAAAGAACCATAACTCATTTTTCCCAGCCTGCATCACTCTCAGGATGAATGATGTTGTTTTAGGATCACTGCTGGAGTTTCGGCAGCGCTGATTTCACTCACTTTTATAGGGTTTAATAGTGCGTGCAAGTCAAGGTGAGTCCAGCATAGTTTCTCTTTCCACACTGCCAGGTGGGTCAACTCCAAGCTCATGACTGCCCAGTGGATCTGAGTATCCTAACACAGGGAGAATTTGCAGTTTCTCCCGATGAGAGAACATGAACACCCTGAAGCTATCTTTGTTTATCAGCGACTTCAGCTGGTAATCATTTTATCTGCAGTCATGTTTCACAGATGGGACGCAGCAGCAGCAGCCGGGACCGACAACTACAACGCTCAGAATCATGTTCAGTGGATAAATCCTGATTTACTGACGCAGGTTTCGTCCAGGCCGGTGTCGAAAAGGACCCAGATGTGGGGACGGTGAAGCTCCCACAGCTGACGCGCACCTTTCCGCTGACACTTCAAAAGCAGCATGCATAAACACCATCACACGACTATAAAAGTGTTTATATATCCAAACCTGCGTTAAAGCTCATAAAGGTCACAATTATACTCGTATCAATACTTAGATAAGTTAAATACCTCATGTGCACGGCTGCCACGAGGCTGTCTATTAGAGGATACGTTACTGTAAACACATGATTTCCTGGTGAGCCTCGGCATGAGGAAATCCTTATGCTTTGTTTACATTGTTCCGACTGTGGAAGAGGTATTTAAAGCAAAGGGATTCAGGATAATTCCGGACGGGGTGATTGATATGAGTGATGACAGATGCTGGAGAAGTTGGAGAGAAATCGTTGAGAGGAATATTACAAAACTCTGAATTGCTACATCGCAAAAAAGTTTGTATGATTTTTATCGTCACAAATCAAAACTAAGTGAGTTAGACAGAATACATTCCTCTCCTTCTTGGATATTCCCTGCAGGATTTCGCTGCATTTTTCTGTGATTGTTGCGGCCCTGAAAAGTTGCAACGCGAGTTGTGTTGTTTGTCAAACTTTACACAGCCACTGTGAGCTACAAGCACTCAAATAAAGCCATCACTTCGAGTCGATTTCTGTGTCAAGATGCCGAATAAATGTGAAAACAGTGAATGAAACAGATAGGAAATAGTATTTTATCCATATCTACACATTATTTATTATATTTAAGCTGTTCTACTTGTTCTTTCGGCTGCTACGCTTGTAATAATATGACACTGTACTCCTGAGATCAACCCTGACACATATTTGAACCTCTGATTGGTGGAAAGTTAAAGGCACCAGGAAGTGGCTAAGTGAACGGCTAGTAGTTCTCAATATGGATAAATAATCAAAAGAAGACCTGATCAGGTAGTTTGCAATCTTGGATCCCATCGGCTACAGTCTGACGACGTTGTAGCCTCTAGGGGGCAACAGTGAACATGTTGGGCGAGAAGCCAGCGGTTAGCGATAAAAGACTTCCAGTCAAGACTTCCCTTTCTGCGAGCTGCATTGTTTACAGGATAAGAACCAGTTTTTCTTGTGATTGGCTTTAATGAACGGGTCTTACCTTTGCTGAAATTTCAACATCATGATGCAGATTAGTAAAAAGTAAGAATGCAGCTTTGTCAGGTTTGTCCTCAAGAGGAGAAGAAAACGTTTAAAATGCTCGTTTGTTGAACGGAGGTCAGATCAATCATTTCTGATGCATTCGAAGAAGTCGGGTAATTTGAACGCTCAACGGCTGTCGTGACACAATGTCAGGGGAATTTAAATCAAGTAGAATTTTTGATCTACAACAGCTTGTTAGCTGTTAGCATGCAGATGTCTGTTTATAGAGATTAATAAGATAAATCATCGTCAGATGATGCTGATGGGAGCCAAGCACCAGGCGGATTATGTTCCGCCTGCAGACTATTTTGCCTGCATACACCGCAGCCTGCTGATACGTGATTGGTCAATATTACTCCGACTACTAAGTGTAGTACAAACAGAAACCAGAACGCTTGCCATCCCGTTAATCCACGTCCCTGCATACAGACTGTACATTTCTATGTAGAATCTGTAAGTAGAGATTAGCTAGCTTGTGAGAGAGAGACGTTTGCAGCGGAGCTTTGTTAGCTGCCGCAGTTGGCTGCTTCACACCGAAAACAAATGTAAGTCTGTAGCATGCAGCTTTATGGAGATATTTAAGGCACAGTAAACAATACCCTCTAATGTTTATACAACATTGCAGACCTTTGAGAATCAATATTTGGTGATAGACACGTCGACACACGCGCGGGAGATAGGTTGATTGGCCAAAATTGCAAGGTCGAGAAAAAGTTGCGGGGATTGCCTGAATTTGCTAAATGGTAGCTTCCTGGAGGGACTGGTTTTGTACAGGATTTCCATATATCAAGGCGACTTTGAAATCATACGAAGGTCAAAAGAGATGCAGCTTCTTTTTAATAGCAACCAAAACAGTTTAAAGAAAAAGTTTTAGAGGTTTTCGAGTGCTGCAGAATAAACAATTAAATTGATAAACGTCGCAGGAATCTTTGGGAAATTGTTTCACAAGCTGCCTGCAGTTTTGCAGAAAACCCCATTCAACAAACGAGCCATCTCCCTGCAACAGAATGTGCATCACAGTATGATGTCTGAGCTCATTTAGTCTCAATTCTCTATTAAAATTTTCCGCATTTCAAACATCTTTCGCCTCCCTTTCAGCCAATTTGCCATCTGCCTTCACTGCCTCCTCTATCTTACCTCTCAAGGCCGTGAGCGGTAATGGCACAGCGCCTCGTGTTTAAGTGTTTACTTCCTAAAGGGCACTCGAGAGCCTGTTTACTGATTACAAAATCTCCTCTCCACTCTCACGGCCGTGTCAAGGTCGCTCCCATGCTCTCCTCCGTGCCATCAATCTCAGAGGGAGAAGGAAAACTTCCTCTCACGCTATTCTTTTCCCGTGCCCCCCCCCCTGCCCCTCCTTTTTTAGAGCGTATGATAAATACCCCGCAAATATCATATCCGCTTCTTCCCCTTTGATTCATCACCGAGAATAAACAAACACAGGTTGACAGACTGATATGGTTTTTATACAAGTCTCATCCTTTCCAGCTCACAGCTCTGTGTCGAAGCTGCTGCTCGTTTCTTACTGTCATGTTGTGTTATTCACAGAGCTGTAAAGAGTACTGAAATGTTCTACTCAAGTAGAAGTGCTGTTACTTCACTGAAATTGAAGTAAAAGTAAAAAGTAGCTCACTTAAAAAGTACTCAAAGTAAAAGTTACTTTCCCTCCCTGCTGACATTTCTAATAAACTTATGTTGCCATGGTTACCTTACACATGCATCCTATGCAACAAAATAAAATGAAACTTTCTTATTTTGAAACCTGGGCCCTGTGTTTACATGTTTTGGTGTCAAAATGATGAGAGATGCACCTTTGTTTAACCAGAAACAGCAGTTATATATCTCTCTTCAAAGCCACCAGACTCCATTGACAAAAACAGTAATTTTACCTCGCAGAACGCGGGAGTTGCTGATGGTCTACTGCTGCCTCGATCGGTTAGTCTGTTTGTGTTATTGTGTGGTGTTTTAAGGGTTAGTTCGGAGGTTATGTTACGACTTGTAACGAGGCAGAAGTAGACCAGCAAGTCCCGTGTTCTGCGAGGTAAAATGACTGTTTTTGTTAATGGAGTCTGGTGGCTTCAAAGAGAACCAGAAGGTCTGTTTCTGGTTAAACAAAAAACTTCCTTCAGTCTTTATTCTCTCTCCTGTAACTCTCCTCTGTCCCATTCGTGGGTCACTCACATTATGCTTCAGAATTGGGTAGTTGCAGTCCACTACGATACTTTGATCTAATTGGACTGTTTTTGAAGCGATGCATTTGATTGGTGCCTGGTCCAAGTCAGTTTTCTTTCTAGCTCGCAATATCTGTAGATAAATATTTTACTCATTAACGGATGGATGTACAAATGTAGCAAATTACTTTGTTACAATTTCATTTAGCAGACGCTTTTGTCCAAAGCGACATACATCTGAGATCGAGACAGGAGGGAGGGAGTCAGTAAGTGCCAACAAACCGACAGGCTGTGTACTGGGCGTTTTTATATACATATATATACATATATATATATATATATATATATATATTTATATAAAATAATCAGCAGCAGCATCAACAAGGTCAATATAGTCATCATCATGAATATCCTAATCAACTTCAACAACATCCTCAATGTCATCATCATCAATAGCATCAATATCATTAAGTGCAGCGGTGTTCATGAAAGAGCTGGGTGTTCGGCTTCTTCTTCTCTCACTCCTCTCTCCTTCTTCCTGCAACAACTACGGTCTCGCACGAGATTTCAGCGCGAGACTTCTCTGTGAGCGAGACTTGGTTCCAGACAACAACAGAGAGCATAAGGTAAAGTAGCATGGCTGGCACAGTGCTGTCAGACACTTATTATAATGGTCAGTAGCAAAAACAAGCGCCTTTAGTGGCTGTATATTGGCGTATGCGCGGTGCCCCGTTTAGTTACATTGTATCTCATTTTGCGGCTGCCAGCCGGTGCTCCCTCCCTGAATACTGAATCAATTTCAATAATTGTTGTCTCCACTCGTCACTTACAAACAAACACATGGGAAAATAGGGTCTAGGTTGAAAAATCCCGAAGTTATCCTTTAAGTAAAAGTACAATTATTGATTTTGAGAAATACTCAAAAAAGTACAAGTACACAAGAAAGCTGCTTAATTACAGGAGCATGAGTTCTTGTAATTCTTCCACCTCTGGTTTTTCATTGACTGGAAAGGTAGATATTAAAATCCAGCGCAACCACAAAACTACATATGTGCGTCACATGCATAACCCTTAAGAACTGCACATGTCAAACACATACTGTTTTTTTCATTAAATTACATTTGTTTCAAGCAGGTTGTTGCAAGTTCATTCGGTCTAGTTTCTCCTTTTTACGAGTTTTTTTACGCACAAAAACACTACAAAGCCGAGTAGTTATTCCTTGTGGACGCTAACCGACGGCCACAACAATCCATAGGCTGCAGAGACAGACAGCTTGTGAAAGTTTACAGACTCCAACCGTGGCTTTAAACGGAAACACCACTCAGCCTGTATGAATTACAGTGTAACGACACCATCAGTGAATGCCAAAGGAGCCATGTTAAAGTCCAGCGCTCCTGACACGTTGGAAGCATGAAACTCCATAGCCTTGTTGGCCCGCTTTACCACATATAAGCAACACCACATCAATCAGTATGAAACACATTCTTTCGACCCGGCAGACACTTCCCTTTTGACTCACGCTGGGAAACAAGCAGCAGAGTAATGTAAGCAAGTCTGATCGCGACCACACATCACAATCTATCCAGAACAAAGAGCAAACACGCTGACACACAAAGCAACATTAAGTAAGCATGTTCATCCAGCTGTCAGTGTTAATCAAAGTGGTAGATGCTGAGTGAGAACACATGATCTGACTCTCACATTGCTATCTCTTTAAAAGTATCACCAGGTATCACCTGCGCTGGAAGCTTAACGCATCACACCCCGCCATCTGTTTGGTATCAATCAACGCCCTCATCAACACGACGCTCATCACCATTATCAGACAGCAGGCTTTTGGAACAACGTCTTGAAACACTTTCTGAAGTTTGTTTCCATGTAAACTCATTCTCCCATGGACAAAGACCCTCCCACACTCTCTGTGAAACACATACACATACCCCGGAAACCACAGCTTTCTCAACTTTGGAGGTACTGGCTGTGACATGTTATATTTATGTTCGAACACTGAAACCTCTTGGCTGGGATTCAGTCTAATTGCTTAGAGCTGAATGTTAAATCGGGATGGGAAAATGCATGAAAATTGGGCAATGCTCACATGTTGTATTAGCGGGTATATTGTTTACTATAACAGTTTAGCATGTTAGCATACTTGTCTTTCTTTTATCCTAATGGGAAAATAAATATTGGTAGAAATTTTTAATCCAATCCATCCAGTAGTTGTAGAGATATTTTCCAAAAGAGGTTGACTGTAGCAAGCCTTAGTAAGACTAGTGAAAACTAAATTGCTACTAGTCAGCAGTCCTGATGAAATGTTAAAAGGGTTTGCCATAGTCGACCAGCAAACTGACATGCATGTCCGGATCCATCGTGCTAGCATAACTAAAAAAATAGTTAGCTGTGTAAGTAAGAAACATAAAAGCCAAAGCTGCTGTGTTTTCCTTTTGCTAGCTTTGTGGACATAAAGTGACCTCAATCACACGTTTTACAGGGAACATTTAATGTCAAGTCAAAAGTTGGGTTAATGCCAGGTCGCTCATTTGGGCAACAAAGTCCAAGTTGGTGCAACATGGTTGAGCCCAGGTAGGCCCGAGGTTAGTTGAGCATTGGCTTAATTAAAAGAGTTGCAGGCCAAAAAGGTTGGGAACGAATGACTACATGTGTAAAAATGGGCCTCAATTCCAAAGCAAAAAGAGAAAATTACAGAAAGTCAGAAGAATAAATATAGTTTTTGTCGCAGCAATGTGTTTTCTCTTGCTGTTAATCATCTCATGACCTCACAAAACCACTACAAAGACAGGCATTGGACGAAATTAACTACCAAAACCCTAACTTAGTTTTTATCCTACAGCCGTCGTTGCATTAAATTCTGCCAGGCAGCGACTCGCATAACACATGCACCGCTGTCGTACACTGTCTTATACGAGATATGCACTTTAAGGACTGTGTGAAATATTGTTTTGTGGATGAGTGAGTGGGTTGTTTTATACTGTTTTTTTTATTATTTATAAGCTCTTTTGCACTACAAAGGATTGCACTTATTTTTGTTGTACCTGTTACAATGACAATAAAGATATTCTGATTCTGATTGTTGTAGAAAAAACATGTTGACTTTGTATTTCCGTGAAACATTAAAGTAGTAATTTCCAAGATCTCAGTTTCGTTCCCTTTGGCGGCACCTATGCCTTTTGTAACTCTTGATTTTCCTTGCTGACAGTCGCTTTCCTTTTCAGACTGTTTGCCTTCATCTGTTTGGGAACCACTGCTTCGAGACTTTAAGTCCTCACAAAACCACTACAAAGACAGGCATGGGACAAGATTAACTACCACAGCCCTAACTTGTTGTAGAAAACACATGTTGACTTTGTATTTCCATGAGACACAAAGGAATTACCAATCATGTTTGATCATTATCAGCATCTTGAAACTTATGCAACCTCCACAGGGCACCTACACACACAGCGCACAAAGATGGATAAATAATTAATGAATCTCAAAGGGATTTAACAGTGTTACATGAGCCAAATCACACATTAGAATGAATAACATGAATAATAAAGGGTCACTCAAAGAGGTAGATAAAGTAGGAATAAAGCAAACAGAAGTTACTGGAAGTAGTGCTTTCCTATGTTGAAACCTACACCTGTTTCTAAATGCCAAATAAAACTATTCCTTCCTTAATAAAGGACAGATATTAGGTTTGGTTTTCTGTTGGCGTGCTGGCCTCCAGGCTCCTAAGCCTTCACGTCCAGTGCTGAAGTTATCTGGACACGCAATCTGCTTCTCTACCCCTTTGTTCCTCGTAGAAATCTGTCAAACACATTTAGGGCCGCAGCTAATGTGTTGCAGGCCAGATGCAGAATTGCTGAGGGTTCGAAGGTAGCAAAGACTTAGAAACCAGACCGAGAAATAACCGGTTCGGCTTGGAAACGGACAGGGAGAGGGCGAGGGCTTGAATGACTAAATTTTATATTAAGAATCAAGAATGAGCCAGAAATGCTGCTGATTAGCTACTCTGTTGGAGCTACTACATGGTTTACAGTAGTTTAACAGTGGCAACACTGGACAGGCACAGGTGTATGTGAAGTTAATTCCTATTAAAACTTGTCACAATTCTACAGATTTGTTGATGAATGCACCTGTAGTTTGTTTACATGTAATATGGCCTCTTTGTACCTGTGTTGAATAGTGTACTGTTGCTTTAAGTCCCTTACAAGATCCCAGCTAACAAATGATGTTTATTGAGTCTGGCCCCTCTGCAGTGTGTACATTATTTTGTCTGTATGTTCACATGGCTTCGTGCAAGTCCAGTAGGCAACAATGGCATGACATGGACCCAATCTTTGACAATGATGTAATCCTACTTCCAGTAAGGAAAGGGACACTTACACCCCTTTTCCACTGAAATAAGCACATTGACGCGGGTTTTTCCGACCTGGGAAGACCCGCTTATAGATGCCGATTGTCTCTTTTCCCATTTCCAGTGAAGTATCCTCCTGTCGGTCTCTTTTCTGCTGCATCACCGCCTGACGTCACAAACGCTCCCAAAACAGGGTTAGTAAACAGTGAAGATGTTACTCTCTTTATTGTATCTATTACTCGTTCAGGCTGTTTATTAAACTCGGCGCCGACAAATTTGGAATGATGTTCGAGCGCTGCTTGGACGGAGACGGGCGTGATTTGTAGCTGAGATGACAAGGAGTCACGGAAGTTACTGACGGAGCATAGCATCGCGCCGGAACAGGGTAGGAGACTAGCCCGTGATTTTTGTTCCCATCAATGCCGATCGGAGCTGAGGCGATAATTACCCGGGTCCACTGCAGAGTCATTTGACCCGGGTCTGAATGCTGATTGGAGCCTTTCCCACTGAGCAAAAAAGCCGGGTGTTTTTTGACCAGTGCGAAAGGGGCTTGTGTCCATTATTTTGTCTGTATGTTCACATGGCTTAGAGCAACTCCAGTGGACAACAATGGCAAAACATGGACCCAACCTTTGGACAATGATGTGACCCTACTTTCAATTGTCTTCCTGATGCAGACATACAAACAGTTTCAAGAACCATGCTAACACAATTAATCACCTTCCAGCTTTTAACATTCAGCACAAATATGTTACACAATTACTTTCCCACGCAGCCATTATGCTGAAGGCTCGGCACTATTCGATCACCACAACTGAAGCTTTAACTTTTCCCTCTGATATTAAACACAGGTGCACGCGCTGAGACGAGCTTGGGTTTTGCCAGAGTACGTTTTTACGAGAGCTCAATAAACGCCTTATAGACAGATAGAATGCAAGTGTGTGATTGCACGCTGACATGCAAGGAGACATGAAGAGAAATGTGCACTGTTAAATGCATTTGTTTAGCATTTAAAAATGGCATGCATATCAACCTGCAGGTATTTAACTTTCTCTCTGCACATGCAAACACACTTTAGAGTCAGCAGATAAATGATGTCGCAACATGTGTTCTTTGGGAACTTCTCGAGCTGTCCCACTGAAACATCGGCCCTTCAGCTACGCCGTGCTGAGGACGGAGGGTGTAAGTATGTGATGCAAAGAGGCCTCGACACATGGGAGAAGGGAATCTCCAGCTGCTCTTAATTCTCCCTCATGGGTTTCTTCTGGCAAATGGTGTAAACCGCATGCTAATGTGCGCAACCTCCGAGTTGTGTGTGTGTGTTTCTATCTTGTCAGAATCAGCGTGCCCTTTTTTTTTTCCTGCGTCGTCATATGTGTGACATCTGCAGGAAACGAGAGCCATCCGCCTATAGCTGATGAAGACAAAGGGGCTGACAGACTCTATAGGCTCGCCGAAGGCAAACTGTTGGAGAACATCCAAAACTCTTTTGAAACTTTGTGCCCTTTTTCCTAAATGGGTGACAATGATGAATTGCTGTGAGCCGACAGTATCTTGTAAGAAGTGTGAGACTGCAGGGAGGAAAAGAAAAAGAGTAGAGCTTCAAAGACAAATAGTTTGGTCATATGGCAACAATATAGCGCAAACAATAACGCACAATGTATGTACATAGCATAATGTTTGATACATGAAGACTCTGCCTCGACAAGACCCTGAAACCACACCAAAGTACAGAAGCGCTGCATCATGAATTAAAGCAGTTTGAACAGGGAGACGAACTAGCTTTTCTGTTTGAAACTGTGGGACACCTCACACATAAAAGCAATGCCCTCTTACTGAAGTAAACACACAGGATACACCCTGACTTTGACTCTGCTGACGGTGTGCACAATACTGTGAAAGGAGGACAAACAAAGAGAGAGATTTTAAGAAAGATTTACATATAACTGTGGCTGTAAAAGGACACTGATAATTGTCAGACTATTTAGAACAAACTGGAACACTTGGCGGCACTGTTTATGGACAAAATAGATGAATTACAACCACAGATTGTTATTTGTAGAATCAGTTGAGACCAAACTGGCTCGGTTGGGTCAGCTTCAGCAAAACAGAATGTGACACAATTACCTGAGTGACAAGCGTCTACCACTGCAAAGGGTAAAGCTTTGTCTCCCTCTAGTGGTGCACTAAATTGGGTACATGTAGACAAGTCATGCTGTACAAATTGTAAAGCACCCAGGAAAATAGTAGTGATTTTGGTGTACTGTACATAAATAAACAAGACCTAACTTGACATAATGTCCCATGTTTATAATTTCATCAACTAGAGCAAACAAGCCTAGCATGTCATCATAGCTGTCTGTCTAGATCAACTATGAAATATGTCCATCAGTAACAAAACGCTCTCTTAATGCAGTATTTAAACTAGTGCTGTCAGGCAATTAAAAAAAATCTATGTAATTAATTACAGGCTTTGTAATTAATCCCAATCAATCGCACACATCAAGGATTTCTGTCACAAACTTTAATCTGCTCATCACTCTGCTTCCCTTTAGTACCCAGGTGCTCAGGTGATATGATAAAGTGCGATTGATCAGCTTTAATTTTTTTCTGTAATTAATTAATAGAAATTACTGTTGCTTTGACAGCCCTAATTTAAACATATATTCATGAGTTTCATTTAAGTGTTTTGTATAGGACAGTCAGTAGGTGGAGCAACCACCTATCAGCACCTTTCATTTGTAAGTCAATCACAGGGAGAATAAAATAACACACTTATTCTCATTCTATATTCATGGTACCATTACCATGTGGATATACCACATGGTAATGGTACCATGATACCACCAATATCATAATGGTGCGTTTTGGCACACTATTATCATATTAGTGATGGTGACCACTATTATTTTTAGATAGAGTGACTACAGTTCAATGTATTGGATGAGAAACCACAGCAAGAAGTTCATCATCTTATTTTTAATCTTTTTATTAAATATCTGGTGGCATACAATACAAAAAACGATTTAATCATCCACTGCTGTGTTTCAGTCTTGACATTGTAATATGCCAATATCGTAAACATCACCCACTCCTACATACCATTTCTTAAGTATCGAAGCCATAGAAGCTCATTGTTCCATAGCATGTATTCATGTTGTAGCTATGGAGCTGGAAAATAATGGACAAAGCAGTGAAAACAAGTTCTTACTTTCTTTGGCTCTTACAGAAGTCAGATTTTTCACTGTTGAGAAGGAAACCTCCGTGTGTCCAGGGGCTGGTTTCACAAAGATGGATTTTGACTTAGATAGAACAAAGTCAGACTTCAGATAGATGTCTAAATTCATCCGTTTCACAAAGCAGTTTAGTTCTTGCCTATCTTAAGCAGGACTATGGTGCATTGAATTCTGGGTAAATTAAGGCCGACCGAGTAACTGCATCTAATCACTCAAGTCTGTTTACCCCAGCAGAAAATGTTTGTCTGTTGGAGGAATTCAGCGAAGACTTTAACAACAGCAACAAAAAAACAGTAAACAGTAAACAGTGTTAATCCGACCGTTGAAAGGACGATTAAAGATGTTCAAAATTTGGAGCTACTAGTCAGCAGGTGTCACTGATTGTTACCATGGTAACATGGGTCTTAGAGCTGAGTTAGCCTGTGGGTAAGGTGTCTAATTTTTTTGGCTTAAAATCAGTCCATCTTTATTTTAGTGAGACGGTGTAACTTGCATCAGACTAATCTATGAGCAAAAATAAGACTGGCCTAACATTATAGACCAGTCTAAAACATCTCTGTCAAACCAGCCCCAGGAAAGTATGAAAACAGGTCTAGAATTAACATAAGGTAATGTATGTTTAAGTTAAATCAAAATGCATGTACATGTTCATTATATCAAATTAACATATATACCTGATTTTGATGGAGTGTGAAATTCTATGACAAGGTATCACCACATACTGTAGTTGTATTACCTGTGTTGACCACTAGGTGGAGTTGTAAATCCAGGGATGATTAAAGCAAATTACGTTCAACATTTTCTTTACTTATTCATCATCTTAATAATGTTTGCAGCCCATGTTTGACTGTTAACGTGGTATTCGGTTTACATTTAAGTAACTACACTACAGTTCAGCAGTCAGTGCTTGTATATTAAGGAATAAAGAATAAAAAAAGATGCTGCTGTTGGTCACAGTGCGTTGTCAATTCCCTTTAGAAGATTTCAGGCACTGAATGAATACACAGTCATTTACCAGCAGAGCAGTGTTTACAAAAGTTACAACCTTAAATTACCTTCATTAAACAGTGACACCTGTGTACATGTGGTCTCTCTCAGCTTATTTAAGTACTGCACAAATCTCTGCACAGTAAAAACATGATAAATCACTTTGGGTCATCATTAGTTGAACACAGTATGAGTATGCATGTCCCTTTCCTGATCCTACTCAAAATACAGCATGCATCTTAGCCAAGGCAGTGATGCAAACAGACATGTTGTTCCAGCACACGTAGATCACAGTCAGGCGTCATTAGCGGACAAGTGGAACCAAAAGAATCCGCCTGTTTGTCAATGACACTGTGCGTTTCAGACTACAATAGACCCTGAATGTGTGCTCTCTGCTTAGATCACCAAATCAGAGTTCAAGATTCAAGAGGTTGAAGTGTCAGCAGGTCATCGCTCCATCTGCCTGTTGAAGAAGGTGGAGTGTTGGGGGGGCCTGGTGTGCTCAGTAAGGCTCCATCTTGATCCTTCTGTACAAGCAGCTGGTGAACACCATGCCGCAGATCTGAAAACAGGACGTGTTAGGTCAAATGGCTGCTCGGTCACCACGGAGGACTGCAGGAAGCTAGAAGGGTTATTGACTGTGGGATAGAGAGGGGTTAAAGGGTGATGGGGTTAGAGAGCAGGAATGGGAAGCTGGTTACTGTGGGGATGTCAGGAGTCAAGCAGGCATTACTGCAGCAGCATGTGTGTGCACAGGCTGGCACAAGCACATGCAAAATGATTTAAAAAGATTTATGCACACATGTACATCTTTGTAGTCCATTTACTTCCTGCTCCAAAAAGTAGACTTGACTGGGATTCAAGTATTCAAGTACATAGATGTGTGCATCACCTGAAAGATCGCACATGAAATGATTAACAGCCGCACTATCCCGTACACTACCATAGGAGAGGGTCCAAAAATAAAGTCAGACCAGCAGAAACAGATATTGACCTCAGCTGCTGGGCCTGCCAGGCTTGATGGATAAACGGGCAAATGCCCAGATTCAATGTGTGCGTCTCTAAAAGCCTTCTGAGAAAGCCTCATCGAAAGAGTCAGCACAGTCAACTCAACAGTCTTCAAGCAAGTTTTTTGGTTTTTCTATTCTCCAACACCACCAGGCAGTGACGGATGTGTGGAAGTACAATATTTTGGCTGAATGATATCAGAGGAAAAGTGAGAAAAAATCTGCCTGTCTGTCTGTCCTCTTAAACCTAATTGCAGAAGACAAGCGCTTTGATACAAAAGCAATACAGTAATATTCTGTTGGATGGCTGAGCAGAGTTCCAGTCAATCATTATTCCTTGAATCATTATTCCAGCCTAGCTTATTTTAGATTGCAAGTAACTATGGCAACAACACTGATGCTTTCCCCCTGAATGTGTGAGGAGACGCCTGAGTAAAAAGAAAAGTGTATGGTGCATCAACTCTTCCCAGTTAGGTACCAGAATAAAACAGAATTGTTATATACTGTAAACACATATCGTACTTCATAGAATGAGGCACTTGTCTAGTCTTGATTCATCAAGCCATTCTCATGATATCTGACCTTAATCACAGCCAAACAGCCCGTAATCACAACATGCAGCAAAGCACCAATCTGCATTATACAGCCAAAGCCACGCAGCCGCATGCTTCACACTCAGCATAACATTATGTAAGAGCATTAATACCCTCATGAAGAAGACATGTAGCATTTAACACAGAGCAGAAAGTCACACAAGGCAAACATGCAGGTATGAAATTTCCACAATGCCCGCCAACCTGGTCTGTCCAGTTGATTAAAGCACAAAGGTGCTCTAGAGCTTAATCACAAAGTACCGAAGTCCTCCTCTTCTTCTTTATAGAGCAGATAGATAAAGCAGGCTGTCAACAGCGCCCCGGCCAGCTATAGTAACACACCGCAGACATACAACATGAAGACTTGCAATTCCCCGTTAGACAGGTTAGTGAAGTATACAAGACATATGTGTAGATTGTGCTATTAATTTAAGATTCAAACGAGAATTAGAAGGAATTTCAACAAATCAGTCAGTTACTACAGACATAAAGTATACTAAGATTAAGACACGCTGGACAGTTGACAAAGACGAGACATGCAGTAAGAGTACAGAACAAAATGTGGATTGGAATTGCACGACACAGGCTAACATAGCACACAGGATTTTGTGTCCATTTCTCCAGGTATTTTCTTTGTATTCAGCACCTAATCTATGTTAAGCATAATCCCTTCAATATAATTTTGACATCACTGATTACTAATTATCTTTGGCTATCATCTTATCGTATGCTTCTGGCCTTTTGTCAGGATGTCTGGTCTTATTTTGGAATTAAAGTTTCCTCATTTTCAGTCACCATTTGGCTTGCCGCTGGAGTCGGTGTTACCGGGGTTACACTGTGTTCAGGCACCCATCGATCGCACAACTCCCCCACTGTCCCCACCAGCGTTTTGCCTTTTTTGGGCGTATGGAAATATGAATATACAAGGAGCCTCATTCACCTTCATTCGACTTTATAAATCATCATATAATAAAAACTGTGATGTAGACTGACAGCGGATAGAGGGGAAACGCACGGGCACAGAGGGAGAGAGGGAGCGGATGATCGCGGACTGAAGTGATGACGTGATGTACAACTTAGTTTGATCATGTGGCCTGATGCTCCTCTACAGCTCTTTTTGTGATATATGAACTACACAGCAGACTGGAGTCTCTGTTAACAGTGACATAGTCCCCATGTGCCTGATGAAAGCTGTTGAGCCTGAACAGCATATAAAATAGTGGGCAATAAAAGCACATATCAGTCCTCTGAATATCACTGGGAATAATCAGTGCAGATTTGTTTGGTCTCAGGTTTTCCTCATGTTAATTCACAAAGAGGTATAAGAGGACAGCCGGCACAGAATTGTAAAACCGCCCCCTCCTCGTCTCTGTGAGGCTTAAAAGCTCAAGTCCCTCTCAGGCTGGGACAAATCAAATAACAGGAACAAACTAAATCAGATAATGATGACTGAGGGACGAGGGCCAGATGAAAAGACGCGTCCATTTAGAGGTCGTTGACCTTCAGAGGTACATTTTCAGTAATGGAAGCATTCAAACCTACCTGTCTGGCTTTTGTAAGGTTTTATTCAACCATAGGCAGCATTGCACTCAGCGGTAAATGCAATCTCTTTTAGTGATACTGGGCTTATATAAAGTACTTCAGAATTGTATTATACTTCTTCAAAAAACTAGATTTCATTTTTCTCCTACCTGCAGACAGGCCACTCCTATTCCCACAGCACCGATGACCAACAGGTGGTCAGCCAGAAACTGCTCCAGTTTAGTGATGCAGCCACCCTGCAGAGGTAAAGGCTCAATGTTAAGTCATGTAATAGAGAAAACATACTATTGTAGAGATAGAAATTAAACTCACACACTACATGGTTATTTTCCAAAAAGCTTCAGCAAACAAGAAAATGTTGTGGAAAGAACATGCAGGTTTATAAAGCTTGAATGCTCCGGATAATATTGATAAATAGTAATATCTAAAAATGACAACACATTTTGTCTTCATCTAACAGCTACTATAATCACTGTGTGGATATAGTTATCATTCATAGCATGTGATATCATGTTTTGGTTATGTTCTGAAGACACCTTCATGTCTATTGACCCCCTCCAGTGAAGGTCAAGTGTTTAACCTTGTAAACATCTCCATGCGGTGTCTTTCATGTGCTACAAGACATATCAGGGACAACATAAGCAGTCATCTCCATGGCTGGGCCTGTCTGCTTTTAAACTGCAGTGTACCAAGGACAGGCTGAACAACACGTTTTCAGATTGGCAGGTTTGAGACATCACAAACCTAAGGAGCCAATCCCGTTAATGGACGGGGATGACGCTATGCATATCATTATGTGTAACCTATGGCAACCACTTCGGCGATGCGCGAGCCAGCTGTAACAGACATGGTAATTTTTGCAAATTCACGACTGACTACTAACATTAACGTTAACGTTACTACTACCAATTACTTCAAGCTCATTAAGTTTCAACAAGTTGCCGCTAAACGATGGCAGAGACGTGTTTTGTTTTCGCAACAGAGGGGGTTGTTGAAAATTTGCATAGTGGGCGGGGCCTATATATTTTTAATGAGGGAGAAGGAGGGAATTAAACGTATTTTTCAGAAAAAACATAGACACAATTTATTATTTCAAGCAGAGTATTTTATACTGTATGTCTTAAAACATGACTGGAGCTGCCCTTTAATCCTGTGCGCATGCATGCAGTGAACTTTGAGAGGGATCTGAAAGGTTTGACACCAGAAGGTGGAAAAGTTCACCTAAGCAGCACCGAAAAGCATTCAAAACCTCATCTTTTATTCATTTAGAGCAAGCTCATTTTAGCAGGGAAAAGTTTCACACTACATTTTCTTTTCCTCGGTTACTGTCACATTTATAGCTCCTGAGGGAAGTAGAAGGACAAGTCTCAAAAATACTCTGGAGAAAATGTATTTTGGTTGCAAACAATGTCCACCAAACAAATTACATAAATGCTACGTAATATTTTCTTAGGACTTTCCCTTCATATGGTTCTTGTCATTTAGTGTTTCTACATTCCAGAGGCGTTTAGTTCACTGACCTCCACCTTGTAGATGTTGGAGGGGTGGTCTCTCTTGCCACACAGAGGGGTGATGGTTTTGCAGCAGCTGTCGGGCACCACCCTGCCCTCTGCCGGCTTTGATGAAACGTACACACTCATCGTCCAATCATGGGAGTTGTTGCTGCCACAGCACTTGAACTGGAGAGGCAGAGATGGGAAAGCAAAGGGGTTTGGTTTTTAAGTTGTCATGCACTTGAAATACCTTCTTTTGGTAACGACTGGGTCAGTTTTAAGGTTTCATTTGGATTTATTTTCTTGCCTCAAAAAATAAACTTCTTCTCATAGAGTAGCTGCAAAGTGAGGTCACAGAAAATGACTTTATAACAAATGCGATTATACTGGGCCATGCTAGCTGAAGAAAAGTGCAGCATACGATCTTACATAAACCAAACTAAACCTCAGAGGCTTCTGTAAATATAGTCCATACATCCTGTTGGAGTCTGTCCACTGCTAAGGTGATGGCCTCCTTCCCAGGCTGGGCGTAGTTCTCTGTCATAGTCTGGTTGAGGTGCTGCTTCAGCTCGTCGCTCAGCTGCAAATGAGGAGACAGCAGACACACACACAGTGAGAAAGCAAAGAGTATAAAGGTGAGAGAGGGTTAAAATGATAAGCGTAGCAGATGTGAAAAAGTGGGAGGATTAGGGCAAGATTCACAGGTAGCAACTCCCACGTATCTGTGACAGACAGATGAACAACACGTTGGAAGAAATAGCCTTTGTTGTGTGTATATGTTGGTGCAGACACACACACACACACACACACACACACAGGAGAGACAGAACAGAGAGGGAGGATGAGAGCCCTTATCTTTAAAGTGATTCTATCCTGTGCTGAACCCTTTTCCATTAGAATAGATCTCGGCTTGCCTGCAGATAGCTTGGTGCTCTTCGCTGACTGACAGGCAGATGCTCGTGTGATAATAGGATCTTACGTACTGTGTGTTAGATGAACTCCAGACACTGAACAGAACGCTCGGTGCAGGTGGCAAAAACTGACAGACTGCATTCACATAGAAAAAGGAAAGACAGCAAAAAAGCAAACCGTGGAATCTCCAGTGACTCATTATTATCTATATCATAGAACAAGGGATAAAGACCTTTGGAAAAACCTTTGCACACAGGGACAGAGGAGGAAAACAGAGACATAAAGCGAGATGAGGGGATCACACATACATGTGAGTATCCATATAGATTAATTAGTAGGCACATGGCATCGCTCACATCCTCATAATGGTGCCCTGGAGTCTGTGTCCCTGCTAAACACCTGTTCTGAACTCTGTCATCAAATATCAACACACACCCAGAGGGCTGACACTATCAGCAACACTAAAAGTAATCAAAGCATTCTCTCAGCGTAACACTCTCACTGCCTTCCTGTGTACATCGTGTGTTCTAGTATATGTTACTTCAAATAGAAAAACATTTAAAAATAGGAATAATTAAAGCAGATTGATCGTATGATGGAACTGGACAGAAACATTAACTTTTTTTCATGTGCAGTGTGAGCACAGCAGACAATAAACCACAGTTCAGTTAAAGTAATTCTAACTGAAGCGAGTGTTTTATGTCCATAAGTGTGACCACTAGAAACAATAATAAGTTACTTACCCTCTGGTAATAGACATAAGCCAGTACTCCGGCCACCAGTTCAATCAGGAAGATGAGCAACAGGCAGAGGAAATACTGTGGAAGAGAAGGAAGACTTGTAAGAGGAGTTAAGGTCTTTTCAGAAGGGTGGCGACTGATGTGCCTAATAATTCATTTTCAATCAGAGGCGAGTGCGGGCGCAATCCTGTGAAATTGTCGTGCTCGTGCTCGTCTCACGCACACGCCCGCCCGCTGCCAGAGTTTAAAGTTCTTTACATTTTTTCTACGTGACGCGCAGCAGTTACCACAAAAATCACAATGGATTAGAGACCGATCCTTGCTGTATGCGAGTTCCTGGAAATATATAACCACTTTGTAAACACTTAGCAGGACATAAACAGGAGGGCCTTTGCATGGCAGAGCATTGGTGTAAGACTGGATGCATCAGGTAATGTAACATCACTTTTAACTTAAGCCAGGCTTTATGTTACATTAGTTGGTAATGGTTTGGTTACAACTATGCTAATTTAGCTAGTTGTTACAGCCTATAGAGAAAATACAGTTGTACTGGCAGGGACACAGTAGTGCACAGAAGCCGTTTCCATAGTTACCACGCATAGAGTGCCTCCTCCATGTGAATAGACTGCCTGTCTATTCACATGAGGAGCGCAGTGAGACCCCGAGATCCAAGCGGGTACGCAGGCAGAGTGTCGCCCCCCGTCTGAAAACACCTTTACTGAGGTAATGGAGAAAGTTGCTTACTCCATTGACAGCTCAGTAAAGACTTCCACCAACAGTCCCTGTTACGCATCTGTCACATCAGACAGACACAGATGGCAATGCTGCGCAAAATAGAAACAACCGACAATCATTTCGGCGAGCCGTGTGATCTGATTTCTCTCGGGCATCTTTTAAGAGCTCTCCTGCCGCTTGAAACACTTTCTATAATGTGCCATGATTGACTTCAGAGCGACATTTTAGCAGAAAGTAAATTAAGGTTATATGAATATTAACAACCATCACAACAGGAGGAACGTTCATTTGTATTCCTCAGGAAAACAAGGAATATATCAGATATAATCAACCACAAAAAAAAATGAAAGCGTAGAAGAGTAAACTCTTTTGGCTCTAATAACGTGCTTCGTCCCATGCCATAAGCACTATAAAATGCAGTTATGTAAACTTTGTATAGGACGCACCGCCCACACATTTAGAGTGCTCAGGCAGACAGTTACCGAATGAGCAAGATCGAAACGGTTTTCTCAGGCTACACAAGGTTCAAATGCTTTACACAAGCAATGCCAAGCAATGCAAACACACAGAGAGCAGGACACAGCAGTTCTGTGGCAGCACCGGCGCTGCTTCACCCAAGATTATTGAGAGACCGATGCTGCAACACAGGAAACAAAGCGATAGCCAACAACTGGTCAAACAAACGGCTGCAGGGGAACAATGATCCCGCTGAATAAATATACTGTATGACCTTTAAGCAAATGTTCTCTTCTGTTTAGTTGTTATCACAGTAATTGTGTCATGCAGGAGCGCCAGCCTGCTCTGTTTCTCTTGGTTACAAGATTTCTAAAAGCACTACAGTCCCTGCGTGCCAACTACCCACACAAAATGCTAACCTCACCCGTTCTTTCCAAAAAAATCATACTTACATGCTAGCATCACTAGATCTATTAATAGCACGTCTATACAGTTAGTTCACCAGACATCAAATCCTGTGCACATATACCTCGTCACCTCTACAAGGCCGCTCCTCGCTCCTATTGCTCCATCAATCAACCGCACATAGACAGACCTAAAAATAGTCCTGCGGCAGTGAACGTTCACCTCCTGCTGGCTTTTCTCCCGCTGTGTGCTGTCTCTGTAAAATAATGAGGACACTGAGGGTCCTGTCAGAGCCATTTGTCAGCATCCAGAGATAGACCTCAAACCAGGGAGAGGATGGATGTGTTTCCATGCATCTAGTATAGCTTCTAAGTGTTGACATGACCATCTGGGACCACTAGCAAGTAGCACGGACCATCAGTAGTACTGCCCACATGATCATTTAAATTATATAACAAAAGAGACACTATGGCTGCAACTAATCAACAACCTTTCTATATCAAAATGTTTGATTAACATTTTCCGCAGATGGCTTAAATTACAATCATCTGCCTGTGGTATCATTTTGGAGACCTCTTCATTTCGTAAGTAGTAGTTTTGTTTTATCATCCTTTATCATAACTGCATGGTACTGTACATATTTGTGTTGCCTGTTAGCCCTCACATGCAATGCAGAAAATGGAGAAGCTGTTTACAGGTGGAAAAGGTGAGGACAAAAAAAGGCCCAGGATGATCAGTTTCGCTCTGTGCCTTTGGAGGACGCTATCCGCTTCTGCTATGAGCCCTGGAAAACCTCCGCCAAACTACGTCAAATGCGTCATCTGGCGGAGGCCAGGGAGCTTGCTAAACTACACTTCCTCAATCTAGGATGCCCGCCTCTGATGTCTGCAGTGTTTAGTTGAAAAAACCACATACCATAAAATGTAATCATTTGTTCCATGAGGTGCCTTGAAACTGTCCCTGCTCTACAGTTTCCCTCCCAGACATTCCACATTTATAACTGAGTCATGTCTACATTCAAAAGTGTCAGCTTTGAAATGTAGACTGACATCCGAAGTTATTTTAGACGATCCACCGGTATATTCTCGTCGAATTTCGGATTCTGTACTGCTCTGAGCCATTGCCTGCAGCGATCAATGTCCTTGCCTGGAAAATGGTAGTATTTCACTCCAGCGTCTCTCGCTTTCAGAGGGAGGGGCGCAATGCATGCTGGGTGTTGTAGGAATGTAGAGTGGGCGAAACTACAAGCTGATTGTATAACTTTCTTCACAGCTATGGCGCCAATTTCAAATATTATTGCTTCTATGGATTACAGAGAACACCAGCTTTGACAGTTAGAGGCTTTTTCCAGGGGCGAACTGCTCCTTTAAAGTAGGTTTTAAAAGTTGTAGTTTGTGTGTGTTCTATTGGTAAACATCTTGTATCATTTCTTGTTTGTACAAAAAGTACATTCAATTTTTGCATACTAACTGCAAGTAAAGTACTCTATAAAGAATTGTATAGAGTATTTCAACTTAAAATTCATCACATACTATACCCCACATCTTTAAGACTACTAACATTAAGTCCCCTGTCTCACCGTGGACAAACAGCTTTTCTGCTCCCTGATGACGGCACAACAGCCCAAGAAGCCTGTAACCACCACGAGGCTTCCAGCCAGGATGAGGATGTATGCTGAGACAGCAAAAGTGCTGGATGCCAGCAGGCTCAAGTAGTCGCTCTTCTCCACCAGTGTCCAGACTCCAACACCCAAAACAGCTGCTCCACCCACCTGGAAGAGAAGCGGAGAGGAAGTGGTGGGGTAAAAGAGAATGATGAGTATCAGTGTAAATAGAATGATTTGCATGAAGCAAAGGGTTTTAGACATGAGAGAAGGATGAAAAGGCGAGATAAAGGCACAATCAAACATGAATAGGTATGAGTCATGAAAAGAGAGAAAGAGGAGATACGGATGTTTGAACAATGAAAGGAAATATTGAGAGTGTCATGACAATTCAGGCTTGCAGAAAGACACAAAGAGTAAAAGTAACAATTTACAGGGCAGGAAGTGACAAAGAGGAGAAGAAGGAGAGAAGTTCAATGCTGTTAGATGAGTCACAAAAAGGAAACAACCTCAGAGGAACGTGGGCTTATGACAGAAAATAAAGATATATAATAGAAAGACAAATATAGAGAGAAACGGCACAGGAGAAGTGAGACCTCAGGAGGTCAAGCCAGGGCATAATGTCCACTTCCTTACAAACAGTCCTGAATAACTGGCACAGGGAGGCGTCCAGATCTGTTCCTCTCATCAGTTTCAAAGGCGGAGAGATAGGAAATGCCTCAGAGGGTCTCTCCCCTTCATCCTCCCATTCCATTTCCATCAAAAGCAAGACCCACAACCTCACAACAACACATGCCAAGCAAGGAAGCACCACTTGAACGTACAAAGGGCCCAGGGGGAGGTGATTCTTCCAAAACTAAAGTGCATTTAGGACATTATCTTTTTACTTGGGATGCATCAACCCAATCTGCTGCATCCATACCAAAGTGGATACTTATTTAGCAAGAACTGCTTGGTATACTGCTCTGTAATCATGGTGCAGTAGAAAAGTAGAAATATGTGAAATATTAAGCAGGCTCTACTCTAAGGAGGAGATGGAGATAATGCATTTCCTCAAGAAATGAGTTTTAAAGGTGGTGTCAGATTATTAACCCAAGCCTGATGATAAAGCTTGATCCCTTTTCATCCTTTAACCTCTCCCACACACAAATCCACCTCTGTCTCTCTCTCTCTTGAGTGACCCCAAACGCTCTGCACAGTAGCTGTAAGAGCATACACTTTTAGCAGCGAAACCGCAGCATCATAAAGTGCGCTGCCATCGACGCTGACAAGCCCCGAATAATCTACGACTCACTTTGGGCCGAGTCCATAGCTGAGCCATTTCAAAATCAAAACTCTCTCTCTTGCTCCGTCTCTGCTCGTCTCCTTACTCTACTGTCTCTCTGCCGGCACTTTTAAGGTTACGTTAATCCTTTTTATGGTGTCTTATTGCAAAGAATGACAATTTCCCATTAGGTAAATATCTCTAATAATCTTATTGATACCTAAAGTCACTGTGAGACCTGTCTTTGGTGCAACTCATAGCTACCACGAGAGGTTGAATTCAAACCTTATTTTATACTGCATTACCCCTTTCCCACTGAAATTAGCGTATTGACGCAGGTTTTTCAGACCCGGGAAGACCTGCTTATAGATGCCAACTGACTCTTTTCCCATTGCCAGTGGGGTACACTCCTGTTGATGTCTGCGCTGACAAAATTGGAATGACGTTCATGCGCTGCTTGGATGGAGACAGCAGAATTTGTAGGTAAGATGACAAGGAGTCGCAGAAGTTACCGCCGGAGCATAGCATCTCGTCGGAAAGGGGGCGGAGATTGGCATGTTGACCTGGGTTTTGTTCACATCAATGCCGATCGGAGCCGAGGCGATTATTACCCGGATCTACTGCCGAGTCATTTGACCCGGGTCTGAATGCCGACTGTAACCTTTCCCATTAAGCAAAAAAGCCAGGTGTTAGCGTTTTTTTTACTTAATGGGAAAGCAGCTTAAGAGTACCACCTTGTGAGTGAACAGATGACAATGTATATCTATTGTAATGGTCATTCCTGTGAGGTATTTGTTAGTGGAAGAAGCATAAAAAGAGGAGGACATTTATTGTTCTTACTTACCCAGAAAAGAAAGTTGAAAACAAAGAGCAGGTACTTGAGACACACCGTCTGCCAGTCCCCCTGGTCATCTTTATAACCCGCTGACATCTTCCTTTCCCCAGATCAATTCTGAAAGTACAGATGGGAGGTTAAAAAAATGTTGGAATACATGCCTAAAAAAATCTTCTGCAACCCAAATACAAGTCTCTTTCTGAGGGAAAAGAAACTGAAATGGAATAAAAGCATAGCGTGCAGCTAACACAAAAACTGACACTGACAGGTAACTGAAGCAGGTCCAAATTAGTCAGGCAAAATAAACCTATCTGCGTCAAGGCTCAGCTTATTGTCATTTGACAGCTCTGCATAAATGTGTGCCACAGCAAGTCAGAGTAATCACAGTGATGTGCTCGGAGAGGGGATACAGCTGCCTGTCAAATGTCACATAAAAAGAAACATATCCGCAGCAACATCACGTTTCTCTTTTCAGCATTTTGCATGCAAGTCAAATACGCTACAAAATACAATCACTCAAATATTGTTCTCACATTTGTACTCCTCCTGACAGCAAATTACTCCCGGCTGATCACACAGTAGTATCAAGTGACAATCTCTGAGGGCCTTTGAGTATGACTGGAAAAAACCTTGAATATGACACTGAGGCAGCATCCCAGATTACAATAATATCTCCTGTTATTATACCCACAAACCACATCTTTTAATTATTCATATGAAGTGAACAGAGCATAAACCTCTGAATCATTAATTGAGCACACAGTTCCAGGTCTGTAAATAAAAGGCCGTGGGGTGGGAAGCACTTAGACCCATAAAATTGATCTACACAGTTTCCTTTAGTGGATAGCACAAAAGGAAACCGTGTGGGTTTTGTGTTTGTTCACCAGGGAGTCGAACATGAGTCTAAAACAGGAGGCATAGAATTCATCCTGTGAGAAAACAGTTTGATTATTACTTTATACCCATATACCCATATCCAGGGTAAACAGGAGTGAGTAGAGTTCCAGCATTAAGAGAAAAAAGTTCCCTTCACATAAAGTTGATTATGACAGTACACTGTTTCTAGTGAAGATGCACGATATTATGGGCACGTTATCGGTATCTGTAGATAAAGATATTTTCTGTCGATATTTTACACCAATAAAACAACACTTTAATTATGCCTAAATGCTTGGTGATTCCCCTTAAACACATAATGCTACGACGGGAGTGTGCGCGCACTGCCTGCACCACGCCTCTTCCGTAAAGCGCGATGAAGGGTGCAAGATGTCTGCGGTATGGCAGTTTTTTAAAGTTTCCAAAACGGACAGCAAAGTTTATTTCATTTTAGGTATTTGTTCTGTGCAATAGGTAAAATTTGCCCTAGTTGTGGCTATTGTCAGGATTGTCTCAATGAGAGCATGATCCAAGCCTGTCTAAGTTCTATGAATATTACAGTTTTATTTGAAAGAAAATGTGAGGCTACATGCAAATAAATATGGCATTTTGTACATTAGTACTTCTCTTATATTGCCCAGTACATTTTAAAAAGCACTGTATTATGTTATTTCTGCATCTGCCAGTGGGCCACTACAATAAGAGTTGGCATAACAATTCCACTACAGGGCAGACTTAATGTTCTCTGCAATTAGGTGGGATAAAAATGTGCCTAATATATCGGTATCAAAATCGGCAATCGGATATCGGCAAAAAATCCAATATTGTGCATCCCTAGTCCATACTGCAAGAATTGTATTTCAACATACATAACATAATAGTTAGAGCATTATAATTCCCACAATAGCCCAGGCACAGGTAAGTTTATCAACCTCATTCACTAGCCTAATTAATTAGCCTAATTAACTCAGCTGTGGCTGCACTTGAACTGCATTTAATATTAATAAGCAAAACAAATGTTTCCACAAAACGTTTAGCTTAGAAAACAAACATGCACTTTTACTCTAATATTTGCCGAAATATGTCATGTTTTTATTTATTTATCTAAGTGTTTTAAGACTAAAGACATAACGTTCGTGATTTTTTATAGCACCGAATGGCTAACTCTTCATAAGAACCGTTGGCCGTCCAGATACTGTCAACGTCAGTTTACGTCAACGTTACCTACTAAAATTCTTCTCTCTCGGTGTGATATGCCCTGCCTCGAGGTTTTCGGACTTTGACCACTGCAGGTGTCCTTCAACGAACAAGACGCCCATAAAACAGACGAAGTTGTACCTCCTTGACGGTTTAAAACAAACTTTCTTTCTTCCCCTCTTTTTCAGGACGGGGTGTTACGGTAGGCTCTCGAGCATCCTGAAAATAACGTCCCCTCCACCTGCGTCGTTGATGCGCAGGATAAAGTTTAACCGAATTATCTTGCCTCTACATCGACAGCCAGTGTCTTAAATCTGAGAAAATACTCACCAGACGTTTAGTAAAAAGAAGTCAACCTCGCGTTTTGCTATTCCCTTCAAATTCAAAGTGCACAGCACTGCAGCAGTGGGCGTTTTGTCCAGTCAAGCTTGTTGCTTCCAGGGTGTCCGACAGCAGGTTTGTGCCGGTGCTGCCTTTGGGTTCTGCTCGTTTTTTGTAGGTTGATAAGCAATACAGACCTTAACGCACTGAAATAGCCCACCTGAAGGGAAACAAGTCATCATGGTTAAGCGTTTTTTGTTTGTTTTTTGTGAGGTGCATTTTTCGCTCAAATGTCTATATAGTTTTTATTTTTCTACAAATGCATTTGTCATAAAAACGATGCACACTTTAATCTCATATAAATAATCTCATATTGCTTTTCAAGTACTCTCATGGAAAGTTAACACATACACTAGTAAATGAAATAAATACAATTATGAGTTCAATATACAATAAATATTAACAGCAATAAAGCCTGCTATGAGTTCCATTTCAAAGTCACGCCTAAGCCATGAACAGTACCATTAGGAAGATTATTGTTGAAAGGGCTGTTTTCAGTAATGGTATAGCCTATTTTAATTGTAAACAAAGTAGATCTGTAAGAATATATAGGGCCTACAAAGTACGTATTATATTTCTGACTGTCCTTGAAGGCATTGTGTGAACTTGAGGAAAGGGTCACAATTGTGGAGCGACACAGAAGGAAATGGAGCTGCTACCCTCTCAACCACAAGATAGGCCGAATACCTCCGTGCCATTAACAACACAGCCCTGGTTACAATGTAACCACATACTCCCTGAAGAATTTCACAATGAGGTGCACATGAATAAACTAAGATAAAGAGAAAAACAAGCAGAGACTACTGTGAACATAGCCTCAAACTTTAGTGTGCAGGCTTTTTTGCAAGAGCAGTTTGCACAAAAAGAAATGTCTATCAAAACTTGGACGGTGTTGGGAAGAAGTTACATATTAAAGCTAGTAGTATAATTAAAGTTGGCAGTATTTGTTGTTTGTTAAACTACGTTCATATTTGCAGACTAGTTCAAGAAGTTAAATGACTTCTTTGCCATTTTCTAGAAATAACTACCAAAACTACAAACATTTTTTGGCCATCTACCAGTAGTTTAAACTACTTTTTGTAACTCTAGTAAACCAAACAGGCCTTGCCAACACTGGACTTGGATACAGCTTTAAATTGTTGTCAGTATATAAAGAAGACTATGAAATTATTGTCTTGAATTGTTTGTGTTTTATATTTCAGATTTGTTAAATCAGTAAAGAAATGCAGAATACACAAGACTTAAAATTCTGAGATATGATTTGTGAAAAAGAAGGGACATCAGAACACTAAACTCTTGATTTTATTTATTGTGGCATCTGAATTTAACAATTTTCATGACATAATAGCCCGTAATATCCACTTCCCAGACTCTTCACTATGTATTTGCCTCTTTCTCCACCTCAGTAATTCAATAAGCCTGCAAGCTATTAGGAGTAGATGATGTCTGCAGGGGGAGGAACTCTGCTGTGGTCACCTGGACATGGCGACGATCAGTCTACCAAAACAAGATTACTTAGCAGCGGATGTCATCCATCAGGCCACGCTTTCCCCTAG
The DNA here is from genome assembly GCF_022749685.1 of Semicossyphus pulcher. NCBI lineage: Eukaryota > Metazoa > Chordata > Actinopteri > Labriformes > Labridae > Semicossyphus > Semicossyphus pulcher. The sequence goes on from NW_027211694.1 coordinate 8,499,784, forward strand.
TAAACATAATCCACAGGGGGGGAAAAACCCCAACAAGTGTGCCTGATTTATATTTCCTCATATTTGCATTGGTGACAAATGGCACAACAAACAAAAAAAGTGTGTGGCCCCAAAAGCCAGCTTATTTCTATGCCTCTGTGTCCACTCTCATTCTGCTGTTAGTTTATCGCCTCTTGTGCTTTGTAGCCCGTTAAGTCCTCTAATGCTTTCTCCCACAAGGGGGTAGAAGCAGGGCATGACTGAGCATGCATGTCAAACATGAACTGGTTAAGGGAAAAGCAAACATGATGTGCGGTAGTGTTCATGTGCGATTGTTTGAGAGGAAAAAGTGGCATGTGTGTAAGAAAAATGGAGGCCAAAAAATAAACAGAAAGACTTTCAGAAATTCACCCTTGCTACTGCAGCGTTGTCATTGAAAATAACACATTATATTTGCCAAGTTTCAATATCTGTTAGCTTGGATGTGTGCCTGTCTTATTAGAGAGACAGCTGGGTGTGTGTGTGTGTGTGTGTGTGTGTGTGTGTAACAAGGTGTAACTGCGCACAGAGTTGATGAGAATTGGTTGTAATGTGTGAAAATAATGGGTGAGTACAAAAATAAAAAATAAACGTCTTGCTCAAGAGATTTATTCATCAAAATAGAGAATTAAACAAAGTTACAAATGAAATTAATCCTATTTTTTCTGAGTCATTTTCTTTGTTTTATGTTCTTATATAATATTTTCTATTTCTAGAAGTACCATTTAAAAGTGCAGTTTGAGCCACTCAGCTCCTGCTTGGCGTGCCTGACCTCTTGTGGTCAGACTCACCTGGAAGCCACAAACCAGACCGGCCTTTTCAAAGATTTCTACTTTTACAAGTAATGACGAGATGATCAAGGCAGTGGTATCTAAGATGATGATGCAAAATTTCAAAAGAGATTACAAGAGTCTTATCAAGACATAGTTTTTATAAGCAAAGCAGGGAATTGCACCAGTGAGAGCTAAGAGCAGGTCTTCCTAACGCAAAACACAACCTTACACACAAAGAAGAAGGGAAATAGTGGTGAAGGTGACATGTTTGTAGGATTTCTAGGGAAAGTCAAGCCTCAAATGAAGAAGAAAAAGTCAAAAGGAAACTAGCCACGTCAGTCTGTCATTATAGGCCTAGGCCAGATTGTTTGCCCACAACTTGACTGAAATATCACAGCAACGAATTTCCATTCCACAAATGTAGAGCATATGAGCAACTGGCTGTGTAATGTTGCCATAACTAAATTACGTGACAGGTGACTTCTAAGATGGCAAACATGATAAACAGTACACCTATTGAACATAAACATGCTAGCTATGTCAGTGAGTGCATAAAAGCATGCTAATGCTAGCCTCATAGAGAAGCTAGCATAACTTTGTTGTGTCGAATTATTTCCTTTTCCTTATAAAAAAAGGGGTTATATGAAATGTTATTTGTAGCTTAATTATATTTTTTACAGTGTATAGTAAAAGAACAACATATCAAAAGTATTATTTATAGGATATGTACAAATTAGCTGTAAGATAACATTTGATAGTGGGCTAAAGTGTATCTTCAAACAAATATTCAAACAAATTTCGCTTCCAAATGGAGATGAAAGAGTTAAATTTTAGCAGGAAGTGAATACGTTCGGAGAGGGGGAGGAGACTTAAACGTCACACAACAGAAACGAAACTCAAGTGAGAAACAGAAGACGTTCTACATTTTTCAACACGAAGTTTGCTTAAAAGTTTTTGCAAGGTTGCTTCGAAACCCTGCAACTTTACAGGTAAGATACATGAAATGGTGCAAATGTTCCCTTTCTTTTATGTGTTTCTTGTCGAACTTATGGTGAAATATTACAGTGTAGTAAACTGATTTTTTTTTTTCAGGCCATTGAGATGACGTGCGTGAGTTGTAATTGTATTATTTCTTTATTTATTCCTGTCCAGATATGGCTTCTGCCAGCTGCGTGCTGTCAGAGGACAGATTCCTATGTTCCATCTGTCTGGATGTGTTTACTCAGCCAGTCTCAACGCCATGTGGACACAGCTTTTGCAGTGCATGTATCCATAAGTATTGGGACAGCAGTGACACTTGCCAGTGTCCATTTTGCAAGGAGATATTTTCACCAAGACCTGAACTAAAAGTCAACACTTTCATATCAGAGCTAGCTGCTGAGTTTAAGAAGTTAGTTCAAGTCAAAACCTCAACTCCAGACACACAACGTCCTGAAACAGCCGATGTACTTTGTGATATCTGCACAGAGAAAAAGGGAAAGGCTGTTAAATCTTGCCTTACGTGCCTGGTGTCTTACTGTGAACCGCACCTTGAGCCACATCAGAGAGTTGCTGGTCTTAAGAGTCACACATTATTAGACCCTGTGAGGAATCTTGATGACAGAATGTGCAAGACGCACAGCAAGATGACAGACCTGTACTGTAGGACTGACCAGGCCTGTATTTGTGTCCTGTGTTTAAAAACCAATCACAAGGGTCACAATGTTGTCCCACTTGAGGAAGAATATGAAGCAGTGCTGGCAAAAAAAGAAGAGGCAATGGCGAATATCCAAAAGATGAAACAATCACGGTCGAAGAAGATGGCAGATATTGAAAACTCAATTGCTATGAGCGAGAAAGAAGCTGAAAAAGAGAAAGAAGCCAGTGTACAGGTGTTCACTGACTTGATCAGCTCTATCCAGAAGAGCCAGGCAGAGCTTGTGGAGGTGATTGAGGAGAGGTACAGAGCAACAAAGCAAAAGGCTGAAGACTTCATCACAGAACTGAGGCAGGAAGTTGTTGAGCTCGAAAGCAGAAGCAGCCAACTGGAGCAGCTGTGGAAGTCTGAGGATCACCATCTTTTGCTCCAGAGTTTCCCAACCTTGTGCTCTCCCTTACACAAGAATTGGGCAGACATTAGTGTACACAGTGATCTTTCTTTTGAGGCAGAGAGAGGTGATGTGAATCTGCTGAAACAGAGAGTTGGTGAGATTATGGAAAGGATTCCTGAGATCAAAATGAAAAGAATGAGAGAACATGCAGTGGACTTGACTTTTGACCCGGACACAGCACATCAGTCGATTTTCATAAGCACAGATGGAAAACAAGTGACATTTGCTAAAGCACAGCTGACTCTTCCCGACAATCCAAAGAGATTTGCAGTGTGTTCAGAGGTTTTGGCAAAGGAGGGGTTCACAACAGGGAAGTTTTACTATGAGGTGCAAGTGAAAGGAAAGACTGACTGGATTCTTGGAGTGGTCAACGAGTCTTTTGACAGAAAACAGGACACATCTCTGTCTGTTAATAATGGAGCCTGGGCCATTGGGTTTGATGATCATAAGTTTACAGTATATACAAAAAAATCAACGGAAATCACCCTGAAAGAAAAGCCCCAGAAGATGGGTGTCTTTGTGGACTATAATAAGGGTGTGGTGTCTTTCTATAATGTGGATTCTAAATCACACATCTACTCTTTCACGTGGTTCAACTTTAAAGAGAAGGTGTATCCGTACTTTTGCCTTCAAGGGTCAACAAATCGAACAAACTCTGCCCCTCTTGTTATCACCCCTGTACCTCAAACATACTGAGTTTGTACCTCTGCTCCTTCTTTAACGATCACAGAAAAATCAAATGAGGATCTCTGCAATAAAACTCACAACTCTACTTTAAAGTGTTAACAAATGTTTAAATGTTATAGGTGATCAAACGAGCCCATTGAGTAACAAAAATGTTATTTTAATCCTTTATATCTGGATTTATAATCGAATGTGATATTTGTTCTGATATTCTCTTGCCTTCACATGCATGTTCTGATTGTTGAAATTGATTGTCAGTTGTAACATTCCTCCACAACCATAGAATTAAACTCACATTTGCAAAGTACTCGAGTGTTTAATTTTGGTTTAACTCGTGTGAAAAATGTGACTTAACATAATGAAGAAAAAAATATATATATGTATCTTTGTTTATAACATTTATCAAACCTCCATTGCAAAAGCTGTTATGTATGTATTGTAAAACAATATAGTGCCAGTACATGTTTCACTGGCTCTTGTGGTCAGGCTCACCTGGAAGCCACAAACCAGACTGACCCATTCAAATATTTCTACTTTTACAAGTAATGATGAGATGATCAAGGCAGTGATATCTAAGATGACTATGCAAAATTTCAAAAAAGATTACAAGTCTTATCAAGACATAATTTTTATAAGTGAAGCGGAAAATTGCACCAGTGAGAGCTAAGGGCAGGTCTCCCCAACACAAAACACAACCTTACACACAAAGAAGAAGGGAAATAGTGGTGAAGGTGACATGTTTGTAGGAATTCCTAGGGAAAGTCAAGCCTCAAATGAAGAAGAAAAAGTCAAAAGGAAACTAGCCACGTCAGTCTGTCAGTAGGCCTAGGTCCAGTTGTTTACCCACAACTTGACTGAAATATCACAACAACGAATTTCCATTCCCCATATGTAGAGCATATGAACAACTAGCTGTGTAATGTTGCCATAACTCATAAAAATGTAAATGGTAAGTTACAGGTGACTTCTAAGATAGCAAACAGGATAAACATTACACCTACTGAACATAAACATGCTAGCTATGTCAGTGAGTGCATAAAAGTATGCAAAAGCTAGCCTCATAGAGCAGCTAGCATAATTTTGTTGTGTCAAATTATTCAATTTTCCTTATCAAAAAAGGGGTTATATGAAATGTTATTTGTAGCCTAATTACATTTTTACAGTGTATAGTCAAAGAACAAATATCGAAAGTATTATTTAGAGGATATGTACAAATAAGCTGTAAGATAAAATTTGATTGTAGGCTAAAGGGTATCTTCAAACAAATATTGAAACAATTTTTGCTTGCAAATGGAGATGAAAGAGTTAAATTTTAGCAGGAAGTGAATACGTTTTGAGAGGGGGAGGAGACGTCACAAGAGAAACGAAACTCAAGTGAGATACGGAAAACAACTACATTTTTCAACACGAAGTTTGCTTCAAAGTTTTTGCGAAGTTGCATTGAAACCCTGCAACTTTACAGGTAAGACATAAAATGGTGCAAATGTTCCCTTATGTGTTTCTTGTCGAACTTATGGTGAAATATTACAGTTTAAACTGTTTTAGCCCGTCGAGTTGAAGTGCGTGAGTTGTAATTGTATTATTTCTTTATTTATTCCTGTCCAGATATGGCTTCTGCCAGCTGCGTGCTGTCAGAGGACAGATTCCTATGTTCCATCTGTCTGGATGTGTTTACTCAGCCAGTCTCAACACCCTGTGGACACAACTTTTGCAGTGCATGTATCCATAAGTATTGGGACAGCAGTGACACTTGCCAGTGTCCATTTTGCAAAAGGATATTTTCTCCAAGACCTGAACTTCAAGTCAACACTGTCATATCAGAGCTAGCTGCTGAGTTTAAGAAGTTAGTTCAAGTCAAAGCCTCAACTCCAGACACACAACTTCCTGAAACAGGCGATGTACTTTGTGATATCTGCACAGAGAAAAAGGGAAAGGCTGTTAAATCTTGCCTTACGTGCCTGGTGTCTTACTGTGAACCGCACCTTGAGCCACATCAGAGAGTTGCTGGTCTTAAGAGTCACACATTATTAGACCCTGTGAGGAATCTTGATGACAGAATGTGCAAGACACACAGCAAGATGACAGACCTGTACTGTAGGACTGACCAGGCCTGTATTTGTGTCCTGTGTTTAAAAACAAATCACAAGGGTCACAATGTTGTCCCACTTGAGGAAGAATATGAAGCAGTGCTGGCAAAAAAAGACGAGGCAATGGCGAATATCCAAAAGATGAAACAATCACGGTCAGAGAAGATGGCAGAAATTGAAAACTCAATTGCTATGAGCGAGAAAGAAGCTGAAAAAGAGAAAGAAGCCAGTGTACAGGTGTTCACTGACTTGATCAGCTCCATCCAGAAGAGCCAGGCAGAGCTTGTGGAGGTGATTGAGGAGAGGTACAGAGCAACAAAGCAAAAGGCTGAAGACTTCATCACAGAACTGAGGCAGGAAGTTGTTGAGCTCGAAAGCAGAAGCAGCCAACTGGAGCAGCTGTGGAAGTCGGAGGATCACCATCTTTTGCTCCAGAGTTTCCCAACCTTGTGCTCCCCCTTACACAAGAACTGGGCGGACATTATTGAACACAGTGCTCTTTCTTTTGAGGCAGAGAGAGGTGATGTGAGTCTGCTGAAACAGAGAGTTGGTGAGATTATGGAAAGGATTCCTGAGAACAAAATGAAAAGAATGAGAGAACATGCGGTGGACTTGACTTTTGACCCAGACACAGCGTATTGCAAACTTGTTGTAAGCACAGATGGAAAACAAGTGACATATGCTAAAGCACAGCAGACTCTTCCCGACAATCCAAAGAGATTTGAAATGTATTCAGAGGTTTTGGCGAAGGAGGGGTTCACAACAGGGAAGTTTTACTATGAGGTGCAAGTGAAAGGAAAGACTGACTGGATTCTTGGAGTGGTCAAAGAGTCTATTGATAGAAAAAAGAACACATCTATGTCAGATAATAATGGAGCCTGGGCCATTGGGTTTGATGATGGTCAATATATAGCATATACAAAAAAATCTATGAAAATCACACTGAAAGAAAAGCTCCAGAAGGTAGGCATCTTTGTGGACTATGATAAGGGTGTGGTTTCTTTCTATAATGTGGATTCTAAATCACACATCTACTCTTTCACGTGGTTGAACTTTACAGAGAAACTGTATCCGTACTTTTGCCTTCAAGGGGATGAAAATGCACCACTTGTTATCACCCCTGTACCTCAAACACACTGAGTTTGTATCTCTGCTCCTTCTTTAACAATCACAGAAAAATCAAACAAGGATCTCTGCCATAAAACTCACAACTCTACTTTAAAGTGTTAACAAATGTTCAAATGTTATAGGTGATCAAACGAGCCAACAAAAATGTAATTTCAATCCTTTATATCTGAAAGAATCTGTCTCTACGTTTCTGTATATGCTTAAATGTAAAATGATGATACTAATGTTGCATGTTGTCATTTGCTTTTATTTTACAATGCATGCAGTTATAATTTAACGTGATATTTGTTCTGATATTCTCTTGCTTTCACGTTTGTGTTCTGATTGTTGAAATAGATCATATATCCGTTGTTACATTCCTCTACATTTATAGAATTAAACTCACATTTGCAAAGTACTCTTGAGTGTCTAATGTTGGTTTAAAAATGTGACTAAACATAATGAAGAAAAAAATATAAATGTTTCTTTTTTCTAACATTATCTAACCTCGTTTATTATTAACCTCGCTGTTATGTACGTATTGTAGAACAATATAGTGCCGGTACACGTTTCTCTGGCTCCCCGCAGTTTTTAGCGATTAAGGTGTATAATCAAACATATCAGAATAACTTCTTTGCCTTTGTCATGTTACCTGCTTTGTGCGGCTTGTAAGTCAATCAATAGTGGTCAGCCCACTTCTTTCACTCATGACTCCTGCTTATGTGCTCCAGCCCCCACACTGATTTGTGTGTGTGAGAGAGTGAATGCACACATTATCCTCGAGTGTGATGTGTGGGCCGATGTTCTTAAGCACCACTGATGGAGCTCATCCATAACCGTGACTAAAACCTGGTGTGTTTCATTGTGTTACGTTTTCATTAATGGGCCGCGAGCCCATTTTTCTTACATGACAAATAAATTGTCATATTTTTCCGAGTAGGTGACCACTGAATCCTTTGATGCGGTATGAAATAAGGGAGGGAGTAAGTAATGAAAGAGGTACCGATGCAGGTATAAACAGTACACTATAGAGCATGGAAATATGTCATCCTTAAGGAGGATATATTCTGCCATGTTTTTTCTTTATCTCTCTTAACCAGAAGCTTTATGATCAGCTATGTAATCAGGTAGAACATTTAAAAATAGTGACAGCCCTACATAAGTTTAATGTCAAGTTTGATTGAATGGGCTCTACGAGGGCAGTGAGTATCGGAAAAACTGGTCAAATGACCAATCATAGTGCTCTTAAAAGATTTATAGTGCAAGCATGTTGTACAACACAATCAGTGATGACACAGTAGGCGTTTTGCCTCAAGGGGTCACTGAAAAGCACCATGCTGTGACTTCACTGATTGGGATGAGGAAAGGGAAGCATACTCTTACAAATAGATTTTTTTTTTTTGTATAAAATTGGGTCACAAGTAAACGTTTCTTTCTTGAGATTATCATCATTGCATTAATCAATAAGTGGCACCTCAATGTTGGAGTTGGTTGCAGTGGAAGGTAATATATAATATACATACAATTGTAATCGAATATATAAATGTTGAGGATAAAAAAGTCAAATACAGCAACTTAAATGTAGAAGGGGAAAAAAGCCCCAAATTAAGGGGACTACACATATTCTATCAAACAGTCCAATACTTGACTTAACGTACTTAAATTACTACTATCTGTTACTTTCTTATGGTTTATTTTGCTATAAAAATTGTACAGTTAGAATCCACACTTCTTTTAAACAAAGTAGGCAAAACAATGACATTTTCCCTATTAATATGGATGGATAACAGAGTTTATATACCTATCCTACATATTGTTCTACATACCCATGTAGGTGTATAGTATTTTCTTTTAGAACTTATTTAATTGCAGACTGAAGTGTTATTTTGCTTATGTTTTTTTTTAAGATATTTATTTATTTATTTATTTATTTTAAGATTTTTTTTTTGGCCTTTTGGCTTTATTTTTATAGGACAGCTGAAGATAGACAGGAAATGTTGGGAGTAGAGAGTGGGGGACGACATGCACAAATGATCGGCAGACCGGGAGTCGAGCCTGCGATCAGTGCGACGAGGACTGTGGCCTCTGTACATGGGGCGCCTGCTCCACCGACCGAGCCAAACAGCGCCCCTAAGATATTTATTTTTAATGTACCGACCCCTTAATGGTTTATTTTCAGAGATGTCTCCTTCCTGTTTTCCTGTTTCCGTAGGACAAAAAAGGTGAACATATTAACTCCTGTTTAGTAATATGTTAACTATGACATTAATTAAAAATGTTGACTGAGAATTTCATTGGTTTTTAACAGTCTCTAGATGATTTTCGAACACACGAGCCTCGGTTCTGATTGGCTGAGTGGAACTCGAAGGCCACTGAAGAGCTAGCTAAAACTGCACACCTGTGACTGCATAACGTTTCATTAGCCTGCATTAATAATGTGTCACCGGAAATGGGCATTAACGGGCTACTGAAACTTGTAAATGTCATCCCCTGTACTACAGTATATTTAGGCGTAGTCTGAGAATATAAATGAGCACATGGACAAAGTTAATATAGGCCTATTGTCTATTTTTCCAAACACTTAAAACACCTATGTTATATAAGCGAGCGTCTGAGGAGCTCATTGGTTGCATTTGGTTGCTGTAGAGCTGCTGCTTCTGTGGGGAAAGTCTGGTGTGAGGAGGCATCTGTCTATGGGAGGAACAGATTTATTCCTTTTTTTTCCTCATGGTGACTGTTATTAGAATACTTTTGTCACGACTCATTTCTCTCAACCAAGGTGCTCGAATGTACCAGCAGTGTGCACTCACAGTTTGAATTCGCTTGAACTTTCTCTCTCTGGGAAACCTATCGGGATTTTTCAAAGGACTTTTCGCAGCTCGCGCGAAGACAGAATTGTGGGACTTCAATAGCCTGCGAGTGTTAGAAGAGAAGATGCCTTTTCTGCTGTGGGGTTTTGTGTCAAGTGCCTTTTTTTGTCGTGAGTGAAACTAAACATTTTCTCGGACACCCTCCTTCAGATATCTAAAATGAGCGAGCAGGTATGGCTTCAATAATTTGCACGAGGACAACTAAACGGGGCGCGCGAGTGTTCATGGACCCACTGACTCCTGCTGGGATCAAACCTGCAACCTTTCAGTCGCAGCAGAGTCTCTCCAGCCAATAACCGGATCTGCCATCCTGAGTCCTCCCACTAAAACAACCTGTTTCACATTTACAGTATGGATTTCTGTACGTTTCATCTCGCGCACATCAATTTAACAACTTTTCACGGGGAATGGATTTAATATGGTTTATACTGTGATACCTTCACGTTGCTTACTATGACTTGTATCTTTATATGTAGTTCAGCCATGTATTCGGTGGCTTAATTTTTATTTCTAACAGGTTTCTGTTGAGAATTTAGACCCTCCGTACACTTAAAAGAGTTGTAGCTTAAATCTCGTCGGCTCTCATGGGACTGAGGCATTCGTCGCGTTGTTTGCTGCTACGGCGGAAGATGGCGGAGGCGGACAGCTCGGAGGTAGGGACCTTGTGGTGTCCTGTTCCCGGTTATACCCGGACCGGGACACTCTGTTTATGGGTATTTTTATGGGGACAGCATTCTTGACTTGAATATTAGGCTTTGTGTACATCTTTCTTTTTCTTATCAATATCGCAGCGATAATTAGAATCATTCTTACACTATGGTGGCGTGCAAGCATAGGAAAGTGCATCTCCCAGTGTTCTGCAGATGTTTCGGGGGATCTGTGTAAGCCACTGTATTTGCAATAATAGTCATAATGAATGTAGAAGATTTATGATAAGGTTAAATGATCAGCTCTGGATGCACGTATTGGACGTGGCTATGTCCGCTGTCCTTGGTGCTGAAACGGAACCTGCATCTTTCGCCGGCTCTTCACTGAGTCTCCTGTCTAAGTAATGGTTAAGACTGTATGTTATATGATTTTTTTTCTCTGCTTATAAAGCTTGCAGTACGTTGACTCTGCTTCCATAAATCCGTAAATGATTTAAACACATTCCACAAATAATCCATTGTTGTCTATAAATTATAGATCCCGAATCAACTCCCACACATTTCTTTCCTATTCCTCCTTAGCAGCGGCAACAGCCTGTCACGTCCCCCCTCTCTCAGTCAGCCCAGCCCTCCCCACTGCCTAAACCTGTGCCTACTACCCACCATGTGCCCTGCATCCCCCATACGCCTCATGTAGCGGGCCTGGCCACCTGTCCTGGTCGAGGCAAGATATCAAAGTTCATCAGCCCGGAGGAAATGACATCACGAGACTACTACTTTGACTCTTATGCCCACTTTGGCATCCACGAGGTAGGCATGTCAGGCTGGGGTAAAAAGAATGACACCAGATGATTGCTGTTCTTTCTAACCTGATGCTCCTTCACAGGGGGTTTCAACTCTGTTAGTCTGGCTTTCTTTCAGCAGGAAATGTCAAAAAGCATGGTTGATTAAACACCAACACATTTTGATTAAAATAGAGGTATAGAATTTGGGAGTAATCCAAATCTTTTTTCTGGCATATGTGATGTTTTATCCATATTTAAGAAAGTATTGCATTAGGACACTTGGTTTGAAAATTGCCAGTTCACTGGATCTTAAAAGAATTGTAAAGTAATAAAGGCAAGTTAAGTCACTAATATCAGGCTAAGTAAAAATACAAGGTAATAGGAGTCATCTGGAGTGGACACAAATTGAATAAAGTATGAAAACCAAGGACCTCTTGGTAGCTTAAAATGTGAAGCTTCTACTTTATTGTAACATCAAAATGTAATCAAATTCACCACGTTCCCATGGCGGCCATTTTTCTCTGTTACTTTCTCTGTACTGCTGTGTTTCAGGTGGCTAATCATATAAACATAAAAAATTGTCTTCATTTCACGCCCCTGGATTGATCAGCAACTAAAAATACAGTTGATAGTTAAAATCTGAAGGGATGATGGTGAATATTTCAAGTTGAAACACAATATTCAGTAAGTCATTAGCTACCGTTAGCCACTTCCAAGCTAACATTACTGCTAACCTTCTGTTTGCTGGCTACCGTTACCATTAGCTAGTAATTTACAACTTTCCTATTGTATCTTATAACATAATTAAACTGATATGTTAGCTAGGACATGAGTGAATGCTAATGTTAGCTGTTTTCTAACGTTAGCTAATGAGCAGTGGTGTTTTACCTCAGAATATGGCCTGACGTCCATCAAGATTTTCACTATCCTTTGTCTTTTCTGTTGCCAATCAATCAGAAAGAAATAAGAAAATGCTTAAATAATGTCTTTGATCCCCAATGTTTAAAGTATTTGCACATCTGCAACACATTTGTAGGATATCATAAAAGCAATTTAGCTTCCAAACCTGAGCGTGATGTCTGAGAAGTCTTGTGGGGTCTGTCTTTCACACTCATCTACTGTGAACTGCTAACCAAGCTTTTAGAGCTCTACCCTAGCTAATGACCTTGATCTGCAAAGGAGCGATAGCGGAAAAGTTTGGGGACATATAGACCTCTTTAAATAGTGTCCATATTTAGCATGTGGGTCAGGTTTTTGTGCACTCGCAGACAAAGAGAGTGTCCTGATTAAAGAAGTGCAAAAAAGGAAAGAAAGACGGAAAGTGGGATGTGTGAATGGGCTCGGGGATATGGATACCCGGTGGTCCCCAAAGGTTTTGTGTTGTACTCCTGTCTATTTCAAGAAGCTCCTGCCACTGTCACCGAGGCTTTTGGCCTAAATACTGCCTTATCTGCCGCATTATACATTATATAAAATGTATGCACACATGCTGAGGAAATAGGCCTGCTTTTAACATTTTGTATACTTATTTGTATGTTCATTATGTAACATTATATGTATTATGTATTCCTTAGAGCTTTTCCATGAATCAACTCAAGTTATTCTACAAAAATCTATCGCAGCTATGGACTAGTTATTCTGTCTATGTTAAACAGGAGATGCTGAAAGACGAGGTACGGACGCTGACCTACAGGAACGCCATGTACCACAACAAGCATGTGTTCAAAGACAAAATCGTCCTGGATGTTGGAAGTGGCACGGGCATCCTCTCTATGTTTGCTGCTAATGCCGGAGCCAAACACGTGTATGGGGTGAGGCAGATAGAGACATCCTTTGTCCTCGAACAAATACTCCACAGTATTCAATCGTATCATCCCTGCTTTCTTCTAAGAGAACCGCCGCACTCCATTTCTAAGTCAAAACTGATATAATATCTGGCTCTGCTGTCATATTATCTTCCATCCATGCCTTCTCCTTCCCTCAACCATGCGCACACACACAGTGCCTTTTAAAAAATGTCCTCTTAAGGGCAAGTTTCTTGTGTTCCTGCCAGAAATTGTTAATCTCCTTCAAACAATCTTACACACCGAAGCAATAAGAGACATCTGGCTCCCTGAAAGTCACAGGTTATACATTAGCGGCAGTGTCTCCCACAGTTATGTATGATTCATATACTGTATTACACTTATGGATGGGAGAGCAAAATGATGTATGTGTTTTCTTGCTGTGCAGGGTCTGAGATGAGCCATCAGGGACATTACTGCGTAGATGGATTAGCGGCATTTGATTAAATTTGTCCTTGCGATATTACCCCAAAGGTTGCCCTTCTATATATGGAGAGGGGAAAATGGCAGCTAACAACATTCCCGGTCACCTCCCTTGACAAGGATATAATGATATTTTTTAAAGTGTCTCAATCTGTCTTTGTTCCCGCAGATTGAATGTTCGAGTATATCCGAATATTCAGAGAAGATCATCAAGTCAAATCACCTACACAATGGTACGTTGAAGTATTTTTCCAGCACTGCTGAGCATCTTAGATCGATCCGTCTGAATGCAGAACTGTGCGATGACATCTGGATTAGAAGTGGCGTGAAAAATCTGCATATCTCCATCATTACCGTCACACCCGACAATATTAGTCACAGTTCTGATGGTTAACTGGCAGCTCGCCTCTTGATGTCAAATAACCGTAATCTCTGCCATCAATCAGAATTCCCTAACTGGTGCCGATTGTAACATGCCAACCTAAACTTCACAGATGGATCAGTGGCAACAGATGGAGGGTTTCACAGCCTGCATATTTAATTATAGGTTTTATTTTGACTCATCTATATAATTATATGGAAAACTGATGGTCTAATTAAGTGTATAAGAGTTAAAACCAAATGTTGCTCTTTTAGTGTATTACTGTACCATTGGCTGCAAATAATGACACCCCAACTTTGATACTAGTTATTAATTCGGAATAAAGTAGAAAACACAGTAACATTACCCTTAATTGCATTAGCTAAATGCTACAACTGCAACTTTAAGGTGTTTGGGGTTAAAGGTTTAATCTCGAAGAGCTCAGTTTCATTCTCTTTGGCAGCACCTATGGCGATAAACGTTAATTGCCGGAGCACTTTTCTGCGAACTCCAGACAGTGTTGCAACAGTGTGTGACGTCCACGGTTGGCTCCGGTTGTAACTCTTGATTTTCCTCACTGACGGTCGCTTTCCTTTTCAGACTGTTTGCCTTCATCTGAGCGTCCAATTGGATCTTTTCTTTGTTTGTTCAGCCATAGTAGATTACTGTTACTCGCAACACTTGCGGAGACCAGAGCAGCTGCTTAGCTCCGCCTACCCTCTCTGGCAGACCAACCACTGCTGGGTGATGGAAAACGCGTCACTAACTGGGCGCCGCTTGTGATTTTTTCTGTGAAAGTCGCCACAGACACCCAGTCTGTAATACTGCAAATGCAAAGGCTTTCATCAGTGGGCCATAGGCTCAATCATCATTTCATTCGCGATAAATCGTGACTTAACAGACATTTATTTAAATGAAAATCTTCAAGATTGTTACTTTAAGAGTGAGTTAGTTCAAAAAAAAAACCTGCACACTAATTATATATTTTATTTTGAAAGGACATACCCTGTGTTTTCCTGTCCAATATTTCTTGTTATCCATATCACAAGTCAAAGGGGCCTGAAAGGAAAACAGAAAACAAGACAAACCAAATTCATGCAGAAAAACACTGAGGCATGCCATGAGCGAGGTTATTAAGATGTACTAATTTGCAGCCATCCCGAAGCATAAAAACAATGTCATCCGAGAATAGAGTCAGTGTCCGATTTGCATTAATGTGATGAAGATGCCGTGAAGTAATTTGTCGCCTGCTGTTCTGTGGCTCTCTACACTGCAGTCATTACCATCTTCAAGGGCAAGGTGGAGGAGGTGGAGCTGCCAGTGGAGAAGGTGGACATTATCATCTCAGAGTGGATGGGCTATTGCCTCTTCTATGAGTCCATGCTGAACACCGTCATCTTCGCCAGGGACAAGTGGCTGGTATGATGGTGCTGCTGGGGGCTTTGGGAGGGCTGGACTTTGTGTCTTTGCAGCCAGGGTTTTGACACATAAACACACCAGACAGTGATGAAGTAGAGGATTTACCGTACGCTTGCATGCGTGTGTCTGCTGCACAAATTCTGAGGTCATACACGAGTGATTCGGTTTCCAACCTCAGTAGCTGCCTGCAGGCTTTAAACTCGGCACATGTGATCTTATATTACATGCCAGGTGTGTGAACAATAAAGATGATGGATGGCATTTGTGTGTGTGTGCAATGACTCCTGAAGCTGTTCTCGTTTCAGAAACCTGGCGGCCTGATGTTCCCTGACAGAGCAGCTCTCTATGTGGTGGCCATTGAGGACAGACAGTACAAGGACTTCAAGATTCATTGTGAGTAATTATGGAAGATTTGTTAGCTTTTCCTTGCACGCTTTTGCTAAGTCATTCCTGTCTTCTGCCTCTGTCTCCCTTTCAGCTCAGCTATGCAGTGCATTATTAATGACCACTGTGCAGATGAAGGGAAGGCAGTATGGTTACACTTTCTAGCAAGGTTTTCTTTATAAAAGCTGAAGCTAAAAGATTTATATTATTTATATTGTTAACAGGTTTTATTAAACTTGCATTAATCAGCATTTTTGGTCAATTGGGGACAGTGAAACTAGCCAACTGACTAATTATCATCTTATGAAGTTGATAGTTAGCAAACAATAGCCTATTTACACTGAGAGAAGCAACATTAACATTTATTTTAAGGTTATGCTTCTGTCCACCTGCTGACTGTTAGTCCAATATTTAATCTCCTACCTCTATTTTTGTCTTACCAACTCCTGAGGGAAATGTAAGACTCAGCTAGCTGCTAAATGATCTGCTATATTTTCAGTTGCTAACTTTGTCTGTCTGCCATTTGGTGCTAGCTAGGTAGCATTCAGGGGGTTTATAAGAGCCTTTAGCTAAAAGCAGCGGATGAGAGAAGCGAGAAAAGTTAGAATAAATTACGTGGGCAGTAAAACCAAAACACGCAAAAAATGCTAAAACTAGGACAAGTTGATCCACTTTTAATGTAAAATTATTAATTAGATAAACTAGCCAACTGACTGATTAGCGTCTTTGATGGTGATACAAACAGTTAGCTAACAATAGCTTATTTATAATGAAAGAAGACATGGAGTAACATTAACATTTATTATAAGGTTAGGTTTCTATCCATCTGCTAATTGTTATCCCAGTTTAGCTCTGTTTTTGTCTCCACCAGCTCCTGAGGGAAGCCCTAGCTAGCCGCTAAATTATCTGCTATGTTCACTAGCTAGTTGCTAAACTTGTCTGTCTGCCATTTGTTGCTAGCTAGGTAGCACTCAGGGGGTTTATAGGAGCTTCTGGTTAAAACAGCTGCCTTTGTCTGATAGACTAAAGCAAGAAAAGTTAAAATAATATATTATGTGTGCATTAAAAACTAAATAACAAGCTAAAAGATGCTAAAATGCTCCATTGAGGTGAGCAGAACTGCTAAGTTACATTAGTTTATCACTATAAAGGACCTATTTTACGCACACACACAGTTATTTGAGTTTTTTATTAATTTAAAAATATTAATTAGAGCAAATTCAGGTTTTTACTGACAAGTTGTTAGCCATTAATAAAGACAACATTTGGGATGCCAGGTTGTGACAAATCTGTTCGGTGTGATGTATTAATGCAGACTGTGAGAAATGAGTTAGTCAGTGATTAAAGGTCATGGGTTTGTCACAGTTTTTAATGAGCCATCAGGTCTGACTTGAGTTGAGTTCTTCAACACGATAACCAATCCTTTTGTAGAAGTGGTCAAAAATAATAAATAAGCTAGCTAGTTAACGTTAGCTTAAATTACCAAGCAAGATATGCTAGGGTTAACAAAAACCTGGAAGCACACGGTTTTACTTAAAATGGCGGGCTGTACTGATAAACAAATAAAATAGTAGCTATTAACCAGCCACAACATAACCATGTTTAAAACATCCCATTACGTACTGAACTTTGAACTAAAGTATTGAACTCAGTTAGCTGCCGTTAGCCTGCCATTGGCTCTGCTCTAAACTTGCTCTCCATGTTCAAATATCTTTCACAGCAGGAGTGCTGAGCTTAACATTGTGATCAAGATAAAAGCACCAATATTAAAACTGCCATTCATACTTTGACTTTAAGTCTAGTTTAATAACTTCTTCTGAGCTTACTTTTACTGTATAGGTGGCCTTCTTTGTTCTATTACATCTCACGAAAAAAGTTCCCACTTCCAAATAAATCCCAAAAGAATGCAGTCTACCCAAACCCTCCCGCTCGTATTTTTAGTTTCTCGCTGCGTCGGTGGCATGTTCCACCTTCTCCTCGTTCAGACTTGCTGTTTGGCCCTCTGACAAGGCAAGGTGGAGTGGAGGGACAGAGGGAATGGAGGTGGGAAAGCCTGCTTGGTGCGTTTTTTTAGCCTAAATTATAATAATAAAAAAAAAAGCCTGCCAGACATGATGGAGGAGGTGGAGGAGTCTATTTTCAAGAGGGCTTGTCTTTCTCTACATAGGGATTGGACAGACAGATAGACAGCGAGAGTGCGGGACTGTTCCTGGCAGGGTTAAGTGCTTTGTTTTAGTTCCTCTGCTAACTTTTTTTTTCTGCTGACAGTTTGGCAGGGACAAAGAGAGCGGAGCTTTGCAGGTGTAAGAAAACTCAGAAAGTAGAAATCCAGACGTCACCTGCTGCGCGCACGTGCTCTCACATGGTTTCAGATGTTTATGCTTGTGTATGCACAGGGTGGGAGAACGTGTACGGCTTCGACATGAGCTGCATTCGCAATGTGGCCATCAAAGAGCCTCTGGTGGATGTGGTGGATCCCAAGCAGGTTGTGACTAACGCCTGCCTCTTAAAGGTTAGTCTATATCCTTGTGTTGTCATGATAAAGGAGTGGGAACATACCTTAGAAAACATCTTTCATATTGCTTTAGATCTTGAAAAATCGGCGTTTTCTTTACATCTAACTGAATCAACTCAGAGACGGCTATCAATCTCAGAGCGTCTGAACATCCCCGGTCGGCTGAGACTATTTTCTGCTACATAATAGAGGTTTCTGTACAGATGTAATAGTCTGCGGCTCCATGCTTTTCTTTAACTCACAAATAAAGAGGATGAGCCCATTCAAGGAGATGGATAGCTTCTTTTGTTAGTCCTTTCCACTTCAACCTTGCTTTTTCTCTCTCCTTACACTGTTCCTTCTTTTTTACTCTATTTTGAGTATCCTATATCTTCATTCCTCTTTCCTTTTTGGCCACACTTCTTACATTTCATCCTCTGTCAAATTCTCAGATTTAAGCAATGTCAGGCTTCGCTAGTTTCAGGAAAAAGGAGGCTTCTTTGTCTCTAAGATGTCACACTAGAACAGGCTCCGAGACACCAGTGGAAATGAAATGCCCTTTCCATCAGTGTTCCTCCTTTTGTGCTCGAAAAGGTGATTTATGTGTTAGCTTACTGGTTAGTTAGTGTCATGCTGGTCTGATTAATTCTCACTGTCTGTATCTCTTTCACATACGTACGTATTCAGGGATTTTTCACCCCTTCTCCCCTGTGACACACACTTCACCCCGTCGTAATTCAAACTGCCACTCATTCCCAACACGCTAAAATTACAAACTCGCTTCTGGGGATCTTTTTTTTTTTTTTCTTCCTCCGCCTACAATTTGCTGTATATGATACCGGCTTTGTATCATTGGAAAGGACAGAGGTGTTAAATCACAATCTGTCATGCTGAAGCCACATGGCCGGGTAGGATGAACAGGTTGCAGTGAAAAATCTCCCCGTCCTCTTACATATAAAATCATGCTCATGTAACACACAGACGCACCTGCTCCTCGCCTATTTTGGACCCAATTTAGAGCCTGCCATGTGACAAAAAAAGATACTTAAATTTGTGGCCATATTCACAAGGCAGTGCTTGATATAGACACAAGCACACACAGACACTGTTCGCTCACACACACACTCAGCCTCCCTCCCTTGTAGACTAGAGGGAGGACACCCACACAGCATGTGTACTGTGAGAAGGCTCCGCTTGCCAGCCGTGATTCAACCTGTGGGATTTCACACACACACACACACACGCACACATGCACAATAATGATGGTGAATAATCAAAGAAGGGTTGACATATACATGAACTGCATGCGTGTGAGCGATAGCAAGTGGGAGAGACAACTTGTTCGTGTGTTTGTTTTACTCTGACATGGTATTTCATGAATTGGTAAAGCACAGGGACGATTTGAACATCTTTACAAAATCAAGTCTCCTGATCTCTTTTCCAGGAAGTAGACATCTACACTGTGAAGCCAGAGGACCTGTCCTTCACCTCAGCCTTCTGTCTGCAGATCCAGCGCAACGATTACGTCCACGCCCTGGTCACCTACTTCAACATCGAGTTCACCAAGTGTCACAAAAAGACTGGTTTCTCCACTGGTGAGTAATTTGTTCATGCTATAAATACTTGCAAACCTTAGAATTTTCTGTGTACCCATATTTCAAGACGGTATCTTTTGTCTATCTATCTATAATACACTGTCTAGACGTACATTAGTCAAGCCATCCATCCATTATCTATACCAGTTATCCTGATCAGGGTCGCAGGGGCAGGGCTGATCGCCTGTCAATCACACAGCTGACACATAGAGACAGTCAACCTTTCACGCTCACACCTTTGGGCAATTTTAGAGTCACCAATTAACCTATCGAGCATGTCTTTGGACTGTGGCAGGAAGCCAGAGGGAACCCATACATGCACGGGAAGAACATGCAAACTCTACACAAATTGTGTCCCCAACCGGGAGTCGAACCACAAACCCTCAAGCTGTGAGACAACATATAACCACTGTAACACCGTGCAGCCCCATACATTAAGTCATGTACAAAGAATAACTACATGGGAAGAAGGGGCAACTTGACTTTTAGTTAGCCCCTAAAAAACTCTGCCAAATCAAGGTGGGATTATTACACCTCGAAACGGCGTCTGTGTAAACACTGAACTGCACCGTGTGTGTGTATCTGAAGCACATGCTGTTTACACCTCGCACACGTTTTGCTTCCGCAACGCCCGGAACGCTTTGTAAAAACACACACTGGGGCGGCTTTATGCTGGCGTTGCGTGGTCCAAATGTAGAATGGCGAAGGCGTAATTGTCCCCATTTTTTTTCAAGTTTTATCAAAAAAGATTGCACCCTGAAAACTGAAAATTGTTCAGGCAGAAATCCAAACGGCATGTATCCCAAAAACCTGAGCAACTAAATCCAATAAGTAAATTCTAAATAAAGCCAATCCTTTTAAACCTCATATGTCAAGTGCAAACCTTTAGAAAAGAGTGCAACCTGTTTGAGCTGTAAACAAATCCATGTCCGTTTAAAGAAGCACTTCGGAGTCGTGGCTCTTGGCTACACTCTGCTGGTGTTAACATTTCCCGACTCGTTGTTTGCATCCATGGAAATGCCAAACACTTCTGGTACGCCTATTATAGAAAGGGTAGCTAAGCTGTTATGTAAGCTTATGTTAATGCATTCATGCATCCAATGCTTACATAATATTGTGTAGAGGAGGTTCTATGTTTGGCTGAGTCTGTTGGACCTGAGGCTGAGCATCACTGAGGGACTTCTCTCCTATCAGACTCTGCGCTTCTCCCACTGGGTGACGGAGTTTCAGCTCCTCTGCTGTTAAATTTCCTCCAAGTTAACATGCCCGAGGAAGCAGAGCAGAGTTCTTCACAGTCATTTTAACTCCTAGTTCCGGCCTCTTTTCCTTCTTTCCTCTTTGACCTCCACAACCTTACCTTTTTCTTAGTTTCTTGTCCTGTTCCTCTCTTGCTTATTTAAATATATTCCTTTCCTCCACTCCTCTTTTCCTCTACCTTTAGCTCCAGATGCCGCCAGCACACACTGGAAGCAGACAGTGTTTTACTTAGAGGACTACTTAACTGTCAAGAAGGGAGAGGAGATCTTTGGCAGTATTGCTGTCCGGCCCAATGAGAAGAATGTGGTAAGAAGTAAAGTAGAAAATAGGCACAAAATTCCATGTTGTTTAGATTCAAACACCTCCCTCATATCTGTCTATTAGAGATAAGGCTACAGCTAGCAGCTAGTTAGCATGCTGAGGGTTCAGATTTGCTAAACTTAGCACACATCCAAACACCGTTGACCTGCTTTAACTGAATGAAAAACAAATATGTGCTTTGCTGAACATTACAGCTGCCTTGTTTGAGTCCAGGAAATGTAGCAATTTATGCTAGCAGTGTTTGCATTGTACGTAGGGTTCAGTACCAGACAGTAGTTTTTTCCTCTGTAGTGTGAGTAGATAGATAGACTTTATGAATCCTTGAAATACAGTATAGCCCGTAGAGAATTAGTTTTTTACATTTAGACAGAAGCAGGCTAACAATTTCCTGCTGTTTCCAGTATTTGGGCTAAGCTTAGCTAACAGGCGGCTAGCAATAGCTTCATATTTACTTCTGGACATGTTACTTGTATCACTCTCCATATTTAGCTAACTCTCTAACAGAAAGCATGTACGCTTTGTCCCAAAGTGTTGCACAGTTACTTTGAGTGAAATTACCTGTTTGAAAGTTAGAAAAATATATATATGAAGTTTCAAAATAAAAGTACTCATTATGCATAAATGGACCTTGAGGGTAGTATATTGCTAACCATTATATTATGAGATTATTTCTGATGCATTAATATTTAAATAGCATTTTAATGTTGTACATTGTTGCAGCGGCACTTTAAGATATGTATGTACTGTTGGGTAGTTTCATTTATGACCATGCATCATGTCTCATGTTTGGTATGTCAAAGCTTTATTTTGAAAGTTATTTGTACCTACAGCTCTCAAATGAGAGTAGCGTAATAAAGTTGATATTTATTTGTCATTATACAACAGTTAGTTCCAACCAAGTCATCTGATTGGACAAGAGGCATTCCATGAGTCACTGGGACTTTTCACTCTGTGTATCACTCCGCCTCAGCCAGGTGTTCTGAATAATGTTAATTAACATTACAGCAGACAGTGTCTGTCTACATTGATCAAGCTGGTTCCTCTGAATCACACAGCAGACTCTTATTTCACTGGCTGATGATAAATTAAAACAAACAGATAAATGTACAAGATAAAAAACAACTGATCTGTGGTAACCCTGTAGAGACAGAGTGCGGGAGAATGTTTGGGTTGCTTGGCAACAAAAGTCCAGTTTCAGTTAAGTTATGGAGCTAGTTGAGTAAGTGGAGCAAAAAATAATCTGTTGTTGATTCTAACTGTTTACTACTATTTGCTGCTTGTATAACTGTTGGATAAAAGCAATATCACACTCGAGGTGGTGATGTACTGAATATCAGCACGGCTGTGATTATCTGCGGCCTCATGCCGACGACCAAATCACAGCTGTGATGATATTCAGAACAACATCACCACCTCTCATGTGACATTGCTTAATTAACTTTGGTTATTGTTTCATGCTTCGTAGCGGGACTTGGAGTTCACCCTGGAGCTGGACTTCAAAGGTCAACTCTGTGAGGCGGCCATTTCCCACGACTATAAAATGCGTTAGGAACAACAACCAACCAACCAACTACCCTCAGCCCCTCGGGACCCGCTTGGAGAGGAGGGGGAGGGGCCAGGATCTCCAGCAAGCATTCCAGTTGGACCGACGAGGGCGACCAGACGCATCTGATTTGATGCCATCATGCCAGCACTTGAGTGATGTCATCAGAAGAGGCAAGTATCTTTCAGCAATAGTGCCATCACCTGAACCAACTCGATCGGCTCGGGCACGTCGTTGAATGTAACATCCTAAATGAACTTGATTTTTTTTTTTCTCTCACTAGTTTCTGGAAATGTAATTATTTTGAGTATAAAATGAAAAGCATTTATGAGTCTTTGTATTGTGAGTGCAGCTAATTGGAAAGCATTGATCGGTGTGATGTTGAGAGGGTTACAGCACAGTCACTGTCTTTTACTTAAGATTCATCATGCACTGTGTAATCGTATAGACGGTACAGTAATAAAATGTGTTTTATTTCAGTTCCTTTAGGCATGTGAGAGTTTATTGGCTAATTTTAGAAAGATATGAAATGTACTTGATTTATTTCTTTAATGGAGGATAATCCAGAATAAGTGTATGTTGGTGCCAGAGTAAAACAGCCTCAGAACAGAAACACAGATGCAATATGTCATGTACCACTTTGTTTTGGACACCTGATGAACAAAGAGTGTGAAAAAAAGATATGATGAATAAAATGTCAGAAGAATAAAGTGTGATTTTCCTCACATGATTGTCATTTACACACCTATTTTAATGGAAATAATTTATTTCAATTAACATATGCTACATCTGATACAAACAGAGGAATCAAGATTTAGATGCTATTATTCAGTTGTGAAAAAAGCTACAGTATATTGGAGATTTTAGCATGAAATAAATTATAATACACAATGTTCCTATTTTAAGTCTTATAGACAGCACTACTCTGATTTGGCAACATTATTTACAGGAAAGCTCCTTCTCTGAGCTTCATCGCCGCCTTACCTCAAGCTGTCGTGCATTTCTGCCTCAATTTCATTCAATGGTAAGGTCCGAGAATGGTTTCATTGTTGTCTTCAAATACTGAAATTCAATGTCCAAAAAATCTAGACCTCGGTAAATTGGAGCACGCTTTACTTGCAGCAGGCTTTCTTCTTTACGGGCTGGTTACTGAGGATGACCGTTTTATCCCTCACTCTGTCCTCCTGCTGGATTAACACTCTGAGCACAAGCAGAGAGAGAACAACACATAAGTAGATCAAAGGGCTATCTTCTCCTCTGTAATTCTATCATACATCAAGTGTATCTTTATGGTTTATTCTGATATTATTTTAAAGATATATATCATGTTATATATATAGATCATGTTACAATGTTGGCTTTCCAGACTAAATATGGGTGAAGTTTCAAATCTGTAAGTAAAAGTATGTTGGAGTAATTCCTAGGCTGCTGTGAATGCCAGGTTTCACACTGTTTTTTTCAACACGCTGCATTTTGTGACATCACAAAGTGCTGCCTTCAGAGAGCTGGCCAATCAGAAGAAAGCGGGCTTGTAGGGGCGGGGTTTCTTAAAGGGACAGAGCTGGCTGGGTCGTTTCAGGTAGAGGCTGGGTGAGGGCCTGCACAGTTTTTTTAACAGTAAATTATGCTAAGCTACTCCACAGGTGTCACAGAGTAAAATATGTAGCTTGAAATTAGAATGATACCCCCCCTTTAAACTTTTAGTTAATTCACGGCCTCATCCGAATGCCTGATTATGGTGCCCGAAGTCTCCAAATGTATCATGGGAGGCTTAAATTATCAGGCGTCTCTCCTGTGGAATCATCTACTAATTTGGGTTTGGGAGGCAGACACCCTCTGTACTTTCACAAGTAGGCTTAACCTTGTCCTTTTTGATAAAGCTTATAGTCAGGGTCGGCTCAGCCTTGCCTTGGACCCGCCACTAGTTCTGCTCCTATAGGCTTAGACCAGGGGTGGGCAACCCTGCTCCTGGAGAGCAACCTTCCTGCATGTTTTAGGTTTCTCCGCACTCTAACACACCTGATTCGAATGTTTCGCTCATTACCAATCCCCTGAGACGCTTCAGTTGGTCAGTCTAGGTTTCTGCCTGTTATAAGGAAAGCGCCTGCCTCTTTAAATAATTGTACAAAGAGGAAGAACTCTATATGTAAAGGGTTAACTTTAGTTGCGATTATGCGCTATATAAATAAACATTGAATGATTGATTGATCTTACCTGGCCAGGTGTGTCAGGGACTCGGTCACATTCTTGCCTGTGTAGGCACTGACCTCGAAGAAGATAACCCTGTTTTCCTACACATAATATTCACAGAAAGTCAAAGACTATTTTCTTATTTTGTTGTTATTCTTGTTATGTTTGTGAGCAAGCACATTCACAAACCCTGAATTCAACTCACATAAGCCAGCTGCTCAGCGACTCTGAACGAAACCTCCCTCTGGCCGTCCATGTCCATTTTGTTGCCCAAAAGGAGGATGGGGACCCCTTCTTCGGCTGCTTCCTGAAAAACAGTAGCATAATGATTTAGTGTAGCACTGTTCGTAGTGGACATCTGCGTTTATGGATTCCATCTTTGCTTTATAGGGCTATAAAGAGGACTTTATAGGGTCAAAGGTCAGACCTGGACATTGCTGAGCCACGGTTGCACAGCCCAGAAGCTCTCCTCCACTGTGATGTCGTACATCACCACCACACCGTCGGCCTTGCGAAAGAACTGCTTGGTTATGCTGCGAAACCTGTGGTAACGACAGTGTGACTGTCAGCACATTGTCCTGCTAAAGACAACTGTTATGTACTGTTATTATATATTTAAGGTGCACCTAAATATTCCTACTGTGGTTTTATAGAACAGTGTTAAAGTACATTATGGGTATAAAATATATAACCTGTATATAGAAAATAACTGTGAATGCACAAGTAGTAAAATTATTCGTATATTTTGCAACACGTCATTAAAGAAAAGGAGCCCAGCCCACAACATGACGACAAGACTCTACATTAAAATGGACAACAACATAATGAGAGCAACAATTACAACTGCTTATATGTCAAATGATATCGTTAAATATAAACACAATTCTTCCCCTTAGACATTTAAGCAATAACCCACCAGAGGGAGTGCTGATATGCTAAATATCAGTATGGTAACCACAGCCGTGCTGATATTCAGTATAACAGCATGCCCTAGAGTGTGATATTGCTAAGGAAATAATAATACATGTGAAAATATGTGTTTCTAGCATTTAAACTTAGAGACAAAAAAATAATGATGCGTCTCAAAAATGGATATTTAGTTAAAGGTATAATGTTTGGATTTTTATTTAAATAAATGTCTGTTAAGTCTCTATCTATCGCTGAAAGAGGTAACACAATGGTGACTGAGCCTATGGCCCACTGATGAAAGCCTTTGCATTTGCAGTATTACAGACTGGGTGTCTGTGACGACTTTCATGGAAAAAAATCACAAGCGGCGCCCAGTTAGTGACGCGTTTTTTATCAGCCAGCAGTGGTTGGTCTGTCAGAGAGGGTAGGCGGAGCTAAGCGGCTGCTTTTCTGCTCTCTGCAAGTAAACAGTAATCTACTATGGCTGAACAAACAAAGAAAAGATTGACTACAGATACAACTTCAAAAATAAGTGAAGATCCAAAGAAAAAGAAACAAACTCGACGCTCAGATGAAGGCAAACAGTCTATAAAGGAAAGTGACCGTCAGCGAGGAAAATCAAGAGTTACAACCGGAGCCAACCATGGACGTCTAGTTATCTTGGACGTATGTGTCCAAAATTGCTATTACTACTATTTTCCCAGTGAACTTGCAGATCCACTTCTTGTGCTAATATATTTTTCACTTGTTCTGTGGCTAAAATCCCCCTGACAGAACTCACCTCTCTTGACCTGCTGTGTCCCAAAGCTGGATGGCGACCTGCATATTGTCCAGAGTTAGTGTCTTCACACTGTAGTCAATACCTGATCAAGACACAAAAAGATCCATATGATGTAATCAGGATAAGATAAGAAGTTGTTTTGAGTTTAATTTCTTGGATGGTGAAATATGTGCCATCACTTTAGTTTACATTTGATTATATTTATGTTTGACAGAGCAGCACAGACACAAAGGGCCACTAGGGGGCTTAGCGAGGCGTAATACTGACTGTGCCTCATTTCAGAGAAGTGGGGAACAAAGTGGAGATAACTCGGCTCGAGCGAGAGTTGGGAAAAGATGAAAGCGAGGAGAAAAAAATCATCAGAAGTGACATAATCTGCAGTGCAATGTGTGCCAGGGCTCTAAGACAGGCAGTGTGACTTCACAAGCCCTTTCATGTGATGCTAAGTCGCCCTCCGATCCTCCGCGTTAGCATCCACCAACGCACACAAAACAAGCCTCTGACACTTTCAGACACACGTCCCCAAGAAACCAAAACAGTATGATTGCAGTGTTTCTCTTCTCACCCACAGTAGCAGTTGTGGAAGTATTGAAACGGCCCTCGCAGAAGGAGCGTAGCAGGGACGTCTTGCCTACGCTTGAGTTGCCAACCAGGACCACTTTAAAGAGGCGGTCCGGGATGAACAGCTCTCCTTCTCTTGCCTTCTGAAGACGATAAAACACAGGCAAAGGCAGGCGGACAGAAAATAAATTAATAGTAATTTAAAAAAAGCATTTATATTAAGTTGAAGCTCTAAAGGTGGGGACATACCTGCTGGGTTTCCTTCCCAACAGGCTGCCCTCTTGGCGACATGGGCGTCCTTTTCGTGCGGGTAAAGCTGGATTTCCTCGTCAGATAATTTTCCCCAGACGCCGGGACATTAGTGTGACTCGAGGACAGGTTGGCAGCGTGGTCTGCTGCTATCACGACGCTTGTTTCAAAGTCACTGTGAGCTTCCTCTTCCTCCTCCTCGTCCGCTTCGTCGTCCTCCTCGCTGAGCTGGTGCAGCAGAAGTTGAGGCCCTCCTTGGAGCAGGTGCGGCAGGTGGTCCTCCTCGATGGAGATGACTCGACGGAGGGGCCACCCGCCCGGAGGGGAGTCCAAGACCTCCTCTTCTACACCTTTCTTCTCAATTTCTATTCGTTTTGCTCTTTCTCTGCCTTTCCCTGTCACCCTTTTCGCAGCGGCCATCTTGGTAGGCGCTTTTTTAACCTTTGCTTTCCCATCGTTTGCTTTCGTTGGAGCGTGGCTGGCGTAACCGTTGGTTACGTTTTTCTTCGCTGCAGGGCGTTGTTGAAATGCAGGGTTGCAAATGGCATTGGCGTAGGGCTGGGTGATGCTAGTTGCGTCATCCTCACTGCTGGAGGAGGAAGCAACAAACACGATTTGAAGGTGCTCTATAGGCAAGGCCTCCAGAGACTGGAAGGACCCGTCCACCAACAGTGGGGATCTTTGAAAAACAGAGGAGAAACAGAGGATATACCGGGTCAATTCACTTGTTTTAGATGAAAATCTGGATGTTTAACGACTCAATTTTACTTTCATCTTAACCAAAATGTTCATTTAATCCATCGTTGTAAGTGAATAGAATCAGATATCCTCTGTTTTTCCTTCTGACACATGATTTGCACATCACACCGAGGCAGAACTCCTCTCACACACACAGGAGACACAGAGATGATTCGTGTTAAAGAGAACCAGGAGGACAAATGAATCACCTCTTTGGCGGCTGGCTGGTGTCATCGAACATGTCTGCGAGGCCCGCTCTCTGCTTCTGCTTCTTTCTGAGTGAGCTCCGAGGCTAATTTTAAACAAAAAGAGGAGGTATGCTTGTATTATTTTTATCAAACCCGTTAGTACCGTGATAGATGCTGCTGCTGCTGCTGCGAGGAAAATATGTACTCACTACTCCGCAGCATATGTCTCGCTCGTCTTTTAAGTGCTTGTTCATCTCTCTGGGAAGATAGAAAAGAGACATGAATGCTGAAGATAGAGAAAGCATTGAAGCGTGAATAGCAAATGGTTTGTGAGGACTGCCAATTAGGAGTGAAACAGGAGCCAAAAAGATTACCGCTACCCAGGTTTAACGCGCTCGTGGGATGCTCTGATTATTACCTGAGGAGATCAAGCTGCTTCATAAGACTCTGCTTCTCTCTCTGCAGCCCCTCTGTTACTCTGTACATTTCCCTGAGACAAAGAAGCATTATTTTTAAAGCTTCATTTAGAGTCGAGATAAGATTGACCGAGTCAGAGATGTCCAACTGGCGTGTGTTTATACCCACATCTCCTTCTCCTGCTGCAGCCGGGCCGCCTGCTCCTGCAGCATGGCCAGCTGATCCTGTGCCAGCGACAGCTCCTGGCTGGTGCTCTCCAGCGCCCGGGAAAGCTCGTCGTTGGTCATCTTCAGCTTGACGTTCTCCACGTGGCTCTCCTGCTTCTCGCTGTTCAGGTCCCGGCACTGGTGCTCTAACTGCAGGGAGAGAGGGACAAAATCACAGGACTGAAGGGCGCTAATGCGAGGTGAGTGCACTTAAAGTATATGTGGGAACGGGACCGTACGGCCGCTGTTTAAATCCCTCCCTACAACACTTGTAATCTAGAGGGAAGGCTTAACATCATATACACACATTCTGACTGGGGTTTTTCTTTTGAGGTAGCACAATGGTGATTGAGCCTATGGCCCGCTGATGAAAGCCTTTGCATTTGCAGTATTACAGACTGGCTGTCTGGTGCGACTTTCGCAGTGGTTGGTCTGCCAGAGAGGGTAGGCGGAGCTAAGCGGCTGCTTTTCCGCTCTCTGCAAGTGTTGCGAGTAAACAGTAATCTACTATGGCTGAACAAATAAAGAAAAGATCGATGACTACAGATACAACATCAAAAATAAGTGAAAATCCAAAGAAGAAGAAACAAACTCGATGCTCAGATGAAGGCAAACAGTCTGAAAAGGAAAGCGACCGTCAGCGAGGAAAATCAAGAGTTACAACCAGAGCCAACCGTGGACGTCACACATGCAGCACTGTCTGTATATCTGGGAAGTGTGCTCCCGCAATGACCGTTTATCACCGCCAAAGAGAACGAAACTGAGATCTTCGAGATTACAACTTCAGCTTGAGTTATCAGACTCACTCTTTTCTGCTTCTGGAAAAGATGTTCCAGCTCTTTCTCCTTTGAGGACAGTTGGCCCTCCAGCTCCTGGCTGCGCACCTGAAGACGATCCGAGTCCTGCAGAGCCAGAAGAGGAAAAGGTCAAAGGTCAAATGGTTGAAAGAAGTTTAAACCACCTCCAGAGAATTTTTAAGACATAATAAAAGGGGATATATTTTAGACAGCAATCAATTTTCTATTATTCTAATGTGTTTTTGACTCACGTTGGTAAAGTTTGTTTCGTTTGAAAAATTTTATATTTTAATTTAATTATTTTTCGGGGCCTCTCCTTCCTCCTGTAACGAACAAGCCGTTTTGCTGTTCAAAGGTCAGACCTTAGCCACGACTGGCTGACAGTATTCGGAGCGACCACGTAGCCCCTCCCCCACCTGTACAATCCCACACACTGCACTGTCACAACAAAGTTGTAGAAAACATGGCTGCTCTAGGATCGGTTATTCGGCCTTACATGTACGAGCCAGAATCGGACCCTGAGTGTAAGGGACAGTACAACAGAGCAAGTGCAGCAACCCAGGAGTTCCCAGGAGTTATCGGAATGGTAAGTTGGCAGCCTGAGGTGAATGACGGTGAATGACGATTGGTCGATTTCAGTAAAAGCAAGGTTCTACGTTGAAGCCTGCAGCTGTTCTGAACAGCCCATTTCAGAGGCGACCTTTTTAAAGTCTGTAAAAACAGAATTATGCAGTTTTCACTTTTTCACTGTGAACAATAAACACATGTCTTAAAGATACGGCCCCTTTAAGACATGTAAAAATAATTGCTTATCCTGTCCAGAGTCCCGGGGGGCTGGAGCGTATCCCACTTTGTGCACCGGGGTTTGAACTAGCAAACTTCAGGCTGTAAGGCAACTGCGCTAACCACTGCACCAGCCCAAATAAACAACTTCCTTTATTTAATTCTTTCAAAATTACTTCTACTCATTAACCCTCATCAAACACCCTGACTGCAAATATTGTTCATTTCAGAATTTAAATTGCCCAACACAAAATATCTCCTACTACCTCACTGAAGAGTTCATTCTCTGCAATCATGCACAGGAGGATTACAGTTATGAAAGGTTGCATAATGGGCCATTATTGGCTCCTAGTGTCACAAATCATCCTGAACACACACACACAGAAATATTTGTAGCATTACTTTGCACAGTGAAAACGAAACATCAAAGTCCAGTAACAATAATGAAACACATTTTTGAGTTCAGGGGGGTTTTAAACATCTTCCAATAACAAGAAAAGGAAATGATTTCTCTCCCTCTGCCAGCTGTTACTGCTGCTAAAAGAAGTGTTTCATTTGTGGCTTCTCTCTCGCACCTTTAGAAGCAGCCTCTCCTTCTCGTTTTTGATCTGCGCCTCCATCTCTTCGTATAAGTTTCGGATCTCGCTGTCATGTGTTGCAGCCCTCCTGCAAACAGAGACAGCACATAATATTAGATACGATTATCAAGGTTAATTGATGAAAGATGATGTATGACATGATGTAATATCTCGGAACAGAGGGGCTTTGTTGTCTCGGTTGAGCTTAAGGTTGTATTATTCCCTCCGTACCTTTAAGAACATGTCAACACTGGATCACACACGTGTACACACGCACAGCCACTGAGCTTAATTTTCAAAAGAATACTGACTGGTATTTACATCCCCTCTGACAACAGCCAATTAGTAAAGTCTAAAGGAAAATAAGCTGTGCCATGCAGTACCATGGGAAAACTAGCATGTTCACGTACAGACCGCCTTAATCAAATTGAACTTTGACATTATCTTCAAACATGTAACTCTGCATATCTGCATTAAATATCTTATTACACTTCTTACTTCTTTACATTTCCCTTCAGGCATAGCATAAATGGTTTTCCACAAATGCAGACTTCAGATTAGGGGTCATGTGACATGGATGAAGGGGTTGTTTTACAGAGAATTACAGGTAATTCCATGCAAACGCTCTAAAACACACAAACCCACTGTTATGTCACTGACTGGGAAAGACATTTGCTCTGTGAGGCTCTTAAAGAACTGTACTTAAATGCTTTAAGTGTGGGAACCAATTGACAAATGTGGCCTTTAACCCACTAGCCACAGAAAGCAAACATATTTCTTTAATTTCATGTGCTTCCTTTTTACTTTCATATTCATTCCCATCATTTCTTTTTCACACTTAGAGGCAAGAAAAAGCTTAAGAGAGTAAAACGCCAGTATACAGTCTCTTTTTAAGCCATGAGTGCAGGAGTGTCTGACTACCTCTGGAGGGCGCTCTCCATCTCCTTCTTCTCCTGATGGGCTTCTTTGATCTGGTGTGTGACCCTGGCCAGGAACTCCTCGAAATTCGACAGGAGGTGAGGCTCATCTCGCCGGAGCTGGGCCCACAGACTGCGCACCTCACCTGGACTGCAGAGAAGGAAAAGGAGACAACACATTTAGCTAAACTGGCCGAAAAGTAAGTGTTTTTTCATGTTAAGTATTGATTGTGTATGTCCAAAAAACATACTTATAAGGAAGTACAGTGATTATACTCACTCTTCAAACACATTACTGGCACCCAGGCTTTCCAGCAGCATACAGAAGTGCCTCTCCTCCTCGTCTTCGACCCCCGACAGCTTGGCCTCCCATTGGCTCTGATAAAGAGCCTCCTTGGCTCTAAAGACAGACGCCGGGGCCTGAATTTGGTCGTCAGTTACAGAGATCCTTCGGCCATGCAGGAACTGACCTGAGATACACCCACAAAGGGGGGAGAGCATGGCTGTATTAAAGGTTGGCAGCAGCATTTTTAGTTCAACACGTTAGTAGCACCTGGACATTAGCTTTAGCTTTAGCTTGAGGGTATAGAACTATAGATTACATATTACATGTCATCTTTCCTGTTTAGCAGTTGTACTTTTAAGTGAAGAAGACACAAAATAAAGAAGAGGAGAGTGGCATGCAATCAAGAGATAAAACATTATGTAGCTGTTTTATAATTTAATTGATTTATAAATGAGCTACACAATCTGCTGTAAATACTAGCTTGAGAAATACATGCTAATACATTTAAACCAAGACTTTAACATTGTAGTAAGAAGAAAAAACACGTTTGTCTTCATAGAAATCAGAAGATTAATTTCTTAGAAATAAAACGCACATTTTCTTTACTCAACACACTCAGGAGTTCAGTTGCTACAGCCTTACTTGGCCTGGTATGACCAGTAGCTTGTGGTGGCTAATGCTAGCAAATGTTAGCAAACTTTAAATAGATATTTCTGTGACTGAGTCAGTTCACTGACTTTGACTCCTCTCTACTTGGTCATCTCCTACAAAGCTCCTCATGTAGAAACCGACCTTAAATAGACCCACATTGGGTAGCAGCGAGGATGTACTGAAGGGTGGCAGCAGCCTTTTTAAATAACAACTCAGTAGCATCTGGACATTAGCTTTAGCCATAACCTGATATTTCCAAAACATAGCAGACTAAATGTTGTGTTTAGCACTTGTACTTGTTAAGGTAAAGGATATTAAATAAAGCAGAAAAGAAATATTCACTCCTAAGATAAATCTAAATAACAGCTACACAATATGCTTTGAGCACTAGCTTGAGAATGCTACCAAATTAAAAGCTAGACTTTGTAACCATGGAAAGGAGAAATTACTAACTCTTATTATCCTTATTATTTAAGATTAAAAGGTAAATTCATAAGTTATTAAACACATTAATCTTAATTCAAAACAATGAGGGGTTTTGCCGCTACCATCTTATGGCTAATGCTAGCAAAAGTTAGCTAGCTTTTGATGCTGTGTGACAGCCATTACTAAGTTAATTCATTTACTTTTTGCCTTTTCTCTACTTGTGTAATATCATTACCATATGAGTCTCCTTAGTAGTCAATGTGGCCTCTGTTTAGCTAAAATTACATCGCTTTTATAGGCTGCAACCACAAAATTAGCGGCCCAACATGAAGGCCAATATCTGAAATGAAGATTAGCATTGCTTTTTGTCATGGCTCTACTTGATGCAATATTTGCTTGTAATTTGTTCCAGGTTTCACAGACAGAATGCTTTAGATTAAAGTTAGCTTCATAAAACAAGCTTAAGGCCTCAGGCTGCAGGAAACCTACTGAATCCAGAGGAGAATGCTTCCAGCGTGAGGTAACCGGCGTGGTCTGTATCCAAAGAGTCAAACACATCCTCCAGCTCCTCTTTAGACAGAGGCAGCTCTCTGTGGAGCCTCTGCCAGGAAAACATAAACAAAAAAGGACATTAAAATGCTGTTTAACTGAGCTGAACAGGATTTATGAGCAAAGGCATGATGGACGAGTTAGGAGTGATGTTGGAGAGTAACTTTCATGAGACTATAACTTGTGTCTAAATCAATACATGACTGCCATACCTGGCTCTGTAACTCAAGCAGAATAAACACTGGCACCGAGTGGCTGCTTTATGTGTCACTGTGCAAAGCTTTTCTTGGAAACGCTCGTCACAAACAACAGCAACAAAAGGCCCCGTCCTAATTAACTGACAACACAGCTTGGACATTGTTAGCGCTTTGAAGAGGCTTGTGTGTATTGTTCCTACCTGTGTTATTCATCCCAGCCAGAGAAATTATATGTGTGTGAGCTGAACCTACACTCATAAACATTTCCATCAATGGTGCTTCACTGGCTGTGTGAGAGTGTTGAGTGGGTGAAGTGCTTCTTTAACAAAGGTGATGTAACAGGAAAAAAAAAATCTCGGTATCGAGCAAAAGCGGCAACATTGACAGTAAGTGTTTCCTGCTCGCTGTTCACGGCAGGACACTACATTATGCTGCAGGTAAAAGCGTGTCCTCTTCACCTATTGCTCATCTTAGTGGAGGCTTAATGCATTCACAGAGCTTCCATGCAGTTTAGAATAAAGAATGTCGTGTATTAAAGAAGAAGAAGTGAGTGTGTCTCGGAAAAACTAACCGCTCTAGAAGAAGGAAAAGAAAAGAGCCACAATTTTGATGTCTGATTAGGAAAAAAAATTACAAAAATGTGTTTGTCCCGGCCTCTGAAATGTGGACATTTTCAGGGGGTTTTGTTGTCTTCTGTGGTTAATTGAATATCTTTTGGTTTACAACCATTGTTTGGACAAGAAAAGGACATTTCAGTACACTGGGCTTTAAAATTAAAAGTGGCCAGGCATCAGCTTTTGGTTGCCAAAGACAAAAAATGCTGTTATTTTGGAATGTACATTTTGCTGCCCCTATCTTTTGTATTTTAAAATAAATTTTGGTTGCTTGTTTCGCCCCCAAAAATTGACAACCAATTAATTGCTTTGATTGCAATTTTTTTACGAAGAGCTGCCAATGGCAACTTGGCAACCATTATTGTTGACATCACTTTAAGCTCATAAAACTTGTGACCAAATGATTAATTGATTAAAAGTATTCAGCTCATTAATCTTTAAGAAAATATCTTGGCATACTCCGCTATCTTTCAGACATTTTGCATACAACTTTGGAACCCGACCCCCTTCTGATGCTGTTTGGAATCTCGGATCCGTTTTCCTGCCTTAATAAATGTCAACAACATCTGATACTGTGCGCTCTTTTCATAGCAAACAGAAGCTCCATCAGTTAAATATATGGCTGGAAGAAATGGAAAAACTCTCGCATTTGGAGAGAATTCAGCTCTCATTATCAAATACATTGAGGCACTTCAAGAAGATTTGGCAAGATTTGTGTGTTTGCTTCTTGTTTTCTTAAAGGAGCAGTTCGCCTCTGGAAAAAGCCACTGTCAGTCAAAACTGGTGTTCTCTGTAATCGATAGAAGCAATAATATTTGAAATTGGCGCCATAGCTGTGGAGAAAGTTGTACAAACAGCTCGTGGTTTCGCCCATTTTACATTCCTACAACACCCAGAGTGCATTGCGCCCCTCCCTCTGAAAGGAACGGTCCAGCGGGAGACGCTGGAGTGAAATACTACCATTTCGCTGCAGGCAACGGCTCAGAGCGGTACAGTATCCGAAACACGACGAGAATAAACCAGTGGATCGTCTAAAAAATCTTTAGGTCTGCAGTCTACATTTCAAACCTGATGACTTTAACCGAGACATGACGTCGGAGGCGGGCGTCCTTGACTGAGGAAGTGTAGTTTAGCTAGCTCCCTGGCGTCCGCCAGATGACGCGTTTGACATAGTCTGGCAGAAGTTACCATAATGGCATTAGCTCCCCAAAATAGCTTGATGGGACTGAGGTTGAAAAACGGTGAACTGGCCCTTTAAATTTAAAATGAGGACAAATCAGTCCAAGTCATATTGAATGTTTTATTACTGCATCCTCAATAAAAAAGTTTCTCCCATGTTGACTGGAAACCTTGGCAACCAATTCTTTAACTCTGATTGCCGATTTCTTGAAATAGCAACATGGCAACTAAAACTGTCGAGAACCAGGACATCCCTTTGAGTTTGAAGAACTCGGGGCCAAATGATTCATTGATTAAAAATATTCAGAAGATAAAAACAAAAAAGCTTAGATCTAAATTTGTCCAGACTTGTGCTCTTGACCTTTACTCACTCCGTCCCACTACAACCTAATACACAACACACACACAGCCTCCTTCTCTAACCCTCATATCCGTGCGGGTGATGAAGCCTTTCCCCTCCACATCGCACGTCCGGAAGAACTCCTTGGTCTTGTCCAGCAGGCCGATGTGGCCCCACTTTGAGCTCCTCCTCCCTTGGCTCAGCCCGTTCACCCGGCCCTCCTCCTCCATGTTTTTTTGTTTGTCTTTTTTTAGGCACACTTGAGTGTCAGCTGCATGTA
Organism: Semicossyphus pulcher; assembly: GCF_022749685.1. Lineage (NCBI taxonomy): Eukaryota > Metazoa > Chordata > Actinopteri > Labriformes > Labridae > Semicossyphus > Semicossyphus pulcher. Next base: position 8,536,322 of record NW_027211694.1, read on the forward strand.
TTTCAGCGTCACTGAGGGTGGAATCAGACATTTGGGCCTCCTTATTGACTCTGTATCCAGGGCTCTGGGGCTCTTACGGTCGGCATGATGACAGAGGCAGGAAGTGGTGTCAGATGATTGCTGATTGTTGTCTCACATTAATACTCAGAACTGCTTTCAGGCTCCTACGAGACACAGAGAAACTTTTTCTTACTTGAGCAGGACAGGTGACTTTTATTAAACTAGTGGAAAAACATGGGGTTACACAAGTGATCACATCAATGCAACAGTACCACACTTGTTACAACTTCCCCTTTCTAACAAGCCAAACTCACAAAGGTATGTAAACACAGTGTAAAGGATTATCTTAATACCAAGCCATGCAGAGCACATGACAGCGTAATGCCACAGTCCCAGCTGAACCCAGAGCTGTATTTTATCCCCTCGATACTCTCACGAAGGTACTCGCTCATTATTTATTGCAGCAACTTTATGACTGGTTTTGTAATACTGTTCTAGGGTGCAGCTTGCATGGCGAGAGATTGATATCAAGCAACCAGTGAGATAAGAGATGTGGATGCAGTTTTTAAGTCAGTTTGTGAATAAAATGTGTTTTAACTGTTATGAAGAATTGCAGGAAGCAAAACGAAGTGTTTAAAACCTGAAAATGGAACATTTAAGTACATTTTACGCCTATTAGGGAACACTCTTTGTTCACACAGGCCTCAATTATTTTAGCCTTTTGCAATTAAAATTAAAACATATGACAAGCGAGGAAATCTTAAGGCCTTTCTGTACAACAAATTAAAAACTAACACCTTCTTTTTGCTCTTAAATCAGAGATAAAAACTGCAAAATACAAACTCTACTTTTAATAAACCAGAAACAAAAGTCTTACCTCTCATCCCAAACGATGCACGCAACAATCTAATGCCTTTTTCCGCTCGCAGCATGAACAGAGCAGCGGTCTGTTCGCGCTCCGTGTTTAGGAAGTCTTGGCTCGCAGATGAAAGTTAGAGAAGTCATTCTGCAACCATGTGATGTCATGAGGAAGCAGCCGGAGGCAGTGCAGCCTGCGTCCACACACACACACACAGAGGGAGAGGGAGGGTGGTGGGTGAGCTGTGTTTATGTGGACTACACATACGCTGCAACTTGTTTACATCGCCTGTAACTATGACGACAGCAGCCCCCAGGACAACTTGTAACTTGAACATTGGAGTTTTACTCTGAACTTTGAAGTAACAACTTGCAGGTTTCCTTTATCAAAGTTTAATCAGAACATTTTTAATGAAACAGTTCATTTCAAAATAAAATCACTTTGCAGGAAACTCCAGCATTTTTTAATTAAAACAAATTATTTTGCATCTCTTCATATCATACAGTGCCCTCTTGTGGTCGGATATTAAAATGCACCCTGGCATTAGATACAATAATAAATGTAAAGAGGCAAACTGGTTCTAGTTGACCTCTCAGCACCACTGAGCACAGTCCTTAATGTCCTTTATAACAATGTCTTTTAATACCAGTTAAATACAGGCAAAGTCCTTTTCCCATTAATTCTCCGGGATCAGCTCTGACTCGGGAGTCATTTGCCCGTTCCTTGGATCTTCTGAAGCAAATACTCCATCTGCAGGTTCAGGTTGGGCTGTCCTTTCTTGGTCTTCTTGCTCAGCATCTGAAACGTCTCAATCTTTTTCTGTTTGTACTTCTGGATGGCTTCTTCTCTCTGCTGCTGGTTCTTCAGGTGCTCCTGGGAAGAAAAAGAAAAAAGAAAAACAAAAGAACAAGACAGCATCTAAGTAATGGAATTTGATAACACAATCAATTAAAGACTCCCCAGCATACTAATAATTTCTTTTAGGATACATCACAACTTCAAGCAAAGGCACTGATGATGAAAAGCAACCTTTCAGCTAACTCAGGCGCGTTTACATCTGTCTGATGTCTATACATTTACATTTTCCCTTTTAAAATAACGATACTAAAGAAAAAAAGGAAGGAAGTTAGACCGCAACTTGATCCGAGGAAACAAAATAAATACATCTTTGTCATGTTCAATAGTAAACAATAAACATAAAAAGCACCTCTTTCTTCTTTTTCCGTTTTTCCTTCATTGACTCAAATTCCTCTTTGGTCTTCTGGTAGGACGTCTTCTTCTGCATTTTTTTCCTCATGCGGTTGCTGATTGGAAGACTGCAAGAGAATATCACACAAGCAGTATAACTCCACAATTCCCAATCTGCTGGAACACTGACAGTACGCGGTTTTAATGTTTGTAATACAAACAATGTAATGTGGTTTCTTTGAGAGTTTAGATTTTCATTTTCACCCAAAATACTCCATTCATTAGGCATTTCACTTCTACAAGCTTGTCAGACTCATGATGGACAGTTTCATTGAATAAGGATCAAAATCAATGTAGAAAAGCTCCCCCTAGAGGCACACAAGGCTTTGTACAGGCTTTGATGTGTAAAATTAGTGGCCTACACCTTTAAATCTGTTTTCACAGAAGTCTTTACTTTTAGTGGCACAACCATTGAAAGACAGTTAAACAAAGTTCATACTAAGACACAGAACTGTTCTCCCCTGTGCAATATTACCTGATAACCTGTATCACAGTTTTAGAAAGTAATTTGGGGCGGCTGTGGCTCAGTGGTAGAGTCGGTCGTCTTTCAATCGGATTATCGGCGCCGATATTCGGCATTTTGACGCATATCGGCATTGGCCTTTTTTTTTTTTTTTTAATCCGACGGACAATAAGAGATCAATTTAAAACTGGGTTATTTTGGCTCTGATGCATATGCTTAAAGGCATTTAAACAAAAATAAGTGTTGGAGTTTGTATTATTAAAAATTTTGACGCCAATATTTTCACTTTTACTGCAAATGAATATCGGCTTCAAATATCGTTTATCGGCCTCCTTGACTACTAATAATCGGTATTGGCATCGGCCCTGAAAATAACATATCGGTCTATCTCTAGTCTGAACACACCCAGGACGGATTGAAGACGCATTCAGATCCGATCACTCAGGCCACAAACGGAGGTGGTCCGGGATGCATTTATCCACATACGTCTGGCAGTGTGTACACATGTGTCCTGGGCCACATAAAGTACTGCCCACTCTCCTCGTATCCACGGCAACGGTCAGAGAGAAAGGATGATGAGTGTGATCTATGATGACAATGTGATCCAGCATTGAGCAGTTTATAATCATGCAGCGCAGTGATGACACCAATCTGTGTGTGACTCTCATACTCTGCCCCTGACTCAATAGGGTCGCGATCTGTCCTGTACTTCAGTGAACAACCTTTATAAAGCGTAAGCTACATATCCACATGCTGTGAATGAGATGAACTGGAGGTGATCCACGTGTAGTTTATCAGACTTATCATGCCATGCAGGGTCACTGAAACTCATTCTAAACTTCAGGACCTCATTTGTGATTCTTTTTCTCACCTTTCTTTCTCTTGGGTTGCTGTTTCTTCAGGGTTCCCAGTGACAGAATCTGTGAGCTCTGATCCACCAGCTGCTTCTGGATCCGGATCAGCAGCTTCACTCTGGTGTGCGGCAGCATCATGTTCACCTGTCTCTTCTCTCGTCTCCTTCCCTTTCATCCTCAGTTTACTCCTGTTCATTCTGTTAGTCCAGGCCTCGTTCTTCAGTTTCTCTGCCTCAGCCATGTATAGATGTCTGAGGTGTTCTGGGTACTCATCCTTGTACAGCGATTTGGACTCAGGGTTCTTCCTCTTTTCCTTCCGCAGGAGTTTGTTGTACTCATGTTGGACTTTTTGCTTTCTCTTTAAAGCGAACCCTTGACCTGAAGACAGAAGACAAAGCAAATTAATAAATGATACTCCGATGCCACCATAAGGAATGCTAAATGAACATCCTTTACATATCAAAAGGCTGATAAAACTACACTCTACTTCTCAAATGTAAGCATACAATCATACCTATAAGTAAATTAATAATAGTAGTCAACCATAAATAAATAATAATTCATATTCATACTTGGGATTGTCTTTGGGCTAGAGAAAATAACATACATTTGTAGATTGTGAAGCATTATTTGCTGTCTTTCTCTTTAAATGCAGGGTGAACGTGAACGTACCTTCCTTAACGCTGCCTTCGAATAGTTTGTTCTCGGGGACCCATTTCCTCTTCTTGTTGACACCCTGTGTGTGAATGTTTGACTTTTTCCAGTTGCCATCTTTCGCTGTAAACTTCTTATTCTTCGTTTTTTGATCTGTCGGTGCCATTATAGCCAAATATTCTCCACAAAATTAAATGTTTACAACACTCATGCGGGGCTGCATGCCGTTTCCTTACAGTCGCGGAGTGATGACGTAAAGGATGCAGACATGAAAATCGATATTGGAGCATCCAATTTCAATAAAAAAAGATACTTACAAAAAAAACTGGGTCGTTTGTTTTAACAAGGGTACATTTCTAAATTCAGGCGATAGTGGATGACTAAATACACCTTTCGTTTTTTTTAATGACTGGACAAACTGTTCGAAGAAATCATTTTGAAAATGTATTATTAATAAAGTGCCAGATAAAATAATTACCTATATAAGCCTTCATTAAGTGCCGAAAAGCTTGTCTACAAGTAATGCATTATCATACACCATTTATGTGTCTCTTAAAATAAATGTCTGCTAAAGTATATTTTAATAGGAAATAGCAGCAAATATTGTAAAAAAAAATTAAAAAATTAAAAAATCATCGAACAGTATTATCGACTGCTCATGCCTAGGTGTACCTCAGCAGTGGACGACTTCTTACATGCTTCACTCAGCTCCTCTCTAGAGAGCTGTTTAACATGATATCCTCATCTCACAGCCTCGCAGAAATTCAACGACGGATAGATGAAGTCAAGCGGTTTCTGTCAATAACTCTTAGCATCGCCAACGCTCACACGGTGGAGTTTTACACTCACGACGTGTGGGAGCGGTTTGTGGCCGTGCCACCTCAGGAGGTCCTGTCAACTGTCAGCTCGTGCAGTGACCAGCAGGGGGAGCCAGAGCACAACGCAAGAGGTAAGTACATTTAGTTTGGGGGAATGAGAACTTAGTGTTGCCTTAAATACCTCATATTATAATTGCATTTTGGGTCCTTTTGAAGCAATTAGTTAGAACAACTTTTGGGTTGCCAGATCTTAAAATAAAACCCTCGAATGTGTGTAAGGTTCTCTCTCTCTACTCTCTTAATGAGGACTGCAGAATATCAAAATCCATGTATTTGGGCAATAAGGAATTAATTCCAAATTACTTCATTATAACAAAAATGGAAAAGCTAAACACTTGCCAAAAGTTGAATTATGGGATTTTTTAATTACAAGAATTAAACATTTTTGTGCAACTTTAACACTATTTTTTGTCTGTCTCCCAAAACAGAACAATCTGGGACCACATTCGGGTTCTGCAATGACACAAACCGGCTGGTTGATACCCATGAACTGCTGCAGGCGGCCAAGGCTCACTCTCTCCCCGGCCTTGGAGTGTGTATGAGCAGAGATGAGCTACTGCGGGCCCTCAGAGAGAACAGGGAAGAGAAAGGTAGGGAAAAAACGGACTGGCTGAACTCACAGTTTCACGCTGAGAGGAGGAAACCAGTCAAGGATTGACGCTAGCTGTGATCCTGTCATAGAACTGATGAAAATCGCATGCTTTATTTTTCTGCTCTGTCTAACCCAGGGGCTGAGCTGGAGCCGGATGAGTTTATGAACTCTAAGAAATCTCATGAGGTGCAGGCCATGTCTGAGGTGGTGGCCTGTCTGGCCCAGCGGTGCGGAGTCAAACAGGTAGAGGGACATTTATGATAGAGAGATTAAACAGGAAGTTTAATCTAAGATTTTGGATTTGATTTTTCCTTCCATCTTCTCTCACAATTCCAGGTGATAGATGTCGGCTCCGGGAAGGGCTACCTGAGCTCCTTCCTGTCTCTGCAGTATGGCCTCCGGGTCTACGGCATCGACTCCTCCAGCACCAACACCCAGGGAGCCCAGGAGAGGAACAGGAAGCTGAAGAAGTTCTCCAGGGCGTACCAGAAACACACCAAGGCTGCGAGAGCACAGGGAGAGGCCTCGCATTCGCCCCAGGAGGGCACAGTAGAAATACAGGCTGAGGTTAATGGAGATGATGGAGCAGGAGCTGTGACACAGGAGGAGTTAAGCAGCCTACAAGATGTTAATGAAGTGGAAAGGCAATCAGAGCCACACCCAGAATCAGAGGAGCCCTTCCTTAGTGCCCTGCCACTGGATGTGATCCAGACTACACCTCCCAGAGTTCCCCCCAGCCAATTAAGTGCTGAGGAGAGGGAGAGGAGGAAGAGAGAGAACCTGGAGAGGAAAGCTAAGAACAGAAGCGACGGCACCAACACCGTGTTCTCACCCCTCACGTCTTACGTTACAGCAGAAACAGAGCTCAGGGAGCTCATCGACGAGCTCGAGGTGAGGAAATCCAAAAAGTAAAATTACAGCTTTGAGCAAAACTGACCTGATCAAATTTATTATTGACCCTTTTAGTCATGTCAGACTGATTCAGAGTAATGTGAGGGCAGGAGGTGGTTTCTCACTAAGAATTAGGCAGTCACTCTGGTTGTGATAAAAGCTGTTCATGCAAAAAAAGGCAGAATTCAAGTGTCAAATATCCAGTTATAAAAAAAACAAAAATCTGAATATTTGTGAACTTCATCTGGACAACTGAGAGATATCTGTGGTTCATTTGGACACAAATTGTTCGCTCTATAAGCTACAAACCGGTGGTTAAAGATGCTCCTTTTTCCACTGACTGCAGTATTTCACATTAGCAAAAGAAGTGCCCGCACCTCCGAGCTTACCTGCCCCTTTATACACGTCACCCGGTGCAAAACCTGCTGATTGTATCAAAATAAAAGCCTAAATACTCAAATATGTTAAAAACACAAATGGTATCAAACTTAATCCTATATCTTCCTTCAAACTAAATATCAACAAATAGATAAATGACAAAAAAAATATAATATTTTTTTTTTCATGAAGATTGGACATTTAGTAAGCTAGAATTTGCAGTCGCTGTAACCGTCAAACATTTTGACGCACTGTGGGCTGATGATAATGAGTCTGAGGATCACGTGTAGCAAGTTTGGCGTCAATTGAGCAAAACGTGGGAGGTGTAGCGACTGAGATCATTAAACGCTGCTTAGAGGGCAAGTGGGCTCGTAACTGTGACGCCTATCGCTCCAAAAAAACAATGAAAAGTTTTAACCTTTTATTAAATAAAAGACTCTCTCAAGATACTTCAAACAAAAAGCAAAAACTGACTTGATAACAATGATGACAGGGATCTGGTTTAGCTCAATTGGCAGAGCAGGCGCCACAGTCCTCGATGCCCTGATCGCAGGCCCGACTCTCAGCGTGCTGATCATTTGGTCATCTCCCACTCTCCTCCAGGCATGTTCTGTCTCTTGATGGCGGTCAACAGAAAATATAAACCACACACTTTGTCTGGCTCCCGCCACATAGCTGAACGAATACTATGAAACTCCGCTCAAGTGCAAATTAAGACATAAAAGGAGTGAAACGTCACAAGTAATCTCCACAGGTAAAACACACATGATTGCTCCTACAGGAGGAGTTAGGTTTAATTAGTGATGGACTTCATACCTCCTGCAAACTTATGTGAGTTGCTTTAAACTTTAGACGGTTGCTATCGTGCCATTATCAAGACTATAAGCCCAAAATGTAGTTCAGGAATGTGCAAAGTTTGGTTAATTTTCATGTGTTGGCAGAATATTAAACTCCCCTACTTTCTATCAGGGTGGCAGCATGCAGCATAAAACCAAAACTAATAAAAGCCATAAAATGATAACCGAATAATAATAATAATAATAATAAAATAGTTGGCAGAAAGAAGAGTGATTGACTGTTTGTTTTGAAAGCGGTGGTGGTGCAGAAATGAGGCTAGCCGTGCAGCTTTCCCACAGCAGCTCCTGAGATTACGAGTCTGCCACAGCGGCTGGAGTTCCCATTACTTCAGCAAGTGTGGGATGTTACCGCGGTGCCAAATGTGCGGCTCGTCATCATCAATAAATTTAACTATCGATCTCCACCCTTTCCCCTCCACTCCTTCTCCCGTTCTTCTTCTTCTGCTCTCTCCTTTCTCTGCGTGCTTTCTCTAAATTCCAGGATGCGGTCATGGTCGGCCTGCACACGTGCGGCGACTTGGCTCCCAGCACGCTGAGGATGTTTGTGGCTAAAGCGGAGCTGGCCGCAGTCTGCAGCGTGGGCTGCTGCTATCACCTGCTGTCTGAGGAGTTTGATCCTGCCAGACTGGGTAACCACACACACAGAGGCAGAGAGACACCAGACACACAGGGAGGGACAGAACTGTGTCATTTGATCAGAATATAGACCCATATACAGCTTGTGTACCCTCATTTCCCACCTCAGGCTCCTGCAGCGTTCACATCAACACTCTGATCCAATCTGGAATTAAATATCCTCCTCCCACATCAGCACTTCTATTCATATTTTATAGTAAATAAGTCAAATGTTCCGCTGAGAGTCTGGAGCTACAGCCAAGTTAGCTTCTGGAGATTGAGTTGAGCTCAGGAACCAAGTGTTTGAGCCATTAGAGCAGATTTATGGATTTTGGATGGCCGTTTAAGGCCACTGAAAATTAGATTTAATTATATAGAATTAATTATTTTAATTTAGAATGGAAGCAATTGGAAGTGATTTATTCTGCTACTACTATGTGGTATTTACTCTCCATTTAGTAGGATGTTATTTGGTTAGCCTGGGCTTCCACAAGAAGAGATCACACAGTATGTCGTCCTTTCAACCGTCTCACTTTGGAGGTTATTTCAGGCGCCAAAAAGCAGCAAAATCGACTGAAATCATGCTCAGTTTATGAGGTATGAAACCGTCGAAGCCTGCGCGTATGCACAAGAAAGAGCCTTCGCTAAAGTCGCTACATTGTCGCGTCATCTCTTGTTAACAGCGCAACCTTCGATCCTCGCGTCATCAGGACCCCGCAGTCGCCTCAGCCAAGAGTGGAAAATGATATCACGACCGCTGATTGAAAACACCCCTTTTACAGATCAAGCTGCACTTTGAGAAACAAGTGTGGAAAGAAGTGAACAAAGACATTCACACACACACACTTTCTCTTCCCTCCTGGCCTTACAGTGCAGTCCGGGATGCGGGCCAGCTCCTGCGGTGGCCTACCTCGCCCTTAAAAAGGAGCTAAAAAGCTCCATTATTATACATTTATGTGATCCGATCATTTAGGAGAGATGCATCCTCCATGTTTAGGAATCAGGAGTCCACTCTCATGCTGTTTACCCACAACAACAACTGCTCTAAGATGAGTACATTCAGGAATTTAAAGTCTGGAGGCAGCATGTCTCTCAGCAAAATATGTTCAAGTGTACGTTAGCGCATAAGAACCACAAAAATATTTGTCTTTCGAGCAGGAATCCACGTACATAGCACTTCATATGCTACGTCTGTTTCTCACTACTATAAACAGCTCTGTGTATAGACTGTTATTTACGCTTCAGACGGAGGAAAGGCTTGTCCACTTCAACTGCCTCTAAGGGCCTGTGTCAGCAAGCCATGTGCCGGGCAGAAGGGATGCTAACCTGATTGCTAACACGTTAGCGTGTCCGACCGCAGCTGCACATGTTATTACGGCTTCTTTTGACCGTGTCCCTCTGGATTCCCTGCGCCTTGGCCTCAGTCACTGACCCTTTTTAGAAATGACATGAAAAGGATGGCAGGCTGTCCAGCAGTCACAGTCAGTAACCTCCCACTGGGAATTTGTGTGTGTGTGCTATGCTATAGTTACTAGCTATTAGCTGTGTGGTGCTTATTGCTCCTATTACAACAGCAACAAGAATATATATATATATTTTTTCGCTGACTTGTATTACAGGAATAGTTTCATATTTTAGGAAATATGTCAGTTCACTTTCCTGCTTTGAGTTGGGTTATAAGATTGATCCAACTCTTTTGTCTCTATCATAGATATGAAGCTATATCAAGGAGACGGTTAGCTAGCTTAGCCTAGCCAACTAAAAAGACTGGAAACATGGTGAAACAGCTAGCATTTGTTTACCTTAAGTACATAGCACCTGAAACTATAAAATATTTTATCTTTTGTGTTTAAACTGAACAAAAACAAAATTTAATATCAGTGCTAAGCTAGCTAGGAGGTCTCTGCAATACTCTAAGCTAGCTAGGAGGTCTCTGCAATATTATTCTGTTAAATCACACACTGTAATTTACACATTACGTTTTTATTTGTCTAAACAAAAAGATGTGCTGATGTAAATGTGCTGGTAGGTGTTATTTTTTGTTCAGTTTTAACAGAGCTCAGCTAGCTTCTCCCTCCTGATTTCAGTCGATGCGCTAAGCTAACAGCCTCCTTGCCTTAGCTTTAGCTTTAAATTACAGAAATAACATACGTTTTATTCTGCTCATTGTACTCTCTGTGTAAGAGTTTATAGAGTTAAACACTTCCTTTAAAGATGATTTTAAACACACAAACAGCTAGTAAAGTTTATAAAAAGTATTTGAAGTCTAGATGAGACGCTAAATGCTAAAAAAAAAGGAGAGAATGCAGCTTTCTTTCTTTATTAACCAATAATGATAGCTTCCCTCTCCTGTTTTGCTGAAGTTACCAAAGCAAATATTTAAAATTCATATCCTCTGATTGCAGTTGTTTGCAAAGCCCCCAATCAGTTCACCCTTATTATCCCTGTGTGTTTCCTCACAGAGAGTGCGCACAGTGCGTGCAGTTTCCCTCTGAGTCAGTACCTCCGCCACCAATCCTGGTTCTGTGGCAGAAACGCCAGGATGTCTGCGTGTTTGGTGAGTTCGGATGACACCGCGAGAAATGTGCAGAGCAGCATCTTCCCTCGGTAAAAACATGTGTTCTGAATGTGTAATTGCTATTGTCGGGGATTGCTCGGTCTGCAACCAAAGCATCTGTGATGACAGGAAACAGCTTTTTATTTACTGTGGGTTATAAACAAGGCATGTGAGAAGACGCATATTTTAAATACGGTTTATAATAGAGTGTCAGAAGTGTTTTTTACCTTTGTGTAAATAGCTACAGATCATGAAATACTTATATTTTACATTTCTTTCCAAAAAACAGGCACTTGAGAGAGTTTCCCTCGGCCAAGGGGTAAGTACGACATGCATCATTGTACAAGAATGGAGGTTAAATGTCTTCCTCTGATCTGTCATTACTTCACACCCGTCAAAACCAATCAATCAAATCATTTCGAACCACAAATACACGTTTAAGTCTGCGTTATCTTCATCTTCCATCTCCTCCATGCATTCAAACAATCAGCCCGTTAATTCTGCTGTTGTTTCAAGTCTGTGATTGACTTTCACTGTATTTATTTGAAATGTGCGGCTCGGAGCTCCGGGGCCAGAGCTGATACACGATACCAGCAGCAGCCATTAATATGGAATGTTTATAAATATTAATGCAATCAATGCGAGATTGATTACGTGTTAAAACCGGGGCTTGATTGCGCGCTAGTCCTGCATCAGTGTCAGAAATATTCATCGAGTATTTGTAGGCATGCTGGATGAACCTAAAGGGAATAAAAAACTTTTCATGCAGTAAACTTCCTCAACTTTTCCTACAGATTCAGATGGAGTCTCTGTTCTTCCGGGCGGTCCTTCATGTTATTCTGAGGGATCGCTACAGCTCCTTTAAAAGGTAACGCACAGCAGTTTGCATCTGGAATCACTTTAATATGACAGATTACAGCAAGTGTCAAGCACCTTAAATATTTTAGGCATTTCTTTCTATACTTGTGCATGCTTTCACAGCATCTACACACGGTTACTCATGGAGAAATAGGGTTGTACCTCCACATTTCAGTCCATCAAAAGGTTATTCAGTGTTCTTTTCTTTCGATAAACCACAAAGAAACCCTTTTTGTTTATTTGAGTTACGACAGAAACTGAGAACAGCTGGGCTTGCAATTTTTTTAAAGCCTTTGTCTTGTGATTACATGATAATTATTTAATTACATCTGGAGATAACAAAATAATCAACCCGTTATCAGGAGAAAACAAAGATGAGTCATGCGAGCATGCAAAGATGGCCTCTTTACAACTATAGCAACTGTGTAAGCTGAAAAATTTCAAGTCAAGAAGTTGACTTCAACACATCAGACAACTGTACTTCAATCATTCTTAAAGTTTTATTCTCTTAAGCAGCACCTTATGGCGATAAACGGTAATGGTGGGAGTACACTTCTCACATAACCAGACGTCCACGGTTGGCTCCCTTTGTCACGGTTGTAACTCTTGATTTTCCTCGCTGACGGTCGCTTTCGTTTTTAGACTGTTTGCCTTCATCTGAGCGTCAAATTTGTTTGTTTTTCTTTGGATTTTCACCTATTGCTGAAGTTGTATCTGTAGCCATTTCTTTGTTTGTTCAGCCATAGTAGATTACTGTTTACCGGAAAGCAGCCGCTTTGCTCCGCCTACCCTCTCTGGCAGACCAACCAATGCTGGCTGATGGAAAACTCGTCACTAACTGGGCGCCGCTTGTGAAGTTTTCCACTAAAGACACACCAGACATCCAGTCTGTAATACTGCAAATACAAAGGCAGACATTTCTTAACATGAAATCTTTGAGATTACACCTTTAAGGACATGAAGAAAAGGCAGACTAGACTGCAGTTTGGCCTTGGTTCAGTTTGTAATGCATTACTTTCCAAACATGAGTAACTGCTGGCTCTTAGAAAAAAATCTGCTGGTTTACACCCATGACATCTTGAGTTCTGGTTTCATTCGTGGTCGTTATTCAGCATGCCTAATGTCGGAAGATTTTCATGCAATTTTAGATTTTTCTTGGTCATTGCTTTCACAAGAAAAATGTACTGAATAAAGAAGTGAATGTTGCAGATTTCAATCAGCCCTTATCCGATGACACACGTCCCCACTGCTCTGTGACCTTCAGTTTAACGAGTAACATCAAATCAGCATCGAATATCCATTCCTCTACTCAAAGAAGCAACTATTTGTCAGTGTTTAGTCCCGTAGAAGTGTTTAATCGTTTAAGTCTGGTTGCTTGGGGTGTTATTTAAAAAACAGGAGACAAAACATGAGAGTCAAACAAATGACAAACGAGGCGTTCATGGACCGAGGAATAATATGTTTGTGCTTTCTCTGCAGTGAAAAGCGAGTGGGGAACGTCTACTCCAAGGCCAAATCATTCGTGGACTACGTTCGCCGAGCTCTGCGCCGACTGGAGCTGGATGATTCGAAGGTCAGGAGCAGAATATTACAGCTCTCTTGGTTTTGGAGTTTCCAGGCACCAGGATGTTGAGGACTTAATCATCTGGTTGCCGTGGGTATCCATGGCAAGGAGGATGACGTACTTCTGCCTGTGCTTTGTCACTCGCACCTCCAAAAGAAATATAACCCTCTTTTTTTTGCTTCTCTGACTTCAACTCCTCTTTATAATTCTCTTCCATCTTCTCTTTATCCCTCCTTTAGCTTTCTGACAGCGACATCCAGGATTACCACGACACCTACAGGCCACGAATGGACGAGATGCATGCCTTTAACATGGTAGGTCCTCCATACGCTTTAACAGCCTGTACATCATCTTTGTATTAAATCTTTATCCTACACTTCAGCCACAAAAACCTGTTAAAGCTCCACTTAGTGTAAAACATTTCCATTCCTATAAAATGACATGAATAACGCCAATAAACTGCAGACCAATAAGTGAGATCATGTACAGAATGGGAAGAAAAACGCAGCCTCTGGTTTCGGCTTAGGCCACTAATTGTGGTGTCAACCAACATAACCATTTTCTGTGTGACATAAAGCAGTAACTGGGATTTTAGGGATCAACTGCCAGCTACTGGGAAGACTCCAGTCATGGTGGGTGTTAGTATGTCGTTTCAGTATTGCCTAAAAGGGACAAATGGCAGGAGGAGTGAAACCAGACAGATGTAAAGGTCCCTGCGGAAATCTTCTATGAAATGAAATGAACAAATATATATTTAAAGAAGTCTAAAATGAATGTTTCTTCTCTCTTGTCGTCTTCTTTGTGCAGCTGAAAGTGGCCCTCGCTCCCTGCATCGAAGGTCTGATTCTCCTCGATCGCCTCTGCTACCTGAAAGAACAGGTAAAGTGATTTCTGTCTGGAAACTCTCGTCAATCCTCGGTTCGGTCATGTTGTGGTTTTTGTGTTTCTCCAATCCAAACAGTTCCTCAAACTAATCCAGGAGTCCAGGAAGCATTCCTTTATGTGTATTTTTTATAATATACAGTCATCTTGGAGGCTCTCTGCTCCGATGATGCCTCAGAACTAGGGATGCACGATATTGGATTTCTTGCCGATATCCGATATGCCGATATTTTACAACTCATTTAGTCAATTACCGATACCAATATTTTTTCCCCGCACACCTAATTGCAGAGATCATCAACTCTCTTCTGTATTGGAATTAGCGTACAGTATAATGGTGATACTCTTATCACATTTGTTACAACGGTCGGGGTGACGGGTCTTGAGATGGTTAATCAAGTTTGTAGTGTTGAAAGACTTTGCCTCGGCTCCTCCTCGCATCACCGAAGATGAGCAGTCATTGCAAATAGCAGTTTTGCTATCTATTTCGGACACTTTGGAAAAACTTCCACAACACGGACATTTTGGCTTCTAACTCTCTCATGCTGCAGGTAGACACACGTGATGCCATCACGCTGCGCCGTGCAGGTCTTCTTCGCGCCGGGGACATTGCGCTGAGGTCAGGCATTTAATCAAGTATGCAGCAGCCGATTATTTTATCGGTTCATTATATCGGCGGATATCAGCGTGTTGGCCGATATCCGATAATATCGTGCATCCCTACTCAGAACATACCCACTCAGATGTCACTCAGACATGTGAGAGAAAGTTAAATGTTAACATCTTACAGAATAGACATACATTCTCTTTTAAGGCAGAAATGCTTCATGTGGGGCTCTAAGTAATCTTTATTTTTAGTTATGATTAATCAGTTGTGTATTTTCTTGATTAGAAGAAGATATACTTTATTAATCCTTGAGGGGAAGTTCAGTGTTTTCACTCTGTTATTAGAAACACACACAGGCCCGAAATACACACATGCACAAACAGGACTCTGTGGACATGCACTAATGGAGAGACGTCAGAGTGAGGGGGCTGCACATGGACATGAGCCCCGAGCAGTCCAGCTACCAGTCCCAGTTTCCATGCTTTGGTCTACACCGGGACTTGAATCATCCTCCGCTTTCCAAGCCAAGTCCCTACAGACTGAGCTACTGTCTACTCCAATAGGATCAATAGTTTGGTCTATAAAATGTTGAATAGTAAAATTGCCAGATTTTTATCTCCCAGACTCTAAAGTTATGACTTCAGATTGCTGTTTTTGTGAGTTGAAAACACAAATTTAATCTTTATCTTTAACAGAAAACACACATTTTAGAAGCTGAAACGTTTACAATGCTAAAAAAAAATATTACTTTTTATGAAAATTTGACCATCAATTTTTTTTTTTTAATTACTGTTTTCTGTCAAATTATTTTCGTAAAAACAGCCATGCCAATAGAGGAAATAACCAAACTTAAAAATTATTATATCATGTGTTTTTTTATGATTTATATTTTATTGCTATTTTTCTTGTATTAACATGACAACATAAAAAACAGTAAGCATTGTACAGTCCTGAAACTTAACTCACAGAGTCGAGATACACATGACATATAATACATGTTTATTACACAGCTGTGTTAAATACTTGACTCTGATTAAGGCATTCCGAGGTCTGGTATTTCTCTATAGCAGACTGTTGCTATAAAGAACAGACTTGCTATGGGTGCAGCTGTTATCACACAATCCGGAGGACTAACTGTTATCATATCAATCTGCCGAAAGAAGTCTGGTAAAGCTGACGTCAGTCTGACTCCTGCGGCCCCGCTCACCTTGTCTTGCTTCAATAACAGTGGAAATGTTTCCATTCAATGTGAGTAAAAACAGCTATATTAGCTCATTTTAAGAAGGCTTCAGAGTTAACCGTTGCTATGGACGCAGCTCTCACTGAGTGTAACACTTTTTTTAAACAGAAATCATTGATTTCAAGTTAATAGCCGTGTAATATGCGGAATAATGTATAGAGAGCAGGTTGTTATAGCAGAATAGAACCCCGACGTGGTAAGCAGGTCTTGTCTCACTATAGATACATACATAGTAATAAAGGAATAATAAAACCACACGACTTAAGAAAAGAAAACTGAAAAATAATAGACAAAAAAACCCCAGAAAAAACAACAAAAGTGTTTCGGATATATAGATATATAATAGAGATATTAGTCACAGTATTATTTATCCCTAAAAATGAAGATCTGCTATTTTTCCCATTATACTTTGTAATCCTCACACCTATCTGTCTATAGATTAGCTGTTAATATCTAAAATAATGTTTTAATTTTAAAGTTTTATAACGAACAAACGCACAATTAAAAGCTATTAAAATTTAACAAACTATTAGCACTAAAACAGTCCCAGCTCACCGTGATTTAAAGCAGCAGCCTCGTGACACACAGGGCGCACTTCTTCTCCTCATTCAGCCGGACTCATCTTTGTAACCCGCTCGTACAGCTCGCTGATTGGGATTCGACATTTGCTTCCCAGCTGATGAAAGCCAGGACGCAGAAATCTCAGCTGAGATCTGGAAACCTTTTGGATTCAGACCACTGACAATAATACATGTAGGTGTGGGCTTAATTAAAACCAGCCGGCAGTTTAACGTCTTGTGCTCGTGCAGCCAAAAACAACATGCTGATCTGTAGTCTGAGTCATGGTGATGAGATGTGTACAAGCCCAAAGCTTTGAAGCTGTGATTACACGCAGAGCCGTGTGTCAGATGGACTTCCTTATAATAGAGTCGTGTAATCAAACTTTATAACGTCAAAGTGCTGGTCAGCTTTGAGAGATCTCCCTCGAGGAGGAGCAGAGGAGGAAAAGAAGGAGAGATGGATTGATGTGAATTTGATCCATATGATGATAAGTGTGCTGAAGCATGTTCAGCTTTAACGAAGGAAACGCACAAAGAGGTTTATTAACTTCTGAGCATGAGCTGTGATTATCATCCAGAAACGCACTGTAGAGTCTGCTGAAAGGTCAAAGGTGATCGTGACATTTATGGCAACATATTGAAGTGAAATAGTGTTTTTATGCTATTTTTAAGGATGGGACGTTAAGTTCAGACTTAAATATCTTAACAACAAATTGATGGATATTCATGAAAGTTTGTTTAGACATTAATGTTCCCCAGAAGATGAATCCTGCTTACTTTGTTATTCACTGACTTTTCAGCTTGTTGCTATTTGCTTGCTATTGCTAATAAGCTAACAAGTCTTAGCTTCAGAGCAAATGTTACAGCTAACATGTTATCTTGCTAGTAAACTGAACATTTTGGGTAACCATAGAAAAGGAGCAAGGGAAAACTACTAGACTACAGCTCTTTAAAAGTGACAAAATCCACTGCAAATGTAGTAGTTTACACAATAGACAACTTGGTAAGATCAAATTTTGGCTGCCAAAAATAACATGACATAAGCCTAATCAAAGACGGACAACATGTTGTTTGGACGTACTAGCTAGCAAGCTAAGGATGATTTTTGGGAACCTATTGCAAACAAAATGTTTTTTGACTGTTGAATGATGTTTAAAAGATCAACTCCACACTAGATTATTGTCAATGAGCTATCATGATTACATAAGCTATATCTGTGTTGGCTAACAACATGTAGCCTGACATAAGTAGACGATGACACGTTAGCTTGCTGGTAACCTGATTGTAATCAGCACCTGATTGTTGTTCTTAAAGAAACACCAACATTTTGTGGAATAGGTTGCGGACGAGTTTAACCTAGCATAGCATATTGACTTGAAGCAAGGGGAAATGCTAGTCAAGCTCCATCAAAAAAAGAGCATAACAAAGCAAAAGCTAATAAACTTACAAGTGAGCTAATGAACTAGATAGCAATCCACTCTTTGTAGTTTTGGATTAATTATTGGATGGATTACCATATAATTTTGAGCAAACATTCATGGTTCCCAGATGATAAATGGTAGGAAGTTTGGTGGTACTATAACTTTCTAGATAACCCAGTCATCAAGTCAAAATGTTGTTGGTTTTATGACCAATTACCTGCAAGACGAATGGGCTTCCCATCAGCCTAAGCTGTACGCAAAATTAAGATGGTAAACATCTGCATTGAGCATTCTGGTGTTAGCATGCTAAGCTAATGCCTTTCATTTACGAAAACCAGTTGGAAAAACAACTTACAAAAGCTTTGACTTGTACAGAATCAGAGATATAATTTCTGATAACGATTTCTCCGACGTGTCAACAACTTGGTACCAATATGGCTCCATTGCTAGCAGCTACATATGAATGAAAACAATATAAACACTTATTTACAGTGCAAGCACTTATACAGTGTTAATAATGGGTTTCACCTGGTAGGGAACGTATCCAAATACTTCAACAAAAGTAGCTCAAAGGCTATTTAAACTCTGTGACTTGATAACGAGCATTTATTCTTTCTTCTTGGTTCTGCGACATTGTATGAATGCAGAGAAAGCCAGACTTAGTCTTGTTATTAATTGCAAAATGACTTTAAACTAAACAACCAGCCATCAAGGAAGACAAACTTGTTTTACACATGAACAGGAGTCCACCTGATACAATATTTGTCCAGATGTTTCTTCCCTGGGGATTCAATAGACAAATCTGTAACATCATACAGCAGAGGATGCCAGGGGTCACAAAGCCAAACTGGGAGGCGAATCAAGATTTTCATGTCAATGTGTTTTTTATCCAGTTCTATTGTGTCTTAGTGTTTTTATTGTAATGTGTGTGTCTTTGTGTTCTGCAGGAGGATTTATCGTTCTCGGCGCTGGTGCAACTCTTTGATCCCCTGCTGTCACCAAGATGTTACGCTGTCGTTGGACTGAAGAGTCATGAAGACAGAAGTTCATGCTGATGAACATTTAGATATGCACATGATTATAGTACGCTGGTTGAGCGGTCATGATTTTATCAGAAATCATACTTCAGGAATTCTTTTCTTTTGTGTTTGTTTTTACTACATGTATGATTTATTTATGCTCCACATAAATTCAGGTACATCTTGTTTGATGTGCTGTATTGTTTTTTTTATGGAAATAAATCTTCAATATTTTTAGAGTTTTGTCCTTGAAGTTGTGCTCCTCTGAAGAAAACACATGCCCGAAACACCTGGAAAAATTGTCAGGCTCGGTTGATTGCAATGTATCCGTCTCAGCCTTTTGTTTTTATGTGTAGTGACTTGACTCCTGAGGACACTTGTTTTTAAGGGCCATTCAGGGAGCCAGGGGCATTATGGGATTTAGGATTCCCTCAGTTGACAGGCCTGGAAACCCCATTTCAAGGCTCCAAACCAGAGGAAGTAAAAGGAAAGATTCAGGGCAAGAGGCGCCCTTGACCCTGTTTTACTTCTGTTTTTCTTTGTCCTTTAGTCTTTCAATATATCATGCTCCTCTGACTTGTTTGATAACAAATGTTATAGGCTTGAGAGCAGACATGAGTTATGGTAGTGGGAATCGGACTATAGCTGATAGAAAGCAGACACAAGAGGTAAGGTGGGAAAGTGAGGGGTTACATTTTTACAGTCTATTTTACAGTTTGACAAAATGTACTTTTACCTAGGTTAGTGGTAACCAGGTGTCGTTTCACAGTTAATGGAACTGGAAAGATCAACTTATTTTAGAAAAAACTTCTATTGGTCATTATATCTCAGTATTGAGTCAGCTAAAACACCATGTTTCAAAGAGTGGATGCAAAGTATTTAGAGAGTAAAGAAGCTAGCTAAAAGTAGCCAACTGAAAGAAATCACTGAAATAACCTAGCTAAAGTGAAAGATACATTTGTGGGATGTAGCCAAAAGTAATAGTTCAACATGTAAGTTAAAAGTAAACATTCAATATGCTTAGTTGAAAGAGATTAAACGGTTGAAATTGGCTAATCAAGTAAGATATAAATGGTTAAAATGGTTAGCTAGAAGACACGAGAAAGTTATGGATATGGTTCACATAGCTCACAAAAAGAAGCTAACACATGAGTGGTTGAAATGTTTAGACAAATGTAATGGATAATTGGTTAAATCGATAACTGTATGGTTGAGATAGTTAGCTTAATGCAGGCTAATTTATAAATTGTCAAAATGCTTAGCTTAAATGAGATTAAATGGTTAAAAAAGTTAGCTATGAGTAAGGTATAAATGGTTAGCTAGAGGATGCTAAAAGGTTATGGCTAAATGGTTGAAATAGCTCACGGAACGAAGCTAACAGATGAGTGGTCGAAATGTTTAGATAAATGTCATGGCTAATTGGTTAAGATAGTTAGCTTAAAGTAAGATAATTGATAAATGGTCAAAATGCTTAGCTTAAATGAGATGAAATAGTTAAAACAGTTAGCTATAAGTAAGGTATAGGAAATGGTTAGCTAGAGGACGCTAAAAAGTTATGGATAAATGGTTGAAATAGCTCACGAAAAGAAGCTAATAGATGAGTGGTTGAAATGTTTAGACACAAATGCAGTGGCTAATCGGTTGAAATAGTTAGCTACAAGAAGGTAAACTGCGAAATTGTTGGAAAAGATGAAAAAGTTCTCCTTCCGGCAGAAATATACTCTTCAATAGCATTCATATTTTAAATAAAACAGTTAAAGATTATTTCAGATGAACACTGGGAGCTGAGTGGTGTTACTGAAGGGGTACTTATGGTTTAGGTTGGGAGCCACTGCCCCAGGTTAGCTCTTTCATTATTAACATCAACTCAGTCATATTTCATCGTATGTGTCTTACAGTACCCTTCCAATTTATGAAGACTATGTGAAACAAAATTAGCCTGAAACGTAGGTAATATAATACACGTTCCCACTGTGCTGTTCTGCTACAAAGCACCTGAGGCAATCCATAGGTCTGTGAACGTTGCTGCGTTGAAACGGTGTCCCAGAGCTTTATTTTTATCTCGGTATAGAAATGATGATGAGGCTCTGTGCTGCGTCTGGACCATGTTTGGATCCAGACCCGTGTTTTGCACTGACAGCCTGCTCTAGAGGCCAAACCGGCTTGACACGAATGCAAGCAATTCAAGATGTGAACGCACTACAGCTTGTTTTGGAATATAAATGTTGCTAGGTTTTTGTTGTGGCAGAGTTAGTCACGTCCTGTCGACCTGTCCTGCACTAGTTGCTTACACACGTTTGCGCAAATATGTATATATAAACACACCCTGGCAAAGTCTCTTTCATGTGCCCATATTGAAGAAATGATGTGATAAAGGCCTGCTTCCAATACACACAACAAACAAAGTTGCGGAAAAAATCTGCAAGGGTTATTCAATCTACAGGGCAGATCCATTACAATCCCCTGACTTTGCACTTAGAAGAAGACAGGAAAAACAGCTCCAGGATATGATGAAGCCTGGGAGACACAAATAGTCTACATAGGGTATCGTGCAAGACAATCCCGCCTCAGATACTTTTCATTGCGAGGTAGGAATGAGAGGAAGTGGTGGGGAAGCGATGGGAATGCGTCAAACACTTCAAACCTTTGCTCTGATCCCTGTTTCTCACGGTGGTGTTTGGATGTGAGTCAAGTTCCTGCTACCCTGCTTGATTTGAAGAATCATCTCAGAGTATTTCCAACTTCATCAACAGGAAGAGTCATACATTTGCAGTTTGTAAACTTCATCCAACAATAACTTGTTCTCAGCTGTTGAATGAATTGTTTTGGACTGAAAGAAAGCCCTTTCTTGTCTCGACTTTCAATGTTGAAGACATGAAATCAAAGGGTACAATTTTGAAAGGGAGGTGGAAGACTTAGTCCGGCTGAACACAACTTAAAACTAGTTAAAGGAATGAAAGAAAGTTGCAGTGAGAATTTTTTATATGTCAGAATGTTCAACCACTTCCTTGCTAATATTACCGTTAGCTAGGAAGCAGGAAGTAACCTGCTTACATTAATGTTTGATAGTGAAACACAATACGAAAGGAAAGGGAGAACTATATTGCTAATGGTAATGTAAGCTAGAAAACAGTACGTAACTGCTAACGTTAGAAATTGCTATCATTCCAACGTTCAACAACTTAGTAGCTAATATTACCGTTAGCTAGAAAGTAACCTTAAGCTAACATTAATATTTGATAGTGTAACACGACACAAAAAAGAAAGGCAGAAATATATTGCTTGTTGTTATGTACCGTAAGCTAGATAACAGTACTTATGTGAATGCTAACGTTAGAAATTGCTATTATTCTGACACTTCTCAAATGAAAATAGCAACTGAAAATACAATGATTAGCGAAAATTTAATGTCACATTTTAAGGTAAACAAACATATTTGATAACCCATTTGCTATAGTAAGACAAGGGCTAGCAATAACGTTCAACCACGTCCTTGCTAATATTACAGTTAGTAACTTTATGCTAACATTGATATGTTTGATAGTGTAACACGATACAAAAGGAAAGGCAGAAGTATATTGCTAATGATAATGCAAGCCAGATAACAGTACTCTTATGCTAACGTTTGCATTTTGATAATTGCTGATATTAACGTTCAACTAATTTCAAGCTAACATGCTAGCTTAAAGGTATGTTAACTAACAATAGGTTGAACCCTAGCTCTATTAGCTAGAGTTAACATATATGTTGTTTTTACATTAAATATGGCTCTATGTCCCTCTGCACTTTCGATATACATCGTCTTTTCAGTTGCTGCTTAACCAAGATGCAGTTAAATCATAACAATGTGTAGGATTGATATACACATACATTTATCCCGTCTGCAAACCTGAAATATAGCACTAGAGATTTTTAGCTTCCTGGCCTTAGTGTGACCTTCGAGGAAAATGGTTTAAATAACAATTTAAAGGTCTGTAAAAGTATTACTCACGCTCCACTAAGCCCCCTTTATTTCTATATCCATTCTTATACGCACTATCCTAATGTCTTCCTTCTGAGCACGATCATCATATTGTCCCTTTTTAACGCTCCCAAGCATAAACTGGAATTTTTTGGCAGCCATCAGAGAAAAAGGTGCCAGGAAGTGGCCATGGCTGCCATCATCCTGCCCCTCCAGTGACAAACAGACCGCATATCTCTGCCAGATGCCCTGCTTGTGAGAAAGAGGGGATTTGGCTGAATGTTGAGCTGGGCACACACTGCTTGTTTTAGATTAAAATCTCTGTCATCACCTCATGTCACTGCGGATTTATTCTCCGTAGAGCCACGTGAACAAAACTGTATTTAGCACCTGTCAAAGACGCATCTGTGGACTTGTAAACAAAAACATCAAGATGTTTAAAAGTTTGCCTGAAACAATGTAAACCTGAGAACACTTGAAGAATTGACAACTGCTGTTTTCAGCGTGAAACATGGTCATCACATATTTCCAACAACAATACTCGTACCTCTGATTCATATTTTCCATTTATCTCGCCCATTTTTTTTTCTCCAATGTTATCCACTTTGTTATCAAATTGGATCCATCTGAAACATCTGCCGAGTCATAGAAAACAGTCCGAGAAAACACGAAACACTGTTGTGTAGGAATGGCTTGAATTTAGTGCTCCACTTCTTAGTGGATTGACCTTAAATGTAATGGGAAAACAAATGTAATGCAGGTTTATTATATAGTAAATGGTGAAAAATACAGCAAATAAAATGTGTAATGCATGTGACTAAAGGAAACTAAAGTGGAACATCAGTCAGATTAAGAATTTCATGTCCTTTTAAAAAATATCTTGTTGCTTTGTTGTTCTTTTCTGAGGCACCATTCAAGCTACTTAACAGTCACATCATCAGTCAACGTAAAATAACAAACTCTAATAACTTCATCTAGTGCAAATATGCATCAAGCCCCCCTTTTTTCCAGAAATAGATTTATTTCTGATCTTCCTGAGTAGAACGAGGAGGCGACATCCTGGCCAGTGTTCCGTAAACCAGGGTGGATTTGATTTGGTGTGTGATATCTCCTGATTTTGGTTGCTGGGCTTCAGTGTTGATATTAATACCATGAGCGTGCTATTCCTGTGAGGGCAAGGCCCGGGCCGGCTCCCTCCAGCTGTGATTATCTGTTTCCTGTGTGATGCTTATCTGCTGGGGTGAAGAAGCAGTGGTTCCGGAGTAAATAGCACAGGGAAATTACCATTACTCGTTTTGTATGGACTAATGGGAAGCGGAAATCTCTGAATAACAGCATCAATGGAAGGAGACTTTGATGGAAAAGATTGTCCATTGGTCATTTTTGTCCTTTGTATCTTATATTAAACCATTTGTCCAGGGATGGCTAGTTGCTAGCTAACAGCTTCTGTTGAAACATTGGCTTTTTGGGGCGAATTAATCCGTAATTCACAAATCATCCAATGGTCAAATTCCCAGGGATACTGCATGGCAAAAATGAGCTTCACTTTAAGTGTGAACACTGCTTTAGATGCAATACTACCCTTAGGCTGACCACAACTAGCAGCCAGTTAGCCACAAACAGCCGCTAGTTAGCTTAAGTGGACATAAAGACAGGGAACAGCTAGCTGGCGAAAGTTACAGTTTTTCCAATCCCCAAGGTCTTGTAGTATTACATTTACACAAAACTAAATATAATGTACTAATTACTGAGCTTTAGAGATGGTGCTAGATGGTTTTGTTACATCTTGACAGAGCTAAGCTAGCTCTTTCCCTGTTTCTACTGTTTGCGTTGAGCTAAGCTAACCAGCTGCATATACTCATTCAAAGCACACAAAGCCATGGTGAAGGCCTAAACTAAGAAGGGTTTGGAAATGTGTCAAATAAAATATGCAAGCATGCGCTCAGCCAAACAAAATGTGGTTTAAATGAGAAAATCCATGCCCTTCGAGTTATAAGCTCAATAAATGATTGCCACTTCCTAAACACGATGAAACCAAATAGGAAATGAAAGAGTAAAAATACATTAATCAAAAATGGCAGATATTTACAAAACTTTTGAGATGAAACGGTGAACACTGCACGCAAATTATTTCTCATCCCAATCTATTTACAAGCCCTCAACTGCAAAAACACGTTTTTAGTTAGTATTGTTTACCCCTACAGAGCAGCCATACAGTCCTTACAGTCTGCCACGGTGAAGATGTAGCAGGTAATCAGTCTGTGTAATGTGTTTGTTTTGCCCTGGGCCTGTTTACACTCTCTATAGGAATATTTCCCCCTCTTTTCCATGGCTAATCCTTTAATCACTTGTGACAACTGCAAGACGGAGCAGCCCTTGTCCCCATGGGGCAGAGTGAGTGCACACTGTGCATCTTGAAGGCTTTGTTTTAGCATGTGAATATGGCTTTGTTTTGTGTAAATGTTGTAATAAGGCTGGTTTACAACTGTTATCTAGCAAAGCCAACAGCAAAACGGTCATATTTTAAGGTCGTCTTACTAGTAAAGTGCGTAAAGGATCGAGTGTCTTCTTACAACCCAAACAGGGACTCTCATTAGAAACTCTTGACACTGATAAATGCTACAGAAGAGGAAGCAATTCAGGTATAAAAACAACAGCCGGCCTTTCTAAACAGTCGCACAGGTTTCCTACGCCACATTCTGATGGTGTATGGATGTATATTTCATAGGAAAACAGCATATTTGACAACCCACTAGCTTAACTTCGACAACAGATAATGTTAGCATTCAGCCACTTTAACATTATGTTAGCTAGGAAGTAAATTCCTGGCCTAAATGACCTTCCATTTTGAACTGGTAATACTAAGAAATGGTAATCTTTCAGCCACTTGCTTGCTTATGTTACCGTTAGCCAGGAAGTGGCTGATTGCTAAAATTAGCCGTTGTCCAACTGTAGTTATGGGGTTTAAAATATTGACAGATTTCTCTTCAGATTTTCAATAGTTATTGTCTTGTCAGTTGCTGATCAATGAATAAGTAATGTTAATGACTTGTCAGACACCCAACATATTTAATAACCCATAAGCTACACTTGGACATCAGCTAATGTTAGCATTCAGCCACTTCCTAGCTAATAGCATATAATGTTAGCTAAGAAGTAATTTCCTGGCTAACATTATGCTTTCCTTTTGTACTGGTAAAACTACACAATTGTAATATTATCTTTTAGCCTAAAAGGTCACATTAGCTAGCAAGTGGCTGAATGCTTAAGTTAGCTGTTGTCTGATTGAGCTAATGGGTTGTCATATAAGGCCAGATTCCCCTCGATTTTCATTGTCTTGTCAGTTTCTAATCCAAAAAATTGCTATGAAATGATTTGTCAGATACCCTAAATGTATACGACGGTAGCTCTAAAACTGGTAAATGGCTGCGATGTGAGTGTGGTCAATGAGGTTAAGCTCATGTCTCGTTCTAAATCACGGTCACTGGATGCCACTGTTACAAATGACTCTTTATCCTCGGGCCGCAATGCTTCGTCACTGTCTCACCCAGCTCTATACATCCTTCTCCAACCATCTGTTTTTCTTTCTCCGCTGCTCTGCACTGGATTTCTTTGCTTTGATCCCCGAGTGAGAGACAGGCGTTGGTCCAGCTGGTAGTCAGCGGGACCAGGCTGCACGCTTCCAAACTGACGCCCATATGCATATTCCACCATAGGGTGAGGTTCAGCGGTTAATCAATCACACCTACACTCCCAGTTTAGCCTCTCCATAGAGATAGTGGGGGGTTGGTGAATGGCAGATTAATCAATATCTTTAATTTGGGGTGAGAGTGAGATAATATGATACCTCCAGTCAGCTGTTTAGCAGGACTACTCTGCATCAAATAGAAACCCAATATCTAGCTTAAAGTGCCTTAAACACTGTAACACAAAGGTAAGTTTACAGTATACTTATTGCATTACTTTCACAGCAAGTTATTGTGACATTTTTAATGTAAGTTTAATTTTGACAGTAAGTTTAAATTGACTTTCAACCCAATTCTTCAACTCAATTTTATTTTGAAATTTAAAATTAAAAAAATCTATGGTGTTGGCTTTTTTTTGGCTTTTTTGGCTGAGGAAACGACTCGGGTTTATTATATTATTATATTATATATTAATATGGACCACTTTAAGAAAATAGCATGCCACAGAGGTGCAGTGACTACAATTTTTACCGAGTGAAAGAGCCATAAATTAAGCCATAAATTTCCATGCTTGACTTCCGGAACACGATTGATTCTCTAATCCATCAGCAATGCATGAAAACACAATGACATATTTCCAACACTCTCCACCTTTTTCCCCCCAGCGCAGAGCCCACTGCGCATGCGCAGCCTCCCCTGAAAACCACATGCGTCTCTCCGCTCTGCTCTCTCCAGTGCCAAGGCGGAGAGATGCGCACACTGACTGAGGACACCGCAGCACAGAAATGCGATCATCTCCGAGCAAGACCCGGCGTTAGCTTCACCTCCTAACACCCCTCACCTCTCTCTCAACACAATGGGTTAGATGGAACATGGCAAACTTTGACACACTTTGCATGTCATGGGAAATGCCCTGCGTTGTCCGGAGAGCTGTGCTGCCGAGCGGCTGAATTGAGAGCACAATAACACAGAGACTTGACAAGAAGGGGGGACCTGATTTCCAGTCTTTTCTATCCGGGTTCCTCTCCCATTTTGGTTTTGAGAGATGATCACGGAGCTGGTGTGCACCGCCGTGGCTGTGGGTCTCTATCTGAACACGCTGGACGCGGATTTCTGCTACGATGACAGGTAGGTTTCGCCCACAGAGCCAACAACACTACCACCATCCGCTCCTCCACTTGTCATCTCCTCCTGTTACCTCCTCACGGGAGTGGAGGGGGGGGACGGGTCGCTGCGCCTGTCCGCATGTTTGCACGTGCTTTTGTTGTCCGGAGCCTGTAATAAATCACTTCTTATTTGTGTGCTGTAGTCAAAACAGACAGAGAGAGGGAGGAGGAGAGTGATGCAACCAGACTGTAAAATTGTATTAATATCACCAAAACATGCCAGCTGTGGTGCAATCCCATAACTTGGGCTGCATTTTTGCTGCACATTGAGGTCTTGTCTTGGACTGATACATTTGTAAAGGTCACAAGAACCCCAAGTTTCCCCCCTTTTAATATATAGCACATGCCTGCAGTAACTAACAGCAAAAGAGTTGAAGTTCAACTTGTTGTGAATTTCAAGCAGCCTCAGTCCAACCGCCTGCTGCTCACATGAAGCGGTCCACATGCTCTTTGTGTTGATGAAGCACTCATGCCTGTTATAACAATGGCCTGCACCCAGGGGAATTAAAGCTAATTTGAATCGGGAGTTTAGCAGCTGAACAAACATGTCAACACTCTCATGCTGTGGAGAAGCGCTCTGAGAAATCCTGTGCAGAAATGATGGACAGTGATGTGAGACGAAGGTAATGCCGGACAAATCAGGGAGTGAGGGTTTCCAAAGGGGGCCATTAAGACAAACTTGAGGGTGTGACGAGATTGATAAGAAAAAAAATCATACCACGCTGCAATTTACAAGTATTATCTTTATCAGTTACATTTTATCCATAATTTATTTAGTCTGAAACGTGTAAAACTTTAAGAGAGTGAGTGTATGAAGATAAAAAACAGAGAAAAGGAGCCAAAGTAGCTTACGGGAATATTTGGTTTTCGCTTAAAGTGATGAATCACTAAAGTAGCTGCCAAGTATTGACTGTCAAGGAATATATTGTTTCAGGCCTAAGACACATATTTTCTTCCGCTAAACTGTGTGTGTCTGTGGGCCTTTTAAAATTGAATTCAAATGGCATAATCTCAACAGAGAAGATTACTGAACTTTGAATCACGCTATTCATGTTAACACCAAGGGCACGGCCTGTGATGAGGCGTCACAAGAACACAGCCGGGGGAGCTGCTGAAGTAGACTTGGGCTGCATTCATACAGTACTGCAGGCCTTCATGCTCAATTCCGATTTGGTGCTCATTATTATTTTCGCATGTGACCCAAGTAAGATATCAATGTGAACAGAAAATTATTTTAAAAAGACCCACGTGCGCAAACAATACGTCACATCCGCTGACATTCGTTTTCAGTAAAACATGGATGGCTCTCAGGCGTTGGGACTTGGATGTTAATAAACTTTTTCTCAGCAATGGCAAATTTCTCTCGATATATAACACACACTTCGGCCGTGGTATGTGCCTTCTAGTTTTGATTGGATTGAGGCATCTCCCCAAATACTAATTAAATCTGCTATGTCGCCGTCTCTCCACTGCGGAAAAAGGAAGTCTTCTTCTTCTTCTTTAGAATTACCCCTGGAAATGTGCATAATACTAAGGCAATGCGGACCAATTCCAATTTGAGTGTTCAAATACAAGTCACGCACAAATAAATAAGATTAGATGAAGCTGTATTGTCAGACTCCTTTGCTTCACAAGCCTGCTGTATTTCAAGTAAATCAAGTAAAGTTAGATTCTTTGAGAGTGCCTGCTTTACATCCGCACTTGTAGGAGTAATCACCTTCATGTAAATGTTGCTCAACAGCTAGTGCTCTTTTTAAAAAGCTAAGCTGGACAGGTAGTCCCTCACTGACTCTGAAATTCTGCGTATGGGCATAAGTAGTTTTGGCTCCTGCAAAAGTGCTGTCAAAACTGATATTAATAAATCTTCCACTATCAAGTATTAAATCGCAGGTATGCATGGTATGTGGTAGATTTCCCCGGGGATTAAAAGAATGACTAGACAGTGAACAGGTCGCCTCCTTCATTCGTTCGCAGTGGTTGCCGTCTGGTATGCATCTCCTGACACCCCTTAAAGGTCAAAGATCCCCCCACTTTACTTTTCAGCACCATCGGTGACCCCTCTGTGTGAGTAAGACGGAGTGTTTGTGGAGGTAAGGGAGGAGGAGGTGGTGGAGAAACATGGAGTGGTGGTAGAAATGAGCTCCGTCTGCCGTATCAAGTTCCATCGCACCTTGCCAAGTATCCCAGCAAAGCGCCCAGCGGCTCTCCATCCATCAGCCTCCTCGTCGGTACATGCGACCGTGACTCTGCGTGGTTGTCAAGCAAGCCCTTCGGTGACATATTACCCTCGGCGCTTTCCTACCTGCTTCAGCCTACGCTTGCACTCCATCCCCTCTGTGAAAGTTCAGTATCTGCCAATGCTTCATATCTATCAAAGTCACGATGGTAATTTACGCTCTAGGGGGACAGACAGCGGCGTTTTGGTTCAGCACTCTCAGATGGAGGAGGTTGAATACCAATCAGAGATCTGACCTTCCCTGGTCGTTCATCAAACGCGACCTCCTTCAGGGTCAAGAGTCGTGTGCTCCCGGTCTCTTCCCTCAGGGGTTAGAAAGAGAGTTATGAGCAAAAGGTCAAAGCAAGACAAAGATTGAAGTGGAGGACAATCGCACAGATTGCTCTGGTCTTGGGTTGTCTGACAAAGATCGCCTTGCTTGAAGACAAATTAGTTTTTCTGCATTTGTCTGCCTTGTTGTGAGCGGAGACGATCTTATCTGAGCTTTCACCCTGTAATCGAATTCTTGTTAAATGTCACATGCGGTTCTTAATGTCTAAGAAAAGATTTGAAGGGAGATAGTTCATCTATGTCCAGATGCTTCAACTTGTTGGGATGTCCATACCGGTCTCTGCTCTCTCAATCATGTCAAGTGTTTTTCCTGGGCACCACTCGAGTCTCGGCCAAACCCTCTCTTGGCCGATGGTAATCCCAATGAAAAGACTCTGCGTGTGAAATGACTCCGTTTTACAGGAGCTGGGAGAGGGCTTGAGCCAGGCCCTTTTTGATTCAAGGGAAAATATTGAGACGTGATCTTCTGGTTTACAGTCAGGCTTTTCTCCAGGTTCAGCCAAGGGTATTCACAGTGCTGATGTGCTCATGTTTGTTCAGGCGCTTAGATTGATTACTTGAGAGTTGTGGTCATAGATTTAAAAATATATTAAGCGTCACCTCTGAACTCTCCTTTGAATACCCATCATCAAGGCTTTTGACAGGTTAACAAATGAGGCAATGCATGATGCAAGCTATTGTTTTTACCAACACCGTTTGACGACTTGACGCAGTAATGGATGCTTTTACAAGGAAGACTCTGACATAATTCCATACACACTAAGACTAAAGCAAGGACATGAGATAAAGGAGGCAACACTGCGAAATGAAATGCATCCTAAGTGGCTTTAAGCATGCAGAGTCGGGCATCCCAAAACATCTGCGACCCCAATCACGTCACACACCCTCAACGCAACCAAGAAATGCATTATGGTCCCTTGGGGGATTGAAGGGAAAACATCTTCCCTCTTGTTTTAGAAGAGCAAAACAGTTTAATCTCTGGGTGGGGGTCTGGGTTTGGCGGTTTGGAGAGTTTTGGAGTTTCAATGATTGGCACATTCTCTTTATAACTTAATTGTGAAAAATCGCCACCATTAACGCTGTTATACATGATTTAATATGCGTCCAAATAACCCTGAAGTAAGTCAAAAGAAGCGCTACAATGAAGACAGAAGATCACAAGGTCTGTTGCTTGCAACATCTGTTTACTCTTCTAGCTTGGTTTCTGAGGTTGACCAATAAATGCATCAGTATGGCATTGTCTTCAAGAAGCGCCCTTTCATCACAGTTCAAACCATAGTGCTTTCAGTTGAAGTGCTAAACAACCGCTTTAATGTATGTCAATGCTACACACTGGATAGCCTATACATTGAAACAATAACTCTGAGTAACACACAAAAAAGCATTAAATCTGTACAGAACTGTTTTCTTCTTCCTTCTTTTTGTCCTTCCTTGAACTGCGAGTCGTCCCATGTATAAATCTATATGTAGCAGGCAAGGGAAAGTGTGCTCCATTAATAACAAGCATTGTTGTCACAAGAATGTTCAGCAGCTTGTATCAACTGAGATAAGAAAAGCAGTAAATTCAGTCAGTTTCAAGCAGTAGGTTCGTTTTCAGTGCAGGACTTCTGGTTGTTTATTTTCTCCAAGCTATTAGCGTAGATTTATTCTACCATGACCAGCGTTGGGCAGGTTACAAAAACAAGAAATCAAATACATTTGCAATGACTTCATTGAAATCATTGAAAAGATAATAACATGAGTTAATCATTATACAAAAGTTACATTTTTTTAATATGCTCTCTTCTACTACCTAAAAATGTAGTGTTGAGCGTCCGTCAGGTTACTGCATTACACATTTTATGTGAAACAACTATATGCCTACCCTGCTAACTAGCTAAGAAGACACAGAAACAGAAAGGCTAGCTGCCTTCCGTGCTAGCTAGCTAAGAAGACACAACTACAGGAAGGCTAGCTGCCTACCCTGCTAACTAGCTAAGAAGACACAGATACAGTAGGGCTAGCTTCCTCCCGTATGTAAGCTAACACGTCTGTCAGTCTGTCTACAAACACAGAAATGGAAACCGTTATCAGCCATCAGTCAAACTCATGTGAAGAAAAGAAACAGCTGCCCCAACATTGTATTTGTGATGTAACATCACTGGAATTAGTAGGCCTCACTGTAGTGCCATTCTTTACTACAGAAAAAAAGCTAATCATAAGCTATGCCTAATAAATGCGTCATTAAAGGGCTGTAACGTTAATATTGTTGGAATAACAACAGTTGTTACGTTTGATACATGTATTTAAATTTTGTCCCACCAAGAGAAGCCATGACATCGCTTACTCATTTCTGTTTTTGTAATTGTCATCTCACATGGGTTGACGCCCCCAAGGCGCACTATGTCGCCTGGATTCCCTGTGCCTCTAATGGAATAATTATCTAAAACATGTGCCCTAGCTGTGTTAAGACTCTTTAAGTTACAGAATGTGCTCGAAGCAGATAAATATTGAAGAAAGAAGTAGGCTAATGAAATGAGTTAGCGACCTCTCCTTGACTGAGTTGTGTTTGCCCAACGTGTTACAGCCTTACAGAGGTGATCTCTGGTGTTCTCCAGATATTTTCACTTTAGATGTTTTAGGAATGAGTAACACTAACTAAATACAAGTCATGGCGAGTAAAACTGTTCGTGTTTATGAACAGTAATTTGAGATGGTTTTGAGGCAAGAGGTGTTTAACTAGATTTGCGTAAAAGACAAACAGGCAAACCTCATGAAAAGTGTGGTTTGGTGATAAAAAAAAGATGTTGCCAACTCATGCAC
The DNA here is from genome assembly GCF_022749685.1 of Semicossyphus pulcher. Lineage (NCBI taxonomy): Eukaryota > Metazoa > Chordata > Actinopteri > Labriformes > Labridae > Semicossyphus > Semicossyphus pulcher. The sequence continues at coordinate 8,569,500 of NW_027211694.1, forward strand.
TACCCGAATGTTCTTAAGCATAAACATATTTTTTTACTCATTCGCCACAAAAGAGCTATGCTATTGATGTCTTGTTTTTGCAGCCCACTGCCTCCTTAGATTTGGTGGTAGGGTCTGGAGCTATCAGTCAAACAATAGGAAGGCGGGAGCAGAGAGTCTCACCCTATTACTTGCAGATTTTATTCATGAAAGCACTTAGCGGTTTAACTCTGCAGATGTTGCGACTATGAAACGGCTTTAAAGCCACAAATTAAGTCTTGAACCCAACGTGGTGAATGGGTTGAGTTGAATTTCTCTTTGGGTTTATGATGGTTTCTGACTCAGTGTTTGAGGAAAGAAATGGCAGAAGATGTGCTGAAGACGGGATGAAATGAGCTCCAGCTTCTACGATCCTTAAAGGGGCAGGAAAAACAGTCTGCTGGCAAACAGAGGAGCTTACATGGCTTGTTCCTCATAATGAAAGGTTACTGAGGCACGCACGGGGCAGTTTTTGTTTTTTTAATCAGGAACATTTTATGAAAGATATCGTCATAATAAACAAACTCTCCTTCCCTGAAGTCTTCCTGCTTACAGAGGGTGGGGTTGAGGGCGATCATTTGAATTGAAGCTAAATCATCAGATCACAGATCATGCTTCTCGCAGTTTGGTCACTGTGACATGTTGCAGAATGAATGCTTCATCAATTTGTCCTGAAGAAAATTTTTGATTTCAGTATTTGATATCGAAAAAAAGTTAATGGAGCTGTCAGCTTAAAGACCAAGGACAAATATCATACTGCTGTTTTCAGCTTCGCTTATTTCCCCTGGTCTCTACAAGTAGCAAGCATCCATGACGGGCTCAATGACTCTTACTTTATACCACTTATGCCTCTGGAACCACGACTCAGGAGACATGGCAAAGACATGGTTTTGTTTATTTTAAGGTCGTCCCTTCTCGTCCCATTTGGTCCCAGTGTTCACGAGGTTGCTGCTAACCCTTGGCTGGCCCTTATGCTACGCAGGCCGCAGTCGACCCGCCCTTCTGCCAAGACATGACCGCCAAACCTCAGTCCCACGACCCTCCCTGCATACACACCATATGTGGATCCTTAAACACTGCGTATCCACGGACAACTGGGCTTACATGTTTGCCAGAGCCCTGAAAGATTTGTCATGCGAGATTTAGGAGGATGACAACCTCAAACCTCTTGATAAACGGTTGATAACATATATTTAAAGAAGTCCTTATCTGGTCAACATGAGCACGTTTATCACACAAACTGAGACCCTTCACAACTGTGCTCAGCAGCACGGGGTTCAATTTCTTCCTAAGCGCACTTAACTCACTTTGTAAGCAAAGCTCCTTTTTGTGGCGTTAGATTACACTTGGAAGCTGGCATCCACTTCCTCTCTTTAAATCACGAGGAGGACTTCTGAAACAACATACAGCAGTTGGGGCGTAATTCAAAACCAAATCCGAGCTGGGGATCACACGAAATCGCAAGCGGTTACCCTTTCTTCCTTTTGTAATCAATAGCCATTAAGTATCATTTTTCAGTGACTGTGAAGTTTCCTTTTTCTCGTCCGGAGCCTAGAACAGCTGTCAGAACAGAAAATCAAACGTGTTTTTTGCTGCACTTGACAAAGCGCTCATATTTCACTACAGCTTGTAACAGCTCTGGCTGTGAAAATCAATCTAAAGTTAGATCTGACTTTCATCATCCTGCTCTTCAGCATCAGAGGGGTTTGTTTGTGCATGTGGAGGAAGTTTGTGTTTTTTCATGCGCTCTGACAGCTGTCAGTAGTTAATGGTGTAAAAAGATCAGAGTGATGGGGCCAGTGTTGCCAGATCTGTGGTTTTCCACCCAATTAGGATACATTTTGTTAATTGGGTGGGTAAAATTATTTTTGCAATCAGAAAGTTAGGCTTATTTCCAGTAAATGCTCCCCCTCCTTCCGGTACAATGTTTGAAAGCAACTGAGATAACGGACAGCTCTCATTTTAGGATTTAACTAATAAAGCTAACTTAATTGGTTTGAAGGAGCAGTGACGTCAACCGGCCAAAGATATACCCCGAGCTCATAGCTGCCTAAAACCATAACTAGTCATCATTATAGTTTTTTTATTTCCATTATACGACCACCATGTTAAATACTTGATTCTGATTGGTTAATTACAGCATTCCGAGGTCTGCTATTTCTCGATAGCAGTCCGTTGCTATGACAAACAGCCAGTTGCTAGGGATGCGGCTCTAATCACAGCATATGGAGGACTAACAAACAAAAAAATGATATTGATATTATACTTGAGAGGTGCTGGTTTGCAGCTTTTTTACCCTTAGACAGAGTCAGGCTAGCTGTTTCTCCCTGTTACCAATGTTTATGCTAAGCTAGGCTAACATTGCTGGTTCTCGCTTTATTTATTTTTTTCAATATGATTTTTTTGGCCTTTTATGCCTCTATTTACAGAGAGGACAGTGGATAGTGTTGAGGGTGACGTTGAACCTGGGCCACCGCATCGAGGACTATTGCCACGGTATAGCGGCCACAGATCTAACCGCTGAGCTGAACTGACGCCCTCTGGATTTCATTTTACCACAACAGAAATGATTGTGATATCATCATATCATCTGAACTCTCAAGAAAATATAATCATGCAAGCATACTTCCCGAAATATCAAATATTGGCTTTAATCTGGCTAACTTTGCCGTATTTAATGTTTTCAGAAATAAAGGATTCTTTAAGCTTTGTTTATATATAAAGTGCACACAGGTTGATATGAACTGCACAAAGATTTTACCCTGACCGCTGTAAAAATCAACTGAATTCATTTTCCCAAAGCCTCGGCATTAAGCTGAGTTGGGAGAAAAATTCTCTTAAAGATGAAGACAGAAAGAAATATATTATAAAACAAGGTATTTGTTTGAAGAATACCTTTAAGACAATGAGGCCAAAATTGTTGTGCCATGCAAGCTGTAATGAGGCTCCCGTTTATCTCAGCATGTTACTGACACTGTGCTGTGCCCTAATTATAATATAAGTACCAGGCACCTCACAAAATCAATAGAGATTCATTAGCACGGGCACCTTGGCACTGAACCCTAGCTGAGCACTGCGCACACTCTTTCCATTTCCATGCATGGCTACTCCAGCCTGTAAAATATACTAATATGCATAAGGCCTACTGTAGAGCCCCCTGTGTGTGTGTGTGGGGAGGGGGGAATCAGTTTGTGCTTCTCACCTCATAAAAACCTGAGACGGGGAGATTGAAAGAGTTGGCGTGAGGGCTTGAGGGATTTACAGTTCAGGAGAGATCAGATGACAAAGCCCGCTACCTTTACTCAAGGGCACAGTTATAGTGTTTAGTGTTGAGATGTAGGTGGAGTGTGGTGATTATACTGCAGGCTTTGTCGTTTAAATGTGCTATAGTTGGTATTTGTTTGCCCTGAATGTTTTTGTTGGAGGACATTAGAGACTTTCTCAAGACACTCGCAGAAACAGAAACTCATATGAAAGCATTGTGAGTGATTTCAGATGGTTTGCTGATGTTCATATTTCATTCCCATCCACATGATTTACACTGTGAAGGGAGATAGCCTTTCTCCTTTTCCTGTTTCCTCCCGATAAGCGCCTAAAAGTGGAGAACCACACTACATGACGCAGATACAGGAAGCGTGGAGGTCTCAGTGGAGCTGTGTTGTTTGGCAGCTCTTTCATTGTGGCACAATGGAGCGCTATTTAGAGGAGCGATGACACAAGTAGATATTTGGAAACAGAAGGAATTGAATAAGTTGCTTTGTTCAGAAAAAAAGGAATCTGCATGTAAAGCTGTTCAAAGTTTGTGTTTGACTTTTAATTTCCTGCTTCAGCTTACAGACGCCCGCTTTTGGTTTTCGTGGTACGTCAGTTCCAGCGCAATCGAAACACCAATTCACTCAGGTTTGGCTTGGCTGGAGGGTAATTATTCCGTGTGTCGAACCATAAAGCACATCATCCTTCAAGTTAACTATCCTGCTTAATTTTCCAGGCAGTCAGGAAACATTTAAGTCAATTTTCCCATTTTGATGAATGCCTGTTTAAGCATGGCTCAATAGTCTGCTCAGCCATCTTCTGGAGAGGAACTCAGCTCCTCTCTCTTTCTGCGGAGTTCGTCTCATGATGGGATCAGAAGCTGGATTTTCAGGTAGTCTGAGCTTACTGGAGACAAAGTGAATCCCCGTTTAAGTGAACGTGACAGCTCTGAATGCAAGTAAACCCACAGTGGAAGTCGACCTTGATGAATGGGAGAAATCTGCATTTGATAATGGCTGTTTTCCCGCCTCAGTCAGCTCGAGATAAACCAGCCGGCGTATTTATCTTTCTACAGAACAAAATTTGTTTCTCAGAGTCATTTTGGTATTCATGGATCACCGGCTGCACGGTTATAGTGCTTTCACGATGAGCTATAGCAACACTGTAATTTATTTTTGATGTATTTTCGTGGACCCAAACAGTCTTTCTCCTTCACGTTTTACCCTTTCAATTTGTTATTTTCATCTTTTAATCTGGTGGACGACTGGTGGAAGGTCACTGAATTATTCATGTTTTGCTTTTCATGAGAACATGGCCAGTTTGTACGAGCTCTGTGATGCATTTTTACTTTCATTTTGATAAGAAAAACACAGCAGGCGGCTTAAATTCTGTCAATACTTTGATTTGTTGGCCACTGCCTGAGAGAAATTCAGCATCCAGGGCAATCAATCATTCTTTTTCATGTGAATTTTCGGCTAAAGAAAGATCCAAAGGTGCTGTCCTGTTCTAGATTTGTATCTTTGCTCTGTAGACATGGAGAGCAGACAGATTAGAGGTCACCACTGAGTGTGACGGTTGGCGGCTGATCCACTGCGCTGGCTGCATTTAATCAAAAAATCCACACAGACATTTTCCTCCCCAAGGCTCGCTCATCACCGCCTTACCACATCCAGTCGATCCATGACAGAGGTGAGGGGAAAACGAGGACTTAATCTGCACACCGTGGCCACATTGTTATTTTCCTGCAATGACCAGCAGCATCTACACACTGTTAGTGTTATCTGCACAAGAACAAACCATGTGACATCCTTGTTGCAGACAGGAAAGATGCTTGTCTGGGAAGTTAAATGACCAGAGAGAGTGTTTGTGTTTTTTCACTCCTTGTGACTACACAATCTCCAAACCTAGTCTTACAAAGATTTGGCCTCTGGGAGTGCAAATTTTTCTGGGCTTCCGATGTAGACTTCCATTTCTTTGCGCACACAATTGTTTACAGTCTAACTAGCAATTTGAGAAGCGAGTTAATTGAGTTAAAGTTGAAAGACAACGCCAACAACCGGACTGCTAACTTAACTTCTATGCAGATGATGGTTGGGTTTATTAAAAAGCTAAATACAGCCAATGCGTTCCACCTCTCTTGCTCTCCACAAGGACTGTTCTCATGCACAAAGCCAAACCTGCTAAAAGCTCCTGGACGATACTTCCCAGACTATCTACGGAAACGAGCACACTTACGATACTAAAATTCTTGTCCCTCACAGATCTGCTAAAAGAGATTAGTTACTGCATACGTTTGACATATTGGGAATCGCACTATTTTACCTTCATGCCTCAATCTAGATGAGAAGATTGATATCACTCCCACCTTTGTACGACAGATTTATAGCTAACACCAGTAGCCAGCTAACCTAGCATAGCATTAAGACTGGAAACGTGAGAGCTGCTAGCCTGGCTCAGAAAAATCCGCTCAAAAGCTAACGCTCAAGCTAACTGAAGTGTTAAAGCTTCAAGAAATCATCCAGTACATAACCCAACAATTTAACAATTTTTACTAAAATTTTTGTACAAGCTAAACAGAAGGTTCAACACGCTAACTAGCGAGCTTTAGATGAGTAGATTTTGTTACCCTCAAAGAGAGCTAGGCTAGCTGTTTCCACATATGTCAAGCTTAGCTAACTTAAGCATAACCATAGCCTTATGTAACTCTTTTAAACAGGCAGTACTGGTTGTGATTTCATGCGTATACTGAATAACAAAGAGTAAAACTTGGCTGCAGCCACTTGTAAAAAAGACCTCAATGCAAATGTCACGGCATTGTAACATGACATCATGTCTGCTCGTCCCCCCAGTCCATCTCAGAGGGGAATATGGTACTTTTATGATGTTATACGATGTGTTTTATGGTTCCATAATGGCGTTTCCTGCAGCATTTTAAACAGGGCAATATATTTTGGAACCCCCGCTGATAGTTTGTCAAACTTGTATTATATGAAACCTCTTGAGGGGAAATGCATCTGACATATTATATTATTGCACTGGATTCTGTTGGTCTCATAATTCAAAGGCTGTAATTATTTGCACTTGCATTTGAATTCACTGATAGAATTTGTTTTGATCTGCAGTTTCAGACTTGGTCGAAAATGTGGCTTAAGTTTACTCTGAACCCCTTTAACCTACTTTTTCTTTCTTCCTACGTTAAGGGTCAAATGGATGTGGTTTCCACGTTAGCGATGACTCTATTGGTTCCAATGTGAGAGTTGAGTTCAGGCAAATGGTTTCGTTGTACCAGCCGTGTTCAACAGATCACAGATCAGAATTTGAAAAGATCTTAGATAATTAGCACAGTTCCTTGTAAAGAAGACAGATTTGGTTTGGGTTGGCCCCTGTGGTACCCCTCTATAGCTGCCGTTTCTCTCCGGCTAATGCTGGAATGTGACAATCGGTCACGGCAGAAGAAAGAAGGGCCTATTCTGGATTGGATACAGTGCTGTACGGCCTGTTAGCATACTTGGCTGTTGCAAACGCTGCATGTGAATCTGACCACTGAAAGCTGTCAAAGCAGAGAGAAGTTTCACTGCTCCGGTACGGCAGGGTGTTTTGTTTTCTGTACATCTACATACATAAAGGCACCAATCTTCTACATTCTCAAAAGAGCTGCGTTTTTTTAATTTGTGATCGGATTACAAATCAATTCTGGTGAGGCATTAAAGTGTTTTTTTTCTAATCGGAGACAGAAGGCTTTTGAGCAGAAACAGAATGCTGCTTTGTTTCTCCAGCTGCTCCCTTGGCAGCGCTGCAGCGCTCAGATCCTGCACTGGCTCCGCGATTTGTCATCAGCAATTAAAGTCGTCCTCATTATAATCTCGGCAGCAGATCGTAAATGATCCGGTTTCTCAAAGGAGCTAAGAAGTTTGAACAAAAGTTTGGTCTACATGAAACATGCCTGTACCGCGAAATATGGACTCTTTTTATCCGTGTTTTATATGTCTTCACGCAAGTTGTCTTTAATTTTTATTACTTTAGTTTACTGCAGAACAAATTTGGACTACAAAAAAGGAGTTTTTTCCTTGGTAAGAGACAGTAGACCCAGCCAAGGTCTGCCATTCTGTTGATCTAAGTGAAGGTGGTGGACCTTAACCACCCTGGAGAGGGTACTGGGGTGAATTGTTGATGTCGTGTGTGAGTCAGTTTGAAAATGTGTTCATGCAAATTATACAGGTGGCCTGAGGTGAAAAGTGAGCCCAGAGCACTGGCACTTCTTCGTAAGCTTTGACTCTTCACGGCCCATCAACATTCATGTATTCCCTGTAGAGAAAAAAAAATCAATGCCAGGAACGTGTTTGTTCTCAGTGTTGAAGTTCTTCCCTCTTTTAATTCACGTGTGGAAGAGGGTCTTCCATAATAATGAGCTGAGGTGGCTGGAGGTTCACGTTTTTTGTAGGTCACTGTGCCAACACCTGCAGCTTTTCTGGAAGTAGGCCAGTGGAATTGATTGTAGAAGCAGAAGGTACGGTGAATTAAAGAGGAAAGGGAAAAGGGAAAAGGAGACGTTCCTGGTGCTTGCAATAACACAAAAATCACATGCGGTTGAGTGAGGTAGTCGTGCCGCTGGAGTTGCTGTTGTAACCACAGCAGAACAATCTTTATAACAGGAACATGATTGCACATGCTGAAAAAACATGTAACTCAGAAAGTAAAAGAAACACACAATCCAAAATGTCCGAAATCAATCCTTTTTACCATGTAGTAAACCTCCTCTACTGTCCACCATTTTTTTGAGTGTCTGCAGTTTAAGTGTGTAAATGTATCCATTATATTATGCCCTCAAAAATTCCATAATGGAACCAAGAAAGTGCTTGTGAAAATAATCCCACATCTGCTAATGCACTGTATATAGATCATACGGATTGCACAACTCTACAGCTATTAGCGATGATGCTAAATGATGATTATGAAAAGTACGTGTCCAACATTTCTATTTAAAGCTCACTTAAACTGTTGGGTGTCCATTGTAAAAGAAGAAGTGAATCAGCACTCTGGTACCCCCAAAAATTTGTCCTTGAAAAATGTAAAACTACTTTGTGCTAACAGTCCGAACAAATGCAAAAATAAACTCACTACTGTCACTAATGAGTTAACTGTCAATATAAGTGTCCATTATCCAGTGAGGATTAATATAATAAATGTATGAGGAATTTTAGAGGCAGCATGCGCACAAGAAATAAGGCGTTCATTCACAGTGCCTCCGCTGCCTTACGGAGTTAAGCTAACATTACAGAAAGGCAGTTGTGCTTCCCAAACAACAGTCATATCTTTATCAAAACACTTTTTTTTGTTTAAGTGTATATTATTCAATGAGGATTCATTAAATAAAGGAATAAGGATTCCAGACACAGAGATAAGGTTTTCATTCACAGTGCCTCCACTGCGTCACATAGTTAAGCTAACGTTACAGAAAGGCAGTTGTACTTCACGAACAACAGTCATATCTTTATCCACACACACACACACACACACATATATATATATATATATATATATATTGTATGAATGTATATTATCCTGTAAGGATTAATTAAATAAATGAATGAGGAATTTCAGATGCAGCATACGTACAAGAAATAAGGCGTTCATTCACAGTACCTCCGCTGCCGCACAGAGTTAAGCTAACGTTACAGAAAGGCAGTTGTGCTTCCCAGTCGTATCTTTAACCACCAATTCTTTTCATCTATCTTATAAAATACACAATTGTGCCTTGTTTTAACTCACAGACGGTTTAGGGTTATGACTATCAATTCAAGGCGGCTTGCTCGAGTTCTGCTTTTTTTTCGTTGGCATAGAGAACATTACACCGGGAACACACCGGACGCCGAAGCGCCGCGAATAGCCGCGAAGCGCCGAGATGCAGAGCCCGTTTCCTTTCGGCGCCCATGTTAACCGATTGTGTCGTTCACACCAGGCGCGCCGTGGCGCGCACCTCCGCAGCCGGCTCGCGCCCTGCAGCGATCGTTTCGGCGTCTGGTCTATTTTTTGCGCGAGCCGCGAGCGATCGCGTCAATCCTGGCAGGAAGTCACACATGAAACAATGAGAGAATCCGGTCAATTTTCAAAATTAAAACAATTTTCAAAATAAAACACCGCGATTGACAAATGCGATGTTATATTTGTTTGCTTTTATATATTTAACAGTATCTAAACAGAGCGCGAGAGAGATGAAGATACACACAGACACAGACATATAGACACAAACACAAACAGACATAGACACACACACAGACACAGACACACAGGCACACACAAGAAAGAGAGAGACACAAAGTGGACTGGCTATAGGGGGTGCGGGCGGGGTGTCAAAACACACACGCAAACACAGAGAGAGAGAGCATGATGAAAACATGAAAACAGCTCCGAATGTGAGTAAACGACAGCTGAGGAGCAGAGGTGCTTGTCGACCAGCGCGGAGAAATGCGCGTCTGGTGTGAACGGAAGTGCTCCGGCTCGCGCACGATTTTCGTTGCGCGGCGCTTCGCAGCGCTTCGGCATCCGGTGTGTTCCCGGCGTTAGCCTCATTTGCCTCTGAAGAAGCAACGGGGCATGCACATGGTCAGACAGTGTACTTTAGTTACATCAACCATTTGATATTATAGTTCCTTTTAAGACTGTATTTAAATTCAAACAAATAAAACAGATTTAATATTTAATTTTTTCCCTCACTCAACTAGTAGCTGGGATTTTGAATGGAGACTAACAGCCCTGTTGCACCTTTTGCTGAAATTATAACTGCAGTATAGAAAAATGGCAACATCCGTCAAGTGCTTTACATAATTACCCCAGCCTTCACACAGCCCGTGATGTATGTATTGTTTGACAAAATCCTGGGACGCCACTCAGTCACTCTGCAATCAAGCATCACATTTATCACTGTGGAGGCAGGCGACTCAGGGAGGCCACCCTAATTACCCGTCCACAGTCAGACACTGTAATCAACTGTCAAGACCATACTGGATGCAGAATTTGGACAGACTGATTGGCTGCTCATTTGTTTTCTTGCAACATGCCGGAGGTGATTTTCTGGTTGGATACCATCGCAAGGACCGATGCATGGAGGGTGTTAAAGTTGGCCGCGGTTTCACTGATAAGAGCCGGATTTGAGAGAAAGCCAAGGATTTTAGAAACCCTATAAAACGCTCAGCATGCATTGCTCCTGGACTTTGGCTCATTTAGATGTGTTTTTCACCATGAATGCTGCCGGGCACTGTACCATACTGTAGGCATGTGACATATTTATTGGGTGTGATGTTTTTAAAATACCTTCACATTAAGAACTGCTGTCTTAATATATAAAGGAGAAACATAACTTAATATAAGAGCCTTTTTCCAAGACTATTCTTTGGTGGTCTTCTGGGTTTTCATGGACGTGTGAAAATTTAATTTGCTGTTGAACTGTACACTCTGCAAACCTCTTTCTCAAGTCTTATTCAATTTAATTGCATTCACACATTTTTCTTTTTATTAAAGTACAGCTAAGCTTTGTGGCAGGTCTGCTTGGAAACTTGCTAAAAATGTTTCCACTTTCTCCAGCTCTGTAAGGAGAAGCAGTTACAAATGCATTTTGTACATCTGCAGTTGCACCTTAAGTTGTCATGTCACTTTATAAAAACTCAAATTACACAGCTTTTTAGAGGTGCCTCTTTTGATCCCTTTAAATCCCAACCCAGTCTTTCCCTTCACTGCGTCTGCCCTGGGGGAGAGTAGAGCATTAGTTTTATTAGCCATCGATTTCCAATAGCCTTCCCTTCTGGTGAGACAGAGGATTCATCACAGCCTTTTATTGACACCATCACTCTTGGGAACCCTGAGGTTGGCTCGGTTTCCTTTTTAGCTGAGTTGGCAGTGGTAGCATTGTTGTCAGATCGCCTCTATTTTGTGTGACCAACTAATGGGAAGTGATCAATCAGTCACTTAGATGGAGATAAAGACTCTGCAATCAATCTGCTGAAGAACAGATGAGGAAGCTGCTCTCTCAATGATTAGGTTCATAATTTTTTAACCTCTAGAAATGTACTAAAAATGTCTGTGTATGTTACGCTATCACAGAGGACATGCTTCCACACTTGTTAGTTAATTTGAGCTACCACTCTCATGTCTTCCTGTTTCGGAGTTAGTACCAGAAGGCGACTAGCTTAGCCTAGCCAAAAGACAGGTAGCGGGGGGAAGTATTACTTAGCAAAAAGATAACTTCCTGAAAAACTTGACGTTTCTACCTCTCTGTTTGTGTACAGATTAACCAAATAGGATATACTGTGTTAATTAGTGAGCTTAAGAGGTGTTTTAAGGAGTGTTTGTGAACTTTGGACAGAGTTACGTTAGCTAGTAGGCGTTTTAAGCTAGGCTAATCGCCTCCTGGCTAGGCATTATACTTCAAGGAAAGAAATGAGAGTGGTATTCATCTTCTCAAGTAATTTTCAGCAAGAAAGTAAAAAACTGTATCCCTCAAAATAGCTTTTTATGATAAATGGGTCTTTAAATTTTTAAGGAGTGTTTGTGAACTTTGGACAGAGTAAAGTTAGCTAGTAGGCGTTTTAAGCTAGGCTAATCCCCTCCTGACGAGGCATTATACTTCATGGAAAGAAATGAGACTGCTACTAATCTTCTCAAGTAATTTTCAGCAACAAAGAAGATAACTGTATTCCTTAAATTGTTTTTGTATGAGAAACGAGTATTAACAATCCACTGATATGAATTTTATAGATCAATTTAATGATCAATGATTGAATATCACCCCCTTATGTACATATATTCTTAAATTAAAAAATATAGATTGTGTCATTTAAATGTGAGGAAGAGTTTAGTTATTTTATTTGGGTTTTTTTGTGTCAAGAATGGAGGTGAAACTTGATTTACGCCCTGAGTATCAGGTAAGGATGTGAGGTAGGTGCATAACAATTAGGCTAGTTTGCAACTGACATTTTAACCCCCTTTTGTCCATTTTTTTCCAAATCAGCTTCTCAAGCTTCTAACCAGATATAAAAACGCTAAATGCAGTGCTGGGTTTTTGCTTTAGATTTTATGACTGGAAAAACGTGGCGGTTATGGATAATTTCTTAGATCAAAAATATCTGTTTGAAGCATTCATGATATTTAAAAGTTTTAAGATGTGAGTCAGACATGTCAAAATAATTAATTAAAAACATAGCTCTGTGAGTCTTCAAAAACTGCTCTCCATTTACCAGCTGGTTTGCCTTCCTACTGCTTAATTCAACCGGCTCTCAAGTGATGCTTTTCAGACAAATATAAACCTGTATCTCAGTCTATTTATGTGCACAGCATACGTCCACATTAAGTACAATGAGTTGACCTTGGCTTTTTTGGAGGTAGCTGTTCAGCTAATCAGGAAACCGGCTTCACGGGGGACATGAAAGCAAGTCCTTGGCCTGACAAAAGAGAGACGGCCAACTTCCTGTCGCTTTGCTCAGACTGCTTCAGCCTCTTTGAAGCCTGGAGCTCCCGGAAGAAATCTGTTTCTCCTGATTGGTTGCTTGGACAGGGTGAGGATGTAGAGGAGACTTTATCTTAATCAGGTGTGGGTTGAATGTTGGGCCAGTGTGATGATGAAGCCAAAACAGCTGGACTTGGACTAACTATGACCAATAAATTCATGAATACCTGTATTCCATTGTTGAAATAATATTGATGTGAGTGGAACATAATGTTTTTAATTATCCTCAGCCTTGTGTAAAGGTGAAAAATGTTCTTTGAGTAGTATATTTATTGGATAAGGAATAAGAATGTGTGTTTATCTTACTAGCTTGTGTGTGTGTGTGATATGTGCGTAAGAATCAACACAAACTGTACAGATGGTAGCTTCGGCTTCACTGTAACACTAGCACTTAAATTTTGTATTACAAGATGCTTGAGTTGATTGGGGTCACATCCATTTGTATATTAATGAGAATGCAGAATTTTACTGCCCTGTTCTTTAAAATATTTGTGAAGCTTTTGTATATTTATCACAGTAGGAATGTTAGCTACCCTTGTACAGTAAACACAGTAAAATCAAGTTGGTTTAACGAGCCTGTTCTCACGCCCAAGTCAACAAAAACTGCAGTTGAGTGGCCCAACTCGTAAACCGTAGGTCCCGCTCTAGCATCATTTCTGGATGGTGTCCTCTAGCTTATCGTTTCCAATGTTGCGTCGAATTACCACAAAGTCCGCTTTGGGGGATGTTGGATCTGTCAAACCAAGATGTAACTTCCAGCCAGGAGATGAGGGGTAACAAATATGCAAGGTTCACTTAAAGGTATGCAACATACTGTTTACTTATGTTACATTAATTATGATGCATAGTCACGTAACATATGTAAAAAGCAGTGCGGTTAGACTTATATAGCTAATATAGCAATCAAGCTAGCAGTAATAAGTTACGTAAGTAGGCCACATACGTTTGTACTTCTTTAAAGCTCCTGTGAGGAGTTTTTATCTGGTTATGAAACAGACTGAAATTAATTCTGATCACTCTATATGACCTACAAAAGCAAACCAGACCATCAGCGACAAGATTGATTATTTCTATATAGTTATTTTTAATGCCTGAAACCGCTGGCGGTTAACGAAGACGAAGCGATTAACTTTACGCTGCCTTTGTTTACTTTTTCAAGGACTAAAAATTTTAAGTGATTGACACAAATGACCGTCTAAAGAAAGTGATAAAAACCACCACTTAAGCATGTACAGGACAAAATCTGCTAAGAGATAAAGAGGTACGGCTTTTGTCCACAGGGGGCGCCAAAATTAACACAAACCAAAAGTTCCTCACCGTAGCTTTAAATCGAAACCATGACCTTTTTCTGTAAGTTGTATTTGTGCTTAGAGGTATCTGAACTGCTACTTAGAGTTGTACCTAGATGGTCATATTTAGAAGCAAAGCGCCACAGGCCAAGCTGCCATATTTTACATGCTGGCAGTGGAAATGTTGGAACAGACATACAGCCATTGCACGCATCTGTGAGCCTGAAGCTGTAGTTGTTTTGTGTGAAAGCACAGCAAATTACTCATAGTCGTCTATTTTAGATGTTTCTTTTCCTAATCCCCGCCTTAAAAGTTAAAATAACTAATTTGTCTGGCCTTTTCCTTCCACAAAACTCCTGCCTGGTTGTTTTGCACCCTTGGGGAAAAATGCTGCGAGCTGCAGGATGGGCTATTTTTAATCAATGAAAGGATAGATCCAGTGAACTGAGCAGGAGATAAAAATGTAGGTTAGTGCCTTGAATGCAAAGTAAGCTTCATCCTTTGTGTCTCAGGTTTATTTTCAGTATTAAATAAAAAAAGTTCCAGTTTTTTTCCTTCATCTTTTCACGTCATCAGTGTCCAGCTGCGTTGAGCACCATCCAACTGCAGTTTATCACCGCTCACACATTTCAAACGATGGAACAAAACAAATAATTGCATCGAATAAAATCTGCCAATGAATGTCAGATTTCACACCAGGAAAAGGAAGAGCGGCTGCATGGCAAAGCATAAATCTTTTCACAACTAGGCCACTGGCAGTACGACAGGTTTTTTATGAATGCTATCTGGACATTTATGCAATTTTCCTGCCAGCTTGGCGTGGGACGGAGTGTGGGAAAGTGGCCGTGCCACTCTGGGTTGGGGTATTGTTCTGCCAGTGGTGTCGCTGACGTAAGATGTTTGAACACACCCTGAACGGTCACTTCCTGAGCTTTCAGTCTGCGGATACACAAATAAAACAGATACAAACAGCTGATAAAAAAAAGGAAATATTGTATTACCGTCTGTCGTGGCTGTGTCTGCTTCAAAACCATTTAATGAGAAGAAGAAATATGATTTTAAGAGGAAAAATATCTTTATTGAGGTAAGAAGAATATAAATGAGAGACTTCTAAAGCCGTCTTCCTCTTTCATCTTCATCACCACCTCCTTCCTCATTTTCCTGCCGTCGTGCTGTGGCCACATACTGACAGGATTATAGCAGCTGATAATCAGCCAATGAATGAATCACTCAGGCCCAGCCAGCCAGCGTAATGGCTTCACGCATGATCGTTCAACCTTGCACTGTGATGGATGGGTAGGTACCTCGCGGATTAACGAAAGAAAAAAAAATCATCTCCACGTGTTCACTCGCCTCATGTGGTGCGGCAAAATACACGCGCCCGGCTGGAGTGACCATTGAGGTGAAATTTATGGGATTTTTATCCTCAACCAGCTGCGGACTCGCTGGGAACAAAGCCATAAACGGTGCTTTCCTGCCAACCGGGAATCAGTACACTTTTTTTTTATAGATTACACATGCGGCCATTCGACATGTGCAGTTTGAGTGTGGAGCCACGAATGCACACACACAGTTTTTAATCAGATTACTTGTTGACCTCGACCTCTGTGCATGTCTCAGAAACTCTGTGCACCCTATGATCACTTTCTAATCCTGTTTGTATTGGATTAAGACGGAGGTGATCTGGACCCTGACACCCACTCGCACACAGACCCAGTCTGCTTGTCTTTAATACACTGCACCTTCTCCCACTGCTAAGACAGAATATAGATGAAGATGAAATCAATAATTGGTTGTGGATGTGACGAGCGGCTTGTTTCCTTATGCTAATCGTTTAGCAAAAACGTAACTGCAATCAATTGATTTGATTTACTGTCAGTGGGTTATCAAGAATTTGTTGTTGACTTACAGCCGGGGTCTCCAACCTGTTTTCTTCTGAGAGCTACTTTGGAAAAAATGAAAGTGGCCAAGAGTTACTTGCGTTACGTCGCTGTAATTGCTGGTGGCCCCATGTTGAATCTTTTGTCGACTGAAACGCCGGTACCACAGATGAGGCACACACACTTCCGTCCTTCACATTCGTAATTAAAAACTAGCCCATGGAAATAGTATGTTTCCTGCTTTTTATGGCGTGGCCGCCTTCATCGTCCATCATAAATCTGGCTAACAGGCTTTCTAACAGCACCAAACTCCTCACTTTAGCTCAACTAGCGTACAGCATAACTGGCCAGACCTGTCGATGGAGGTTTCTGCAACATTGCTGTGATTGGTTAGGTTCAGACGTTGACAGCTGATCGGCCTATCCTATTATTTTGTATTGGAGGGGGCGGGACATCTGTGTATTTGATTGAATTGAAGTGGGAAGAGGCTTTGAAGGTGCATTTATTGTCGTCAGATTTTTTGTGAATGTCTTGGCGAGCTACT
This sequence comes from Semicossyphus pulcher, assembly GCF_022749685.1. Lineage (NCBI taxonomy): Eukaryota > Metazoa > Chordata > Actinopteri > Labriformes > Labridae > Semicossyphus > Semicossyphus pulcher. Next base: position 8,585,982 of record NW_027211694.1, read on the forward strand.
AAAATCCAAGCCTACCGGTAGCTCGCGAGACCCCTGACTTACAGTAATCAAGGCGAGTCATTGGAGGCATGACAGACGTTTTGTTGCAGATTGGCAGCGATAAAATGGCAAGAGAAGAGGGCATATATTGATAGACTAAATATTTGTTTATATTTTTAAGTTTTTGGTTCAAAAAAATGTCAGAAACTAGTTCAAAAAAGGTCCTTAGAAGTCGTTAAATGACTTTTTCTTGGAAAACAGTCCAACAATTAAATTACCTGCATTCACGTAGTGTTGGAATGACTGAAAACACGAATTTCTGAATGGGGGAATTCAGATGAAGATTCCTGCAAGTTGGTACAACAACTTGGAAAGTCAAACATTTTTGTACCAAACTTGCAGAATTGACAGACTCTAATATTATGTAGAAACATGGCGGACAAAAGTGAATGTTGACTTGGAGGTCAAACATTTTGTATTAACTTGCGTATCAATTTATTCGCTAATTTGTAATTTGTTGTAACCGTACAACTCTGTCCATGTAGATTGACCTAGATTATGTTTTAGCAATAAAATACAAATCTTATTTGCAAAGTCCATGTTTTAAGCCGATGTCTTAAAGCTCGTGGGACGCTGGTTAAGCTCAGTTGGTAGAGCAGGCGTCCCATATTCAGTGAGGCTACAGCCTTTTACGCAGAGGCCGCAGGTTGGACTCCTGCCCTCAGCCCTTTGCTGTATGTCATTCCCCACTCTCTACTCCCGAAATTTCCTGCCTCTCTTCTCAGCTGTCCAATAAAGGCAAAAATGCCCCAAAAAATCTACTTTAAAAAATAAGACTTAAAGCTTGTGAACACAGTTGTAGAAAGACCTACTTCCTTGTAACATCCCAGGAGCACATGAATGCAGCAATATATTCAGTCTGGAATAATTTAATCCTCTCGACAGAGCAAAGACCGAATAAAGTTTGCTTCTCCTGCGGAAAAAATATCAATTTATTGTGGTTCTATTATTTCTGCAGTTGGCTGTAAAGTCTGCTTTTGGCTTTCTCAGGAAATATCCTGACACTTGTGAGAGAAATGATGAAGAACGTCTTAGTGAGAAATCCAAAATGATGACCCTGGAATGCTCTGTCATGCATTACCGCTCAAATCTGTATCCATTGATAGGGAAAAGAAAGAGGTTAACAAAGTTGTTTCCTCCTGGAAAATAACCCCAAGACATCCCAGTTAATACAGCCATCAGGCCACCCTTTACTTGTTTGAGTTTTGTCTTTGAGAAGTCCTCTGCAACTCTTCCTCTCTCCCATTTAAGAGCAAAACGGGCGGGTGAATGCAGGTTTATAAAGGTGTCAGCTCTGTAATCACACAGGCTAAACCTGGGCGACTGTGCCGCTGTGATAAAGATTTCTTTTGTCCTTTAAGAATGGTGGCTTCTCATAGAGTCCTAATCATCTTCATTCCTGTTTCTCTCACACAAAACAAGCGGCATCAGTGTTGTGTTTACTTCAGCCGTGCGCCAGCTCAAGATTAGCATTGTATGAATAGGCCTGTCTGCCGCAGCGCTTAATTAGCACTCAGATTGCTCAGTCAGGAGATGGAAATTTAATAGATCTCGGCCAGATGAGGGGTATTGAAAAGAGCTTGGTACTAAAGCAGACCAGTCGAGATTTTATATTAAGGGAAAGTAGAAGGATAAAAAGGATAGGAAGGAAAAGACAGCAAAGAATGAAACGCAATCAATCAGCAACTGAGAAGACAATGGATAGTGAAAATCAGGAGCTACTTTCGGCAATATTTTAAGTTAAAACAACATAATTTATAAGGCATTAAGCACCTCTAGATAAAAGCTAATGTAAGCATTTGATAGTGATACACAACTCCAAAGGAAAATTGCCGTTGGCTACTGCAGGGTTAGCACATTAGCTTGCCAACTAGGTGGGCTGTTTTAAAAGTTTTGCTTGATAAAAGGGAAGCTCAAACTTCCTAGCTAACATTAGCGAAAAGGCCTTAATCCCTTGCTAGCAGTAATGTTAGCTTGGAAATTATGCTATTCTCCCTGTATTGTGTAACACCTCTAAGTGTAATGTTAGCAAGAAAGTGGTTGAAGGCTAACATTCGCTGTTGTCTAATTTGCAAAACAGCAGTGTGACATTTTAAAAGCGCCTGATCCTCCCACCCTGAGTGAGGTGTAAGTTCCTGACTAACATTACCATGGGCTTTTGCAGCATTAGCGAATTAGCTAACCAACTAGGTAGGCTGTTTTAACAATTAAAATTGGCAAAAAGCTATATTAGGGAAGCTGAAACTTTCTAGCTAACATTAGCAGAAAGGCCTAAATCCCTTGCTTACTGTTATGTTAGCTAGGAAATTACACCTTTCTCCTTGTAATGTGTAAAACCTTCAAACTGTAACGTTACCAAGGAAGTGGTTGAATCCTTACGCTAGCTGTTGTCTAACTTGCAAGACAGCAGTGCGACATTTTAAAAGCGTCTTAGCCTTCCACCCTGAATGACGCATAAATTCCTGATTAACATTACCATTCGCTATTGCAGTGTAAGTGCATTAGCTTGCCAACTAGGTCGGCTATTTTAACAATTAAGCTTGCCAAAAAGCTACATCAGGGAAGCTGAAACTTCCTAGCTAACATGGGTGGTAATGCCTAAACTCCTGACTAATTTAAACCTTAGCTATTGCAGTGTAAGCGTATTAGCTTGCCATCTAGGTAGCCTGTTATAACAATTAAGCTAGATATAAGGGAAGCTGAAACTTTGTAGCTAACATTAGCGGAAAGGCCTAAATCCCTGGCTAACGGTTTTATTAGCTAGGAAATTGGGCTTTTCTCCTGGTGTTGTGTAACACTTTCTAACTGTAATGTTAGCAAGGACGTAGTTGAATGCTAACGTTAGCTGTTGTCTAACTTTTAACACAGTAGAGCGACATTTCTACGAGTGTGACATCAGAGAAAGACGGCTGCCGTGTGGATATGGTCACTTGCAGCAAACAAAAGACAAAAATAGCTAAGAGGTGATAATATTAATGACAAAATTTTCAGGCCAGTATCTTATAACAGCTACATTTTCATGATGATTGGCTAATTCATCTTATTAATGATGTCAGGGAGCAGGAGTGTGCACCCTCCTACAAAAAGGTTGTAATTCAGCCTCGCCTGATTACGTTAAGTGATGGTAGTTTATACTGTAGATGTTTATTAGAGTGGTGGAGCAGGCTGGATGAGAGCCCAAATATTTAAAGACTCAAGTGCAATACAGTTAATATTGATGCCCGTTTAATTGAGCACACGTAAACATTTAAACTGAAAAGTAGGTTTACTCAGCGAGTCCTCGGAGAGCTGAAGTGATTAATGTTCTGTCGTGACGTGCTGTGTGTGTTTGTCAACTGGAATCTGTAAACTGAACTTTTAAAGAATGCAATTAGGGAAACGACTCTTTCAAGGGATGCAGTTTTTGACTCGGGGGATTTTGAGTGTGTAGCTGAGAGGAAGATCTCTGTGGACCCTCTGCCACATGAGAGCCTGTCAGGGGGATAGTCAGAGCAGGACGGATTGGAACTGTAGCTTGAGTGTTGGGTAAATCACTTTTTTAGTGAGAAACTAAACTTTGTTTGTGTCCAAGAAAACACCACAGAGCATCTTCATAATAAAGAGTTACAATAAGGAATATCTGAAGACAACTATGTTACTAAAGCTAGACCTTTACTACACTTTATGATTACCTGATGTACAGAAATTAAATGACTATTACGCTGAGGAGGGCAGAGCTGAAAGATCCTTGTGCTATAAATAGAAATGGAAAACAAGGACTAAAGAGAGTGTTCTGACAGACTCTTTTTATAGCTGCACAATTAGTACTACAAACGATTGCAACCTCTCCAAGTCAGTTCTGCTCCCACTTAGCTGTATTTTTGGAAGACGCAGTAATATCCACCCGGCCCCTCTTTAACTCCTCTTCCTCTCTTTGTCCATATATCCTCCTTTGTGACTGATGTAATTAGTTGTACTTGGATATAGCTCATTAGCGTGCAGAAAACGTTGCCCGGTCCCTTATATTTAGCACATCCAATGTATATTTATGCACCGTCCCCAATAGAGGCCTACAGTGTGCATCTGCAGCAGGCGCAGCACATGAAAAAGCAAATCAGTGGTGGTGAGATCACTGTTTGGGAGGCGGTGGAGTGCCTCATTTGCATATTGAAAAGACACAAACCCAAACACTGAAAGACAGCCAATTTTCCTTCCTCTTACAGCAGCGGACAGGTGAAAGAAGACCTCACCATATTACAAAAGCAACCCCTGCCTAATGTCTCTTTTTTTCCACCCCTCCCCACAAAATCAGAAGAATAAAACTGAAAAGACCGAGCCCGTCCTGTACTTTGAGGATTGTGAATAGAGACCCCCGCTGCCGGCCTGCCTGCCCCACATACGGCGGCTGAATACAAAAGACCCTCCTTCTGTAAGAGCAATCACTACGGGAGAGCACTCTATCTGCACGGCTGCAGCGACAGGTCTCAATGAAGCCATCAGCGCGGGCGATGCTGCTGTCACACACATGTGCACAAAGAGACACACCTTTACATGTTGGCTCTTACAGCCACAAACACACACCGTTTTTTTTCATTCGACCCGCTCCCAACCCCTCATGCCTAATGCATTCTTTTCATCCTCCAGTGCCGGGCAGGAGCAGCGAGGGAGATGAGTGGTTGGCACTGATTTGAATATTTAAATTATTTATCAGCAGAGAGTATTGAGATCCGAGGCATGCTGAGGGACACAAGGGAGCTGGGCGAGGGTGAATCTAGCCATGTTTGGATTTGATAGGGAGCAAGAAAGTGGAAAAAATGGCTGTATTTGTAGTTTTTAGTGGATATTTTGCTTCAGAATCTGTGAAAAACATGAGACTGCTGTACACTCATAAGATATTACAGCAGAGCTACAGTAGAAAAAAAGGAAGTAAACTAAGTGATGTAATGCCCCGGCTCCTTAGATATATCGCACAAGGGAGAGTTCCACTTTGGCTAGTCGGACTCGGAGCCTGAGAAACACACACTTCTCTTTCCCTGATGGAGAACAATCCTGGGAAATGGAGGAATTTACTACAGCTCACGCGATGACAGGCCTGTAGGCGTGAAGGAAAAAACAATTAAAGTAGGATTAACGCTTTAAACAACTCTCACTTCGACACTGGGTTTAATGTACTTCGAGTTTTCCCTCATTGTTGGTTGTATTCTGGGTACAGGGCGGCCGCTCCATCCTCCTCTTTCTCTCCCTCCCTCTTCTTTATGTGCCCCGCACTAAGTTACAATCTCCAGACAAAGGAAGTCCTCGGCTGGCCCCCTGTCGCTGTCCTTTTCCCCCTCTCCTCATGTGAAAGCACAGGAACAACCGTGCTTGTAACCAAACATTTGAAAAGTGTGATTTAATCGTGGAAACACAACGTTTTTGATGCTCACATAACCCAGATTTTCATGTAGCAATCTACTAATACAAAATGTGGTAAATAGCTCTCGTAGATCTTATTATGTTTTTTGTCTATTGAACCCATCTAAGGCTGCAAGTATTGCGAGTATTTTCATGTTTAATAAATTATTTTACTCTTTGAAATGTCAAACATTTTCTTGAAAGTGCTCATCACAATGTCCCAGATTCTAAATTGATATCTTCAATTTGCTTCTTTTATCTAACCAACAGTCCAAAACCTCAAGACTCTTCATTTAGTGTCTGAAATGACAACGAAAAGCAGCTAATTGTCACATGTAAGAAGTTGAAACTACCAAATAGTTGACAATTCTGCTTGAAAAATGACTGAAACAGTTCATAGATTATGGTAATTGTTGGGGATTCTTTGATCAACTAATCGATTAATAGACTAATCATGTCTGATTAATTGACTAATCATGTTTGATTAATTGATTAATCGACTAATCATGTTTGATTAATTGATTAATCGACTCATCGTGTTTGATTAAACGGTTAATCGACTAATCGTGTTTGATTAATCGATTAATCGACTAATCGTTGCAGCTCTAAACCATCACTCCTGCTAGATTAAAGCATTAAAGCTCAACTTTTTAAAGATATTTTCATCCATACCTTCATTATCTTTGATCAAAGTTCTTTTTAAATGTTTTTTTTTTCTTGTGGGGTATCCTCTCGCTCTGCTTTGTTGTTGTAGCTGCCAGCCATTCATCACTCTTAATCCCTGTGGCGAACCTCATTTGTTGCAGTCTGCGAGTTTACATGAACGCAGCTCGTGTCCTCAGTAATGATCCGCTAATTATGAGAATCCACAGCAGCCTCGGGGGTGTGAAACCCACCTGTCCGTGTGTGTGTGTGTGTGTGTGTGTGGGTACCTGACATATGTGCATGCTGTGTGTGTGTGTGACATATGTGCATTGTGGCTCTCTCTCTGTGTTTAATCACACAATCTGAGACATGTTTATGTAATTTGGCGTCCTTATTGCATTTGTCCTTTAAATCATCAATAGATCATCAGCAACAGGAAAAAATATTGTTACAGATGAGACTTGAATTTCTTTGCTTTATTTGTACTTACATGTTTCATTTTTTTCATTATATAGTGTTTGTTTTAGTTTAAAGCTGCAATATCATTTTTTTTTGTAAAGATTAAAGCTACTGCTATGTATTTATAAACGATTGATCACATGACTGCTTGTATGTCAAGGGGTCGTTCGTCTATGCGAAGATTTATAGCAAATTGTTTTGGATGACCCCCACAGTTCTCATTGGTGTCATTTTCACCCACAGTGAACTTAAACACAACTTCAAATTATGGCAATGTAGCTTTGTATCTGCAGTATGTTTGAAGTGCAAATCTCAAAGATCTCAGTTTCGTTGTCTTTGGCGGCACCTATGGCAATAAGCGGTACTTAGATGAGCACACTTCCCAGATATCCAGACAGTGTCGCATGTGTGACGTCCACGGTTGGCTCCGGTTGTAACTCTTGATTTTCCTTGCTGACGGTCGCTTTCCTTTTTAGACTGTTTGCCTTCATCTGAGCGTTGAGTTTGTTTCTTTTTCTTTGGATTTTCACTTATTTTTGAAGTTGTATCTGTAGTCATCCATCTTTTCTTTGTTTGTTCAGCCATAGTAGATTACTGTTTACTCGCAACACTTGCAGAGACCAGAAAAACAGCACCCCCCCGTCCCTACATTTCCTGTCATATATTCACTGTCGTATCAATAAAGGTGAAAGGCCTATTACAATAAATAAACACTTCTTATGTTTCATACTGAAAATGATCATGTTGAACTATCATTAATAATTTATGTCTTCTGCTTTTTATAGCCGAGCCATCAAGACCAACCAGGACCTCCTCCCTGAGACTCCGTGGACCAACATCCTGTACGACGACTTCTGGGGCACCCTGCTCACCCACAGCGGCAGCCACAAGTCCTTCCGTCCGCTCTGCACCCTCTCCTTCCGCCTCAACTACACCCTGCACGGCCTGCGCCCCTGGGGCTTCCACCTGCTGAACGTGCTGCTGCACGCCCTCGTCACCGCCCTCTTCACGGCCTTCAGTCGCCCGCTTCTCGGTGGAGGACTTTGGAGCCTGCTCGCCGGCCTTCTCTTTGCGTCGCACCCGGTTCACACTGAAGCAGTCGCAGGCGTGGTCGGGAGGGCGGACGTCGGCGCCGCGTTGTTGTTCTTGCTGTCTCTTCTCTGCTATATGAGACACTGCGGACTTCGTGGGGACCAACGCGGGACTTTTCAGAGCAGAAAATGTGGCGGCTGTTCAGTCACCCTCTGCTGGGGCTGGATGCTGAGCAGCCTGTGGTGCGCAGCAGCCAGCATGCTGTGGAAGGAGCAGGGGGTGACGGTGCTGGCTGTGTCCGCTGTGTACGACCTCTTCGTGTTCCAGAGGCTCCGCTTCCGCCAGGCGCTTCTGCTCCTGCTCGGAAAGGTAAATTAATTCACAACACGATGCGTTTACTGGCCCTTGTTTTGTTGTCTCTACTTTTCTAGTTTCCTCTTCCTTCCCTCTGAGGCAAACCTCCTCCTAGCAGCTGTTGACGCTTCCTGCACGGTGGATTTAGTTTCGTGTGTTTGCCTTTCATTATGAGTGTAATTAGGAAAGCTGTTCTGCAGCGTGCTGCATGAAAACTAAGCTATTCTCATTTGTCTTCTGCTAAACAGGAAGACACAATATGCAGAGAGGAAGTTTTGCCACTTCCTCGCAACTTCGCTTTGCTGCAGTAAATAGATGCACGTTAATGCAAGGAAATTTAGATTAGGATCTCGGCCTCATTATGTGTGCAGCAGTCGCGCAGGAAAAGCTATTTTCGGGGTGAGTTGTTTTTGTTTTTTTTCGCAATTTAAAGCGGCGAAAGGTATGTGCGGAATAACAATAACACATCCTGGTAAATTATTCGGTCCATTTGTTGTGTAACCGGTCCGCATGTACACACGCTGTGCTCCCTCTGAAGGACTCCACCTTGACGCTGTGACTCATCTGATTATAGGAATCAGCGTTTGACTGGAAGACCTCCTCTCGCAGGCACCACTCTACATTTGATTATAGAAACTGCTCCTTAGCCGACGTGATGGTCCTCGTAAAACGCATAACTAGCGTGATAAAAAAAGTCCCCTTGGGTTTAGTGAGCAAGGGCAGTCTGGCTCTCGGTTGTGTGTGTGCGTGTGCCTCCTTCTTGAGGAAACATCTATAAATACCTCCGTTTGTCGCACTGCAACCTTGTATACGACATCCTATGGAACTCTCTGTTGTATACAAACTCCATCCTGTTACTGTCCTGTCCTATTTACACAGTCAGCATTACAAATAAAACATGCATGTGTGTGAGGCTTAAGCGTACCTGTGGGGCAGCTCGTTGTTTCTGGCAGGATGATAACCCTCAGACTGTTATTAGAGGGCCTGCGGTGAGCGGCCCACAGAGATCACAGAGGGCAGAAATGGGGAGTTATGATGTTTTCTTTCGCCCTGCTTGGCAGGAGTGACTCACGCGTGTGTGCTTCCCCTACTACTGTACCCTTAACGGCTGCAAAACAACACCTGACTTTCAAATCGTACCCAGGGTAATATTAAAGCTGCTAAATCATGTTGGAGAAGCTACCAGCAGGAAAAAGGATGATGAGGAAGACCAAATAATATCAACACAGTGTAATACAACATCAAAACTTAACTTCCTTTAAATCTAGTTTTGCCTCCTGTTTTAAACCCCTATTGCTTTAAGATTTTAAAAGGCCATTTCACATGAGAGGTATATACTGTATTAGTTTTCTCTGTGTTTGAAGCAATATCATGTGGCACCTGTGGCTCAGTGGTAGAGTCGGTTGTCTCTCAGCCAGAAGGTTGGCGGTTCGATCCCTTATTGCTGCAGTCTACATGTTGAAGTGTCCTTGGGCAAGGCGTGTGAATGTTATTAATACACATGTTGGGTGCTTTACGTAGCAGCCTCTGCTATTGGTGTCCATTTACCATTCAATTTAAATATTTTACTGCGTAGACATAAGTCTCCATGTTTTGTATATGGAAAATATGGAAACCAAGTTATCATGTCTTATTTACAACTTTGCATTTGTTCAATCAGCCAACTTTCTGAGACTGTTGTGAAAAAAGAGAACACGGACAAACGTACTGGGAAAAAATTACTGACACACTTACTTTTCTTAAGAAAAAAGATAGTAATTCATTTGGGATTGTATCAATAGTAGAGGTAGCATGTATAGTGAGAACAGGAGTGGTCCAAGTATCGAACCCTGGGGAACTCCACACAGCAGAGGAGCAGAAACAAGTGCAGATGTGACTTTAAAAACCTGAAATACCCCCCAAAAAATAATAACATAAAATAAAAAATGTAGATCTTCGCAGCTGTATAGTAAAAATGTATAAATAAATAGCTGTAACATGTAAAGTAAATACTAATGAAGACATCCAGCCATCTTTTCCAGGCCTCTGAGACCGTGTAGGAAAAGTCATTTGCACACCACAATATGTGATGGATTTCTCAGGCTATTTCATGGGAAATTAACACTATTAAATCATCACAGTATGCCTGAGTACAAAGGAAATGGAACTCATTTTCCACTTCTCAGTCAGTCAATCTGTTTTCCTCATGGATATTTCTGAATCTGCCAACAACAACGTCAAGAGCTGCGCAATGAAAGATCTTTGGAAAACAGATACGGAGACGCTTAATGTGACTCTCTAATGTGAAAATACACATATTTATCTTTGAAAACTGTTGATTATTGCCATAAATTTTCAAAATAAAGTTCTGTGGGTTTCTTATAAAGCACAAGTGAGTCTGTGGAGTTGAAGGTGCTACATTTGTTGGATTACCCACCTTGTCGACAACCTGAAATCCCATTTTCTGGAACGTTTCAAATCATCTTTAAAAGTAGCATCTGTTAAGATTCTGTCAGGTGTTCCTGTTTGTCCGTCTGCCCCTGTAAAAACAAAAATTTTAGAGACATAACCTTGAAATTTAACCAAAACCCGAAAGACGTCGAGCACTACCTGTTCCTTTCTGTTGCATTACACTCTAAAACATTGCATCACCCTCCCTGCTCGTCATCATGAAAAATCACACCTCTCTGTGTATTTATCACTCAGGAGAGCAGGGACATCACCAGCAGCCTCCACCTCTCTGCCCAGACACAATCGCCCCCTGCCAGCCCATCACATCCTGGTGCCAGCCGCCCCTCCCCTCACTGCCGCCAGCACATCTGGCTCATTTATCACTCTGGCACTGCCCTCCTCTGCTGCCCCCGTCACGGTTATCTTGGCAGGGAGCTCGTTACGTGCCGGGGGCCAGCCACGGGGGCAATCGTTTCCTCGATTACGAGCCAGACGTCTCGGGACGCACGGGGACACAAAAGGGAGAGAGGGATATCGAGAGAGAGGGAAACTATGTCCTCACTTCCTGTTCGTTATCAGCTCTGGGTCTTTGTCACCTACTGAGCCTGCAAAGTACTGTGGGAATGTAGATCTTTGCTGTGTCTTCATTGGATTGGATGGTAGAGACAGAAGTTGCCTGGTAGACAAGAGAACAATGCAGCATGTCATATTTCTATTAAGTCAACAATGTTTTCAGTCCCTCCAGGATGTCGAAATCGAAACAATTAACTTTTACGCAAATAAATGTATTTCCTCCGCACATGTACGTCACCAAACCAACTTCCTTGTTATCAAATATGATCGCCATTAGTTTTAATATTGTATCGACATCGTTGGGAATCCTTCACTGTGTCTTTAGTCTTTGGAACGCGGCATGCTAGGGACATAACTGTTAGCCGTCCACTTAGCCACTTCCTGATGCCTTGTGTTGAGTCTACTGACCAATCAGAGGCTGTCTTCCAAACTTCTGTCTTCCTTTCTCAATGATTTCATAGTAGTGTTGCAGCCAAAATAACAAGTAGAACAGCTTAATTTAATTTCTCCTTTGCACATATAGTTAGCATTGCAAGGCACAAATGCAGTGACAAATTTCATGCATTTCATGGTAGTTTACGTTGGTTTTATTCAGTTTTTACACATTTTATTTGGTGTCTTTGGATGGCTTTATTGGAGCATTTGTCCAAGTCACTAACAGTGGATGTGTTACACAGAAAAAAGCCTCAAAAACAAACCTGCGAAATCCTGAAGGAACTGATATTTTTGTAAATCAGAGCCTTTTTGGTAAGGTTACTATGAACACTTATAAGCAAATACGTTTGCTTCAGCAATTCTATTGGGGGAATAAAAGCTGGAAAAACTGCAACTTGCTATGCTAATGCTACAAAATCAGGCTGCAGCAATCCCCCCCCAAAAAGCCTGCAAATTCCTGGAGGGACTGTATTTCTTCAGCAATGAAGCAAAAGATCGAACCTTCCCTCGCATCGCATCACCTGACCGCTCCCTCACAGCCGCCACAAACAATAAAAGAATGCAAATCAGCCTTGGCGTAGCACGGGAGGCAGATGTGCTTTGGCCAGCACTCCATTTCTCATCCTATTAACTCCCTAATCAGACTGAGATGAGCTTTCACATGAGACAAGGTGGGACGGGGGTGGGGGGGGGAGAGTTACAAAGTGATGGATGGAGACAAAGGAAGGTGTGGTGCGAGGACTGCAGCAGCAGAACGATGCCGGGATTATCGCAACATAACGTCTTTGTTCTTTCCACTCTTGGTTTGTCAGTGGCTGAAACAACTCGCTGATGAACGAGGCTCGCGGCGTTAGACGGGGCCCTGAGGAATAGTTTGCTTATTTTGGTAGTGGGATAAAGTCAGCCTGAGGATTAATTTCATTAAAGGCGTTTGATTAAATGTCGTGCGAGGATTTAAAGCATTTACGTGCCTGAGCAAAGACGTCAGTGATTATACCGTTCAGATGAAGTCAGAGGTGTGAAATTAAGTATGGTTACTCAAATAAAAGAAAAGGACTGGATTAGTTGGAAGGACATTTTTCTAATGAAAGTCAGTGTGTGCACCTGCAGTCAAATAATAATAAGAGATAGACATTAGAGAGACTTGATTTTGGTCTTGCTACTAAAGTGTTACGGACTCCTCCTCCCCGCTGACAGCTTATTGGATGTTCTGCCAATTATCTTGTAGCAGCAGCAGCAGGCTGTGAAATGATGCCCTCCGCTGCAGGTTCTGCTGCATGCTCTTTACTTACCTTGCATTCATGGGTAAACTGAATGCGAGACGTAATGCACCTTAAGACTTTGTTGCGCATCGAGACATTCGACCTCAAGCGAGAACATTTATTCTTCCTATCCCGAGCCTGTCTTGAAAAAAAAGTTGGATTCAGACCAACTTTACTGCACAGGCTTGTTGTAAATTTCCATTTTAACTTGATGAGTGCCATCTGTTCGCAAGTTTGTATCATTTTATTTTCATTTGCATAACCGACTCAAGTTTAATTAGCAGAAATGTCACCTGAGAGAGTTTTCACTGCAGATCTTTTAATTCCTTCTGTTGGAAAAAGCAGAGAAAAACAAAAAACTTATCAGTGCCAGTAGTGATATTATGGAAAAATTATAAAACTGGAAAAATTACGACAGATATACATCACCTTGTTTAGCAGTACTGTGAAAGATAAACAGAGGCTACAGTCCTCATCCCCCACTCTCTCCTCCCCTGTTTCCGACCCTATCCACTGTCCTCTCGCGCAATAAACGCATAAAAGGCCAAAAAATATATTTAAGAAAGAAGGGTTAAAGTTTTCCACCACCAACTATTGCACCAAAACATGTTCTTTAAACACAATATAATTTGGTATATGCAACAAGTTCTCTTAGATCACATCACACTTTATGCTTCTTCAATTTTTTTACTTCTCTCAAGAGTAACTACATTAGTAAACGAGGAAGTGTCACTCATTGGGTGTTTCTCCTTTTGATAATGGAAGCTGAAATTAGCTGTTTTGGAAGTAGCTTAGAAAAAGCCTCTTAAAACTTCTCTTGCTCACAGGCAGTACAAGTGATTTATCCTAGTATTTGCGAGTTTGTAGTTATTTGCTAGCAAGCTAGCTAGTTGTTCATGCTAGGTGTAACTTGCGGTTGAGGGATTTTGGATGGATCTTAGAGCGGATTTTTTGGAAATAAAATTGCCTTATGTTGCGCTCCATCTTTTTCCAATAATGCTCATACAAGGAGTTTGAAGAATGCCCAACCTAGAGTGCATTTATCCGTCGGTGCGCTTACAGTTTTCTGCTAAAAATCGGCTGCTGCTAAATCAACAGTTAGGTTTAAAAAGTGTTTTTGTTTATTGAAGTGAGGGTGAAATCTGAGTTGAGCAAGAAGCACGTTTTACTGAGCAGACCAGAGCAGGGTTAAGAGCAAGGGAGCGCATGAGAAAAGAAGCTACGTTAGCAAGGAGGGAAAATTGTTAGCTAACATGCTATGATTGGTGTAGCTAAAATGCTAAAGTTATTTTATAGTTTTTTAAGGAGTTTTTTTTCTTATGAGCACTGCCAGTATCGTCTTGGCTAGGGTTGTTCAAACACTTTTTTACATGTAGCATAATAAAACCAGATTTGAGAGAAAACAGTGACATATTTGTGGCTAAGTCGCATCTTAGAATCACATGTGATTTAATCTGGTTTCAAAGCATTTGAAGTAGCAAGTGTGGGGGCTTATATCACTTATACACGCCAATTAAGAACTAATCTGTTCAGAATTGATCCCTAGTAACTATGAAAAAGGGGCCAGCAAAGCTCAACCCAGTGCATCAAGAGCATCGAGGACTTTGCACTGAACCTCCATTCACACTGATGCCCTATATAACTCCAACAGGAAGCTCCTGAAATGTCAAGTAACCTGCTTGATCGCTGTCTTGGTGGACAGCATGCGAGGCTTCGACCCGTGACCCGTCCCATTACAGGTCTCTGTGCCAGCAGCAGCAAGTCTTTGATGGAGAGAACTATGGGGTAATTAGGTCACTCTATCAAAGTCAGCCCCTCTCAATGCCAGCCATGCTGCTGCTGATGTCGGATGACTTGGGTGAGTCGCGCCAAGTCAGCGGTATCCAGAAGACATTAGAGAGCTGGAAAAAGAAGTCGTAGTTCCGAAAATAGATTTCGGAGGATAACAAGATAACATTTTAATTCAACAAGCAGCAAAAAAAAAATCCCAGTATGCTGGAAAAAGTTACAGGCAGTTTAAATTGGACATGACTTTAACTGGAAAAGTCCGGAAGATTGATCCCCCGCTGTCCTTCGTCAGTCCACAGCAGCTTTAAACAGAGCGCTCATGAAGTCAGCCGTGTCCCGCTGTTTCTTCAGACATGTTTTAAACACTCTGCATGCTACAGTGTCAACATGCCGACCGCACACTTCTGGGATTAATAAAAAGAGAGCTAGTAATGAATGGCACTGTTAAAAGATGAAGGCCTGGGAGCTTAATACTGTATGTTTATGTGCGGAAAGTGGGAGACGGAGAGAATGAGAGAAGGGTAAACTTGAGAAAGAAAGTGGGTAATAAACTGAAAGAGAGTAAAAAGTACGAGAGGGAAAGCCACAGAAATTGACGCTGAATTTCCAAATGAGGATCCAGACTGGAGGAGATATGTGGAGGAGCGTGAGGTTCAAAGGCTTGGAGCGAGCGGGATGTTCGGTTTGACAGCTGGCGGGGGATTATGCCAGCCGTCCTCCATGGATACGCACAGATCTCATAAAGGCCAATCAATCAAAGCTAAAACCAGTTCCCAGGATTTTTAAATTAGACAGCAGGAAGACTGAAAACTGTGAGATTAGAGGAAAGAAATCCTGAAAACTTTTGAGACAAACACTGATAATATATTTGCTATTTGTGCAGCCATTTTGTTATTTGCATTCTTTATGTCCCCTCTGATACAATCATAATAATGTCAATTATAGACCTTCAAAACATGCTAACTTCGAACTCATCACCTTTGATAAAAAATGTATGGTTAGCCAGCAAGTTGCCCAGGAAGTAGATTCTTATGCTGTTAGCCACATTAGCTAATCCAGCGACCTGTGTTGTTAAAACTCATTTTGACAGTAATCTCTACATTACTTAAACCAAAGACTCTTCAGATATAAAGTTTACATTAATTCGCTTGGATCAAATGTCTTTGTCAACGGCCTAACAACCTAGTTGTAGGTCTCTGTGTTAGCTAGCTAGCTAGACACTAGAAGTAAGGCTTTTATTGAGAAGTTGGTTGTGTAACTTTAGATATGTTGGCTGTTGTAAAAATTCAGGTAACTCCAGTCCTTCAAAACAGTGTGTTGGGGAAAGTAGCGCAAGACTCCTAGCTTTACAAATAAAGTTTGATTTCAATTGAAATGAATCTCAATCCATTCGGTTAGCCACAATAGCTAATCCAGGGGCCTGTGTTGTCTTAAACTCCTTTTGACAGTAATCTCTACGATTCGCAAAACACAGTTTTTATGTCTTTTACTCTTTAAATATAAAGTTTACAAAAATAAGTTTTGATAAACTGTCTTTTTCAACGGCCTATAGACAACCTAGTTATGGGTCTCTGTGTGAGCTAGCTAGCTAGACGCTAGAAGCAAACGTTCAGGTTACAACTTCCTTTAGAACCATGTGTGTTGGGGAAAGCAGTGCAGCTTGATTTTGGGTAAATCCATTCAAGAGTTTCTATTTGTCTCAAGGTAAACACTGAAAGTACACGCTTAGATTAGCTGCTGTGGCTAACTTGCTTTGAATTAAAGTCTTTGATTTCCTTGCTTAATTCTTGCGTTAGCATTAGCCAAAAATATGAGCTCAAGTTAATCCTTAAATTTAAAAGGTATTTAAGTTCTTCTTCTTCTGGTTTAAATCAAGAAATGAGTCTGATAATGAGGTTAGCGTCAAAAGATAAGTTGCTATGATTGCTTTGTTTTTCTGCATGTTTATAGAAAACTAGTTTACCAGATGTTTCTTTCAACTTACAAGGACATATAGAGGCAGAAAAGACCTTTCTTGTCGTAGCAGTTTAGCTTGTCAAACACAGGTGTGACTCATAACCTTAATGAGGTCTGTCCTGGTGTTGTTAAACATGCTAGCTTACTGGCACTCCTAATGTGATTAGTTACACCTGTGCTTCTCCTGCCAGCAGTCAAAGGTCCAAGAAACTTCCAGAATTAAGTCTCAAGTTTTGATGTTTTTCAAACGTTATTCCCTGTGTAGATTCAGGATTAGCTTTAAGTTTTGCTTTATGTTTTAAGCTATTTTCTTACTCAGAATAGCTAACTTTAAGCACTGTGTTAGTTCTAATAGTGATTTGCAATGTTCTTCTGACCATAGAGCGACAATTTAAGATGGAATTGAAGGGACAATAGATAAATCAACATCTTAGTAGGTAGGTAAAAGGATGTTTTAGAGCAATCAGAGGGCGTAGTTGAGCAGGAAATAAGAAATAACTTGTTGCTTCTAAGAACACACCAATAATGACGTTGGTTTCAAGCTGGCGAGGAAACTGCACTTAGTAGCTGCTTAGTTTGTAAAATAATGGTAATAAATCACCGAAAACTAGCCTCTGCTCTTGTTTGAGTTGTGTGGGTGTGATTGATCGGGAAGTCAATTAGGGAACGCTTTAGAAATTGACAAAGCAGCGAGGGGTAAAATGAAGCTCATCCACCTAAATACCACAAATGACTCTCTTGCTGGAAATTGGCTTATCTTCTGATACCAAGCAGAATTGGATTTCTCAGACAGTTTCCTCCCTCGACAGCCAATATGGGCTCATCCATCAATACGCACACTCCCCTTTTTGTGTAAAAGGCACTCTGTCTCCACCTTTCAGCATCCGAATCAATATCCAATTTTTTTCCGCTTTCACTTCCTCGCTGCCTCTCCGGGTGCTTTTAAAATGTTGAACTCCTTGAACTGAGCCTTTTCCATCTTTTTATTGACAAGTAACCTCCTGTAAAGAGCCTTGACCGCACTTCCACCTCAGGTAACCTCTTCACTTTTCCATTTAATATCTGCAGAAATCAAGAACTGAAGCGAAACCAGTGTCTCAGGCGAGTCAAGGCTAAAGCTCTTATCCTAATCCTAACATGGGTTTGCTGTGGATAACTTGTGTTTTCCATCATATGGTTCCTGGAAGTTCACTCATGAGCTTACTCAAGCGTGCTCATTGGAAGAGAGGGGGTATTTCTCCCTGGAGTTTATTAATGAGACAAATGAAAGCTTGTTCTCTGTGCTCTGTGCTCTGTGCGTGATTCATTCAGAGGCGATTATACACAGTTTAAATTATTGCCACAGTAGAGTAAACTCACTTAAGAGATAAAAAGAAACTACACTGGATTAATGCTTTGAGTTATAGCCGCTCTGAAGGCGATTATCACACAAACCCAGTACTGAAAACACACATCACTAAGGTGTAAACTCCTTGTCCTGCGCAGTGATACTACAGCATTCAGAGTATGTAAACACGAGCACACATACATTTGTAATCCCCCGCAAGAAAGGTTCAAATAAAGTTCATATTACACAAGTGCTCAGAAAAGATAAAAAAGGTCTCTGAAAATAGGAAGTCCGTGATCATCACTCATGATGTTTTGTCGTTTTTAGTCCATCTGATAAACTTCTGGTCAGGACCGCGCCAGGCTGTCTCTGTGGGTAATTCTCTGTCTAAATCACATTATTCAAGTTGAATAAATGAAATAAAAGTTACTTAAACTTGGCAAAAACACCACTAAATGAGGTTTAAGCATTAAATGGATTTTTATACACCAAGTTGTATGAAATACTTGCTAGTAGTGTAGTGGATGCAAAGCTTTTAGCTCACTCAAGGAGTCGCGTGGTCGGAGTTCTGGCCGGTTCCGGGTCTAGAATAAGTAGTTCCAGTGAGATGCCAGGGTCATGAATTGGAACATGGAATTTAAAGTCTTAACTGTACTACATAAATATCCTTTCGTAACTATATTGTTTCTAAAAATCCGATAAAAAGAACTTGAATGGTGCGAATTTGTGATTTTCCCGGCTGTAGTAATAAAAATCCGAACTATTCCTTTAACTGATTTCAAAGGAATCATTGTAAAATGTGGTATTGAAAACCCCTTCCCATTTCTCCCCCTCCTGTAACTGACAAAAATAGCCAAATATCAAAGGTCAAAAGGTCAAGCATGTAAAAATACAACCTTATCTTGCAGACATGAGGCGGCATGAGGAAACTGAAACAGACTGTACCTTTGGCCTTGTCAAGTCACACACAGTTCCTGCCTCTGGCTTTGAATCTAATTTAAACACAGATTTTCCTGATTTATAAAGTGTTCCCTAAACGCCTCTCCTTCCAAGTGCATATAAAAACAGCCATTAGCACTTTAAAGATCACAAAAGGGAGCATTCAGAGGCTGCAGCGAGCGCCCTGGTTGGCGTGTGACAGTTCATTTGAAGGTGTTGCGTGACACAGGACCTAATTGTGATCATGCTGCAGAATTAATGCTCTTATGAGATGTAAACAGCATCTACATACCAACACAATGAGGCCTAAGCTGATTAGCAGTCACACTCGCTGCGATCCTGACAGGCAACAAGGAAAGACTTAGGGAGAGAGCCTCTCGTGCTTCAAAGTTACTTCAAAGTTGACCTCAGCGAGGGGAAAGTGGTTTACTTATGTGTGTCAAATTATAGAAATAAGAGTTTCCCCTGCTTTACTTGATAAAATGTTCCTGACGTTTAAGAATTTACTGGAACCCTGAATGTGAATTTCAAAATAAAGCATCTTTCACCAGTTACTATCTGACATACTCCATTAAAAATGATTATTTTTCGATATAAACAGTCGAAATGTTGCTGACTGAAAGTGACATGCATTACAGCGCCCAGCTGTCCAAATACAAATGTGTCTTTCAACATTTTGAATATGTCATATCTCGCTCTTTTCATGTAAACGGAGCTGTGTTGTTTCTGGCTTTGGTGCATTTTAATTTAAAAAGCTATGTTAGGGCTACAAAGACGTGTATAATTGAGCATGAGTGCGGTTTAAGCCCCCTGGCAGCTGTCAGAAACATTCCAGGGATGTCTTTTTGTACGTAACAAAACCTCAACCTTTCAAAAATGTGTAAATCAAGCTCTTACGTCTCGTATTTATTGGGCTTGAACATCACTCTTAATAACTTGTTGTCTACCAAGACCACAAATGCATTTAAAAGAACCACAGCTGCTCTAATTCAGACGCTAAATAACGTGACAGGTATTAAAATCGACTCCTAAAATGAAAGCAAGCTCAGGTGCTCTGGAGCATGGACAGAAAATTGCGGCTTTGACTCAGCTCTTCTGGCCAAAAATGTTGATTTAGGTGTTTTAACTTTTTTTCCCCCCTCTCTTCCAGAAAAAGAACCTCAGTGTTTTGCTGAGTCTCGCCGTCCTGGTTTCCTGGGGGGTCCTTCTGCTCTCGGCTCGCCTCTACTGGATGGGCAACAAGCCCCCCAACTTCTCCAACTCTGACAACCCTGCGGCTGACTCGCCGCATTTCCTTACTCGGACGCTGACGTTCCTCCACCTGCCGGCCGCCAACGCGTGGCTGCTGCTCTGCCCAGACAGGCTCAGCTTCGACTGGTCCATGGACGCCGTGCCCTTGGTGAGGTCCTTGGCCGACTGCAGGAACCTTCACACTGTTGCCTTTTACGGTGGATTTATCCTCCTGGCTCTGTTTGGCCTTCGGAGCACCGCATCCAAAGCCAAGGAGACCAATGGGAAAGCCTATGTCGCTAATGGGAAATCAATCACTAATGGGAATGGTTATCACGCGCCTGACTCAAACCATAACACAGACCAGGGGCCACCAAAGACCACCATGAACGGGTCAGCTGGGCTCCACCACTGCCCTCCACAGACCCCCCTCCCCCCTACAGAAAACCTTGTACTGTTTTCATTAGGCATCATGTCGTTGCCTTTCATCCCCGCCACAAACCTGTTCTTCTATGTAGGTTTTGTGATAGCAGAGAGGGTACTGTACATTCCCAGTATAGGCTTCTGTTTACTGGTTGCCACTGGTGCAAGAACATTATACGTCAGACTAAGGACTAGAGGCTACAAGGCCTTACTGTTGTGTCTCTGTGCGGGACTAGTGCTGCTGAATGGACTCCGAACTGTTCAAAGAAACAGGGACTGGAGCAACGAGGAGAATCTCTACAAGTCTGGGATCAGTGTGAATCCTGCTAAAGGTAAGACAGGGACAACTGTTAGCATCGGGGATCACATCTCAACACGTTTTGAGTGCCAACTCTGCATAGCAATGAGTGTCAAAAACGGTCAAGGACCAAAAGGTGATTTTAAAGCAACATAATGTAACTTTTAATAAAGAGAAACTCTCAGAATTCATGGTGATAAAGCCGACTAGATCTGGTATGACTTGCAGCTTTTGGTGGCTAATGCAAGCTAACGTTAGCAAGCTTAAGATATTGCTTTTCAACCGATATAACTGAGTCAGCTGGCTGACTTAATGCCTCAGCTTTCCTTGTGCTGAACTTCTACACTTTTTTGTTAGCATTTAGCTTGAGCTTGTGCTAATTTAGTCTTTTATTTAGCTGATTTAAAGGCATGCTAGCCTTAATCTGTGAAGTTTTGACCTCTCGTAGTTTACAGGGCAATGCCAGTAACCATATTTACACAGCAGCCATTTTTCTTTTTCAGATTTTTCTTTTGGCTAGCTTAAATGCTGCTAACAAGAGGATAATGTAACCATCATCATTCCGCAGGTGTACATTCCTAGCTAACAGTTTTGCTGGGAAATGTTTCAGCTAAAGCGTTAGCTCTTATCTAATGCTCCCAAATGAGTAAGCAAATATTGAACTGTAAAGGAAAATGGCCGCCATGTAAATATGGTGACAGAGGAAGCACAGACATGATTGTTTCACGTGCTAACAACAGCCCTTTTTACATTGCAATTCCGTAACGCAGCTCCGCCATCATGCCGCTTTTGCCATTTTACACTGAACCAGCATTATGGAAGCAAGACGTGCGTGAGGTGTAAACAAACAGCGCTTGCTTCCCATACACATACACAGACGCTGTTCCGCCCTGCTGGCTTCGCTGTTTACACAGACGCCGTTTCGCCTCTGTTGCTCGCTCTGATGCCGGCTCAGAGAAGGAATGACTTTGCCCCACCATTCAGCATTGAATGCGTTTTACATAATCCTGTAATAATCCCGCCTTGAACTAGCCGTGTAAAAGGGGCTGATGACTGGCTGATGTGTTATTGTTAACACACTTAAAGGATACACACTGAATGTAAACATACATTTAAAACTGTATCTTCTTAAGGCAAAGTGGTTGTAACAATTACACAATTAACTGTAAATCAATTTGAGAAGTTTAGATGTTTTTTATGTAAAAAGAAGTTAAGAAATCTCTTGAAATTGTCCAGCAATTCCCGGCCCTACTTAATACACATATCCTTCAGCTGTGTGTCTGTTTAACTCACTGCAGCCAGCCTCGTTCATGATGTTGAAAGGTGCGTGGGAAGGTGTACGAGAAAGTAACAGACACTGACATCTCTGCTTGGGGAACTGCTGTTAACAGCCAAACCCGCAGAGACGAACGCAATACATCTGCTCCTTCATGCCAGAGCTGCTTTGAAAAAGCTATGATTTAAATACAGCACATTTCTAATTAACACTAGATGAATAAAACAAGCAGTTATTTGATTAGAATGTAACTATTTTTAAATGAATGCCAACACTGTGTTTCCCCACTTCTGACTGACACGTTTCTCCTTTAGCCTGGGGAAACTTGGGGAACGTTCTGAAGAACCAGGGGAAGATGGCAGAGGCGGAGACGGCGTACAGAAACGCTCTGCACCACCGAGGGAACATGGCCGACATGCTGTATAACCTGTGAGTGTTTAAGAAGTCCTGTTTGCAAAGTCTTGACACGAACGAGTTCCGATTCCTCCCATCCATCACTTGAGAAACGCAGCGACGGAGCGCAGAGGCAGACGAGGGAAAGGGAAAAGTCGAAATGACAGACAGGAAGAAGAAAACAGAAATAGATCTGATAGAGGAAGGAAGAAGAAGAAGAACTTTGTGTCCCTGGTGGCTCTTTGAAACTTCTGCTACTGATTTGAGTAGTCGTGGTTTGTGGGGCCTGTGGGAGAACACAGAGCTGCTTCCAATCCTGCAACACGAGGTGTCAAAGGTGCCAGAACCTCACAGCAGACCCGCGTTTCTCTCGCTCTCATGCTGACATTGTTTTTCTCCTCGCTTCCCTCTCAAGTTACGGGTGTCAGGAAGCTGGCAAAGCAACATGGGGAGACGGGAAAGCAAATGATGGAGTTTAAAACGGAGTGCTGTGTGAATTTGATTGATGGTTGGATACATTTGGTTTATGCGTTGGTATATTGGATAAAGGATACAGAAGCTGCTACAGATTTAGCAGTTTAATACCCCAGCTTTCACCCGAAGTGCCCTCATCACTTTGACGTGCTGTAGTTTAGGTTAAAGCTCAATTTACCTCCACAAATGTAAGACTTCTTGGTGTCTAAAAATGTTCCTTTTGTTGTCTTTTAGTGGCTTGCTGCTGCAGGAGAACGAACGCTTTACTGAAGCGCTGCATTATTACAAACTGGCCATTGGGAGTCGGCCAACACTGGCATGTAAGTAAACTTTCTTCCTCATACATTATGACTGCAGCGATTTATCAGCGATTAGATGTTCTCACACATTACTCGATCTTGGCTGCCGCCTTTGTTTGGATTAATTAGATTTGAGCCACAGTGAGAGTCCGTTATTGGATCGCCGTCAAAATCCATCGTCATTTTTAATGCTGAATTAAGTGTTTCTTCGCCACATGGTCGTTTTCAGGGACATATTCAGGCTATTTCAGCTTGGCGGTGAAGTGGTGGGATTCAATCTCACACTTGAGTGCTTGCATGTGAAATGAGGGTCCTTCTTTTACTGTACCAAGGACATTTTATGAGAGAGGACGGGTTTCCAGACTGCCTTATTAGCTTGATAAGTTCTCCTAAATTCTTCCTTTACCTAATCCTTTCAGCCCAATGTATTTCTATTTCACAAAGGGCCAGTTTGCTGATTTTCAACCTCTGTGCTATCATGCTACTATGGGGAGCTAATGCCATTATGGGAGGGAAAAAAATGCAATTTGGCTCTGTGCCTTTGGAGGACGCTATCCACTTCTCCTGGGCCCTGGAAAACCTCCGTCAGACTACGTAAAACGCCTCATCTGGCGGAGGCCAGGGAGCTCGCTAAACTACACTTCCTCAATCTAGGACGCCCGCCTCTGATGTCATGTCTCATTCAAAATCATCAGGTTTGAAATGTAGACTGCAGACCTGAAGATTTTTTAGACGATCCACCGGTATATTCTCATCATATTTCGGATTCTGTACCGCTCTGAGCCATTGCCTGCAGCGAAACGGTAGTGTTTCACTCCAGCGTCTCTCGCTGGGCCGTTCCTTTCAGAGGGAGAGGCGCAATGCATGCTGGGTGTTGTAGGAATGTAGAATGGACAAAACCATGAGCTGTTTGTACAACTTTCTCCACAGCTATGGCGCCAATTTCATATATTATTGCTTTTATCGTACAGTTAACACCAGCTTTTACTGACAGTGGCTTTTTCCATGGGTAAATTGCTCCATTAAAGAGGGGGTATTATGCTGTTTCACATATTAAGACGTATATATAATGTTACAATGTTGGATGTCCAGACTAAACGTTGGTGAAGTTTCATATCTGTAGGTAAAAGTATGTTGGAGTAATCCCCTGCTAAAATAGTTCTCCAGATGCTTCACTTTGTGATGTCACGAAGTGGAGTTAATTCAAAATCGAAAAAGTGAAGTCAACACTTTGCCGACAACTCTGTAACACGGGCACAGGGTAGGAGGCAAACACTGAGTTCTGCCCCTCTGCAGGCTTCAGACTGCTGGCCAATCAGAAGATAGCGGGCTTGTAGGGGCGGGGTTTCTTAAAGAGACAGAACTGACTGGAGCGTTTCAGGCAGTGACTGTATGAGAGGTGCACAGAGCACCAGTGTGAGAAAAAAGGAGAGTTTTTTTTTAACTGTAAATTATGCTAAGCTACTCCACAGGTATCACAGAGTGAAATATGAAGCTTGAAATTAGCATAATTAAGGACTTTTATTGTGCTAATTTTGTCTGCCTATGACCTCTTTCTGTCTCCTTGCTGCTCTGACTTTTTAACTAAGAAAAAAGCTTGTTTTAATCATGTATTTACAAGAACTACAGATGTAAACAAACCTTTTTTTTTGTGGGACATCAGGTCTAATTAGCTTCCCTTCCTCCTCACAGCGGCCTACTTGAACACAGGAATCATCCTCATGAACCAGGGCAGCCCGGAGGAGGCCAAACGCACCTTTCTGACTTGCGCCGACATTCCGGACGAGAACTTGAAGGACCCGCACGCCCACAAGAGCTCCGTCACCAGCTGCCTGTACAACCTGGGGAAGCTGCTCCACGAGCAGGGCCAGCAGGAGGTCAGTGTGTCCAAGGAGATTACTCATTTTTAACGTAGGACTAAAAGCTGAAGAGAAGTAAACAGGCAACTGTGTGGTTACTAAAGCTAAAGTAGTCCCTCATCAATTACAGGACCTTTAATGTGCTGATGCAACACATTTTTTCCGTTACACTACAGGAGGCCTTGTCTATTTATAAGGAAGCGGTGCAGAAAATGCCCCGACAGTTTGCACCACACAGCCTTTTCAACATGATGGGTGAGTTTTTGTTTGTGTCTGTTACAATCTGAATCTTTTGTTGGACAGAAACTGAAACCGTGGGAGTAAATATTGAAGTTAATTAGTCTTTCTATGAAGTTAAATAACCACTTTAAGCATGTAATTAAATTCGCAACAGCTATGAAACTCTTGATATTTAATGACGTAACAGAATATAGTCCTGGGACGAGCTTGGCTCGAGCTTTCGTGATTAATTTTACATGTTTGTTTCCTTTTAAATCTGAGTTTTGAATTGAATTCAACAAATTGACATTCACTCGTTGCCAAAACAAACCCTCCGCAGACCTGAACCACCTGTTTGATTCCAGCACCGCAGCTCGTACATGTGTGCACAGAGGATTGAGGTTAATCTGTGTAATAAATCACGTCCCGCTCTTTGTTATTGTAACACTAATTACATTATTGGAAGCCCATCCTGAGCGCATAGTTGAGATTGCAGGGTGATGTTTGAGAAAATTCCTCGGTCGAGCTAAATGAGAATTGGAAGTGTGTTTTGTCAGGTGGAGGAGGAGGGTGGTGTTTGTGTCGTTCTTACCCCAGGGGCTGCCAGCACGTCCTCACATCAAACAGAATCTCATGGAGTTTTAAACACAACAATTGTTCTTCAGAAGAAAACCACAGATTGAACGACAGTGGGGTTTTTATTAAGCATGAGAGGGAAGCCGAGGGGTCCAGATAGTTTATTTATCCTGCACTTAATATGAAAAAAACACAAAAAGGAGCCATTTTTTCTGACTCACTCTTAATAATCTTTATGCTCCAAAGTAAAAATAAAATATGAAAGCATAACGCTAAATCAGGTGTTCCCTCTGTCACCATCTGCTTTAGCCTTAATCCACGAGGGCTGTTGACAGGCTGTTCTCCCTCCAAAACTTTTGTCAATAAATCATTACTGAATACCAAAAATTTGTCAGTGTAGCTAAGAGCTAAAACAATAGCACAAACGATTTCCATCCATCCATCCATTATCTATACCGCTTGTCCTGTTCAGGGTCCTGAGGGGCTCGAGCCTATCCCAGCTGTCATTGGGCGAGAGGCGGGGTTACACCCTGGACTGATTGTCAGTCAATCACAGGGCTGACACATAGAGACAGACAACCTTTCACATTCACACCTACGGGCAATTTTAGAGTCACCAATGAACCTGAAGCCGGAGTACAAAGCGGAGCATGCAAAGGGAGACCATGAAAACTCCCCACAGAAAAGCCCTCTTAGTCCGAACCAGGACTCAAACTAGAGTCGCTTAAACAGTTTCAATTAGAAGAAACAGGCTGCAAATTTAAAAACACATGTAATGAAGAAAACGTGCTGCACATGAAAAAAAGTTCTGGAATAAGCAAAAAAACCCCCCAAAAAACGCATTAACATCAAACGCACCGCAAATACAGAAACAATCCAAAATCAACAACACACAAACCCAGAAAACAGTGCCCCCTACAAGCCTGGAGAACATCCGTTGTGTTGACTGGGTTTGCTGTGTTTTTCTTTGTTTGTTTGTTTTTGACTTTGCATCGTTTCTGTACTTGCATCACATTTCATGTAAATGTGTTTAGTTCGGCGTTTTGCGGCATGTTATTTTCATTTGCGTCGTGTTTCCGTTGTTGCATATGTTTTTGAACTTGCATCGTTTCTGAATTTGCAGCCTGTTTCTTCTAAAGCCTTTAGGCCGTAAAAAAAGCCATACTTAAAGGTGGGGTATCATGCTAATTTCAAGCTTCATGTTTCACTCTGTGATACCTGTGGAGTAGCTTAGTATCATTTACAGTTACAAAAACTCATCATGTTTCTCACACTGGGGCTCTGTGCAGGCCCTCATACAGCCTCTGCATGAAACGACTCAGTTAGCTCTGTCCCTTTAAGAAACCCTGCCCCTTCAAGCCCTGTCTTCTGATTGTGCCAGCTCTCTGAAAGCCTGCTTGGTTGCACTTTGTGATGTCACAAAGTGCAGCATGTAGAAAAAACTGTGTGAAACCTGGCGTTCACAGCAGACTGAGCTGAAAAGCCTGGGGATTACTCCAACATACTTTTACCTTCAGATTTGAAATACCCACGTTAAATATAGACATCCAACATTGTAACATTATATATATGCCTTAAAATGTGAAACAGCATAATGCCCGAAACACTAACCTCGACTCCTGTGTGTTTTTAGGAGAGGCCTACATGAGGCTGAACAGACTGGAGGAAGCCGAACACTGGTACAGAGAGTCCCTCAGAGCCAAACCCGACCACATCCCTGCCCACCTAACATACGGCAAACTCCTGTCCATCATCGTAAGTCCTCTCACTCACACACACACATTCACACACACACATACACATGGGAAGAAGAAAGCAAACACATTATCTCCGTGACGATTGAAGTGGGTAACTAGCAGGCAGAGTGTAATTAAACGGGACCTGAAGTGGCAGAGTGGAGCGATGAATAATACATGCTGAGTGACTTACGGGACATCGGAGCGAGACCAACTCATCCTATTGATTCCTCTGCAGAGCCTGAAGAGCTGTGATAATTATTATGAGGTGCAGGGGTCTGACTCTGAAGGGTGCATGCTAAACAAACGCTTCTCGCCGGATCAAAAGTCAAGCAGAAGAAATTTAAGGCATTCACGGTTTAAGTGTTTGACCTCTAAAGTGCTAATACGGAGGAAAAGGGAGGGAAAAGTAGTTTATTGGAGACTTTGATTTGCCCTCAATCCTGGACTGAAGCCAAAAACCAGCCGTACAGTAGCTTTAAAAATCCATGTGACGTCTGAAGGTCACAGTTTCTGGTGTTAGATGAGAGCTTTCCCTCTGTGATGGGATGAGTTCCAGATTATCTCCGTGTTTTCTGTCCCTCGCTGTGTTCAAAAGAGTCAAGGGCGCCCAAGTTTGCCCGACTTTCAATGTTTTTTCAGCCGAAAAAAACCCACACTTCCTGTCCTCCGATTCTACGAAAACAAAAACATGTGACAACAGATGTGCTCACAGCTGAGTCGAGTTTGGGGTTGAACTTTGCTCCCTTTCTGACCTCCTCCGATCCCTTGCCTTGGGAGTAAAGACGACCTGCAGAGCCTCATACTCTCGCAGCTGCACCCCTCACAGGCTTATACCTCAATTCTGATCATTTCCCCTCTTTGTTAAGAGATTTAAAGATATACAAAGAATAACACACGAAAGCAAAGGTTCACATTAAAGTCGCATAGTGTGGCTGGACATCTGCTGCGCTCCCTCGGGCTCGGATCCGCGCAGAGAGGCCCGAATCCTTCACTACTACTACTTCAGGGCTTCAGGAACAGGAGATTGGATGGACCCTGGACAATAGGCCAGTGGACAGGCTTATAATGCAATTACTTTCCTTCCTTATTGAATCACTCCATCAGCTTCATTTTTGGACGTCCTGCCGGACTCAATCGACAATGCAGACGCGGGGAGGAGAGGTCAAACTGAAGTCTTGTACCGTGTTTCACCCCGACATGTGCTGGATGTGTAGTACTCAAACTCAACACTCCCAAGTTTCAAAGTGACCCTCCGTCCACATCACGCCTGTCAGCTAATCAAGTACAACCCCCAATTCTTCCCAAGGTCAAAGTGCTAGCAAACAGCACCGTTGTAAAATTAGAGCCCCGCTGACAGTCAAAGATCTTTAGCTGGGGTCAAAAGGATGATGTTTGCATCATGGAAAGTTGTGTCCAGTGTGCTGTTTTAGGAAATTAAACTTGGCTGGTCATTTAGTAGCCTCCAGAGTCTTTAAACATTGCAGTTTGGTCAGTGGCCCAATGAGGCAAAATATGACACTGCTAGGTACATCGCGTACCAACATGGGACGTTCATTCAGGAGACCATGGTTCAATGCATGTGTCACACAAATACTAATTGTTGACGTATTGTTATTTAGGCTAGTATTGTTTGTAGGTGAGTAGCTACTTTAACCCGATGTTTTTCATAGAAAATACAAAGTATTTTTGGTGACCAAACATATCTATATATATATATATATATATATATATATATATATATATATATCTGTTACTGTTTTTAATGTAAACCATTTATTAATAATTGCACGTCCAACAGTCAGTAATAGGGAAATGTTTTACAGCAAGCTTTATTTTGAAAATCTACCCAGATTTTGCTCATTAAACACCTTTAACTTGGCTGCTTTCTTTTGAAAATCTACCCAGATTTTGCTCATTAAATATCCTTAACTTGGCTGCTTTATTTTGAAAATCTACCCAGATTTTGCACCTTAAATAACCTTAACTTGGCTGCTTTATTTTGAAAATCTACCCAGATTTTGCTCATTAAACACCTTTAACTTGGCTGCTTTATTTTGAAAATCTAACTCTTTTTTTATTTACCATATCCTAACTGATTGCTTGTAAATAATAATAAACTTGAACACATAGTGCATGTGTTAAAGCGTGTAGAGAGTGGTTCTTAGACTGTCAGATTTTGAAGCTCAGGGCCTCAGACGAAGCTGCTGCATTTGACAAGTTAGGGTTTGAATGCGCTTTATTTTGGTACATTCAGCACTGATGCTCAGCACTACTTCTCATTGTAGAAAAACCGCTCAATAATGGACAACCAGATAATTACATTCATTGAGAGCGTGCAAGGTTTTAATGTAGAAGACTATACACAGCAATAAATCAGTTAAAAAATAGCATATCACAAAATTATGTTTTAAAAATCACCCGGAGCGTTCCATAAATCTGCTAAATGATGACTTCCTCCAGCCCTGACTGGACTGAACCCCTCTGATGGATGGCCGCAGAAAAGGTTTAATTGAATGTAAAGAGAAAAGAGCCAAAGAAAATGTGAAATAAGCCATCTCGGCCCGATATTCGATCATTCACATGGAGCGATTGCGGGCATGGGAAAAAGCTAATGACGCAAAACTAATATGCCCAGTCCTCTCGTTTCTTATTGCATGGCAAGTCTAATGGCAATATGGAAGCAATCAGTGCTGAGGCATGAAACAAAAGAGGTGAGGCCGCATGCACACAGAGGCAATATCTTTCTCAGTTTGGTTTCAGCTGCACACACACACACACGCACACGCGTGTTTGAGGTTTTTCTTTAAAGGTTCGGCGCAGAGGATGGGACGCTGTGTTCTTTATGAGCATCAGTTTCCCGCTGAAACGTAACAGCAGGGTGACCGAGCCTCAGCTGGTGCATGGAATAAGGAAAAGCAGATACAGTAAAATACGAGTGATTTGGTAGCTGTGTCTTTGTGGGTATGATGTCCAGGTATACAGTATTCATGTTATGTATATTTGAATTGGAAAAAAACAAATTCTTAAAGGGACTAGTGTTGATTTTTAGCTTTGATTATTGTATGTATTGCTGGGAACACAGTACCTCACCGAGGGGACACTTAAAGGGGAGGCAGCTACAGTCCTCGACGCAATGATCTGAGGTTCGACTCCCAGTCTGCCGATCATTTGGTCCACGTCATCCCCCACTCTCTCCTCCCTACACTTCCCATGTCTCTTGAGCTTTCCTATAAAATAAAGGCAAAAAGCCCCAAAAAAACAACAACAAATAAACAACAACAAAGCAAATGTCTCAGTACCAACTTTATGGAAAGGATCCCTAACTCTTCTCCTCAACTCTCTTGCACTTCCAATGCTGTCTTCCCAAGGACCACCGAACGCATTAAGAATTGGTAGGGCCCACCCTCACCCGCTTAAACCCCACCAAAAAAGAAACACAAACCCACTCACGCACAGCCAAGTCAGCTGCCACATGTAGGTCTCTCTGCTCAAAATGCCGTTCCAATTCACCATCAAGCAGATCCAGACCTTCAAAGTACTGTTCTTGAGGACTCTTGATGTATGTGTGCGGGCTCCCCAGCCCCCAACTTCGCGTGGCGTTTCTGTTGCCTAGGCAACGCAGGGACATCCGTGAGGTCTTTGGAGTCCGCTTCAACTTTCTAGTCGAACTCATCAAAGGCACAATCGGACCTCTTTTGTTGAATAAAGCTTTGTGTAAAATCCACGGCTTTCTGCGCATCCTGTAGCATGTTTACAGTCTGTAGGGCCTTGACAGATCCAAGGGAGAAAATCACATCGGTGTCAGATGCAGGCCGAAGGATGCGCTGAATTTGTCAAGCAGTGTGACGTTTTTTTTTTTAACATGTTTTACAGTGAAAAATATTGATTGGGTCGGGCCTGGACCCTACTGCCGCTAGAGGTTCTGTGGTCCATGTGTCTTCCTGAAACAGTTCACCCCGAGACTTCTCCTCGAGGGAGACTTCTTGTTCTTTCTCTGAAGTGATCTTTTCCACTTCAAAGCAGGTGCACGCTGCAGACGTAGGTGAGGACAGCGGATGGGCAGCCTCGCCTACTCCCCGAACAAAGTATCCAGAGCTGTATAGACAGAGAGTCGCGACAGTGGAGGTCCAATATGCTCCATGATCCATGCTTTTGTGGGCAATGTGTTACAAGGACTTTCCTTATGAGGCGGATGACAATGTGTTTGAAAGCAGGTGACGTAGGTGAGGACAGCGGAGGAGCAGCCCTGCCTACTCCCCGAACAAAGTATCCAGAGCCATACAGACAGAGAGTCGCGACAGTGGAGGTCCACTATGCTCCATGATCCGCCATTGTGATGTCGCAACTCTCTCTCTACAGCTCTGAAAGTACCGTCACTCAGTCAGTCACATACAGACCCATGTGTAGGGCTGACCCAGCCAAAAAAAGGATCAAGGTTCACAAATATTGGAATACCCTGCTAAAGCACTCGGCCTAAAGCAGCCTTCTGGTTTCTAAAGCTGTTTGGACCCTGGTATAACTGCTTCCAGGTCTAGTATATATCCTGCATAACAACTAGAATCAGTAGGTCAAAGTGTGTTTTGTACCGTCGCCAAAGCAAAGTATAGAAAAGAATCTTACCACAAAATAAATATTTAACTTATAAATATCAGGTGTAATCAATGATTTCCTTCCTTTTCCTTTCAGGGGCAGAAGACAGAAGCAGAGAGGTTTTATCTGAGAGCCATTCAGCTCGACCCGACGAAAGGAAACTGCTACATGCACTATGGTGAGAAGAGATATCAAAGGTTTATAATAATAAAAATACCGACGCCTTTGTCCTTAAAAATGTCCTTCTGGGGTTTATGTAACGCTGCACCACATTAACAAATTTGTGGAAATGCAAATGTTGTTGAATTAACTGTTTGAGAGTGTTTGAGGCTTTGCAGATGGCTTTGCAAGCACACATACAAACACGCATGTACGCTGTGTTTATCTGGATGAGGAGGCAGGATCAGAATACACTGTTTACCATGCATAACAGAGAGTACAACATGATACCGTGTCTCGCCTGCACTGCTGTTAATGGAGCGCTTCATATCAGTCTGGAGAAACAGACTCCTTGCTTTTCCATGTTGCTATCTTTAGGATATTCATCACAGGAAATGAAATCTGTCCTGTCTTCCTGAAAGCGCCATTGTCCCTTTCTCCTCCTCCTTATCTCCCTCCGTTCCTCTTGGTGCATTCTCTGCTCTAGATATCTCCGGGTTCGAGTCTAGTTCTGTCCCCAGCGAGGGGCGCACTGCTGTCTTTGGATCGAGCTGTTTCCCCTTACACTCTTTACTCCCTCTCTGCCTATCTGGTTGTTTTCTTTTTTCCAACGTTATCTTGTAGCTTCTTGCTAAAGGTTGATGTTTATTCGGGCTAGCCCCCTCTGTTATCGCAAATCTGGCTGTATTAGCTATCCTGGGTTCACTGGATGAGCTCCAGGTGTGTGTGGGGAGTGATGATATCTGACCACATTATAACACAACGGATGCACTCGCAAAGATAACATATGAGAGAAAGCGAGGAAGTAAAGACACAGAGGGTGATAGCTGAGACAAGTAGCCTACCCCCTTTCCTGCCATTGTTCACCGGAGCACATTTTAACGCTAACTGTCCCCCATATTGTCCGGTTCGGCTTATTTTTTGATGCTGCACTTGCAGCTAAATACAGTTAGCTTCTAGTACAATAAAAGGCAACAGAAGACACATCAGTGGAGGGTCTCCACATATCCCCCTGCCCTCAGTCAGTAACATCTGTGGCCTGGCTCAGCTGTGAATTTATAGCCGCAGCGTCAACACTTGTGGGTGCTGCACCAGGTGGTCAGGCTCCCACAGGAAAAACCCATGAAATACCTCCGTCTCATCTGTGTTCTCAACCATCGCTGAGGAAAAACAACAATCCTTTCACTGTCTCTTTCTGTCTCTGCTTCCTTGTTGCATTTCCTGTGGCACTTTTCTCTTTTTACTGCCAACATTTGTCTTCCTTTGCTCCCTGTACCATCTCCATCTTTTTCTGTTAGAGCTCCTGTAATAGTTATCTCTGTGAAAGTTTTCTCTGTCTGTCTTTCCCTCAAGTATCACTTTTAACAGTTCAAAACAGCATGATGCTAAAACATAAACTTAGCAAGCAAACAAACAAATAAAACCCAAACCCCCAAGCTGTCTGCAAACAAGACAGCCAAGCTAGCTAGAGCCATGCTAGCAGCTCTGAAAGTCTGTAGTCTAAAGTCATCCCGCTAAAATGCTCGACTGATAATGCTAACAAGTTCTAAGTTTTAGCAGGTACACTGTTTAGAACCTTGGATAAGTGTGTCTTAAGCTAAAACAATGATATACAACCATACAAATAAACAACTAAAGAAGCAAACGAAAGCCAAACTGTCACACAGCAAGCACTCAAGACAGCCATGCTATCTAAAACCATGCTAGCTACAGCCATGCTATTGGCTCTGTAGTCTAAAGTCATCCCGCTAAAATGCTCACAATGATAATGCTAACAAGTGCTGATATTTAGTAGGTATGCTGTCTAGCATCTTAGATTAGCGAGTCTTAAGCAAAATCTTCAATGATACACAACTATACAAACAAACAATTAAACAAGCAAACCAAAGCCAAACTGTCAAACTACAAGCACACAAGACAGCCATGTAAGCTCGAGTCATGCTAGCTGCACTGTGAGTCTTTTGTTGAAAGTCATCTTGCTAACACTCAAAATGACAATGCTAACAACTTCTGGATTAAGCATGTATTCTGTTGTTAACCATCATGGTTTAGCTAGTTAGCATGCTAATACTTACTACTTTCTAAGAGGGGCATGAATGGACTCCTAAAAAATGTCGTAGTTTATTAACAGGAATCCTACAGCCCTTTGAAAATAAGTGCACTTCCTGTGTCTTCCCCTTTCTCCAGGTCAGTTCCTGTTGGAGCAGTCTCGTCTGGGCGAGGCGGCGGAGATGGCGGAGAGAGCTGCGGAGCTGGACAGCTCAGAGTTTGATGTGGTCTTCAGCGCCGCTCACATGCTAAGGTTAGCTTAACTGCTAACACACAAAAAACAACCACTTCCAAGTGGCGTTTCGCTCCATGGAAAAAGCAAATGGAGAAAGAAATTGGAAATCCTCTGTTTATTGGGTTTGCTGTGCTCCTTTAACAATTGTGGGTTTATTTTGTTCCACTGCAATTTAATAGCCATATTTGTGATATCATTTTTACCATTATTGTAGAATAGTAAATGCCCTCCCTAAAGAAGTAACTACCATAAAAGCTGTTATATATATCATATATAAACAGCAGTACAGTTTCACTTTATCACTCTGATTTCTGCTCCAGGGCTTGTAAAGAAGCCACTGGAGAATTTTTCCCTCAAAGTTTGGCAATCGTTGCACAGACAGAAAGCGTATTAGTCTTCAAATGTGTCAAATGGGACGGCAAATGTCCAACTCAAGGAAATATTGGAGCAATGTGCCTTCATTCCTTTTTGCTCTACATTCTCTGGAAAAGTCATTACGGCTGTGGAGCGTCCATCTCAATACAAACACCACAGAGGATTTGTAAAATGTTGAAAGTCTCAGGGTTTGGCTGCAGATTGAAATCTAAATGACAGATTTTCTACTCGATTCTGGTCCAAGGGGTTATTTTCAGCTGGGACATAAATCCAAGGTGATTAGGATTAGAGTTTTATTGGCGTGGTTTTAAACGTAAGCTGCTTTACTGATAATAAAGGTGAGATACAAATCTCGACGTTTCTTATTTATAAATATCTACTGACTAGAACTAGGATTATAATAATGACCTGATCCAGCCTGATGATCAGGTTTCCTTGTAATCCATGGCAGCAAACCACTCTCATGAGTCAGATATTGTGTTGGTAATCTGGCATGTGATTTCTCCCATAAATCATTTCATTTGTACAACTTTTCTCAAAGAGAAAGAAGGACTTACCTTTCCGTATTCCCTTCTATCTTATCTTACTTATTGTCTATCCAGCGCTCAAAAAATAAGGAAGTACGCTTAAAGATGATTCCTATGATAGTCATTTATGAGCTTAAACTAGAGGCATATTTCACTTGAGTTACAGTCTTATAAATATTAATCACCATGTCAGGAAAGAAGGGTTTCCTTTACTTTATTAGCTTTGGCACAGCAAAGTCCGGCTCATACCCTCTTTGGATAAATATATGGAGCAGATTAACTGTTGCTATTTATAAACCCAGCTGCAACATGTAAGGCTCTGCTGTATAATCAAAGTTTCCTAATGATTTTATCAGAAGTGTTTTTCAAGTTAGCATATGAAATATTTAAACATTGCCGCAGCCTAAGAAGGATCCGTACCATCCACTGGCTATTAGCTGTCACCGTATGCACTCAATAGTTTATTCAGTAGTCTGTGAATACTAAAGTTTAGCAGAAAACATTATCGTCTGCAGGAACAAAGAGGAACAAAGTTCAGTTATTTATTAATGTTATTGAATGAAAAGATCATTCCAAACTGCCCAAAAGGATATGAAATCTTAATTCAGAGAGGAAAGCTTGGACGTGAAACAATAATATTTGTAAGGGTTAGATCATTAGCAAATCAGGATTTAGATAATAATATGCAATAAAAAATAAAGGTGTGACAAAACCCAAACCCCCAAGCTGTCTGTAAAGAAGACAGCCATGCTAGCTACTGCCAAGCTAGCTACAGCCAGGATTGCTACAGCCATGCAAGCTACAGCCATGCTAAATACAGCCATGCTAGCTACAGCCATGCTAGCTACAGCCAAGCTCGCTACAGCCATGCTAGCTACAGCCAAGCTCGCTACAGCCATGCAAGCTACAGCCATGCAAGCTACAGCCATGCTAGCTACAGCCAAGCTAGCTACAGCCAAGCTCGCTACAGCCATGTAAGCTACAGCCAAGCTTGCTACAGCCATGCAAGCTACAGCCATGCAAGCTACAGCCATGCTAGCTACAGCCATGCAAGCTACAGCCATGCAAGCTACAGCCAAGCTCGCTACAGCCATGCAAGCTACAGCCAAGCTCGCTACAGCCATGCAAGCTACAGCCAAGCTCGCTACAGCCATGCAAGCTACAGCCAAGCTCGCTACAGCCATGCTAGCTACAGCCAAGCTAGCTACAGCCATGCTAGCTACAGCCAAGCTAGCTACAGCCAAGCTCGCTACAGCCGTGCAAGCTACAGCCATGCTAGCTACAGCCAAGCTCACTACAGCCATGCTAGCTACAGCCACTCAAGCTACAGCCATGCTAGCAGCTCAAGTCTGTAGTCTAAAGTCCTTCCACTAAAATGCTCGACTGATAATGCTAACTAAAGTTCGACGTTTTAGCAGGTAGACTGTTTAGCATCAAATAAACAACTAAACAAGCAAACAAAAGCCAAACAGTCACACTGCAAGCACACAAGACAGCCAGGGGATATGGACCCCGTTAGGTTCTTAAGCAGTCCCAGGAGAAGACAATCCTCTAATCTTTTTCTTACTGCTGTATTTTACATTTTCAGGACTTAAAAGTTTACTGTACTAGAAAAAAATCACACTTTGGTAACAACACGTACACAAATCAGCCATAACATTGTGACCCCCTGCCTGATATTGTGTAGTCCCCCCTTTATGCCGCCAAAACAGCCCTGACCCATCGAGGCATGGACTCCACTTGACCTCTGAAGGTGTGCTGAAGTATCTGGCACCAAGGCGTTAGCAGCAGATCCTTTCAGTCCTGTAAGTTGCGAGGTGGGGCCTCCATGGATCAGACTTGTTTGTCCAGCACATCCCACAGATGCTCGATTGGACTGAGATCCGAGTCAACACCTTGAACTCATATTTGCAGTGTGGCAGGGCGCATTATCCTGCTGAAAGAGGCAACTGCCATTAGGGAATACTGTTTCCATGAAGGGGTGTGCTTGGTCTGCAATAATGTTTCGATATGTGTCAAAGTAACATCAACATGAATGGCAGGACCCAAGGTTTCCCAGCAGAACATTGCCCAAAGCATCACACTGCCTCCACCGGCTTGCCTTCTTCCCATCGTGCATCCTGGTGCCAAGTCTTAGCTGTCAAACGTCAAAGATGTCAAAGTCGCTCACATCCTTATGCCCAAAACGAGATAATCAATGTTATTGACCAGACCTGTCAGTGGTCATAATGTTATGGCTGATTGGTGTAAGACACCTTTACGCACAAGACACAAGAGTGTAAAATGTACTAAGTAAATGGCGAATTCTGATTACAGTAATTCGTCTAATTAGCTATGCAATAATGAATAATACAGTAATTTGTATTAGTACAGGATTTTTTATTATAAATGATGTCTAATTTTTCTTCTTCTCTTCTCCCTCCTCAGACAGGCCAGTCTAAATGAGGCAGCAGAGAGACAGTACGAGCGAGCAGCCGGCCTCAGACCAGACGTAAGTACCTGCCTGGTGTGCCTGTGAGCACTTATCATGGAAATGCACACACACGTCTGCACAGTAAATTCATTTTACAGCATGCCACATATTACCCATCATTCTGACACTATGGTATAGTGCTGTTGTTCCTGGCAAACAGTGATGCAGCTGAATATAAATGGAAACTGTGCTCTGTTCATGGCTGGGAACTGGAGCGTCTACGTGCTTATGAAAACATAAAAATCCCAACAGTGTTCAGTGGTTTCTGTCTCATGCTATTAAGTTAACACATTCTGTTTCAGAGTAAATACTTGTAAAGATCATGGTAAAGTTAAACCAAAATCCTGTTTGTACCTTGTTTAAATTTGTTACCTCAAAAGGAAAGGATCGTGCACCGGTCTGAAAAAGGTAACTAAGTCATAGGAGCCCCTGTGTTTTTAGAGGAGACCTAGAAGCAGCTTCCTGCAGTCGTTTGTCATGTTAGGCTTCGTCTGCTCTGTGACTTATACGGCTGGATCTGTTAGGAGAGGGGGTTAGACTTTCATCTTCATGCTCTTCACAGCTGTAACGGCTGTTGTATTGCCACACCCTTTTGTCTGATGTATCCTCACAGCCCTGAACTCAAGTAGCACATAATATAACACTACTCGTCATGCTTGAAATAGGCTATGTTCATATGAATTGATTTTATTTTTAACTGGATGTGATACAACATTATTAATGATATGGAAGTATTTTTTTAAACAATAATGGATTTACTACCACTTGAAGTGTCAAAAGCAGGACAAATTAAGTTAAGGTGACCTTACCCAAACCTAAGTATGCCGTAGCCCATCACACAACTCTGATCAAAAGTTAAAGGTGCAATTCGCCCCTGAAAAAAGCCACTATCAGTCAAAGCTCGTGTTCTCTGTAATCAATAGAAGGGCGCCATAGCTGTGGAGAAAGTTGGTTTCGACCATTCTACAATCCTACAACACCCAGCATGCATTGCGCCCCTCCCTCTGAAAGCAAGAGACGCTGGAGTGAAATACTACAGTTTTCC
The DNA here is from genome assembly GCF_022749685.1 of Semicossyphus pulcher. Taxonomy (NCBI): domain Eukaryota; kingdom Metazoa; phylum Chordata; class Actinopteri; order Labriformes; family Labridae; genus Semicossyphus; species Semicossyphus pulcher. The sequence goes on from NW_027211694.1 coordinate 8,624,833, forward strand.
AGTTAAGGACATTGATCGCTGCAGGCAATGGCTCAGAGCTGTACAGAATCCGAAACATGACGAGAATATACCGCTATCTGCTGGATGACATCGGAGGCGGGTGTCCTAGGTTGCGGACTGCGCCAGATGACATGTTTTACGTAGCCTGGCGTAGGTTTTCCAGGGCCCATTGGAGAAGCGTATAATGTCCTCCAAAGGCACAGAGCGAAATTGCATTCCCCTTAATAGCATGATAGGACTGAGGTTTAAAATCTGCGAACTGGCCCTTTAAATCGATGTATCCCTGAGTTAAGGTATATTCAAACCACTTATCCACAAGTTTAGGTATATTTCAACCATTTTAACAAGATTTTATCTTTATCTATGACTTTAAGCTAACAATTTTTACCATTTAATACTTTTAGCCAATATTCAACCATTTATCTTTTAGCCTACATGTTGCTGCTAGCTATTATTTATCAGTTACTTTGACCCATTTTTACCCATTGTTTAAGCTATTTATTTAAACACTTTACTATTGCTTTTAGCCAATTGATTCTACTATTATTCCATTACTTAGCTAGCTGAACCATGTACCTTTTTTTTTAGTACTTTTAGCTAACTAATTCTATCATATGTTTGTTGCGTTAAGCTAACTTATTCCACTGCTAACTGTTGCTCTATCCGCTAGCTTGCTAACTAGTGTTGACATACTCAAAAGCAATACGAAAGCCAGGATCAACTCTTATTTATCTGGCTAAGTATGTGTTAAGGGCCTTATTTCTTTTTTCTCCACGTTAGCTTAGCTACTTTACAGTTTTTCCACTTCCACCCCCTGCAGAACTACCCCTCTGGGAATGACTGCTAGTGGCGAATTGCAGCTTTATAGCATCTACCCCTTTTATGATAAGGTCTGCCTGTCGGTTAATATCCTGTGTAAGCCTTAAAAGCAGAGTAAAACCAAAGAGGGGAGAAATGCTGGTTGTCCATTTTAACTAAGGAAGCCATTTATTATATTTTATTCACAAAAGATTTAGATTCCTCAAAGTCACAGTAACTATAATTCACAGTCTGGCAGCTTTCAGACACGCTGAGGGCTTCTCCTGCTCGCATCTGCTTGGTGAATGACAGTCTCTCAGTATCAACAATATCCAATAGCTTTCAGGTTATGAAAGATTCAGCGCTAGCTCTGCGTGCTAAGAAAGAAAATGATTGTGTGCCTCCAGAGAATTGGGAGTTTGTCATTTTACGCACGCAGACTGGAAAGCTTTATTTACACCATTCACTTCTCAGTTCTGTTCATTGAGCAGAATGTCCGATGTTTACCGACTGTGGAAACTTATAATTCTATGAGGCAACAATAATATGATGAGCTCATATTTTTTGGAGTTGCAATCAGACGGACAAATAGTGTATTCGTTTACAGAGCGGCCAAACAAACTCACATTGTTTAAATAAAGTCAAAATGTCCGAGAACTGACATCACGTTGCAGGACATCTTTTTTTCCAACTGTTAAACTTTGCAATAGAAGATTTCTTAAAAATATTTCATATTAAACTTTCTGACGGTCAAGATTATACAACTGATTTCAAAACTGATTCAGAATTATTCGTTTTTCTGGCTTAGTATGTGTACAATACAAAAGGTTGTTTGTAACAGCTTGATACATTCTTTGCTGCTCTAGCTTCTGCACTGTAGCTGCTCTCTGTAAAACTGCCTTAATTCATTAATTTTCCTGCATCGTCCAGGCCGCCACTTGAAATATTTGTGCGCCGTTATCGTTCATTTGATACATAAGGTGAGAAAAACAAGCTCCCACTCCCAAGGCCGGTCTTTTAACACTGCTTGAGAGGTGGAATGTAAACACGTGAAATATAAGCGCTCAGAAGAGACGAACAGTTGTGTTTTTGGAGAGAGGAAAAATCTGTGAACCAGTTGCCAAGTTGCTAACCATATGTCATGCAGCGAGGACGCGGGTCTGGGAACAAGGCCAGGACTGGGGGGTTTAGGTGCCGACGACTTTTAGGATGAGATTTGGGTGTGTTTGTTAGTTACGGCTTACTGAGAGTCGTGTCTATGATCTGGATTTTGTAGATTCGGAGCCAGATGGTTTCACTTTGCCACTTCAAAGGAGGCTTTTTCTTTAAATAGGGCTCCAGAAGCACACCTCTAAATGGGTTTCTTCATTTATATGATATAAAAACTTAACACGCGCCCACACACAATCTGTAGCTACCTATTTGCACACTGTAACATTATCAAAGGACACTCTTGCTTTTGGCCATGCCTGCCTCTTTGCTGTGAGATTACATTAGGGCTAATTTAATGCATATTTGATCCTCTTAGCCTTAAGCAAATTTAACTACAGCCATTTCCTTAATCCACTGTCCATAAAAAAACCTGGCAGCTGCTGAAAACGAGCGTATGACTCACAAGTCTCTCACAAATGTAGCTGTAGCACGTCCCACCAAAAGATGTTGATTTTGAAATTATTTGGAATCCCAAAACCAACGCAAGAGCCGGTTAAAAAAAAACACGGATACTTTTGCAACTGTCAGGAACTCGCTCCCTGCCAGAGTTGTTTCAAAATAAAAGTCCCTCTCATCAAACAGCAAAGTAGACAAAAGCTTAAGGCAGTAAAAGAAAAGGAAAAATAAGACATGTGACAGCTTTATGACACCTGAACACCTCACTATGATTATGCCACTAAACATGTACCGATCTGTCTTTCTTTAGTACCCAGCTGCTCTGATGAACCTCGGCGCCATCCTCCACCTGAATGGGAAACTTCCGGAAGCAGAGGCCAACTACCTGCGTGCGCTGCAGCTCAAACCTGACGATGTCATCACCCAGTCCAACCTGCGCAAGCTGTGGAACATCATGGAGAGGCAGGGACTCAGGACTAGGCAGAGGAGCGACCTTTGAACTGAGAGAGTCGCTGCTCTCTTCCCTTTATCTTGACGTACTCTTCTGCGGAGAACAAAGCAGGACAGGAGGCGAAAAAGCTCTCTTTATGAGACAGGAATTCTTCATCATTGTGGCCTGTGATGCTTTTGGAAGACAGTTTGAGGCTTGGCGTGTTTGGAATTCAAAGGTCGAACAATTCTGCCCTGAAATACGTGACTATAAGTGATGATGGTCACTCAAACGACCAAGCCAATGATATTATTTGGTTTAATAAAGCGATGATTAGGTGTGGAATGATGAACAAATGAAAAAAAATCTGCTATTTATTATTTCTCTATAAATTACAATTAAAGTATTTTAAAGCACTTAATTTGAAAGAAGATGTAGCAAAAGTAATTTGATAATAATTTCTGAAGAGTTGGTTTTGAAGTTGTCAGTACTGATGTCAGAAGAACATATTTTACAACAAAATTCCAGTCGTTTTGGCATTAAAGGGGAACTCCACTGTTTTTACACATTATATCAATGTCCATAGGTTTTAAGGAGAACAACTTTGTCTGTGTAAAAAAAGTTGTATAAAGCCTTTTGTAGCCCCAGAGGGAGCCGTGTAATGTCTGATACATGATTAAAAATGACAAAACTCTGGATATGTAAAGCTAGAAAGAGCTGTGTAGCTGCTCCTCATCTAAGCTTGGCTAGCAGGTCATGGCTACGTTAGCTGCTACTAGCATAACACAACTGAATCTCCTGCCGTGTTCCATTTACCTCGGAAGTTGGAAGTCAAGACTGGAAATGATGTCAAACTCAAGCTGACCACGTTCCAGTACAAATTCTGAAAAACAACGAGATTCAACAAGGTTAGGGAAGTTGAGTTTGCACTAGCTAGACTAGCTACTGTTAGCAATACTATTTGATAAATGTGTGTTAAGCAGTTTTTTGTACAAACAGCGGAACATGTTCACAGATAGACGATAAACTAAACAACTAAACTTTGGAGACGCAGATAAGACATGCTAGAAAACAGTATATTACCATTGCTTTAACTGCTGTTAAAGCGCAGAGCAGCCATCTTGGATTTTGAGGCTGGATTTGGTGAGTTTTTTTCAGACTTTCACAGATGGAAAGCCAACTAAAGGGGGCTTTCCAGGTGGAGTTTCAGACTGGGAATTTATAAAGTCCGTCAACCCAGTCTGAAAGGGACACAGTCTTTAGCTGTGTCCCAATCCAGGGGCTGCAGCCTTCGAAGGCGGCCTACAGAGGATAAATCATTCGTACCCTGCATAGACCGTTGGCCGAACTGAAATGAGACGGTCTGGTCTATGGCGGATTTCCTGTTTGCGTCACCAGCTATTCCCGCCTTTACCCTTGCGTCACCAAATGCTGCTCTTGTCGCCTAGCAACAGGTAGCTTGCGAGCTTCCTTGCTAGCATAACTAAAGTCACTTAACCTATTATTTGAAAAATAATTTGTTTCAGGGCCCCTTTCGTTTTTTTTTAAACATGTGTAACGCTAGCTATTCGACTGAGTTGAAACCAAAAACGTTTACATTTAAAAGTATATTTCTCGGCCACGTAAGAGTCCGCCATCTTGTTTGAATTGGAATGAATCTCATGATACATTGGGAAAAGGAGGACGCATTTGTTGGCCACATCTGAAGGAGCCTTTGAATTAGTACAGCCTTCAGCGCGCCGCTGTGACGCAATCGACCTTCAAAAACAGCTTTCAAAGGCTGCAGCCCCTGAATTAGGACACAGCTTTTGTCCAGACCATCCTTGGCCCAATTGTATTATGGGTAATTTTGACGTTTTGAAAAGGAAGAATTTGCAGGAAAAAAAACTATCTATAGTTCTGGGGCAAAATGTTGGTCCTTTCAAAGATAATTTTATTGGAGTGCTACACTAAATTAGTACTCTACTCTTACAAAAATAATATTTAAACCTTGATGTATTACCGTAACAGTGACAGAAAATGCATAACATTAAAAACATACCAGTGCTGAGACATCTTCAGGCACTGCCCTTTAATGTAGTGCTGTAGAGTAAATTGAGTAAATTGCTCCAAACAATTAAACAAGCAAACAGTAATTTATTGCCAATCCCATGCTGTTGTCCAAGTCACTGATGATTGTTTGCACCTGGTGCATTTTAAACACTTGGTAAAAACTAAAACAGTTTATGAGAAAACTCCTCCGCGGTGCCAAAGCTTGAACTGAGTCTGTAAGCCTCTCGTGCCAAGCAAGAACTGTTCTCACTTATGTGTTGTGTTCTGTGTCAAATGAAGGTGTTTCACTTCATGTGATCAAACTTAATTTATTAATACATGTTATTTTATGTGAAAAAGCCAACACTGTGCCGTCTCTATCACAGTAGCCCACCCTCTGTTTCCTCCGCATAGACAGGCTACAGTAGAAACATGACAGTTACGAGTTTTTTTTTTATATATCTGTATTGTTTTCTCTCTGCTCAGGGACATCTGGTTTTGATTCCTGTCACAGAATGGGATTGTGACACAGAGAGAGCTTCTTAAAATGGTGTTACATGTTTTTTTGATGATTGTGATATTCGGTTAAGTTATAGAAAAAGTGTAGCTGAAAATGTGCCGTGTTTTGTAAAGAAAAGTGAACCTTTTTCCATAATAAAAACATGATTTTTGCTCTTACGCTCTGGGAAATCTTTGCGTCTCAGCTATGCAATTTCAGTCAGCCAAACCACATGTATATTTATAGGAATACAGAGAATGCACTGAGTTGATACTTGATGCTATCTCTGATGCAAGCCTAAACCTCCACCTGGCTCTCACGGCAGCGGTTGGGGAGTTTTGAATCAAAGTGCGGCAATAAGCTTGCAAGGGGCAATATTACACACAAGCATTGCGTGACATTTAATATCTTGCATACAAACATTTCTTAATCAAAAAGCAAGTTTTTTTAACACGCGGACATCATGTAGCAAGCACATAAATGTAAGGTATCTGACCATTACTATCATTTTACCGCTTCTGAATTCATGTGCAACTAAAAAGACAATGAAGAGGAAAAAATCCAGAGGAGAATGGGGCCCTGTTTCAAGGTTAAACAACATATGTGATAACCCCTTAACTAAACTGATGCAACAGCTAATGTTAGCGTTCACGCTCTTTCTAGCTAACATTAGGTTAGCGAGTATTGTACCATATAACTCTCAAACAGTAATATTAGCCTTCAGACACTTCCTAGCTAACAAAAATATTATCTTGTAAGTGGCTGAGTTTGACACCACATGAATGCAGGGAAATACTGGACCAAGGCAGATGTAGCAGCTTGTGTTTGGAAATTAGTTGTGAGAAAAACACAGGTGTAACTAATATTGCTAACGATGGCAGTAATCCATTGTGGTTCACTGGGCTAGCTAACTGGCAACTGAGCTATCGTTAGTGTATATTAAATACACCTGCCCTTTTCCTGATAAGACAAGTCAAGATGTCTGCTGTGAAAAAGGTCCATTTCACATGAACAGCAGAAGCTAGCAACAAGTGTTTACCGCACACAGCAGCCAAAAGCGCAAGCTAGCAGATGCACTTAGTTAGAGGAGAATAAATGTAAGCAACCACTTCCGACAGTTTTACCCTTGTGCTTTATTAATAATAGCTTTACTTGCTGGTTTTTTGGGGGTACAAAAGACAACAAAGCTGTTTTTCTTTTCTTCTGGCCTTATCAAAAATCAACATAAAGAAATAAAGAGGTCAAATTATCCTTTGCTAAAAGCTAAGCTAGCACAGTTGATGAAGGTTGCAAAATGACCATAAAGCCTTGTTGTCAAAGCAAATAAAGTGCTTTTGTTGGGGGTTAATTAGACCCCAAAGATCAGAAATCGGTCACAAATATACTGAATAGGGAAAATATTGGTTTAACCTACACCTTTTGTGTTCAAGGTTGCCTAAAGAATCAATACGTCACATTCTGTAGTGGACTTCTGAAATGTCATTAGATCAAAATACGTTCACAAGTTAATGTAGTTTTTCACAGTTTGAAGTGGATATATGTCGTAAGAAGTCATATGCGTTGATATTTGTCTTCCTAAAGTAGTTGCAGACTTTATTCCATTTAGTTGTGGTTCCCAAATATTTGTTTAACAGTTTGAAAGTTAAATATTTAGGAAAGGAGGTAGGCTAATTTCTCTCCAGTGCTGTTTCATTGGAAAAGATAAGTGTGATTATCTGTAAATGACAACACACACATCTCTCTGAGAGGAACAGCTAATTAGACTTCTCCAACTTGACATGCTGCCATCATCTGACATCAAAGAGGTTCTAATCACAAGCCAGACATTGAGCGCACCCAGCTGTAAATATTTCAGAAGATTGACTTGCAGAAACTCACAGTCCCAGTTTCAAACATATCAAAAATATGCAAGATAAATTAGCATAAATCTGCAAGGGCATATTTTGTTATGCAATAAGAATTATAAGACAGAATCAGGAATTTGTTTTTGATGCATAAAATTAACCTTATTTTCAAACACCATCTGCTAGACTCATCAATGAATCCGCCTGTGTTAGCCTCAGGGCTGATTATGTCATCCCAAATAGCAGAGACCTGACTCTGGGAAACAGCTCCACAAATTAAACAGACTAGTGCACAAGTGACTCACTGGCAAACTAATATTAAGCCAAAGTAAATTAAAGCTCCTGTGAGGAGTTTTCATCAGGTTATGAAACAGACTGAAATTAATTCTAATTACTCTATATGAGCTACAAAAGCAAACCAGACCATCAGTAGCAAGATTGAGTATTTCTATATCGTAATTTGTAATGCCTCAAGCTTCTGGTGGGGGGGTAGATGTAAGACGAAGCGATTAACTGCACGCTGCCTTTGTTTTCCAGGGCAAAAACTGTAAAGTGAGTGATACATATGACTGTTAAAGAAAGCAGGATGATATTTTTTGTTTAAAAAAAACACTGTTTAAACATGCACAGGGCAAAATCAGCAAAGTGATAAGAGATTGTGCACAGGGGGCGCCAAAATCAACACAAACTAAAAGTTCCTCACAGTAGCTTTAATAAAAAAGTTAAAGAGGGCATATTATGCTGTTTCACATATTAAGACATATATATAATGTTACAATATTGGATGACCAAACTAAACGTGGGTGAAGTTTCAAATCTGTAGGTAAAAGTATGTTGGAGTAATCCCCAGGCTTCTCAGCTCAGTCTGCTGTGAACGCCAGGTTTCACACAGTTTTTTCTACACGCTGCAACTTTGTGACGTCACAGAGTGCAGCCTCAGCAGTCTTCGGAGAGCTGGCCAATCAGAAGACGGGGCTTCTTAGAGGGACAGAGTTGACTGAGTCGCTTCAGGCAGAGGCTGTATGAGGGCCTGCACAGAGCACCAGTGTGAGAGGAATAAATTTCTCACAACAGAAACAAAAACAACAAACAGTTTTTTAAATTGTAAATTATGCTAAGCTACTCCACAGGTATCACAGAGTGAAATATGAAGCTTGAAAGTAGTATAATACCTCCCCTTTAAATAAAAAATAGAGAAGAGTAAGTGTATTTTACCCTGGTAGATGCATAAAACATTAGGTTGTGAATGTTTTGCCTCATAAAAATAAAACGTGTGTTTGTGTTATCTTATGTTATGTTATCTTAAGCTATCTTATCCTGGACTTCACTCTGTCTTTACTTCTGTTATCATGGCCCCATCTGAACTCCCACTAGCTAGTTGATATCCAAAGAGGAAGCACTTTGATAACCTCTACTTCCTGCCTGTGCGCCTGAACACACCACCATGTGTGGTTGCAAGAGTCAAAATAGCATCCACCAATTCACTCTGACGGGAATAATACAAATACATGTTCAAGTCTAATTACAGCAAGTGTAACATTTTCCTTTAGAGAGATCAAAGCCGTTCACACATGATGGCGACATGTGCGCTCGGGTGTTCCATATCCGGCACACATGACTTCTGACAGCGGGATTAACACCTGGGCCGACATGTTAAAGTAAACCAATAAAACTAAACAATAGGGAAGGAAATCAGGCAGGCCTGTGACACTTGAAAGATTTCCTCCTACCACTCGATACTACGCCTGCAAGGTAATGATGTGGGAGTAGTGGAAGGATATGACTATGTCGTAAAACTGTAGATTCAGAAGCTTTAATGTGGTTTGATTGAACGGCAGACTAAACTTATTTAACTGATTAAACATTACCAAGAAAAGTTCTCGTCTTAGCGAGTTAAAGTACTAATACAATACAAAATACTCTATTACATTCTGTAAAAAAAAATAAAAGCACTCTTTATACAAAAATAAACCTAGTGATATATTAATTATTTATACCCATATTGTATTGTTTATGTTGAAGGGAAATACCCCTATGGTGGAGCTGCTTACACCTATAAGATACCGTCTTTTTGCATGGGGTCACAAGGTATTTAGGTTTAATATGAATACCTGTGTGATTGCACTTGGCCTTTGACCTTTGGGTAACAAATAATGGAGATGCTGGAAGAAAGACTGAGCATATTAGAAAATGTTATGATGAGCTGAAGGAATTTTGTGGGGAATTATTGACAAAAAAGAGAACACTAAACATAATGTAGACGTGCCAGTGCTCTATGTCTAAACATAGCATGTTTCAACAGTGACCTCTGTTGGCTGTTTCCCTTAAGTACAGTTGCCTGAAATTCTATCCGCCAATTTAAACAGGTGCTGTAACAAAAAATAAAAGCCCTTTCAGTAAGACTTACTCCATGTAAAGGAGGTGAATAAACTGCTCAAGGGAAAAAGTGTATGGTAAAGCTTCGGTTTGGAAAAAAGTAATGATGAGTTTTTATTTTCTATGTATCTAAACTGGCAAATTAGCTGGAATGGGGTCAAACTCATGCGACATTTCCAGTAAAATGACACACCTCAGCAAGTGATGTAAGAGAAGGTGTGGCATATTTGCTTAAGTTTTGACATAACAATGTCTAAATCGACACATTTGATGAGGGTGTGTTGATGCGTTTTCTGTTTATGTGGGTTAGGTTTTGATTTCCTAGTTCTTGTTGGAAGTTCTTGTAAATGCATGTGCTGTTCACAGAGTTTATACTACACCTATTAATTCAGCTGCTATCATAGATTGTCATATCATTAGAACAGTATATGTAATGTAAAGTGTGTTGTAGTTTTCTAATTTAATTTTACCAATACCAATTTTTTATTAACTTTTAAAAAAAAGCTAAACTTAATCGAACATAACTTTTAATCATTTAATTGCATATTCTAGCTCCTCTTTTAAAAATGTAGATTATACATGTCCATACGAGTGACAGTTCTCCATTACATGTTGCTGTTGGATAAGACTAAGCTTAGACATACAACTTTGTGTGGGGAAAAAAGCTTCTTCAGCTCAGTAAGAGATCTTAGAGTGCTGGTTTATGCTGGAGAAATATTTGCCAAAGAAAGGTTGCAACAAGGATAGGTAAACCAGAAAGTGTGTGTCAGTAAGCAATATTATATATGTAACGATATATAACCAAAACGATATTAAATGTGTCACAATATGCCCTGATATCAATATTAGAAATGTGTCAGCATAGGTCCCCACAACTATATTTAATCCAGAAAGTGTGTTAGCATAAAGCCCTGATAATATTAAAAACCAGAAAGTGTGTCTGTCAGTACAACTCCCCACAACGATATCAAAGCCGCAAGGTGTGTGTCAGTAAAAGTCTCCCCAAAGATAATCAAACCAGATAGTATAAAAGTCCCCACATCGAGATTAAACCCAGAAAAAATGTGTCATAAAAGTCCAAAAAAGGGGCGTTGTTTGGCTGAGTTGTTAGAGCAGGCGCCCCATGTACAGAGGTGCATGTGAAAGTGTCTGCGTCAGTCCCCATGATATTTACGCCACAAGGTGTGTGTTAGTAAAAGTCCCCTCAAAGATAATTAAACCAGAAAAGGTGTGTCAGTAAAAAAACGTGTGTGTCAATCAAAGTCCCCACACTGATATTTTAACCACAAAGTATTTGTCAGTAAAGGTCCCCATAACGTTGTTTGGCATAAAACACACAACACATCCACCGAGAGTTAAGTTATACAAATATTTATTTAGACATGTAAATATTGCACGTGCTTAATGCCCTGTCTTGACTTCATTTGTACTGAATCAAATACTCCGGATATATTTGATTTGGATCAAAAACAACAAAAATAGAGGGATGCTTGATATCATTCACACAGCTGTCGTGTGAGTTTTCAGAACTTCCATGATCAGGTTTTTGGAAATAAGACTGTCCAACAACGGATGTCCCGATCATCACCCGAGCCAAAAATATTATTTTCGTGTTTTCACCATATGTATCTCCTGTTTTCCCACCAGACAGCGGCAATGGATCTGAGCTGCTCCGGCTGTATTTGTCCGCAAATGAGGCATGTTTTGCAAAATATATTCCTAAAGAGAAAGAAATTAAAGAAACTCAAATTAATAAGGTATCAGTCAGAGCTATATTTCAATAGGTTAGATATTGTTGCATAGTATTATTTAACTTACCTTTGCCGTATGAGTGGCCATTTTGCCCAGAAAGCCGTAAATCAAAGTTATATTTGCATATTTTGTCAACATTTTTGATTTCGGTCCCATGAAAGAGTCTTCTCTCTTGTATTTCTTTGACACCTTGGAGTCTCATTAGCTGTTTCTTTTTCCTTAAACAAAAAGAGGTACCATGTTGATTAAAAAGAAGGGGGATTAGGAAGTAAATGGAGGGAGCCAAACTCAAAAACCTACCGACCTACAGAATATTTCCCATAAGTCCAAATTCTGTATCCTGTGGACCGATACAATGCATCTGTCCAACAGCCCATCGTTCTTCACATAGCCGGCCACAGTCTTGTACTCAGGCGTAAGTTCACTCAGAGGGATTAACTGTAAAATATAAACACACACATTTATAAAGAATTTAATAAAGTATCTACTGTGTAGAATTCTAATGGCAATGTCTGATGATTATGATTGTTTGTGATTGTCACTTTAGTAGCCTAATCTTTTTTAAAGTTCGGCTAATTTAAGCATTGGCTAATATGCTAGAAAGCTTTGGGAAATGTCATATAATAGCATAAAATTAAAGTTAAAGTTTTTTTCTTAAAGATAATTTAATGACAACTCCTCTCAACGCTTGGATAAAAAAAGAAATGTTCGACCACCACCTGTTTTTGAAGTTAAGATTTGTTTTTTTGATCCAAACGAAGATGCTAGCTTGAAATGATATATTTTTGCTTATTCAAAAGAACAGGAAACAAAATTAAAATTAAAATTATCACTTATATTCGTCTATATTTATGATACTTTCTTATAATTTTATATTTTCTTACCAAATGAAGTGTCCATATTTGTCTTGTGGAGAGTAAGACCATGTTACATTATGGCTAACTACAGACAGAGTTGCAATGAAGGAAGGTTACGTAAAAAATCCTTTTATCATATGGTGATAACTGAATATTTTTCACCCAGAATGGTAAGAAGAGTCTTTGTTTCTAGAAACATCTTTAGAACAGCAGCAAATTCTTATAAACATTCTTCTTTGATTTTAAACATCGTCAGATTTATCTATCAGATGCTAACATGACCCACAAACTGGGGCTACTAGCAAGCAAGCTAGCTTGCCAAAACTAATAATCACACAGCTCATTCTATTTGTTTACAAGACTGAAATATTATCAGTAACTTAAGGGACTATGTCTAGTTCAGAAATAAAATAAATGAAGGCTACCATTTTAATTTGTACGAATACTTTTAGTTATACTTTAGTTATACTAATACTTTAGTTCGTTTTTAGCTATCTTATTGCTAACTTTACACTGGTTCATCTTGGGTTTCTGTCCGTTCAGCTGTAAAATTAACAGGATACCTGTTGCAAAATCATATACTTCTTGGTAAATATATACTTCAGAGATATTTTTAAAATATTTTAAATGACTTTATTTCATTGTCACCTGATACGGACAGGTGGGGTCAACCTTTTCCCAGAAGACAGGTGAAGCAGTGAAGCAGGAACAACTGTAGGAGGAAAGGGTTAACTAAATTCCATTTTGCTTAGTTTCACTTTCATTTCACTGAAAACAATAGAACGACTTACCCAGAACTCACTGAGTATTACTTTATATAATTATGTGATTTTTTGCCTTATTTCACCTTCTCTCGATGTTAAAGCCCCGCTGGATCCGCCTTTGCGCTCCTGTTTTGAGGTCTGTCTGCAACATTGCTGTAGAACACAGAAGGCAAGTCAACCAGGTACTTCATACGTAAACAAGGACTTGTAAAAAAGAAACTGCTGTCAAATACCTGAGAAATCTACTTTGCTGCGACAGTCTGATGAAGATGTATCTAAAGATGCTTTTGAGTTTATTTGGTAGTATTTTTCAATATCCTCACTCTTCAGGGGGCTATCAGGGTCTTCCTGCAGAATGAAAAGGAAGTAACAGAAGGCTGTGTATTCCTCGGAAATATTACTCTTTGTGTGTATTTGTAAGGTTATAGATTGATTGTAATATAAAATAAATGTCTGAAGAAGTTTACCTCAAATCTGTGCCACCTTCCACAGTCTGCCAGGTAGTACCAACACCAAGGGGTGTCTGATGTGTCCATGAATTCCACGTCTGCATTGCCCCACGCTGTCATATTATAACAAATGCTAAATAAATAAGTTTAAACAGGCCTCCTACTGTCTGACTGACTCTAGTAACTAACAAGTAACTCTTAAGGTGTTTTTGACTGTTATAAATTCAAGCCACACCTTGTGATGTCACATCATGTGACATCACAAGCAGAGATCATTTGCCTGTTACTATTAAAGATGTTCTTAAAGAGACACACACTTTAGTTGAAAAGTTTATTTTCTGTAACATGTGCAAATTACAGACACCCACATATAACTTCATCCACCCTGCACTCACACACACACAGCTGTGTTTAGACTGGAGAGATCTTCACTGGTCGAACGCGAGGAAATGCAAGTCTTGTACTGCTACACCACCTAGTGGCCAAAAGCGTCCTTAGGTTATTCTCCTTGCTCCAAATCACACACATTCACACAATGAATCCAACAAACGCACACAGCAAAGCAATATTACGTTAATTTTCATTACAGTACTGTACATGTGCTGGCTACATTCATTTATTTTTTTTGACAAATTTACACCAGGTGCAAAGATAAACCTGCGTATTCCTTTAGCAGGTGATGACATCACACCCTAATGATTTTAAGTCAAACGTGACGCTGAAATTGATCCTTTTATTGTTTGGAATGCACTTTGTTTCCAACTAAATTCCACCTCTGTCAAGTCTTTTTAAGGATAGAAGTAAATGGTCGGAAAATATACACACGTACATATTGCTAGAGGACCACGAGAGAACACGACATCACGACTTTATGTCATTGTGACACAATTACAAAACCTTTCATGGAAAGGGGGGAAAGTGCACCGATGCATGGTTTAAAAAAAATGCAGAGGTAGAAGCGTTTTTCTGAATAAAAACAAAGAAAGATCCATGCCTACGCTAAGTACACACAGATGGTGATGGGTTTCTGAATGAGCGAGAGGGAACATGTCGGGGGTTTTTGGTTTCGTTATTTGGAAATCACGTCGACATGATCTGTAAATAAGCTCATGCGTGGCACTGTGGATGTGAAGGAAGGGCTGCGGCTGATGGCAGGACATCACTTAGACCTACGGGCTGCGAATGTCACTCTTTTTTTTTCTAAACAACTGTGCACAGAGATTGAACAAGCAAGCACAGGTTCTGCATTTATTAAAAAGAAATGCCACAAAGGCGGATCTTAAGTCAGTGTTTTCCTCCTCCTCCGTAACCGAAGTATTCCAAACACAAGGGCCCATTTAGAATAAGCTGTACAGTATTCAGACTGTACACAAAGCCTTTACTGTCTTCTCCGTCTTCCAATTTCCCCAAAGGCACTTTAGATGACCTATGCTCCAGTTGGCTCTGGATCCGAAAGAAGAATGTCCATTGAACTGCTTCTTTTTCCTCATCGTCCCACCCTTAAAGTCTGCATCCAAAATATTTCCATATTTGAGATCCAGCCGAGATATCTTCTTGCTATGCTTCAGTAAAACTCAATCAGATACTCCGGGTAAATCTGATTGCTGTCAAATATTACATAAATCTTTGGATTGGCCATATCGTCCACACAGCTGTCGTAAAAGTTGGTGAAGCTGGCGTCCTTGGACGGCGGTCTGCAGTACATGGGATGCCCGACTGTGTATTCTCCAACTATCACTCTGGCCAGGAACATTGTCTTGTAGTGTGGCTCACTCGCAAATATTGGCGGGGCGAGTCCGTGTCTCTGCAGGGTGGTGTTGTGCTTCCCTGTGGTGTGACAGAATTTACTCGAGTATTTGGCATCCCGGGCAAAGTAGCTCCCTGCAGGACGGAAAGGTAAATGTTAAAAATCAGACCGATACAGTAAAGTGAATTGTTTCATGTTGCTATATCACAACACAGAAGGGTCTACCTTTGCCATAGACATCTCCATGGCTTCCTGTCAGCCGCCAGTCAAAGTTAAAAGTACAAATAGCCTGTATGTTGCTGTGTCCTGTGCCGTGAAACAGCATTCGCTCCTCAATATCCAGAGTGCGCTTGACTTTTCGCAACTGGGTTTTCTTCCTTAGGGGAGAACCAGGGAACGACAACAGAGCACTGAACATCACTTTGATATAAAGTGTATTTTTAAGCTACAAAGGGCTACAGGTCTGAGCTCAAAACTACAGTAGGTAAAAGACAAACTCAGTCTCAAAAGCGAGAAAGCTTTTGGGTTTAACAGAAGAAAAGCTTCGTTTGTAGTAAGAGCTGAGAAAAGTAACATAGTATTTCTGAAAGTCTCATTCTAAACTTAAGGATGCACTACATACAGAAATAATCGTAAAATAACCCAAATCACATTCGAGGCAGAGTCCTCGGCTAAAGGCCAGTTCAGATCAATGGTTCGCAACGAGACAGGATGCAGCTGCCAAAAGAATCCCTCGACATCTGATCGTAAACGTTCTAAAGCTGGGCCGTTCACATCAAAGAAACAATCACGCACAGATGCGTCTGACCGTCTCCATAGCAACGACACATAGTTAATACTATAACGTTAGTATTAAGGTGACTGCACACTGCACAGACAATTCCCAACTCACCTCAACAAGTTGGCAGTTGCTGGTTGCAGTCTTTAGAATGTTGCAAAAACCGACTGCCAGCTCCGCACTGCCCAGACACGAGCTGACAGCACAGACTTTTGTTGCCTACTTTTTCTTATTTAACTTTTTGCTGTATTTGACATGGACGGAAGTCGTGCGTACTGATGTCCCGCACGTGAGTACAGGCGCGTTTTTAAGGGAACCAATCTCAGAATGTTGCGGTTTGTTGGGAAAAGGCGCACATTGGTCCGACTTTCTGCGACTCCACCAAACCCGACCGTCCATGTCAAACTCTGACCCGACAGTTGGTCAGCGTTTGTCTGGGCAGTGTGCAGCCACCTTCAGGCCTAGGTTACATGAATTAGCGAGCTGGATTTATGTTATTGTTATAAAAAGAAATGGATGACAGTGACAGTGACACGCTCGCAATGTTAGCTGTAACATTGATTAATAAACGGCGAAGACGGAGAGTTAGGGTGCCTAGCTACATTGTTCTGTTCTAAAACAACATTTGGAGATTTGACAAGTCAAATCTTTTTTTAAAACTCCAGGCCACGGCGTCAGACACTCTGCAACTAACCAGTTCACACAGCTGCAATTTTCTCTGCAACATTCTGAAACCGTTTTGTCGCGTTACGAATCATTGACCTGAACTGGCCTTAATACAGACGACCAAACTGAAGATGGCGCAGTCCAAAAAAAACAACTAAACAAATGTCTACCTGCAGAAGAATTCCCATAAATCCAAGTTCTGAATCCTCTGTATACATTTGATCGGATGATCCATGGTCCTCTCATACAGTCTGGCCACTTCTTTAAACTCATAGGTGTCTCTTCCAAGCTGGATCAGCTGCAGAAACACAAACCAAATCAAAGCTTGGTTGGAAAGTGAAAAAGCAAATAATAGAGTAGAAGACAACCGCAGAGTGAGAGCAGTTTGAAAGGTTGTTGTCATAGTGGTCACATTTTTTTCATGGTAATTGCGTTCAGATCTTTTATTTTTTAGGGCTACAATTACTTGAGCTATAAGCTGGTTTTATTTTGAAATTTCATACATTTTTGAACTGCGACTTTTGACAAAGTCAGGTTTGCAAATGATGCATGCATGTGTATATAAATTGGGGATAAGGTATTGATTGTGTGTGTGAATATATGCTATCTTACTCACCTGATAGGGCTCATCTGTGTTAATTCTCTCCCAATGACACGGAACAGGCAAGGCAAGATTATCACAAATAAACCTGACAGAATGATCAAATCAGAGAGAGAAGATGGGTTACAACAGTGTAAGACTGAGTGCATTTACATTAAATCAATACACTAATATTATTAAGGAAAATCATGTAATAAGGAAAAGAAACATCTAAGATATCTGTGCCTGATGCTGCTGCTCCGTAACTCCCTGTGGAGCTGAGTGGAAGTTACGTACAGGACTCCTGAGTCTGGCAGATGCTTGAACCCTGACCTTTTGCTGAAAAGGTGGTCTCCTGATACACACAATCTCATCCTGCTATTTTATTCTGGGAGATGTTCAAGTCAAAGAAGTCCCGTTTAACCACCCAATCTTACCTGAAGCCAGTTGCAGAGTGGAGGGAGCGTTTGATTGGCCGCTGCTTCCCTGTCGTTACGTTTATCTGCCGCATAACTGGTGAGGAATTTAATGGAGATTAACACCACACTCAGAGTTTTCAGGGTTAGATGAAGTGTATTATAATGTAAATGTTAGTATTAGTTTACCTGAGAAGTCCAGTCTGTAGGTGTATTTTGCCGTGTAGAATTCCATGACACCTCGCTGGTTTCTGTTGTAGCACTGCTCAATCTGAGCGCTGGTCACAGAGCAGGCTGCACTGGGATCGATCTGACAACATAGTTATGATTATAAAAATGTAAATAGTTGATTTCTGAATTTGTTTATAAATTTTAAAAAAGCTGTGGGAAAATTCTCATCATAACATTCTTAAATACGCGGTGACATCATCAGATGTTTTGTTTTGTCTGATCGATAGTCCAACACCACAAAATCTATTTACAATCAATATATTTACAACAAAGTTAGACCAAGAAAAGAAGTGAATTCTCACATTTACAATCGGGAAAAATTTAATGTTTGACATTTTGCCTTGAAAAATAACTTTGCTTCACTAATGTCTATCTTAGAAGCAAAAGAAGTGAGTGAATTGAAACTAACAATGCAATGGGGTTTACACTAAGTCTCTGATCATGTGCCAGCCAAAGACTTCACCCGGGAATAATTGGCCTAAATCAAAGTGGTTGAACTAGTCTGTGATTGACATTTAAACCTACAGAGTCTTGGCTCTCAATTGCACACAATTAGACTTCCTGGTTTTAGAGAGGGAGGGGCAATAGACGAGAAACACAGGACATGGACTGTTTGGAAAGTGATGTGTGAAGTTGTACTGTGACTACCTCAAACATATGCCACACTCCACACTCAGCCAGGTAGAACCAGCACCAGTTGGGCTCGGAGGTGTCCATGTCCTCCATCTCAGTGGACTCCTCCTCGGACGATCTGATGGCTAACATTGCTGAATCTGAAATTAATAGGTGCAAACAGGCGAAGACACTCAGACAAAAAGCGAGTAACATATAAGAAAGTACAGGCAGAGTAAGAGGAAGTTGTATTCGTGTGACAAACCTTACGTCAAGGAGAGGTTGCTAAGGGAATTTCATCATGTAAACAAATTCAAATAATACAAGATAATGACATATCAAGCTAGCTATCATTAGCAGTTGCCGCACCCGACTTTTCTCAACTCTACGGGAGTCTTACCAGTTTTCAGCCTGTCTTTATCAGCATATAAATCCGCCATTCATTCTGAATAAATCCCCATTAAGAATAAAAACTCTAAATAAGGATGCATAACTAACGGTATATAACATTTTTGTCTTCCTTTCTAAGCGTTGTTTACTTTTATTTCCTGCTTTTTGTCACGCAGCGAACGTCATTGCGTCATTCGATGGAACGCGTCCTCGCTCCCTGGAACGCTGATGCCCTGAATTTGTCCTGCTAGGTAGCAATCTGCCCAGTTACCGCAGCCATAAAGTGGTGTAACTAAGATTTTAAATACAAACCGCTCAGCTCATAAAATACGACGCAAAAGAGACACACTTATAGGTCAACTGATCCGTAGTTTTAATTTATTAATAAACCAATAAATTATTAAATTGGGGTTTTCTAGTGAACTTTGATTTTTGCATGAATCAATGTTACATTTATGTTTTTTTTCAATTAAGCGTTTGACATTATGATGCATTCATATCTGCATATTTCTTACACCAACGTGTGGCTGTCCATACGTACGTCCATGAGGACAGTGTGTTCGCGTGGTATCCCTCAGGACACACCCCACTTTTGTATAAGGCTGTTCTTCAAACTTCGCTCGGTCAGTCTAGAAATTTTCAGCGCCAACTACAAGCACACGGGTGAGTATTATGCATGCATTTAAATCCCTTTTAACTAGCTGTGAATATGTAATTGTCTCTTTATGTTCAGAATTGCCTTTTCTTAGGCTAGTTTTTGTGCAATCCTCTGCACAAGTTGGTCGATAAAGTCATTTGCAATTAATGGCATTAGTGCATCTGATTTTTTCCCCCAGAGGAGACTTTAATATACAGCAGTTAGGATGAATTGGAGATTACTCTAAATGTAAATGTAAATGACTGTAAACGCTTCAACTAGCTTATATCTGCACGTATGGAGAAGTGATTGTAACTAAAAATATGACGTCTGTGTTTAATATGTGCGCACACAACAGACCTTAAGACCATGGCTGAAGAGAGAGCTGAAGGGGCTCCTTCTAGTGACCCCAGGCCAGATAAAGGGATTCCTGAGGAGGGTGTCAAGCCAAGGGGCAAATGGGCCAGCGAGATGGAGTTCATGCTCTCCATGGCTGGAGAAATTATTGGCCTTGGGAATGTTTGGCGCTTCCCCTATCTGTGCTTCAAAAACGGAGGAGGTGAGGGACTAGGTTTAGATGATTTAAGGTGGGGTCTTCTGGCTGAAGTAAAGAATAAATTGCTGAGAAGGCTGAAAATATTTGTGTGGAAATGTGCAAAAGAATGTTTTCCTTCAAACTCTCAGTATTCTTTACGCAGGATCCATGAGATTTCCTCCAAGTAACATGGAGCATTTTGTTTTCTCACAATAAGCCCGTTTATCTATTGCATAATCAACTCATAGAAAAGCGTTTATACAGTTTGGTCTGCAACATGCCACTACATGTCAGAGACTCTTCTTTGTCGGTGTTTTTTATTTGCAGGTGTCTTCCTCATCCCTTACTTTGTGTTCCTCTTCTTTTGTGGCATCCCTGTGTTCTTCCTGGAGACGGCGTTGGGCCAGTACACCAGTGAGGGCGGGGTGACCGCCTGGAGGAAGATATGCCCCATGTTTGAGGGTAAAAAACAAGGCTCACTCAGAAATTTGTGTGTGCTTTTTGTTAGCATCCAGATCCCCCTTAAATAACAAGTCCATCCACTTTATAAATATTCCAGACTTGCAGAGAAACTTCCTCATTAACATTTAATAGCTACTTGTTTTATTTTCTATGTACAAAAGAAGTTAAGGAACGGTCTGTACTTAACAATTGCTGCCTGGTGCGTTCACTGTCAGCTTGTTTCTCACAAT
Organism: Semicossyphus pulcher; assembly: GCF_022749685.1. Taxonomy (NCBI): domain Eukaryota; kingdom Metazoa; phylum Chordata; class Actinopteri; order Labriformes; family Labridae; genus Semicossyphus; species Semicossyphus pulcher. The sequence continues at coordinate 8,645,525 of NW_027211694.1, forward strand.
ATCTTAACAAGTTGCTGCTAAACAAGGACAGGAAACATTAAAATACAAAGTGAAAGCAGACATTTTTATGAACTGTGGAGATTGGTGTTGGTTGATTGTACATATAAGATGCTTTAGTGTAAAACTTAAGTGAAATAACAGAGAGAAATATGTATGTAAACCTCAGAGTCAGAGGCTGGGAACCAAACCAACGCTAAGGAGCTGTAACTGTTGCATAATACAGAAAGCGACAGCAGCCAGAAGTCTTTACTAACTGTGAAAACTCTCTGTGTCCTGCAGGGGTGGGGATTGCATCACAGGTAATCGTGATGTATCTGAACATCTACTACATCGTGGTGCTGGCCTGGGCCATCCTCTACTTGTATAACTCATTCAAAAGCCCGCTGCCCTGGTCAACATGTGACAACAACTGGAACACCGGTGAGCTTTGTAACAAATCAGCGCCGGATTGTTAAAACACATCTGGATGAGATTAGGAATTTGTTTAGACTTCGGGGGGAAAATTCTCCCACGTTTTATGTTAAGTGTGAAACCTCCAACTCACCTTCATCTGTTTTTCATTACCCTCTTAGAATACTGTCATTTGCGCAACCCTGATTTGTTTCAACCCGGCTTCAACTGGTCGTTTCTGAACAACTTCACCTCACCTGACTACTATGATATAAACCTTCCTGACATAAGGTAAGTTACATTTTGACTTGGCTACAAAGCAGAAATTCTTCTTATTGATGTGATACATAAAAGGAGGATTAGTCTTGGCCTCCACAGATGCATTCGGTCACGGACACACCCATGCTTTTTTGTGTTCAGAGGAGGTTCTTCATCTCTTGCTGTTATAAAAACATTATTAATTGCTGCAATGGGACTGTCTGCAGGTGAAACATACACATAATAAATCTAAATTATTATCAGATGTTGTTTTAATAATGGTTAAAAAAACTAGCGGGTTGTCAAATGGAAGAAAAATCTCATATTTAAGTCATACTTTCTAAGAATTCTGCTTTTTTGCCTTCTTACTGCGTGTTAAATTAGAGGAACTGTTCCACTCTCATATTGCAGATCGGAAGCCACAGCAAGCAGAAAGTTAGCTTAGCTCAGCATAAAGACTTGAAATAGGGGAAACGGCTAACTTTGCTTTCTCTGAAATCCCAGTAAGGGCACCTCAAAAGCTCACTAAGGGCCTGTGTCCACTAACGGCCTATTTTCTACACAAAACCAATGTACTTCAGAGTTTTCAGCGCTCGGCGTCCTAAGCGTGAAAACACCCTTGACGTCAGCTGTTTTTTGTCGTTGCGTTCACAGTGCTCTCAGTTGAAAACATTTAAACTTTTGGAACACCGCCACCCTCGTTAATGTCACTTTTCCCTCACCGACAAACCAAAATCAAGAAGGGGCGGGACTTCAGATATCAACTTTGTCAACAACAAAGGCGGAGGAGAAGCGTATCATTTCATTTTTTCGAGGGTAATATTTCCATTTTTTACGTCTCCTCTCGCCGTTCCTCCTCTACTCTGCTAATCTGGAACAGATCAGCTGCAGGAGCCGGATTTGTCAGCAGAGCTGTCAATCATCCTTTTTACAGCATCAATTAAATAATTAAAAATAAACTTGTCAGAAAAATGAACACTTCGAAATAAATCAGCATGATAAGAACTAACTATAATGACAGAAACCATGTTTGAGAAACATTTATTTGACGTGTATTTTGATGTTATAGTTTGACTCATGTCCCATCTGTTAACATGGAGGAGGCGGGCTTTATGACCTATACTGCAGCCAGTCAGCAGGGGGCACTCGAAATGTTTTGGCTTCACTTTTAGGGAGTGGTCATGTCGTCCATCTTTTTATACAGTCTGTGGTCACTACCAAGGGAAGCAGAAGTGCTTCAGACAACTTACGTAACCTGGGCGCTGCCGGCAAAAAACGCTGTTAGTGGACACACCTTATATGTTTGTTTAATTAATGCAACAATCATACTGCATAAAAGACACAAGGCTTATTTACCATAAAGCTTTACTGATAAAAGGACAGATATCTTATTGAATATATAAATAAACTGATTCAGACTGTGTGACTCTGTAAAGAAATCTGAATGTGATTTGAAAAGAACTCGACCGTTGGTGAGGCATTGTTACGTGTTATTGTTAGAATGTGTTTTCTTTATTTCCAGCAATGAAACTGACCATTTGATCTCCAAGTCACCAGAGGAGGAGTTCTGGACGTGAGACACACACACACACAATCACACACACACACACACATGCTTTGACACATATACAACAAGTCTCAAGAGAAAACTGCTCTTTAAACAGCAGTCAGAGTAAACCCAATTATAATGCAATGTAAAAGAAAAAGCCTATTACATAGAGCCAAAGTAGATTACAATGTTTCCTGACCCTACAAAGAGATCATAAATTGGCAGAATATCTCTCTAACGTCAGAGATACAGAGCAGAGCTGGTGCGTAACTGAGTTAAGTGTCAGTGACCACAAACAAGAAGTTGAAAAAGGAGCACACAAGAATTCCTGGCATCTTAAAGAAAACAGAATTTCGTCACGGTGTAAAACATAAAATGAAATGCAGGAAAATTAACCAGCTGCAGACACCAAAAAATAACCAATCAAACCTCCTGATTCAGCTTCCAACATAGTTGCACTCCACCTTGTTTATTTCTTATTTTCATGTATCTTTGAAGCAGTACTCTGCCCGTCTCATGATAACCTCCTGATTGCGTGAGACAGCAGACATTGGGAAATCACTACACAGCTACATACAAACATGCATACGCTGCAGAATGAGAACAAGATGTGCTCTTTTTCAGCAGCGTGTACAATACAAACCTAAAGCTGTCCAAAATAAACCAAGGACGATTTAAATCTGTATTAACGATGCAGTACTCGAATTCATTGGCTCTCAATATAGTCTCTTCATTCACACAGCCGTAGCAGGCAGTGTTTCTTCACTATATATTGAAGCATCTCGAAGGAACAAACAAAATGTGTTTATTCATGCTTTAATGTACATCATTCTTCATCTTGTTTGCAGACGATGCAGTTGTATATTTATGTGTCTGATGTTTTTCCCACAGTAACCGGGTGTTAAGAATGTCAGATGACATGTCCCTGGGTAAGGTACACTGGGACCTGGCTTTGTGCCTCCTGATTGCCTGGGTTGTATGTTATTTCTGCGTCTTTAAGGGGATCAGATCCACAGGAAAGGCAAGTATTCCTTTAGCCTACATTAACAGTACTCTCGCTGTTATCAGGGGGTTTGGGAACAGAAATACAACACCCTTAATTTTAAGTGCTAACAGGCTACATCTGTTGGTCACCTGCCTTAATGAACAGCCTTGTCTGGTGTCTTTAGCGTATCTACCTTTCCTTCCATCTACAAGTGATAATAGATTTTTTTAGTGCACATTAAGTTCTATTACTTAAGATTTCATTTTGTTATACCATTATTGCCCAACATTTGATTTCTGCTATTGACCATATTCACACAGCGGGCGTTGTCCTCTGACATCATGCTCAGGGTGGGACGCTAACGAGCTGTTTTACTGTAGTACTGCTGTTTATTAATCATATTAATTTAAGGTATCTGATCAATTGTTATCGTGTCACCTCTTCTCAATTGGTCAGCAACTTCAAAGACAATGAACAGTGAAGGAAAGCAGGCCATATTTCTAGTTAAAACAACATATATCCCATTAGCTACTGTCAGATAACAGCTAGCATACGAATTCAGCCACTACCATTAGCTAGGAAGTGGCTAAAAGCTAATATCAATGTTTGGTAGTGTTACGTGAAAGTCCTAGCTAATGTAACATTAGCTAGCTTACGTCCAAGCTAACTTAATGTAAGCTATGAAGCAGTTAAGTGCTAATATTAGCTAATGGTAGCTAATGAGTCATCAAATATGTTGTTTTACTTTGAAATATGGCCAGATTTCTGTGCAGATTAACTTTTTAAGCGCTGATTAATCAGGAAAAGGTGAAATGATAACGTATTTTTATATGGATTACAACCTGGAACCCAGCAGTGCAACATGATCTGCATGAAATTTGCGGAGATAGAAATTTAGCAGGTAGCTGGTTAGCTACTGAGCCAGACATTTACCTAAGGAGACTAAAAGGACAGAGTATACTGGGCTTGCCAATGATTGGAAACTTCAAATGAATGCTAGTGTTGCTCTGTATCTGCTGGACAGTTTGCTAGCATGTTAGCGATATCATCTTTTTACGGTGATAATATGTCAGTTCTGTGTTTTTGCTTGTTTCTGTTGCCCCCTAGTAACAAAACACAACCTTTATACAAGTTTTAGTGTCTACATATTCAGTAATTACCTACATGTTTGTATGCATTTTTGTGCTTGTAGGTTGTGTACTTCACTGCTACATTCCCGTACCTGATGCTGTTCATCCTCTTCATCCGCGGAGTGACACTCCCGGGAGCCGGAGAGGGACTGAAATATTACCTCACCCCTGACTTCAGCAGGCTCTCTGATCCCAACGTAAGAACTCACTGTCACATCAGCTGTTCTTGTGTTTGTTTTACATTTAACAGTATGCAGAGGAGAGAATAACGCTGCCATTGTGGCACTAAAGAAAAACACGTAGAAAAATTCAGGCCTCACAACCAGCCAGATCTACATCTTAAATATCTCAATAACACTCTGTTGATTTCCTCTCAACAGTTTCCTGTTATTCTCTTCCCTCTTCGCCCTTTTTTTTTTTGCCTTGACTTTTATTTCCAGTCCCAACCCGGAGTATTAGCAGGAAAAACAAACCAAGATCCTCTCTCAGTGAGAAGTTTGTCAAAGAAAGCTTGATTATACCGTAACATCATCAGACGGGAGTAAAAACTTTTTCCTAAGCTGGATCTGAATAAATCATTTTCCTCAATGGAAATATAGGATTTTTGTTGCATAAAAAACTAGCACACTGCAATACAGTTTAACAGTAGATCTGTTATTCACTCAGAATAATGATGTAATCTCTAAACTGAATAGGGAGTTGTAAAAAACCACAGGGTGATTTCTGGATTATTTGGCATGCTCTTGCACAATGACAGCATCTGTGTCTGCCAGCAAGGCGTCTTTCATGATGTGATCACTCGAGGGCAACTTCAGAGCTCGTCTGTGTGGCAGGGGGTCACTTCCTTTTCTTCCTCTGCTAGGCATGCATGCATGTGTTTGTGTGAACATTCCTGTGAGTGGTCATCCTGCATGAAAACAATCTCGGGTTCAGAAAGGATCCATTAAAGCCAATAGAAACCCAAATCTACAGTGTTATGTATAAAATAGTAAGCAGTTTAACCACGTTTTTCAACATTAATTTGTTTTAACTCTGATTTTTGTGGATGCAAAGATTTTTGCTGTTTCAAGCTGAATTTCAAGAAGCTTTACATATGAACTTTTTGTGTCTCTTCCTGTCTCTGTGTGTTGAACTGGATGTGTCCCCGTTCCATCTGGAGGCATTAAGCAACTCTATAAAATTAGCTGACCATCTCACATTTTCCTGCTACAGTTAGAAGATAAAGTGTGTTTTCCCCATCGGTTATAAGCACGCAAAAAAGAGCATTTGTCTTCCAGCTGTGAACCATTGTGGGAATCTTGAGTAAACATGGAGGGACGTTAAGGGGAGTGTGAGAATATCTGCAGTAATGTTAAAAGCAGGTGAAGGCAGACAGATGCACAATACCAGATGCTCTTGAAAACAGATCCTTTCTAAAGTTTTTCTCATCATGTGAGGTTCTGTTTTCACTTGAGCCACGCAGGAAATCGTAATTGCGTTCTGGCCTGTATCTGTGGTCTGTTTTATGTGTGAATGTGTCTCCTTTTGTCCGTGTGTCACTGTGCATGTGTTAGGACATGCAAACGCTTCTAAGGACACAACAGTGTCCTCTGTTTCTGGTGTCGGATGTGAACATCCTTTGAGACAGACTAAAGCCTCCTAAGGCTGTGAATTAGCCAGGCCCTCTTTGGGGCCAGAGTAGGGCCCTGTATATTGCTTTGGAGCCTTGCCAACTTTATCTTTCAGTGGGCGTGACTGTCAGCGTAGTGGTGCCTCTAATGTTAACCAGATGCTGTCAGAAAGAGGTCCCGCAGACGGACATTCCTGTAAACAAAACGTTCTACTCCCACAAACCTGAACGCGCACAAATGTGATGCAAGCTCATTTACATAGTTATGAATTTACACAGGAAAAAGTCTGGAAATTCTGTATCATTTCTGACAGGCATAAAGCAGAGCCATACATTATTGTCTTTTATACAACAGTATACAGAGGCCTGAAATGAGTGCCGTTATAGAGTTTACATGTATCACTCCGCCTCAGTTGTTTGGAACACTGTTAATTAACGTTACAGCAAACAGTCTAGATTAATCAAACACATTCGTCACCAAAGCAACTATCAACAGAATTTTTCAACATTTGCAAGATGAATTATAACATTCAGATAAATGTACATAATATGTAGTTTTTAGTCTGCCGTAACGTTTAGACATACACAAAGTAGCAAGAGTGCAGGAAAATGTATTAATGTATCAATCTGTTGTATAAAAGCAATATCACACTCGGGGGGGGTTCTGTTGTACTGAATATCAGCATGGCTGACGGCATGGCATGGCATGACGATATAGCCTCATGTCGGGTGTGCAGCCAGTTGTTAGCATAAACGGCTTCTGGTTAAGACTTCCTTTTCCGCGTGCTGCATTATTTACAGAAAAAAACCCCTGTTTTTCTTGAGATTTACTTTAATTAACGGGTCTTGCCTTTCCCGAAATTCCGAAAACATCATGATGCAGATTAGTAAAAAAGTAAAAATGCAAGCTTTCTCAGGTCTGTCGTGAAGAGGAGAAGAAAACTAATTTTAAAGTGCTCGTTAGTTCAACGCAGGATCGATAATTTTTGCTGCATTCGAGGAAGTCGGGAAATCTAAATGCTGAATGGCTTTATCTCCAGTTGAATTTTAGATCGAGAACAGATTGTAAGCTGAACTTGCTGCAGATGTAAGTTTATAGAGATTAATAAGAAGCTAAATCGTCATCAGATGAACGCTGATGGGTGCCGGGATGTCATTACGGCGCATTACTGTCCGCCTGCTTTTGCTCTCCACACGGACTGTTTTTCCTGCATACACCGCAGCCTGCTGATACGTGATTGGTCAACATTACTTGGACTACAAGTGTAGTACAAATGGAAACCAGAACACTTGTCAAACCTAAAACCCACATCACTGCCTACAGATTCTACATTTCTACGTAGAAACTGTAAATAGAGATTAGCACGGCTGTGATTACCTCTAGGACTCGGTGTGTTGCCTCGTGTCTCTGAGTGAATCACAGCTGGTCTGATATTCAGCATAACAGCACTCCTTCTCGTGTGATATCGCCCAGTAATTGTTGATTGTTATGACTTAACAAAAAATGTTATTGTTGCTCAGTAATGAAAGAAGTAAAAGGAAAGTTTTTTTAATGTTTCCCCTTAAATGTTTGAAATGTCTTACCCTCTCCAGGTTTGGCGTGATGCAGGGACTCAGGTGTTCTTCTCCTACGCCGTGTGTCAGGGAGTACTCACCGCTCTGGGAAGCTACAACAAATACAACAACAACTGCTTTAGGTTAGCATCCTCTGTATTCTAAAAATCACAGTTATGATTGTACATTAACATGCTCTTCAACAGTGCAGATAATCTTTTCTTTGTGTGGTTGTTATGTTGCAGGGATTGCGTGGGACTTTGTTTCCTGAACAGTGCCACCAGTATCTTTGCTGGTTTTGCTGTGTTCTCAGTGCTGGGATTCATGGCTCATGAACTGAACTTGCCGTTGGATGATGTTGCTGCTTCTGGTGATTTTAATTCTTATCTGCATGCTTTTTTTTAAACTGTCAACTTTATTTAATAGGCTGGAAGTGGTGACAACAACCAACAACGTCCACAAGATGGCATCTTATGTTCAGTTAAATTATTTTTACTTTAAAGTATCTTTCTTTTTTTACTGATGCCAGAGGCACGTCTTTAATATTTTATGATAATTTTGTTTTTTCTTTGTTCACTGCTTAAATTTGTTTTTTCTACACTCTGCACTTTTGGCTGCATCTGGTGACATGTGCAATGAAAACAGATCTATAAGATAATTAAAGGGATAAGACACAGAACTTCTACAATCAGACATGTACAAAATCAATATATGGACTTTAAAGTTTGGACTTGAGAGTACTGTTCTTCCTGCAGGTCCTGGTCTGGCCTTTATAGCCTATCCAAAGGCTCTGTCGCTGCTGCCTGGCTCCTCCTTCTGGGCTATTCTCTTCTTTTTCATGCTCCTCCTTCTGGGCCTGGACAGTCAGGTATGGTTCTGTCTAATAATAATTTTATATAGGTCTTTATCGTAAAATAATCAGTTTCACTTCTGTTCCTACAGTTTGTGTGTGTGGAGAGTCTGGCCACAGCTCTCACAGACATGTTCCCACGTTACCTGAGGAGGCGGGGTGGCAGAGAAATCCTGGTCCTGGTCATCGCTGTTGTCTGTTTTCTGCTGGGGCTGCCACTCATCACTGAGGTACACAGCAGAAACAGTATTTATATTGTCATTTAATTTAAGGAAGGACAACTAGCTTCAGACATTTTTTATTTACAGGAAGAATTGTAATGACTTTGATTATCCCTAAGCCTTTTAATTTGCCCCTCTTTTAAGCCAGATGTTTAAATTATTTATCATTCTTAATTAATGAGCAAACACATTTAGATTAACAGCTTTACCTTGTGTCCAATTAGCAAATGTTTGCATGCTAGCACGCTAAACTGAGCATTAAGTTCAACTGTTAGCATGTCAGTGTTTGGCTTTTAGCTCAAAGCCTATGCACAGCAAGCTAAACTGCTAGCTTGGCTGTAAACTCTTGGTTTTGTTAATCAACACACTAACCTTAACTTAACCCTTAACTTCAGTATATTTTTGTAGTAATTAAAGCATCACCTCACATAGATATTCAGTCAGGTTAACACATTTTAATCTTTGAAATGATCTGTTATACTTTGTTTGATGATAATTAGCAAATGTTAGCATGCTAGTAGGCTAAACTAAGGTTGTGTCCATTATACATTAACCTGCAACTGATGTAAAGCAGGTGAAATGTTTTACTAACTTTAGCATTCTAGCTTGCTAACATTTTCTAATTCAAACTCAAAGTTAGCATTTAAACTGTTACTATGCTAACATTTACTGTAGCTCTACGACTACTCAAAACCGCACAGAACTGTTAGCATGGCTGTAACCCATTAGCCTTGTTAATTAACAAACTTTGCCTGATAATTAGCACATCCTCATACACATTTGAATCTTTTTAAACTAAATGAGTATCAAAATTCCTCAAACAAAGGTTCCTTGTTCATTTAAAAGTACTTATATTTAGAGTGAATGGTTAGTTAGCTTGTAGCTTAGTTTGCTACACTTGTATGCTTTGTAATAATTAAAAGATTTAATTTCTGATGTGTCAAAAATAGGACTTTCATGTTCTGCTCTGGAGGCACAGGAAATGACGGCCGTGTTAAAAATCACAGCCTGTCTAACCTCTCTTCCTGACTGTACTTTTTCTGCATGTTTTCTGCTCATGTTACAGGGAGGGATAGTCCTCTTTCAGGTGATAGACACCTACGGTCCCAGTGGAACCAGTCTCCTCCTCATCGCCTGCTTTGAGACCATTGTCATTGCCTGGGTGTACGGTAAGTCAACTTTAAGTTATTACATTTATAAAAATGCTGATTTCATTACCGATAGTAGCATTACATTCACAGTTGCTACTTAGAGGAGCTTCATAATTGACGGCAGCATTTGTCTCATGTTATCTGTAAGGAAGCAGCTTCTGATCAAAACTCTGAGATCCACATTTGTTTTAATTTTATCGCCCGTTTAATAAAAAGATTATGAGCAGATAAAACAAGACAGGGACTTTTGATGACACTAAAAAGATAGCATGCTGTGCTCATTTTTACTCAAGGATATTTAAGCAATATCACATGAGAGGGAGTGATGTTGTACCATCATCACGGCTGTGATTCGGTCGTAGCCACGAGGCCGCAGGCCACAAGCAATAATCAACAACAAAAGATTTTTTGCTCCACCAACTCAACCAGTTCCACAACTTATCTGAAATTGGACTTTTGTTGCCAAGCAACCCAAACATTCTCCTGCACTCTGCTACTACATGTTTCATCATGTACATTTATCTGTTTGTTGTAATATATCAACAGCCAGTGAAATAAGAGTCTGCTGTGTGATTCAGAGGTACCAGCCTGATCAGTGTGAACATACACGGTCTGCTGTAATGTTAATTTGCAGTATTCAGAACACGTGGCTGAGGCGGAGTGATACACAGAGTGAAAAGTCCCTGTGATGTTGTTCTCTATATCAGCACTCAGGGAATGCCTCTTATCCAACCAGGTTACTTTCTCGGTAATAACTGTTGTATAATTAGACAGTTCCTCTTAATCTTACAGTTCCCACCGTTTACCTTGGATTACAACATGTACGGTATTTTAACTTAAAAGGATGTAGAGTATCTTTAATAATAACTTACAGCAGATAGATGCCAAATATCAGCCTACACTCTATTTAGAAAACTAGCGATAGATAAAGAATTTTAATTTATATCTCCTGTAATAACTTAAGTATCAGCGGTCATTTAAATGACTTATTCAAGAGAAAATAAACCTGACCTTTAAATGTTTCCGTTGCCAGCAAAGAATTTGCAATTATTTGCAAACCATTTCTGTCTGTGTTCCGCAATTATTAACTTCACTCGGCAACAACTCTGGTAAAGATCCAAAACAAATACTGGACCTCAATTTCTCAACAAAAACAACCGTTTTGTTTACATTCTTGACCTCACAGAGATGGGAACATTTATCTTTCTTACAACAGGCTCAATTGTTATTATACATGAAGCCTTGGCATCATGTTTGAGGGGTAAAGGTCAGTTAATTAGAGAAAAATAAAGACTTTTCTTATCCTGTGGGAATGCGGGTCAGTTTCTAAATCACATGAGGTCACCTGGTATTACCAGTCCTGTATAATAGGGCTAAAGAACCCTTCCTCTCCGCTGAGAGCAGTTCAGGTTTGTAGAGGGATGAGGGCTCCATCTACTGGACAGAAACCAGAAGAAACATCTTCTGCTGTAAAGCCACACAGGAAATGTTTAGGCTTTAGACCTCTTTACATTTCCTGCTATACCCATCACTTGTTTCATACAAATATTCATATCTAAAAAATGCTTCATGGGTTGTTGCTTCTTAAAGAATGCACCAGGATTTGTCCTCTGCCCACATTTTAATGTTTCATTTCCCCAGCCATGTCGTCCTCCGCCATCATTTTGGATCAATCGTCTTACCTCCCACACCTTCATTAGAAGCAAAGTTACTGCCTGAAATAGACACGTGGGTTGAGGATTCGTCTGTCCTCTTATTTGTCTTTATGTCTCATCTAGCAGAACATCTTTAACTTGGTCTTTTTACAAAACAAGTAGTTTTCTTTAATGAAACAGAAAGTATGTACCACATGTGCATTTAAGTCTTTTATGACTCAGCATTTTCATGTCTCGAAGCTGAGCCTTCACCTTTTACAGTGTTTTCAGTCAAGGGCCCCGTGTGTTAAACCATTTCCTTCCCTTTGATTGACTCACACCTCTTGTCCATCACCCTCCAGGTGCAGACCGCTTTAATGACAACATCAAGGACATGATCGGGTACGCCCCACTCCCCGTGCTGAAGTACTGCTGGCTGTTCGTCACGCCGATCATCTGCGGAGTGAGTCACTCACACCTGCGACACATCTCTCTTCTTTACAGCTTTAATGTCTTTTTCCTCTCATGTCTTCATTTGTATTCTTTATTTCCCGCCGCATATGACTTCTGATTGAACGCTGATCTTCTGCTGCTCCTTATCTTCCTGATTCCCTCTTTACTGGCCTTTTATCTTTGATGAGTTATTCACATACTTTCATTTTGCCTCATCAGTAATTATTCCTGAGCGCACACAGGGGAAAAAAGAGGAGAGATTGCAGCCTTTACCTAAAACTGTGGACTCATCTATTTTAAAACACACATCCCTGCAGACATGATCAGTACGAGATTAGAAAGTACAGAGGCTATCTTAAGAGTCAGTTAAAAGCTGTAATAGTTTAAAGTGAATGTTGAGAGTTGAAGTTACCCACAGACAGTTATCACCTGACTGACTCAGCTCTATGGACTGTTTTGGCGTCTTTCATAGGATTGTTTTCTTAATCTGGCAACATTCACTGCTCTCATTGCTATTTCTTTCTCTCACAAGAGCTCTAATAAACCCACCCTGCCCACCCGGACTTGTAAGGTTAACTATTAGCTCTTAAAGAATGAAAGATCTAGAAGAGACGGGTGTTTCTTTTTGTGGGTGGAGACCAAAAAACGGAGCTTAAAGCTCCTGTGAGGAGTTTTTCATTAGTCATGAAACAGACTGAAATTAAATCTGATGACTCTATATGACCTACAAAAGCAAACCAGACCATCAGCGACAATATTGATTATTTCTATAAAGTTATTTTTAATGCCTGTAACCGCTGATGGGTGGGGGGTAGGTGTCAGAAGAAGCGATTAACTGCAAGCTGCTTTTGTTTACATTTTCCAGGGCAAACATTTAAAGTGAGTGATACATACGACTGTTAAAGAAAGCAGGATGACATTTTTTGCTAAAGCCACCACTTAAGCATGTACAGGAAAAAATCAGCAAGAAGATAAGAGGTACGGCTTGGTCCACAGGGGGCGCCAAAATCAACACAAACTAAAAGTTCTTCACAGGAGCTTTAAAAATGTAACTTAAAGCTTCTGTGAGGAGTTTTCTCTGGTTCTGAAACAGACGATCCTGACGCCTCTATATAAGCTACAAAAGCAAACCAGACCATGGGAAAGAAGATTATTTCTATATATTTATTTTTAATCTGTGCAAGCGCTGCCACCGGGTCAGTGTCAGACGAGCAGATAAACAACACACTGCAGAAACAGCCTTTGTTTACATTTTCCACACAAGATCCACAGTGAGGGTTACGTTTGACTGTTAAAAGAAAGCAGGAGGAGCTTTTTCTTCATATAACACGACTTGTACACATGTACAGGACAAGATCAGCAAAGATAGTAGATGTACGGCTTGTCCACAGGGGGCGCCAAAGTCCACACAACATGAAAGATCCTCACAGGAGCTTTAAATTCGCCGGGTGGCCAGAAACTCAACCTGAAATAATTCATTTATGTTCCGCTTAGTTTTTTGGGTGTTTAAAGAAGCAACATTTAGCTAACATGTTTGCTATATGCTAACGCTAACTGTTTCCTAATATGGGGAGGGTTTAATATGATGGCTGTACAGAGGCTTATGCTTGTTCCTAAACAACCAAGATGGCCGTCGATGTCATGAAAAGTTCTTTTCATGTTATGTATTTTCAGTTAGAAGACATTGGACGTTGGAACTAGCTACATAGCGTACGTAGCGCTGTGTCACATGTTTGGTTGCATTGATTGGTTGTAGGACTTTCCAAGGGTTCAAAGGCATTTTGGTCATTGCCATGTGATAATGTCCCAATTCACACTCCTTCACTTAGCCCTCTAACTCGACCATTTTCTGTCTCCTAGCTCACCCTGCTGTATGACCTGTCACAATCATCGTCATTATCGGTGTATGGATACCTACCTGGTTCCTGGAGTGCTGTGCTGGGCAGCCTGCTCATCATCACTCCACTGATGTGCATCCCAGTATTCATTTTTATCTCGATGTGTAGGGTGAGTGAATTTAACGTTGTATTTGGTCAATTTCAAAATAAAAGGTAATGTCTTTTTCCCTAGCCTTGACTGTGTACATTTCCTTCCTAACATTTAGAATTCAGACAACATGACGACACCGTCCAGTGACCTGCGTCAGGCTGAACCACACAAGCCAATTCTCACGCTGTGTGACTACGTCATCTTCGGGCCACAAGTGCAGAAAAACAGAGTGGATAACAGAGACGAGAAGATGATGATGGGGGAGCGCAGCATGGTTTGATAGTCAGTGCTAATGCTGACAGACCTGCAGCAAATGATGGTGCATCGATGGTCTGATTACATTGTACAAATATGTGACAACAACCACTTTTTTTTAAAAGTCAATGCAACTTGTTTTATATACATTTTATTCAGGGAGATGCTGTTATGTCTTATTTGTTACGTTACTTTTACCTGAAATGAAATGAATACTAATGTAAAGGTTACATACATTTTTCTATAGACCAATAATCATGTAAAGGGTTTATAGAAGAGAATAGCCCTCCTTATATTGTTATAACCTTTTTGTATTCAATACATCCTTTTTACTCGTCAAATCCTGGCCCTTACATTACCCACAATTCATCTCTCGCACTGACAGTTGGTTCTAATATGGGCTTGTTATGCTAGTAGCGGCTAATGTAGCCTTGAGCCGCTAGCATCAATCGGAGATGAGGGATTGACTACAGTGTACCTGGTAAGCCAACTTCTTTCTAACGCTACATATAAAGGCTTTCTTTTCAATTTTCTAACTCGTCTTTAGCCCCGCCTACTCTGACTCGAGTGACATCACTTAAGGCAATTAATCGGACTTTAGTCCCCTTTAAACATTAACAGTTTTGTAAAGTCATTTGAGTTATTAGGTTGATTTTGTCTTTCAGTATTGGTGCTATCATGGACATGAAATGTTTTTGCACTCCACTATTAACTTCTTATCTTCATTTTATTCAACAAAACAGATTTATGTTTCAGAATGTGTACATTATCTTAAATTCCTCATATGTTTTTATATCTTTCGCTGACAAATATGATGAACTGTATGAATGTCATTAAATATATCCCTATGGATGATATTCTGCTTAAGTAGGCGTCCTTTAATTCTTTACATGTTGATTTCACAGCAGAGTCCTGCTATCGCCAATAGATCTTTGCACACGGTTATTACCCGTGTATCCTTTTCAGTTAGTAATCGTTCTTTCACCTCCTGCTTTAAAACCAGTTAGTCTATGGGGTACCCTGTGTGTGATGTCACAGGATATGGCTGGGCTTGCTCCATCATAAAGCCAAGTTCAGTCATCTGTGTAATCCAAACCGGCATTCAATTAACAGACAATTCCGCCCAGTCGCCTCCCGCCTCTCCTCACATCCTGACTGCCTCCGCTGCTCCCCCATCGACACAGAGTGACCCGCAGATCGAAAAGAGTCCGGCCTTGAGACCTCAAAAGCTCACCTTTGGTTGCAGCTGACCTTGACCTTATCTTTAATAAGAAGATAAAAATCAACATCTGTAAAGTATCAGAAGGGATAGAAATATGATAGGAATATGTTTGGCCACGCCCACATTTTCTACATTGATTGCTCTTAAATTAGAAGCTGCAGTATGCCTGAGGGTGGATATAGAACAATTGTGGTGCGATAGTTCCAGTATCTATTATTAGACCATCTGACCATCAGTCTTTACATAACCACACCAAACAAGCTGCAGCAGAGAGGCAGAGTCATGGAAAAGCCCAACTATTTATTGTAACAGGTACAAAGAAATTGACTTTATTGACATGTCACATAAACACAGAATGTAAGATGGACATATTGAGACCAGCAGGACTTCCGCTGTAATGGAAACACAAATTTAAATATGCTAATATTGACGTTTTTCTCTGACCTAGTCTGGGTCAACGTAGCACCAACCAAATACTGGATAAGTGTTTATACTTTAAAAGTAACATTTTTTTTAAAGTTACCGAATCCAAATGTGCTTAAATATTTTACTCAAAAAATATTGTTGTACAAACAGACATGAAAAATAAAACAATTTAAGATATTTATTATTAATTTATAATTCCGTTAGTATACGTTAAAAAAGCACTAAAGTAGATTATAAATACGAAAAAACTTTGTTACCTGGATGACATCACTGTGATGTCACCAGGGTTATTTCCGCAGATTTGTGGTAGCTAAAAAAATATTGTTAGTTCTTTAAAACGGCGAAACAAAACAACAAAAATAACATTATAGAGAGTTATTGAGTTATCCCGCTTTGCCACCAAAACTAGCTCGTTGACGTAGGTTTTTCAGACCTGGGATGACCCGCTAATAAATGCCGATTGCCTCTTTTCCCCTTTTTGCCAGTGGAGTATACTTCTTTCGGTCTCTTTTCTCCTGCGTCACCCTATGACGTCACAAACGCACCAGAAAGGGCTCAACCCTCTCGAGCCAAAGAAGATTTTATACAATTGTTTTCCTTTCAAAAAAGTGCAGTATTAAAGTACTGAGCTTTGAAAAAAATCCATCAAAACTACAGACAGATGACAGAAGAAGTGTGGATTACAGGTCAGATTGAGTGTAAAAAATGTTCATCTTATAAACCTCTCGTGAAATCAACTGGAAAACCTGAGCGTGCTGGGATATCGCACCGAGATAGTTCTGCATCATTGACTCGCTTCACTGATGAGCTGTGATCTTCCCCAAACGATACCGAGCCTTTGTATTCCCCTCCATCATTGTTTCTCGTTAACGGCAGAGAGAGAGAGAAACGGGAGCGATGCCAACACTTCTTAATGAAGATTTGAAAAATGGGCTTGTTATAAACTGATATTTCACGACTAGAGGGACATGTCTTTTATCGAGTTAAATGTGGGAGGAAGATTACAAGAGGTAAATCTGTGATTGGCTGTTGTAAATAAGAAACACCAAGTTTGAAGACGCTTTAATAATGCCCTGATGGATTTTGAAGACAGGTCTGCTTTGTCCAGTTGTTCAGTTATGTGCTTTATTCACTTCCTGTTTTATTTTGTTACTCACCTTTCTTGATTGCATGCCCCGCCCTAATTAGCCTCACCTGTGCCTGATTAGCCACACCCGCTCAGCGTCTTTAGTCTTTGGGCTGCTGAAAACGTAAAAAAAAATCCCCCCAAAAAAATGGAGACAGTGTTTTTTGTTTAGTGTTTTTACATAATTGTACTGGAACGAGTGCTTTTAAAAAAAGGACACTAATGGAGATTTAAGCCTGAAGGTGGATTTAATGCAACATCAACTGCTTTAATACCTTGACAAAGTTTCGTTGCCTGTTTGTTTCCTTCCCGTTAGCTACTCACATCCTGCCTCTGCCAGTGTTTAACCCCGGTGAGTTTTTTAGACCTTTTATTTTTCTCCTCGACCTCGTCTCCTTTTGTACTTTTTTTGTCCTTATTGGACTATCCTGGTTTTTCTTCGTCTCCTCCATCACACAGTTAGCCGTGTGTTTTTGCACCGTTTTCTGGTAGAAAATGTACTTTGCTCAAGGATCACAGTCTGCATTTGGGTCCTCTCTCCTGTGTTCCCGATGGTGCAACATATGACAGTCCTGTTCCCTCTGACCAGTCAGTGGTCGGCCGTGGCTTTGAGTTTATTTTCCTTTTAGTATCTGCTAAGCTGGTTTGGAACTTTGGCGGTGATACCACAAAAGTACAAACTTGCAAACCACGAAACATTTGGTGGCCTACGTTTCACTGTTGCACTGCTCTTGTGCAAAACAAGTTGATCTAAGTAAAAGAGTGAAAGTAAAAACTGAATGGATGTAGAGTTATGAGGAAATATGATGGAAATATAGCATTTATGTTTGTTTAATTTGATGAAAGTCAAAGTTTTTCTAATGTTGTCAACAGTGACGTGATGTTGCATGTGCATGCTTCATACTAAAGTCTTTTTACCGATGTTGCTACACTCTAACTTTTCCACTTGAACCAAGTTTTCTTTTTGCAATATCTCAATTATTATTTTTTTAAGTTGAGGCATTTCCACAAACTATAAATTGACATAACACGTTTTGGTTAATCTAATTTGACTACAGGACATAACATTTTTGATTCATGTTGTTAATATTATCATTACTAAGCTATTCTACTCTCTTTGTTAGACATGTTTAGTTGCAAAAATCATCCAGCTAGGGGTATTGTTTGTAATTCTTTAACTGCATAGTTTGTGGACGTCGTTGATGGTTTGCCAGGTATAGGTTTACCAGTGGAGCTGCTCCTCAGTTATGAGGATCAGCATGAAGTCCCTCAAATTTTACAGATTTTGGAGGGAGATGAAGGAGGAGAGGGGACTAGAAGAGTTCCAAGTTCATATTGTTGCGGGAGGATGCTGTTCAAGCCTCCCCAGACATGTGTGTATGTTTTTGTTTGTTTGTTTATTTTTGTTTTTCCTTTTGCAGCAGCCTTTTATTTATTTTATTTTACATAGATGAGTATGTATCATAACTGTAATTCCTCTAACATAAAAATAACCAGCTGGAATGTAAGGGGGCTTCGGAAAATAACAAAATTAAAACAGGTTATGAGTAGGATTAGACATCTTAAATCTAAAATCATATTTTTACAGGAAACCCACCTAACAACTGCAGACTTAAAGCGTGTACAGAGCAGATGGCCTGGCCAAGTAATATATGCATGTTATAATAATTATGCAAGGGGAGTGCTTATCCTTATCCACCGGACAATACCATTGCAGATTGTCAAAACTATCCGAGACCCAGGTGGAAGATATGTTATTGTCCAATGCAATATCCTATCAATGACATGGAACCTAGTGAGCATTTATGGGCCCAATGAAGATAACCCCAGTTTCTTTAGGAATATTTTGCTTGACTTGTCTACCATGAATGGATTTTTTATTTTAGGAGGGGACTTCAATTGTGCTTTAAATCCAACAATAGATCGTTCAACGGGCCGCGACACGGGTAAAACTCAAACTAGAGAAACATTGAAGCAGGTGATGGAGGACCTAAATCTAGTTGATGTCTGGAGAGAACGTAATCCTGATAAAAATCATTACTCCTGTTATTCAAGTACATATAAATCACATTCCCGTATTGATTATTTCATTATTTCCAGGGAACTCTTATCCAAGGTTAGTGAATGTTGGTATAATGGTATCGTGATAAGTGACCATGCTGCTGTATCACTCAAAATACAAGTTGACAAAATTATCCATAACCCACCTAATTGGAGGTTACAGGCGAGATGGCTGCAAGATCAAGCTTTTGTTGACACTATTGGCTCTAAAATTAACAACTACTTTGAACTGAATTCTGACGAAACTAGTGCTTGTATCAGATGGGAAGCATTTAAAGCATTCATCAGGGGAGAGATAATTAGTTACACCAGCTATAAAACAAAACACTATAAAATGGAAATGGAAAATTTGGAAAATCAAATCAAAATATTGGAAAATGACCTGTATGCAAAAGATGATAATTTAAAACAAAAAGAAATTATTATATTGAGAGCTAAATACAATAAAATGTCCACAGATAAAACCGCCAAAAGCTTAATGTGGTTGAAACAGGCCTATCATGATCAAGGAGAAAAGGCTGGCAAACTTTTAGCCTGGAGAATCAAAAAACAACAAACTGACCGAGCAATAAATAGTATTAGGACACCGCAAGGGAATCTAACAATAGACCCGCAAGAAATAAATACATGCTTCAAGGATTTTTATGAATCCTTATATAGATCAGAATGCAACCAAGACTCGGATGCGCAGAAAACATTTCTTGATCACCTTCAATTTCAGTCACTATCTGATGACATAAAAAATGAATTGGATAGGAACATAACAACCGAAGAGATGTCGGAAGCGATCCAAAATATGAATAGTGGTAAGGCACCTGGGCCTGATGGGTTGCCTATAGAATTTTATAAAACATTTAAAACTAAATTAATGGAGCCACTTCTTAACATGTTTCAAGAATGCTTTCAGGAAGGAACTCTTCCACCCACTATGAGACTCGCTATGATAACCCTCATTCAAAAACCAGGCAAACCACCCACAGAATGTACGTCGTTCAGGCCAATCAGCCTGATGTGCTCTGACACTAAAATACTTTGTAAAATGCTAGCAAGAAGATTAGATCCACACCTCCCTAAACTTATACATAATGATCAAAATGGGTTTGTACGAAATCGTCAAGGTTTTCATAATATCAGAAGAGTCCTTAATATATTACATGAAAAAGCTGGTACTAAAGATGCAGCGATACTGTCATTGGATGCCCAACAGGCATTTGACAGAATAGAGTGGCACTACCTTTTTAAATTGCTACCACGATTTGGATTTGGAGAGAGATTCCTTAGATGGATTCATGTTCTCTATAAAAACCCAGTAGCAGAGATTCTGACCAATAGTGTTGTCTCAAAACCATTCAACTTGCAGCGTTCAACCCGACAAGGCTGTCCATTATCACCGATGCTATTCACTTTAGCTATCGAACCTCTCGCTCTGGCTGTCAGGGCCCATGATGGCCTCACGGGCATCCAGATAGGTGAACAAGAGCATAGGATATCTTTGTATGCCGACGACGTCATCCTGTTTCTGACCAGGCTTAAGGATAGTATTCCAAATCTAACCACATTAATTCAACAATTTGGAGAGTTCTCTGGATATAAAATTAATTTCTCTAAATCATCACTATTGTTTTTAAACAAAAATGAACACCTGACGCCAACTATAAAAACACAGTTTACAAATGCAAAAAATGGTTTTACATATTTAGGCGTTAAAATTACTCCTGAAATCAAAACTGTTGTATCTTCATTATGACTCGCTAACAGAAAAAATAACAAAAACATTAGACCGCTTGACAGTAATGCCAATTTCAATGATTGGCCGTATTAATATAATTAAAATGGATATACTGCCAAAGTTCCTGTACCTTTTTCAATCAATCCCACTCCCACTTCCCAAGTGCTTTTTTAACAAAATTAATAGCACTCTTACTAGATTCATTTGGAACAATAAAAAAGCTAGGCTGCGCTTGAAGTTGCTTTACTTGCCGTATGAAAGAGGTGGCCTTCGTCTTCCAAATCTGCTGTGGTATTATTGGTCTGCTCAATTGCACTCTGCTTCATTTTATTTCAGCTCCAATTTTCTTCCAGCTTGGGTAAATATCGAGCAAACAACTACATCAGAGCTACCCCTCAATTTGTATCTACATTCAGCAGATTTGAAAACACTGAGAAAAAAGACAAAGAATCCCTTTCTTAGAAATGTTATTGACATTTGGTATCGTGTACACCAGCATATTGGAGGCCTCCCTGGCTTATCTCGTTTTTCTCCTATATGGGGAAGCAGCGATTTTACACCAGGTAGATGTGATGGTGGTTTCAAGCTTTGGGCAACCAAAGGTGTGCAATGTGTAGGGAATCTGTACAGAAACGGGAAACTACTTACTTTTGAGCAATTATGCAATGAGTATGATATACCAATAAATAATTTTTTCAAATATCTACAATTGAAACATTTCATATCATCAAAAAATAAAGACCTAATGTCTGAGCCACCTTTGACAAACATTGAAAACATAATAGTCAATAATCAGAATAAAAGGGGACTAGTATCTTTGTTTTATGGGACTTTGGTGTTTCATGGAAAGGAATCATCTAAAGACAGATTAGAAGCTTGGAAAGTCGATATTGGAGAGGATATATTAGAAGAAGATTGGGAAATTGCATGCTTAAAGGCACAACAAAATACAATTAATACAAAATTAAAATTGCTCCAATATAAATGGCTAATGCGAACTTATATTACTCCAGTGAAATTGAATAAAATCTATCCTAATATTCCAGATATATGTTGTAAGTGTTTAGAAGAAAAAGGAACATTATTCCATTGTGTTTGGGAGTGCTCAAAGGTGCAGTCGTTCTGGCAGGCAGTGACTGGGACCATTTCCCAGATTGTGAATAAAAATGTTCCCCTGCAAGCCAAACTTTGTATCCTGGGTATATACCCTGAACATTTTGCTGTAAATTCTAAACAATCAGTATTGATTGATTTTGGGCTACTCCAAGCTAGAAGACTAATTGCTCTTTTCTGGAAAAATACGCAAGTGCCCTCAGTAAAGATATGGTTGAAGGAAATTGCAACACACCTTGCATTGGAGAGACTTACATATATTGTTAGAGGGAAAAGAAAACAGTTTCTCAAAGTATGGAAACCTTTTTTGGAATATTTGGAAGATGAGAATGTTACAGTAACTTGAACACCATCACTGCTGCTTTTTCTGTTATTTCTGTTATTTATTTATTTTGTTTTTATTTACTTCTGTTACCACTGTATTATTTGTATTATTATTTTCATTTCCCCCTTTTTGTTTTTCTCTTTTTTTCACGTTTGTTTTGTTGCCTAGTACACTGATGTTTTTTTTTCATTTAATAAAAAAAAAAAAAATTGACATAACAGGCAGATAGAAATGCACTTTTTCTCTGCAACGTTTCGTACGAAATACATGGCTGTGAACGACAGGATGTGCCTCCATCTGTGTCGCGTTCATGGCTGCTGCCTGTGTATCTTTACCCATGTTTAATGAAGCTTTTGCTGCACTCAGCAACTCTTCGCACGTGGCAAGAGGTGAGAAAATAAGAAAAAAAAGTCTGGCCTCATCGTCCGGTCGACCATTTGATCAAAATCACCGAGATGAAGGCAACTGTGAACGCATCACAGCAGCAGATTGCAAAAGTAAAATGCCTGGTTGCTTCTTTAGTGGCTTTCACGGTTACAGTGTTTTAATGTAATTCATCGTGGGGCATATTGAGGACAATGACGAAAAACAAGGTCACAAGGATGTGAGACAGTTGTGATGATAAAACGTGACCGGGCGGAGATGGAAGGAGAGCAGAATGACACGCAGAATGAGGTGGCTGATAGATCTCCGGGGAGGAATAGTTCACTGTGCAGTGAAAATCTACAGGATTCGTGTATCCGAAAAACAGTAAATGAAGACATTTCAATGCCCTCTGTCACTCCTCTTATCTGATGTTCTCCCTCTTTTAGTTTTTTATTCCATCTCCAGCTATGGAACAATCTTTTCGGTGTCTTGCAGTCATTTTCCTGATTTCTATGTATCTCTTCATCTCGTGCCCCGCTTATCTACCCGGGTCCTACTGCGACACATCAACTTGTCCCCATTTTTATCTCACTATCTTTTCATTCAGCCTCCAAACTCATATCTTTACCTTATTTCTTCATTCCTTGCAGTGATTTATCAGGCCCCCGCCTCCCTCGTCACCTTTCCTCTTTTCACTCTTTTCTCTCATTAACTCAATCATGCTCCCTCTGATGTAAGCGTCCCCCCTACCTTTGTCTTTAACCTGTGGAAATGTATGCGACATGCATTGTCCTGCTGCATTACTGGATGAAAATGTCGGTAATATTAGCCCTCTTTATATGCATGCCAATCGCCTCTGGGTGTCCGCTGCTTTATGATAACCGCTGCATTGATTCACGGACCACAACACGTGCTGAGAATAAAAGGCAGCTAGAAAGGAGGCTTCAAAGGCAGCACTTTGAAACAGAGGGCCATTTTTACATGAATAAACTAGCTTAACTTAAAAAAGAATGCAAATCTGCCACTTTTATGATATTTGGGCTCAAAATGTAATTTGTACAGAAGTGTGAATTGACCCCTTCTTGCATTTTGTATCCACAAAAAGATGTTGCAATTGTAATTTCGTTGTGCTTGCACGACAAGAAAGTTGTTGAAGCTAAGAATTTAGCGCTAATGGCTACTGTATACACCAATCAACAGTCATCAACAACATCTTTTTCCAGCTTACTGTTTTTAAAGGAGAAACAAATGGAATCTAAGAGCAGTAGGCTAGCTGTGTGCACGGAACTTGGCGCATGTTAGCTTGCCAATATTAAATAGCAAAAAACAATTGGAAGGTTAGGCTGATTAGAATGACCGTTACGGTGTACAGAAATGTTGAGCCAACCCATCTAAAATTTTAGAAACTGCACTTTTATTTATATTTTAGTCATGTGTGAGGCTTGAATTACTCTGTCAGCATTTTCCAGATTAGCAACCACAGTTTTTGTTTCTGCAACAAAACATCTAAATTTGCTGAGTCATTTATCATAAATAATAGAGGTAGGACAAAATATCGATACGGCAATATATCGGCGTCCTGCAGGCACACTCACACAAGACAAGGATTTAGATTAAAATGCCTTTATGAAATCAGGGCATCGTAAAAAACATCAATATTACAGTAAACGCCGACCGGTTTCGACCCTCATCGGGTCTTCCTCAGGGCGTGGCTAGGAAGAGTCATGAAACAGACTGTTAGATGAGGTTCACTTATATATCGTCAAGTGGCCTGGAGGGTAAACTACACCGGCATATGAATAAATACATAAATATTAATAAATAGATATAAGTAATCATTATGAAAAACAAGTGTTGCCATAAATAATCAGTAGGAATAGTTCATATGCTGGCGCCAAATATAAATACTTTAACTGACAAATATATGGCGATTTTCACTCACCGTGTCGCGACTTCATGACTCCTCGAGGCTGCGGTTAAGACATTAATGAGAATGAATGTAGGCGGAAATTCATTGGCCGACGAAGTGCCATATTTCAATAATCACATAATCGCTGTGTCGCGATATTAATCGTTGCCGTGGGCCACTGATTCCCACTTCTACTTGCAAATAGTCTTCCTCAATGGCAACAGGTGAGCTGCAGGAAAAGAGATGTGTTGTTGACAAAAGACTCACCTTATCTGTTGAACGCAATCAATCTATGTCAACATATAAACACATCCAAAGAATTTCTACATTTTAGAAAAACCGGTACATGATTTATTTAGAATATGCTACACGAGCCATAACTCAGCGTTTTGCTACAGGCTCTCATTACGCAGTGACAGGACCGGAGCTCATGCATACAAATGACTGTGCAGCTGAAGTTTATCTCCGGGCATGCAGACTCAGCAAATCTCAGGAGTATCCATTCCACACGAGGCATGCCATACCTCACGAATGAAGCCACGACGGTTTATAGGCAGTAAAATACAAATACGTTGAAGATATACAACCAGGTGGCCACTTGAATGGTTTAACATTATGTCGGAGTGAAACATGGTTCTGCAGGTGAATCTTTTCTATTTCAGACTTGCAACAAAGAAGATATCTGCTTCTGAAAGTGGTTCTTTTTGCTTTCTTTCTTCACAAACATTTTCTCAGGGAAAAAAACTCCAAACTCTGCCAAACTTTACTTTTTCTCTCTGATGTTCTGTCTCTTGTCATTCTGCTTCTGTCACCTAAATAATGGCTCCCTATTATTCCTGGCTGTGCTCGCTCTGGAATCATAATTAGGCTGCATTGATCGGGGAACGCTGTAAACACATTGATGAAAACCAGCTTTGACAACTGCAATCCAGCCAGCGATCATCATTTGGGTCCACATGGGCAATAAACCCACCAGATATTACACCGAATCTGCTGATAGGAGCGACTAGCTACGGGTTTGATTAAGCCTCTAATATTGTTTAATCTCTCATTTTTACAAACACTATCTACTAACTATCCTCTGCTGGTGCATTGTGGGAATGTTCATTAGTCTTTGTAATTGTCTGGCGATAGCATATCTGGAGCAGATATTAATGCTAGGAGGTTACCTGGCAGGAGAAACAAGACTGGTTCGTGCTTCGTATTTGATTCCATTAAAATTAATGAAGACGTCGTTTCACTGCCACGGGAGAAATTAAAAAACAATATACATAACCTCACTTTATCCTCTTAGTGTGTAACAAGGTCACGCTCAAAACTAAACCATTGTATTAGAGTGTACAAGATCTAAGACTGTAAAATATATGCACGTTGTTAATGTTATTGTATGTAATTTAGTGAATCCCAAAATGCAATGCGTCAAATATTTACAGGAATTGAAGCGGACGGACATGATTCCCAAAGGTCCAAATATCTGGACGATAGACTTGTTTTTCTTTTTTAGATTCTTTTTCAGCAAAAAAAAATAGGCAGGGGAGAGAGGAGATAAATTCAATGCGACTTTAATTGAAGTTATCTCGCAGAGTTTCAGGAGCAGAACCAAACTGTGCCTCTTCTGTGATTCCTCTGAATGCTCATCTCTGTGGTGCCCTGTTGCTACGTCGAATTCGTGAATGAAGCTTACCCACATTGATGGCAAAAAGAACAAATCCCAGCAAGTCCAAGCCTCACCCAACAATCTTTTCCTTCACAAAAAAGTTTAAAAGCATCTAGCTGATGGTGTGATCCTTGCGATCGAATTGCCCTTTGGTCACAAAGTTAGCTGCTTGGCAAAAGTCAAGCGAAGTCGAAGTTAGCAAACTCTTGCCTTGATGTCTCTAAAGCCGGAGATATACTTGCATTTTACTACAGCTATGTCCCAATCCAGGGGCTGCATCCTTTTGAAGGACGTATTTGAAGGCCGATTGCGCCACAGCGGCACGTCCAAGGCTAATTAGAAGGCTCCTTCAGATGCAGCCGACAAATGCGTCCTCCTTTTCCCGGGCCACCAGGGATCCATTGGGTGCATTTTGTTTGGTGACGCAAGGCTAAGGGCAGGAAGAGCTGGTGACGCAAACAGGAAATCCTCTGTAGACCACACCATCTCATTTCAGTTCTGCCTGATTCATCCTTAGATCCTAGACCGTGTCCTTTGAAGGATGCAGCCTCTGAATTGAGTGTCCTAATGCTGTAGCCTAGACCTCTCGCCTCACGCACCCAGAGACCTCTCTCCTCAGGAACCTCAGATCTCTCTGCTCAGGTACCTCATGCGGGAGGATGTACTCACATTATTTAGTGAATCAAAGCGTTGGAAAGCTAGATGCTATCGGCTATGAGCTAGTGCTTGAGCATGGAGGTCACGTGTGCCCATGCTCAAACCCCATTGGCTCACAGAACTAGGTGCCTGAGGAAAGAGGTCTGCATTTGGACCCTTCACCACAGCTTACCGAGTTTGTGCCCATGATATCTGCCACGCGTGCCCTGCTTCTGTTTGGCGCGTTGGCTGTCCACATCCTCAAAAATTAATGTTATGAGTACGTGAGATGCAGTATGCACATGAACAATAGGGGCAGAGGGGATGAGGGTCAACACAGCAGCAAGGACAACCATGGCAGAAATTTCCGAAGACAGCTGCGAGACCAAGCCAGCAATTATCCACATCTGTACAATGTGTCATTGCCACTGCACAGCTACAAACTCGCCGTAAGTAGCCGGCGACAGATTTGTTCCATTGTAGAAGTCGACCTGGAAACCTGCAAAACTAAATGGAAACAAGTCCAAGACCGTAACGTCCGTGCGATGTTCTGGAAACGGAGTAGAGACGGTGCAAACGGTGTGTTCTGTCCACTGCTCATCAGTCCCCTGACCTGTCGGAGAATTTGGTCAATCACCGGGCCATTGACAATTCCGAATGAACATAACAGTAACCTTCTCGAGTGTTGTTTACATCCCACACATATGGTAGTTGCCAATCTCGGATCCCATCGGCTACAGTCTGAGACGATATAGCTTCTGGGGACACCGGTAAACGTGCCGGGCGGTAATCAATAAACGACTCCCATCAAGACTTCCTTTTCCACGTCCATTGTTACAGAAAGAGAATTAGCCTTTGTCAGGTCTCTGCTCAAGAGGAGAAGAAAACTTTTAAAATGCTCATTTGTTGAACGGAGGTCGGATCGATCTGAAGCATTCGAGGGGGTCGGGGAATTTGAATGCTGAATGGCTTTCGTGACACAGCGTCAAGGGAATTCATCTCAAGTTAAATTTTTGATATTTTCTTGCATACGCCGCAGCCTGCTGATACGTGATTGATTGGTCAATCTAGCCAAACTACAAGCGTAGTTCAAACGGAAACCAGAACACTTGCCTTGCCGGAAATCCACATCCCTGCCTGCAGATTCTACTATGTCAAATCTGTAAATAGAGATTAGGGCAGTTGTATACGGCCTGAGATCTCTGGTGTGCCCTCTAGAGGTATACTCCAGTAACATGCATAGTGCATGGACAAGTATGTGGACAATTACGTTCATGACACAGCCGGTTGTGTATGCGAACTCAAAGGTTAAAAAGCAAGTATATCTCCAGCCTTATTTGACACCCAATCGCGTAAAGTTGATTGAAATGAGGAGGCGCTTTTAGGGGCCTAATGTGGCAGATCACAATCTTTGAACTCTCTCTCTCTGTCTGTGCATATGTGTGTTAGTCTGTATTAACATCTGGGTCCAATTTGGCAGCTGTTCGTGGGATAAACCAGAAGGCGTCTATGCTTGATGGAGCATTGATTGACATTGCAGGCATATGGCACTGCTACAGCCATTCTTGCACAGGCCTTGCTTATCACAAAAATGCAATTACATCTAATGGAATGAACGAGGATGAATATTAGGTCCCTGTATGTGCTGATTGCTGCGTCAGACACTAGCAGGGCTGCATTCATGCTAATACATTTCCAGGATCTTTGTCAGCAGTCATCCCTCGGTTCATTTTCAAAAACCCCACGAGCTCTTTCAGTGATCAGACCCTTCTCTGTTGGGAAATACCATGGTAACAGCGCTGGCAAGAGCTAACCCAAGCTAACGCAACAAACACAAAAGCACAAACACACACTTCTGCTGCTGCCAGAGCTCCCCACCACAGTTGGGCGATTGACATGTCCCCCCCACGGCCTCGGGGCCTCACTAGTCACAAGTGAGCAGTAATCAAAGCAGACACACAGGTCGAAGTTTATTATCAAACACTCGATACCAGCAGCAGGAACAGCCACAGGTCCTCAGAAAATATAGTTTACAGGAAAGTGCTGCAAACTGGAAAACGGATTTACAGGCAGCAGATACAGTGTGGCGTCTCTTTGGCCTGGAGAGCCGGATTGAAGCTTTACACGAAGATGGTATTTTTTCTTATGGATGTAAAGTTTAAGTTTCAGGACTTTAGTGCTGGTGACACAAACTGAAGCTGATGACCTGACGAAGGATTCAGAAATCTCTCAGGTAGGATTCACTTAATTCCCACCACTGTCAAATAAGGCTAAGACAGGGTTAACAACTTTTGTTTTCGCTCAGTGGACAGCCTCTGCCAGATTATGAACTCATTCAAACTTTTTGTTGCAAGTTAAAGCTACAGATGCTAAGAGAAATAACACTTTTCTTCTTCTGAAAGGCAAGGAAAAAAATGACATCTTAAGAGTCTCTTCTGTCAAAAACAGCATGATTAACTTTGAATCTAAATGGATGAGAATCCTCAAAGGGAATATCTGATGTGTTTTGTTGTATTAGTTTGCTTTTGAAGCGGATAGACCCGGACTCACCTTGAGAACAATATGAAAGTACGTATTTGATCATTTCACATTATTATGCCCAATTTAAGTTGATTATTTTTTGCACACTGCTGAAACATGATTAAAAATTTTACCTCCTGCTGTAAAAATGAATCAATATTCATTCTGCGAAAACACAGTCGCTGCTTCGAACTTAAGCGCTTTTTGTCTTGCAAAAAAAATTGCCAAAGTGTATATATATGCGATGACACAGGTGAATATCATTCAACATCATCAAATACTGGAAGGCATAAAATATGCGTCTATTAAATGCGTTTCATCGTGAGAAATCAGCAGCAGTAGAAGAAGTACAGCAGGCTTTTGTAATCAGTGTAACTTGCTCAGCGTGATCCTGCTGTTTTAAATCTCTGTGTGTCAAAATAAGCAGTGAAATTTCTTTTAAAATTTCCAGGGCGAAGCAGAGAATATCTTTCTTCTTTTAGGAAATGTTGCCGCACACGTTTTCGAGTTTGACAATTTCTGGGTCAATCAATATTTGCTAATTATAAACAACTTCCTCCTGATCGTGTTGTTTCATCCAGACAGGAAATGAGGGATGAATTCACAGACAACGAACGGCTTTATAATTATCAAAATGAAAAAAAAAAAACGATTTTATTGAGCAGTCAAACTTTACTGACAGCTAAAAGCCCAGTCATACATTAATATTCTCTGGAGTGATCAATGATGTGAGCAGGACAGGCAGGTGTTAACAAGGCTTTGAAGTAGGCAGAGTGTCAGTAGTGATTAAGATGCACAGTGTAGTTTTCACATGGATTGCATCACCTGGCTCCTCACATCAAACCAATTCGAGTACAATAACACAAGATATAGCCCAATGCTAATGTACATCTGTTGTCCCTTGGTGTGAAGCAATGCACATATACTGTATGTATGTAGTCATACAACAATGTGACAATGATAATACAGCGTAACTTTAAAAAATACACCATTTCACTACGCAATATCAGACCTTAACAGACCTTGATGTTGCATGTTCTGTGCCATTTGTTTGGCTTGAGTTAGCATTCCAACATAGACCAACTTAAATCAATTAAAAGCCTTCATTTTGTGTCAATATACCTCCCAGTTAAATTTAATATAACTTGTTAATTCTACGATATAGATGTGGAACCTGCACATCAAAAAAGTACATTTTAGTTACTTTACAAAGTCACCATACTAACATGGCGGCCATTTCTCTCTGTCACTTTCAGGGGAAGGAAGCTTAGGCTAATTTAATGAGGCTGTATTTCAGGTAAGCTAGTCCAGCTAGGTAGCTCAGCTACTTAAAGGACAAATGATATTCTCCTAACAGAGGGACTTGGGCCATAGTTCAAGCTAAAACTAATCTAATTGGTGAAACATTAGCTACCGTAAGACAACAGCTAATGCTAGCTTTCCACCACTTCATAGCTAACATTACTTTTTGATAGTGTTACACAATACCATAGGATAGGCATCTTAAATTCCTAGCTAACAGTGATGTTAGTCAGCTAATGGTACTGCTAGCTAATATTTAGATGAATAGCTCCTAACGTTAGCTAATGCGCACTCTCTTCCTCTTTGTCATGGATTTATTTTAAGCTAGTTAGCACTTGTTCCTGTGCTCGCCCTAATTAAATTACTACTCTATACACGACAGCATTAGTCGGTGTTAGATTCAGTTAAAGGAATACAGATTACACTAACTAGCTAGTTTAGAGATTGTTTGGTTTTGTAAGAAAGTAATAGCACCTAGCCAGTAGGTATTAATGGAAAATCTGCTGGCTCCTAAGCCAACAGGCCAGCCATAGAACCGGACCAATGACTATATGGATGGACGGCAGGTCTCCATCTGCTCTTATTGTACGGAATTGATGCCAAAATAGCACCTGTGATAGGCGCTGCCATCTTGCCATGGTGACGTCATTTGGAGCCAGAGTTGCACAGTAGAGATCGGCGGGTGACACCGCTGTTTTTGTTACGTTTCCTCTCGCTGATGGTCCTCTACTCTGCCAGTCCGGAACAGATTGGCTGCAGGAGCTGTATTGGTCAACAGAGCTGTCAATCATTTTTTTACAGCATCAAATAACTGATTAAAAATAAAGTCAGAAAAATGAACACTTGGACGCAAATCAGCATGATAAGAACTAACTATAATGACAGAAACCGTGTTTGAGAAACATTTAAGTGTATTTTGATTTTATAGTTTGACTCATGTCCCATCTGTTAACATGGAGGAGGCGGGCTTTATAACCTGTACTGCAGCCAGTCAGCAGGGAGCGATAGAGATGTTTTGACTTCACTTTTAGGGAACTGTCATGTCGTCCATCTTTTTATGCAGTCTATGGTCCTGACACTTCTAATATTAAGTCACCTTCTAACCAGGAACTGTGACCTACTCTATTCTTTATTTTCCTTCCAAATTCAAAATTGCCTGTGCAGGAGCTCTAGATGTTTATATTTCCTCTCTGATTTATGTGGTAATCATTATCTTTAGTTCTGGAATCTATATAGTTGCCCAAGTTAATAAAGGGCTATAAAAGACCATAAAAATGTCCCAACATCAGTAGATTATAATGAGTAGTTTTCCCAACCATAGAACATAATCTAGATCAAATAAACGCTGAACAAGTTATAACAGCGATATAAAATCTGTTTTTTCTCTCTCTCTCTCTCTCCAGCTTTTGTGCACATTGTCCTGAGTCTGTCAAGTCAAGAATTTAACTCGGTGATAGACCCAGCTAGACAGAAACAGAGACTATAACTCGTCACCATTACAGGCTGTGAGGACCGAGTGACTTCCTGACCCCACTGGTTGGCATTGGGCACACCATGGGGAAGACTGGGCAGAGTACTGTGGACTTAAACTCCCCTACAGAAGTCAAACAAGCAGTTCCCTTTGAGGAGCTGGACCTTGCTGCACCACCTGCAGACGAAAAGAAAAAAGAAGAACCACCTGACAGAGGAAGCTGGAAAGGAAAGTTTGACTTCCTGCTGTCGTGTGTTGGATACGCCATTGGCCTCGGAAATGTCTGGAGGTTCCCTTATCTGTGCGGCAAGAATGGTGGAGGTAAGAGCGGTATCATGAGACTGATAGAACCAGAAGTGTCTCAGTTAATTCTGCTAAAATACTTTGAGGGCATATATGTACACTCTAATAAAACAACATTGTATCCTTTGCTGGTACCACTTGGTGCTACCAGTTGCATTTCTTAAGGCATCCTTTCCTTAAGCTGCCTAGCATCTTAAGAGCAGATACAAGGTGGCATATGAAGCCTTATATCTGCCTTGTTTTAGCTCAGGTTTTGCTTCATTGTAGCCCAACCAGGAAGTTTATGCAACAATCCAATCACAGTCACTGTAGTCTCTAAATGGTTCCAAACATCTTCTCATTCCTTTATCACATCCTTTTTGCGTCTCAAACATTAGTTAGCGTCTTTTTGGTTAGGTTCAGGCACAAAACTGCCGCCTTGGCTAGGTCTTGTGTTGTATTTCCCCCATCACCCGCTAAAGCACCTTTTGTCAGTTTTTCTATGTCACTAGCGGCAGTTGGGTCCACGACAAAATGAAGAGTCAACTATACCAACACAACCCCCTGTAGCACATTTACTCCGTCATTTTTATCACCAGCTAGCAGCATGCTAATCATGTACAACTAGCTAGTGTACCATGTTAAGCAAGGTCACCTTTTCTACGTCACTCGCAGCAGTTGGGTCCACGACAACATGAAGAGTCAACTTTGCCTTCGAGCATCCTCGATCTGCCCCTCTTGAACTGAGCTAAACACAACCAACACAACCCCTTGTAGCACATTTACTCTCTTTATTATCACCAGCTAACAGCATGCTAATCACGTACAACTAGCTACTGCACCAGGCTAAGCAAGGTCACCTTCAGCTCCTTAATCCTAGCAAACACCAAATGAAAAACACATATCCACTATGTAATGTTTACTTATGTCACGCTAAGTAGCGTGCCTATTTGGCCGCCAAATGAACCAAAAAACCTGACTAGCTTACCCGGCTAGTAGAATGCTAATAGCACGTCATTCTAACTAGCAAGCTGCTGGGGCCACCATATAACCAAACAATCTTCTTCAGCTACCCCAACCTGGCAATCAACAAAGCATGTATTTGTTGTATAAATATACCCATCTCGTCCACTGGCCCTGCTTCGCCTCAGAGACTTCTGTTAGCCACTTAGCAGCCTCTTCTTGCCTTTGAATATCCTCTACAACCAGTTACAACCTGTTACAGGGAACTCCCAAACACTTGGTCATACATTTATCAGTTACTCTCTCACAGAAGATTCTCACTATTTTCTACATTTTGAAATATGTACAGCGAACACTCTCAGACGCCACAATAATCGAGGCAGCAGCATTTTACTTGAATTCTCTGTCCTCGTAATGCAGTCCATTACCTGCTGCCTTAACCCCTGGATCTGCTCCTTATCACTTTACACCCTCGGCTACCGCCTTCCTAAACTTTAACTTGCTTCTCAAACACTGTCTGACTTGTCGTCTTATATATAAAAAGCGTCTTGCGTGAGGGTTTTTACATCCATTGGGTGATTCACTGCCACAATGGGAGACATTTCTAGAGGTAAACCTAACTCCCTGCCTGTATGCAGCTTTTTTAAGAAAGCCTCTAACTTCCTGTTATTCCCTTTAGAGTGAAACTTTTCTCCCTACTACATAAAACCATAGCAAGCTTATGTTTTCCTAAAGCTTTCTGCTATCCTTAAAGTTGCAAACCCTTTATTTGAGGCCATTGTGCAGCACATTAATGCCCCCTTGACTTCCTCTAAAGCTAACATTAAAAACACATTTATATTTACTGACGCATATTTAATCAGTTCTAAAATGTTGTGTCTGGCAAAGATACTCCCTGGTCTTCTAGCACTTCTCATAAAATGCTCATAATAAAATAAATCAGGCAGGAGCCGTGGTTTAACAAACAAGAAATATCACAGCAACATTTAATTTATTTTCCTGCTAAAATGATGAAGAAACTCTTTTTTAGCTTAAATTGAATAGACAGGTTTCATTCAGTTTCTAAATGATATTATGAGCTGTCAATCAAAGTATCATACCTATGTTAAAATGCGGTACTCGTATGACTCTGGCATGTTAATGATGTACTTTTTTATAAACCTCCCAGGGGCCTTCCTGATCCCGTACTTCATGACCCTGGTGTTTGCCGGGATACCTCTCTTCCTCCTGGAGACGTCTCTGGGTCAGTTCACCTCAGTGGGGGGGCTGGGGGTGTGGAAGCTCCTGCCTATGATGAAAGGTAAGATGCGTACACAAATAGGAAGAGATATTGAAGTCATCCGTTCTTATGTTATTAAAATGTAGCCATGTAATTTGACCCCCTCCAGTGAAAATCAAGTGTTTAACCTTGTAAACATCTCCATGTGGTGTTCTTCATGTGCTACAAAACATATCAGGGAACACATCAGCAGTCATCTCCATGGCTGGGCCTTTTAAACTGCAGTGTACCAAGGACAGGCTGAACAACACATTTTCAGATTGGCAGGTTTAAGACGTCACAAACCTAAGGAGCCAATCCCGTTAATGGACGGGGTGCGCTATGCATATCATTATGTGCAACCTATGGCAACCACGGCTGTAACCGTCATCGTAATTTTTGCAAACTCACTACTAACGTTAACGTTACTACTACTAATTACTACATTTCAAGCTAGCTACGTTTCAACAAGTTGCCGCTAAACACTGGCAGAGTGTTTTGTTTCATGACAGAGGGGGCGGAGAAATGTGCATAGTGGGCGGGGACTATGCTGATTGGGGAATTTTTAATGAGGGAGAGGGAGGAGGTGCCTTGGGAGGATTTTTACAAGGTAGTTAAACCTATTTTGCTGAAAAAAAATATCAGACACAATTTATTATTTCAAGCAGAGGATTTTATGTGTCTTTAAACATGACTGGAGCTGCTCTTTAAAGATATGATGTTCCTTAGTGGATGTGGATAAATGTTCTGAGTATCCAAACAGGGAAATGTGTCACACGAATATGTCCTTTGGTGACAGGCAATTCAAAATCTACATTACTCACAATGTAGATTACAAGTCTATTTACTCCACTCGGCTTTGCTGTCTCTAAAAAGATGAGGAGACAGCAACAGTAAAGGATTTTCCAGTTTAAGCAGCTTGTGCAGCTCGTGCTTGATGGTAGCAATTACACCACAGCCTCCAAGCTCGATCGGCTCAAGTGAAGCAATCAAGAAATAAAAAATAATAATAATGATGATTAAGATTATAACTAACTGTTTCCCACCTGCTCTGGTGTTTTAATTTGCGTGTTAGCTGACCTGTTAAACATTGATGTCTGTGCCTCCTTCTTCTTCAGGTGTCGGAATGGCCGCAGTGGTCCTCTCCTTCTGGCTCAACATCTACTATATCATCATCATCGCCTGGGCGCTCTACTACTTATTTAACTCCTTTGGCTCGGTATGTTACATATCAATAAATCACGAGGAAGCAAACCCAAACTGAAATTTTGTACATTTTAACTACACCTGAAATGATTAGTTGATTAATTCAAATCAACTTTTTTTTCTCCTCATAATTATTTGAATTAATCAAGAAACTGACAAAATTATCAGATTAATCAAAAACAAAAATGGTTATTTGCAGCCACAGTTTGAAGTAAAGCTTGATGCTTTAAATTTCTCATTCTGTCGTAGAATTAAAAGTATCTGAATGAAAAGCTAAGTGATTAATGAACAAGCAGTACTTTTAAATAAACAATGATGAAATGACTAGTTGTAATGTGAAAGTTATCGATTGCAATGACAACGCCATGTAGAATTATCAATCAACTCTCTATTTACCAAGAGTTGGCTCAATTAGAAACACGCTGGTGAATTTAGCGAAGCATTTAGCCGCTAGAGACCAAAGTATAGTTGGAGGAAACCCAAATTGAGCAACAAGGATAATACACTTTAAATGTTTGTATAAAAGCAGGAGGACATGAACAAGACTTTAAAGGAGCCAGTCGCCCCTGGAAAAAGCAACTGTCAGTCAAAGGTGGTGTTCTCTGTAATCCATAGAAGCAATAATATTTGAAATTGGCGCCATAGCTGTGGAGAAAGTTGTACAAGCAGCTCGTGGTTTCGCCTGTTCTACATTCCTACAACACCCAGCGTGCATTGCGCCCCTCCCTCTGAAAGGAACGGCCCAGCGAGAGACGCTGGAGTGAAATACTATGGTTTCACTGCAGGCGCTGGCTCAGAGCGGGACAGAATCCGAAATACAACCAGAATATACCGGTGGATCGTCTAAAAAATCTTCAGGTCTGCAGTCTACATTTCAAACCTGACGATTTTGAACGAGACATGACATCAGAGGCGGGCGTCCTAGATTGAGGAAGTGTAGTTAGGCAAGCTCCCTGGCCTCCGCCAGATGACACGTTTTAAGTAGTCTGAGGTTTTCCAGGGTCCATTGGAAAAACGGATAGAGTCCAAAGGCACAGAGCCAAATTGCATTTTCTTTCCCACCACAATGGCATTAGCTTCCCATAATAGCATGATAGGACTTAACTTGTTCCCGCTGCCCCCTGGTGGACAAAAATAGAAAACAAAGACACTTGAGTTTTGTTTATCAGTTCCTCCAGCCTCCTAGTCACGACTTCTCTCGGCCTGTTTTTCTCTGTTTTGGCTCAAAGAGCAGAACATTTGAAGACTTTGCAGACATGTGCTTGAGGCTCTCGAGTTGGGAAAAATTAATAATTTGGCAGAGAAAAATATCGGTTTCAATGTTTCTCTCTGAAGGCCAAAAATAAGGTTAGGTTATTAATGTGACTGTTGAGAGTCAAGATGAAACGTTCGAAGTTTATTTTTCTATGAAGAAAAGCAGAATTGTGTTGAACATATTTTTGTTTCTGTGTGCAGGAGCTGCCTTGGCAAAGCTGCGATAACCCCTGGAACACAGAGAAATGTTTTTCCAACTACAGCCTGACAGACACCACCAACCTGACCAGCGCTGTCACCGAGTTCTGGGAGTAAGTCAGCCAGATTCTATCCTGTCATACAGCATGTGTGTGTACAAGAGCGCGCAAGCTGTTTCTGGGAGCTATTTGTGCTGTCTGAATTCATTGTATTGTGTGTGTTTGTAGGCGTAACATGCACCAGATGAGTAGTGGTCTGGAGGAGCCGGGGGAGCTACGCTGGCCCTTAGTGGGCACTCTGGGGCTGGCCTGGGTGCTCGTTTACTTCTCAATCTGGAAAGGAGTGGAGTGGACGGGGAAGGTCAGACTCAAATGTTACGCTCTCCATCACCAGACTTCTCCTCCTACATCATGCAGTCTCCTTTCTCTCGACTACTTCTCTTCCGTCCTATAAATGATTAACTTTAAGTCATGCAATCGATACTAGACTGACAGATTTTACAGACAAAAAGTAGGCCCAAATCAAGCCTGGCTTAAATGACATTTGGTTTTGTTGGTCTTTATTTATCATTCCATGTTGTCTCGAGAGGAAGGGATTTATCTGAATATAGCCTAACACCGTCAGTGAAAACCGCCCCATTGGCACAAAAAGTAGCCCAAATAATCACAACTTAATTTCACCCGCCTGATTAAAACCGCCCAATTTGGCAACACAGAGCCATAAAAGCACTCAGGAGGCAAAACTGATGTTCTAACTGACTGGAGACAATTAAAGAGATGCATGAGATTCTCCCTCATGAGTTAGGCGGAAGCAGATATTCACAGTTATTGAGTTCAATGACTGTAGTGATGGTTTTAGTTACGTCTCCTCTCGCCGTTCGTGCTCCGGAACAGATCGGCAGCAGGAGCGGTATTTGTCAACAGAGCTGTCAACCATCCTTTTTACAGCATCAAATAACTAATTAAAACTAACCTTGTCAGAAAAATAAACACTTGGACGTAAATCAGCGTGATAACTCCAAGCTCCCTCTGGATGACTGAGCTTCTAACCCTATCTCTAAGGCTGAGCCCAGACACCCTACAGTGCCCGCAATAACGCTGCACCGATCCGTCTGTCAACCACACGATCCATTTTACCCCCACTCGTGAACAAGACCCTGAGACACTTGACCTCCTTCGCTGGGGTTGCACCTCTCCTCCCACCTGAGGGGTTGCTGACTCTCATTCTAACCACTTCGCACTTGCCCGCAAACCTCCCCAATGACTGCTGGAGGTCACAGCTTGATGAAGCCACTCTCCTCTCCCCGGCTGCGTCTTGAGATCCTGTCCATGAAAATCACAGACAGAATGGCGGAGGCCAACACCCACTGGAAACATGTTTGACTTTGCCACCTCTCACTTTTAGTTATACAGAGACCTGATGGCCCGTAGTAGGTGACCCGATACCCCATATTCCCGCAGTACCCCCCTGACTCCTTGTCAAATATGATCCCCTATATTCCTATTAGGGATGCACGATATTGGATTTTTTGCCGATATCCGATATGCCGATATTTTACAACTCATTTAGCCGATTACCGATACCGATATTTTTTCCCCGCACACCTAATTGCAGAGATCATCAACTCTCTTCTGTATTGGAATTAACGTACAGTATAATGGTGATACTCTTATCACATTTGTTACAACGGTCGGGGTGACGGGTCTTGAGATGGTAAATCAAGTTTGCAGTGTTGAAAGACTTTGCCTTGGCTCCTCCTCGCATCACCGAAGCTGAGCAGTCATTGCAAATAGCAGTTTTGCTTTCTATTTCGGACACTTTGAAAAACTTCCACACCACGGACATTTTGGCTTCTAACTCTCTCATGCTGCAGGTAGACACATGTGACGTCATCACGCTGCCCCGCGCAGGTCTTCTTCGCACCAGGGACATTGCGCCGAGGTTGGGCATTTAATCAAGTATGCAGCAGCCCATTATTTTATCGGTTAATTAAATCGGCGGATATCGGCGTGTTGGCCGATGTCCGATAGTTAATTTTTAAGCCAATATCGGCTGATGCCGATAACGTGCCGATAATATCGTGCATCCCTAATTCCTATTGGTGTTCCATTTTTCATTCGTATATCTTCTTTAAAGTTTGACTTTTGTGATGATGACATATGATTTACTGATTGGAGAACTTTAAAATGGTCTCTATATATTGATTCTGATCCCTCCGTAGATTGCAAAATGAAAGTAAGCTCATCAAAACAGGACAGACTTTAATTTGCTGCACAGAACTCTCTCAGCATTTAATTCAGGTACAGAACAGGAAACTTTTTAAAAAGTTATTAATTAATCCCAAACCGCCGGATTATTTAAAGGTAACACAAAGAGAGTCGGAAAAGTGAAAAAACTCCCACCGCCTGCTGCATTGGGTGTTTTAATTTAAAGTCGAAGCGATGTATGTGAGCGGGAACGCTTCCACGTTCACTGCCAGGGATAATTGGATTTTAATGTGTGTGTGAAAAATGAATTCCCCGAGGCGCTGGCCCTGATGGACATTACCAATTAAACATAATCATTATGCTACAGAAGTGCTGGCCTCATCCTAAAGGCTCTGGCAGCATCTTTTGGCAAAGAGAAGCCATGGAAATATTCTAGTAGATGAGAATATTTAACTCTGTGGCGACAAGGGATTTGACTTTTAGTTATTAAGGAGAAAAAAATATGTTAATTTCAGCCTTAAAATTCTTTCTACATCTTTCTTAGGTGGTTTATTTCTCTGCTACGTACCCCTACTTCATGCTCTTCATCCTCTTCTTTCGTGGGGTCACTCTGCCCGGAGCCATAGACGGGATCCGCTTCTACATTACCCCAGATTTCCAAAAGCTCATCCGGTCTGAGGTACACAGTTTGCACACAGCCAATCAGACAAACTTCCATATAAACAAGCAGACATGAATATGGGTGCATACTGTATGTGTGGTCCGACAGGTGTGGCTGGATGCAGCAACTCAAATCTTCTTCTCCTACGGCCTGGGCCTGGGCTCGCTCATCGCGCTGGGAAGCTACAACACGTACCACAACGACGTCTACAAGTAGGAACGCACGCTCAAAACCTCCATGTCCTATTTGACTGTTGGATTTTTTCTCTATTGATAATCTTGTTTCCTGTGTCTTCAGAGACTCCATCATCGTGTGCTGCATCAACTCCTGCACCAGCATGTTCGCTGGCTTTGTCATCTTCTCCATCGTTGGCTTCATGTCCCATATCACCAAGAAGCCTGTGAAGGAACTGGCAGCATCAGGTACAGCGCTGTGTTTGGTGATGCAAAACAGCATGGTGCATCTAAAAATAAGTCGGAAAGTCTCGTTGTAGGATTTATGTCTGCGATATGCTGCTGTGGAGGAAGTATTCAGATCCTTACTGCATCGAAATTGATACGTAAAATAGTATTAGAAATAAAAGTACTTAATGTTTTCGTTTGGGTAGTATTTACACATATACTTTAATTTGTTTCCTGTTACTGTTTCAAAATAAAGCCACACAATGTTTGAGCTTTTAATTCTAACTTTTTTTACACCTGTATTTATTCTGCTTTCTAACCGCGTTGCAAACTTTGAATGTGAGAAAGTATGACTTAAACTACTCTGATAAAGCTGTAGGACAGTGAACTGTAAATGATTTTATCATATATATATATTTTTTTATATTAACGACTTTTATTACACAGCTGTGCTAAATACTTGATTCTGCTTGGTTAATTACGGCATTCCGAGGTCTGTTATTTCTCCATAACAGACCGTTGCTATGAAGGACAGACCGTTGCTAGGGATGTGGCTCTAATCACACAATCCAGAGGAC
The DNA here is from genome assembly GCF_022749685.1 of Semicossyphus pulcher. NCBI lineage: Eukaryota > Metazoa > Chordata > Actinopteri > Labriformes > Labridae > Semicossyphus > Semicossyphus pulcher. Next base: position 8,686,424 of record NW_027211694.1, read on the forward strand.
AAACTGTAATCATATCAATCTGCCGAAAGAAGTCTGAAAGTCGGTCTGTTTACAGAGGGATAATGTTTCCATTTAATGTGAAAACCCTGCCGGGGTTCCATTCCGCTTTAACAACCTGCTCACTAAGCATTATTGCTTTCATATTGTTGAGATAAAAGTAAAAAAAACCCAGCACTGGTGGACACTGTCCTTCACAATAAAACTGACCACACAAAGCAGTCTATAAAAATGTAAATGAGTGGCACTTTCCCCCAAGTCTTCCAAAATAAAAGTGTTATTGCTGTTTTATTTATCTATATTTAATGGGTGAATAGAAATCATTCAATAACTTTTAAGGACATGAACATATGTGGGCCCTGGTATGGTGGTGTTTATGATTTTCTGTATGCCGCAGTATAATGTCATATGATAAACATTTGCAATTCTAATGTTGTGTTTTCTTTGTGACATTCAGGTCCAGGTCTGGCATTTTTAGCTTATCCTCAGGCCGTCACCCAGCTGCCCATGTCCTCTCTGTGGGCCATCCTCTTCTTCTCCATGCTCATGATGCTCGGCCTCGACAGCCAGGTACAGACAGCACACACTTTACCTGTTGCTTAACAGATGGTATCATTTATTAGATTTATTTTAGCCTCACTGATTGTATCACTGTTAAACCAACAGAAGCTTCTGTATAAGTGATGTAAATCATTCATTTTGAATGATGCCATTCTGTTAACATTATAGCTATGTCTCAATTCAGAAGATCCTTCGGGCCTGTTGTTTTAAGTGAAATAAATGAGATGGTCTGGTTTGCGGAGGATTTCCTGCTTGCGTCACCAACTGTTCCCGCCCTTACCCTTGCGTCACCATACGCTGTTCCTGTCGCCTAGCAACAGGTAGCTAGCTGGCTAAATTAACCTATTATTTTAAAGATCATTTGAAGTTTCAAGGCCCCTTTAATTTTTTTTTTTTACATTTGTATCTCTAGCTATTTGATTGAGTTCAAACCAAAAATGTTTACATTTAAAGTGTATTCCTTGGCCACAAAGGGTGCACCCGATGCATCTTTCACGGACCAGGAAAAGGAGGACGCATTTGTCGGACGCATCTGAAGGAGCCTTCGAAATGCCGCTGAGACGCAATCGGCCTTCAAATACGTCCTTCACAGGCTGCAGCTGCTAAATTGGGACACTTATATCTTAACTAAATGACATACCCTCATAAGAGAGCAATGAGCGGAACAAGCAGCAGAAAGTTCTGCCCTCGTTTGCCCTGAATTTAGTCTCTCAGGCTATATACCTACTGCCATACCTTATTTGTGAAGGTTAATGGGAGTCTATTCAGCTTGAAATAAATACCTGCAGGCACTACTCAAGGCTGAAATTGGTCCTACAAACCTTTTAAGAAAAGGAATTTCCATAATGAGTCTGACAATATTTTAAAAGTGGACTTCTAAGTCGTACTAAGGAGTACTGCTTAGTTCACAAGCTACTGAACACTCTGACCCATGTCTCTTAATAATGTCAGTTATAACGTCCTGTATTAGTTCTGCACAGTGGAAGGCTTCATCACAGCTCTGATGGATGAATATCCGCTGCTTCTGAGAAAGAGGAAGAAGGTCTTCATCCTCATCGTCTGCCTCATCTCTTTTATCATCGGCTTCTCCAACATCACACAGGTACAGCTGTTAGCTTGTACTGCAGGATGTGTTCACTTTAAAGTATTTTAAAACGTTCTCACAATAACCTGAGGTGTACATGCGTCATGCATATTTCATTCGATAAAAACAGGGATATTAATATTCAGCTTCTAAAGCAGATGTGTGTCTTACTGTGTGTGTGTGTGTGTGTGTGTGTGTGTGTGTTAAACTCCCTCAGGGTGGTCTGTACGTGTTCAAGCTGTTTGATTACTACTCCGCCAGTGGGATGTGTCTGCTGTTTCTTGTCTTCTTCGAGACAGTTTCAATATCCTGGTTCTATGGTAGGAAATCTTTTTTATGCCGTTTGTGCTGTAGAGTGAAATCAGATGTAACTCAAATAAGACTATTTTGCAAAGTCACCAAATGAATCAAGCATGTAGATGTCCTATACACTCTAATGAAGCTGTTCAACAGGAAATTACTTTTATCTGCTCTATTTTTTCCTGATAACACTCCATTCTGCTTTCCCGCTCTTTCACCCCATATGGCTTTGTTCTGTTATGTTTTATCTCCACATTAACACACACACACACTTTGTCTTTGTCCCCGTCCCTTTATGCCACAGGAGCTGAAAGGTTTTATAAGAACATAGAGGACATGATTGGCTACAGGCCATGCGGATGGTGGAAGCTCTGTTGGATGTTTTTCACGCCGATGATCTGCCTGGTAGGAGAGAAATGATTATCGATTTAACGCCCTCAATACGAGTCAAAATCCACCATGTGCTGGTGAGATCTATGAACCAATCAGGATACAGCGTGTTCCGATAGGTACACAGAATTGATGACATTGCTGAATTGGCAATTTATACTTGAACTGATTGACTGTCAGACCCTCCGGGAAATCATGGCAGTGTCTTTTATCTTTACCACTGCAGTGATAAAATAAATGTACTGTACTGGAGTGTACTGGCAGCTTTGAGAACTGCTAACTCCCATCAAGCACTCATTTGATTACTGGCAGGTCAAAAGACATCAATACAGGTTAAATCAATCATGACATGTCTAATGAAATGTCTTGACAACTTCTAAATGTGATTGCTGTAAAATTTAGTACACACAGTGACCCCCATCATATTTTTTTCTCCCAAAAACATGTTTTGTGCTAAGTAGCATGTTATCTGTTAGCATGCTAACACACTAAACTACGATGGTGAGAATAGTAAACATTATACCTGTGAAATATCAGCATTTTACCACTGTTAGGAAAATAACTGCTTAAAACTCTGCCAAATATGTTAATATACTAAATCTTGACAACAACTTTTAAACATATTGCTGTTACATTTGGTACACTTAGGCCTATCTATGTCCCTATTATCATGTTTTTACGTCTAAATATGGTTTAAGAGCCAATACCTACAAAACTAAAGACAATGTAGTGCTGATTCGCAAATGTTAGCTGTTAGAATGCTAGCACGCTAAACTAGGATGGTGATAATGGCAAACATTTTACCCGCTAAACATTAGCTTGTGGGCAGTGTTATTATGAGCTTGCTAGCACTTTGATTTTAGCATTTAGCTCACAGCACCACTGTGTCCAAGTACAGTCTTATCGTGAGCCGTTAGCTAGCACTAGCATGGCTGTTTTTTAAACATGAAGGCACCAGAAAACTTGTTTTGAGAATGTAATGATGTAGCTGTTCCAAAGACATTGTTAACACAAGCTAGACATCTCAAAAAGATAGATTTTTTTAGTGAATTTATTCCAATTTTAACCACAACGTTTTTAAACATACAAATCACTAATTCAGTGCTTTGCGATCTCATTCTGTAGCCTGTTATTGGTTTACCAGTTAGAAATGACATAGACTTATAACCTTATTGTGTATTTTAGGGGGTGTTCACCTTCAGTGCCATCGAGATGACCCCTCTGACCTTGGGGAAGTATGTGTACCCGCTGTGGGGCCAAGTGATTGGCTGGTTCATGGCTTTGTCTTCGATGATACTGATCCCAGGGTATGTGGTCTACATGTTCTGCACCACCAAGGGCAGCATCAAACAGGTACAAACCTCTTATACCACTCAGTGTTTCTATGTTTTCTATTCCTGCAATTAGAGAAACATGAACCACTGTGATACAACGATTTGGAACTGAAGAGTAACTGAGAGAAAGTAAACAAAATACAAAGTACATGCGCTAGCTGAGGGATACGGTACAAAAAGGCAGGGGTTATTAAAGCTGCAGAAAATCAGGAAGAAACAAAATAAATGAGTTTGGCTCGAGGCCAACATCATTATCCTGTTTTTCTTTTGGAAAGGTATGTTTGGAAGGTGAGCACAGCTTGTTAGTCAATATTTTGTTGCTGTTTATGCCCTTCACAACCAGATTTTCGATGACTGTTGGAGAACATATTAAAAATTAAGTGGCTCTGAGATATTTATGATAAGCCCTAGTTCTAAATATTTAGCTCTTGCTGTTTTTCCTTGAATTAAAGATGTCCAAATTGCATCTAAAAAGCACATTTGGGATTTTTTAATTCATTCATTTGGACTCACAAACAAGCAGCTAATACGAATCTCAGTCTAACTCTCTTTACTTGACCAGCGTTGGCGGATGATGACGACTTCCCGGGAGGACAAAAAGCCATCGGGGCATGAAGAATTTACTCACACAGGGAGCGTGGGCGAAGCTCCTGTCTAGCCAGGATTGTTTAGGTCAAAATAATGTGATGGCCATTTCTCCCCGTCTGCGAGGACTCTTTGTTGTACGCAATGAAATTTGACGATTGCTCGGATAAAGTCTTGTCTAGTATTTTACTTTTAAATTGTAAATAAGGGAAGATGAGTCTCTGATCACACATTGAATACAATAGACCAGCTCTGAACCTGTGAACATACACCACATATATACCATTAATGTATGAATTTATAATAAGAATTTCATAATTGTCCATTTCCTCTACTCAACAAAATCACTCTTTGTTTATAAGCCACAAAAGTAATGAATGTTATATCTGATAAGACTTGATCTGAGGTGTAAAACTCTAGTGTATTGATTGTTATTTATTTGTTATTTGGTAGATTAAAGAACTAACAAGCCACTGTGATATTTTGGTCCAGTTAGCAGTCCAGTAAATATCAGTTTTACAATTAAATGTCTGTAAATATGTGGTCCCTGCTTGTGTATTTGTTACTATTATATAAATGTGATGAAAGTTGTACAGACTATACACCATAGAGAGAATCTCAATTAACACTGCTTTGCAAGATGTATAAATAATTTTGTATAATCTCAAGTATAAGCCTTCATTGTGGCTTCTTTTATTAAACTGTAAATATAATTATGTCACTATGTTAAGTATGTAATGTATTTCTTTTTTTTAAAAGTTGTTTCATACTGTCAATGATAAAGTACAATAAAAACCTGAGTTAGTTTGGGGTTAAGTCAAATAAGATGTATTAAGAATGTGCCCTTTCTTGTCAGTAAAAAAACATTTTCAAAATAAACTGCACCTGGTTACTCCAGTTTACAATGTCTTTTTGATGAGAAAAATATTTATATATATAAAAAAAACCTCCTATATACACACGAGGACGTCAATCTGTCATACATATCTAACTTCCGGTATATTAATATTTTAAGTCATGTCATCACGTTCCAGTGACGCGAGTGATAATAACTGATGACCTTTGCTGTTTGCCGTATGATTTGATTGTTTTTTTCATAAACTTTATTTAACAAACCAAATTTACCTATTACATGTAACGTATCTGTCTGATTTCCTGTGTGTGACAATGGTGACAACAAGCATACCAATATTTGACTTGACACTCGAGGAGTTACTGCTAGATTCTAATATATTCCGTAATATCCAATAACTACGTGGGTTCTAATATGTTAGAGCTAATTAGCGGATCACGAGCCGCGTTCCTATCTATAGCAAAAAAAATACTAGGGAGTGATGACATAGGTGGCGGCGATTACAAACTGCTAACCCCAGATAGCTAACTTGGTGGAGAAATGATGTTTCCACACAGAGGATAATGAGGAAGAAGAAGATGAGGACTGTGTCTGAACGAGCTGCATAAATACTGTAAGTAAGCTTCGTGAGGTTAAAGTAAGCTACTTCTGTCTTGTGCTGTGTGTCTCGGGCTAACGCTAGCAGCAGCTGGCAGGCAGCTGCTAGCTAGCAGAGGTTGTGCTGTGCTGTTTCCATAGTAACAAATGGCGAATCTGCTTTGCCGTAACGTACTCAACCCAAACAGTGCTGCAGCGGTTTGAGGTCACAGCTGAGGGATTTTGTAAATCCACAGATGTTTTCTGTGGTGGCTATGATTTGGATTGTGATGTTTATAGTTGTTGTTTACTTTTCGTTTGATAATATTGCACAGAATTATGTGTGCTTGTTTTACCTAGAGTAACGTGCATTTTAATTATATATCAGGCATGATTGAAACTTGCGTCAAAAATAATTACCATCTGCTATAAATAGTGTGTGCTAAATTCTATTTTATGATAAATATTTCAACATCAATATCAAATATAGCTAATGACTGATGGTGGCTTAAAGGGGACATATTTTAGCTTTGCAATCAAGTATTATTCTTCTATTATTCCAATGTGTTTTCAAATCAAGTTGGTAAAGTTTATTTCATTTTTAAAATTGTATACATATTTTAATAAAATTATTTTTCATAGCCTCTCCTTCCTCCTGAAACAAACAAGCCATTTTGCCATTCAAAGGTCAGACCTTAGCCACGATTGGCTGACAGTATTTGGAGTGACCACGTATCCCCTCCCTCACGTGTGCGATCCAACGTGGTGGAGCTGCTGCACTGCACTGTCACTCTAAAGTTGTAGAAAACATGGCTGCTCTAGGATCAGTTATTTGGCCTCATATGTGCGAGCCAGAATTGCCAGGAGGTATCGGAATGATAAGTTGAAATCTTAACAACAACTTGACTACAAGCGAGTGCAAGAAGGCAGCCTGAGGTGAATGACGGTGAATGATGATTGGTCGATTTCAGCGAAAGCAGGGTTCTACGTAGAAACCTTCAGCTGTTCTGAACGGCCCATTTCAGAGGCGACCTTTTGAAGAATGTAATTCTGGAATAACACGGATTATGCAGTTTTCACTGTGAACAATAAACACCCAAAAATGTGAAACATGCAAAATATGAGTATTTCCATTCAAAAGATATGGCCCCTTTAAACGTTTTGTAGAAACAAGCTGTCAAACCAAAGAACCAACAAGCAAAACAATGTGGTGAATAGACTTAAATCATCTTTAATAGCATGTTGATATACTGCAAAGACAGGTAGAGAGGGATTCAAAGCCAACTGAGGAAGGTGATGGTTCATTTCTGTCACACTCAGTTTCCACCTGTCTTTCCCTTAATATGTCCTCTTTTTGTCATTTTTTAAACTAGTATGAGCAAACACAGTGTTGAAGAGCCAGACATAAGATCCACACGTCATTCATGATGCAGTGCACTGTTATGGCAGAGCCCTTTTTCAGTTTCTTTAAGAAAGTTAGCCACTTTCATATCGTTATGCTGCAGAATGCTACATTGGTTTCCTTTCAAACACAAGATTTTCAGTATTTCTCCCAAAATGCTTGAAGATTGTTAAATAGGAAAAACTGTGCAGTCACAGACAAAGGGTAGTGAACGACAGGGAAACACATACAATCTGGCAAAATAGAGGCCTTGAATGTGCCACTGGAAATCGACGTTTCTGTTTGAAGGGGAAGTTTGCCGTCATGTTTTTTTTACAGTTCCACTAAAGCATAACAAAAAAAAATCTGTCATCTTCATCTTTGCTCAATTCATTCATGCATTAAAAAATTGGGGGGGATTAAGAGTTCGTTAGGCCTGAAAAGTGATGTCATGCATGAGAAAAGAATCGCATTATATCTGAATGTTGAAAAAAATCATACAATCATCATCCATCAATGAAAAAACCCACAATTACCTTCAAAAGTTTTGTTTGTAACCAGTAAAAATTTTCATTCATTCAACTTCTTTGACAGTGTAAAAATTACTGGGATGGACAGCCAGGAAGAGGTCGGATTTGATTACAGGAAAAGTTTGGATGCCGCTGCGAGAAGGTCGAACACGCATACACACTCATCAGCCAGAACAGCTGATTGTTTTTTCTGCAACCTCTGCCTCTCCGCTGGGTGAAATCAAGAGTGGAAAAGGACGGAGAGATGAGATAGAGACCTCCCCGCAGCGGCTTTGTGATTATAAATCAACAAATCAGACAGATGGGGGTCAGATGGGAGCAGAGTTTACCGAACATCCATTCCACAATACCTGCTGGGGCTTATGTTTAAAAGATGGACGCATTCAGGCTGACCTATTTCAGAATGAAGGACGTGTGAAGGGGGCAATAGCATTTTGAAGGGGGCTAAAGGTAGCTTGCTTGTCCTTTCCGACACTGCTCCAATGTGGTATTTACAATCTAGGCTGGGGTGCGGGAGAAAAAAAGGATCAGATAATGCATTCTTTTTGTCCCATTCTTATTTAAAGCAGGCTAGCCAACAGCACAAACAATACTATTAATGCCAGCATTTGCAATGTAAGCCGAGTGTGCGCCTCTGTAGTTTCTACCTTTTTGAAAATGTCAGACAGAAAGGTTAGGACGGGAGAGGGAACAGTCACAAGGAGCTGAAACAAAAACCTGGGACTTGTACCGACGAAAAGACACAGAGTCTGGATGTTTCATCGGGGGAACGCACAAAGGTGGAATATTAAAATAAACACACATTTTGACATTTTACAGTTGTGGCAGAAGCATGGCGATTTCCTGTAAGAGCGAAGAAGCATTTCATAAACAACAGCAGACGGCACAGTGTGTTGCTCACAAAGATTACACGTGGATTTCATTTTGAAGTTGGAGAGCAGCTCAAACTATCTAAAAAAAACGTTCCCTCCCTCAGCGGATAAATGTGGCGAGAACTCCTGGTTCAAGATATTAAACATGAAGAGAAAAAGACAAACAATCAACAGGACGTTCCTCGGCGGACTTTTTGGCATGGCAGCAATCCACGTGATTGGTTGCCTTTGTTTCCTGTCATCCTTCGCTTGTAGGATGATCTACGGAGAGAGCGACGATTGAGCGAGAGTGTTTTCTGATGATAGAGAGAGGAGGACGCGTGACAAACAAACACAGCTTATCGGGATGTTTTTTTTATCCACAGGAGCGGAGAAGAAGAGAGAAGGCTCCATCACAGAAATAAATCAGCAACAGTGCTAACAGGAAGATGGGTTTTTATGAAATATCAAGTTTTGCTATTCGTTTTTTTTTTGTTGTGCTCCTTTAGATCGAAGCGTGAAAGGACTATTTTTTTTTCTCAAAGCAAAAGGAAGGTTTTTTTTTATTTTCTTCTAGCCCTAGCGTTTAGTCAAGTGCAAAGAAGTCAGTGTTTTAGTGGAGGCGTATGTATTTTGGCACACGTTTTCAGTTAAGTGCCAGCGATGCACGCGGGCGCACATACAGCACAGTAGGCATGAGGTTTGGGACGATAAAAGCGCGAAAAAGAAGCGGAAGGAAGGTCCGAAGAGTGTCCATCCATCACAATCCAGAAAAAAAAGTTCACGTGTTTTTGTTGTTGTTGATTAATGGAACTACGAGGAATCCATCCATCCAGGAACTGAATAATGTGAAGAGTTAAAACTGACAAAAAGTTATAGAAATTTGTTAAAACTACATAATATTTCAAAATACATGTGGAATCAAGTAAAACTTTATATATATGCACTTTATTTCTCCGTATCTTTTAAAATCTTCATTTTCTTGTCTATTTTTTCCTTAAATATATGCATATAAGTGAGATTTAATTTTTTCATTATAGCTCTGTATGTATATATGTACATTATGTACTTTTAAATAGGTAGATAAGGAGGAGGGTTTGTGTGGAAGTGTGTGCGGGGAAAAAGATACTAATTAATTTATTTACACCATGCTCCGAGAGCCGCTGGGGGTCCGATGTAGACTGAGGCGGGGGTCTGGTGGGATGTACTGGTGTGGGTGGTTGTAAGGCGGAGGCGGAGGAGGCAGCGGGGGCTGGTGGCCGTCGCTGCCGTGGGAGCCGTCCGGCGAGCGGACCGGGGTGGACATGGCCGACTGGCTGAGCTGGTGGTGGCTGTGGTGGTGGTGGTGCTGGTAGTGGTGGTGCGTGGGCGTTTGGCTGAGGAAGGCCTCCATGCGTCCGTGCCCGCTGTTGTCCAGCATGATGACCTTGACGATCTGCTGACACTGGATGAGCGTCTCGGGCCGCAGGTCGGCCATGCTGACAGCAGGCTGGTGGAGGTGGAGGTGGTGGGCGGGGGTGCTCGCTGCTGACTGCAGCTGCGGGTGCTGAGGTGGAGGCCCCTGGGTTAGCCCCTGGGGCACCTGCTGGAAAAGCAGCTCCCCCCGGTGGTTAAGAAGGGCCATGCTCTCGGGACTCGGGGCCGTGCTGCTGCTGCTGAGCTGGTACGTCTGAAGCCTGTTGTGAATTGACACCTAGTTTAGAAAACAGCCAAGAGAACAGCATCAAATGTTATAAAACTGGTTCCTCCTCTACAATCCGTCAAGCCCTCTTTTTGTTTTTTTGGGGGGGTGTTCAATGCACAGCACACACACACAGGGCATGCGTGGGGGCTTAGGTGTCGGGGGTCGGTGGAGGTGTAAAATCATCGTGACTACTGCACACTCCCCTCCCTCCACCTCCCACAGGTACTGGGAACTGTGTAGGTCGGATGCTGGGAAAATCAGTGTGTGAGCGGGGTTAAGGGGGACAGTGATCGGGGAGTGGGGGTGAGAAATTTGGTGCGACGCTACAGAAAAAAGGGGCCCGGTGGTTCCAAAGGGGACACTGAGGGCCCCCGTGTCTCCCTTCCAAACCACTGTGTGGCGCTAATGGGGGACAGCGGACACGGGGAGACTTGCTGGGGGGGTTGGGGAAACCAGAACATAGACGGAGGGCATACGTAGAAGAGGGAGAGGTGGAAGAAGAGGAGGAGAGGAGGTGAGCAGACTGACAACCACAGACGTCCACAGGCAACACTCATCAGAATGCAAACCTCCATAAGTCACATTAAACTGTTAATTAGCATCATCTTAGCATTTCTTATTTCTTTTCCAGACAGCTAACATTATAGCGACTGTGCAAGGGAAAGAGCTTAGTTTTGAATTAACTATCAATCTTCTTTCAGTGTGTCAATCTGCTATAGTTCCATCTAACCGATATGCTTCCATATAGAGACGTGTGCGAATAAGGTCAGCGGTTATTCACCTGCTATATAATAGACATTTAATGTGAAGTATCTGAGGTAAGAAGGGGATTACAGCCGTGTTCTTACAGAGCTGATGTAACTCTGGTGTGAAAGAACTCCATTAACATTTGATCCTATCCATTGTGCCACCACTATTTCTCTTTGGCAACTGAGCACATACAGTATACTTAAGGTACAGTATCAATGGGCTTTAAAGCACTTTAGATAAAGAATGAAGGATTTCTCTGACTTTGTGATGCCTTTGAAAGTTTGATTTCTAAGTACAAGGCATCATTTTCTTCCATTAATGACTAAGAGAATTGCAGCGCTGGTTATAAAGTCTCCTTTAATCATTTATTTCAACATGTTTATCGTTACTGTTATTTGGTTGGGACCAATGACAGTATATAAAGATGGACGACGTGTTTCTATCTGCTCTCATTCTATTAAAATTGATGCCAAAATAGCCCCAGTGACGGGCGCTGCCACCTTGTGCTGGAGACATCATCTGGAGCCAGAGGTGTGCAATAGAGATCAGAGGGTGGAGCCGCCGTAGCCACTTCAGCTAACCAAAACACACAAATAAATTACCGGGAAAAAAAGCAAAGATCCCGCACGTCGCTGTGTTTAACAGCAGAACAGCTTCTTGTGTTGGTCTGAATCACCAACACGTTCACAGAAACTTTTAGTTACTTTTCCTCTCGCCGTTCCTCCTCTACTCTGCTAATCCGGAACAGATTTTGTCAACAGAGCTGTCAATCATCCTTTTTACAGCATTAAATAACTAATTAAAACTAAACTTGTCAGAAAAACTAACACTTGGACGTAAATCAGCATGATAAGAACTAATTAAAATGACAGAAACCATGTTTGAGAAACATTTATCTGGCGTGTATTTTGATTTTATAGTTTGACTCATGTCCCATCTGTTAACATGGACGAGGCGGGCTTTATAACCTATACTGCAGCCAGTCAGCATGGGGCGATGTTTGGCTTCACTTTTAGGGAGCTGTCATGTCGTCCATCTTTTTAAACAGTCTATGGTCGGGACAGATTCGGTTGTCTTGTTGCTAAAATGTCCAAAAAACTTTCTGGAAGACGATATTTTAGCAATACAAGATATACACACCTTTATAGGAATAGTGGTAATCAAGCGTTGCCTGTAATAACTCCCTATTTATGATAGTGTAAAGTGCACTGTATTTATTCTGCTGTGCAAATTCTGGAAGAAATGTATTCACCATGTAGTGGCTCTAAAAATCCCCACAACTGAATAAAAAGGGCACTGTGTAGTCATTTTTGGTGGCAAACCACACTCATGTAATTTGGACTGGGCAGTAGCCAGCTGCAATTACTTTACTCTAACGAGGCCACACATTTTAATTACGCGTCTGTACTCGTGAAGCTGGATGACAAAGAGGGGTTGGGTCGTTAGCTGGATGGGTTGCACCTGTGGAGAAGCTGGCAGAGCTTTAAAGGACTGCTTCTTACAGCAGGCTCTGTTTGCCTTTCCTTGCTTTGATGTTTGCTATCAGAAAAACAAAACAAAGCTTCTCAAATATGTCACTGGTATTTCTGTCAGACATCACCACGCGTTTCTTCAATGGTGTAGATTAAAAAAACTGGATTTTGGGGGACATGTAAATAACACTCTTTACTGTCTTTCCCCACTTTTGAAACACGAGCACACACGTTTATTGTAACTGCTCTGAATGGACAGCTTGCTGTGCAGTACAGCCTTTTTGTGCCTCTAGTAAAAGCAGGATTCTCACGGTGACCCTCCTGGTTTTCAAAATAAATGTGTTTGAAAGGCTCTGCAACAGCCACTGACATTTACTGCATGCTGCATGGTAAGGCTGGCTCAGAAAATGCTCAAGACTGACCTGATCAAAGGGACCTTTATAAATGCATAAATTGAGCAGATATTCTAGTGCAAACACACACACCTTATTATTGTCTTTAAATGTCTCTTACGCAGCTCTGAATGCATGTTGGCCCTGCTGTAATTATTGTCATTCTACAAGCATTTGTGGCTGTAAAATGAAATGACTCTGCAGCCTTTCACTGTGATGTAAATGTAATTACTTCTGCTCCCACCTGCACCTGAGTGAAGATTTACAGCCTGACACAGCGTAGCAGTAAGCTGTGTGGAATTACACAGCCTCTGAATGTCAAATTGACTCTGTGTATGTGGCTTTTCACCCTTAACTACACTGCCACAGAAAGGACTAGGAAAGGTCGTGTGCCGCCTCTGGGATGGTAATTGCAAAGCCGCATGGGTACTGTAGTTCAGCTGGCACATGATGTTCGCACGGGAAGTTTCCCCCCCTGGAGGTCTGGCAAAGGGGCGGGGAGGTGACAACTTCGGGTCAAATGAGTGTTAAATTTACCCGCCTGCATGTTAATTAAGGTCACACACACACAGGCAGCATCTGAGCTACTTAGAGCAATGGCTGCGTTCTCCATTTTCCTTTAAAGGCCCTAAAGGAGTCACAATTTCTGCCTGAGCTTGTGAACTCATTTTAATTTCTCCTTAGGCGTACAGATAATATTTAAGCCTATGAGTATGATGCGTTTTCAGTGATTAGAACGTCCTATGACTGCTATGGTTTTATTAATTTTCACCAAAACTTTATCTACATTTTTCAGTACGGCAAAAGGGTCCTTTTTATCTAATATTTATTTAGAGTTATTACCTCAAATGCCCGCAGCACTCGTTCTCTCATCCACTCTTCACCCACTCCTGCTTGACGCCTCTAGCCCTAGATATATGACTTGTCCCTGGGTTTCTTCTAATCTCATCCTGCCTTGACAATGACACTGCGCTAACTTACTGCGCTGACTTACCTGCGGTTTGGGACACGGCCCTACCACTGAGCACTTACCTCTACTGCATTGTGTCCGCTTCTGTCATCTACTTCCTGGTTTCCTGGATGGGAAACGGGGAAAAAGGGAGGGAAAAAGGGACAGAAGTGGCAGCAAAATGTCTGTGTTATACAGTAATGTAATGTTTTACTGCATCTTAAACTGTTTTGGGAGAAGGAAATAAAGTTTAGAGTAAGGCACTTTATTTCACTCCAATTATTTCAAGATAAAGAGAGGAAATTTAATTTTGGTTAGGCTGCATTAGATCTCAGTGATATTGGGCTCCAGAAGGGTTGCTTAACATAGAAACAAAGGAATCCGCCTGATAATGAAACATCTCTATGTGTTAACATGAGAAATTCATTCAGTCATTTTGGCATTGCAGACGATGTAGATAACAAAATAAGGACCTGTGTCCACTAACAGCGTTTTTTGCACTGGCAGTGGCTATTTTCTATACAAAACCACTGCAGTAGAGCGTTTCAGTGCTTCAGCGCTCTTTGTCGGAAGTGCAAAAACACCACTGTGCTCGATCAAGAAGGGGCGGGATTTCCGATAACAACTTTGTCAACAACAATGGCGGTGGAGAAGCTGGTGCTTTCGTTTTTTCGAGGGTATAATGTAGAGCTGCTGCTAACGCCAGGTTTTACGTTTTCTTTCTTTTCTTGGATAAAAGCAAATATTAAGCATACAGAACAATTTAAAACAGACCTCACTACCAAGGGACGCGGGAGTGCCGCCAGACAACTTTCGTAACCTAGCAACACTAAGTGCCGGAGAGAAGCGCAAAAACTCAGTTAGTGGACACAGACCCTAACCGTGACAGAAAAAAGAGTCAAGTGCAAATCTGAGTTGCAGCAAATTCAAAATGCTACATTGTTGTGACACAGCGCAAAACACGCTATGTACACAAGCGTTTACTTTCTATTTTTGATTCAAATATGCTTGTTTGAAAATGTATTTATTAACAAATATTTAGCCTATACCAATGATTTAAGATAAGCTTCAAACAGAAGCTACGTAAAACAGAAGATAGCATGTCCACCAAACGAGCTGACTTAGATTCTCTAGGCCATCAGAATTTTTTTTTGTGGCATTGTGTTGCTGTTTCTTGTAGTTACACTTACCGAAAACTTACCCAAAGTAGCTTTACATTGCAACGCAATGGTAAGTCCTCAGAATATAACGTAGTTTTCTACAGTAAGCTAACGCTAAGTATTGACACAGGAAATTTGTCAGAGCTAAATATAAATGGGACAGCTTAAGCCGCATTTTATTTAGCATTTTATGTAGCCATAAGTGCATTATTGGAGACCCTTTCTTCAGGGTTCTGGTTTAAAAACAAGACATTCTGAGAAAGTCATCAAGTTAGCTTTCCTTATAAGCTAGCTAATAAAGCTAGTTAGCATGTTTACTGTTGCTGTTTCTCATTGTTGGATTTATCTACCTCTGTGTGAAATAAATGATGATCTCGGTTAGAAAAAATTTCAGTGAGTATCCCACTGTTTTTGTAAACTACATATGTTATACAAGAGCATGGCATTGTTAATGAACAGAGGAGATGCTGGGCTCACAATTATAAAAAATCTTTGGTGTTATATTTGTTAAAAAAAGATAAATAAAATGTATTTTTCCGATTTCATAAATAACAGCCAAGGTTCAACTTGGGTTCAACTGTCGGTAAATGAATGTGGACAAGGACAGGGTCTCTGCGTCGGGTTTTAAATGACGCAGCAGTGCACACGCACTCACACACACACCTGAAGGGGAGCCCTGTTTGCCGCGCAGCTCGAGCTGTGTGCCGTTGTTCTTCACCGAGTGAGTCTTTGCTCCCTGCTGCTTCTCCAGCTCCCCTGCAGAGAACAGGAGACACGGATTATCATCATCATAATCACAACAACAGAGAGAAACACAGGTAGAGAGGCAGAAGTAGAGGGTAAACCACATAACTCAACTTCCTTTCTATTTGTTTAATCACACACACACATGCTCTTGCACACGGTGCCACCTCCTAACATGGAAAACGCGACTCTCCATCTCCCTAATTAAACTTTGCACTTGATGGTAATTGCATGTCATTTCCAATCATGGTGACTAAATGTTTTCTCTCTAGCGCTGCGCTGCATCCTAATTTTGACACTTAACCATAAAACTAGCAGGTTGGACTTTAAGGAGTAAATTAGGTAAATTACTAGGTACAGGTTACAGGTAAACTGAGCAAAGTTACAGTGAGGTTTAGGAACAAAAATACTGAACACTTCCTGTGAAGAGGGGAGTGTAGGACTGACTACAAAATCTATTCCATTCTGAAGTTTCCTCATTTTAATCATCCAGACGCAGGAAGAAAAAAAACGCATCTTTAGATAAACAAACTGTATTTTCTCCTTCCTATCTCAAAGCAGGAAAGCCGAAACATAACTGAGGCAGCCGCGGGCATGTTTACCGATGAGCCAACAACAGAAAGCACTGAGAGGAGAGAAGACGACGTGCTGTTTGTCTGTGAGAGTTCCAGCAATCATTCTTACTCCAAGTTTTGTTCCTATATTATGTCTTTAGAAGAAGTTTGCACGAGGGTTGTCACGATATAAGAATTTCAAACTTCGATTATGATAGTAGGAAAAAAACCAGATGTGTTTGGGACATCTCTGGACGTCTTAGAAGTGGTGTGGAGCTCAGCCAACAGTCCGCAGGTCGGCTCTACGTGAAAGCGTAGGCCCAAGGTGACATGTACTATCGTAACTTTTGCATCTTTATGAGACGTGAAACTTCACAAAACATCTTAATTTACTGTTCCGTGAATGAGAACAGTCCGCCGTGTCATTGCTGTATCAGAGCTCAAGGTGTGACGGAGGGCGGAGCAGACAGACACATACACAGTCTGCAGGATGAAGCGCGACCTACAAAAACAGAATACTGTGGGGTATTCTGCGGGGTTTTAAAGAGGTGTAGGCGTGCTGGTTTGTCGTTTAGAGCGTAACCGCTGTGAAGCAATTGGAAAAGAAGAAGTCTTATTTCTCTCTTTCACTGCTTTATTTACAATTACTGCACTCGCTGTCTTCAGTTCCTGTGCATTTCACTCAACCACAGCTCCTCTCTTTCGCTTGGTTTGAAAATCTGACCGTAGATCTTAGGGATGCAGAAATTTAGTCTCCCTTTCTGTGTGTGGCTTAATCAGCAATGGAAAGGGTGTCCTGCTCGCCACATATGGCAGTTGTTGCCTCCTGCAGGGACTTAAGCACTGGGGTGATTTCCCCAGCATCCCTCCAGTATTCATCCCGGAGCTCCAGTGTGCACACGTTGCTATGGCTGGTGAAAGAGCGGTCAGAGAGGACGGCAACGATTGCCCACCTCTGTTCAACAAGGCGAACAAACACTTCATAAGCGGAGTTCCAGGGGTTTTTACAACACTGGATAAGGATGCGCTTTGGGAGCTCCTTCTGAACCTTCAGGTGAAGAGCTCCCACGATGGCTCTAGGTTGGGGACAGCTTTGAAACCATCATTGGTGGCCAGCTGGAGCGTGTGGGTCAAGCAGCTGACCGACTCCCAGCCGTGGTTTCACCAGCAGCTTTAAGCTAAGTCTTCACAGGGTTCTTTAGCTACAGCCGGCTGCGCGCGGTTCCTAAGGCATCATAGCTGAATTCACAACGTTGCCATGGGGATTATTTTAGAAAGACAGAAAGCAACAAGCATGATCACTTTTTAAATAACAATTCTAGGCCTACATGACAGAGAACTTACTGGGATAAAATGTAGGACTACAAAACGATTATCGAGCTGTGGTACCTTTCGGTACTATGCAACGTTTTTTTCATATAGGTGCGTTGTTTCATGTTTTTGTGCACAGCAGCTGTATGTCCTTGCTCCAGTGTAGAGAAAGAAATAACTTCCTGTCTCCGTATGTTGCTGCCTGCCGGCCCTCCCTCTCTGCGCAGGGTAATGCAGTTGCGTCAAATCCCAGCAGGGATGCTCCCTTTGATGCCCACTGGCGGGCCGAGCCGGGCTCTGGATGTGTGTCTGAGTATGCGCATCTCTTATTGTCTGGAGGATTTCACATGCACAGAGAGAGAGAGAGGCAAACAACACAGATGCCCGGCTGCTCTCAGGAACACTGGCCTCTTTTTTTTTTTTTTCTAACCTCAGATTCTCTGGCCTCCTGCAGTCTGTTTGAGCTGCAGTGCACCAAAGGAAGCACAAAGCTAAAGTCGATCTACACCTACATGAATGTTTGCTGAGGACCCGTTTGCAAAAAATCCTAAACATTGGCTTCTGACTCGTGTGCACTATCTTAGGACCCACTTACAGCAGCCAAGAATCTACCGTAGCCTCACACCTTCCAAGATGTAAGAATATTGATTGAGGTTGACTCTTCTTTTGTTGCTCGGTGCACGGCAGAGGGAGGAATACACACAAACATGATGCACAGGAGCCAACAGAGACATACCATACGTGCTTGCAGCCAAATAGCTGGATTGTTTGCTAGTTATTCTGGCTCTTAATGTCACATAAACCGAACATCATTCCATCTGCGTTTTGCCGTCTCCTGATGCTTTCAGCCAAATTTGCTGCAGCCAATTTTGCTTATACTTTCAGCCAATTTTCAGTCTTTACTCGGGCTGCACGTCTGTTCTGCTTTATTTTTCCAATTTTAATTAATACAGAAAAATATAGCAGATAAACGCCGTGTGTTTTCATGTACATATAAATATTTAACGATCATACTTTTTATTATTTGGAACAAACAAAACCTGCTTCCTACTTTTAACCTACTTGGTTCAGAGACTCAAGACAGAAAAAGTAGTGAGGGTTCAGGTGGAGCGACTTACGGTACGGTTAAATGCATGTTTCAACAGCGTGATCAGCCTGTGACAGTAACTTTTTGAAAGCTCACTCCTACTCTGTCCTACTTCCTGTCAGCACACAACCACAAGGCGTGTGCGCTGCAGGTGTAGCCGGCAAAAGTAAACACTCCGCGGCACGTCAGCTCTGTGAAGGGTCCGTTTCGGTGGCCACAGCGTTAACGAGCACCGGGACAAGGTGCTGCCGATAACGGGAATGCGCTCTCGGAAAAGCCGGTTGCCGTAACGGAGCATCTGCCTCGATCATCCCGCCGACATGACCTGTGACAGCAGCAGCGTTGCGTGCTTGCAAAATTTGCCTCACTATCGCCTGCGATGTGACTATTGCACAGGTGCACATTGCAATTGCGATATCGCGCAGCCCTTGTCGATACTTCAGTAAAGATTCCCAGGAAGGTCATGAAAAATGTAGACGAATATTGACATCAGAAAACCCATTAAAGGTGAGGTACTTACACTCTATGCGTATCTGCTCCATCTCCGACACCTCCGCGATCGATTCCTTCAGGTCTTCTACGAACTTGAGCAGCTCCTCGGCACTTTGGGCACAGAAGTTTAGTACCTGCTTCTTGTCTGAGCCGAAGGGCGAGAGGATGGTGATGCCGTGGGGGTAGTCTGAAGGACACAGAGGGGAGGACAGTAAGTGCCAAGTTTTTTTAAACTAGAGGTGTGAAAATGGCCGGACATGTTCAGCTCATTTTCTTCTTTCTGTAGATATAGTTCCTTACATTCATTTTCAAACAGGTGAAACTGCATGCCGAGTAGGCCCATGGCTTTGCAGAAAGTGTACGCTGCAGAACTCTTCTTCTTTGGACAAAGCTTCAAGATCTGCAGGGGAAGAGAAAGCAGTGGTTTAATCACAGTTCAGTGACAGGATGATAGAGGAAGAACTATTTGATCATTTAAAATACATTCAATAAGCAGATCGAGTCCGTACTTCAAAGTGTTTCAGATTGTGTGCTGGTCCTCTGACTCCTATGAAAAACATATTTGCTTTATATCCGGATGTATAAGAGATGTTGCGTTTTCATTAAATTACCATCCAGCTGCAGAAAGATGAGACAAATTGACACGTTCATCCTGCCAGAACAGGAGGCCAGATTCAAAGAAAAGTCCCAATCACGCACTAAAATCTTTCAAAGACAACTTCTGCCCTGCATTCAAAGCTGTCGGGAGAAAAATGTCTCCCTGGAATGAATCGCATCGCTTACTCTTGGTGCCAAATGAAAAGAATTCCACTTCAGAATTGGCCTTTTAACCTCCTTTTCCTGCAGCCACCAATTACTTTAATGCTGTAGCAGACAAAAGGAGGGTAATGCTGCTTTCTCTTTCTGTGTTTGTTGGCACGAGATCAACATTTGACATTATTATGAGTTTGCTTAAACACTTTGGATGCGTAACCCCGATGTGGCTCCTAATGAGCACATTAATTAAGCCCAAAAACTCTGATAATCCCCCCCGTCTACAAGACAAATGAACAACTTTTCCGTGCTTTGGCCCCGAGTGAGTCACAACTTTATTACCGGCTCTTAAAGCAGCTCTGTAGGGGACACATCTCTGCTTATGAGCGCACTGCAACGCTGCGTCTGCGACTATCTATTATTAAAAGAAATGGCCGGAGAGTCCTGAGCTATGAAACAACATAAAAGAGGAGCTGGAGTGATGGTGCATTGCAGCTGTCACAACAAAAATAAGCAGCTTTAAAGCTCGACTGTGCGCTGCAGAGAAAACATTTC
Organism: Semicossyphus pulcher; assembly: GCF_022749685.1. Classification (NCBI taxonomy): domain Eukaryota; kingdom Metazoa; phylum Chordata; class Actinopteri; order Labriformes; family Labridae; genus Semicossyphus; species Semicossyphus pulcher. Next base: position 8,706,769 of record NW_027211694.1, read on the forward strand.
AGGGGCGGTTCAAAAGAAACTGTCAGCATGTTAATGAAAAATACGGATTATCACATCAACTCTCATTATGAGTCTTAATTTGTTTGTATTCTTACCACAATGAGATCGTTGAAAAGGAAGACTTCTCTCTGGTGTGCCGCCTGCTTCTGGGCCTTGTTGACATCCGTCACCTCAAACAGTCGACTGCAGCACACCAGTCGTCTGTGAGGGACGGACAGAACCTGCAGAGGAGAGACATCCAGGTGAAAGCTGCTTCAATCACTCAGATTAGGCTTTAAAATCACTTAAAACAGCATTAGAAGAAGAGAAGAAAAGTAGAAGCTGGAATCCTCCAGAACAAATGACTTTCCTGTAGCTGATCAGGTTAAAGACTTTACATGCTGTATAACGAGGTAAATTAGTGACATGCAGATCGACCGAAGAGTCTTAAAATAGATTTATTAAAGCAACAAATAAAACTGCGTAATATTTTAAGGTTATGCACATATGTTCCCTTCAGGAGCACATTCACTCCATTTTATTCCCCAGATTAGGTGTGAACAAGCAAAACTTCCTGTGTTCTTGGGGAAAATTACATTTATTACAACAGACACTTTAATTAGATTTCTTTGTAAATGTGATTGTTTCACCATACCGGCTGATAATGCAGGTAATTGAGAGAGAGGCTGTGTCTAAGGGTGCATCTTTATTATTATTATCTTTAGTAGCTCTTTATCAGCCATTTAACAGCACTTTATTAAAGCCGTAGGGCCTGTGTCCACTTACAGCATTTTTTCCGCTCGCAGTGCCTATTTTCTACACAAAACAAATCCTGTTCAGTGTTTTCAGCTCTCAAAGCACTCACTCACTCACACTCAATATACTCGCTGCGCTCTCAGTTAAGAAAAGTTTAACTTTTGGAACACCGCTGCGCTCGTCAATGTCACTTCTCTCTAACTGACCAATCAAAAACAGCAAGGGGCGGGGCTTCCGATATCAACTTTGTCAACAACAATGGCAGAGGAGATGCTAATCCTAATGTGTTTTTCGAGGGTACAATTTCCAGCTGTAGAGCTTCTGCTAACGTCGGGACACGAATCAATTCTATCGTTTTTACGATTCATTTGTAAAATTCCCGTGAATAAAAGCAAATATTAAGCACACAGAGCGATTTAAAACAGACTTAACGGTCACTACCAAGGGAAGCAGAAGAGCCGCCTGACAACTTTCGTAACCGAGCAACAGTAAGCGCTGCTAAGAAGCGCTCTGAAATTGAGGTTGTGGGTGCTGCCAGTGCAAAAAACGCTGTTAGTGGACTATTAATTAAATACCCTCCTAATCAGTGCTAATTGATAGTAAGTAAGGAAGTTTATGTACATTATTTATGATCTTAATATGCTTTGCTGAGTATGGCAGTACTATCACAACACTGAGCAAAGCATTTTGTAACTCACGTACAACATCCTTACTATTAATAAACAGTAATTACAAGGTAATTGAACGAAAAGAATCTTAGTTTATGAGGCATTAATAAGTGCCTTTTAATGATTAATAAACTACCAATATATTATTTCAGTGCCAGATAACTAGATATTGGTGAACATGTGTACCTTTAATATAAAAGAGCACAAAATGGAGATTTTTTTTTCCCGGCACCAGCACTTTTCATTAACGGAGTATTATATGGTTACTAGAAGATTCTTAACTGTACCAGGAGCGATGTACAAGGTTTTTCTCGGATAAAAGCTGCAGCCAGTAACAGATTGAAAATCTCAAAAATGTAAAATATTGGTTTACAAAGTAATTTGTTTAAAAAAGCAGCAGTCTCTGGACTTACTTTGCAGAGTCTTTTTTGGGGCAAAATTGGTGTAGTACATATTATTCCAGTTTATAGAAAATCCCTATTTTGCTCACCATATTAGTAATTTAAAAACAGTATTGGTTGAAAAATTCATATATTAGTCAGGATCTACTACAAAGTTGTCCTTTAATTAAAGGGGAAGTTCTGCCTTAGCTTACTTAAACAAAACTTGTATATGTTGCTGCCAAATTATGTGTAATTTTTTGCAAAATGCATGTTGCTGTTTAGTCTCTGGCTCTGACACCAGATCAAATCAGATTAACAGAGATGGTATTGCTGCACTTGGAGCTCTTAATGTAGACTTTTTTATATAAAATGGTGCAGTTGTGTCCTAAAGGCCTGGCTTCTCCTCTTGGACTTAAGTGCTTTTCCCCGTTTAAGCAGATTACACTGCAAAAATGGCTCAGGCCTTCGGAGGCTGATCTAATCACGTTCTCGCCCCTTCACACTGACTTTCCTCATCCAGATTCTCCATGTAGGATGTCTGAAAGCCGAACGCCATCTGAGCGCGAGTCGGTCGATGTGGAGTTGATTCCTTCCTCATGATAAAATAAAAATACTCTCTGGCATCGGTTCAGTTTTCTCTTTTCGCTTTTCCAGTTTTTATCCTCTCTGCTCCCTGTGGACTGTTTGCAGTACAGAGAGAACACACACACAGCCGCTGTCTCTTTCTCTCTCGCTCGCTCTCTTCAACACTGCAGGGCATGCAGACTCCCACCCAGCTGCCACAGACAGCCTGTTTTCTCATTACACTAATGTCAGAAACATGTAAAGACATCATTAGCTTGAAATGCCTTTGCTTTTTCAAACAAAAAAAGCTCTTTACTGACAGGATTATTAAGAAGCAGCGTGACAGGAGAGAACCGATTCTACATATATTATTCATATTTCAGGGAATTGAACAGAAAATATTTAGATTTAAAGCTTTTTTTTCACATTGAAGAAGAATTTGTATATAGCTTTAATCAAGTCATAAATAACCCTTTCATGTGAGATACTCCCCTCTGACTCTTGCTGTGCTACTATTTTAATATCTCTCAAGATAAAACATCATCTGAGTCGTTCTTTTTGTAGCGGACAGCGCCCACGAGACAGGAATAGTCACTTCCTGTCACAACAATCCATCATTGTTTTGGCTGTGACAACACTCCCTCTGTCATCCTATGGCGACTCATCCATCACCGAGAGACAATTAAAGGCACAGGCCCCCCAAAAAAATCCTTCCAATGTCAGAGATTCAATGTCACTCTGAAAGCTAACAGGAAATAACTGATTAAATTTAAAACAAATTAAAAATGAAATTAAAAGTAAACTTTGAATATACAAGAGGCAGTATGAGACAGTCTTTGTATATGCAAGACTTAAAGTCTGTAGTTATACTCGCACAATGCTAACATGCTGATGCAATCTTTGCCGAGCATGTTAGCATGCTAACATTTGCAGTTGGTGGTGATGTCATTAGTATCGCAAGGATTTAGTCGTAAACTTTATTAAACAGTATCTTATAGAACATTAACAATATAGTCTTTTCACAATTATGAGTCAATGACAGTTAAAAATCAAGGCTACGAGTCTCTAGGGGCTCATGCAATGCTAGCGTCAATATGTGAACATGGTAGCACTGACAATGCTAACAGGCTAAAAGTCAGTAGCTATAATGGGAAACTTTTAACTGAGCTAATGTGTTTGTGTTTAAATGTGTCCTTATGTGATATACAGTGTTTTACATGCTACATTTCAAGAAGCACACACATAGAAGCTAAAGACAAATTAGTCGTGTAGAATGCTATTTTAGTGTAGAATGCCAATGTTTGCTAATTGGCACAAATACAAAGTTATTCTGCTTATTTTCAGGTTTCTAATTGTACTGTTGCAACTATTTTCTCATGGAAGGTTGCTTATTACATTACACATTATTAGCATATTTGGGGCATCACTATATAGTATTTAAATAGAGTGAAAAAACAAGATTTAACCGACTCTAACAGTCTTTATCGTTAGCTAGTATTATTTTTCAAGCTGCTATCATTTTTAGAATTTGTACACTTGTATGGGAATTCCTTTTAATATTACTATTTACAATTGGAAAACAAATCTGCAACTTTTATTTATATTTCATGAATGATGATTCAAACATTGGAAGGCCTCTGTGCAGTGCTAACATCCAAACAGAATTCCCTGAACTGTGTTCAAAAGCCTTTCAGTGTTATGCGTGGGCTGACACAGCACATTCCCACATGTATCTGTGTAATCAGTCAATTATAACGCTTAATACTGCACGAGTCTCAGAAGAAAATATAACATTTCCACAGAAATACTCATACAGTGAATAAAAACAGTAGCCCCAAGTCAGTATGGGAGTAGCTATGAAGTTAAGAAACTCTAGTGTTGGGTTCATCCTCTTACATTATGTTACTCATGTGCCCTGACCGAGCCTTTTAACCTTAAACTGATAGAAAAGACTCTAATGATGGCAGTGGTTAATGATGTATCTAGCTGAGTAATGAGCTGAGGTAATGATCGTGCTGCTGATGAGACGTTTAATGGCTAATACATTTGCTCTGCTAACGCTGCTAAGGCTAGGTGAGAGTGATAAGGCCTTGAATAATGAATGAGTGTCTTAGAATAGAGTTGACAAAGACTGTGTGTGAGTAATCTTATTCATGTTTTCGTATGATTAAGCCTGCCCTATTAGCAGGCCTAGGATACATAGGATATCGGATCCTGCTTACTTCTCCTAGGACAACTTCCTCAGCCCTTCCAAGCTTCCTCGTTTACTAACCCCCCCCCCCCCCGTCTCCATTTCCTTCATCAGACGCTCTCCATTAATCCTGGACTATTTCCTTAGCTTCATTGCTAGTTTATTCTTGTTGCTATTATTGTTGCTAGCTTGCTTTTTGTTTTGCTTTTGGAGTTTGCACTTAAACCTGGACCTGCCTGTTTCCTGTTACCAGGAAGCTATTAAATGCATAATAAGCTAGCATGTGGTTGTACTATCTTACTGTGCCGCTCCAGATTGCAAATAGTATAAACATAGTAAGTATGGCAAATCTTTACCATTTCACTGCTTCCCAATTGAACAGCAACAATGGATAGTGAAATTCAGGAAGGGCATTCGGCCATACGTCATGTTTAAACAAAATATTTTAGAACCCATAAGTTACCGTAAGAACACAGCTAACATTAGCATTAAGCCACTTCCTAGCTAACACTATTGTTTCATAGTGTAATATGATAAGATGGGAAAGGCTTAAATTCCTAGCTAATGTTAATGTTAGCTAGCAAAATGTAATGTTAGCTAGGAACTTTAGCTGTTATCTAATAGAAGAAATAGGTTATTAAATATGTTATCACTTAAAATATGGCCTTTTATCCATCCAGATTTTCACTATCAATTAGTTGTTTCCTCAATTATTCAATTTGCAAACCTGGAACACAGCTAAAGGACCTAGCAACATTTGAGCTTAGCATCAGGGGAAAATGGCCGCCATGTGAATATGTTGAATTGTTGCCTGTTACAGTTTGCATTTGGGTCCTTCCTTCCTGCCTGCATTCCCCACTGTGACAGTAAAACGAAGCAACCAACTGGTGAACAAAGTAAAGTATTAAGAAGCTAAATAGGTGCCTGCTTGCTAACTTGCTAAACTTAACTGAACGTTGTGTCTTAACTTGTTGTGCTGTCCCAAGTGGCCAAAAACATTAACTAATTCAGGTTAAAGGCTGTTTTGGTTTCAGTGTGAAGTTAAGCAACAGTCAGGGTGTGCATTTTGTTCTCAAAATGATAGAACAAAATTGTGTCCTTACCGTTTTCATGCCTACGATGGACTGCTCAACCTTGGAGACGTAGGTGACGTGGTCTTCATTGGAGCGTAACTCCCTCTGTTGTATTCTTTCGTAGATTCCCACCACCATGTCTCTGGGGATGTCTGCTCCGTCATCCACACCTAAGATGGGAATAAGCTTGTTACTCATAAGTACACACCTCACAGAGCAGTTGCTTTTAAATTTACAAGACATCCCAGTCCCTCAGAAGGAATATGGAGTGACTAATGAGGTACAGGAGCCAAAGTGTGACTACTTACACATATGGCTGTATCTATATTGTACTGACACATATTAACCTTGTCATTAAATGAGCAAAGAGTGGAAACAAATCCCATATTCGGCGTGGAAGAGAGCTCTTTCTTTCTGTCTCCTCCTCATCTTTGACTTTGACTCTCTGTCTTTCATTGTCCATTACCTGATGACAGAAGGCGATGTAAAGAGGAGGTTAATAGGCAAGCGAAAGGTTAACAGTCGCAGATGATTTTCTGTCTGGAAGACAGTGCAGTTCAAGGCCGTGGCATTTCATCGCCGGTACAGCTGCATGTCGTTACGCTGAAAGGTTGCCCTCGAGATGCTCCCCATTCTATGCAAACAGCTGTACCGCGCTGTGTGCTACATTGAGTTTTCAATGGGGCAGGATGTGTTTGCAGAAAATGAAGCCGCCACAAGAGATGCCGATGACAGTGAGGCACACTGGGACACCGCTGAGACATCGCTGCACATTATGGAGTCGCAGGGAGAGGAGGAGATGTCCAGGGGGAAATGTGTGTAAAGTGTCAGATTAATAAGTTACAGGGTTTTGCTGAGTGTCTCTTTTTTTTCACACTGTCTTTGCACGTGTCATGGCTTTTTAGCTATGCTATCAGTGTGGCTCTTTGCATGGTCATTCTGGTTGATGGTCCACCTCATTGTACAACATTTCAATCCATCAAACAGCTGTTGAGATATTTTACTCTGGACTACATATTCCTGGTTCTCAGAGGATTAACCCCAATGGCAGCTGGTCTTCAGGCTTTATATCCAGAACCATCAGCAGGATCAAATTTTCCTCTTATCCTGTGAAACATCTCAACAAATCTAGTAGATGGATCTGCACAAAGTTCTTAGACATTCATGGTCCCCAGATGATTAATCCTACATATAATTACTTTGGTCATCAGCAAACGTTTCCTTTACGGCCACCGCAACATTGGTTTTGATTGAAATATCTCAACGACTGTAAGATGGATTGACCTTAAATTTGGTAGAACCATTCCTATTTTGCTTGCAATGCATTCGATAAACTTTGGTAACCTGTTGACTTTTCATGTGGCGCCATCATTGGGTCAAAATTTCCATTTTTCTAAACATCTTGCGTATAAATACCTGCAAATGTGACACACTTGTGCTAATGAGCAAATGCTAAAGATGGTGTACAGATTGGTAAACATTGGACCTGCTGAACATGCAAAAGATGAGCATGTTAGCATTGTCATTGTTAGCATAGCTAGCTGCTAGCATAGCGATAGTGTGGTTTCTAATTTGCACAGAGTTAACTTGATTTTGTACGTCCTTAACATGAGCTGTTGTTCATCAATAAGCCGACTTTACACTTGGGATTATGACAACAAGAGCAAACAGGGTCAAGCATCAGGGGAAACATGGCAACACGACGCATCCTGTACATATTTTGAACTTTTAATGAGCTGCCATAATGGATTAATGTATGGTGGAAGCTGGTTCATATTAGAACAGGCCATTGTGGACCGGCTTTAACACTGACAGTCTGTTCTAATTGAGATAATTAATGTTCCATAGCTCTCCATTACTATTGGTTTGTGGTCCATAATTGCATTTCACCTCAGCCAATTAGTAGAGTGAGCTATTCTTCTGTCAGTGTCCATGAGAGACGTGAGTGAGGAGAAAAGAGGAGACAGAAACGTAGAGAATATAAACCAGGAAAGACAGATGAATAAACAGACAAAATAATAGTCTGACAGAGACCAAACAAGATAAGAGAAAAGAGCGAGACAGAGAAAACACAGTAAACCGAGCAGAAGACAAATAGAGAGGCCAGGAGAGAGTGGCACATTTTAATTTGCATAAGATGCCGAAATTGATTTTCCAACTTAATTTAATTGTGGGGAACAGTCTGGATGAATCTATTAAAGTTGTTCTGCTTCGACCTCAGCGTTCCCTGATTGATTGTGCAGAGGGAGAGCAAAACTACGACGCTCCTGTCTCGTACTCAACGCTCGCCAAATGAGCATCTGTCTGCATACGGGAGGCAAGAATTACAGGTGCTCTCTGTCTGCGTCGCTATGAGAAGTGAATATGTAAAGCAAGGCGGGCAGAAAATGTAACCTTATTTTTATCACCTTAATTTATACAGGGTGTTTGATTGAATACAGATTCAAACGCTGTTGCAGACGGACTCTCTTTACTGATTCATCTGTGGGTACGCTGCCGAAGTCAAAGCCCTCAACAGGAGATATGAAGATGCGTGATATGTTTGATTTTTACTACTTGTTGCAAGAAATCCAAACTTTCACTCCCTTAATGTGTCTGTAACACTGTGTCACTCACCTCTTAGGTTGCGTATGAAGTCCTCCAGCATCATCTTACGGTCGGGCTTGATGTTGGGACTGTACATGTCGGTGTTGAGCAGGATGATGGCGAAGGCCAGGATGAAGATGGTGTCTGGGTTGTGGAACTGCTGCACGATGTCGGGGTTACACATGCAGTAGCGCTGACTGTAGAGGAGATAAAGAAGTGGGTCAAGTGGGTAAAATTTTATGCAAGAAGGGGCGGCCAAAGGATAAAGAAGGTGGAAACGAGAGGGATAAAAAAATGTGGGTCATGACAGAGGACACAAACATGGAGGAATTACAGAGAGGGCGGGAGAGGAGGATAATTACACATAGAGGGATAAATTAGAAAATTATAAGAGACAGATAAAGGACGGAAAGAAAGGGATAACAGATGGGATAAATACACAGAGAAAACATTATCGTTTTAACATAACATGCTCATAAATGCCCTTTTACAAGTTGAGCATCAGAGTGTCCCGCCAAAATAAGATGCAGCTTTAATTTTGCTTGCGCCTTCATAACAATAAACCTCACAGTGGGCGCTCTGCTGATACTACGTCTCTGGATTGAATGGTTAATTGAAATAAGCATTAGAAAAACTAAGGGTGCATTTATCGTAGGAGAGTCCGCTGAGATTTAACCTCATATAAATGGTTCCCAAACATTTATGGGCCCTGTTGCTGGATTTACGCAGGTTTTCCTCGTACAACAGAGAAGATAAATGACGTTTGAAATCTGAATTCCCTCACTAAGGCACTTTTTTGTTAAAGAATGTGACAGAGACCAGACTTACTGTGATGTACTTCCAACCACACCCTTAAATATAAGAGGTGGAGAAGGGAGATGCCAGCGCGTCGTGAGATTTGTAGCTTTTATAGCTGTTTGCATGTGAGCGTGTTTAAGAAAAAAGAGCCCACATGGGGAGAGAAAAATTGTCGCTGTCTCTGTAAGGTGTATGGATACTTCCTGGTTAGGCATGAATAATACAATAGTACAACCTCGACTGCTTATGAGTAATCAGACACAGCTCTATGCGGAACAACGAGAAGGCGTGTGTGTTCGTGTGTTTGTGGCCCCCCTGTGGGCTCTCTATTGGAGTGTATACTGTAATGGTTACTTTAATCAGTCATCATTTCCACATCGGGGCTGTAGCAGTGTTATGCAGACCTGCTGAGCCGCATGATTGGAATCTAATGTCTCTGTGGGATAAAGACGCACACATTGGTATGCACACAGTACACTCATACCAACGTTTCAACACAAGAGGAGAAACAAAGCTTGTGTTTGTGCACATGTGCCTGTTTTTATATATGTCTCATCTGTCACCGTTCGCTTTTACAGTGAGCTCACAGCATTTAAGCTTTTAAAAGTGCAACGAAAATGCTGCCTTAGGACTTTTTTGGCCCCATATGTTGCCTGTCAGGTTACTTATAAGATGCCCTACCTTCTGGATGGGGATTGTTGAGGCTGTATGCACCTTGTGAGGAAGAATGTAGACTCTTTATAAGGCTGATAAACGTCCCCCAAAACTGCTATTCATTTTGAGAAAACAAGCTTTTTATTCTCCTGAAAAGACAATAAAACTATCATGCAGTAAACATTGCTCTTTGTAGGAGGCATAAAATCTTACTTGCTGAGCTTAATGGATTGTTGTTAAGAGAATTATTGTTAAATAAAAAAAATAAATTCAAAAGTAGGATTCTATTAAGGTACTTTTAAATGACAAGCCTGTCGATACAATATTATCACGATAAGATATTACCACGATACAATATCATGATACGATATTATCACGATACAATATCACGGTACGATATCATAACGATATAATATCACGATACGATATTATTGTGATATATCATCATAATACGGTATTATCACGATACAATATCACGATACGATATTATCATGATACGATATTATCATGATACTATAAAATTGCAAAACATATCGTGAATAAACATTTAGGATTGTTTTATGAGAAAATATTGCTATAGCAATAAATTACCTTATTTACCTGTAATTTATTCAAAGAAAACTTGAAAAAAAGGATACAATTTTCATCCTCCTTTTTTCACTTAAACCATATTTACTCCAGCAAAATAGGATTGTCCAGCAGACAAACTGAACATAAGACCCTGAACATGTGTTATAGTCTACAAAGTCCAAATATAGTGTTGGAAAACACTATGTGGATTACTGTACAGTTACAGGTACAGTGTATTGAAGATTTAACTTGTACGAAAAAGTTATGCAGCCCTTCAGCAAAGGATTATTAAGGTTAAATTACGGTTAAAATTGAAGATAAATAATCAAGTCTCCATCTTTGTGTTGACCAACATACTAGCAATCCCACTGACCGTGACCTCCGCTGAACTTGCTCGAGGAAAACTAAACACCATCTAGTGGACTGAAAAGCAATTGTTTTCATAACTTTAGTGCTAAACAATGTAAATTCAACTCCATGTAACAATACAATATTGCTACATACTTACTATAGTGATTTTTATACCACCACCCCTAGTGAGTATTTGGTTATTCCATTTATATGCAGCATGTTTTTTTTTTGTAAATTAACAATATGGAAAATATAATATCCATTTTAATCTTAATTATTATTTGCTAGATTATGTGCTTAGATTATATCCTGTGTTGTGTCTGCACGTTAAGCAGCACTGCTTTCATGTGTGTTCACCCTCTTACAGTATTTGTTTAAGGCTGTTAATGACAGGGCTGCACACAGATGCTGCTTCACATCTCGGTGTCTGAAAACCTCAACTCGACAGATACTAGTAATTATGCCCTTCTCTGTAAACCCTAAAGTACTGTAGCACCATGCAGTGAAAAACATCAATTTACGCCGCTCTCTATCTAAGTGTGCTCTTACGCAGCACTGAAAGACATGGAAAAAAAATACCCACCAAACATGAAAATGAGAGGGTAAAATGGAACATGATGCTTCCCACTGAAATAGATTTGGCAGGCTTCAAAATTTTGGCATTTGTGGCTGTCTTCCAAACCAATTTCGATTGCTAAACACGGTGTAATCCAACTGTCATTATGTCCTCAGTGAGGCTGGAATCTGCTGAAAGATTACACAAGATGCTTGATCTTTATCTTTAATAACATAACAGAAAAATGCAGTGATTGTGTGTGACTGTAGGGTGAGTAAATATGGATGTCTGGATATTACTCTGAAAATCTAAATCTGCAGCGTTGGGAGCCGGCTCATATTTGCTCATTCATTAGCACACTGACGCAGCAGATACCGAGGCTGCTGGCTGCTTTTCACTTTTCCCCCCTCACTCTTTTTTTAACTGCTGCTTCAAATCCCCTTCACTTACTTTAGAGATTTCTCTCTTTCTGCGTGTGTATGTGTGCGTTTTTGGAGGCATATCAAAGCCCAGGAGCAGGGGAGGCAGGCACAGAGAGGCAGCGACGGTTATGCAACGCTGGTTATTTATAAACCTTCCTACCCTCTCTCCTTTTCTCCCCTTGCTTCCTTCCTTTTCCCACTTCGTGTCTCCTCACCCCTCTGCTCCAGAGCCAATGTCCAAACATCACCAGTGCCAACCTCTCTGCTCACTGGCTACAACAATGCTGCTGTTTTTCTCCTCATTGGGCATCTCTACAACTGTGACAGGTGGTTGTTACTCCAGAGGGGCTACGGCTAACGGTTAGCGTTAACAAGCAGTGGCACAGCTGCACTGCAAATTGTCTCTGTCGCAAATTGTGGCTGGAAATTACATGCTTGGCTATTCAGATGGGGGCTGAATTATTAACTCTTTTGTGTTCGAACAAAAAGAATAGAAGAAAATATTTTTTTTTGTTTTTGTCAGAGGCAATGTGGAGAGATAATGTGATTTGACTGATGAGGTCATACCTATGTTTTCAATGTTTCCATTATTTTTCCATTACTCATTAGATATAGAGGATTTTGTGTCTCTTTCCATGTGCATGAATATTGTGTTTGTCTGATTAAATTTTGTCATACTAGCTTATTGTGACTGATAAAATGTAGTCAGCTTGTTGTCATGCCCCCTCTCTGTGTATTTGTCCAGCACAGCTGTGCGGTACCTCTGGGAAAAAAAATAAACGAAGCCTAATCTCACCTCTCACGAAAACAAAAAATAAAGTCACATTTGTACCTCTCAGCACGCCATCAAAACTTGATGTGGGCACATTTCAACATCAAAAGACCTGTGACTTGCATCTTAAAGCACGGCAAGACAAGTTTGGCCCAGAGGTAATTTTTGAGTGACAGTGCTTCATTTCACTTTTTACACCCACACGAATATCAGCAAGTAGAGAGTTACAAAAGAGGAGAAAATACATCACCAGCAAGTCAAATGAGGGATATTTTGCATAACCTTTGCTTGGAAAGTGAGAAAAGAAAGAGAAAAGTTCGAGTTGGATATGAATATTAACACACTGCTGTTCATAGTCAAATATCTGGTTCTTGCCTGTCTGTTCACTATAGCAATTAAGCCTGTCAAGTATCCATTTCCGCACAGCACATAATGAAAACATGGCGGATTCACCTCTTGAAATGTCTTACTTATTTTTAGACAACAGGTGCTTGATTTCAGAAATTTCTAACATTAGATGAACGTAGCCTTCTTATTTGAAGCTGGTGAAAGATTTTATAAACTGTAGCTTGTTAGCTAATCAAGCTAGTGTTAGCTTGATTTCAGAAAGAATTAACACTAGAAAACACAGGCTTCTTATTTGAAGTTGGTTAAAGATTTTATAAACTGTAGCTTGCTAGCTAATTAAGCTAGTGTTAGCTTGATTTCAGAAAGAATTAACACTAGAAAATGCAGGCTTCTTATTTGAAGTTGGTTAAAGATTTTATTAACTGTAGCTTGCTAGCTAATTAAGCTAGTGTTAGCTTGATTTCAGAAATAATTAACACTAGAAAATGCAGGCTTCTTATTTGAAGTTGGTTAAAGATTTTATAAACTGTAGCTTGCTAGCCAATTAAGCTAGTGTTAGCTTGATTTCAGAAAGAATTAACACTAGAAAATGCAGGCTTCTTATTTGAAGTTGGTTAAAGATTTTATAAACTGTAGCTTGCTAGCTAATTAAGCTAGTGTTAGCTTGATTTCAGAAAGAATTAACACTAGAAAATGCAGGCTTCTTATTTGAAGTTGGTTAAAGATTTTATAAACTGTAGCTTGCTAGCTAATTAAGCTAGTGTTAGCTTGATTTCAGAAAGAATTAACACTAGAAAATGCAGGCTTCTTATTTGAAGTTGGTTAAAGATTTTATAAACTGTAGCTTGCTAGCTAATTAAGCTAGTGTTAGCTTGATTTCAGAAAGAAGTAACGTTAGATTAAAGCAGACTTCTTATTTGAAGCTGGAGGAAGATTTTATAAACTGTAGCTAGCTAGTTAATTAAGCTAGTGTTAGCCTAATGAGTTGGTTGAAAATGCTGTCTATGACTGACTTTTTAATATTTCCAACCAAGAACTGTATGAAAAGGGATTAGCACTTGTTGGCCTCAATGCATTATGCTAAAAGAGTGATGCTAAAGCTACGTGTTTTGGCAAAAAGTTAGCACCACAGAGGCAGCAGCTGCAGCGTCAATATGTTTTTTTCATCTATCCACGCTACCCAAATATCAAGGAAAAATATTATGCTAACATAACAACCCTTAGCTGCCTAACATTAGCTAACATATTTTGACAGGTTGTTTGTTAAAAACATTTAAAGTTCAAAAGAGAAAATGGCTTTTAAGAAGAGACTAACCATGTGTCTGATTTTGCAGCGCTGTCTTGGTTGAGTTTTGCCAGAGTTGCAAGAGAGTATACAACAGGGCCTCTGATGTTAGCTTACATTCTGATATAGCATCAGATTCCCCAGTGAGTAAATGCTACAGTTGCGCTGGTCGTGAGTTATTTAACAACCTGTCACCACAAATAAAAATAAGCAATGCTTCTTGACCTTGAACATAAAGCGGTGACGATTACTATAGTTAGCTAGTTAACTGGACATGCTAACAGTAGCACATTTAACCTATTCCCTACGCTTTCTCACTTGCCATGTAGCAAAGTCTATAGCTTGATACTGAAGCTATGATAGGACATCCGGGTAGAGCTTTTAAAGAGCTTTAATACAAGATAACAATATCCATATTAATAGAAATTCTATAGAAATGGCAGAATGTGCTCGCCTTATAATACAAGTGAGAATACTGCAAGAGAGACCCAGACTCCCACGGCTAATGCTTTCTATAATTACCTGAAGGCCTCGATAAGACGTTCCACCTTCTGGGCTTCTCCCTGGACACGAATGTGGGCCTGAAACTTCCTCAGTGCTTCGTCTAACTCCATTCCTGAGAAGTCCATTTCATCCACCACACAACTGTTGAGCAAAAGAGCAGAAAAAGGGAAAATATATTGAAATTATTAGCAATATATAAACATGATAAACCCAAGATATAAGATGTAGCAGTACCCGGCCACAGCACCTCTCTGCTAACTGCAAGTATTAGCCATGCCCGGACAGGGGATTAGACTGTGCCCGCCTATCTTCTCTGTGCCACAGAGACACACACGTACTTGCATACAATCCCTCCGAGCAGAAAATCCTCCCATTACCTGACAACCTCGGCTTAATGACTTTAATTAAAATAAGCAAAATATCCCGTCCAATGAGTTCAGGGGGGATAAATACAACGTGGGCGCTTCGGAGGTGAAATGAGGTTTTGAAGCGGAAGGTGACTTTGGAAAACGAGTCGGGAGGTTTAAAAGTTTTTCCTCGCTTTGATGTGAGATGTTCTATCAAGGTACAAAGTGGCACGATAATCGAACTATGAAATTAAAGTTTTTTTCTGAACTCGGATTGGCTTTCATGTGGTTTGAGCTGAACTCATCCACACAAATTTAAGATCAACTTTATCTTCGCGGCTGTTGATGGTTATGGATGGCATGTTCGGAAGTAAGACCCAGCTGATCTGAAAACGCTTTAAACATACAGTACGTAGTTGTTTTAAGATATCGTTTTCGCCCCGTGATCTCTTCTGTTTGTTGTACCACAGGAAACACTGGGGAGCACGCACGTTCAGAGACACCACATGAAGATTGATCGCTGTGAACAAAGAGAGTTAATGAGGTGAGTACTTGTTTGTGGCACATGCTGCTCGAGCAGAAAACAGTCAAATCGCTGAGTCTACAGAAACAACATTAGATCACAGCAAAACCTGCTCCTCATAAGAATACTATGAACCGTATACTCTTTCATTAATAACTATCTCTAGCACTTCTCCCATACTATTACATCTCCTACTGTCTATTAATTTTTTCTTATTAATACTTTTACTTAGTACAGATATTCAGTATAACAGCACGGCCTTGAGTGTGATAATGCTTTTATACAACAGTTATACAACCAGCAAATAGCAGTAAAATAACAACAGATTACTTTTTGCTCCACCAACTCAACTAGTTCCACGCTTCACTTCACTGAAACTTTTGTTGCCAAGCAACCCAAACATTCTCCTGCACTCAGGTTACCACAGATCCACTGTGTTTTTTATCATGTACATTTATCTGTAGGTTTAACTTCATTATCAACCAGTGAAATAAGAGTCTGTGTGATTCAGAGGAACCAGCTTGATTAATGTAGACATAAACGGTCTGCTGTGATGTTAACAGTATTCAGAACACGTGGCTGAGGCGGAGTGATACACAGAGTGAAAAGTCCCAGTGATGTTATACTATATTAGCACTCATGGAATGCCTCTTGTCCAATCAGATTACTTGATTGGAACTAACTGTTGTATAAATTTGTATGTGGTATTGTGACTTATGTCTACTACAGTAATTAGTAGATGCTGATACTTTATCATATTTACTGATACACTTACAGGTCATGTATCTATACGAAGATACAGCTTAAAGTGCATCTTCACAGTGACTCTGACTTGATCCTCCTCTTGATCACCTCTCCTGACTGCCGAGCCTCTCTGATCGCCCTCTTCACGACTCACTTCCTCACTCCACCACAACCACCCTCTCTCTCTCTCTCTCGTCTTCCTCGCCTGTCACTCCTTGTTTATGTAACGTCAGGCGCGATGCTCTCTAGCCTGAGTACATCACTCCTCTCCTTCCTTCTCTCTCCCACACACTTGCACGTATACACATACTGTTTACATGCATACACTGTTTTGATCTGTATGCAGTACCTGGCGGGGAAATAGACACATCTGGCTTGAATTATATGTTTGCAAAGCTGTGACAGCAGGTTCACACACATATGCAAATAAAAATGAAATGGCAGGCCAGATGGAACCATATTTTAGCAACCAATGACACTGAAAACAGATCTCATTTTTCCTGCTAAACAAGCACTCTACATTATCAGTAAATGAGTCCTCCGGGTGCCACATTTCTTGGAAGCTAAATCTATAACCACAATTTGGCTTAATTGACTTGAGGCATTTTAACTGTTGTTGTTTATGCTCGAAGAAATGGGAGGAGAATGAGGCACGATTAGCTTTATAAGGACAGGATATATTCGGTTATACACCAGGCAATGCAAAGAAAACACAAATATAGATCCACATGCATCCAAACCTTCCCTACAGACACACAAACGGAGGTCACATGCTCTCACGCACACACATTCAGGCTCAGCGAATCAACATGAGTGATTTTCACATTAGGCTGCAATCCCTCACCCGCTCTCCTGTGACTACACTTTATCGAAAGTGCTCTCACACACACTTTGCACTCTCCTATCATGTTCCTCTTCAACATTCGCTTCCACTCAGAGCGAGGCTGTATGACTGCTCTGTCGGAAAATCGGGAAAAAATATACTTCTATATGTCGTGTATCTGCGCTGTGAATGCCAGTTCGAAGCCTTAAAAGCATTATGATGTTAATACAATGTATTTGGAAGCAAGGTAGTGTCCATTTAAGGTTACGTAGATATTAGATGAGAGCGACCGCAGGCGCGCAGCTTTGAGGAGTGCTGTGTCGTGTTTGTCCGACCCCGCTAAGACTAAAAGTGTTCTCGGTTTGATAACTTGGACAAAAAGGGGACGATGAAAGAAAGATCGGCTGTACCTCCTCTGGGCTGATATGCAAATTTGGAGGTAATTGGCGAATAGGAGAATGTAATGGAATAAGAAAAGACAATTACTGAGATAAAATAAGCAAGGTTTTGATAAAAAGAACAGAGAAAAGGGGGAAAACTAAGCAGTTTAAAGCATTTGATCGCTAATTATTAGTAGTTATAATTCTTGTTCTATAAACCCACTGAGTTTATTTAATGTTTTTTGTCCTTTATTTTTATTTAGATTTAAATTAACTTCTTGACAGTCTCCGTTTTGTTGTCCTATGGAGCCAATTGCTTTAAAATACAAATGTTTACTCGTTTAGCTAGCTTTACACACAAGTCAATTAAAGAGCTAATCTGGTGCGTTAGCTTGGCTTAGCCTCTCTGGTGGACAAACGACAGTCTTCAAGATAATTACTTTAAAGAACAGACTTTTGTAAACAGGGAAAACAGTTATATGTTATGTTTGCAACAGTGCGTTTTGGATAGCTTTTATTTAAGCCTCAAAAGGCATTGAGGCTTCCCTCATTTACAAGCTAATTCTATTGTAGAGAAAAGAGTTCTAAGACTTATTTCCAGAAAGTTCTAATGTCATTTTTGAAAAGAGAAGTTATCTTCTGATTGATTAATATAATATGGATCAGCATCACAATGAGTCCGGAGCTTAGGATCAGAGACCACCACAACACCCTAAAGGACAAGAGCTGAAGGGTTTAAGAATAAGATAAGATGGTTGCATCATGGGAGGTGTAGGATTCAAAATTTTTCAACATAGGATTAAAGGATAAGGATTAAAAGTCTGGATATCTGGGCATCTGCTGTTTCAATTCTAACCATTCTTTTAAAAATCTGTCTCTTGTGAGTTTCCTAACGTTATGGAACTACAATATGAAATCACTGGAGGGACCCTTTAATACACTCTAAAACCTGCATTGATTCATGTACAGCACACTAGCTTCTGCAGCTAACTGTGTGTAAACAGACCAAATGTCAACCAACAAACACAAATTCACAAAGAGCACTGCCGAACAGAGAACATTGTTTGATCTGAGATCTAATTTAAAGATGGCACAAGCCAAACTAAACTACAGATAAAAAAAACAACAAGACAAGGAGCTACATTTTCCGCTGTTCTGCTGACTTGGGATATAAAAACAAAAACCTTATATTTACATTATCTGATTGATGTGATAAAAGAAGCTAAAAAACAAAAAAGGGAAGTCAAAGTTTTTATTTTATTTTCTAACTAAACAATAAAAGCTTTGACATAATCGTCCGAGGCTAAAGACTAAAATGAATCTGTGCACAGTAAAGCTAAGGTATCAACCTGACTTGCCACAGATACATAGAGACTTCTAATGCAAAGGATTTTCCTTGTGCCAAATCCCCTATCGAATCCAGCCCTGTAGTTGACCCTGACCTCTGATCGCCCAGAAAATGGAGGGATTACCGAGGAGAATCACCTTAAGAGGAGCGTTAAATGATCCTACAAACCGCTTCAGGAAATAATGTGCGCTACTCACTCTAGGACGTCTCTGTTGAAGGGCTTCTTGCTGTTTCCGAGGAACTCTCCGATCATCTGTCGGCTCAGGCCCTTCCTCTGCAGCAGGAAGTGTGCGACGCCGATGGGTGTGTCTGGGATGAAGCCTCGAGAGATCAGGAACTGAAGGCCCTTGTCGGGGTTTCTGATACAAAAAGAGGAAAAAGAAAGGACTGAATGAGTAAAAGGGAATCTTTTTGGTGTTTTAATTCCTAAACATTGGTGGAAGTAGTTTGACTTTGACCAAAGATGTGCTCTTCAACATGCTTAACCCCACTTAGCAGCTGTAATACGACTTTTTATTCAGATTAACAGTTTCCAGGGGGAGGTATTAGTGACACACTCTTTATTTATTCATCATTTATTAACCATAATAGCTGCTGAAAGAGCACTGAGGACATTTAAAATAAATAATTTAAAAAATGATGCATTGCAGTAATGAGCTGGTCTGTAGGTTTGTCGCTCACTGTGAACACCTGCACAAAGTAAGAATCTCATCTGTATTCGTCCGTGAGCTGAATCGCAAAATTCATTTACTATTTCAAAACACCTCAATACACTGCTGAATTCAGAGGAGACTTGCAGAATCATTAAGGCTTGGGTGCAGCTTTAAATGAGTGTTTATATGCACTTTGTTCTCAGGTAGACTTGGAAGATTGTACATGCAACTAAAAAATGTAACTAAGACGGTTAACAGTAATGTATGCAGTTTAAATTTAAACTGAGACCATTTTTCTGGCAAAAAGAAAAGACAAATTGCAAACTAAACTGCCACCTGCAAAAGTTCTGTCATGATTTCTGTAATCTTCCTCATTATAGATGGGGAAAACAGAAAATTGAGAATGGAACCACAACTTTACCGCAAAAACACCGCAAATTGGGGATACAAAAGGATCATCTTATCTTAAAAAACACACTTCTTTTCTACACCAGAAAGCTAGTAATGACATATTATAGCAACCTTTAAAATACAGTGTAACTGCCATCAACAAGTGTGGAGCTACTGAAAGGCTAGCCACCACTAGATTGTAGCATTAAGCTACTGTTACATGTAGCGAGTTGTTTTATCAAATGGTTAGCCTTTCTTGAAAGCAAGACGATCTACTTTTGAATGAAGACATATGACATTATCTCCCTCATAAACCAATTAATTTTAAACGTTGCCGAAATGCTGTAAAAAGCCTATACACAGTAGTTCAGCTGCGACAGCAACTTGGTCTTCTACGACCAGTTGGTGGCTAATGTTAGCAAATCCCTATTTCACTGACATTAGAGTTAGCTTACTGCCTAAATAACCTTTCTCTACCTCTGCTACAGTTTTAGCACCATCAAGCCTTACAGTATTTGTTGCTGTGGCTAAAGTGACCGTACTCTTCCACCAACTGTTGGTTTCAGTTGAACATTCTGTTGCTAGTAGCAACCGCGACTGGCACTGTTCCAAAGCAGTTTAACTGACACTTTACTTTACTATTTTGTCAGCTATGTGACCAAGGAAGTATTGACATTGACATCTTTTATTAATACCCTTAAAATTTGCTTGTTGGAGCATATGTAGCTACAAATTTTTACCTTATGTGATTGTTGGTAGACCTACTTGTTGATTTATGCTAGCAGTTTACTAAGCTAGCTATTTTACCTGAGGCTAATGTTTTGCAACAGTATTCCAAATAACTGTGACTTACAGTTGCTAGCTAGCTTAACTGTTATGTATTTTACAATAAACTTAGACTCTTGGACTCTTACGAATGTTCAGTAGATTAATTACTGTGTTTTAGTTCTGTGTGTAGTGTTTGTGTGTATGCAAAAAAGCTTTTACTATTTTTGTAGTTTCATTGTTCCAACTCTTTTTTTTTTGTAGTTTAAGGTCTCTTATTTTTTCTGAGTTAAGCTTGCTAGTGAAGGTTTATTTAGCTGGATAATAAGGTGCATGTCCATGCCTATGCCTTCAGAATATTATTCAAACATCTTTCAGCTGATTCCCTTGCAGACGTTACTTATGTATGAACAAGGAAGTAATATCGTAACTATTTATAACCCTATTAGACACACAGGGTAGTTGCTCCAGGGAGGCTACCACATTGTTGCCACGGCTCTCGCTCTCCATTCAGTGTTTAAACCACAGCCTTTACATAACAGAGCCGTATGTGTGTGTACCACAGCTAATGGGTTTAGTAAGGCGAGGGCGGTACAGAGGGGAGGGGATGGGTGGGGGGATAAAGGGCAGGATAGCAGGAGGAAGCTGGAAGTCGACCAGACGGAGCAGATGTGCGGGAATGGGAACGTGAGGACAGAGAGGGAGGACGATGAGTGCCGCCTGAAAGCATCTGCTGCGACAGCCTCGGCACACTCTCAGCTTCAAGCTCGCCCCCTCAGCTGAAGGTGATGTCTCGCCAAACGAATTTGGCAGATATTACTCATTTGATGTTTGCCCAACAACAGATGGATCGCACATGGTGATTATTATTCGTAAGCAGAAGTGTAAGGAGGGATGATGATAGGGAAGGGAGGAAACGATGGAGAGAATCAGATGTGTGCTGCAGTAGACTGTCCTCATTAGAAAATCATAAGCAAGGCTGCTTGTTTAAATGCTGTTTACATTAGCCTGTTTACATTAGCCTGTTGTTATCAGGCGAATGATGATCGTCCTTTCTCCGGAGCGAAGGTGGATTTACTGCAATGTCATTATATCTCAGCACTGTTCAAATTCTATCTACGAGATGCTGCAACCTTGTCTCCTAGAAATTGTGCATATGAAGTTGTTTGCCACTTATATTTTAATGGGGACTGTAATTGTCACCTAAATTATGTGCAACCAGCCCATAAACATCGCCATAAAGTCATGCTCTAGGAGGCAGGGTTTCCTAAAGTCTATTCTGTTTCGAAAACCGACCTTTACCAAGTAGTTTTCGTCTCCTTATCGTGGCCAAAACTTCAATATTGAGTTGGCAGATCAGCAAAAAAGCGACCTCTTTAGTTGATTTATTATGAAGGCTTGTGGGCAGGTGATTCACAGCTGAAGACAAAAAAACTTACAAGGTTGACGTGTGAAAAGAGAACAGAGCGAAGTACAAAGACACACACACAAAACACAGAGGGAATGCAAGAGACGGTGCCAGACAGGACCCAGATGTCATGCTAAAAGCCAAACTCCCAAATGAACTGCAGCGTGCCCAAACATCTTTCTCCCTCAATCACATTTTTTCTCACCTTGCGCTCTCAAGCTATCATAAAAGCATATCTTACTTCAGCCATAACCTTATATACACTTTTATTGGCTCCCTATTTTAGATCTACTTCATCTGTGCGAGGTGTCCGTACCTCAGAGCTAGATGTGTTTTATGGCCTTCACAAGTTCTTAACTGTCAGCGCTGCACGTCGCCTATTTCTCCAGATGCACACATTTCAGTTTCATTACAAACCAGTGATAGATTGATGGCCCGGTTAGCGCCTCTGTCCATCTTTCTGAGTGGAAACACGATTGTGTGGTGTCACTGTAAACGCTTGGAAACCCAGAATCATTACAATGATGTAGACTTGCTGTTGCGAAGCGCTGCCCTTGTCTATCAACTATGCTTCTGCTGAAAAGGCAACAACATATGGCTGCTTTTCCCTTCCTTAGGTTAGCAGTTTAAAGAGCAGTGGTTTTGAACTACTACTTCTTCTACTATTTCAACTGTTTAACCATTAACTACCATGTTTTAATCATTTATTCATTTCATTTAGCTAATTTAGCCTGTTATGATTCTGATTAAGCTAATTATTAACGTTTTCATACTTTTAGCTATTAGCTATATGTCACTTTTAGCTAGAACTCCATTTATCTCCCACTTCACTTAAACTACCTTGTTTTCTTTAACCATTTACTTACTGTTTAAGCTCGCTATCTTATCCGTTTATGCCTTACTTTTAGCTAACTATTGACTGTTATCCGTTAGCCCACTTTAACTTAACTTATATATAGTATCACATTGAGTTATTTAACCATTTATGCTGTATTTTGGTATCACAACTGTTAATCCAACAATTTTACCACTTTTTTAGCTATGTTAGCTGTCTTGCTTTTCTATGAGCCTATGCGCTAACTTATTGCAACTACCCTCTATTTCAAACTCTAAATCCATAAATGTACCTGTTTTAACAATTTACCCATTATTTTAAGCTAGCTAACACTGGTGACAGTTATCCAATAGCCTACTTTTAGATAATTTTTTCAACACTTTAAGCTAATTCACCATTTATACTTGCTATTTCAATTGTTCATCCCTTGAGCTACCTATTTTAACCATTTACCAGTAATTTCAAGCTAACCATCTCCTATGTTCAAGCGTCACATTTAGCTAATTGTTGACGGTCTATTTCTACCATATATCCATCAGGCTACTTTTAGTTGACTTATTTCAACACTTTAAGCTTATTGACCATTTATACTTGCTATTTCAATTGTTAATCCATCAATTGAACTACCTATTTCAGCCATTTACCAATTATTCCAAGCTAACGATCTGCTCTGCGCATGCATCACATTTAGCTAAGTCTTGACTGTTATTCTTACTTTTATCTTATTTCAAAAACTTATCAACTCTATATTTAGCAATATAACTACTTATTTAAACCATATATCTATAATTTTAGCCGAATATCTCAAATGTTTATTCATTACTTTTATCTATTAACTATTTATCCGTTCGGTTTAGCTATAGCTAACTGTTTGAATTGTTAATTCATTTGTTTTAGCATTTTCACTCTAAGTTGCAACACACAGTATTTAGAAGTTAAAGCTGGCTCAATGTTTATTCATCATTAAATTGTAATTTCTTTTTTCATTTCAGTTGTGCTCTTCTCCAACCTTTGTATGTACCACCTGCCTGCAGAAGAGAATTCAGAAAAGCTTCCTCTGTTCGCCATCTGGATTTTAGATTTGTAATTATGTGCCGGGTCATTTAGCACCGAGGGCAGACTGTTAATACAGGCGAGCTTTGTGTATGCACAAACAAACCATACACATTTTTTTTTGCAGAGGCTCCCTCCTCCTGTCGTCAGGTTATCCCTTTGGAGGAGTTTGGCAGGCCTTGCTTTCCTGCTGGGTTAATTACCCTTCCTCTCTCTCCCACTCGCTTCACACTCACGCCTCCACCTATACATCTTATGTCACCTTGTATTTAATTCATAAAGCTCTGCTGCTGCTCCATTTTCACGCATGGAGAGTCGATGTGATTCCACCGCGAGCTGCTACAAAATCAGATCAATGCTTTCACTGCGTTTGAAGGTGGAAGTGAATTAAGGACATGTCTTACATGGTGGTATAAAATTGAAAATTAATGCACACAAAGAGGGAAATCTACTCAGGAATCTGTCATTATTGTCACATCCTCTCCTTTCTCTTTCCCTGCTGTAGGTTTGGTACCAGCTCCCTTGTGTGATGGCCGTGTCCTTGACAATCTCCCCTCCTGTAATGGAGTCATTGCTATTCCATCCACACTCAAGGTGGAAACTTTATCAAATGGTCCTCTCTCAACGTCTCCCCCTCTCTACCTTTCTGTGTCTCTTTCAGTTCCTCTCTGTTGCTCCTGCTCTCCATTTCCATCTCTCGCTGCTCCATTTTTTTATTCTCGCACTGTTGCACACACAGACGCCCAAAACTTCTGACTTTTCCTCTCTTTAATTTACTTCCTTCCCTTGCCTTTTTTATTTTTTAACTCCTCCTGCTACGGTGGGGGCACAGACCACCTGCTGAAAGACAAATACTCAAGCACTCTCACACATTACATTACCCGACTGTGTGCATATGAGAGAGCTTTCCTCTCCGCATGATCAAGCAATACCCAAGTTTTAGCCCCAAGCCAACAGCCCTGTTTAAGATGCAAAGGATACAACAGTGCAGGTATTAGAGGGAGGATATGAACTGGTGGAACTAATAAGCCTCAAGCTTGGTTTCCCTCTCTCTCCTTCCCTTCTTTTTGCTCCTCCCTTGTAGTCAGTTTATTAAAAGTCAGCTTATCTTTCAAGGTGTTTGATCGGGGGAATGAGAAGAGGGGATCGCATATAGACAGAAAGGGCTGTCATTTTCTGAAAATATCTCAAGAGTCACAGAAGCTCGTAATCAAACTGGGAGCTTTTTTAAACAGTCATAACAGTTGGGTTCAGTCCTCACTTCCCCTACAAAGATGTGTATTTAAAAATAAACTGCTGAGTGTTTCCAATAAAGCCTGAACAAACAGATAAATGCTACAGCCAATCTTCCTCCGCCGTTTAGACTGACACTATCAAAGCGGACATGTTTGAGAAGCTAATTGTACAGAGGATCGTAAAGTCTGAACAAGTGATCCTTTTTGTTTTAACTTGCAGGGACTTTGTAGGTCGACTTGGCAAGGCTGAAAGCTAGTAGGCAGGACTTCATCTTCATGAAATCAGCAAATACAAATACGTTTATGAAGTTACATGAGGTAGAAACAGATTGGATATTTTCTCCTCATTTGAGCGTGATTAAATCCTGACCTTAACTTGAACCACGTCTCTTTTAATTGTCACAGCACGACTCATTAAAGTAGTTTTGTGAATTTTATTTAACTTTAGCAGTTCAAAAACCTCATTTTCAAAAAGTCCTTCCAATTAAACAACAGATTATTTTTGTCTGTGCCTTTTTAGAACGACACATCCAGAAGCAGAACTGGGTCATTTATCAGTGCCTTCCAAAAATGCAACAAGCACTGTTTAAATATTTAATCAGTTTGATGATGCGGCAAAGCCATGATTAAGGTTTGGTTCGATGTGGGTTGAAATGGTTTGTTAGGTTAGAGGACCTTTGTGATGATTTATGCTTACGAAGATTTCATGGGCTACAGTTCTCAATGTGGCGGCCCCAGGTTCGACTCCAACACTCTGCCCTTTGCCGCATCATCCCCACTCTCTCTTCCCCTGTTTCCAACAATTTCCTCTCTCTCTTAATAAAGGCATTAAAAGGCCAAATATGGAGATTTCTTAAACTGATGTGTTGACATCTGATGTTATCCAATCTCCGAACCCATCAGCCATTACTTTTGGTGCTTCCGGTGGAGCCAGTGGTTAGCGATAAAGGACTACCAGCCAAGACTTCCTTTTCTGTATGCTACATTTTCTACAGTCTGACTACAAACTCAAGAAGTAAGAATGGTGTTGGAGGCAAGATACGACGTATAACAACAGATTGTTAGCTGCACCACGCAGATAGCTGCTTATAGGGATTAATAAACCGTCAGCAGACGATCGCCAATGGGAGACGGGATGGCATTACGCCGCATTGCGTTCCACGTCTTTAGCTCTCACAACAGACTGGTTTAGCTGCATGCAACCAAAGCCTGCTGATACGTGATTGGTCAATACTACTCGGACTACAAACAAAAAATGTGTAAGAAGAGATGCGATGTTATATAATTTACAAAGTCTACCTTTATTACCATTTATATACCGTAAAATCTAGAATATAAGTCACACCAGAATATAAGACGTGGTCTGTTTTTGGTTGTATCCCAGAGGGGAAAATGGTTTTCTATAGCTATCTATTAATAAAAACATTTATACAAGTTATTTTTAACACTATTTACTATAAACTAAGTTATCTTAATTTGACAACACACATTACGATTTGTTTTCGCCATTTCAAGTTTGCAATCCTGCTAGCTACCGGTGCGGCAGTCGAGCTCAGCCTACGGTACCGTTGATTGTTGTGAGGGTGGTGGTTGTACTTGCTATCATGACGAAGCTTTAGCTAGATTATAGTGCCATCGTCTGGGTAACATACCTTAACACAATAAAAATACCTCTCTCTGCATTTAATACTAGTATATTGGTTGCACCGCAGCCCACTTTTTAGATGAAAACAATGTATTAAAACTGTGCCTTGTACACCAGATTTTACGGTAATCCACCCTACTTGCCCTCGCAAATGAAAAATAATTCCATACTCAAATTGAATTGACAAGTCTTTTTATCGACTTTTGTTGTATTTCTTTTGTTTCCACATTTTGTTTCCCTGCTGATTACTCGCTCTGTCTCTTCCTTGCACAATGAGCACATCTCGTTCCCGCTCCCCTTGTTTTCAGTGTCACGCTCCAGCATTGATTCAAAGTTAATCAGCTTTATTGTGCCCTTTTATTGCACTGCCGAACTTGGCAGTGAGCAAAAAGATAATGTTTGTTTATGAGCTCCAATCTTCTAAATTTGTACAAAATGGCTTAATTGGGGAAATATCTTGACAAAATCTTGTAGTGGTTTTGCTCCCGGGGGAACGCAGTGTATTTTCTGTTACCGCAAGGTATTTTTGGAAAGCAAGGGGAGCTTCTACTGAAATGCTTGAGGTGGCAGGCACATAAAAAAAACAGCTTGGATTGAAATGTTAACAAATTTTTCATTCCAGTTCCCAAGGTGCCAGTTCACACAGTGGTGAAGGAACTTTTAATTACATCCACAACTCGCAGCAGAATGACTAATGAGAATTTTAGGCTTGGTGGATCGTTGCCATTATTTTCAAATCCACCTCTCATGCATTCCAACTAATGTTACCCAGCTACTCCATCAGTGGTTGAGCTCAACTTGTAATATACGAGTAAATCTAACAGATTTATTTGAATTTGTGGGGTGTTTTGGTCCTTTAGGGTACACTGTGGGTGAAAAGCTAATAGCGCGTATGTTAAATCTCCCAATTTAAGATTCCTTCCAAGTGTGCTGTTGGCTGCTTTGCACATTTTTAGGAGTAATGTGGGCACAAACATCTCTTAATGGAGGATACAAAGTGTTGACTAATGAAGGCAGGGCTGCGTATGAATTATGTAATATATTCAAATAGTTTGAGTGCTTCTCTGAATGTGTAATTGATTAATTCATACCTGATAAATAGCTAAAGGTCTGCTTATTCGTAGATAGATTGAAAACTTGCTGAGTAACTTGACACACATCTTCAGGATTTCTCTCAACGAATCAACACATCAGATTCACTCAATGCTGGCTTCGATGCACCGTTGTCACCAAGGCAACACTTTCTCTTCCTATCTCCGGCTGCCATGTAAGCACCTTGCACCTGTCTGGAGGGCGTCTTGCGGAAGTCTTATCTGGTTTTGACTTTGTCACTCTTCACTAGGCAGCGAGGGGGAAGTGAATTCACAAGGACTGAAAAGCTGCGACGGGCAAACAAAAACAAGCTTTTCAAGACAGACATGTTTTTCTTCTGCTGACAATGTGTGAAGCCACAGAGGAAAATGCAAAGGGAAGTTGGGTTGTGGGAGGAATACGTGAGTTACCTGTACAAGGTTTTGCACTCATGAAAGACGCACCAAGACAAATCGTACCTGACACGAATGTAAGATAAAGTATATCCTAAAGTTTCTAAATAAAATTGTTTAAAAAAGCCTATTGACGCTGAACCCCTCCCCTGAGCTTGACGCAAGCTTAGCAAACATAACAAGATACAGCCAGTCAATCAAGGTTTGGATTTGTCTACATTTTCCATCCTGTACAAAAGAACAAACGTGTACAGAGTGTATTAAAGGGTGTGTTTGCCTACTGTAATATCAGCTGCAGCCATTAGCATGTCCAGCTAGTAAGGTTACAACCTACAGTAGGTTAGATCTTCCAAGGCCAAGGAGAAAATCATTAGTAAGCTAGTGTAGCCTGTTTGGGACAGGATTAAAAAAAGCTGTGTCCACAATTAGCATACACAATTAGCAATTAGCATAAGGTCACACGAGCTAGCTAGTGTTATGTTTCAAGAAAACAAGTCAGTAGTAATAAGCCTTTAAGCTTATCTTACTCTTTTTACTTTAACAGTTGAATATCCTACTTGATATTACAAACAAGTGTATCCAGCTAAGTAGGCTAATATTTTATGTTACGGTATAATCGACTTAGCTCTTCATTGGCTTGTACTTATATTTTTATCAACTAATGAGAATGTTGACTTTTTGCGTGGGATATTGAGCTTTAGCCGTAATATTTAGCATCATAAGTAACCATCAAGAACATTTTCTCATCACGTTTTTTTGAAATACAGCTGAGAACAGCATTTTCCACTTACTCATTGAGCCAATGTTAGCTTAAGTAGCAAGCTAGCTAGAGCTGATATGCCAGCAACAGTTGACAGATGTCACTCTAGACAGGAAATAAAAGGTTGCCATTTAAAAAAGACAAGCATGATTTTTTTCTGTCTTGATTCAAGTACTATTAGTTTAAGGAAAAAATGGTAATGGTAAGTCTGCCCCTGTTATCATTGTAGCTGCCTGTGTGCTGTGTGAGAATGACATGCTTGACAGTGAGCAACAAGAGGCTTGGGGATAAACTGTCATTTCCACCATGTCTGGATATGTTTGCAACTTCCCATGTTAGGTCACCGAGTGTCTCATCTAATCCCCCTTTTCCTTCAGTTCATTCTTCTCCTCTTGCAAATCAGTCTTCACGCGCTTCTTTGTTTCAATAATTCATCTTGTCTCTTTTTGTCCCCGTTCTGATTTATCTGTCTGAGAAGAAAAAAGACACCTCAGATCTAGCAAGGGACTTGGTTTTCATACTGTTTGTTCTCTCAGCACAACGGGGACCAGTGAGGAAAATGCTTTTCTTTGCTCTTTGAGTCCAGAGGGCCCCATCAAACTTCAGGTACAGTTAGGGGAGGGGTGGAAGTACAGACTGTTTCATAAATCTCACTGTACTTACAGCACCATATCCTTTCCAATAAAACCACTTTCATATCTCTTTTTAAACTACCCCATAATGTCTTAGTTTATGTCCATATTAAGTCGGTTTAATAAATTTCACTCCTCTCGAGAAGGACGATCACATTCCTGGACCTGAACTCCTGGACTAATTCTTTGAGGATGGCTGTTGAAATCCTAAAATAGCAATTGCCTCAATTTAACATCTGATCATGTGTGTGTTAGAATAAGTAATTTGATGTGCTCTTTTTGCTACTGTTATTCCCTTACCTCTTTGGAAGACAGGAAGAAGGATAAGCAAACTTTCCCAAACTTAAGAAAAATACATCCCTAAAGTTTTAGATAGAACGAAACTCCTGATACTTTCAGTCGAATCATCTAAACACAGAAAAATGAAGATTAAGTAGCTACTCACACATTGAAGAGGTTGAGGCCAATGCGGTAGAGGCGTTTTCGCATGACATCAGTGGACAGAGTGGGTGATTTGCAGCTGGCAGGGTTCTCACAGTGGTAGCGTGGCAGGCTGAGGATCATGGCCTGCAGTGCTTCCTTGGATGAGGCCTCCGATGTAGAGCGTGCCTCAGTCGACGTGCTACTACTGCTCATCTGCTCTGAGCTGTTGTCTGCTGTCTCAGAGCTACACCTCTTGACCTCCAGTGGCTCTACCAGGGGCGAGCTACCCAGCAGTACAGCCTCCTGTGGTGGAGGGATGTGAGGAGGGTCTGTGGGTGGTGGTGCCACCAGAATATTATCCATCAAGATTTGAGGGGCAGCCATCTTATCCAGCGGGGTTAGGGGAGGTTGCACCTCCTCCTCCAGCTCTTCTTCACTTGGTGGAGGAGCCGGGAATTCAACATCCTGCTCGTCTTCTATCTCTGATTCTGGGGGAGGTGGGGGTTCTTGCGGGGGAGGTGGGGGATCTATAGGTTCAGCTGGGACTTCTGCAGGAGGAGGAGGGGGTTCTTGTGAGGCGGTTGGAGGAAAGAAGGCCGGAGTGGAGTTTGTTGTTGTGGAAGAAGTTGTGGAAGTGGTGTAGGCTCCTTCTTGTGGGACACAGCTGCCAAGTGTGACAGATGTTGATTCCATTAATGAGGATGACACACGGATATTCTGGCTGTCAATCTGCACTGTCACATCCCTGAACGCCATCATCAGTTTGCTTGCACTTCTTGACAGGTCACTTGGGTCCATTGGGCCTTGAGAAATTGTAGAGTCTCCCACACCAATGCCTTCTCCTCCACCTCCTACTCCTGCTGCTGCTGCGCCGAAGGAGTCAGTAGTGAACTGGTAGGTGCCCCCTTCTTGCAGTGAACACATGGTCTTCAAGCTCCAGTTGCTGAGTGCATCATCTATAGACTTAGCCAGGGACTGAACCTGTTCCGTGAATGAGTCTTCAAGGTCAGTCAGGGTACCACCAACTGTGGCAGGCAGAGATGGCGAGCGCACCAATGGGATGCCTGCCAAGTTGCAGCCTTCTGCCAGGGCCCGTTCAGCAGAGAAACCTTCCGTGTTTTGCACACGGACTTTGCGTAGGGAGATGCGTCGAGGCAGACGACTCTCAAGCAAGGAATTGCGGATCTTCTCGAAGTTCTTGCTGAGCTGGTACTGGCGGAAGGCAGTCTGGATCTTGCAGGCAGCACGGCGGGAGATGAGGTGGCCACCGTATTTGTGCTCTAACATTTCGATCTAAAAACAGAACAAAGAAGGATACAAAAGGACAGCATAAGTTGCTGGAAATTTCTGAGATAACAGCCTATAATCTTTCAGGAAAACAAACACAACTGTCAGTAAAGCGCAAGTTATTAAGAAATTGCAGCACAAACAGAAGACGGGTAAGACTTTGCCAAGGTCAAAGAAGCTTCTTCACCCATTACTCCCATAAAAATGGAGCATGAATGCCATGTCGTTTTCTCTTGTATGTCGCTGTGGTTCATGGATGATGAATATGGTAGATGAGTTGAACAGTGATGGGGAAAACCAGGCGGAGTTTGGGTTGAGAATAAATGAGCATTACATTAAAAGAGGAAAGGGGGGCTTTGTGGTACATGAAAATCCAAAGAGATGAAAAGGGTTGTAAAGTCCAATTTTTCGGAAGATTTAGACGTTAAAGAACTCCAAATATATCCCTACATGGTTCAGTAATTGTATTTTTCAAGCTGGCCTTGTGATGTCTGGACCGAAACTATATACAGTTTGGTCAAAGCCAGGGTATGAAAGAGAGAACAGAGTAAAAGCTGACTCATGGCATTTGGACAAACCGTTCATTTCCTCAGCAAAAAGAACTCATAATCTCTGCGAATTCCATAGAGAGGTCCTCCACGCAACTTTAAATTGTCTGAAACTGAACAAGCCATTAATCTTGCCTGTGAAAAATTGCTGAAATGCTATGGGAAATAGATAGAGATGTAATATAGCCATCCTCATCCGGCGGCAGCTCAAACACTAGATGAGACCTCTTTGAGTTTCCCAGAACAATCAGGGTGTGGGTATCTTTGGAAGTGCCCAGAAAAAGCTCTTATCTTCTGTCGTCGCTCTGCAATCCTTTCATTCAGACTAAATCAATGAATATAATTCTGTTTCTGTTCTAACTTTATCAAGGGCACGAGTGCGGGGGAGGATTGGGCTTTGAATACGGCGGTGTCACATTCTGCAATCTACATATGCTGCAGTGCACATTAAAAATAGCATGGTATGTAATTCTAGAAAATAGAAATCATTGCGGATCTGCCTTTCTTAAGTATGGCTTCTTGGATCAGGGTGTATTTATATGAGGATTAACTCGGTCCTCCTGTAAATTCAAATGCAGTTGAGCGAGTGGGTTCTGTGGCCACTGAGGATCAAATTGTAACTTTCAGCTGCTAATCTCTTTTCTCTTTAGTTGTGGACAAAGTCAACCAACCACCTTGCATGGTGTCCTGATAGGCTGTAATGCCCCGAGGCTTTGCAATTTGTGATAAGTGGTTAGTTCAACAAGATGCAGCCTGTGCCGTTGTCACTGGAGGGATGGAATCACATACAAAGCTCTTTAGAAAAGTGGAATGACGCTGAAAATCCATCTTATCTACTGCATTTACATTTCACTGCAGAGCCTCTGCGAGCAAAGTGAGACGTTCTGAGAATATTAAGATGGTTTCTGAAAAGGACGCTGGTTTGGAGCTCTACTGTATCTGCTGATGGCGACTTCTCAGTCGCTGTCAGACTGGTCGAACTCAGCCTGAATATTCATCACTTTTTAATCTGGATTGTTCTGTGACTGCGCCGTGTGCGCTCCTGAAGCGACAAGTTTAGCCTTATCACCATGAATGCACTCCAAAATAGACCTTGTTAGGTTTTCCTTCTTAAAGTCAGACGCAGAGGTAATATGATTGACCCCATTACTCAGAAAGGTGTCCCTCATCAGAACAAATTCTGCAAAGAGTTCCACAGCAGAGGTGCCCTTGAATGTGAAAAAGGGCCGTCAGTGTGGCTGCGTTTGATTAAATGTGGCAGTCTGGCTTGTTTGTTTTGCCTTCTGTGTTAGCCGGGTCGGGGATGATGAATAAAGCATTTAGGTCACGTTGCTTTCTTTATAAGAGTGTGTATCTGATTGTCATTGAGACGGGATTATAGCCACCGGAACGAGCTGGTATGCAGTCGAGCGGAAGAAAAAAGTAAGAAAAGTGGCAGCTATTACTCCTAGCAAGAATTATTGGGAGATGTGCCGGTTTACCCTTTTTTTGGCGTAGTCCAACAGTCTGAAGGTATGAATACATCCAGCAATTTCTATCATTGTCATTACCAATCTTTTAAGACCCTGAACATAGCACAGTGCTCTTGTCTTTCGTAGGAGATCTATTGGTCGGACCTCAGCTATGTCTACGAGCTTCAACGACTGTCTATGACGTACTGAAGCGTGGCATGGTTGTAGGCTCTAGAGAGTTGTAATGTCCAGAGGGAGAGAGCGTACATTTTCAAAGTCCACACGTCAACATCATTGCGTTCTTCCCGAGGTTAGGGTTAAGACTAGAATTTGTATTGGGGGGTTAGGGTAAAATCAATCTAATTTCTGTGCTACTTAAGGCCTAAATAGTAGACGCATGAATAGTGGATACCAACAATCAAGAAAACATGCAAAACAATGGATGTACAGGAAACTGAAGAAAAGGAGTGACAGAGGTTATTGAGGAGAAGGTAAGACATAGAAAGAGGGCCTGAGACAGACGACCGTGCCAAGAGCGGCGCTGCTGAAAATCCCCTCCATTATCCGACTGTCACTTCTACCTCTGATCACTTCACTAAGCGCTGATGGAGAGAGATTATTCCGGAGACGCAGTGGCGAACGGTGATGGCACTGCTCTGTTCCACCAGGGTTTCTAAATCGATTTTGACGGGCAGATCAGCACCATGCTGACCCCATGTGCCCGTTTGAATGAGGGGGTAAAAAATTAATGAAACAAGCCGCGCAAAGTGGGACAACACTGCAGTATGAAGTTCTATGTAGACACTGAGATACTACGGAGAGGAAAAATTGAATTCTCTGTAATATAAGACAAAATAAATGGGGCATAAATCAAGCATATAAAAAGGAGCATACGTGTCACATTGAAATGGAAACTTTAGTCATTGCAAATATTTTTTTGAAAAGGCTGTTGGTGGACATTTTGGCTTGAAACACGCTTTTTCTGTCTATGTATGAAATATTAATATCCAGAGGCTTCGGAGAACGAATGTGTTGTAGGCTGGCTTTGCTGTGCTTCAAATGGAAATGTAGCTCAGAAGAAAAGGTCAAACTAAAGTACAAAACTCAGCATGTTTTTTTTGTGTGATTTCATAAGGCAGATTTTGCTATTAAAAGTTCTGTGCCACATTTATTATGTCCTCCCCTTGTTCTGTAGCATTATAAGAGAATTTCCAGACAACCTAGCATTACGTGTCCGCCTTATATCCTTTTGCTTAGCAATGTTAACGAGAGGCACATTAAGTTACTTATGGCATTTGCACTGAAAGTAATAATCTTGAAGATTTTCATTTAAATAAATGTCTGTTAATCTATCGCCGAATGAGATAACACAATGGTGATTGAGCCTATGGCCCACTGATGGAAGTTTTGCATTTGCATTACAGACTGGCTGTCTGTGGCGACTTTCGTGGAAAAATCAAAAGCGGCGCCCAGTTAGTGACGTGTTTTCCATCACCCAGCAGTGGTTGGTCTGCCAGAGAGGGTAGGCGGAGCTAAGTGGCTGCTTTTCCAGTCTCTGCAAGTGTTGCGAGTAAACAGTAATCTACTATGGCTGAACAAACAAAGAAAAGATGGATGACTACAGATACAACTTCAAAAATAAGTGAAAATCCAAAGAAAAAGAAACAAACTCGACGCTCAGATGAAGGCAAAACAATCAAATATATTGTATATTGTATCCATAGGTCTGTATATAGTAGTTTTAGATCTATTTTTTTAGTGTCTGTGTTACCTTGTCTAACCTGTCCTTGTTTTTAAGTTTAGTATGTCTGTTTAGTTTGTGTCTGTACAGTTAGAGCAAAGAAAACCCGGACTCAAATTCTTATGTGCCCACATACTTGGCCAATAAAGCTGAAAAGGAAAGGAAAAACGACCGTCAGTGAGGAAAATCAAGAGTTACAACCGTTACAACTGCCGACCGTGGACGTCACACATGCAGCACTGTCTGGTTATCTGGGAGTATGTGCCCGCAATTGCCTTTTATTGCCATAAGGTGCCGCCAAAGAGAACGAAACTGAGAACTTCAAGATTAGCACTTCAAATTCCTTTCTCCTGTTGTGAGCTACAATGGCAGCAACAGTAAGTATATAATTGTCTTGAAAATATTACATTTCATTCCGAACGAGTCAACATTTGGCAGACATGCTCATTTGTTTCTTGCGCCTAGACTTAGATGAGATTTATTTGACACTATGTCTGAGTGGTATCAATCTTACCATTTAAACTGTCAGCAAAGAAAATGCAAAAAGTGCATTTTCAAGTGCAGCATGGCATTGCTGTCCAATTAAAATGATTTACTACACCCCCAGATTTGATTATATTGAATTTTCAGTAGGACTGACGGATTAACTCTAAAATTAAGCCACTTTAAAACTCTTTGCTTCTTCTGAAAAAAGGTTCAAACTGATGCCAGAGTTGTTTTCCTCACTCATAAATTATTAACGTCTTTTTTACAAGACAGCAACAATATGTTATCTTTAAAATGGCATTCACTCTGACATCAAATACAGCCCTCTCTTTTAATGTATGATGTTAGCTATAAATCAACCAGTTCCCACATTAATGTGTGTTGCCCTTCAACTTGAAAGAAAAGACGAATGTGCGTAAGTAAAACAGCAGATTAGCAGATTTCACATGCTGCAGGAATCAGGGGCAAAATGCAAAGCCACGTTTATTAGCTTTCATGCCCATGCACACTGTCTTACAGCACAGAAACATCTGCATGATTAATGAGATGATTATATAACAGCAAAACTGGGACACAACTAATGCTGACTGTATTACAAAATGAGGAGGACAATAAGAGACTTGATGTCATCAGAAGATGCTGATCCGTTAAGCTGATTCATCCTCGACCAAAGGCAGTCACCGAAAAGGTCAGTAGTTCCTGAAAGACTAAGTGTGACGCAGACAATAAAACAGGAGTTATTTCACAAAGATTCTATTCATTGGTAAGGTGATATATTTTCACTGTTCTCTGACATATGCTTCATTTAACATTTCTTGCATGTCACTTGCTCATTAAAGGAGATAGGTGCCTTTTGATTCATGGCCGCCACAATTACTCAACCTGAGGTTAGCCGCATTTACAGAGCAGTCGTCTGAAGTCAGGGCTCATCACCTCTCACATTATCATCCCCTCAAACAAAAGGCTCTGCAGTCAGCAAAGACTGAACGTGCATTACTTACTTCGCCAAGATCGCTCACAACTTTTTAAGTCAATTTGCAAGTGTAATATAAACAGAAAAGAAACATGGCTGAGAGATTTTTAATTGACTCGGAGCAAATTAAAATGCAGATAAAAGTCTGAGAAACACTGGGTCCCCTAAAACAATTAAAAGGAATTCATTTATGCACTGTAATGTAAGGTGATTATTGTTTTTGTGAAGATGTATGTTGAAGATCAGTTAAACCATCCGGTTGACAGTTGATGCTAATGCTAACCAGCATTATGCTAGTGGCAGTAGGTCTGTGGACCGCATATTTTTGCTTTGACGTGGGATTACTGGCTACATCCAACTTTTTGTTCTTCCTCATCAATCACCATATTCATAAGGCGGCCATTTTGGAATGTAAGGCTCAGAGTAGAAAGATCAATATAATGTTATAAAACAAGGATTCTGACAAGTCATCATTTTCACGCTTCACATTTGATCAACAGTTAAAAAGACAATAGATATTAAAAATGGTGAGGGTTATATTTCAAGACAAAACAACATATTTGTTAACCGATTAGCTAACGTTAGATAGCAGCTAATGTTAGCCTTTAACCACTTCCTAGCTGCTGTTTGATTCTGTTTCTGGTTACAATCCAGAATACTGATACAGAAGGGTGTTAATTCCTAGCTAAAGGTAATGTTAGCTAAGAAGTGGCCAAAAACTTAAGTTAGCTGTTGGCTAGCTGTAGCTAATGGGTTGTCAGATATGTACAGATATGTAGTTTTAGCTTTAAATATGGCTTGTTGCCCCTCCATATTTCGTTATCCATTGTTGCTGCTGCTGTATAGCCTTAATATGAAGAAAACCCTGGTCCTGCTATAAGCTAAAGCCATAAAGCAACAAAATCTAATGAAATAAAAATGGACTTAAGGTCGGTTTAGATGGTTGATTTTCGTGTCATTTGCGCAAATTTGACTAATATTGTTTATTCTGTGGTTAACAGCCATTTTGTATTTTAAGTAGCTAGCTAGCGTCAACCGTGTTGTCCAGCTCAGCTCCTGACTGAGACTAGAACTCATCGGAATGTCCGATTCTTTATGTCATTGTTGTGCTACTTTTATTTTGTTTTGTCGTTTTATAAGGCACTTCATAAAGCCCTGGGGCACATTTTTTGCATGAAAGGGTCAACTGGCAACTTGGGACAAAAAAAACGCACCATATACAAGAGTGAGACCGGTATGGTGGATATTTATTCTGTGGATTACTGTGCACGAACTCTGCGGCTTGTAAACATACGTCCTTTGAAGTTGCATATTCTTCACTGACCGCGTTGTTCAACTCAGCCTCTCACTGAACTCAGAACTCACCAGAAACTCTCTCTCTCTTCACTTGCCCACATCTCAACGAAGCTTTCGCTGTGAAGTTGCTCAGCGTGAACTTTAAATGCACTCCCCATTGTTGAGCCTCGACTGTGGGCTCCATCAGTCACATAACTGTTGCCATGAACAACTCTCCTTTGGCAAGAGAACTAAGTTGTGTTTCTAGATCAAAAAATATACATATACCCTTGAGATTGTCTGTTTTTTTTCTCAGTCATACCTTATGGTGATTTGAGCAGGAGTGACATCTCCATCAAAGATTAAACAAATGTGTATGTTACTGATAGTTCCATCTATTGTAACAACGAAAAAGGCGTTTAGTTTTTTCTTCTGTATGTCATAAAATGTGAATTTTATTGTGGATAGTTTAAGCTTCAATAAGGCAGAATTTGAAAGTAAACCTCAAAGTAAACGTTTGAAGAACACAAGAAAATTGAACTGGAGGTTGAACGCTCAAGAGGAACTGACTTGAAGCTCAAATACTTCGTCATGAGCTTTTTCCCCAGCAATCAAGGCATCGCCCTGCCGCAGATCCAATTACCCTGACATTGATCTGTAGATGCATCAAGCCCCTGCACCCCCGGCTGTACAGACAGAAGATCAATGTAGCTGATCGTGTATCTCCAGCATTGTTGACAGGGAGATAGTGGAGGAAGGGGACTTTCAGATGTGAGATTGAAAGAGTGAGAATGGAGGTGAGAGGGAAATGTGGGTTAGACGCTGAGGTTAAAAGAACCTTTAGTCTTGAAGAGGGAAGTGATGAAGTTGAGTCAAAACTGAGTGAAAATGGAGCTGACAGACGGTTAAATAAAGCAGCCATCTCGCTCAAACACATTAGTTTCAGTGGCAGGTTTCTTCGGAAGATAGATTTCAGCAAACATCCACCATTTGTGCTGCGCTAGCTTATCTTGTACTCTAGTACGTCTTCTTCTTGTTCTTGGAGTTTCAACAAATGTTAACACAGAATGACACAATCCAAATGAAAGTGAGAGTTTCACCTCTGAGCTGATTTAAGTTCAGTCTTTGGAGGGTACTTAACACCAGGGCAACTTCATTTACCAATTGTTCTGGGTTATCGATTATGTGCCGTCAAATGTGCCAAACCACACATACAGAGAAAGTAATGGAAATCACGACTGTAAGGAGGAAGGTCAGCAAACTTTGGGCCCCGTAAGGAACCAATGAATCCATAAAAAATGAACAAAAAAACATGCATGCTTAACAAATTAAGTAACTCAATAGTTGACAATCTAACGACTTCTCAATTGAACGTCAAATGTCTTTAAATGGCAACTAAACATCTTGTTTTGTCCAAAGGAACTACGTTGTGTGTCTGTATGACGACGATGCTGTTGTGTACCTGACAAGCCTGTCAAGGGTCCAGTGTAAAAAAGCAATGTCGGAGTAGTGGCTAAGCTACTACCAATAGCTTAGCCACTACTCCGACCGGAAAGTCTGAAGACTTACAAGAGACAAATTACAAAAAGAATGGTAGAAATTCAAGCAGCAGAGGCTGAGACGTCCTGACTTTTAGGGTAAGGGTTTGGGTTAGGGTGGGCCTTCCATCAGACCGTCACTGACTCTTCAAACTTTCTTCAAACTTTGGAATTGTTCTGTTCACAGCCAGAAAAGACAATATACAACCGTTTTTCACAGGCTGTGTGGTTCTACTTGTTAAAGTAAACTGAACTTTCCGTGTAAAATCAATAGAGTGTCCCATTCGTAGGAAATCTGCTCAGGTGTACACTGTGAGCCCCACAAGTTCGACCCAAACTCAGCTGCCTTACCTGCTTGAAGATCCATGGAGTGAAGAATGTTGGTTAGATAGATGACAATGAAAACACATGGAGGATGTTTCATGGTGGTTGAAATGGAGATGATTATGTAATGATTTCCAAGCCCCTGATGAACAGCATGATAAGATAACACAAACATGAGAACACAGAAATGCATGTTTGAACACAGTCACAGTTCATAGACAAATCGGATTCGGACAAAATCAGTTTAACTGGCTGTAATAAGATGAGGACAGATAACAGTTGCATGCTGTTGTTCTCCATGGAAATGGGGGGCTTTGCATCATCCAGAGTAGCTCAGAAAGCAGCAAAGGAAAGACAAATTCAGAGGCTTTTCATTCATGCAAATATGTTTGCACATTGTCTTTATTTGGCCCTGATGTGTGCATGTGTATGTTTTCATCTTAGCCAAAACGAAATCTGTATAAAACCTAGAAATGTATGTACAAGAGTCGCTCTACTTTCAGTAAATTACAAGAAAACAGTCAGATACCTGGGAATAAAATGTCAGAAAACACACGTTGACAATCCAAGTTTGGTGGAAGACGAAACCATGTGAGCATGTGGATGAAATGATGACATGGCGATGACAATGATGATCCATGAAATGAAAAAAAGGAAGCTCATCATTAGTTGATACAGTTTGGAAAGTCTAGAAGAGCCAATACGACATAGAAACAAAAAATCTCATCCAACACCAGCTCAAAGCAAAAGTCCTCCCCAGACAGAAAACATGTCAGAC
Source organism: Semicossyphus pulcher (assembly GCF_022749685.1). Taxonomy (NCBI): domain Eukaryota; kingdom Metazoa; phylum Chordata; class Actinopteri; order Labriformes; family Labridae; genus Semicossyphus; species Semicossyphus pulcher. The sequence goes on from NW_027211694.1 coordinate 8,747,078, forward strand.
AACAAGACGTACGACACACTCCCCTCACCCAAACAACACACCGACCCTCATCCCCTCCCCCGACCCCAACACAACCCTACCTGCTTATTTTTGAGGTCGAGCGAGAGCTCATAGTCGGAGGTGCCAGAGTGCGAGCCGGCCCCGTTGCGCTGCACCCTCAATGGTGAGGCCGTGTGGTGCAGGCTGGCTCTCCTCCCCGCCCCACCTCCTTTAGCTCCTCCCCCTTCCTCCTCCTCTTCTTCCTGTGCCGCCTCGCCTTCACGCCATTCAACCTGGGCCTCCTCTCCCTCTTGTATTCGCTCCGGCTCCAGAACTTCTTCGGGTTTTTCGTTCTCTTGCTGCACCTCCCTGCAAGGCGAAGGGGCTTTCGGGACGTCCTGTGCTGCTTCCTCTCTCGGAGATTCGACTTTGGGCTGAGGTTCTGTTGCTGGCTGTGGTTTTGGCTCAGGTTCTGGCTGGGGATTAGTTTCAGGCTGAGGTTGAGGCTCAGATTGGGGCTCTGGCGGTTGGGGCTGTGGTGGTTGAATGGTCTCTTGCTGCTGTTGCTCAGGCTGCGGTTCTGGTTCTGGTTCTGGTTCTGGTTCTGGTTGTGACTCGACCTCACTCTGCAGCTCCCCCTCTCCTCCCTTCCCTTCCTCCCCCAAAGACGGCTCTGGAGAAGGGTCATCGCTGCAGAAAGGAGGAGAAAACGCAGAGTGAGGTTGCTGCTGCATCCGTGGTGACCTTTGACCTCTTCTCCAGGCTGCCTGCTTTAGTGGTAAGAAGTTGACCCTTCATTTTTTTTCTGTTTTGTATGATCTCACTCATCATCTGTCTACCTGCTCTGCTCTGTCTGCCTCTCTTGTCTAGACTGTGGCAGACAATGAAGCGCAGTAAAAATGCACAGCACAGAACAGCTGACAAAATCAGAGCAAGAGTGAAAAAAAAAGATCAAAAGTAGTCATTTATTTCAGCAAAATCTTCAGAAGAGAGAATGTGAGAAGAAAATAAACGTTGACAGCCAGTAGTGACACACACCCAACACACACACAGACATGGGGGACAGTCATGCAGCTAAAACAAATGTCTCTACACATTTTAGGCTGTATTTGCGCTTGTGTATGTGTGAACTGGCGCAGGAGTGGAGTGTTAGTGCGGGAGGTGAGTTTTTATGGTGTATTAACAACAAGAGGTGCGACGTGAAACACAGAGGGGACGTGGGAGTCTGTGTTGCTGTGTTGCCATCTGTTTTTTAATACAAACTCGCGCCTCTTCTTTCTTTTATAAGCCCAATCTTTCTTTGTCTCTGTGTTTGTCACACTGTCGTGAGTTTCTTTTCTCCCATTATAACGAGACGGCCTTGAGTTTAATCATCCCTGCTGAGGTTGTTTCTAAGTGAATGCATTTATGAATGCATCTATCTCTGCAGCGTGGACTCTTCTTCCCTGATGCTAGAGCTAAAATGATCTCTCAATAAGGCACATCCATAATAGAGAGGACATTGAAACATGAATATGTATTAAGCTTCATGTCTCTGATGAATTAACAAACTAAAAAGTGATACAAAATATTATCAACAAAGCAGAAAGTATGAATTTGAAGTTTAGCAACACTGAGAATTGTTAGCTAGCTAATATAACATGCTAAAAGTTGATAATTAGCACTGAACACAAAAAGCACAGCTTAGGCTGATGGGAATAAGGATAGATAGCGACTCAAATATTGTCGACAATTGGGCCGAAATTGGTAGGATCTATTTTACATATTAACATCTGTTTTGCCCCTGGCAGCAATTTTGTTCAAAGGAGAGGGAGAAGCTAAAGTGTTAGCAATTTGCTACGGCAAAAATGTTCTACAGCTACTTGGTGAGTTTTGTTTACCAAAGTATGAAGTCAAGTCTGAGGTCGCCTTAAACATAAAAGAAAAATCCAAGTCACTTCCACACAGTGTAACATGAAGCTACTTAATTAAACGCTGCTATCTGATCTGTAGTCAGTATTGATTGGCCTATACCCAAAGCGAAGGCAATGGTATCAGCAGGGATGGGTATCGCTAGGATTCTATTGATACTGATATCGCTACTGATACTTAAAGATACTGTTATCGATACTACTCTCCATTATTTGGTGCAAAAAGACATGTCTTTATTAGGGTGTCTGATAATGTGCCTCTGGAAGGGGTTTGTAACCAGGGTTAAGGGCTGTGGTCATCTTCCTACAGTTAACATTAACCGTAAATGTAGTAACAGTAACAACATAAGTAATGCAAAAATAGTTGTCATGGCAACAAATTTACACTTTGGTGAGCAATCACTTACTAGCGTACCTAAACCAACTGGACTCCACTGTAGTGAAGTAAATCTTATACAGTAACCTTGGCGACAGCTCTGTGACATTCCTCTCGTTTAACGATGGAGAATGGGTTTAACTTGGCTGTCTGACTTCCGCTAATGTTACCAACTGCAGTTGAAGCTGGGGGTGGCTGCTTGACTGATGCCGTCTATGGATTAAATTGAAACATAACTTAGAAGTGCTAATAACCGAAGCTAGCTGACAACAGTGACTGAATAACTACAGGCTTATTTATGAGAACCATTTAGTTTGGCTCATCCCATCTGCAGCATTACTATCAGAGCCGCTGGGACTCGGAGGCTGCGCTGAGGAGGTACTAGCTGTAATGCTAGCAACGGCGTTAACATTAGCCGCTTTGATAAATCAGTCAAACATACCGTAAATTCGTAAGTATAAAGGACTGAAAATATTGGATTGGAGCAACTACAATGGGAATCTCTTTTGAGATCAAATACTCAAATTATGATCCAATAATGTAGTCAATTTCATGGTAATCCATCCGATAGATTTTAACATATTTCATTCAAAACCGGCCAACATTTCCGGCCGGAAAAATCTGTAGGATACATCGTCTGGGAACCATGAATTTCTATAGAATATGTTATGCCAGTGCATAAATGATGAGATATTTCAATGGATATAAGAATGTTACTTTCTGGTGTCACGAGCTAGACTGTCAGAGAATCAGCAAAGGTATTATGTTTGATTATATGAGGACCACAAATGTCTGCAGTAAAAATTCATGATCATCTAATAGCTTTTGAGATATCTGCGAGTGAACAGAAGTTCCACAATCTTTCGTCATTCATAAAGCCAACGTGTTGAGAGTCACTCGACTTCCCTGAAGGACCCTCTGGAATTCAAACCAGGTTTTTCACACTAGTTCACCGTGGTTCAGATAACAGCTTGGCGCGTTATTTTCCAGATTAAGATAAGCATTTTATTTTCCCTCTTATTGGATACGGTGATAAGACTGTCGAGTCAGTGAGCATAAAATCAGGACATTCTGGCTGCCATATGCAGAGTGCTGCAGAAGAAAATCTGCACGGTGCTCCCCAGAGGAAGAGGCTTCAGAGAGACAACAAACTTTTAGTGTAAACAGCAGAAATCTGTGTTTTTGAAGAAGTTGCAGAGACACTTCTAATGTATGTTGATGTTTTATATATAAAAAGTGTATATGGGTCTATATATCTGCTTCCTCTTCTTGCATAGATAGCTCAGGCCTCCTTTTTCCTCGCATGGCAGCACGTAAGCTTGCAGAGAAAGTATCTTTAGCGGGGGGATGCAGCTGGGTCTGCAGCTTCTAAAATAGAGCCTGTATGAGTGATGAATAATGAATAGAGAAATAAAGTCTGCTGCTTCGACACTCGGGCTGCAGGTGAGCTTTTTTTTTGTGTGTGCGAAAAATAGACCTTCACGGAAAAACAGAAGACTTCTTTGAATTGTATTCGAACTTCGCAGGAGCACTTGTTTTGATTAGAGTCGATCAATAGGCTATGTGCAGCTGGAATTAAGTCAAATTCTGATGAGGGAACCAAAAATGGTTGTTGAAAAGGTGTTTAAAAAGGATTATTGGAGAGGAGACACCATAAATACGCCTTTGTCCTGTATGTGTGCATCCGCTCAAGACAACTTCTACAATTCCGATTTCAAAGTCTGCCACTCACTCGCTACATTTCAACCTCCTCATTCCTTTCATCTATTTTCCCAAGCTTCCTGTCACCCTCTCTGTCCAATCATTTCTCTCGCACGCACACATTCGCCAATGTCGTCCCGCCACTCTGTCCTCCACCAGGTAAGGAGATTGAGCGGTTCCAGGTGTCATCGTGACTGACGAGGCGGAGACGAGCCCTGGATGCTGCCTCTCCCTCTCTCTCTCTGCCTCTCATCTTTCCGTACGTCAGTTTTGAAGACGGATGAGCTCGGCGGCCTCCACGCGCTCCGACCAGAATATAATTATGGTGTCCGCTGACGTCTTCTGTTTCTCTGCTGTGAATGCTAACAGGCTGCTACTGTAGTCGGACGTGATGTTCAGGTCTGTGTGTTGCCTTAGCAAAGACTTACAAAACACATGTCACTTTATCAAGTCTATGAGTTGTATAAGGAATCTGATTAAAAACTTTAGAATTTAGCAGGATATCTAATCTGTATATTACATAATAGAACTGGCTGAACTAAGACTATAAGCTTCATTCTATTTTTGGATGCACACAAGGTCCATACATGCAGCCTTTGTTGTAGAGTCACGAATGTGATTTTGCAGCATTGCAGGGATGTGAAACACCGCATTAGTGCTGAGTAGGTGTGAATATAGAGCGTGCTCACAGCTGTCTGTTTTTCTATGTATGTGTGTGAATAAGAATGTTACAATGCTACAATTTCATTTAGCAGACGCTTTTGTCCAAAGCGACGTACATCTGAGAGTTAATACAACACAAGACGGGAAGGAACAAAGTCAGGAAGACAGAACAGATCTTTTGTATAGTAACGGATGAAATATTAAGATTCTTTACTAATATAAAAGTACACAAAATAAATGTAAAATTTCAAATGAGAGTAAGTGAAAAACCTGCATTTAGTTCAATTATTAACAGAAGTATTAGGGCCTGTGTCCACTAACAGCGTTTTTTGCGCTGGCAGTGCCCACAACCTCAATTTTACAGAGCTTCTCACCGACGCTAAATGTTGCTAGGTTACAAAAGTTGTCTGGCGACACTTCTGCTTCCCTAGGTAGTGACTTTTAAGGTCCTGATCAGACAGAGTGCGTTTTGCCGGCTGTAAAACACAAGAAGCCTACGGTTTCGCTGCTCCTTTCTTTTTTTTCACTGTTGTTAAGGCAACCACCGAATCATAGGCTGTCATTAACCTAACCGTTATTTTGTAAACTGATAGAAGGCCTCTCCATTCATCTGATTGGACAATAAGAAAAAGTGTTGTTGGGCACTTTTCTGCTTTGTTTTTCAACTCGAGGCGTTCAAAGCGAATAGCCGCACCTTCTCGATTTAGATAGGTCAGTGAGGGAGAAGGGACATCGATGAGCACAGCAGTGATACAAAAGATTAACTATTTTCAACTGTGTGAGTGCAGCGACAAAAAACAGCTGACGTCGAGGGCATTTTTGCACTTTTTGCTGCTGAGCGCTAAAACGCTGAACTGCAGTGGTTTTGTATAGAAAATAGGCACTGTTAGCACAAAATACACAGTTATTGGACACAGGCCCTTATTAGCCAGCTAGGTCCATGACATTATTCAACTATACCCCAGACATTATTATTGTTGCTATGGAAGAGATGTTTTTGGATACATTGGTTTGCATTTCATTTATTTTATATTTAAATTGATCAGTGTTTGAGTATTAACAAGTTAATTTACCCTGTGGGAGATAAATAAAGCTTATTTTATCTGATCTTATCTTAACGTAGTTTTAGTACAGTTTAAAATGCATAATGTCTATTTTTTTAATGGTGGGAGGAGCCTTCTGATTGGCTGAATACATACAGGCAGATTGCCTGACAGCTCGTTATCCCTGATTTGGTACACCTGTGGAGGTGAAGGTTATATCTGCCAGGGAAGTTCATTGTTGGTGAAGGTCAGAAAACAGAACTGTTTCTCTGATCAAATTTAGTGCAAGTATGATGCACTGCTGTGTAGATGTTTCCTTCTTTATGTCTACAAGACACTGAAGGTATGAATGAGCTTTTATAGTGAAGAAGTTCGAGCAGCAAAACGTGCTTAATGTTTACAAGGTCAAAGTACCATTTCGGCAAAAGATTACCCCTGCCATTGATGTATTATCATACATTTCAAAGGATATTCATGGGAGCCTTCTAATTGGCTGAATGCACACAGGCTGTGGGACTGATTGCCTGACAGCTCGTTATCTCTGATTGGGCACACCTGTGGAGGTGAAGGTTATATCTGTCTGGAATGTTCTTTGTTCCTCAGCTTTCACTGATGAAGGTCAAAAGACAGAACTGTTAACTTTTATGAAATGTTGTGTAAATATAAAGACAGTGTGCGGGTGCACTCTTTTCTTGCTTTCTGTGATTGATACATTATCATATGTTTAATAGGATATTTATAGGACTTTACTGTTGTTGCTTGTCAAGCAGAACAGCATACATAAAAGTGTTAAATAATTTTGTCAACATTTTTCTGTTTGACGATGTAGAGGTTCAGATATGACTTGGTCAGGTTTGGGGAAAGATCCTGGAATGGGTTAAACTTCTATTATTGGGAGTTTTGTTGCTCAATCTGAGATGTGGTGAGAGAAAAACAATCTGAAATTCAATTCTTTGTTCTTTTCTGACTTTTCTTTAATCTTTGTTTTTCTTCTGTGCAATTTCAGATGCTTTTGGAGCCCCAAACTGTTATTGAATTGAAGCATTACAAAAGTTTTGAGGAAAAATCCAAGTCTGGAACGGCTTTGATCTCAAGAACATGTCAGATGTGGAAAGAGGCCGCAAATAGACGCTGCTTTTCAATGATAATTCAAAAGCTTGAAAGGTTAGGAACCAATTCTTTCCACTTTAACACATACTTTTATTAGTTTGACGTGTTTATTAATGAAAAAAGATTAATATGAAGACAAACAAGTACTTAAAGGTCAGATAAATGAAGAATATTTTCCTTTTAAGTGTAGTCAAGCAGAAGTCTAAAGCTGCATAAAATCACTTTTCTCCAACTGCTGTCAAACCAAATCACAAAGAGGATACTAAGAAATCCTATCACAGAGACCTCACTGGTATCACCCTCTCCACCCTTCTTTCAACTTTCAGCCATCTTTGTTTTCTCCCCAAAGAGCCTCCCAAGTGGCTCAGATGCACCTGTGCTCCCTCTTTGAGCCCCAGCAATAGAACATCAAGGAGATGGATTGTAGAGATGCTGCCTTCGCTCCGGTCTTATCCATCACTTCTGTTGCAGAGTGAAGCTGAAGGGCAGCGACAAAGTTATCTGAAAAAGACATCGTTCAGTTCTTCTGACATGATGTATCTGTAGAAAACGGAAGATATTTTAAAGCTCTGGACATGAGTTTACTTTTTGCCAACACTGTAATTTATTTGATCCAACAAACAGCCAAACACACAGTGAGGCTTCTCCCACATGCTTAATGTAGGAAGTAAGTTTCTCATTGGGCAGCCTAATGTTTGAAACAATGCCAAGAATACACATACATTTGCAATGTACCTGGAGGGACGGATATTTGCGGGTAGTTTGGACCAACGCAATTAAGCATGGACGATTACAGAGGCCACCTTTGACTGCCTCAACAAACCAAAAGACGCGGTTGGATTTTGGCTAAAAATGACTGACAACTTTGGAAATAAGTTACCAGTTGCAAAGACATCAGCTGAAACTCCAGGAAGTTACTAGTTTTGGAGAGATTCAGAGGTGCTTGCAGGCACATTTTTTTACCACCAGACTTCCGCTAAGCCTTGGGAACTCAATTTGACATCTTTGCAGATGATGCGAAGATTTCTGCTTCAGGCTAGCATCTCCAAAAACAAAACACTTGGCATGACTAGAACATCAGACTGTATAAAAAGATAGACGACATGACAGCTCCTTAAAAGTGAAGCCAAAACCGCTGCTGATTGGCTGCAGTACATGTCATAAATCATGCCTCCTCCATGGTAACAGTTGGTACATGGGTCAATCCACCAGTTGATCTGTACTGCGCAGACTCTGGCTCCAAATGTGCAAGATGGTAGCACCCACTCTAGGCGACTTTTGGCTTAATTTTTGTACAACTGGAGGAGGTGGAGACCCGTCGTCTATCTTTATAGACAGTTATTGAATAACAAACACAACTGTCTGTCGGTCGAGCTGCATGGTGGGTAATATTTTGAGTTTTCCTTTGTGAATCCAACAATAAAGCTGCATAAAAAATGTATTTTACAACCATGGCGAGCGGTTCCATTGGGAGGGATGGTAAAACACTGCTAAAATTCCCAGTGCTGACTGTAGCCACTGAGCATCTGTTCAGCTGTGTGTCAGGGCGATGACTTCTGACAGGAAAGACCACCATCTTTATGCAAGAGGTCCGCTGATTATGTCTTCAGCGTGAACTCGGCCGCTGTGGGCGGCTTCGACTTTCATTAACCTTGATCGCAGAGCTTTCTGCTGCATCATCACCGTGGAGGTGTTGCGGCAGAAATAAGAGATGAGCTATATCGGCCCGTGTGACCAGCGGGGTTCAAAGGGTCTATCCTCTGGTGGACCGCAGCCAAAGACTTGCTGAAGGGGGCATTATGTGAGGAAAAAGCACATCAGCACAAGTCGCAGCAAATGAGGTCCCTGAAGAAGCTGCTCGCCGCTATCAATTCAGACTCGAGGAAGTCTTTCTTTCAATCTTAGACGTGAAGTTTATGTCCTTCCCAAACAGAACAATGATTCATATCGATCAACGGATTGTGCAGACGGAAAGCCTATTCATGTTCAAAGATGGATTACACTACTTTCCCCATGTTATAATGACGCATTACTTCCCCTAACAAGAAATAAAAAAGGCAAAAGGCAAAGAAAAGCTGATTCACTTTGATCTCTCACTGATGGATTTCCGAGCCGCAAGAAAAACACAGATTCAACAAAAATCTGCCGCCCCTGACAGTGACAAAAGTTCAGTGTTGCACCATTCCTCTCCAGACTGCAAATCATTTTTATTCCGGTTCATTTAAGAAGCTCTCACCCCTGATGAAACGGGGAAAAAACAGAAGCTATTAACATGCCCGTGGTCAGCTTCACATTAGCATCAAAAAGCCTCTGGTTCTCTCTAATCACGAGGTCAAGTTGAGTTACATTGGGCAATCATAAAGAGGACATCAATGAATTCCTTGTTCTCTACATTAATCTATGACCTGACTGCTTGTTAACCTCCCTGTGAACATATATATATATACAGAGGTTCAGAATGGGACACTCTGAGCCTGTCTACTGGAAGAAGTGGAGGATCATTGGTAACTTTTCACTTAGGAACTTATGTTGCCCAACTCAATATCCTTTTAATTGTCACATAAAGGAGGCTTTTCAAAGGTTTGTGTTTTGAGGAAGGTCAAATGTTCAATGGGTTTTTTCCCATAGACTGTATATAGGACCTGGACTCAGCCACTGTGATGTCAATCACTTCATCAATCATTTTTTTCAGCCAGAGGTGACCATATTTGGACGAGAGGTTGGTTACACATTGCCACTTTGCCTTAGTTGCGACTTGTCAATCAAAAGTAGCCCCGCCCTAAAGCATACCCTGCTTTATCTTTTATTTTACTCTAAATGGCACCATATTTTCCAAAAGTAGCATCGTGCTGTGTTGAATAAGATTTGTCACAAACTCATTAGGAAAATGTTTAGAAAAAGTAGGGCCCATTTTTTATTTGTTTATATACAATAGGGCATCTTTTTTGCAACCGAAAAGTCGCCCCCTGCTGGCCATGAGACAAGAGCATTTTAAGGCACTTAGCTTAACTTTAGCAAAGAGGCTACGTCCACTCGTTATATGCAGTTAATATTGTTTCTCTGGGTCAGTATATTGGAATAAACCGATTTATTTTATCACCTTTTGACTCTTTGAAAAATATACACTCACATTTGTGGGCAAGACAGTTTCCTTGAACTTAATTCTTGAATGAAAACATTGGTATCCCCACTGTAGCTGTTTTTTTTTCTTACCATGTTAGTGACCATAGGACCCTGGGGAAAGGGAATACTTCAATTTGAGCTAACGTTAGCATGCTGATATTTAGCTGAAATGTTTAACATGTCCATATTAGTTCAGCAAGTTGCTACGGCGGATTTTCCAATTAGCATCAAACAGGACCTACAGCTGAGGCTAATTCAAGAGCCAGAAAAAACCTATTGTAAGTACTTGAAATTCTGATCTGATGACGTCTGATCACATTTCTTCCTCAGAGGGATATACATCTTTCTAGCAATCTGTCTGATAGTTGATGAGATATCTCACTCAAAACCACAAATGTCAACCTCATGGTGGCGCTACAGGAAGAACAGGGAGATCAGGATGCTTCATCCTATGGGAATGTCGGTACAAAATCTCAAGGCAATCCATCCTGCACTTGTTGAAATATTGCACACTTGGTATTTTGACAGCGTGGTAAAAGAGAACAGGGCCTTTAGCGAGAATAAAAGCCTCGCACATAAATTAAATAATAGCCTACAGTCTCTCTCTCTCTGTGGAATCAAATGCATTCGTCTGAGCCTCCCGACATCAACAGAAGCCGTACGTCTTCTCTTTGACTCTCTGCTTTCCGCGATCAAGGTCAAACATACATCATCTCCCCCCACACGTCCGCAGCTCCCATAAGATACAACCCTCTTGTTCCGGGGCAGACAATGCAGGACTGTGATCTCCGGAGAGCCTGCAGCACATTCTCAGCCATGTTGACTGAGGCTTTAGAGCAGAATGGTTAACAAATATAGCCATGACATGTATAAATCATGTGATAGGCAGTAGGTGAGTCACATGGTTAGCTGTATCTGTGCTCGCTCTCTTTCCCCGAGGACAGTCGAGGCTTTTGCAGTAGCATGCTAGGGTAAAGGTCATGTGGAAACATAAAATGGAGCCTTCCTTTTAGAGCACTGATTTCTTTGTACCCAAAAACTGAACGATTGACATAATAAAGTTTTATTTGAATGGTTAAATTAGGCTAAAATAGCATGAAGTAGCTAGCGTACCAAGCATGGCTCGCTCTGATATTCACCTTGACTGGACATGCAGTGAGGCATGTAGGCGGTATCCTCTTTGTGCTTTCTGCTCGCCTCATGTGATCAATCTTGAAGTGATGGATTGGTTATGGAGATGCCAATCAATACGGCGCTCACTTGGGCGGGACGACATAGCTCATAAATAGCACTTTGAAGCATAAAGAAGGCAGAGAGACGAGAAGAAGCCTGGCGCAAAAGAGAAGCGGTCTGTATTTCTGTATTTTTAGATGTAATCCATAAGTTTTGAGCGCTGGGAGTTGCCAGAAGAGAGATCAATGTCGGCCAGTTTATGTCTCTAAAAAGCACAGAATCAGCTTTTAGCTCTTGCAGGTTTTTATGGAGGCTTGTAATCGGTATTACAGGGTGAGCAGGTTGAGGTGAGTCTTAAGAAACAGCGGCACGGCAGACTCAAGTTCCTTCCTCTCCTGCTGCAAATGTTAGACTTCCATTTATCGTGTTGAATTTGAAGATTGGACAAGAAGAGTCGCCCTTAAGGATTAAGGAACAAACGGCTTGCACTTACAGTATGCAAGTATATACACACAGCGTGCTATAACCACAGGCATTCCCGTGCATTGTCAGTGAAACATCTCTCCAGCAACAACAGAGCGGTGGGTATAAAAACAGGTTTGGCTCGTGAAATATGCAAGACAGGATTTCAAATTGAATCACTTCTAAAGCCGTTGCCCGGGGATGTGGGTAAAAAGGACGGAGAGACGGCGAGAGATTGAAAGAGAGAGAGAGACAGCAGCAGTGGAAATTGCATCCTAGATTTACGGTTGATACGCTGCAAGTGTGTATATATACACAGGCAGGACTGCAAGGATGGGAAAAGACATTCAATGTCAGAGTGTCATTTTTAATGCCAGGTGGATTTCAACCCTATCTTTGCGTATTTATTACAACATTTCTTTGAGGAAATATTAACCTTATTGACGACAATAACAGGTGGGACATCATTATTGTTTAGGAAGATAAACAAGGTACAAGTCTTGGCTGCAAAGTCGCAAGTTACAATTTTATTTAAAGGCTTTAAAGGCCTGTAAGTTATAGAAAATAATTGTCAAACCATTTAAGTACAATATGATAAAATATTAGGACAATATACAATATTAACATCATATCAATGCCTAATTTTTCACCAAAATAAATGTCATTTTAAATCCCTAAAAAGAAACAGCACACAGTAGAAGGCTGATAATAATTTTGACTTCAATAAACTAAGTCTACAGCCACACTAGCCGCTCTGAAGGCTGCACTTAGCCTCTGTGGTGTTTTAAGCTAAATGCTAACACATCTTAATGTAGCATATTAGCAACATTTTCTAACCCATTGAACATTTGACCTTCCACAGAACAGAAACCTTTGGAAAGCCTCCTTAATGTGACGTATTAAAAGGATATTGAGTTGGGAAACATAAGTTCCCGATGATCTTCTTCCAGTAGACAGCAGAGTAATAAATAAACCTGAACAACGTCACCTTACCTATAATCAATGTGCCTTAAATAGTGCTCTTGCGATGATGATGATGGAGTGGGAATCGCAGGGTAGCTCACGCTGCGATACTCGGCCCGCGATAACGATTAATATCACGATACAACGTTTCTGCGATAATTGATATATTGCAAGACAATCATATATCTGATTGATTTCTTCTTCAGCCAGTTAATTTCCGTTCACGTGCCCCAGTCATGTCATAAGTACCATCATGAGGAGTCAGGATGACAATATATTGCCGTATCAATATTTTGTCCCACCCTTCAATGATAATTTATAAGCCACATTGTGTTCCTTTGTGTTGTTCACCACCTCTTTGTCTTTACATCTGAATGTGATAATCCGAGGTGTCTGTCTGCTGGTGTGCACTGCCAACTACATCTGCTTCTGCTCGCACAATGTGTTTAGCTGTTACTGGATGTGCTGTACATTGCTGGCAAATTCATTGCCACTCGAGTGAGGCACAAAATCTCTTCATTCATTGGTTTGACTCAAGTCTAGGTCATGTGATCCTGTAGATTTAGCATCTTGCAAGCCAGATTTTGCCAGGAATTGGCTGCTAACATGCTACCATTATGAAGGCGCTTGTAGCTGCCTGCATAACCATGAAACAGTTTGGACATGGGTCTTGCATTAACACTTTCCTCATTATCTTCGCTATTTACGCTGTCTATGACCGAGCTGTTGTATGAATGACATTATTCCTGTCCTGCTCACAGTAGGTAATCCATACAGCGCCGCAGTGTGTTACAGTAGATACATAAAGCCTGCTCAGGATTGTCATTGTCTTGTCATTTCTCATGCGTATTTCCCTGCTTCTTATTCACATCTTGTGACACATAAGATGCTATTTTTATACCTCACGGCAGAAGCAGCTCTTTATGGGCGTCTAACAGAGAGGCAGGAAGAGAAGGGTGCGTTCAAGAACAACAGTGCCCCAAGAAACGATTCAGCTGCCGCTTTGCCTCGATGTGAGCGGAACAAACAATCGAGCCGTCCCCTTACCCTGATGATTTCACACGCTAATTGCCTATTACGTGGCCCATCGGGGGGGAAATACGTGTACTTTATTTGTCTTCACATATTTGAAAATATCTTCAGGCGGTTTCCTCGACGCATGAAGATGTTGTTTGAATTTGACTCGAAAGAGCAACACAATACTTAAAGGTTCAAATGACAGAGGCTCTATTATGATCACATGACCCCGGATAATACTGATAATGGGTTGGGAATATCTAAAAAAGTACGACTTTCTATGTTAAGGCATGCAGAGTGTATTGATTTCACTGCTCTACAGTTGCTTGCTGCAGTGGACTTCCCTTGGCAAAGAGGAGACATTTGACAGTATTAAGGGTTTGAATAGTATTCTACAGTTTGCACTTGTAAGCTGAATGGGTAAAGTTGATGTAATGTGCAGGAAATGGCACACTGTTCATCATCTCGGTGGGTCTGAAGACAAAAAGAGAACAATAGAGCTCAAAGAAAATCACTGCCTTATGCACAAAAACAGTACTTGAGTGAAACATAGAAAGCTCGTCTTTTTAGGTCTTTATTTCAAAACTATAATACATGCTGACACCACTGTATTAATCCATTCAGCGTACAGGGGTGATATGACGACAAGTGTCACATACTTCATCTCTGAACATTTTTTATTTCTTGTAATTCACCGCACAGTGGTTATGATCAAAGTGCAGGTTGTCACCTCCGGTTTGACAACCCAAGTTATATGTTAGCTGCCTGCTCAGGAAGGCTGTAACAGAGACGTGAAAGTGAAACTAAAAGATGTGAAAAAAGCGGTTGCTGTAAAATGACATGGTATTTCTGGATTTGAGGTCGCTTCAGGAAGAGGAAGGAGAATATTTAAAATCATTTCTGCTTAAAAATGTAGTTAATAGGCTCTAAAAATACACTTTCTCAATCAGCTTCTTACTTTGAGTGATTGAGTCCTACATGGACAAACGTTACCTGCCCTACGTGTAACAGTTTTGGTTAGCCTTTTTCACATAAGAGTTTAAAGAGGGCGGGGTTTAAATGGAACATGGTGATGTCACCTGTCTGTGAACCAATCAGAATTGGGCAATATTTGAATCTGATAACTGTTGGTGGGTGGTGTGCATAAAATCTAATCAAACCACACCCACGCAGTTCTGATGGGTTTTTGGATGTGAGACTCTAAATAAATAATAGGCCTACATATTTACCTTGATTGTTAGACATGAATATTTGATATTTAATATGATTACTATTTCTTTTTTAATGAGAAATGACATCTTGAGGGAAATACCACACAGGAGGCCAGTCACTGTTGCTGTTGGTCGTTTTTTTTCTTCCAATAAAATGAAGGCTAAATCAAAATACCCCTGAAATCTTCTTGGTTATGTATTCTGAAAAGTCAGTTTTCATTAACACATTTTTTGGCCCAAGCAGGAAGAAAAATTCCCTCCACAACAAGCAAAGATTAAACCTTTGACAGAGACTGACCTCTGACCTGTGATGAGATCACTTCAGTGCTTACGATCTTCTCATTCACTCATTAAACGTGTGAAGACGACCCACCATGATCTGGAATCTCCCGGGAGCAGCTTTATGTCATGTGGGCGAGGATGCAGATCAATATTACACTTTAAAAATGAGTGAATTAGCAAGTTGTTTATCATATATGGTGAAGGCTCACTTCAGTTGACCATTTGCTGAACCCCATGCATAGATTAACAAACAATTCTAGATAAGGCAGAATTTTGATTTCTCAGCCTGCTGAAACGCTGTGCTTTGGCCTTTGCTAAGAGAACTTTTTTACCTTTCAAAACCAATAACACACCAGAAAAAGTGAAAAGAATAATCTAAACTCTCTGTTTCTACTCTAAAATAACATGCAAATCTTAGTGTGCCAGGCTAACTAGCTTAGAACTAACAGGGTTAGCCTAGCATTATTTCCAAGAACACTGTTACTACAGTTAGGTATTTAAAAAAAAAAAAATTTAAACCACCTTTTTAAGCCTTGTTTCTGCGCAAACCTTATTATGCCAAGCCTACTAGCTTAGCGCCAACAATATTAGCCTAGCATTATTTCCAAGCTAACAACATAAGTACAGTTATCTGTTTTTAGCCTTTCAAAACCAAAAATGCACAAAATAAAAAGTGTAAAGGATGATGTAGAAACTCTGTTTCTACTCTTAAATAAGCTGCAAACGTTAGCGTGCCAGGCTAACTAGCTTAGAACACAATTAGCTGAGCATTAGTTCTCAGAAAACTGTGTCGCTACAGTTAGCTATTTTAAAGAATGATCTAAACTCTCTTTTTAAACTTTTTTTCTGCTTTAACATAAACAAACCCTAATGTGCCAGGCTTACTAGCTTAGCACCAACAGTATTAGCCTTGCATTATTTCCAAGCTAACAATATAAGTACAATTTGCTGTATTTAGCCTTTCAAAACCAAAATCACATGAGCAAAAGTGTAAAGACTAATCTAAACTCTGTGTCTACTCTAAAATAAGCTGCAAATGTTAGCGTGCCTGGCTAACTAGCTAAAAACTAACAGGTTCTAAGCTAGCATTATTTCCAAGAAAACTATGTTATTACAGTTTGCTATTTTAAAGAATGATCTAACCTCTCCTTTTAAACTTTGTTTCTGAAATTAGTCGCAAACCCTAATGTGCCAAGCCTACTAGCTTAGCATCCAACAGTATTAGCCTAGCAACTTCCAAGCCAACAATATAAGTACAGTTTGCTATTTTAGCCTTTCAAAACCAAAAACACACAAAAGCAAAAGTGTAGAGAATGATTTATAATGTCTGTTTAAATTATGTTTGTGCTGAAGCATAAGGTGCAAATTTTAGCATGCCAGGCTAACTAGCTTCATACAGACAGTAGGAACATTATTTTCAAGCTTACATTAGTTTTATTCAATCTAAAGGGGTGATAAGTAAAAATATAATATGTTAAAATATAGATGAGCATTGATTCAAGTTTTAATCCAACCAGCAATTTGATGAATTTGGCAAACTACATGACCTGACTGATGTCAGTAAAATACCTTTAGACTAACATAAATGGAGACTGAAAGAAATCAGAGACAGCTGCTGACATGGAGATACATTCAGACTTTCATTACATCCAGGAGCAGAGAGGTAACGGCTACTAAAATGTAAGTTTGCTGGAAATTGCTTCAGAATATCCATGAACTCGCTGTGATATTTCAGAATTGGACAGTGAGAGGATGAAGATGTCTCCGAGAGTGGAAAAGACAAATTCCCAAGTGGAACAGAAAGGCTCACGGACATGCCCTGGAAAATGACACGAAACTGCTCGATGCAATGGTGGTATCAGCCAAAATATTAAAACCTACTCGATGCTGCGAGTGACAAATTTCCCGGGTGAGTTGAGGAATGACTCAGCTGAATGGAGGATAAAGAATAGCTCTGAGAGGATTATCAATACAGTACTGAAGCTGATTGTCTAAGAGATTATGTCCAAAACAAACGGAGCACAGACAAGTCGGGGGAATGGATTTCTCAATTTTCAGATTGATTCAGACAGAGTTGATGGAAGGCGAGGCGAATGGAAAGATCAAATGTGCAACAAGCCAGGAACAAAACAATGACATTTTATCATGTCAATATGATATGGTGAAACACAGCCGAGGCCATTTGCATATTGAAAAGACAAACAGCTACATAATTTGAGTAGAGTCTGTCGCCACTTTGCCAATGCAATTCTCATATATACAATGCTTTTTAGCTCTGCTTTGGTCTCCACCAACTTAAAGGGCCACTTCGCCAATTTTCAAACTCAGTCCTATCATGCTATTATGGGGAGCTAATGCCATTGTGGTACAAAAAATGCAATTTAGCACTATGCCTTTGGAGGATGCTATCTGCTCTTCCAATGGGCCCTGGAAAACCTCCGTCAGACTACATTAAACGCATCATCTGGCGGAGGCCAATTAGCTCGCTAAACTACACTTCCTCAATCTAGGACGCCCACCTCCGATATCATGTCTCATTCAAAATCATCAGGTTTGAAATGTAGACTGCCTGAAGATTTTTTTAAATGATCCACCAGTAGATTCTCGCCGTTTGGATTCTGTACCACTCTGAGCCTCTCGGTGGGCCGTTCCTTTCAGAGGGAGGGGCGCAATGCATGCTGGGTGTTGTAGGAATGTAGAATGGGCAAAACCATGAACTATTTGAACAACTTTCTCAACCGCTATGGTGTAAGATAAGTTAAAATATTCTTGCTTCTATCGATTACAGAGAACATCAGCTTTGACTGACGGTCGCTTTTTCCATGGGAGAACTGCTCCTTTAAGTTTTGGGGCAGCAAATTGGAAAATTATCAGTCTGTAGGTTTAATCACTACAAGTAAATCTTTTTATGTTACATGTAGTCACTTGACACACTGTAAATATCTTCTTTTTATTCTCTTAATTGCAAAGGTCGGCTCTATTTCTTGTCATATCATACTGCATAGTCAACCAACGAAGCGTTACATCTATTGGATGTAAGGCTTTTATTTTGGTAGCTGCTGCTGACAATACATTATTCCTGCAGAACTAACAAAATCCTGTACTCATAGCTTTAATACTCAGTTTTTTGCTTTGTATGTAGATATAGAAAATAAAAAGTGATGAGAAATGGAGTCTAAACTTTATGAAGAAAAATGCAAAGCTGTGATATATAAAGAAAAATCTGATTTTCAGGCACTGCAGCATTGTGATGTCAAAATAGTGCCAATATAACAGAAATGGAAAACATCAATCCTCCTCCTTACTCTGCAATTCACCTTCAGAAACCTTAAGAGCCTGCTGATGGATCACACACTCACACACACACACACTTGTGTCAGTAAATGAAGTGTACTGTCAGGGTGAAAGCTATCCGGTACAAACACAATGATCTGTTTGATCCATGTTTGAAGGAGAGATAATGGGACAAGAAAGCACATTTGGCATCTGATAAAACACATTGTAAGCTCTTCAGTGTATCAAACCAGAGTGGGCCTTAGCGTAAAAACACACACGCACACACACACACACGAGCACACCCAACACAGATTCGGCACAGAACAGCCGGATACTAATGCGGCCAAACACAGTCGGGGCTCAGGGCTGGACAAACAATAATAATAAGAGACCATGAGACAAACATGCACACGTGGTTCACGGTATTACCAAAGACAAGGCAGCCTCTGTGTACACTTTATAAATCCAAATGCAAAAACATAGAAACAGCCTGATTCCAAACCTAATCTTTATACATCATTAAGTGAAAAAACATTAGTGCAAGTCTATTCGATTGATTACTTTTACTTTCAGAGAGAAACTGAGTCAAATATGCTTATTATTCAAGGACCTGGGCTTCTGAGTCATTTTATAGTTACAACTTATATACTATGTTGTTGACAGTGTTGGGTAATGTTACTTTTAAAAGTAACCCATTACGTTACTGCGTTACCTACAAAGAAAAGTAACACGTTACCTTTTGCGTTACCAAAAATTAAAACCCCCTTTTATATTGTCAGGATGCGTGTACGCTTACTGTACGTCAGCCTTTAAATGTATTGACTCTACTGTCCTTGCAGAGCCTCGTTTATGGCCCATAATCTGTAACTCTGCAGCCTAATAACAGGAATGACAGATGCAATATAACCTTTACAGCTCTTTATTATGTTAACAATCTGACAGTGAACTGGGCAGAGGCATACAGCATCAGCCACAGCTGTTTCAATGATAGCAATACAACACAGGCTCTTAGTCCCACCAGTGTTGTGGAGCTGTGTTTAGCTGCAGATGCTTTTTCACATTTGAAGTAGAGCTCTTCGCAGCTAACAAGCACTTATCCTCCAGACACAACTTACATTTCACCGTCATGTTGTTCTTGTACCTTTCGCCCCAAAATTCAAAACAATATTTACACCAAGTAAATGCTGTCCTCTTTGCCATCTCGCTAGTTGAATTAGCTAGCTACACATGCGCACTGACAAAACTGTTTGTCTTCTGCTGGTACACAGCTACCTGCCAAGAAGTAGGAGAGAAACAAAAACATTGCTTCGGGACCTTTTTTTTTTTGTGGCAACAAAAGGAAAAGAGAAATACAGCTTTTTACCCCTGTAACAGATAAATAACGGATTACTTGAATTGCAGAACTGAGGCGTTCTAACTCACAAAAAAGTAATCTGAGTACTCTTACTTTGTAACGCATTACCTCCAACACTGTTTACAAGGAGTAGACATGACTTTCTTTACATAAGGTTTGTGGAATATCATTTTGAAGCCTTATGTTTTGAGTTTTCGCCATCGCCATGTTGTTTTTTTGGAACGTGGGGGACAAGAGAGGGTCGATATGCATTGCTGTTTCTATTGTCTATTGTTTACCAGGTAGCCATGATTGTGATGGTCAATCATGGTAACCACGCTGTAAGTCATACCCAACTTTGTGGTCTATTTAACTCTAAATGGGACCTTATTTTACAAAATACACATAAAGCTGTATTGAAAAAGATTAGAAAGTATAGCGATTGACATCATAAACTCATTCCAAAGATCTTCATTGAGGTAAAAAAAAATCCTCCAAGAAGTAGGGGTCGTTTTCTAATCAGTTTTCATACCAAATGACTTCTTTTGCAACCAATGGAGACGCCCCCCCAGCATGTTTTAGGCACTTCTACATTGGCTTCACTTTTGAAACCAAGAGGCTACGTCTAATTCTCAAATTGTGTCATTATTCACTGATTAGAAGACCAAAGGCAAACCAAGTCCTCACCCTTTTTTTGCTTTGTTATATGAACATCGCACTACTTCCTGTTTAGGCACTGAAAGTGAACACAGGTCACTTTAAACAGTTTGAACAAACAACTAAAGCCGCCCATTTTTCAGAAGAAGACAGTCTCCAGATTATGTGCGCCGACTTAGAGTGTGAAGTTATTTATTCCCCCTCCTACAGGGTTTATTTGTCACCGGCACTTGGCACTGCAAAAGAAAAAATGGAGACAGGAGGTTGTTTATTGTAACGACGGAGCCGAGGCAGAAGAGACATGGTCAGGCATCAGGCGCACTATTCACTCTTTGGCACATTCTCCATTATCTGCCTCTGTTCTCAGACGCGCACATGCACACACTCATACACACTCATATACTCTAAATCAGTCTCCCCTCATCGGTGAAATTGCTTTCAAGGGAAGGGTAAAAAAAAAAATGTTTCACTCTGCTCATTCCATGGCAAAAATAAAGTTTAGTCAGGAGGTGGCTACGTTGTGTTTCCATTGACTCTTCTAGAAAGTGTTGATATGCTATCCCATCACACGGCCGATAAGAGAAGAGGAAAATTCAATTACATCTCAGTGAAATGTGAAAGATTTTTCTTCCAGAGTGAGAGCCCGTCCTCCGCTTGCGTGGACCTTCACGTTTAATCTAGTCGATGACATTGGTCCTCTCCGGAGGTCATGTGGGCTGTTATAGAGCGACTGGACTGGTTGGAAGTGTCAAAGCAGGTCTAACTCAAAATGGGCTTTGTGGGCTACTGTAGAAGCAAAGTAATGATGCGTTTTATGGTCACCAAATGGAGTGAAAGAGGGCAATCAAATAGAGAGGGTGCGGTAACAAATCTTCACCAACCACCAGAAAGAGGAAGTTAGGGAGTACCAATACTTTGATACTATACTTAAGTAGAGTTTCAGGTATCTGTACTTCATCTGAGTCTTAATATTTCTGACAACTTTTTTCCTGCTACATTTTAACACAAATATCTGTACCTTCTATTTTTAAAATTTTTAAACCTGGCTCGTTACTTTAACTTCATGCATTTGAAGGGAATAATATATTAGTATTTTGCATCATTGTGTGCCATCTTCACAATATCAAGATCAATTGCATCCTTAATGCAAGGCACGGTAAGGGCCTGTGTCCACTAACGGCGTTTTTTTTCAATACAAAACCAATGTAGTTCAGTGTTTTAGCGCTCTCCGTCTTCAGTGCAAAATTGCCTTCGGAATCAGCTGTTTTTTGTCGCTGCGCTCACTGCGCTCTCAGTTGAAAATAGTTCAACTTTTGGAAGCTGCACTCGTCAGTGTCACTTCTCCCATACCGGCCAATCAAAATCAAGAAGGGGCGAGACTTCAGATATCAACTTTATCAACAACAGTGGCAGATGAGAAGCTTATCGTTACGTTTTTTTCAGGGTACAATTTGCAGCTGTAGAGCTGCAGCTAAGGCCAGGACACGATTCCTTTCCATCGTTTTTACGTTTTTTTTCGGAAAATTTCCTTGAATAAAAGCAAATATTAAGCACACAGAGCGATTTAAAACAGACTTACTGGTCTTACCGCCGGACAACTTTCATTCATAACCTAGCAACAGTAAGTGGCAGTTAGAAGCGCTCTGAAATTGAGGTTGTGGGTGCTGCCAGCGTAAAAAACTTCATAAGTGGACACAGGCCCTAATACGGTGGATCGCGCTGCAATGGCCCAAACGGTGTCCATCAAAAGAAACAATTCAAAAACAATTGCTAAAAGCCGAAACAAATACTGTCTGGTAACTATTAAATTCACTGTCTGGTTTCCCCGTCTCTCCTGTCAATAATAAACCTGTTACACCAATGTCCTTTTATACAGTAGAAGGTCAAAATTTGTTGTGTGCTTTAAGCTACATTAACTTTGAATTCCCATGAGTCACTATCACTTTTTTCATCTCCATATTTAAAGTTTCTCTGCTTCTGTTCAACATAAAAGTAAAAAAATGTTTTTTTTGGTCTGGCACCGCTGGTCTTTTTTAACAAGTAACTCTTTTTGACCGCCCATCAGCACTTCAAAAGAAGGCTAGAACTGACAGGGAATGACACAGCCTGAAATACACGCAGCAAAGATGAGTCACCACATATAAAAAAAAAGGCACAGTGGAAGTCATGGTTACTGCTGCACACTGTGCACAAAAGCATAACGGAGTAAAAAAGAGATCCGCTGGGAAACATTCCCTTTCATTAGCGTTCAACCATCTGGAGGTGGTTCATTCGTTTAAGTGTAATGAGGAAATCTTCCTCTTATAGGTCTTTTTTTATCATAAATATATAAGCTCTTCATTTCTGCCTACACATAATTGAAACTTGAAAAGGATGGAATATCTTTCACCAAATGGAAACAAGTATCTACATCATTATAATCTCAACGTTGCCTCCGTCTTTCTTTATTCTCTCATTTAAACCTCACCCACGCTCCTTCCTTTCTTCCTCTACTTCCCCTCGTCACCCCCATCTCTCATTACAGTGAGCAAGGCGACAGCAGGTTGCCCTGTCAGCAGTTTTTTTCTCGCCCTCCTCCTCCTCCACCTCTTTCTCTCCACTCATTTCCTCGTTGATCTACCGTCGCGAGGCTTTTGGTGAGCTGTCGAGACAAGGACTCTACTCAGTGATGTATGCCAAACCTGACAGTGTCACCCACGCCAGGGACACCTAATGTCCCTTCATAGGGAACAGTAAGGGAACAACTTGTACCCCTTAGATCGCTACAGGGTTCAGTGTGTCCATGACTGTGTGGTGCGGCAGGATAAATACAACATATTTTCCCATCTTTCCTTTAGTACCTGTCTCTGTATGTGAATCTCTCACTCTCTCATGCTCCTGTAGTTATTTATTCATATGTTACTTGCCCTGGGGTGAATTTAGCTACACACACAAGGATAATGGCAGCTAGCTGTGCAAAGGCAGTAAATGGATGGAGCAATGAGATTTAGCCACAGATATTTGATAGTGAAAGGAGGACATCAGGCCATATTTCAATTTATTTGATTAAAAATATTTGATAACCCATGAGCTACCATCAGAAACCAACTAAAGTTAGCAATTAGCCACTCACTAGCTAATTTTACTGTTAGCTAGGGAAGTTAAGCTAGCAAGCTGACTGCTTACATTGCCTCTAAAAAGTGTTGTACAATGTGATACTAAAGTTCCAAGCTAATGGTAATGTTTGCAAGGAAGTAGTTGATTGCTTACTGTTGGCTGATGCTAGCTAATGGGTTACCAAAATATGCTGTATTAACAAAGTTAAGTCTGTTAATGGTTTTCCTGTCGCATTATATAACACTTTAAAAAGGTAGTGATAGCATTCGGCTCCTTCTTTGCAAATGGTAGAATTAACTAGGAGGTGGCTGAATGCTAACTTTAGCTTATTTTCCTCTGGATTTTTACTGTAAATTGTCTTAAAGTATATTCTTAAAGTTATTTACTTTTATGTTGTAGCTACTTGCCCATAAAAAAATTAATAGTGAAAGTATGACATCGGGCCATATTTCAATTTATTTGATCAAAAATATTTGATAACCCATGAGCTACCATCTGACAACAGCTAATGTTAGCATTCAGCAAGTCCCCAGCTAATATCACTTTTAGCTAGGAAGTGGCTGAATGCTAACATTACCTTAAGAAAGCATTGTACAATGCGATATAAAAGTCCCAAGCTAATGGTAATGTTAGCAAGGAAGTAGTTGATAGCTAAAATTAGCTGTTGTCTGTTGCTAGCTACGGGGTTAATAACTTCCTTCATCATATAACAAGGTAGTGTAAGCATTTAGCTCTTTCTTTGCTCATGGTAACATTAGCTAGGAGTTGGCTAACTTTAAAATTCTAACATTAGCACGTACATTATGTCAGATTTCCTTCATTTATATGACTTACAGACTGGAACACAGCAGTATGTCATTATAATAGCATTGGACTTCCCACCCTGAGCATGACTACAGAGGAAAATGTCATGTGAATGTGGTCAATAGTGACATGCACGAGGACAAGGTCATTCAGAAGGCTGAAACTGACAGGAACTGATGTAAAAATATATATTTTAATGAAAACTCATCCCCAACAGGGACTCGTTAAAAGACATCCAGTGCATCACAGCCTCTTTACTGTTGTCTGTGAGGCACATCATTTTCCGCTCGGTGATTCAGATTCAGCTTTTGAAATAAGTGGGGGTGTTTGGAGCCCATGTGAAACCCTCAAACTCAAAAGGCTGTCCTTGTAAAACAACAAAAGAGAACCGCAACACCTGTGTAATGTGATTCAAACATGATAAAGTTATGAATCATTAGTATTTAAAAAGGTCAGCTGGTGCCTTACATTTCTAAGCCCTCAGCACCTCATCCGTTACCTGCCGCGTACTGCAAAATGAAGCATGAAGAATGACGTTAATCCTTTCCTCCGTTTGAACCGACAGGAGATTTTCAGCTCACACTCTGCCCTCCTTGCTACCTCTGGAGCTGCTGGATAGGGCAGCTGAGGGCACCAGATGCCTGCTTCTGGGGCATTTGGCTCCACTTTTGTTCCCATAATGAGGCATGCGATAACACATTGGCACTGGCTGACATGATGTGGGTGAAAGGGGCTCAAATTTTAAAACTGCAGCCATTGACTTTTTTACAGTTTAATAGGTAGAGCACAGAAGACTAGTCGGTGGAATAGAGTGTGAGAATTTGGGCTGACGGCCAAAAGCAGAAAGGTCAGGACAAAATGTGCAGCCACCATGTGGACGGACAGATGTCTCCGACTGCCAGGACTTGCTCATTAGCGACCCCTGCTGTCCAGAGAGGAGCTGTTTTGTCCATTTGCGGAGCTGCTGGCAATTTACAGAGCGGGACAGCCACACACAAGGAGCAGGAACACAAACAGACACGTATCCCTGCACATTATGCTCTTTTTCTTGGCTCACACTCTCTCTTGCATACACAAATACTCACCTACACACAGGGGACATTTTATCGCCGCGCACTCAGGCAGGAGTTGAGCTATTGACTGGCCTGCAGAAAGGCACTATGGGTATTCTTAGACCCCTGAGATGATGAAGACTAATAAGATGGCAGACTATTAAAGACGGCTGGAGAGAGGAACAAAGGAGGGGGAAAGGGAAAGCATTAATAATACCTTGGCGCAGTGTGTGTGTGTGTGTGTGTGCTTGCAGGTATATGTGAGGGAATCAGCGAGATCTTGATTATCTGAAATCATGCACGCTGGGTTTAGCCAGGACACAGAATTAATCCGAGCAGTTAGCAAATGGAAAAGATCTTAATTCAGGCTGAGAACAAAGAGGACCATTTTCAGATAGAGCTTCAGCCCCTAATGACCCCCTCGTTTTTCTCTGAAAATGGAAAACATTCCAGAAAAACGCACATTTATTGTTTTATTTCTTGCAGTGAATCCGCTAGCATAGAATGGCTGTAATATTTCAGTGGATATTACATCTGGAGCTGTGCCTCCAGGGAGCCGGTTCCTAGAAATGGCCAAAACCATTGTTTCACGTGCTACAGTAAGGGATAATAAATGACCTGATATCTCAATTAGAGTCAGTAAAAACTGCATGCATTAGCTACTTCATGCATTCTCGCTGCCTGCCTCTGCAGAGCATCTAAATCATTGTTTTGCTGTATTTATGATTTCGCATTACTTCCTGTAGCATATTTCAGGTTATATTACGGGAGTGGATGTGTCTCCAGGGACAAGTGAGTCAGTTAAATGACCAAAAACATTGTTTAGCGGTGTGTAGTTCTGTATATAAATGATAAGAACACCCAAATACTGTCAGAAAAACTGCTAGCGTGAAGCATTTTATGTGTTTTCTCATTTCCAGACTCTATCATTCTGCTGCGCTTGGTTTACTGAGAATATAGTCTGCATATAGTAGCATTATTACCCACTTGTACTATTAGAATAACAAATGGTATAAAATACTGTATATTCAAGTTACACTTCCATAAAGACTCATAACCGCCAGAGCAGAGATAAAAATTACATTTGGTATGAGCTTCTAAAATTCTGGATCCTACATTTCCCATGGTGCAAAAGACCCTTCCTGCTGGGGCAGAAAACAATCTTTGAAAATGTACCATCCCCCAGTTTGTGCTGGGACTTTCTTTTATAATTTAGTAGTCGAGACAACCATGATTGTTATGACATCCTCAGGGCTGTGGCGCCCCCAGGATTTTTTCGTAGTGGTGGCCGAAGATGGCCACGGAAAATCTTGGGGTGGCGCTCCAGAACCAAAAGGCATTTATATGCCACTGCGCCGCAGCTGGCTATGCATATGTTATTTTCTTTTACACAAACTATTATGACGAGTATAAGAAAATGTATGATTTAAATGAATAGTACATAATGTAAAAATTCAGACAATATTGTTCAGATTATTCAGGGCTTTCCACAAACATATGGAGAATTCAGCCAGTAGGAAAAAGTAGACAGCTAGGGGGGTCTGAGGACATGCTCCCCCCGAGAAAAGATTTGGCTGTAAAAGCCCAAATTTGGTGGCTTCTGTTCTGACCCATTTTTAAACAGTAAGGGAATTATTGCAAAGGAGAATTAGGCGCATCGCACTGCCTTTTCTGTTAAAGCCTTTTTTTAACTGATCATTAACTGTCATTAACCTAACAGTTATTTCTTAACCGTTACCGTTAAGTTTTTCCACCTCGAGGCGCTTAGAGCATTTCTTCAAAAACGCGAGGCGCACTGAGCAGATAAACATGAGGTGCTCTGCAGCGCAAAAGCAGCACGCAAAAAGCGTCCCTCTCATTGAAACCGACTACAAAAAGAAACGCGCTCTGTCTAATCAGGCCCTCTTGTGTGTTTTAGCACTCTGTGCCCGCCCAGTCTGTAAATGGCTATAAAGTTTGGTTCAAAATCTTCCTATACTTAAATGCTGTTTAATGAATTAACTTACAATGAACAGCCTGCTTTCATTGTTCATGTTTGGATCTTTTAATAAATGACAACATATTGGCCCCCCCTTAGGGGCGCCACTGCCTCAGGGGTTAGTTTGACTGGTGAAATCAGTGGAGCGCCCCTTTAAAAATACTGACACACTCCATTACTACCCACAGCCTTCACTCTGCCTTTAACAGCAGTTTATATGTGTCGAAGAAGATCTAAGAACCAGTCGTTGACATTTATACAGAGGCAGAAACTTGAAAGAGTGCTGATACTGAGACTCGCACGTACGCAGAACATTTAAAAGTCCATACACACTGAAGATGCTGCAGCAAAGTCATCAAAATGTTGTGCTTTTATTAAATCTCCTCTGTAATAAAACCCTCCGCTTCCTTCACAATGCTGAGATAAGCTGCAGAGCGGAGAGAGATGAGGAGGAGAAGCTCTCAGATCTGTACATTTGACGTTCACCACTGTACCAGTGTTCCGCTAAAGAGGGAGATGGGCTGATGTGACAGCGTGGGGGTTCAGCACAGCAATGTATGGGAGAAGTGACTGTTGTGGTCTACATATATATAGTGTTATAAAGGTATAAGTGCATTAAAAAGAACAAAAGTGTGAATGACGTCTTGGAGCAAATTTGGTATCACAGTTCTGTGGTGAGCGTCTTGCATAAAGCAGGCCTCAGGCTAAAATACATTAGTCGGAGCTTTGATTAAAAATTACTCTAAGCACTCCTTCAAAATGCTGATGAGTGCTGATTTCAATTTTCAAGTGAATTTAGGCTACACGAATCCCAGAGGATGTGTTTAAAGTGAAGTGAGCTAGAACAAAAACCAACAGCTGAACGGATGGACCCTGAGGAGATTGACACTCCTCTGATTGGTTCAGAGATAAACATTTTGAACCAATAGGAGGGCGACAACGGGGAGAAAGCAAAAATAAACATAAGGCTTAAAGATTCTGTGTGATTATAACAATAACGTACTATTATTATTAGGGTATTGAAAAAAACATATGAATATACTCTCAGACACACCTAACTCCTAACAGACAGTCTCTAGATGTGATACCATATCTTCCCGCCGTGCCCTCTGTTCCCATGACAACAGAACAGCAAGCCGACAAGGTCACTTTCTCCAGCTGAGGCAGCATGATAGCACGACCACGGCATGCAACAGGGAGAGGGAGGCAGATGAGGACAAATATTAAATCATGGGGTGAGGAGGTGAAAGAAATTTAGGGAACTGTGATTGAGGATACCGCATGTGTGAAATTTAATTTGCCGACGCACAGGTGAGACTAATGCTTGGTGTCTCCTGGTGTGAGAAAAGGAAATGCACTTAAACAAGTTCAGCCCTGTGCAGTGTGAGTGTGAACGGCTGTCCCCTCTTTGGTAGGTAGACAAAAACAGTTTTCTTTTTCTTTTAAAAGGTTTAAAAAACATACTTGCACTTTTATGTTTTCAGTAATTTTCAAAATTCAAAAATAGACCAGAAAATGTATTTTGTTTTACAGAGGTCCCCACTTGGTTGATGTAGAGTGATAGTCCCCAGTTTGTACTGTAAACAAGTATGTGTGTATGTGTGTTTTTCTGGGCATGTCTCAAAGGCAGGTCCAGAATGACCAAACAAGCTTCAGGCACACTTTCAACATGCCCCTGAACGTCCTCCAAAAGAACGGCTCAATTATTCAATCAATTCCTCCATCTGTCTCAATGCATCATGGTCCCTGTAGTTCTGACAGTCTCCCCAACCCTCCGCTTGTCTGTGTTGCTACCCAAAGTGAAAAAGCATTTCCAGCTGTGTCCTTATTCATCCCACGTCACCTTTCCATTTGTCAGACAGCATGACTCAACTAATTAGTGCAGTTTATTATTAATTCCAGTGATTAATTAGAGAAAAAGGTGTCTTGGCGAGCCGACACAGCTGTCTACTTGTGCCGCGACCAGTGGTGGATTAATTTCCCGCAGACACACCATCATTCTCCCTGCTATGATCTCTCAAGGTGCCGACGCGTCATCTTAACCACACATCAACATTTTATCCAGGTTTATGATCAAGGACGTTCTTCAGGTGCAGATAAAAATAGCGGGACAAGCCTCCGTAATCGGATCTGGAAGTGACCCAAAGTGTTTTCTTCAGTTTATATTTCATGTCATATGCTTCACCAAATGCAGCGAGTAATCCTTCCTTCCCTCTACTTTAGCGTTCTTTATAGCGTATCATAAAATATAAGGTTGTAAACTTTAATTGAGGGTTCAGAAGTGAAGATCATCTCTAATTTACTTTGATTGTAAAGGCCAAATCTTAGTTTTACAGCCTAGCAACAAACCAATACCCCAAAACTAAAGCTCATAAATTCATTTGGTCATAAATTGGTCATAAAAATTGACGTATTCTCTGACTAAAAAGTAGAGGACTTGCATGAACTTAATCATTTCCTCTGTGAGCTAATTAGCATAGCATTACTTAAAGCATTGGTGTGTGTGTGTGTATGTGTGAGCCAGTCATTTGTCAGGAGCACAGCGGGAGGACTAATTTTAGGTTTTTTTTTTTAGATGCTGAGCAAGATGTCACTCTGTTCCATGCGCACTGTGAGATGGTGGCGGAAAACGGTCGGTTTGGCAGCTCAAGCGCCGAGAGGCTCAAGTATCATGCCAAAAAATGTGTGCTGTCACCTGCCAAAGGCTGAGTGGTCAGTTTAAATTTAACTCTGTGACTAAAAGAGCGAGTGTTTACTATCCTATCAGCTCCATCATGATGTGTTCGGGATGACTCACCCATGAAGGAAAATAGTTTTACTCAAACTCTCTACTTGAGTTTCTTTTGTGAAGTTCAGGGGGTAGCATATTTTGTAAGTCGTTCAGCTCCGAAGTTCACCTAAGCTAAATTTAAACCACAAGTATGAAGACTCAGCACAGTTGTTTTTATGCAAATTTGGATATATACAATACACATTGTCACTCGCAAAAAAATACATTTTTCTCCAAGGCATTATTCTGTGTCTGGGAAGCTATTCCAGCAATCTTCTCCTATCTGTACTGTTACACTTTTGGCTTCCTTTTCTTGTTTCTACATGTGAAGCATCTTACAGAAGTACTTGCTTAGGGTTAACCCTAACCCTAACCCTGTCCTTGGGCAAGACACTCAACCCACCCAAAGTGCCACTGGTGTATGAAAGTGGCATGAATGGTTAGCTGCTGATTGGAGATTGGCAGCCTTTGCCGTCAGTTTATGAATGTGTGTTAGAATTTAGACGAGTTGTATTCTTGACAACTGGACAGTATAATGAAATCTGTTGTTAATTGAATCAGCAGTTTTGACCTGTAAATGTCACGCTTTGCCCCAAACCCCACTTCATTTCTTTGTCTTATGTCAAGTATTGCCTTGTGATTGGAGGCATCTCTGGCTCTTAGTCCCATTAAACGTTGGCAAGGTCATAATAGCTTGCTTTTGGTCATCTACTTGGCCCTGTGACTGAATCCACTAATCCCAGCAATTATTTTGGAATGGACAGCAAAATTTAGCCGTTTGAGCTGTGGCACAGGTTGGACTGGACCAGAACTGAAGGTCTGAAGAAGCTTCTGAGGTGTCCTTTGACTCAGTGACTCTGTATGCTTGTCTTGAACACGGATAGAGTAAGTAATTACCAAAGACCTTGAACAAGCCCAGCATGTTACAATTTGCAATACTGTTATCTCAAAGTAAGCTTGACCTTCGCTGGAAAAATTGAGTGATAATAGAAACAATGGCCTGTTTTTTGGTAGCTTGGTAGAGGTACTCCTGATATTACCTTGAATTTACCTTCTACCATCAGTTAAGTGATAATGACCTTTATCTTGGTTTTTCCAAATTATTCTTCTTTCTGAAAAATGACCGTCACTTAACTTTTATATATTCAGTCCATACGGCAGCAGAGTGCCCTTTGTCTCGAACATTTCTGCTGTATCATGCTCTACCAGAGCCAGATATTGCACCAGTGACCTTTTAAGTTTCAAGTGACAACTCTAACTAACTGTGTCCAACAATTTATTGGCGACGTTACTAGACAAGATAGCTGAGATAGCAGATGGACTCGTACTGAAATGCAACACCCCAAGCTGTTCAAACTGAACAGTGTAAAGTTAAACTTACGGTCGCCTATAGAACTGTAAGAGAAACAACTAAACTCCTGAGTTCAATTTTAGCAGACGGCAGCAGAAGATAGCTCACACTACTAATTGAAAGGCTGTGGCCATCCCCCACAATCAGCCCCTTCCGTGAGTGATTATAGACCTGACTTGGTGACCCTGCATACAAATCCCCTAAAGTTTCTAAACCCTCTGGTGCCTCCTTAAAGCCTGGCAAGAGTGACCAGACTGTCAGGGTGAGTTTCCAGCCTCCGCAGGGTTCTCATTATCTGTGACAGTGAAATCCTCACGTCTCCTTTCAGCTCACAACTTCCTCCTTTGTCCTCATTTAAATGATCCCGCATGCACAGTGTTACCTGCTTGTTTCCAGCCTCCGAACTGATCGGATGAAGCTCCCCAGGTGATAAACCAAGAGCAATCGTGGCATCAAATTCTTATAAAGCTCACACTGGTGATCTTTCCTATGCTGACCCCTTTGCAAAGAGGCTTAAATCAGTCGACAGAGCCGTGCAAACAAAATATCAATGATTGAACTTTCTCTGTCAGGTTCAGCGTGTGAAATAAGGCTTCATTACATCCTGAAGAGGAGACCGTGCACAAAGAAGTAATGAGTTGTCCTTTTTATATGAAAATCAGACGGTGTTTATTGGCAAGTGGAGCCCTTCAATCATGCAGGACAACAGAATCCACTCCCTTTTATTTTTATCGATTTTGGCAAAGTTCAAGTAATTTGCAGCAGTTTGCGTCGAAAAGTGCAACTCAATCTCTGAGTTATAACTCACTTAAATATGAACACAGGGACTTGAAGCATGTATTTAAGATTCAGCGGGACTTTCTGAAAATATCAGAACCTCTGTTGTCCATTGTGAATAAACGGCGAAAATCAGAGGAATAAAACCTTTTCCATTTTACTCAAGGACTTCTTCTCAGATTAATCTGGCAATAGTTTTCGGTACATCCATGGGTGCATCCAAAACAGGAGCCTCTAATTGCTCATTCTGCCCACTTTTAATGAAGCCAATTTGCTTTCTCCCAAAGCATTAGTTGGACTAAACTTTATTTGTTTTGAGGGCCAAAAGCGAATGTGTTTTCAGCTTTGGCCTCGACCTAGTAAGTCAGGAACACGCTTTCGAACTTTGATAAGGACCAAACTACCAGACTAAGGTCCATCAGAAAAGACGGGACTCGGTCCGTTTCCAAACGAACCACGGTCCAGTTTGATTCAGGTGAGAACACATTCAGACTAAGAGTGCTTTCACACCTGACAGCTTTGGTCAAGACTTTCAGAGTAAGTCCAAAAGTCCAGTTCGTTTGGACAGGTGAGAACACGCATTCAAACTCTGGTGCCAACCATGGTCCGCCAGAAAAGACGGGATCCGTTCCGTTTCCAAATGAACTACGGTCTGGTTCGATTCAGGTGACAACATAATCAGACTTAAAGTAGGACATAATATAGGAAGCAAAACACTGTGCATTGTGGGTTGTTAACGGACGTTGACGCTTGCAGAGACAGCCACGGAGCCAGGCAGCAAGATGGGTAGAGGACAAACGCAGGGGAGCGACGAGGTGAGAGCTCGAATAGACTAAACAATTTTACAAATGCTTGTGGATACGCACACAAATACGGAGGTATTCAAACTGTCGAAGTAGAGTGGAACTGAACAAAACATTAAAGTCTGCGATCGTGTTGAGTGTGATTGAGGAGTGTGCTCTCTGTTTACTTCAATGACCAATCAGAAAGCAGTTTCATCGCGCATCAAAACTTTTGGTCAGCTGCAAATCAAACTCAAGGCAAACGCAACATTGTAACAATTTGGTCTTTAATTCAAATCAAACAAACGGACTGTAGGTGTGAAAGCACCCTTACAGCATGCTTATCCCCCAAGTATTGGAAATAGAAAATAAAAATAGAATTATACATTGCTCTGTGCCAAACTATAAATATATATTTATGGACCCTACCAAGGCTCAGATTGATCAAAATGGTATTATTTATGTTCTGACAGAACTCTCCTGAGATGTTTGCCCTTTGAAAATAACAGTTTATGGCATGCCTAACTTAGACACGAAGTGACTTTGCTGAAAGCCTGTAAATAAAGAGTTCAGTGAAGGTGACGTGACTCATCTCCTTTAGCACATCCATTATGATAGATTCCCTGCTGATCTGGTGGTGCGCACAGTGTTGTGTGTTTTCCTGGAGTATGCACACACACTTGTACATTAACACACACACATACACACAGACAGACAGGGAGCTATGTTCTGATCACTGCCAAGCCAAAGCATGCAACATGATAAGAACTGTTTTTTTTTTCACATGAACACAGATGCATTACATGTGTCAACAAGGAGGCTCACCAGTTTCCAGCATGGGAAAGACCCTACAGTACACACATCAATGCATTATGGTAGCTTTACATTGCATAGAGTACACTCTTGTTACATGGTAATATTCATACATGACTCTTTCAAACTTAACGTGACCACAGTGGAGAGACAAGCCCGAATGAAGTGAACATGAATGACGATGGATGCAATGAGGTGTGGGTGCCGTGTGGAGTTATGTTGCCGTGATGTGATGCGGTGATGCCACGTGAGTAAATGATCAACAAATCACTGACAACAATGCGGAAATACAGAAATCAACAACAACAGAATACAGCTTTCAAAAAGAGATAAGACAAGAACAAAAAAAGACAAAACCACAAGCTGCTTTCTGTCTCAGCCCCAGAGAGTCTTCCTTTTGAAGTGGTTTTGCTTCACAGATTGGCAGGGGAGGGGGGGTGTTTTGTTGGGCTGGAGGGGTTGACAACTTAGCAAGGACCTCTGTTGTGCACTTTGTTTGTACCTTTAGCTAATGGTCCCTAAGCACAAAGCAATCACAAAACACAACAGCACCAAACAGCTTCTATCAGGCAAAGTTCAAGCTGCTGAACTCCGATCGATTCTTGTCTTTTCTTTTTTGTCGACCTGCCCGATTTCCCCTCCAGCTTTGATTTTATGAAAGTCACTCCCATTCAATTTTCAGACCTGCCTCCCTGGCATCTATTTAATAGAGGCATGGAGGGACTTTTGTGAATACAGATACTGCAAGAGACTTGGGTTTTGAGTTGGTCACTGTCCGAGAACGATAACAGCAGCTCTGTTCTAGCTGTTCTTTTAAGAGTCAACAAATTCCAACTTGCATTTCTCTGTCTATAGTCTCTATGGTGTTATAAAGTGTGATTTCGCCACTCGAAGGCTCCTGCCACTTATTATGTCCAGCACAGTGTGGACTTGGATTTGCCATCAATTTGCTATACCGGCTATTTTCTGCCAAGCACAGACAGTGCTGCAGAACAATCCTGCAGAACGTGCAGGCCACAACAAACAAACCATTTTGGGGGCGGCTGGCTTAATTGCAACTGATGAATGCCATAATTTGCAGTGATGGTAGAGTGCTGTCGGTAAACAAAAGCGGGACGTAAACACAACATTTTGTGCTGTCAATTCTGCTTGAAAGGGGCAAGATAATACCTAGTCAAGGACATTTATAGTTTCTTTTTGTTCTTGCTTATCAAGCTCTGTATTTTGTACACCGCCTATTCAATTTTCATCAATAACTGTATTGGTCCGAATATAAGACGACCCTGGTTATAAGACGACACACGTTTTCAAGACTCATTTTTTTAGATGGTTTGTTAATTTGTTTTTATTTTACCTTTGCAATATCTTTAACCAATAATTGTCACATTTGTTTCAACGAATCATTAAGCATCGAAGTGAGGTCTATTTATAGAGCAGGCTTGAAAGAGCTGAATTAAGACTCTAACGCTAACGGGCATAACTTTGTTCTTTTTTTAAAAAACATACTCACACACTCTCCTGTCAGTCTCTTGGAAGCGGTCGCTTTGAGGACCACGGTACGATTTTCTCTGTTAGCATCTGTTAGGTAAGACTGTTAGCATTTTTAAGACACGACGGTACGGAGGCCTGTTGTGGCGTTTTTCAGGGCCAACGAGCTCCCAAGGCTAAGCCCGCGGAGGACAGGGCACAGAGCTACGCGGCGCAACGGTAGCCACCGATCATTTTGGCCTCACCTTTTTCGGACATTACAGTCTGTGACAACAACTAAAATTGACATCGTCACTTCGCCTCAGTTGTTGGATAACTTGACATACTTTTAAGCCATTTGTTCCGGACGATCACTGTGTCTCTCCATCTTTCATCCCTCTGGCACTGTAGTTGTGAGTGACGGTAGGCCTCAGTCTGGAGGGGTACCCCCTTTTAAAAAGTATAGACCCCGATTATAAGATGACCCCACTTTTTCAGATGTGTGTCAAGGGAAAAAAACTATATTCGGACCAATACAGTTATATACTCCCACAAAGCCATCAAAACAAAAGTTATTACAGCTATTACTTCAAGCTAACATTAACCTTTAAAATGTACTGACCTTGACAACTTTAGAATTAAAAAACACTATTTAGAAGTTTTGACGTCTTAGATTTCTAACCAGCTGTATCGGCTCTACCACTGCGATCATCTTGCTTTCCTTGCAAAACTCAGCGTAATATTTTCCCCATTATTTAATTTTTCTTACAGACAGCTCAACCAAGGACTTGGCCGTTGTCCAGGTAGGGATAGTATGATTGATTTGAATATTACCTCTGTGTTCCAGGTGATTAATCTCATACAACCCTGCCCTAACAAATCCAGAGTGCCTCGAATATATTCAAATGTTGTTGCCTAAATATGACCCAAAACCCAAGCATATGTGAAATAAGTTCCCCCATATTGACTCGTTGTTATTATGAAAGGGACGAGATCAGACTGAAGCATTTACAACCACTTCAACTTGGATAACACTGTTGGGGTAGTTGTGTTGCCTAAAGTAGCTACCGCAGCACCGCTATTAACAGGATGCATGATAAGTGGCTGCAATTTAAATTTACAGAAAACCAAAATTAAATTGTTCAAAGTAAATAAAATATTTGTGCAGATGTGACAAGGATGCAGTCATCTTACCTGGGGACACAGGCAGTAGAGGTCTCACCCTCAGGGGCCTCCGGGGCGGGGCAGCAGAACTGGTGAAGCACTGTTTGGTTGCTGTTGGAAGAAGATTAGAAAAACATGAATAGAACGATTAGAAAACATCTAAAGAAAGTCATGCTTTATGGTAGAAGCTAAGAGTTTCTTTCTGATTTTAGTCCTACAAGTCTTTTTACAGGTCAGCTAATTCCTTGGCTATTTTCTAATCATCTCCTTGAACAGTGATTGTCCAATCGTTTATGGAGGTACAAGTCCATTCCAAGTCCATCCAGTGACCTACCATATTTCTTACCCAACACAAAGACCTACCATATTTCCTACCCGACACAAAGACCTACCATATTTCCTCCCTAACACAATGACCTACCATGTTTCCTCCCTGACACAATGACCTACCATATTTCCTACCCAACACAAAGACCTACCATATTTCCTCCCTTACACAATGACCTACCATATTTCCTACCCGACACAATGACCTACCATATTTCATCCCTAACACAATGACCTACCATATTTCCTACCCGACACAAAGACCTACCATATTTCATCCCTAACACAATGACCTACCACATTTCCTACCCGACACTATGACCTACCATATTGCCTACCTGACACAATGACCTACCATATTTCCTACCCGACACAATGACCTGCCATATTTACTACCCGACACTATGACCTACTATATTGCCTACCCGACACAATGACCTACCATATTTCCTACCCAACACAATGACCTACCATATTTCCTACCCGACACAATGACCTACCATATTTCCTACCCGACACTATGACCTACCATATTTCCTCCCTAACACAATGACCTACCATAATTCCTACCCGACACAATGACCTACCATATTTCCTACCTGGCACAATGACCTACCATATTTCCTACCTGATATTATCTACCTGGCAGATAGTCTTCTCCTCTTTAAACTACATTTAAACAAGTTGTAGTCCATTCCTACAGATAATTCCAACCTGACACAATGACCTACCTTACCTCTGGTCGTTTTTAATAAGTCCTAGTCCAGTCTAACAGATATTATCTACCAGGATGCCGAATAGCCTTCTCCTACATTTTTATAGGTAGTCATCCGTTCTGATAGATATTTCCTACCTGGCAGGAAGGCCTACTCCTCTTAAACCAAACTTGGGCAGTCCTGTCAGGCTATCTCAACATGTTGAAATGGTGTGCATAGGGCTGAAGAGAGATGCTATAAAGAGTTTAGAATTAAAAGCAGTGCTTTCGTGTACCTCTCAATGAAATCAAGGACAATATTTCAGAAAGTGAGAAATTCTACAAATGCTGGCAAACGACCCTGAACACATG
Organism: Semicossyphus pulcher; assembly: GCF_022749685.1. NCBI lineage: Eukaryota > Metazoa > Chordata > Actinopteri > Labriformes > Labridae > Semicossyphus > Semicossyphus pulcher. Next base: position 8,784,804 of record NW_027211694.1, read on the forward strand.
TGAAAGCTTGTCTGGCTTTTCCCTTTTTTTGCCAGCCTCGTTTTTTTAACCATCGGCTCTTTTTTTCTTGCCTGAGGGCTTCTGGTTTTGTTCAAATTCCTGTGTGATCTCCCAGACATAACTTCTTTTCAGATTATTGACCGGGGGAAGAATGTTTTGCCCTTACAACAGCAGCCTGCAATGTCTGCTTCTTTTAAGTCCAAGTTTAAGAGTGACTCTCTCCAACTCTCACACCAACTCATTCAACCCTAACACTTTGTCTTTACGGAGTTTATTCATGAGGAGACTTTTGGGATTACCCTTGCAGCATAAAATGACTCAGCTTGCCATCATGCTTAGTTGCCATTGCAGTTTCAACTTATACTAGACCTTAGGGCGGCCATATGACTTTTACGTTCTCAAGCAGACACAGCTGCTACTAATGTTTGCCAGATTCTGACAATACAGCATTTCAAAGCTTTGTGGAGTATGTAAGGATACAAGGAAGGTGGTTCTAATCTTTCAATGTGTATGTATGAATATGCAATGTCTTTGTCATCGTAAAAGCAGAGCATTAACTGTGTCTCATATTCTAAAATGAAATGGATAAAAGCTGCTGATGAAGCGAGAGGCCACATTTAATGTACATCGCTGGTCTGTGTTCAACTGATTCGAAAATAATAATAAGAGAGAGACGCAGAGAATGAGAGCTGCTCTGAGAGTTTTCCATCACCATGGAGATAGACTCAAAGAGACAGTTTCAGCACCACGGAGAGAGACACAGACAGAGAGTGAATGTGTCAGCACCATGGACAGAGACAGAGGGAGAGACTGGGCTGACTTTGCTTCTGGAAGGTTTATACCCTTGAATGAAGGAGAGAATCCCAAGAAAAAAATGGCTGCCAGACATCTGGAAAACGTCTTATCCTTATTCAACTTGATATGCTACATGAAGTACTCCCATAGGAACCATGACACTGTGGCCTCTTAACACTTGCAATAATGTGCAATATGCAATAATAAAAAACTGGGTACTGTTACAATCATGTATAGGTTTGGATCTCCTCACACCACACACAGCGCTGTTCCGTCCCTTTTGCCGTTTTGCCTCCGTTACTACCTCTGATGCCGGCTCAGAGGTGGAGCGACTTCCATGCGCTTTACATAGAAGACGAGACGTAACCAAGGTGTAACAATCCCTTAAACTGGCCTCCAACTGCCTTCTACTGGAGTAAAAGCGGCAAGTTCATTTGGTCTTGAACCTGTGAGTTGCTTGATAAATGACTATGTCTTTAAATTGGAGACGATTAATTGTATCAAGCTTGACCAGTTGACCAAATATTTCAGTTCTGAAGCACTACCTTCTTGCCAGCAAAGGCGTAAAATACCTCTTTCATTCTTCACCTCAACACGATGTTGAGTCTCATCAAGTGTCAGAAACTTTCTTTTTTTCCAGTTGCAGTAACTTGCTATGACTCAGAACTAGTTTCTGCAGTTTTGAAAGGAAAATAAAAAAGACTAAACTCGATTTTTCAAAACTTGTCCTCGCCTTTTGGTGGAAGAAAAAAGAATATTGAAAGCATCACGTCTAGACATTCCCCTGTTCTGTTCAAACACTCTAGATATAAAGTCACAAGTGAAGTAGATATTGAAATGTAGCGGGGAAGAGCAAGGATGTAAAATTTTAATGTACACGTGAGAAACCGAAGAGTGCATTAGCGCTCCTCCCTCCATCAGTACGTCCTCTCTTTCAACCTGGACTCACATTCTTGATTTTCAGGCTTCATCAATCTCATCCCTCCCCTCCCCCACTCCTCTCCTCTCCCTCTGTCCCTTTTTACACTGATTTTTCATCACTCTATACGACTCCCCATCCCCCTATTTGGGGTCTTAAATGCGCGGCGGGTTATGCAAGAGAGAAATCTGCTCCATTACTCTCGATGTAGCTTGTAAAAAAAGAGCAGCTGCTTGCCGTTACCCGTGTCCTATCCCTGGATGCGAGACGTGGTGAGGAGAGGTGAGACATAAAGATGATAAAGCAAGGCCGATATTCCCAGCAGCAGCCACCCCTCCATTCTTTATCACCCCTCTGCTGCCTTTCAATCTTCTGCCCTGTAGTCAATCTCCCTGACCTCATCTCTTTCTGTTTCCCCTCCTGTCCTTCCCCTGGGAGAGGACAGAGAAAACAAGGAGACCTGAATGTCTTCTTCTACGCCTCCCTGAAGAGCACGACCGCTGGTTCCCCTCAAGAACACTTCAGTCCGCTCATCCCTACCACCCTGCTCTCCGTCCTGTGGAGTGGAATAGTTTATCTCACCGTACACTGGGAATTTTGGACCAAGAACCTTTGAAAAATGGAGGTTTGCGGGGGTATTTGACAGCAGCACTAGTAGTCAGCACAGGGAGGCTATGGCAGCAGATTAATTCCCATTGTTAATGCCTCTTCTAATTGTGTTCGCCTTAACGACCGTGACACCGCCGTGGCTGTTTTTAATAGGTCGAGAACACAGGAAGCCTCTGAGGGGACACAGATTAGTGTGCGCGCTGGAAACAGCAGAGTCCCACTTGTTCACACTGATAAAGAGCGTGCATTCTTCAGGACAGGGTATAAACACAAGTAGGTTAACAGACTCGGATCAATTGTGTTGATTAATACCGTTAGATGTTATTTACATTGACACTTAACATCCACAAACCTAATAAAGTCTGGGAAACTAATTTACAGGGCTGGTATCCTGGTAGCTTCTTGCAACGCACCGTGTTTATTGCCAGTTCAATATTTTGGGGAGTACTTTCACTTTCATTTCTCAGTTAGAGGTGGGGATCTATGCCAATGTTATGTCTGTATACTAGACTAGACTAGAGCTATTGCCAGCTAGATTAGCTAGGAGAAACAGCTAACCTGGCTCTGTCCAAAGGTAACAACAACCACCACCTACCAACACTGTAAAGCGCACTAATTTGGACGTTATATTCAACATGTTTCAAAGTCGCTGGTTGGTGGTGGTTGAGGGCCAATGATTGGTCTGAGAATGCTGTCATGAACAGAATTTTTTTCCAAAGTGTTTTATTAGTTTAGTTTACTATGATGGTTCTTGACTGCCGTGATTAGCGCTGTTGCCTCACAGCTAGACGGTTCCTGCTTCGAGCAGTTTTGGACGTAGTGGGCCTTTCTGTGTGGAGTTTGCATGTTCTCCCCCGTGCATATGTGGGTTCTCTCCAGGTACTCCAACTTCCTCCCACAGTCCAAAGACATGCTCGTTAGGTTTATTGGTGATTCTAAATTGCCCGTAGGTTTGAGCGTCAGCGAGTGTGTACCCCTTTCCCACCGAAAGTAGCACGTTGACGCGGGTTTTTCATCCCCCGAAGATGCCGATTGTCTCTGTTCCCATTGCCAGTGGAGTATACTGTTGATCTCTTTTCTGCTGCGTCACCGTCTGATGTCACAAACGTGCACGAAACAGAGTGAGTAAACAGTGAAGATGTTATGGTCTTTATTGTATCTATTACTCATTCAGTCTGTTTATTAAAGTCGGCGCTGACAAATTTGGAATGATGTTCGAGCGCTGCTCGGACGGAGACGGGCGGAATTTGTAGCTACCGATGGAGCAAAGCGTCACGCCGGAAAGGGGGCGGAGATTAGCGTGTCGACACAGGTTTTGTGTTCCCATCAATGCCGATCGGAGCCGAGGCGATAATTACCCTGTAGCCTTTCCCACTAAGCAAAAAAGCCGGGTCGTTTGAGCAGTGGGAAAGGGGCTTATGTGTCTGTGATTGACTGGCGATCAGTCCAAGGTGTACCCCGCCTCTCACCCAATGACAGCTGTGAAAGACTTCAGCCCCCCCGTGATCCTGAATAGGACAAGCGATGGATGGATGATGTTTCTTATAGAGTTGGATTTACACGTGAATAGTCTGTGTAGTAGCTCCAGTCACCTACAATGTAACATAAAACAAACTTCTCTACACCCAAAAGTACAGCTCATACAAGTCAGTGGAGATCATGAAACTCTTGTGGACATTGCCACAGCTGACATAAATCCACACACGGCCAATCTGCGCGAACACCTCGAGGGGAGAACGTAGCGGAAGATCACATCTGACTCACTGATTCACCATATTTGAGAAAATCACCTCGAGGGAAAGTATTTTGGGATGGAAAGGGGATGAACTCTTTATCTTTTAAAGCACCTTTCATCTTAACCATCTATCTCTTTCTGCTTTGATCTCTGAGTTCTCACAATTTTCTCCCCGTTATTCTCTCTCTGCTCAGTTTTACTATCACCTCCATCTCTCCGCTCCGAAACAGATTGCAAGCATTTTATAACAATTTTCGGTTTATGAGGCGACCTTTTAAAAGCTGTGCTGCAGAGGTGGCGCAAGCAGGGAAGTCAGTTATCATGATCTCATGCCAGAAGCCTAATTAATCTCGACAATCAGGATTATGCTAACATTTCTCCTACGTCAACATAAATTCATCTCCCAGCACGATTCAAAAATTGCAACCCTACGAACCCTTTCCCTCCTCTTTCACTCACCCCTCCCCCGAACACTCCCCGCTGTTTGATCAATGCGAGCGCCGAAGATTAAACTGAACTCGCATGACCTGCTTTCTGTTCTTCCACGCCACTGACTCAGCTCCCCTCATGGCCTTAACTCGCTAATACCACCTATAAAAAATCTATAAGCTTTTATAAGCTCTTCCACACACTAGCTCTGTTTGAGGAAGAGTGTAATCTGCACACCGCCGCTTCATCGTATTTTGTTTTAACTTCTAATGTCTAATGTGTTTGTCGATGCGCTCCTCCTCGCGTTGAATCCGGCTTCACTGTGTCAATACCTCTCCGGCTGATTCAGCTCGGCTCAAGGCGGAAAAAGATCTGTGCACAGTGAAGTGATACAATTTGAAGCATGTGACGGAAAGAGAGAGAGCGAAGGGGGGGGGATCAAAGCTGGCAATAATTGACGGATTATGTTTCACAGACCATTTCCTCGGCAGTCAGGGTAAAAAATAGCTGTGAACATGTTCACTCATTGAAATAACATAATATGCAGCATTAGAGTGTGCCCCTGAAGGCCAAACAATGTCAATACAAACACCGCTGACCTTGGAGGAAGCAAACACATTAACAGTATTGGTATGTTTGAGGCTGCGCGACCGCTTTCTTTACAGGGATGTTTTGTCTTTGACGACATTATTTCATTTTGATGCAAAATTTTGGAATAAATGCGTTTTGGAGTCAAGGTCAAAGTCAAATCAAGTGTTTAAAAAGGGGAAGAAATAGTAAAGGTAAATCTAATCTCAATTGTGTTGAAAACAAAGCATATTTCAACTGTAAAATAAAGTAAAAAGACTCTATCCAACTTTCAGGATTGCATACTTGACATGGCGAAAAAGATGGAAGGGTCCAATTTATGTGTTTTGAATGTGTTTCAATTGAAAACAAATTTAAATAGTTACGTTTTTATTAATAAAAAGCTATAGAAAACTGTTTTTCCCTCTGGGATACTCTCCACAGACGGCGTCTTTTCCAGACTGTGTCTATTCCAGTGCGACTTCTATTCCGGATTTTACGGTAATTTAAATGACATAAAATCCATTCAAAGGATTTTTTAAAATTCTTATCAAATAAAAAGTCAAATCTGACATTTTCAGAGTAAACAAAACACTCTGATATATTTTGCGATTGAGACTTGAAAGAGGGGAAAAGGGCATTCAAAGGTTATGTCAGTGATGACTTAAACTGTATTAAACTTAACTTCTATTGTTTTCGAGCAAAATTGTATTCACACTTAAAGTGGTTGTGTGAACGTTATCCTGATACGTTCAATATCAACATGTTTCCAATGTGCCAGGTATGTTAATTAACAACATTTCTTCAGTATGTGTACAGAAAAATGCTTTTAAATTGTATATAAACATAATATCCCAGAGACAGGGCTGCTACAGCAGCATAGATAGTCACAACCCATTGAGAATAATTTAGATCATATTTTATACCGCATGCGTACCACATGTCAGCTCAGTAGAAGTGATTTGATCTCGTAAAGGAAAAAAAGCACTCAAAATGTACTTCACTTCAATCTGTCAAATTGGCAGTCGCTGTAAGTGCTAGTTTATCACTAAGCTTTAGGAAGAAATGGATTCAGTACTTCGTGTTGGTGCATATCTTTGTAGGTTCAAAAAAAAGATGTATTAAGCATGATGTGCAGTGGATTATTAGCCGGAAAATATCCTTGATCTAAATCAGGCATCTATCGTTTGAGAACTGAACAAACTGACACACACACAGGTACACACTTCAGAATATATCAATTCCTTTACACACATGCACCGTGAATTAAAAATAGCTTCCTTGAAAGGTTTACGTCAGCATGGACTCTTGGGTCATCCCAAGTGGCTTAGCTCCCCGTCTGCAAGCCAAACTGAGAGAGCTGGAAATGGACAAGAGAGAAGTGTACCTTCCCCGGGAGAAAGCAAACAAAGGAGGAGGAAAAAAAAACATTTCGTCCTCGTGTTTGATCCCTTAAATAAACTCCAGACGGTGCCAGCGTCGGGAAAGCTTAGTTATTTCACACTCTCTCTGTGTCATTGCGGCCTAGTCATTCTACTGCCGTACTTGACTGTACTGTAAATTAAAATTATGAGGTGTCAAACAAGCCTCCACCTCTTGAGACTACAATGATAGCATGTAAGCTAGCAGCAATCAGAGCAAATGAGAAGAAAACATGATGGATAAATGAATTGTGCCCATTTTAAGATTCATTTTGAATCTTTATCAGGCCAAATAACAGCAGCATGTCATCAGTTTTGAGAGAAAAATTATACGCCATCTTAAATATCAAGTGTAAATGTCATAGTTTAAATGTCATCCGCCTAAAAATCAAACAAGTTCTTTCTAGTCTCTCAACATTTTACACTCTTCAACTCAACTCCCATCTGTTGGTCCCCGTTCAATAAATCTAAAAAGAGAAGCTTTTGACGGGGGAGGCAAAACAAGCAGAGAAGGAAGAGAGCTGAGCCCGAGGGGGAAGAACAGGAGTGAACCACTTCCTGGTGCTCGCTTGTCAAAGAGAGCTCCGTCAGCTGAAGGGGTTCATGACTGACGCTGAGCTGGATTTATTTCTACTTGACAACTTTGTGTTTAGAAATGAAAATATGTTGCTCTTCTGAGATTTAACAGCCTCAAAATGGGATTTTTTTTTGCAACAAGAACCTAAAAGGAAAAGTTAGCTTACAACTATCGTTAGCTAGTTACTTCAACTGCAATTTATCTCAGACTGATATAAAATGAAAAGTTAGCTTACAACTATCGTTAGCTAGCTACTTCAACTGCAATTTATCTCAGACTGATATAAAAAGAAAAGTTAGCTTACAACTATCGTTAGCTAGCTACTTCAACTGCAATTTATCTCAGACTGATATGAAAAAGGAAAGTTAGCTTACAACTATCCAAAGCTAGCTACTCTAACTGCAATCGTTCTGATTCTGTTTTTTTATATTAATGCAATAATTTTTAATTTTATAATTTTTTGTTTGACCTGTTCCTCTCCTACACACATGTTTTGAAACGGATGTGCGAAGCATTTTTCAACATGGGTTTTCAGTTTAACAAAGCTAGCAACTAAATAGCAGCATTCAATTTTGGCTAATTTTGTTAGCTAGCTATCATGTGAGTAGCTTTAAGGAACATTCGCCATGTTTGTCAGCTAAGCGGGTTCAAGACTGAAGCTGAAAAAGAATAAGTTCTACTAAATTGTCAAAATGAAATATGTCTATATCAAAATTGTGTCATTATTGTGACAAATCTTTGGGTTTTCAGCGAGGTAATGGCGCAACTGCTTCATTTCCTCAGGCTAATAGAAAAGTGCAGAGTTAGCTTGCGGACATCAACGTTAGCTAGCTCCTCCAGCTGTTACGATTCTTACACTATTCTAAATCTAACTCATGTGCAAAACACTTGCTGGGTTACTAATTGTGACCAAGCTAGCAACTTAATAGTCAGATTTTTTGCTAATATTATCAAGTAAGCAAATAGAAATATTTAGCTAGTGAGTAACTAGTAAGTAGCTTAACCTCAAGCCCGGCAGAATTCAGCGGATGGGAAGAGAAGACAAGGTTGTAAATTAAGTCTGAAATCCCTTTAAAAAAGAAAATTTTCATAAATTTCAAGCACTAGAGAGTGGTTGAAAAGTTTTTCACACAAGAAGAAAAAAAAAAAAAAATAACAAAAAGAAAATAGCTGTTACTTATTTTCCCATGAAAGCAGAAGCTTTTCCTTCTGTTTTCATTCGATCTCCAGCTGGTGCCTCCAATATTGAGCAGTTTTAGCAGCTCATATCGAGCATCACGCTACTATCTGTTGCTGCAGGCCCATCTGCTGAAGACTTGGCAGTGGGTCAGATTTCACGGATATTCTCCATGCTTCACGCTGATGCTTGACAGCTATCAAACTGACTTGATTGTCAAATATGAGCCACAGCTCGGGCTGATGACAAAACACCCATGAACTAGATCAGCAAAAGCACGTTGTAGTAAAACAAAAAAATGTATCCGTTAAGGGTGGCGCAGAAGTGAAGTGTGAAGTATGAAGAATAAAAATGTGTTTTCGTGCTAAAAGAAGGAGGAAGAGGAGGCATGTAGGCAGATTATAGTGGAGACAAAATAGAAAAGGAGGCAAATTTTGCCAAATCATCCACACACTAAAACTTATTTTCTCCTCTTCCTACACGTGACTCATTCAGACCTCATGCCCTCAATATTTTATTTGCCTCCTTTAGTGCTACAGTTTTTAAAATCTTCATGACATCATTGCTGAAGTCATCAGCTCCTCCCCCTTGGCCCTGCGTACCTAGTGTTGTAATCCTGGCATCATGGGGTTGACAGACAGGGCGTTGATGATGTAACCACAGTGCAGGGGAAGGGAAAGATCCTTTTATGGGCATCTGAATGTGAGGATGGTCTACAATGGCGAAAACCAATGCTGACCTGTGACCTCGAGGAGAATATTTGTAATTGCAATGTAGCAAACCTCCCTCTATATTATAACGCAACAAAAAAAAGCAGGAAGGCAATATATTTTTAAAGGCATATGACACATGTTAAAGGAAGTAACTGAATACATTAAAGTGTGTCAAGCCAAGTGAAATATGTAAATAACTGAGGGGGTATAGAAGCAAATTAATAGCGTAGTGTAGGTATCCACTTTTTTTTCTCACACAGTACAATAAATCACGGTTGAGCCTTAGTTAAAGCTTTGTGTGATGTGTTGAGAAGACCAGGAAAGCCGATTGGACACGCCGTGCCTGTTCAGATCAGCTCTGCAATGCCTCACAGCCTTAGGTGGAAGGCTTTGAACATTACTCTGGGTTGGGTCGTAAAGTTAACCACACCTGACATTTCCCCAGGCGAGAGTGTGTCCGTGCGTGGGTGTGTGTTTGTTTGAATGCAACAGTGGACATGGAGATTACGTTGGATAGAGATTAATGGCCAACAAAAGAAAGCCAATACTACAGAGTTAAAATGACAGTATGCTAACATTGCTCATAAAAAGCAGTATGTAGCTGCCTATGAATAAATGCATAAAAACCATTAGCCCTAATCTTTAAGGAACCTTAAAGAACAGTTCATGTTTTTTATTAAATTTGAAAGAGTAAAGTTTTTGAATTGTAACTGTGATTGATTGGTGATAAAATTAACAGTATCTTAAGCTGTTGGAGTTTAAGACAGTGGCTATTAATTACAGCAGATGTGACAAAAAAATTAGAGATTAATTTAATTTACTTTAGATTCTAATGTTTGCTTATTATTTAACATTTTAGTAAAAGGTGATTGTTTAAAAAAATTACAATAAATTGATCTAAATAAAATAAAAGGCAGATTGTTTGTAACCTACATACAACTAACATGTAGCTAGCAGCTAGCTTTGAAGTTATGAAATTTAAATTAAAGACAGCTGATTAATAAAGATATCAGTCGCGTAGAAGTTAAACTTTCAAGCATATCATGTGATATTTTTAAGCTTATCACTGAAAGCGAGACTTCCAGAATTTGTGGCTGTTTCTGTCCAGTCAGTCTGCAAGGCTAACGCAAAAGTTAGCTCTAGCATCTTTAGCGCAGATAAGGGCTGTGGAGCAGTCTGTCCCATCAGTCAGCTAAAGTTAACGTTAGCTCAAAGAATAAAGTGTGGATTTGCGGCTTTAGAATGGCCTGTCAGGCCAGTCTGCAAAGCTAACGCAAAAGTTAGCTTAAGCATCTTAAGCGCAGATTTAGGCCTGTGGAGCAGTCTGTCCTGTCAGTCTGTAAAGCTAACATTAACATTAGCTCAAATAGCAAAAATATAGATTTGGGACTGTAGAGCGGTCTGTTGCGCCAGTCTGAGGAGCTAACATAAACCTTGTCTGAAGCCGCAATGGACTGCTGCGGCTTTAGAGCAGTGTGTCCTGTCACTTTGTGAAGCTAACGTTACCGTTTGCCCAAATAGATTGATTTGAAGATTTGGGACTGTAGAGCAGCTAGCTTACATTAACATTAGCGTGAGCAGCTAAAATATAAATTTGAGGCTGTGTAGCAGTCTTTCCTGTCAGTTTGTGAAGCCACTGTTAACGTTAGCTCAGACAGCCAAAGTGCAGTTTTGGGTCTCCTATTATTCTGAGAGGCTAACATCAAAGTTAGCTTGTTTATATTTCTCAGAATAAACTGTGGTAGGTCCTCTGTAACAAACAACTGCATCATTTCTTAAGATTCTTAAAGTTCTACATTTCGCTTTGTAGATTTATTTATAGGATAATAGAAATCTGAATTACACAATTTGTGAGTAAAATCAACTGGGTTGTTTTCCTTTCAGATTTTCAGTCCAAACATGACACATAATTAAACCACTCTCCTAGCCGTCATTGGACACACACAGATGCACACAGGCACAGATACACACTGGTACACATGGTGCAAAACAATTATGATTGTCTGTTGAGGGATTTTCAGCGTTAAGCTCTCAGGAGGTGAAATCTCCACGACAGATGGATGGACTTTTTTTTTTTTCCATAACAGCACACAGTTCTTTCTTACAAAGATCCCTTTTCCCTGAGCTGCAGAGGTCATTAGCTCGCTGACCAATGAGAGTCACAGCGCAGCATTGTCTATCCAGCCCTTGAGGAATCCAACCATCTTAGAAGAACAAACACAGCGGCTGTAACGCACTTCTGAATCTCGCATAATTTTCACAACATCTGGAAGTGTGAGTCTATGGACAGCAAATGTGTTTCATTACAGCCACGTACGTTGCTGGCTAATAGCTTATTTTGAGTTGAAATATATGAGTGGTTGTAATGCATTGCAAAGCTGTTAAAAGAGTGTGAATTTGTGGGCGTTATGTGAAGTGCTACTATTATCACATATGCACATTATCAAATATTGCTGTTATTAAACTGTTTTGTTGGTAAGCAGCTGTTTAAGTGGCCTGTTCCTTTTAATATAAGGATTTTCCCGCAGATTTGTTTTGAAGACAAATTAAAGTATGTCATCTAAAGGCCATAATACTTGTTTATGACATCTTTACCAGAACAATAATAGTAATAGTAAGGATGTGCAATTAAACAGGGATTGATTGGAAGGAAAGCTTTGATTATTCCATCAAATTATCCGCCTACATCATGCAATCAGTTTGAGTGACGCCAGATGACAACACTGATGACATTGCCATTTGCAAACACATCTCAGACATATGTAGATTGCATACTAATGACACACTCTCCGCAGATTGCTCATTACGCCTACTGTTCATTTGTGTGAAGCAGAAATGAAACGCATCAATCAAATATTTGAATAATTTATCTCCAACCATGAAAGAGGCGACTCACTCTGCAGCCTGAGTAACATGACTACCGGCGACAAATTATTCAAATCAGATGCAGAGCCGTACATTTGGGTGTGCGATATTAACATATAAAGCATGATGTCATCTGGAAGTGTCAAGGACGAAAACGACTCCTCCGTCTTTTAGTGAGTCGGGCGTTTTGCCCAAGTGACAAAGGACTGCCAGTTGGGGCCTTTTTTTCAGAGAAAATCATGTTTGACTTTTCATTTTGATTGATTACGTTAAAGACCCCCTCCAGTAAAAATCAAGTGTTTAACCGTGTAAACATCTCCATGTGGTGTTAATCATGTGCTACAAGACGTTTCAGGGACAACATAAGCAGTCATCTCCATGGCTGGGCCTGTCTGCTTTTAAACTGCAGTGTACCAAGGACAAGCTGAACAACACGTTTTCAGATTGGCAGGTTTGTGATGTCACAAACCTAAGGAGCCAATCCCGTTAGCGGACGGGGTGACGCTATGCATATCATTATGTGCAACCTATGGCAATCACTTCGGCGATGCGCAAGCCAGCTGTAACTGTCATTGTAATTTTTGCGAACTCACGACTGACTACTAACGTTAACGTTACTACAACTAATTACTACATTTCAAGCTCATTAAGTTTCAACAAGTTGCTGCTAAACGATGGCAGAGACGTGTTTTGTTTTCATGACAGATGGGGCGGTTGGAAATGTGCATAGTGGGCGGGGACTATGCAGATTCAGGATTTTTTAACGAGGGAGAAGGAGGAGATAACTTGGGAGGATATTTACAAGGTTATTAAACGTATTTTGCAGAAAAAACATATCAGACACAATTTATTATTTCAAGCAGAGCATTTTATGTCTTAAAACATGAGCTGCTCTTTAACATAAATGCAGAGGACATTGAAAAACATTGGGGCTCCTCAGGATGTGTTTTCACATCCTTCTGTCCCTGCACAGCCTTTTATTTAGCCTGTCTCTTATCCTGTGTTGTACCTTGTTACCATATCATCTTTTTCTGTAGTCATGAACAAAATATCTGGCAACCAACAAGGTGCGGCAACTCAGCCAAAACACAACATCAATCAAAAGCTGCTGGCTAGAAATCGCACACATCATTAGTCAATAGATTCCACATAATAGAGACGGAAAAAAGAGATGTGCAGGCCAAGGATCTGCTGAAAACATCACTGCCAAGAAAATCAGAGACAAATATTTTTGTCAATTTTGTGCACAATCTTGAAGCGTTTCCATGTGTTACCAGCCATATTCTTGACGCAGAAGCACAATTTGTGGCAATAACAGAGTAAAATATTGATATATTGAATTGGAAAACAAAAGCAGTCCAACATCCATTTGTAATATTTACAATTCGCAAGGTAGTAGTAACAAAGCTGAATTCAATACTACCATTTTTTTCAATACAACAACTTAAAACAACTCGAGGGCACTGTGCAACACATATTGGATAGCATACTAAATGTTAAATGACCCAGAAAGGGATGGGGGCAAGAAGGCTTGATCTGGACATTCTTGTAAAAGCCCAAAAAATTATCCGTACAGCAGCTTTTCTTTTGTCCTCTCAACACCCAAACCCAGAAACAAATACGCTCTTTAACACCAACACACAGACGAACACACACGACTGGATTACCGACAACTGGGACTGTCTTTTGCCTTGCTCAACTTGCGCATGAAAGCAGCTAATATTCTACCACGGAGTCAGGAATCACCCGCCAGCTACATCCTCTGAGAAATGAAGCAATTTAAAAGCACTACACACCAAATGTGATATTCATGATTTGGATTCAAGCAGCAGCAGAGCCAAGCCACCCTGTCATAACTGAGCAGACGTGATTCCCATTCAGACAGAGGGGAGGGTAAGCGAGCTAAAAAGCAGAGGGAGAAGGAGGGTCCAACTCTCGAGTAATGGTGGCAGGAAGGAACATACAGAAAGGAGGACGGAGAGCAAGAGAGGAGCAATATGTCCACTTCAGCTCCTTCCATCAATCACCCTCCCACTGTTCACTATCTGCTCAGCAACAAGGGACAGACAAACACAGCCTAGCATTTAGTGGCTAACGCCGGATATTTCCCTCAGGATTCGAGACCATGACAGAGTAAAAGCAGGAAGAAAAACTATTAAATCTTCTACCTCTTGTAGCCATGGACACGACTCCAAACGCAAGCTAACGTTACTCTGTGTCTACTTAATGTGTCAGGGCATCACTGACTCAGAATGTTGTGAGTCGAATTGGTTGTGGATGTTCAATATAAAGACTATTCATTCCTTTATTTCACAGTTCAGCTCCACACCAAACTCCTACATCAGCTGACATGAGTCTCCACATTAAACTGGATAAAGGATTTTAGCTAGTTAGCAACAGTTTAGCTCACAGCCCTTGAAGCACAGCCAAAGAGCTGTAAAGATTTTTAACATTAAACTGCTTTATTCTGTGTTTTACTGTCTTTTAATAACCTTGTCAGTTGGATTTAGAGAGGAGGAGACATTCGCTCCTGGTAAAACGCCTTGTAAATAATGACCCCTGAAGGAATCCTTACCTAAAAACTAGCTAGCTGCAGCTAAGCTAGCAGCTCCTCCTAGCCTTCTTTTATCCTCTAAAAGAGTGTAGGAGTAAGTTAAGGTGAAGCTGCTTTATATTGTGTTTCTTCTTCTAAAAAAAAAAGTACCAGTAAACACTGATAAACACCGAAGGGCCATTTTGAGACAAGGTTTAAGAAGTTCATAGCCCGCTCTAACAACGCAGCTAGCAAAAACTAAAGTGCAGTGATTCTACTGTCAGAACTCAAGTTTACAGAGTTTTCTGGAATGGACTAAAAAGTAGGAAGCAGAACTAAAAAGTAATGAACTAATTTTTGAGCAAATTCACCATAACCTTCGATTTATCGTGAGAACAGTGTCCTCAAGCTAGCAAACAACTACGTTAGCGTAAACATAGTCTGTGTGTCTCTAAGATTAAACCTGTGTTTGCTTGTATTATTAAGAGAAAAGGACCGTGATACTTTGAGATATACTATAGCTTCTCTTTGAGGCAAGGCTTTAGGACATGGAGATCAAGGCTAGAGTGGCTCTGAAGGGTTAGCTTAGCTGGTGGAGCCCGTGCTGGCCGAGCTCCAGGCTCATTGATCTGAGAGCGTCAGAACATGCAGAGGCTGCAGCATCCAGCAGGCAATCAGCAGGGTTCAATGTAATGCATGCATGTGTGTGTGAGTGCGATGAAACCCTCATCTCTCTGTGCTACATGTACATCCCTGTTTATTCCTGAAGGAGATGGGGCACAGGCAGGAGATGGCATACATTCTGTGCTCCAGCTGGTACCGGGCCAGCAGGAGGAAAAACGCGGGCATGGCGAGTGCAGAGGAGTCACGGCCAATGCGGAAAATCATGCGGACTGCCAGTTGGCATGTTTGGGTTTGTATGCATTAGCGAGTACTTTGTGTGTACGAGCAAGAGCTTAATATATCTGCAAGTGTGTGGGAGGCAGGGAAGCAGCTGAGGTGCACCTGGAGCCATATGAGGACCCTGGGATTTCCTCCTCAGGCAACAGGATTGCTGCCTGTCAGACACACACGCGCCTGTACGCACGCGAACACCTTGCCTACGCTGTCACTGACTCCCTCCTGAACACACAACCCCAACCTTCACACTCTCTCATTATAACACACACACATTTGGCAGCCCCCAAGCGTATACAGAAAGGACAGGGTGGACTGAACGCTCCAGCCCAGCAGGGAGATGGGTTAAGTGGTGGAGAGCCTGATGGTTCGAGGTTGGGAATGAATACTGATCCAGTTCGTGGCATAAGCTGCTGAGCTACGGAAAAGGAGTGGGGACGGAAATTGACATAGGATGAGAAAGTGGAGAAGGAGAAATGAGATGAAGGGTAGAACAGATATGTACAATCAAGGAAGGAGGTTACGCTATATTCATAGCGTTATTTTTTTCTGATGTCATGCTCAGGGTGGGAAGCTAAATTGCTGCTACAGCTGCTAATTTCGTGGAGGATAAGCCAAATTGCTAGCTTAATGTTACTGCTTACTAGCAATTGAAAACAAATTACAAGTTAAAACAACATATGTAATTTGATATTTAAGTCAGTTAGCTACCGTAAGACAAAAGCTAATGTTAGCATCTAACCTACTTTTTGATGTTACACAATAAGATAGGAAAGGCATAAATTCCTAGCTAACAGTAATCTAAGCTAGCTAATGGTAGGTAATGTTAGCGTGGAATCTGTTGTATGCTGGCTAACTTGAAGATTAGGCTAATGTCCCTTTGGATTTTCACTAGCCGTTGTATTAAGTTATTAATCAATTGAGAAGCGGTAATGCTTTGTCATACTTAGCACGTTTACAATTTACAAACCTGGTATAAAGCAGTAGGCTATAATATTTTAAGAACCCAGCCTGAGCATGTTGTTAGAGGAAAATGTCCGCCGTTTGAATGTGTTGACTGAGGTAAGGTGGAAAAATTTATCGTTTGTAGGCTGAGAACAAGGAGTCAAAGATTGGGAGAGAAATCAAAATGAGAAAAATGTAAGTTGAGAGTCTGGGAGGCGCAGTTGACAGGGAGAGGAGAAGGAAAGGAGAGAGGAGACAGGGTTGCTGAAGGCTTCCCTCTGATCACACAGGCCCCTTAAGAATCTTCCTCCGACTGAGTAACACAATTGCAACACTTCAGATTCTCTGTATGAAAAGTTTGAGCTCATGGCAGGAGCAGCAAGAGGTCTGGAATGGATGGAAACAACTTTTCAACAACATTCACTGTTCGAAGCTAAAGGCAGCCTTGATATGCTTGGGAAACAGTTACTGGAAATTCAGCACACCCGAGTATTCAGGGATTATTTGGTTGCTAACTTATTCCGCTGTTTCCATACTTCACTGAGTAAAACAAGAACCATTCCATGTTGCTACTCCCCTTATTCCTTGTGTGAGTTAGGGGCCGTAAATTCCCTAAACCGAACCTTTAGATGTGACCTGAGCTCAAATGTATTAGCATGTTTAGCTCCTTTATTGTTGCTACAGACAGTGAAGCAATGAGTTAATAGGTACATCTATACTAATAAAACTGGGCATATTTTGATAAAGTAGCTGGAAACCGTGCTTATCTTCAAGTAAACATCCCAAAAGTATTAGCTAACACAAAGCTAGCTTGGTTTGCATTCTGCTATTTGGCGGTATTTTCAAGGGTGGCCCCAGTCCTCTGTCGCAGTGGGCAAATGTACTTTATCCTGTTTAAAGAATCAAGTCAACATTAAGGGAAATACTTTCTAGCTAAAAATAAAAACAGTAAATTGACCACTTTCGTTTTCACACGCAAGAAATGAAGGTAGCGCTAATTGCAGCTGATAAACTTAGCTTCGCACAAAAACTGGAAAAAGCTTGCTAGATAGCTACAACAATTTGTACCAAAAAAATGCTTGCTTTTTTACAAGCGGTTATATCCTTGACCTGGTCTTGGTTAGCTGGTTGCTAGAAGTAGCTTCATATTTACTGTAACAAAGACAAAGATAGCAAATAACTGTTTCCCATTAAATATGACCTGTAGCATAACGTTAACGCTCACAGATGTTAAGAAACAGAAGTAACCAGAAGATGCCATCATTCACACAAGGAACCATGAGGTAAGGAACATCTGGGATAAATATACAAATACATTAAGTATGAACACAACCTTATTAGCAGGTTTGTGACATGTCCCTGTTAACCACCCCTTAACAGAGACGTGTATCTTCTGATGTGGCTCCCACAACACAGCGATACACCATCTTGATCAATGCTATAAGTGACCATTACAATACTCCTTCTCTTGTCCTGCCTTTAATATATGACTGATTTCACATTAAGGATAAATAGTGTACAGTATGCTCTCTCATAATCAGGGAAACCCTCTTATTGTATCCTCCCATGACATTTATTTCGTGCCTATGATATCCTGTGTGTTTGTCCAGGGTTCATCTATGTTAAAGCGTTTGTTTTTTCCTAGCAACCATGCTAATGCATACGGTTCCTGACCCATGCTCTTTAGGAATCATATCTTAATGGCACCATAAATCAATCTGGATTAACAGAAACAATGAAAATGCAGCCTGGTGGAACAGATGGGGCTCAGTGTAGTGCATTATGTGTGTGTGTCTCACTGTGTGCAGTTCTGGCTTAGGCAATTCATGTGACCTTGATATGGGCAAAGCACAGGCAGCGCCATGGACAGTTCAGAAGCGCACGGTGCAAATAAAAAGTAAGAGATACTGTAACATCGTATCAAAGGGAACTGATGTCCTTTTTTTGGATACTACTCAAAAACACAGTGTTGTTGCAAGAAACCCACAACAATTTTTTTTCCCAGCAAGACAGTGACATCAAACACAAAACCAAAGGTAGACAGAATGTTAATGTCCTTCAGTGCTCATCTTAGTCCAGTCAGTGTGTGACAGTTGTGCAAAGAGGAATGGGGAAAATTGCAGTGTGAAGGAGATGCAAACAAGTATTTTATATTTGAGATCTGTTTTTACAACAAAATTAAAGACTATTCTCAGGTGTAACCTCAAAGATCTCAGTTTCATTCTCTTTGGCGACACCTATGGCGATAAACGGTAATTACAGGAGCACACTTCCAAGATATCCAGACAGTGTTGCATGTGTGACGTCCACGGTTGGCTCCGGTTGTAACTCTTGATTTTCCTCGCTGACGGTCGCTTTCCTTTTAGACTGTTTGCCTTCATCTGAGCGTCGAGTTTGTGTCTTTTTCTTTGGATTTTCACTTATTTTTGAAGTTGTATCTGTAGTCATCCATCTTTTCTTTGTTTGTTCAGCCATAGTAGATTACTGTTTACTCGCAACACTTGACTGGAAAAGCAGCGGCTTAGCTCCGCCTACCCTCTCTGGCAGACCAACCACTGCTGGGTGATGGAAAATGCGTCACTAACTTGGCGCCGCTTGAGATTTTTTCTGCGGAAGTCGCCACCGACACCCAGTCTGTGATACGGCAAATGCAGCGGCTTTCATCAGTGGGCCATCACTATTGTGTTACCTCATTCGGCGATAGATAGTGACTCGACAGACATTTATTGAAATGAAAATCTTCGAGATTATTACTTTAAGCTACTTTAATTCAATGGTGTAATAGAATAAAAACTGCAAAGTGTGGTGATAATAAAGAACTCTAGTCTAATTTTTAACGAATACTAAATAAAAATAAAACTTAAATTTAATGCACAGAGTCAGTGAGGACATTTTTTACAGTGTAGTATCATCACTTGGAATATGTGTAATATGATATGAGTCACCACCTGGATTCTACATGGCAACATCACAGAACGTGCTTATCTCATAGTTATTCTAGTCCAAACTGCAAAAGAGCTGTAACCAATGATTGGTTTAATTCATCATTTGGTCCATAAAATATAAAAAACTTGTGATAAATGCTGGGGGAGTCGAAGCTTATATCCTGTTAGAACTTGTTTTGTCCGTCCAACAACCCAAAACTTTGAAACTCAGTCAGTCCCGTAACAAAAGGAAAAAGAAAACTAATCAAAACTCAGAGGCTGGAACAAGGGAACAAGGGTATTTTGCTGGAAACTGAGCTAAAACGGTTTATCAATTTTGAATACAGTTGCTGTCAAAGCTCTTTTTGTTGCCAGAATAGCAGATTGGAATTTACTCTACTAGAAATAATAGGACACTGACTCACAACGCGTCTACAAAGACGTAAATTCACACTGATTATTTCAAGCTAAAGGCTTATGAGTAACTTCAACTTGTGCAACTACAGAAGGGTTGAAAGTGCTGATCTCAAAGTCAGTGATTTTCCTATAGGATGTGATGCTGTGTCCTTGTTTCAAATCTGTGTTTACAATGTCACCACGCTCTCCCGACACCTGTAAAAATGCTACATCAGCTGAGCCTAAAAACAGGTGCATTCCTAAAAAAAAAAATACTCCTCTCATCTCACGCTCAAAGTGTGGAAAACATTCGAAGGAGAGCTGAAACGGGTAACGAATCTAAAGGGACAAGAATCGCCAACCAACACTTTACCTCCAGTGGTTACTCCCACCGAGGACTGACAGTCCACCTTGGTGCAAGGATTAAAAAACCAACCACAGTTAAAATGCCAGCCAGGGTCCTCACAATCAATATCCATTAAGCATGCAATTGATTTAACCGGGCAACAGCGGAGTGAATAATGTGAAAATACAGGAGGAGCTTGAATTACCTGCCAGAGAATTAAGCCTCGGCCTGTCAGAGGGGATGTGGAGTTAATCAAAGACTCACACAGCCTCTGATATGACAGCACAGTATCTTCCTGTAGTCGACTACACTCTGTTGTGTATTTTTCTGAGCTTCTCTTGAATATGTTTCCAAAATGTTTGCTTACTTGGGTGAGGCTATGAGGCGTTATTTCTGTTGGACTGTCTGTATGTTTTCTGGCTATATTTAGATAAGAAAATCTGCCAAGTGCATGGTGAAAATATCCATCTTATTAGGGTCACTGAATTTATTATTGACTCTGTTATGAGGCAGGAGATGGAGCCTAACATTGGTGTGAAATAGTGTCACCTGTTTGACATGATGTGCAGCTTCTAGCATTTAAATAAAGGTCATGTTAAAAAGAGAAATGCCCAGGCTGTTGTGGGGGTAAAAATCCGGAAGTTGATTTACGGTTTTATTTTGAAAATTTAATCCGAAGAGTACTTAAAAAATGCTGTATATTTCAGGTTATGAGGATGTTTTTTTTCACACAGCATGAAACTACTTACTCCGCTTTCCTGGCCAATCCAACCGAGCGGCACAGCGAGGTGGGAGTCTGCGGAACCAGCGACTTGCAGCAGGGGCTCCTCTTGTCCTCCTCGCCGGAGTCAGGGCTTCCTTGGCTCGCTTTGGGTGACTGCGGCGAGGTGGGCACGAGCTGCAGCTGCTGAGGGTGGTGGGAGGACGGCGCAGGCGGGGTTTGGTGCTGCTGAGGCTGAGCGGAAAGTCCAGGGATCTGCTGCGGATGCTGCGGCGGCTGCTGCTGCTGCTGCTGCTGCTGCTGCTGCTGGCCGAGGTGAGCAGCAGCTTTCCCCGCGTGCTGGTGGAGGTGGGCCGGCGCTTGGGGACTCGCGCTGCGGTGGGTCGAGTGGTGTTGTGGGTGGGGGTGGTGGTGGTGGTGATGCTGAGCTGGCTGCTGGACGTAGTGATGGGGGTCCCGGAGCTGCCGGTTCTCTCCTATCAGGTCCTCCACCTTCCGCTCGAGCTCGTCGATGCGTTGGCGCTGCGTCTGGATCAGGCTTTGCTGGTTCTGGACGATGGTGGTGAGCTCCTTCAGGTAAAGAACAGCTTTCATTGGATTATCCAGCAGGCTCTCCATTACTGACTGTAGCTGTGGCCGTGTGCCCGGCTGTGTTGACTCCTTCTTCGGCTGTTTTCTGGCGCTGCAAACCGTCGATGAGGCCTCTGAACGGTGCGGAACCGGGATGCTGTGGCCGCCGTCTGACGCCTCTATACGCTCTGCCGGGGTTGGGTAGTCTCTCTCTCTCTCTCTCTCTCCCCCTCTCTCTCTCTCCCTCTCTAAATGATGCTGATGCAAGGCGGGAGATCAGCATCACTGTGCGGGGGCGGGGCCGTAGTGGACCTGTGATGTCAACACGCAAGGGGGGAAACGGTGAAGCTGTCTTGCACGTTACACTTTTGGAATCACATCGCCCAACATGTGTTTACACCAGCGTCCCCCCCTTCTAGCAAAGTTCCACTTCACTGACTTATTCTCAGAAGAATTGAGTCCCCCAAGACTTTTATTTGCCTCTAAAATAATTCTTACTTTTCAGGGCTGAACTAAACTGCACACCCCCCAGTAGACTAAACTTTAACTGACAAGTTGGAACATAAAGTAATCCTACAGAGAAAGCACCGTCTGTGGAGAATTCATTCTGCCTGGTTAGAGGTAAGGTGGCTGTGAAAACTTAAGTCCCTGAAATTTCCATGCAAATCGTCAAAACACAAGCAAGTGGAGAAAAGAAAATGACAGGTGCAGCATTTAGAAAGACAGAAATGCTGCAAAGTGAGAAAAAAACAACAAATACAGAATGCAAAACAGGAAAATAAGTGATGTGGTAATGAATCATGGTCAGAAGTCTTTGCCGCTTGGACTCCATGGGGCGATATAGTCCAACAGCAGCAAGATATATCCTACCATGGAGTCTGGGCGGTGATGGGGAGGTGAAGGGTCGCGCACAAGGACGGCATGAGTGAACTGGAGGCAGAGAAAAGCCACATTTAAAAAGACAGCAACAATATTATAGGCTAGCATTGAGGGTATGTTGCAGTGCTATTGGACAGACGAGACCAGGTGATGAGAACAGCTGATGAGTGGGTGTGTGAGGGGAATGTGAGCAGAATGGTATGAGATATTAACAATACAGCATGAACTTATGCTAGAGCGTCATGTAAACAAGCTGCTTACTTTTTGGAGCAGTCTCAGTAAATACACAACACTTTACAGTCACATGGACACGTTTGAACTTGTTTTCTAGTAAAAAAAATTAAAGTTTATTATATCATGGAAATAATGTAAACTTTAGTCTGGTAGCATCCTTATGATACTATAAAATGTTTATCTTAGTTAAAGGTATAATAAGTTGGATTCTTTCTTGCATTTTGTCAACAACACATTCAAACTGGGCCCCTCCTCCTGGGCTCTTCTTCACCAGAAGCTCATTCTCACTCTCTCATGCGAGAACCCGCCCACCCCGCCGAGCTAACACCGACAGCATCCCGGTTACCTTTGCACTATCATGCTAACCGCCGGTTACCGTTGCGCTAGCATGCTAACCGCCGGTTCCCTTTGCGCTACCATGCTAATCGCCCGTTCGCTTTGCGCAAGCATGCTAACCACCGGTTACCGTTGTGCTAGCATGCTAACTGCCGGTTCCCTTTGTGCTACCATGCTAACCACCAGTTAGCTTTGCGCTAGCATGATAACTGCCGGTTACCGTTGAGCTAGCATGCTAACCGCCGGTTCCCTTTGCGCTACCATGCTAACCGCTGGTTAGCTTTGTGCTAGCATGCTAACCGCTGGTTAGCTTTGGGGACTAAGCTAGCTAAGGGGACCACGACAGTGCCCCTCCTGAAAACGTCCCATGCAAAGCAAAACAACATAATAGATGCAAAGGGAAGGGTCTGCACACACACTCACCAACACACATGTATAGAGGCCCATAACTGATGATTTATATTATATGATATCTGTAAAAGTCTATATTTTTCTACTTATTATACCTTTAAAGCAGTTTAGGGCCTCACAGCACAGTTGAGCGGGACTACTTTTATAAAGACTTTTATGAAACATTCTGACTGCATGATTCAGAGATATTTGCTGCTAATCTAGTGTTAGCTAGAAGCTAATCAGCAAGAAGCTAACAAAGTCTAATCTGAATCATGTTATCAGGATAACAAGAAACAGTTTTTCCTTTATTGGTTGTTTTCTGCTTTATTTGCAGCAGATGTTTGTCATTTGCATGCAGTATGTTGTAGTATTGAGCTTTCAGGGCCACCGTACTTAGGCCAAGCTGTCCACAACATTGCGTTCATTAACTACATCTCCGTTTCTCATCCACTTCTTGTTACAGTAAAAGAAAGAATCTTTTCGATTGATTTGAGTCTTTCCAAATTATCTGGTGACATTTTCTGCCGGCGTCCCAGATGTGACTTCAGCATGGAGCTCACGAACATCCTGTTCTCCAGGAGAACGTGTGATGTGATTAGTATCGCTCGTGGTGCTCTTTTTGTCACACAGCAGTCTTTGTGTGTTGGCTGGTAACTCTTTCTTAGGAGGAGATTTTGCCCTGCAGCGTTGGAAAAGAAAGATATGGTGGAAATTGTAACGGGTTTTGTCTAATGCGCCAACGCTTTTTTTCATCATCAATGTATTCTTGTACTTATTGGTATGCAAACGTAATAATGTTTAGGGGGGAAATCATATTCTGCTTCTGCCTTTCAGTCTCTGCCTTACTATCTGTGACTTCACCAAAAGGGAAATAAAAAACAAGTCAACCAAAAAGATAGCAGAGAGCCGAGCAAGGAAAGGAAATGGGTTTTAGGTTTGCAGAGATGATCTCTCCTGATAAAGACTAAAGTGATATTTCACTGAGAGAGTGCTCGGCTGTTCTGGCTGCTGTAGCGTGATGCTTCTGCTGCTGCATTCAAATGTGCAGGAATTTTGACTCCTTATTAGTCTACTGTAAAATGAGTAATGTTTGTATATGTAGCAGGCGTCATGTTCTTACTGTCTAGTGAAGCAAAGGACGTTTTGCCAAACTCCTCCAGAACCGGAGTGACGTTAACGATACGCTGTGATTAATGCTGTTTTTTTATGAGGACAGAGAATAAACTGAAATGGGTTTGTGTATTTATTTTGGCTGGACAAGGAAACCGTTAAAAGTTTCATTTAATGTTTTAAAACCGCTCAGCGGAAGTATAAAAATGGTTTGACCTTGAGACAGTGAAATATTGGGACCACATTGGCCAGCCAGTGTGGGTGCAGCCAGGTCCCTCCTTCCATATGGCTGCTTTACAAGCTGCACGAAGTGAAAAATGGCTTGCGCACTCGACCGGCGACACACGGCTGGACGGAGACAAAATAGAGTTTTGCTTTGGGATTGTAAAAATGGGAAAAAGGTGACAGTGGTGACTTTGGTGCTGGGGTGACATCTGTAAGGTCCAGCCTTGCTTATTATGGACTCTCTCTCTCTTGGAATAGGTGCAACCAACCTTTAACACCAATTACCCTCCAGGAGTCTGAGGCCTGAAGGGTCACACATCCTTGATCTGAGACGACAAGGACGGAGCACAAAGTGTGATACAAATAATCAAGTTTTTTACTTTAGTTATAATGAGTCTGGAGTTGGGAAACTTTAACAGCTCTCAAGATATTAAAGCTACTATGAAGATATTTTGGTTTGTGTTGATTTTATATATATATATATATAAATATCGACAATCTTGTTGCTCATGGTCTTGTTTGCTTTTACAGGTCATATAGAGGCATCAGTATCAATTTCAATCAATTTCATAACAAGATAAAAACTCCTCACAGGAGCTTTAATAAGAGTCTACCACATTGGTAGCTGCTATATGAGGCTGTTTTTAGGCATAGTGTTGCCTAAATGCTAACCTTAGCCTGGCGTCATTCTTAAAACACCAATGCTAACACACTAATATTTTGTCGGTATAATTTTTACCACTATCTTAATTAAGCATTTTAGCATGCTACCTTTGCTAATTAGCGCTAAACACAAAGCACAGCTGAGGCTGATGGGAGTGTCATTAGTTTTGCGGGTATTGGTCGTACAACAAAGCGTTGGATAATTTGAAGTATTGACCTTAAAACGGCACCAACAAATCTATTCAAATGTATCCTCTGGGTAGCATGAATGTCTGTACCAAATTTAATGGCAATCCTGCAAACAGTTTGATGGCACAGTTTGTTAAAAGCCTAAAATTCCAATGTCCTCTTTTTTAAATAAAGGCATCAGGGCCTGGGGAAAAGGCCCAAGATGTCAACCTCTTGATGGATCAAGATGAAAAGTCAGGGGATCACCAAATGTTTTAATATTTATCCTCAGGGCACCACAAAGTTCTTTGCTAAAATTAATAGCAACATTTGTTGAAATATCTTCAAATAGCCCAACATGTAACCTCCTTGAGGTGCTAGAGCAAAAGTCAGGGGAAGTTTTTTAAAGTGTATCCTCTGGGTAACTTGAATGTTTGTTCTTAATTTGATGGCAATCCATCAAACAGTTGTTGCGATATAAGATGCACATTTCCCAATGGTGCTAAAACATACGGCAAGGGATCACCAACGTAACGATTCATCCTCTGGGAACCATGACTGGACAAAATGTCTTGGTAACTGTTAACATTAAGGTCTTGATTGATACATCCACGAACATGGCTAAACTTAGCATAAAGCGCTGAATTACATCTCATTTAAAACCTGTACAACCTCAAAGAGATCTCTGATATTCAAATTCCTCTCACCTGAAAGAGAGAAGTTTGAAAGTTGGTTGGCAGTGTTAAAGTTTGTGCCCAGAACTTTTAATCTCAAAACTGTGTTATATCAATATGGGCTCACTCCCCAGAGGGCTGTTGTCTCTCAGGTTTGCCGCTAAGTTGAAAGTCGACCGGCTGTATTCTCTCTCATTATTCAGCAGTGTTTGATGCACAGTCTAACATATGCAGACTGAGTGCAGCGTTGTGAACCCAGAGAAGCATTTGGAGAAACAGAAAGCTGCCTTTCAGAACAAAGACTGTCTGGAGCTAACAAGGACTCCTGTGTTTGTTTTGAGTAGCCACAGCAAGTGTAACACTTACATACATATTTGAAAAGTTTCCATTTAAAGTGACCGTTCCATTTTTTTTTTCACGACAGAGTTTAAAGTGATTTCTAACTTTCCCCAATCGTCACACTTAGCAATAAAAGATAACTGCTCTTTTCTTTAGCTCTTTAGGGGGCAGGGCCTCTCGTTAATATGGATAAATGGCTTCTTGCATGCACCTGGCTTGACTTAGAGAGGAAGAAGCCCTAAAATGGCTCGTCAGTTATGGATGTTTTATGTGCCATCACTATCTCTCTGGCACGAAAAGCTTTAAAAGGGAAAAAAAACACAATGAAGAAGGAGCATTTATCAAAATGAAGCTGTCACTGTCTCGTGAATGATGCCAACAAAGTCGAACATGTTCATGTAGTAAAAAACTGAAGGAAATGGGAAAAGTTAGACTTGATGAAAGGAGGAAGGAATCAAACATTTTTCCAAGGACTTTGGAGCATTAATGGCATTAAAAGATGCGATAAGAGCAGACGACACGATAAGGCAATTAATGTCAGGTAGAGATTAATTACTTGCAACGCTACACTTCATTAGCGACACTCTGCAGAGGTGCCAGTTTAGAGGAGCAAGTCAGTGAGTCATTGACACATGAGCATCTGGTAGAAACAGCACTTTAAATGATTTACCAAGTAGCAACAAAGATTGTTTGGAGTGTACACAGCATGCATCTGTCTTGATAAAACATTTAAAGGGTTTTAACGCCATGGTGAATCATTCTCATGAGGAAAGTTTGGTTCTAAAGATCATCCTTTAATAGTGGATAAAAGAGGTGCAAAATGCAAATATATATTAGCTATTATGCCAACAATTTCATGCTAACCTCAAGTAAAGCGTGTTAGCATGTTAACATTTCACAATTAGCACTTAAGCTGAACTATTGCCAAAGCTGGGAATGGGAACGCTGTTCGTTAGACAAATGTTGATCTTTAGTTAAAGTATTGGACAATTTTAGCCAATGATGAGGTTTCATTCTAAGCGGACATGGTGGTGAAAGTCCATGGCAATCCAAAAATTGGGATCACCAGTTGTTAGGATATATCCTCTGGGAGCTATGAATGTCTGTACCAAAGTTTGCGCCAATACATCCAGTAGATGTTGAGATATTTCACTGGATAAAGGAAAACTTTGACTAACTGTTGGAGCTAGACGTCAAGTCAAAGGGTCACCAAAGTTGAACCATTTTATCTCAAGGCCAACGCGGACATTTGTACCAATATTCATTCCAATCCATCCAATAGTTTTTTGGCTTCTTGGTGTTGAAAAGGTAGATTAGCAAAGCTACAATAGGTGCAATCAATGCATCAAGTGGATGTGGAGATACGTCATTGGATGGATAAAAACCTTTACTTGCTGGTGGCTTTTGATGAAAGATCAAGAGGTCAATTCTTTTTTTCTTTTCTTTTTTACAATTAAACACAAGGGGAATGTAAATATCTATACCAAATTCGATGTCAATCCAACCAACAGTTATTGAGCCATTTTGCTCAAAACCAAAAATGTGGACATAACTGTGATAATGACGGAAAATTCCAAGAATTTTTCATATCCATTTTTCAGTTTAAATATTTAATCCAGTAGGAGAAAGAGAAGCCAGCACTGAATGTTGAAAATACTGCACATTTCATGAAGTACACTGCCGGGGAGAGTGCAGGTAAAAGCCATTATTCCTTATTGATTTTCCAAAGTATCTCTACACCGAGGAAGAGATGGAGATAAAAGAGCAGCAGATGAGTAACAGCTGAGTTTTAGGCTTTGAATCAGAGATGTGGGTTGTGATAAAGTGGCTGCGACTACAGACATCCCTAAGACCTTGTACATTCAGGGGCTAAATTCAAAGAATGGATTGCGGCTGCTGATAGCACCATGAATTGTGCATCACTTGCTATCAGCCCAGATTCAAGGTCCACTGGCTGTACAGACAGTTTTATTTTTTAGGTCACACCAAGTAGGAATTGTTGCCATGGTCATTGAAAAGTCTAAGCTTGGTACCAGTTATAAATGGGCTTTGGTTACCATTCTAGCTCTTTGAAGGCATTAATACTGTCACTGTAATTGCTCTGGGTATTAGCACTGTTTTAGCGAACTGGACTGTTTTTGCAATGAAGCTCATTTGCATTAAAAAGGGGCCAATTTTGTACCAAATGCATTCATATTACATACTTTAAATATGTGCAAAAGGCTCCAAAACAACAATATTCTACTTTCTTGATGGTGCAAAAATGGGTGCATTTTACATTTGAAGATTAGATGGTTTCTTTCTCTCTTATTTGCACAGGTTTAGTGGTAACAAAAGCCAGCCTATATCCTTTGGTGAATGTACCCCTCAGTGTAGATTCAACTATAAGACAACAAGACTCCTTGCAACAGATTTCATAACGTTTCGTGCTGCAAAAAAAAAGTTGTTTGTTTAACCTTGTACTTCCATGGTGGCAAATTTCTGCATCACGATTTATAATTTATTGAGTGAGGCTGTTCACACGGTCGCTCCAGGGAGACCTGAGGCGACGTCGGATCAGCTGAGCGAGTTGCTCTCTGCTTGTCATGAGGAGAGTTTTAAATCAGAAAATTAGCTTCCCCTGACACACAGACTTTGGGATTGCTTCCCAATATTTGGATGTGAAAATTGCTCTGATTGTATTATTCTAAATTGAAGAAACATGAAGAATTCAGTACAGTGGAGCTTTTAAATACACTGCACTGATTTCTACCCCATTTTCGCTTGCTGCCCTTTTGAAAGCTTCCACCTGATTAAAGCAAGGGCAATCTTTAATGGCTGCATCTTGATGACCCCTGGTCTGCTTTGGTGTCCAAAACCAATACCCATCAGCTCCTTCTCCCTTCCTTTTGGCTTATAGGAGATCAATAATGAGAAGGGAGCGAGGCCAGGGGCACCTATTGTAGATTACCTTTAACTGTTAGAGGTTATGTGTGGAGTAGTGTGGATGGTGCAGTGCCAGGGTTTGGATGCACATTGGCTGAATATATTAGGCATCTGAAGTGTCACTGATTGTTCCATTTTATGTTTAAGTTATGTGAAAATTTGGTAAAACAGATGATTTAAATAATCCATTAAAACACGTGTTAATACTTCACGTTGCAACCGTGAAAACAGAGCCACTACTCAGCATACTCTATAAGGGGAAACAAAGACAGAACCAAAGCCTGTCACAGGTAGGCGGTACAGGCTTGACGCTATGTGAAACACCACGAAGGCTGATGCAACTGCCCTGAAACAGCTTTTATGTTTGAGATACACACTAACAAACACAGAAAAAATACCCAATACCTTGCAAGAGCTTCTAACTCTGATCCAGGTAATGTATCACCTCTTAGAAGTCATGAAAATGCGAGGTTTTTTTGCCAAGGTTATGAGACATTTTTGAGAATTCAAGGCAGAGGTAACGAATCAATATATCTCTATTCACAGCATACAGTATATTTACAAGTGAAAGACATTGAGCATACTGAGAAAACTGTTTTGGTAGGGCCACTGCCTATTGCTTTTAGAGAAAAAAGAAGCTGATAAAAACACTGTATGCGACCTACTCAGCTAGGCTAGCAAAGTTAGCAGCTAGCTAGCAAACAGAGTGCTGCTTTTAGCAGCTAAAGAGAGAGAGTTATTTTCCTTCAGGAGCTAGCGGAAAGCAAAATTAGCCCTAATAAGAGACTGAGTATTTGGTTTACATTCATTAGGTTGCTCTAAATTTAACTAATCATAATTTAATACGCTTCATGTCTTCTGGATATGCTAACACGTTAGCTAGCTTAATAATCTGTACAAAGGGATAACATGTCAGTGTTGTGTTTACAGTTTGTTCTACTCCCCCACCATGTGTAAAAAAAGTAATTAATACAACTGAAGAAACATTTGTCAGTGAGGTAACATAATGTTCTGTAAAGTAAATTAGGCAACTTGGAGTGTCAGTTGAAGTGAGGGGAAGTTAACCCTCAACCTTTCTGTTGGGTCACAGGACTAGCAATGAATACGAAATGCGTCTTCATCATTTTGTTTCCAGTCACTTCTATCTGCTGCTTGTAAATGTTTCATTGAGGCTGAAAAGAGGCTCACCTCTCACTCTGAATCCAATTAACACTTTTTGACTGTGTGGAACATTTAGCATATTACGTGTGCCTGAGTGTGTGAGAGAGGGGATGCAAGCGTGCGTTTCTTTTATGTCTAAACCCTTGAATCCACCTTTCTAATGCTTCTTTTTAAGCTCCTTTTCGGTGTCATTACCTCCAAATATAGGCGAATATTTAGAGAAGAAACAGGATTTGCCGCAAGCTGCTTATTTGTCACTTTACAGAAAGCTGTAAACACCTACTGTACAGGAGCTACTTAGTGTAGCACAAGCCCAGAGGTCATAGAGAGGTTGCCAGTTTGCCCTAATCCATGAGGGGGATGTGAAAGTGGAGAAGTAAATTAATACATTTCTTCAGTGACGATTTCCACAGACCATTTCAACAATTAAAGAGACTATTTTGTTTGGTTCTTAATCACTGGGTCAACCGTTGCAATGTCCCATCCCTGCCAATCACCTGACTAGCTAGCTGGCTGCACACCTGTTCCTCATTCCCTCGTTAGCAGAGAACCATATATACCAGTCATTTCCCCGCTTCCTGTTTTCAGAACATCAACGTAGCTTATGGCATATTGCTTCAACCCTCTTTTGCTTTGGACAACCTTTTTAAACAGTTTAATATTAGCTTACTTTGTGTTCTTGTCTGTGATGTGTTTCTGCCCCAAGTTGCCAACTCATCGCCTGTTTTTTATCACAGTTTCTAGAGAAGTGCCTGAGGTCCTGGGTCATCCCTTGTTGCCAAGTAAATGAACAGACAAGATATTAATTTTGGGGACATGTATCAAAACAGAAAAAAAACAGTATTGTAAATTGTCTCTTACCTGTATACTAATTCTGCCACAACACAAGAGCTGAGCACCAGGTGGTCGTTCTAATCACCAGGCCCCCCTCTGTTAATGTGAAATATATTCCAATATTGCCGACCCCCAGTCCCCGCAGCAATAAATACACTGCTCGTGCTGCATGTAGATTGATGACATCAATCACGCTTCCTCATCAAGCTACACACATACACACTTCAAAGAATGTAACCTGCTTCTGTGTTGCTTAGAACAAAGCTGTAATTATTTAATGTCAGGCTGTCAGACCAGATACATTGAATACATTTTCTTTCTTTTAGACAGTTTGTTAAAAATCTAGAAAATTGCACACGTTGGATAATTAAAACACCAATTTTGGAAGTTAATTACCTAAATACATCAACTTTTCAATTATCTTTTTAACATTTGTAGCAGTAGATGTGTTGTATTCCTCTGATTGTTGACTGCCACCAAGTGGCTCTGACGCTGAAGCACAGTTTGATCCCACAAGCAGCAGTGACTTTGCTGGTTTGAGTTTTGGCGCTTGAATGTTTGATATCTCGACATGTTTCGTGGACAATTCCAGTGTCATGACCTTATTGACATGTGAACAGTCGCTATGTGGTGTCGACATGTGTGAATATAGCACATCTGGACAATTTGTTCTATGTGAAGGCTGCTTTCTTCAGTGCCTATTTATAGACACAGTGTCAAGACCTGGGGTGCTTTTCATTATCAGAATGCAAGGGGCAAACGAGAGGTGAGAGATCAGCTTTTCAGCATGACTAAACACACAACATACACACACTGACACAGAGGAGGTTGGTGTTTAGACAAACTATGAAGGATGTGACTTTTCACCGTCCATATTTCACACATTAATCAGAATAGGGGTGGGCTTCGAAGTCAGTGGAAAGGACAGAATTACATTGGTACCACAGAGTGATAACAGGCATTAAATCCATGGGTGCCAAAATGTGGCTACCTTAGAAAGTGAGACTACATCACCCCTGCAGCTTGCTCAAGTCACAGTGAGTCAGGGCAATAGTTAGCCGAATATGTAAGCAAGTGTGGTCACCCTTTTAAAAATTTAGATCACCGCTGTTTGTAATGCAAAACAAAAAGCTGACCAGGGCGACATGTGTAACCTAAGACAAAACCTGGTCAAAGACAAGACTCTGAGATATTCAGAGCTGAACAGTGTAGGCCTACAGCGTTGGATAGCCTGGGAGCCAATTTTCACATAGCAGCTGCAGCTAATGCTCGCCTGCGCTGAAAAAGTCGAACCCTCCATGGACCACAATAACTTGAAAAAGAGGTATCAACACCTTCACACAGATGATAATGTAATTAATTGACTAGTTAGATAAGTTGTTGTTGTTGAAGACATTTGGGGCTTTTGTCACAGTCTTGGTTGACGTTAGCTTAACAGAAGCTGCAGCTAACGTTAGCGAGTCTGCTTTCAGCGCTGAAAAAGTGAAACCCTCCATGGATTACAAAACTTGAAAAAGTAGTATCAACAACTTCACAGAGATTTTCATGTAATTAATTGACGACTTGGATAAGTTGTTGGAGAAATTTGGGGCTTTTCTGACTGTCTTGGTTGACGTTAGCTTAACAGAAGCTGCAGCTAACGTTAGCAAGTCTGCAGTCAGTGTAGAAGACAAAACTTTATTAAGAGGCCGCAGCGACTTCCGACATTTTCAAGTAATGTATTAGCTAGTTGGATAAGATGTTGGGGCTGATTTGCTGATTTTTTTTTTATAGTGTTGGTTGACGTTAGCATAATAGAAACTGCAGCTATCATTAGCACGAGATATACTGATTACATTCTGTTTTGACGTTAGCTTAATAGACGCTGCAGCTAACGTTAGATAGTCTGCAGTCAGTGTAGAAGACAAAACTTTTAGAAGAGGTATCAACAACTTTACCTACATCCTCAGGTAAATAATTAACTAGTTGGAGAAGTTGTCGTAAGAGATGAGTGTGTTTTTATTAGTCTTTGATGTCAACATCTGCTTTACATTTTTTTAGCAACATTAGCCAACACCACTTTAGCATTTTTGTTACATTAGTATGAAATCAATGGCAGGCTACATTAGGTTCTTATTTGGTGTGTTGTATAAAATGGTCTAAATAAAAAAAAGTTGAAATTGAATTTGTGTTTTGACTTAATTTTTACTACTAAAGAACAAGAAGAACAAAGATAAGGTCAAGTTTTATATGGGTGACAAATGCCAGGCACTGGTTGAAACGTTAATGGTACCCAACCCTACATCACACATTGTTATCCTGCAAATGGTGCGAGTATGTGTGCATCTTTTACATGCTTGAGGGATACAGATCAGCTGTTTAAACCCACCTTTCCATAAACAGCCTATAAAAGCACACAATAAACCAACTGACCTGTACTTCCAGGGATCTTGAAGCTATTGTTGGTGTAACTGTCATTCTAGAAATAACAACGGCTTTGGCGACGGCAGCCAGTCAACCCAGTGAAACACACACACAGAAGACGCACATGCATGCGTGCAATGTGTAGGACAACAATGCCAGCGGGTTGTGCTGTCCGGCTCAAGTTTTGCTCTCAAAGGCTAGGACAACATCACGGCTAAAAATAGTCCGCCCAGGTGTTCAGGAGTCAGAGATTCGCCATCTGCTGGAAAGTCTCTGGGGTTTATTTCTATCATCATGCTCTGGAAATAAGTTATCAAGAAGAAGTTATTTTGAACTCTTTTGAATTAACTTGAAACATAATTCTGAAGAGTAAAACTTTTTTAGTTATCAGATTGGAGGCTTTCTTTCTCTTCTTTTATGGATGTGTCTGTAAGATCTATTTAAACATTATGAGGTTTGCGATTAGGTACACCTGTTGTTCCCCCCTCCCATCCTCCTTTTTTAAATCCATCATGAGTTAAGCTGCTCTCCAGCCTCTTACATGCCGCGCATAAACCAACGGCTGCCAGTACAATGAAACACGATAAAGTCAAATACAGAAATGGAACATCAAAGACTCACACACAGCTTATTCATATCCACTTTAATTGTCTAAAGATGGCATAAGAAACAAATGTTCTTTGGTTATAAAAAAATCAATGGGAGTCTACTCATCCTACACTTTTCTTTAAGTGCTTTGAGTCATTGCACCGTCTAGCAAATGGAAGCACAACTGAAGGATGTATGCTCAGTTCCTACAGCTTTTAAGTCATTCAGCCTTCAGACACTCCATGTTTTAGTCTAGACACATATTTCCCTGCTCCTGTTTGACCAGCTTCATCTTTCCAGTGTCTCACTGTGCTCCGCCGCCTGTATCAAACATCTTCTTGCGGCCCTCCATGCCTGACATGGCCTCCACGTTCTTACGCCAGTCGCCCACTTCAGTAGTGAGCACCTGGGGTGAAGCAGAAAAATGCAAATTAAAACCTTACATCGTCCTTGAAGACCTGAAGAAGTTTGAATGCTAGATGATTTTATACCTTATCCTGTTTGACATCCTCCTTCTTCACAGACTTGAGGTTGGCTCGGAGATCCATGGAGCCCTTGTGTTTGGAGCCCAGGAGAGCCCTCATCATCTCGTCGGCTGACACCCTCACCTTCCTCAGGGCCGGCTTTTTGAACTTGCCTCCGAGGTCCTGCACCTTCAGCTTCAGCTCGTGGATCTAAAGGAAAATATGACACAGCAAACAGCAAGATCTACTTTGTCCTCATGCTCCTGGGAAGCTTTTAAATGTATGCTAAGGCTGAATCATTCATTAACTTCAAGGCGATTTTAACCTTGGACACACATTACATCTGCTTTTGAACCTGAAGTAACTAGAAAAGTTTTAATCTCTAGTTTCAAGCCAAAGAAAGAAACTTTTTTCATTAAAAAACATTGATTGAATCAGGCAACATATTATGAAGAGGTGCAGGAGGGCGCTGAGAGACTTACATCTTTGTTGTGTTTGCTGACTTTCGATTCGCAGTCGTATCTCTCCTCATCCACAACATCAATTTTTGAATGAAGCTGTTTGCAAAGATTCTAAAGGGGATAAGGCAGGTTGTAAACATTACTCAAACGCTTTCATACATTTTCCGCGGCTATTCTTGCGTGTCTCATGACCCTAACCTGTAGCTCATTCAGTGGTAATCCAGACAGTTGCAGAGGCGGCAGCTTCTCTCCGAGGTAGCGCACTTTCTCCTCCTCCCTGTCCTGCCTCTCCTTCTCCAGATCATCACAGGCTCTCATGAGGAGAAGCATCTGATTGAACAAAACAGATACCAATCAATACATAGCATGAATTTTTAAGAAAAAACACTTTAATATGATGTTAAAGTAGAATCCAAGTTTATACATTACATATAAGAATCACTCACTTTGAGGGAGAGCTTTCGAGAAGCCGAAATCTTCGACTTCGGCTGTGGAAAAAAGGTTTATATCAATAATATTTTACAACATATTTCAAAAATCATTCATCAAAAAGTTACTGAGTCTAGTCAAGTTTATAAAAAGGTCTGTATATGAAGGATGGACATCATTTATTAGGTGCAGAGTTGCATCAAAAGTTTGCAAATGTTCTGTCAGGGCTTTTATTCTGAAATCCATCTGTTCCATATATAGTCAAATTCATCTGGAAGGACCCGTGAGTGTCCAACTCTGCAACACTCACTGCAGCCGCATGTGAAAAGATAATGCTTTATTATTAGGATGAAGTCAAGGGGAAAGCTCTCAGTGCTGCTGATAACTCTGTCAGATAACCACTGCCAGATCTTTGCCGTGTGCGCATAAGGACAATGTGTCCCCTCTCCATGCATGGAGGATTAACACCGTGGAAAGTAGCTGGCTCACCTTAGTCCCTTTGGGATTCATCTCTGCGGGTCTGTTGTGCTCCTGAAACCCCAAAGAATATAAGATGATGCTTAAGGTAGAGAGGACATTAACAGACAAACTTTTTTATTAATCAACTACAGTTAAATAAAATATAAACCATGACTAAGGCATTTAGAAATGGAGGATTAACATGAATTTTCTTACCTCACTTCAACTGTAATCACACAAACAGACAGCACACAAGAGACAGCATTAGTACAGTTTTGGGGTAATACGTCAACCCAATAAACCACAATGTAATCTGACCAATCACAAAGCAAACAGTCCCCAACATCCTTTGACAAGAAGATTAAAGCGAAGACTTGACAATAATGAATATTACCACCAATACCACTATATTGAGGAACATTTCAGTTGTTTACAGTGTAACAAACACCTCAATACGTTTGTTTAAAAAGCTTTGATAGTACAGACAAAACTCTGACAGCAGTAAATGATTTCTTGTCAATTCAACTGACCAATACATTTTCTGTAATATTATATAACATTGTTCTACTGTTTAAAATAACAGTTGATTTGTAAGAGAATCAAGAGCTGTATTTAAATAGGTGTGGAAATACTTCAGTAGACTATAATCTAGAAAAAAATTCGCAACTTCGCAAAATATAATTTAAAAACATAAAAATTAAACGAAAGCCTTAAATAATAAAATCCAACAACAGACCAGTGGCAGTTTTACCTGTGAATGGACGTCTGTAGAGGTTCAGAGAGTCAAACAGTGTCCGCTGAAGACAATAGGCAGCTTTTTATGAGAGCGGTGCGGCACATGGACAGCAGATATAACGTCTGTTCCCAAGAATGTGCTGGCACGGGACCAAACATGAGATATCACCACCCCCAACACTGAGACAACTCCAGGGGAGTGTAATAATAAATCATGGAGCATTACCTTAATGGTATTGTCCTGATATTGCCTCTTGTTGCTTGAAATGTATTTTTGAAATTTTATATATTGATTTTATCTTTAAAATTTTGTAGTGTAACACAAAGAAAAACATATGCTTTTCTTTCTTGCCAAAAACTGGTTAATAGCTAGCTGGAGACCCCAGCTGGTTAGCTTACCTTAGCAAAATAAGTTAAAACAGCTAACCTAGCTCATGAAAAGGTGACAAAAATCCACCTACAAGCACCTTTTCCACATTCAATTAATTGACATGTTTATCCACGCAAAAGTAGTAGTAGTTTTAGAGGAGGATATGTTCCGGATTATTCCTTAGCCCTGACCAGTTGCTAGGCAGCTAACAGCGAGTACAGGAAGTTAGCATACTTCAAGCAACAGTTGTCTCTATTATTTACACTTAAGTTTTTTTCTAATTTAGATAAGTGTGATATAAAGTGCTCATTAGTTTAGATGTGCTGTTAGCTGGATTATCTTAACTTTGGACACAGACAAGCTAGCTGTTTCCACTCTGTATGGCTAACAGTGAGCTTAATGAAACAGCTGCTAGCTTTAGCTTCATATTTAGCATACAAACTTGATGTTTGTGTCTTGTAATCCAACTCTTAACAAGAAATAAAGAAACTGTTCTGTACTGTAAACTAAACATCAAATTATTAACATATGGTAAGTGCTAGAAGAATAATGACCCAAAACACAACAAGAATTAAAAGTTATAAAGCATTAAATGAGTGCAATACATACCCAAAGCAAAGCCCCCACGCATAGCAGAAGCACGCAATCACATTCTAAGAATAGACAGCTCACCCATTACAGGCTGTATTTAACTGTGGTAAAAGGAATTCAGTATTACTATCAATTCATCAGATTGAAAGGGGACAACAAGAGTTCAAGTATAAAGGTTAATCACAAATCTGTAAGCTAGCCATGGAGTGACATTTAGCTCTGATTTATCCGAGGGGTAAATGTTGTGTTGAGTGACATTATCAAGGTTAAATAACAGGAATTAGCTCCTCTGACATTTGATCTGCACTAATCACAGTTATTATGATAAAAATACGGGTTGGTGTGATTATGTAGAGCCCCAAAATAACAGGCGGTTGATCCCCTTTATCCACAATGGCTCAAAGTTAATCGGAACAGGAGTAGGAGGTACAGCATGGTTGAATAGCTGCAACAGTGATGATATACAATTTAATTCAGGCTGAAAATAGACGTGGAGGAAAAGAGAAGAGGAGGAGAATCAAACACTTCATAACAAAAGCATAGATGTCTTTGCTAATCATATTATAGTTAGCAACTAGCATACACGTGCAACATTAGCTGAGATGGCCCTACTAGATGGTGTTAGCAATATTATCACAGAGCTAAACTCCCTCTGCAGATGTTTAACACCCGTTACTTAAAACAGATCATCAACAGCCCATGCTAAACACCAGGAGCTGAAATATGCAACCGTGGATGACACTCGACAGGCACAGACAGCGCTAACGCTAGGTAGCCAAATAGCTAATGTGAGACTATTCTTAATATTTCACTGACTTTTTTATCATCAGAATCCCACAGAGCTAAAAGCGATCCTGCGACTTTTCTCCAGCAATAACTTGCGGTTAAAGTTAGCAAACATTAGCCGGCTACCAAGCTTAACTTATGTCGAGAGTACGGTAAACATTATAACTGCTTTACATTAGCGCAACCTCTTCTCCTCAGTCGAGTATCCTGTTACACGTGTTTTTGCATTAACATCTACTGTCAACAATTTCTTGGCCTGACTTGATCAAGATTTCCGAGCATGCATGCTAATCTCGGCCTGAGCTCTGACACTTCTTGCTAATCACTTAACCCCCGAGCATCAAGTTTCGGTTCTTTCCACTGGCTTATCCTGGAATAAAGGTGGTCCAAGTGCTAAGATGTTTTTAGTAAACCGAGCATTAGTCACAAGGACATCTTCGGAAGAGTCATGTGAAGTAGGGAAGAGTCACTGCTAAACCTTTGCTGTCAGTGAGTTGTAAGGGCTTCTTGGAGATTAGAAAGAATAAATGAAGTTACATCTCACATCCCATTCACTATTATACTCGTTACTTTAGGTGGGAGCCAACAGTAAACCTGATTTGTTAGCTAGCTAGGCTTGTTGTTTGTCAAATTATAGACTTCATATCAACCATAAGCTATGTTATTGACTTTGAATCTTGCTAGCATACCATAAGATTTGTAGCTCATAGCTTCTTTAAGCTGCAATGTGGACTAGAAATATCTCCGAGGGCCAAGTGGTATCTGAAGCCTGAAGTATTTAAAGACCAGCTCCAGTCATGTTTTAAGACATATAAAATGCTCTGCTTGAAATAATAAATTGTCTGATATGTTTTTTCAGCAAAATATTTTTAATTGCCTGTAAAAATCCTCCTAATGTATCTCCTCTTACTCCTTCATTAGAAATTCCTGAATCTGTAATCCCGCCCACCATGCAAATGTCCAAAGCCTTCGTCGTGAAAATAAAACACATCGGCAACTTGTTGAAACTTAGCTAGCTTAAAATGTTGTAATGAGTAGTAGTAACATTAACGTTTGTAGTAGCAGTAGTGAGTTTGCGAAAACTACCATGACAGCGCACATCGCCAAAGTGGTCACGTAGGTTGCACATAATGATATGCATAGCGTCACCCCGTCCATTAACGGGATTGGCTCCTTAGGTTTGTGACGTCTCAAACCTGCCAGTCTGAAAACGTGTTGTTCAGCCTGTCCTTGGTACACTGCAGTTTAAAAGCAGACAGGCCCAGCCATGGAGATGACTGCTGATGTTGTCCCTAATATGTCTTGTAGCACAGGATAAACACCGCATGGAGATGTTTACAAGGTTAAACACTTGGTTTTCACTGGAGGGGGGTTTAACTAAGTTTGAGTTGCATTAGAGCCGTATGGGATGGGAATTACTTTTTCAGGTATTATTCAAACCCTCAGCCGTTACCGGAAATGGATTTACTGATTGTTAAAACTTTGGATTATGATTGCAAAAAGCATGAAAACCACATTTTTTTCTTAGTAAGTGACCATGGTGTAAGTGAGATAACGCCCTTTAATGTCCATGATCAGGAATTGATGGACTCCCTCGAAGCTGCACGATTCTGGCCTCCATGTCGTCCATAATATCCTGATAACCTTCACAGCCATTAACCCTTACATATGTCGATTACATAACATACATACAAAAAAGTAAACATAAAGCAAAAACATTCGTACAGCTATTTTCCCAGGTTTTACAGATGTCTTGGCAGATATCTCATTGGCATAGAACATCAAAGTTCCAGTTATATTAGTGCGACAGTGTCAAACACCATTTGAAGTTGCTTTGTATGACAGTGAGGGAACAGGAGCTAAAGAGACAATACCTCAGCGAGCAATGAGAGGCAATAAAAGGAGGAAGACGCGGGGGACAACAAATGTTCTGTCATCATTTTTTTCCAGTGATCCTCAGCAGGTGGGAGTGCTATTTCTGATGCAACCCAACTCCCCTCTGTCTCCACACACACACACACACAGAAAAACACAGGGAGGCCTTGGTATCGGGGAAGTGCTTGAAATGCACTTTCTACTGCTGCAGCTTTCATAAATAGATAGGTGACAGCTCAATGTGTCGCCCTGCCGTTCTCCTTATGTGGTCGTAAATCTGAACAATTGAGCTCATTTTGAATTTCAGGAGATGAAAAGGAAGAAGAAAGCGACATCAGACACAGCAGCATTATTCTGAGGCCTGATCCTCACCTGCCCTTTGAAGGGGTATTTGTTCCATCAGTTGTCTCACACATAATCCATCTGATCCCACTGTCATCATGACCCAGCAGGCTCAGCCATGAGGTGACTGGGTGTTGACTTTGGGGTTTCTGTTATCATTCTAAACCATGCTGTGTTGTGTGTAACATGACCCAGCAATGTTATAATAACACAGTAACTAAAATGTGCAGGGGCTGGATCCTCAAGTGCCCACTGTGTCCCCATTTTACCCTATACTTTAGCTCTATTTAGGTGCAGGACCAGATTTTGGAATTGGACGTGTTCTGGTTTTGTTTGTAGTTCTTTTGTAATCCGAAGAGTACTGATCAATAAGCAGGCTTTGGTTGTATTCAGGACGAACAATCCGTTTTAAGAGCTAAAGGGGCGGGACGTTAACTGCTCTCATCTGCAGTCTTTCTTATTACTCTCTACAAACAGACATCTGTATGCAAGTTCAGCTAACAATCTATTGTTCACCGTCATATCTGAGCTCCAACTCCATTCTCGCGTCTCAGGTTGCTAGTCAGACTGTAAAAAAAATGAAGCGTACGGAAAAGGAAGTCTTGGAAATGACAGCCAAGACAAAAGAGGCACCAGACAAAGAGTGTTACAGACGCTGTGGTGCTTTTAGCTTCACAGGAAGCCTGAAAAGTTGGCCGGTCAATCTCAGGCACTACATTGTCGTCAGACGATAGCCTATGGGTTCCAATATGGCCCAACACTTTGAAGTAACTTCAAGTTGTGCATGCTGCATTAGGGCCTGTGTCCACTAACAGCATTTTTTGCGCTGGCAGTTACTGTTGCTAGGATATGAAAGTTGTAGTGCGGAACTTCCGCTTCTCTCGGTAGTGACCGTTAAGTGTGTTTTAAAATCGCTCTGTATGTTTAATATTTGCTTTTAATCAAGGGAATTTTACAGATACAAACAAAATCTATGGAAAGGACCTGGCATTAGCAGCAGCTCTACACCTGGAAATTGTACCCTTGAAAAAACAAAAGGATTAGCTTCTTCTCTGCCATTGCTGTTGATGAAGTTGATATCATAAATCCTGCCTTTTCTTGATTTTGATTGGTCGGTGAGGGAGAAGGGACATTGAGCAGCGCAGCAGTGTTCCAAAAGTATTTTTAACTGAGACACAAAATAGCTGACACCGAGCTTCGGGCGCTAACTGCTAAAACGCTGAACTGCATTGGTTTTGTATAGAAAAGAGAA
Organism: Semicossyphus pulcher; assembly: GCF_022749685.1. Classification (NCBI taxonomy): domain Eukaryota; kingdom Metazoa; phylum Chordata; class Actinopteri; order Labriformes; family Labridae; genus Semicossyphus; species Semicossyphus pulcher. The sequence continues at coordinate 8,826,639 of NW_027211694.1, forward strand.
AAGAAAAACGCTGTTAGTGGACACAGGCCCTTAAACTTCCTTCTGCGTTCCACTTTCTACTCTTTTATTATAATGTTCCATCTTATTTCAAATGTTAGCCAAAATGATCTCCACTTAAACTACCTTAATCTTTAAAATGCTGCAGACACATAAAGGTATCCATCAGACTAATAAAGTTATATTCATATATTATATTAACGTAGATATATAATAACAGGCCTGTCAAAGGGGGACCAGACTTTATAAATGCCTTTATACTTTTGAAACCAAATTTTTATTTTGCAGATGATACTGTCCTCTTCGTTTAAGCTGAATTTTGAATGCAGGACTTGTAACAGAGTACTTTTATTTATGTTACAACACTTAAATTATTCTTAAATGTTAATGCATCAGTAATATTTCCAGTGATACACAGTAATAGTACATCCTTCACAGGGGTCATTTTGCTGTTAAAAATGCAGGACTTTTCCTTGTAATCAGGTATTTTAAAACTGAAATATCTCTTCTTTCACTACTGTAAGGTATCTAACAAATAATCTCTTTTTTAAGAATCAGAATATTTAAGAATCAGGATCTTACAAGATGTCGTTTTTTCCCTTCAACACTGCCTGTCACCTCTTCCTCTCTGGATCTCGTTCAGACTTAAACAGTGTTTCTTACTTTGGACATGGGGCACTGAGAGCAGCTGATACATGCCTGCAGCCAAGTAGTCTGCTATGGCATCCCTCTGCCCGCTGCTCTAACCTTGACGCTGCCCTCCAAGTTTCCCAGTAGGGTGCAGAGGGAGCAGCAAGCAGCCAACATTTCTCAGCTGGCTGCCGTTCTGTCAGCCTTTATATCCTGACAAAAGTGTAGGAGGAGCTGTGAGATAGCTGTGGGACAGCTCTTATATTTGTGTGCTTGGTTGCGAGATTTTAAGTGAATGTGTTTGCATGTTTTTCAATTTGAATGGGGAGAACATTTATTTATTTATTTTTTAAACTGAACTAGCTTTTTGTTTAGTTTAAATTAATTAGTGTCTGGGTATTTGTAGGTATGTATTCATGTCTAATTTTGTCCCTGTACCAGACTTGAATTTATCTTCAGATGTATGTAATACAACTATTTAAGAAAGGCCTTTAATAAGAAGAATTAATTGTTTTTGGACACTCTCAGCCCTCTTAAAAACACTGAAGACTGGGCTGGCAGCCAAATTAGAAAAGTGCAAATTACTAAAAAATGGCCCACACATGTAATTTTTGTTTCATGGGAAATTAAACTACAATTACGACTGACTACCAACTTTGTCCACAAGGTGTCATCAGAGCTTTATTTTACTCTGCAGTTGCTGACGTGCAGAGAAATCTTAATATAATAAAAATAATTTAACAAAAGGAGAGAAGACTTTGAACGTGCTGTCTGGAATAAAATAAAAAAAATAATGTGATTTAAGTGTGGAGTCAGGGTGTGGCAAAAACCGGCAGCACCGTCTATCATCTTTCAGGTTTTTTTCATGCAGTGCAGATAAAGTCCAGCAGGGGGCAGCCGCACTTCATATCACAGATCTCAGCGGGAAGCCAAGGCCAGACACATTCATTCTGCAGCAGCCAGCGTCAAGCCAGCAGGGACAGAAACAGGACTTTGGAGCAGGACTTTCAAAATAAAACTCCCTTTAAAAAAACTTGCTCCAGCTAAGTGAAACCGGGTTCCAAAGTAAAACTAGTTAAAAAGACACCAAATTAAAATGACAGAGTATCTGTGTAAAACAAAACCACTCCTGCTCTTTTTACTTCCAATATGAAACGTCACTTAAAACAGAGGCTTAAGGGATAAGGGCACCTCCCCCATTGGACTCCTGGGCCGCTGCCCAGTAGATCTGTTCGTTACTCTAGTGGGGCCTACATAAAACAATCACATGCATTAGAGCAAGTAAAAAATAAACAACAACAAACACAGTTTCAAATGCTTCAGTTACTTGTCAACATGCCAAATTTTAACCAGCCCAATTGAAAATGTAATGGCTGCATTAGGGCTTGTTTTGTACACACAAAACATGCAGGAGTCATGAACCATGAAAAGAAAAGTAGCCTACATACACAATACAGGTGTAAGATAAATCCTCAAATGTACTAAAATAATTAAGTTGATAAGTACAATTGGACAAAATAAAATAAACACACAAACAATTACACATAGAGGTTGGGAGGTTTAAACGCAGATTTCTAAAATGTCCAAATGGTATAAATGTGTTAACTTCAAGGAGTTGTAGATAATGAAATAGTTTATTATTTATCTAAGTCACAGCCAGAGTTTTATTTTTACATTTTACCTTAGCTTTTGCCAACTAACTACAGCTGGTAATTTGTGCTAGCAACAGTCGTCATTTAAGCAGATGGAATTCAGGGTCATCGGCTGTAAATGAGAAGTTGTCCTTTTTATAATTACCTAAGTGGGAAATTGAGGACCCATTATTTTAAAAAATGTGAGAGGTTAATCGCAGTATCATTGTAAATTGTAATTACGTTGTGCTCAAATGTAAACCTCGAAAGGCGTAGCAACCGTAACTATCGGGCTCAGCTAACGGTTAGTTGCCTTCCGCTGTTATTTTAAAGGATGACTTCCGTTCTCTCCCATGCTGTTCCTCGCGAGCTTCACGCGCCTCCAGCAGCACAAGAAGCACTTTGTCTCGTGAGGGGGGTGTTGACAGGAGGAGGAGGGGGAGGTGGAGGGAGACTGAATTGGACTGGCCCGGTTCACTTACATCGCAGAGCCAGCAGCGGGACTTGCTCAGCGGAGGCCCGAGGAGAGGACGCTTTGGGCGGGAGAAAGAAGATCCAGGTGGTCACACACGGACACCCCTTTAGGATTGGGATACATCGGGACACCGGGCGGGGAAGGGAGGGGAGGGGGCCCCGCATGATTCCTCTCAATCCGCAGGCTGTAATGATGGTGGTGATGCACCGACAGCAGAGCGGCGGATTCCTGCAGAGCCCGACACACTGCACCACAAGCCCGCAACCGAGTGTGAGCCGCCCGCTGCAGGGACACACGCTTCTGCTGCACAAAACAGGATTTCCATACCGATGCTTGAGCCGAACAACCGGGTAACAGACAACCCAGCAGCTCCATTCATACTCCACCCTGTCTGCGGGATGAGACTCGGGGTCGCAGCGGACGGAGACCCCAGCTTTGAACCGAGCCTGCGTTTTCCTGCACCTGCTTCGATGTGCATGCACCGGTTGTTTTGAACAACAGAGAAGAGGGGGGGAAAGATGTTGGGGCGATGCTACCGGGGCAAGCTGTCGGCGTGGGCCGCTCTGTGCGTGCTGGTGCTCTGCTGGTTCTACATATTCCCAGGCTACAGACTCCCACGCGATAAAGAAATAGTGGAGGAGGTGCTGAGGCAGGGGGAGGCATGGCAGAAGAACCAGACCGGCATCGATTTGTACAGGTTCGTCTCAGGGATCACATTTCTGTGCATTGATTTTCCAAAGTGCGGCCCGGTGCCCCCAGCTGCCCTTAAGGGGGTTGCTGTAGGTTCCTGGGGCACAAAGGGGCAGTAAATTACAGAATGCAAGAAGAAATTGTGCAAACATCTTTTATTGTTTGTGTTTATTTTACCTTGCACACATTTGAGAGCGCTCTAAAAGAGAATGATACAGTTATGTTAAGCAGCAAACATCATTAAGGGTTCTTGGGACCAATTGTCATATTAGAGTGCCTGTGACCTCCTTTGTCTGTATTGAGGTCCTTTCCCATAAGGCCATATGCCATAATAGAGTGGCGAAATCCTTCAAAATATTAGTAATGCATCAATAACACTTCTTAAAGTCTTAAATCTGCCAATATGTTGCAAAATATCCACTTAAACACTCAGCGACACTGTTTTTCTGGTTGCAAAAAATGTGCTGACAACTCTCCGAGGCAAAGCCGATTAGGATCATCAGGGAAGGTGACACCTGCAGAGCGGTGGACAGGGCCCGCAGGAGCTTTGGTTTTAATGTCATACAGCTTTAAAAGACCTCTATTTGGTCCAGTGGATTCTTATGATTTAACAGTAGAGAGTGGGGAAAGCTGAGGATGAACCGCCTATTTCATATACCTGTTATAGAATGCTTGAATTCATGTGCATAGCCTTAAATTTTCAATCATTTCCAGCTCTTGATCTTACACAGCAGTTCTTTTTCCTGTCATGCTTATGCCAAAAAGTTGCGCAATTATTGTCCCCTGTCTTTTATCAGATACCCAGCTGCCCTGCTTAATCCAATTTGTGTCAATCTGTCCAGACCTCACCTGACATCTTATCACCTTGCATCTTCCCTGAACAGGAAGTTGCTGACGGAGTGCTGCGATCCGAGGAGGATGTTCGCGGTGACCAAGGAGAACTCTCCGATGGGAAAGGTCCTGTGGTACGACGGCGAGTTCTACCACTCGCACACCGTCAACAATGAGACCTACCCGCTCTTTGTGCAGGTACGGAGACGGTGCAGTAGCACAGGAAGTTTTCACCACATGCAGAGCTTTTATTTTGTTAGTCTTAACGTTGACTTTTGACACTGAGAGATGCAGCTGAAAAGCAACAGAAACCAAGTAATTGAAAACGATTTTTCTCCCACTCAGCGAAATATGACGCTGTTGCAATGAAGCTGGGGGTTTTAACATGGATCCTGGTGATCCATAATAGAGGTGGGGAGGAGACTAGGGAGGAGGCAGACACTGTGAAAGAGAAAGATTAATAGTAGTGTATGCTCCAATGAGAGGAAAGTCAATACTAATATGTGGAGATGTGAAAGAAAGAGCCTGTTAGAGTATTAAGACACCTTAAGAAAAGATGCAAACATAAAGAATGTGAGGTATGACATGTTCCTCTGGCTTTCACTTTAACTTTAAGTCATGTTAGGGCTGTAAAAATCAGGGTTTTTATAGAGACAGGAAATGTGATTGTAATAGAAGAAGTAGAAGAGGACATATCCTGTTGTGTTATTTTCCACCATCTAAGATAGAAGCGTTTAAAATGAGTGAAAAGGGAGGATGTGCTTCAAGTTTCTCCTTCCCTTTCCTCTCCACGGAGAGAATGTAGCATCGTGCTAACATAAACCTACACTGTGTATTTATGCCTCTGTGCATGTGTATCTGTCTCCAGATAAGGTCTGTGGGACTATTTTTACATGGTTCCATGCCCGTGTGTGGTTGAGGGTGTGTGTTTTTGTGCCTGGAAACAGGACAAAACGAGAAACTCCGCTTTGAGAGCTGTTGCTGTGGTTTTTGTATCCAGGGGCAGCGCATCTCGCTAATAATCAAGATTGGATCCCCATTACTGATGCCGCTGATCTGCAGTCTAATATCCCGGCCGGTAAATGCGATGAATATCTGACCCTAATTTGCAGGCGCGAGCTGTGCATGTTCATTCATGAGGGATGGGGGGAGGTGAGGGTGAATAAATGAAGAAATGAGAATATGAAGGGAGGGAGAGAGGCCGAGCTGAACCACAGTGTGGGTTTGTGTGTGCGGTAATATACGGCAGTAGGTAAAGTGCGTTTAGTAGAATTTACACTTTGTTTTATTCATGTTTGTGCTGTAAACTCAGAATTCATCGGGTCTGCGACAATTTAAATGAATAATTTGGGTCGTTTTTTAAACAGCAGTGCCAAAGATTTGCTGGCTTCAGCTTCTACAAAGCCTTGCAACTTCTCTTTTCTTTTTTTTTTGGTCTTTTATGACTTTATTGAGAGAGAGTGTGAGGACAGTTGATGGTGTTGGAGACGGGGGAAGAGAGTGGGGATGACACGCAACAAAGGGCCGAAGGTGGGAGTCAAACCCGGGGATGCTGCAACGAGGACTGTAGCCTCTGTATATGGGACGTGCGATTTAACTGCTGAGCTAAGCTGGTGCCCCGATTTGCAACTTTTCTTTCTTTCTTTTTTGATGGAAACAACATAACTTTTGGATTTGGGGTTGTTGGTTGGACAAATATGATTTGTAGACATCCCACTGGTGTTGTGAACTAGAATTTAGTTGACTTTTTGCCTTTGTTGGATAGGACAGCTGAAGAGAGACAGGAAATGTGGGGAGTAGAGAGTGGGGGGTGAAATGCACCAAGTGATCAACAGACTGGGCGTTGAACCTGCAATCAGTGCGTTGAGGACTGTAGCCTCTGTACATGGGGCTGCTCTACCAACTGAGCTAAACCAGCGCTCCTTTTTATGTTATTTTAATGTCAAATATCTTCAATTGATTAATAGGAAAAATAATCTACACACTAATTTTTGTTAATGAAAATGATTACATCCCTAATTAATGTTGCTATATACTATTTACAAGTGATATTTAAATACACCACCACCGCATTTGATGAATAGAAAAAGCTCTTGCTGACTTTTATTATCTGAGTCTCATTATTATTTTCTTAATGGAAAGACAAGGACAAGGACAAACTATTCCTTGTTCACACACAGATTGGGTGTGTTTCGTTTAGCTCTTGAATTTCCTCTGCTCATCATTACATATAACATCCATCACTATGTCTCACTGGGACATTACTGATGGTTATTTTTAGTTAGGTAAAAGTAACAGCTAAATGGTTGAAATAGTAAGCTAAAAGTAACAGCTAAACGGTTGAAGTAGTTAGCTAAAAGTAACGGCTAAACGGTTGAAATAGTAAGCTAAAAGTAACAGCTAAACGGTTGAAATAGTTAGCTTAAAGTAACGGCTAAACGGTTGAAATAGTTAGCTTAAAGTAACGGCTAAACGGTTGAAATAGTTAGCTAAAAGTAACAGCTAAATGGTTGAAATAGTCAGCTAAAAGTAACAGCTAAACGGTTGAAATGGTTAGCTAAAAGTAGCGGCTAAACGGTTGAAATAGTTAGCTAAAAGTAGCGGCTAAATGGTTTTAATAGTTAGGTAAAAGTAACGGTTAAATCCATCACTATGTTTCACTGGGACAATTTTACACCTAAATTGTAACATTTTTTGCTTGTGTAAGGCTCCATCCAACTCTCACATTGCCTTTTTCTAGTGGCAGGGTTGCACTTCCTCTACAAGCCAGTTATATGTGTTTTGCAGATGGACGGTAACCAGTGTTTAGGTGGGATGGACGAAGTATAAGCTCTTTCACACACACACTCTTATTCTCTGCCTTCTCAATTACCAGTGCTGTGATTGCAGGTTTGGACAGAAGCAGCCTCTCTACACTAAGCTGGCAGCAGCTACAGTATCTGAGCTTGTGCCAGGGAATGTGCCAATTTGGGCTTTGACGGTTAATTGCTGGTTAGTTCAGTGGCTCGAACAGTGCATCCATACGTACAGTTCACTGGACTGTACAGTACATTTGTGTGATCTCTTCATTTTTTTGATGTTCACTTCACTTTCTTTTCCTTTCTGTTGTCCCGTTCAACAGAAATGGTGATGTGAGTTAAATAAATAAAAAAATCCCATTATTACGCACACATGGAAAAACCAAACAGTAATTAAAACAGTAGCTGGTTCCAGCTTCTCAAATGTGAGATTAGCAGCTTTTCTCTGCTTCACAGGAACTTGAATATATTTTGGCTCAAGGGTGTTTGTCAGACTTTTTATAGGGTATCATTTCAAATATTGAAAGAATTGAAAGAAAAATATAGATATTAGTCTGAAATTAAAATGTTAAATGCTGCCCTACATTATAGTAAACCAAACCAAAACCGTTCAAGATAACAGTCAATGACTTGGATTAATACCTCTCCAGAAATAGCTGGACCACATGCTACTGTAATAACTGTCCCCCTCTTAAGTCTTAGTCCGGCCCGCTGGTACCCCTCCCCTGCTTAATGTGCTGTTAGCAGGGTATTGTCCTCTGACTCAACTCTGTCACGCTCTAAAAGAGACCCTGAGGCAAGTTGTGTGTGTGTGTATTCCCAATTTTGTGCACTCAAAGGGGAATAATGGGCACAATTGTTTCCGCCGACTCGCTTAATCCATGCCTCTGACTTAAATACAGCCAAGGCATAGAGAAAGGACATTTTTGGCTCTTGCCTCTTGAACCATGGTATTTCAGTGGTCTCAGAAACAGCTGTAATACTGTCCTATGCCAGGCCTTTATTTAGATGTTGATTGGGCAGTAATTCACTACCAGGGAATAGCTCAACTAATTTGAATCAATATAATAAAAGAAATCCACATATTTTTAGCTGTCCTGGCCCATACATTAACACTTCAGCAGTGTGTGACTATTGAGAGTAAAAACGATCAGCGAGCTAGCAGAGAGGTCTGAACAGTAAGCTAAAGGCAATAGATAAATGGATGAAAAAGATAGCTAAAGTAATTTTAAACAGCCCAGTTAGCTTAAAGAAATGGAGAAAAGACCATAAATGATTGTTCAAATACTACTAGTAGTAGTACTTTGGAATAGTTTGTGAGAAGAAATGGATCAAATAGTTAGCTAAAAGTTAATAATAAAGTACATAAACAGTTGAAACTGTTGGCTAAACGTAATGGCTAAATGATTGAAAAATGTAGGTAAAAGTAACAGCTAAATGGTTGAAATAGTAAGCTAAAAGTAACAGCTAAACGGTTGAAATAGTTAGGTAAAATTAACGGCTAAATGGTTGATAAAGTTAGCTAAAAGTAATGGCTAAATGATTGAAATAGTTAGCTAAAAGTGACGGCTAAATAGTTGAAATATCTAGTTGGTTAGCAAAATTACTGGTTCAACAATTTAAATAGCTTAAAGTAATGGATAAATTGGTGAGATAGCTGGCTAAATTAATAAATCAATGGTTGAAAAGGTTAGCCAGAAGTATTGTATCCAAATGTTAGCTTAAAGTACCCGATAAACAGTTGAAACTGCTTTCTAAAAGTAATGACTAAATGGTTGAAATACTTAGCTTAAAGTAATGAATTAACAGTTGAAATAGCTATTCAATCTATTAAACCAGTGACAAAGTGGTTGAAATAGTAAGCTAGAAGTGAAGGATACAATAGTTAGCCAAAAGTAAAGGTTAGAATGGCTGAAATACTTAGCTTAGAGTAATGGTTTAACAACTGAAATAAGTAAGCTGAAGGTAGCGAAAAACAGGTGAAACAGTTAGCAAAAGGTAATGATGGTTAAACTAGCCAGCCAAAAGTGCATCAACAGTTGAAATAGCTATTAATCTATTGAACCAGTGACATAGTTGGCATAAAGTAATGGATATGTGGTTGACATAGTAAGCTAGAAGTGAAGGATAAAATTGTTAGCCAAAAGTAGTGGCTAACTGCCATTAAAATAATGGCTGAACAGTTTTAATAGTTAGCTTAAAGTAATGGATAAATAGCTAAAATAGTTAGCTAGAAGGATAAACTAATAGTTAGTGTAAGGTAATGGATAAATTGGTTAAATAGTTAGCCAAAAGTTATGAATGTTACAACAGTTAAAATAGCTGTGTAATGAGTAAGGGCTAAAAGTTATGGGTAAGTGATTGAAATAGCTAGCTCGAAGTAATAGATCAAATAGTTAATGAAAAATAATGTATAACCCGTTGACATAGTTAGCTAAACAACAGAAATGTATTTGATAAATGTTTGCTAATACTTGAAAAATTAGTTCAATAAATTATCTTAAAGTATTTGAAGCAGCTGTAAAACTTAGCTTTAGTTAAAAGTACAGGATAAATAGTTAAATACTGAGCTGAAAGCCTGCTGGTCAATAGATGATCTTTGATGACCTCGACTTGCTCCTTACTTCATATGCTAGTGTGTCCATCAGCACACGAGGCTGTGAGGGGAAATTAGCAGTATGTCGAGGTCACTTCGCTGAGCACAGGGTGACTCATGCTCCTGCCTTCATTTGGGGATCTAAGTTGAGAGAAAATAAATATTTGTTTCTGTGCATGTGTCTGTGTTCATGACCAGATGGTTGCGTCTGTGTGTACACTAACCGAGCTGCACCTTTCCTTCTGCCCAGGACAACCCTCTGCAGCTGCCCCTGAAGAAGTGTGCGGTGGTGGGCAACGGCGGCATTCTCCGGCACAGCAAATGTGGACGGGACATCGACCAGGCCGACTTCATCATGCGGTGAGAAACGAGGGACTCTGCGGTGCTTTCTCACCACTCCTCCAAATGAATATCTTCCGTGCCCGAGAGAGCAGCCAAACATCATGAGCCATCAGTGATAATGAGAGCCGGTGTCGATTGTAGCCAAGAGAGAAATGCAGACAGAAAAATGGGTCACAGTGAGGGCACAAGAGAGAAAAGATGTTCGGCATTAGAAAGCAAAATAGGAAAAGATAATGGAGGATGAGCGAAAAGGCATAAAGCAGATTGGAACCATCTGGTGGTACACAAACAGGAGAGCAATAAATGATTTCGCTTCACTCGTTAAAGCAAACAAAACACTGGAGAAAACAGGTGAGGAGACTTAGAGTTCACACAAGGAGAGTCATTTACATACCAGATAAAGGTTTCGATTTATTAATCAAACCGATGCATTTGTATTGGTTTGGATTGAAGAAGAAACTATCTCTGATGAAGCTGAAATTCTCTATGAGGAGGTGTCAGCTACTTCAGAGTGGAAGCAAAACAAGTAATGTGGAATCTGTAGGTGATTAAACCCCGAGCACAAGGACACATGCATGCAATCTCACAGTGGTTATAGAAGAATAGCGCAATACCACCAGTAAAAAAGCTAGATACGTTAAATAACAGCGTCTGAATAAAATGAATATACGTTTTTCTGTATATTGGATGGATGATAAACTTCGCTGTAGATCAGCGTGGGTTTTCCCCTCCTGTGCTCTGGGTTCCTCCCACAGTTCAGATGCAGTTCAGATCAACTGGAAACAACTGGAAATCCCCTTTTTCCTGCGTAAATATATGCGCAGGATGTTATCCTCACCTCCCCCAGTGCAACAGGATGATGGATATAGGGATGTATTGAGTTTGAGTGACCTAACCCAGCAGCTATTAGGCACTGTACGTCTGAATTAAGACTTTAGTTTTGGGGTCACGGGTGTTTGGAAGAGTGAAATGTTTACAGAACAAGTCGTCCAGCTAGCTTCTTCAGGCAAAAAGATTTGAATGAATGGAGATTGCTAAGCAAATGGAACTGGGTGTGTAGTAAAATAAGCCAGGGAGTGACCCTGAAGGTATAGTAGAAACCAAAGTTGGAACTTGCTTGGATGCAAAGCAGGCTTTATCTTGCAAACTGGTTACTAAATTGTGCCGGTTAGTGTGAATGTTAATGTTAAAAGGATTATTACTGAAGCTGAGGTCATCTTTGTGAGAGACACCCAGCAGCGGTTGGTCTGCCAGAGAGAGTAGGCGGAGCTAAGCGGCTGCTTTTCTGGTCTCTGCAAGTGCTGCGAGTAAACAGTAATCTACTAGGGCTGAACAAACAAAGAAAAGATCGATGACTACAGATACAACTTCAAAAATAAGTGAAAATCCAAAGAAAAAAAACAAATTCAACGCTCAGATGAAGGCAAACAGTCTAACAAGGAAAGCGACCGTCAGCGAGGAAAATCAAGAGTTACAACCGGAGCCAACCGTGCCGCCAAAGAGAACGAAACTGAGATCTTCGAGATTACAACTTGAATGAATAAGATATAAATCATAGTTCGGTACATTATGTGTATGTGGACTATGTGAAATGTTATTTTGTCTTGTGTCTGATTTCCTCATTTAGGTGTAACCTCCCGCCACTTTCAAAGGAATACGTGGAGGATGTGGGAACCAGGACTCATCTGGTTACAGCCAACCCCAGCATCATAGAGAAAAGGTAATCAGCTCGTGTTAGAGCAAGGCTGTGGTCTAACTAACCCATGTATATTTATCACTTGGACACAGTTAATGACTAAAGACCAGAGGACGTAAATCTAAAGAATGGTTTGACATTAAAGCACACAGAGGTCTTTCAGGGTGGCATTCATGAAGTGCAGTAGGAAAAACAATCAATCACAACCACAGGAGCCGTTTTTAAATTAGATTTGAAAGGGCTGAGGGTTTGGTAATAGGTGAGATCATCAGGAAGTGAGTGCCATCTGTTGAAGGTTGAAATTAGTCCATCTTAAAACAATTGCCTTTAAATCAGTTTACCAGCAGTGACCTTTTCCTGTAGTGTTACATGTGACAACAGAGGAAGCTTATTTCCTTTTTAGAGAGACGAGGAGGAAGAGGGAGCAGACAGCTCAACAGATGACTCACTGACATTAACAGTAATTCACACCTCTTCTTTTTCTTACTCTCAGATTTCAGAACCTCCTGTGGTCGAGAAAAGCCTTCGTGGACAGTATGAAGGTCTACGGCTCCAGCTACATCTACATGCCGGCGTTCTCCATGAAGCCCGGCACCGACCCGTCACTGCGGGCGTATTACGCCCTGGCGGACACCTCCTCCGACCTCACCATGCTCTTTGCCAATCCTGAATTCCTGCGCACAGTGGGCAAATTCTGGAAAGGCCGTGGCGTCCACGCCAAGCGCCTCTCCACGGGGCTCTTCCTGGTCAGCCTGGCCCTGGGGCTGTGCGAGGAAGTGACGGCCTACGGCTTCTGGCCCTTTTCCGTCGGCCTGGACGAGCAGCCGGTCAGCCACCACTACTACGACAACATCCTGCCCTATAAGTGGTTCCACGCCATGCCAGAGGAGTTCGTCCAGCTCTGGCAACTGCACAAAAGCGGCACGCTGCGTATTAGAGTGGGACGCTGCCCCCCGCAGGAAGGAGGGAGTTAGAGCTGCTTTGAGGAGTCAGTTGGAATTTAGTGGGCTGCAGGGAAGTTGTGACTGAAGTGGGCGCACACATTTCCTCTCTGGATCTTTTGGCACTGCATCTGTGTCCATTCACACTCCTACTGTCCCCCCGCAGATAATCCCTAATTTCCATGAGAATGTCCTCCACACAGACCAGCAGCATCAGGGACATATGCAGCCATACACACACACACACACACACACACACATATAAAATATTCATACATTTCCAAAACACGCCATATCTCCTCCTTTTGTTTCGTAAATTTGTGTGTGCATGGACGTGTGTTTGTTTATGAGTAGCCTCAGCTGGGACTAGAAAAGGTGAAAGTGTGCGAGCTCGGATTCTTTTTTGTATGCTGACTACTGTATCTGACTGACATATGGGGCAGCTGGACCAAACCCCCCTCCCCCTCCGGGTCTTTGTTAATCAGAGACAGAAGGAGGAGAAGGGGACGGGGGGGGGGGGTGATAAAACGAGCCCTGAAAGACTGGCGAAAAGCAAGGAAGAAGGGAGAGCTAGTGGTGTCCTGGTACCTCGTAGCTTGAATAGGACATTTAATGGAGGGAAGAAAAGACAGGCAGGGGGGAGACAGAGTGAAAGCTGCCTGGTGTGTGTGTGAAAGGATTTCACTCTGCTTTTCTTCAACCAACCAAGCACTTGATTGGCATTCTCTGGTGCCAAATAGAGCTTTAGTCAAAAGCAGGAACCTTTAGAAACGGCGTCTTAAGTACTATATACCGTCGAATGTTTAGCCAAGTTGCATTTTTAAGCCCTTCACTGAAAAGGGAACATGAGAACTCCCCGGCGTTCATGTGTTGTTTTTGTTTGCCAAATGTGACTTTTGGTATCAATGTGAATTCTTGTTAAGGTTCATCATATGCCATAAAGAGAAGGGAGAAAGCGTTATTGACATGTAAAATCAGAATTCATTGCAAGAAAAACCTCACACACGGGTACCTCGCAGGCTGACTGTGTGGTACGTTTCAGTCACATTCAGGCTCCTTCGGTCAAAAACAGCTTGAGTCACGTCGGTTGAGTTTGCAGTGACAAAGTCATCTCTTAGTAACTGTTCTATACTTGCCAAGTGCCAGGCCAAGGGAACAGTGGTCTCTTTGATACACACTCTCACACTGTCCGTGTGTTCTCAGAGGATACTAAAGAGATACTGACAGAAAAAAACACTTCAGGACTTGATGTCACAAAGTTGGATCTTAATTCACTATATTAAGACGGCAGCCATTCTCCTCTAAAGTCTTGCTCGGGTTGGGAATTCAACTGATGTTATATTGTTGTCTTCCTGAGTCATTTAAAGAAAGGGAATTTGACATGTGGTTATCATTTCAGTGCTTCCTAAATGAACAACTTAAACGACAATGGAGAGCAAAAAACTGGAGCAAAGAAAGTTTAATCATATTTGATAGAGGTAACGTTAGCATTCAACCACTTCCTAGCTAACTTGAGAGTTTGATAGTGTTACACAATAGGATATTAATAAAATCCTAGCTTACAGAATCAGAAATACTTTATTAATCCCATGGGGCAAATTCAGGCATTACAGTTGCTCTGACACAGAGAAGCATAGAGTAATATATGGCATAAATAGAACTAAGAAAAATGTCAAATATGTCCATTATATATACAATAAAATAAGAGATAAAGATTAAATTCTAGGAAGTGGCTCTATGGTGATCTAAATTGAATACCAGTAGTGTTTGTTAGCTAACGGTATTGTTAGCTAGGAATTTCTTGAATTCAAACCAGCTGTCAAATTAGCTGTTGTAACTTAGCTTCCTAATGGAGGGACATTGTGCCATATTTCAAGCTAAAACAACTCATTTGATAACACATCACAGCTTATGTTAGCAGTCAATTACTGCCTAGCTAACATTACCAATAGATAGCTAACATCACCTTTAACAACGATTTAATGCCTTTGTTCATCTTACATGATAGGAAATTGTTTTGTTAGCTAGTATATAGTTGAATGCAAATGTGATGTTTTGTCTAGTAGTAGTAAATGGGTCATCAAATATGTTGTATCTTGTAAGGCAACAACTATCATTAACATTCAATCACTTTCTAGTTATCATGGCAGTTTGATGGTGTAAAATGATCTGAACATGTATTGTTAGCTAGGAAATAGTCTAATGCAAATGTTGGCTGCTAGCTGTAGTCTAATGGTAGCTAATGGGTTATCAAATATGTTGTATCTTTAAATATGATTACACAACAGCTAACTTTAGCCTTAAAACATTTTCTAGCTAACAATATGGTTGAATAATGTTTCACAATAGGAAATGCATAAAATCCTATTTTACAGTAATGTTAGCTAGCTAACGGTAATATTAGCTAGGAATTGGTTAAATGTTAGCTAGGAGATGATGCCAATGTTAGCTAATGGGTTATCAAATATGTTGTAACTTGAAATATAGTTATACAACAGCTTCATTAGCATTAAACAACGTCCTAGCTAAAATTAAAGTTTATACATTTTTCACAAGAGGAAAGGCATAAAATGAAAATTTTACATTAATGTTAGCAAGAAATTGTTGAATGCTAACCGTAGCTGTTGTGACTTAGCTGTCAGTACCCAATGAGTTATCATATATGATGTTTTATCCTGAAAAATAGCCAGATGTCCCTCAACATTTTCACTTTCCATTGTCTTTTCAGACATCGGGAAGAAGTGAAATGATAACAACTTGTCCGATTTCTCTGTTTATGGGATTTTGTAAACAGAATATCAGCTTTTGTGCTTTGCACCCTGACTGTGACATCAGAGGAGAATGGCCGCTGTCACTAATAGCCTGAATTAGTGACTTTTTTTCATTAAACGCTCGACACCCTATTGAATAAATTGTGATTTATTCATGTCATTATCAGCGTTACCATTTTGCATTTTGTACAGGAAGAACTGAGCCTCTGTTCTGTGCTCCTTTTTAAAATTGTGTTTTATTATGTTTTTTCTTGCATAAGTGAAAAATAACTTGCTCAACGTGACAGACAACATTTTTGGGTTTCTTTTTGGTACTAGCAGGCCTTGAGGATACTTGATTTGAAACTGTTGTTTCTTTAAAATGTTATTTAAGAGTGATAAATGTGACTGTGCCATATTGTCAATGCCACAACAAAGGATGACTCTGCATGGATAGTGCATGGGGCGTTATCACAATCCTTCAAAAGTACTCCTCTGACTCAAGGTACCAAACATGCTGTTAGGTTAGTGCGTCATGCTTTTTTCCACTCCTTGTCTGTTAAACTGAGTAAGGTCCAGTGCCTTTGAGATGTGTGAAGGCATAACGACCATTCAAACGAGGGATATTTCTAATGCTGATCGTGTTTGAACTTTGTGGACAATATTTGAGGGGGACCCCTGATGTCATGTAAAACTAGCTCAAAGAGCTACATGTTGGACGAGGTTAATGAAGCGAAGGAAGATGTTCTAATTTCCAGTCCAAATGCACATGTGGCTCTGCGGGAGAAGAGAACTTGATGAACACTTTGACCAATTTGCTTTACTTATTGTGATGTTTCTTGTTTGCACCTTTTTATTTGTTGCTCTCCTGCCCAGTATTGTGAATGAATGGGATGTGAAGTAGTGTGGATTTTAAGAAAGCATGATGATTTTTAATGTGTATGTGCTTTTGGTACACAGATTTGTATCTATTTCCATTGTGTTCTGATTCATGCCCTCATTCCATCCAATCTGAGTTGTAAAAAAAATTGAAGAGCTTAGATTTCTTACCAAAAGGGAGATGAATCAATCATGTAAATATGGGACAGTTAGCGTTACTGACCAATTTAGTTTAGATCCCCTGTCATTCTTTAAAAGTGTACTTTTTCAAAAGCAACCCGTGGAATTCACCGAGCTCAGCAGGCTCCAATAAACTACAGAAAACATCTGGAGTATCTTTGGCACTGTGTTTTTCCTGCTACAACCTGCGTAGCTAACAATCGTTCCAGCGTAACATCAGCATTACCAATGAGGGAAGCCTATCTTGTGTGTTTTTTTACATTCAAATCACAGACTTAATATCAACACACAAAAATGTACTCTGCAGTTTCATAAACATGCTTGTGTTTTCCCTGTCTTTTTAAATATTGCAAGTGTCAAACATTTTGGAATAGTTTTTGGAAATGCTTGCTAACTCAAATCTGAAGCTAAAGCTAGCACAGGTTAGCTGAGATTAACAGGAAGACTGAAATGGGGGAAGCAGCTAGCCTATAGCGATAATTGTGGGGTGTTTTCTGAATTCACATAAAAACCAAGGTACCAGCACTATGTAGGCACTAGTGAGGCACGAAGCTAACTAGAAGCTACAGCTAGCAGCAGTAGAGCTTAAGTGGGCAGCTCACTAATTATCACATATTTTTTAATGTTAAATTTGTGATTTTTACTGTGAATTCACATTAAAAACCAGATATGAGTACGGCGTAAGCACCAATGACGCGTGTTGTCCTGTTAGCTAAAAGTACAGCTAGCTATTTCCCTGTTTTAGCTAACAGGCTAAGCTGAGCAAAGCTAACTGCAATATTTGACAAAAAAAATATGACAGTTATCTAACCTGAGAAAATAAGGCAAGTAGCATCGTTTCCCAAAACATCACGCTATTTCTTAGAAGCCACAGACTTTTTTAGAGTTAAAACTTCAGGTCAGGCAAAAGTGGAACGTGGTGGAACAAAGTTGATCATGTAAGGTACACAATGGCAGTATTTATCAACCATTTTTCTAGCTGCTCCTGTCAACTGGTCCCATTTATCAAACTAAAGTTTGTGTGGCTGAAGGGTGTCCAATTGGTTAGAGTCTTGTCATGAAAAGATCACGTGTTTGATGCCTGAAGCAGCCATATAAGCGGCTTCAGTGTCCATTAGCAAGACACTGAACTACATTGTAAAACCTGCCACTGTGTGACTAGAAGCTCTGTAGCCTTTTTTCACCTCATGATGACCTCTTCTACCATTTGTACAGGTTTAACACAGTTCAGAGTCTCTGACGTAGAGATGTAAGAGATTCTCTCTTGTGTCTTCACTTACACAGTGACATGACAAAAACATCAAGTGGGTCAAACAGTAAAAGCAAATACAATCTAGCATTTGTTTTAATGTAGCCACTCTGCAAAGGATTTTTATGTGATTAAAGCATCTTTTAAAAAATGTTTTGCCGACAAAGGCAAAACATAGACAATATTTTTGAATTTTTGTGCAGCCTATTTGTTGCTTTCAGCCCATTATTTCCAGTCAATTTGGGTCAAAGTGGTAGAGGAAAAGGACCAGTGAGATACATCGCTGTCTTTTTTAATTCTACCACAGGGGGCGCCAAACTTCTTCACTTTCAATTCTACGCAGCAGCTTTAAAAAACTTTAATTCAAACATTTATATGTTATAAATATTTAAAGTATCACTATGCTGTGATTCTTTACAATTGACACATTTTTGGCATAGTCATGCAGTAAATTATGTTAAAACAAATGCAAATAATCAATTGTAAAGACTGTTTGACTCAGTTGTCATCGTTCCCGGGTCTCATCTTTCTTACATATTTAAGTATTTGATGTTATGCCAAGCTTTGTTATTTTTAAAAAATGGGTGTAAATGTGCTTTTTTTGCCTTGACTGATGGATTTTTTTGTTAGAAAATGATGAAGGAAACAAACTTGATGGAGGCGTTATTGTTTGTGCCACGTCAACTGTCACCTCCTCTTCTCGTTCGAGTCCTCTAATGTGATCAACCCTGCCTGAGCATGTTAAAATAAACTGAAGTGCCGTTGAAAATGGGCATAACCAATTGTATGTTCCATCTGGATAAAACTGTGGAGGATAAGTAAGAAAAAAAACAACTAAAAACAACCATATACAAGGCAAACACTGGTGTCCAATAAAAGAAGGAAAACGATGACATGTCCAGCTGTGTGGTTTTCTTTTATGTAATGGAGTACAAGATGTTCATAGTTCCAGGGACATATTATTGCGAATCAGAAGACCAAAGTAGGGCAGACGTGCTTGAAATCAAGAAAACTGTTCTACTTGTATCACATTGCAAATCCACAGATTCTTTCTCAGCTTTTCATACCATCTCTCTGTTTCTCTTCGTGTGGGTGCAGAGGAATTCTTCTACCCATATTGTTTGTTTAAGTGGTTAGGAGCAATTCTCCAAGCCAGGAAATGGCATCAAAGAAACCCTCTGCTTTGCCACAGCTCTGTCAGCATGGCCTGTTTTCTGGGCCATAAATTTTTAAACATACATCAGCAAAATGCACACAGCTGTCTCCCAGGCCCCGCTTTCCCGACCGGACCTTTCAGCTTCACATTTACAATCAAGGCACTAATTTGCCTATCTGCTGTGGAGAGATAGTTAAGAGGGTGGAGCATAAATAGGGTGATAGGGATTTAATTACTGAGGTTAGATGGAAGTGGATGAGTGTTCGCTGCATGCTATGAGTGTAGCGTTACTTGTGAATGGACGGTTCCACCATTAGGGAGTGAGAATTGGTTTAAATACACTAGGCCTACATGTAGCATAGCTCTACAGTTAGCAATGTGTATCCGTCAGCCAGATGGATGTATGGTGACATTTTCTTTAACCAAATGATTGCTGAAATTTAGACATTCATCTTCCCTTGAGGATGAATCCCAATGACTTGACTTGGTTTTCACGTTGATGCCACTTTAGGGTTGGTACAGTCATTCAAATCCCCTCTTAGAGTCACTTCCTTTATCAAAAAACTTTCCTTGACCGCCATTATCAGGTCTCCATTTTAATTTGTCCAATATTTTTTGTTAATAACCAAACACCTGCAACACTACTAACATTCCCATCAGGCTCAGTTATGCTAACTGACCATTGTTAGCATGCAAAAAAGCTAAATAAAGATACCTAACATGCTAATCATGGCTTCAAAAATATTAGCATGTTAGCATTGTTGGTATGTTAACATTAGCACTTAGCCCAGATGATCACTGTGCTGTCCTGTCAGCAGGTCCCGAGAAGCAAAAAAGGACAGCTAGCTATTTCCCCGTCTTAGCTAACGGGCAAAGCAAACTGCAATATTTGACAAACAAATATGAGAGTCGTATCAATTTACTTACCTAACTTGAGAAAAGAAAGCACTTTACAGGAGGGGGGGAGTTCGGAGTGATTGTATGCGAAAATGACCCAACTTCTCGCTTCATTTATCACCTCAGTAAACAATTTCCTAAAGCATTTATTGATGCTAGTTTTAAGTCTTCCTCAGTATGTGTTCATTTGGTAACCTGTACCTACCTGTAAATGACAATTTGCTACATGAACCTGTTTATCAGAATAGAGACATAAAAACAAGATAGTTATGGGCTATATGTCCCAATTTTAGGCTTCACTGAGGCTAGCTTAACTTCTTTTATATAGTCTATAGTTAGTGTGCAAACACGCTTATGATTCTACTAAACTAAAATTAACTAAAATGATTGACATGGTGATCGTTAGGGCCTGCTTTTTAAATATTAGCATATTAGCAGAGTGTTTACATTAGCAATTAGATCAGTGTGCTTCACTGGTGCTTTGCATAGCTTCACAGAGTTGTTAGCATGACTGCAGACTCTTATTCTAGTTTCTTTTTCCCCATAATGGGTACAATGCTCATCTGTGTAGCTTAGTTTAAGTCTAGCACTATAACTGGATGTTAAGAAAAAGTTAGCTAAAGTTAGCTAAACTAACCGTTAGCGGTCAGTTACTTTCATGATAACAGTAAGAGCTGAACAGTCAACACATATTGACTAAATGTCAACACATATTGATTGAAATGATTGACAATGTGATCGTTAGGGCCTGCTTTTTAAATATTAGCAGAGTGTTACATTAGCATTTAGCTCAGTGTGCTTCAGTGTTGCTTTGCATAGCTTCACAGAGTTGTTAGCATGACTGCAGACTCTTATTCTAGTTTCTTTTTCCCCATAATGGGTACAATGCTCATCTGTGTAGCTTAGTTTAAGTCTAGCACTATAACTGGATGTTAAGAAAAAGTTAGCTAAAGTTAGCTAAACTAACCGTTAGCGGTCAGTTACTTTCATGATAACAGTAAGAGCTGAACAGTCAACACATATTGACTAAATGTCAACACATATTGATTGAAATGATTGACAATGTGATCGTTAGGGCCTGCTTTTTAAATATTAGCAGAGTGTTACATTAGCATTTAGCTCAGTGTGCTTCAGTGTTGCTTTGCATAGCTTCACAGAGTTGTTAGCATGACTGCAGACTCTTATTCTTGTTTCTTTTCCCCCAAAATGGATACAATTCACATCTGTGTAGCTTAGTTTAAGATTTGCTCTATAACTGGATGTTAAGAAAAAGTTAGCTAAAGTTAGCTAAACTAACCGTTAGCTGTCAGTTACTTTCATGAGAGCGGTAAGAGCTGAACAGTCAACACATATTGATGCGTTTTCTTGTTTGTCGGCCAGGAGGCAGAAAAATATATGAAGATGTATTTATATTTTTGCTCTTAAACTCAAACAAAACCTTGAAAACTGTCAGAATAAGAGCTTCTGTGAAGGTGGTTCTCGGTTGGTTGGCAGGCAGCCATGCCTCACTTTTTCTCCACCTGCCATGGTCTTTTTCTTATTTCTATTTCTGGCTCTGGAGAAACCTTCCCTTAGAAAGTAGCAAATGTTAGTGGGATTAGGAAACTACCCGTCTCTCTCACATGCACACAGTCTCTGCCCTATTAAAGCTTATAATAGCAGCCCTGGATACGGGTGAGTGTTTTCCACAGCAGAACCTGACGCGATGTGTGACGTTCACATTAAATACGCTCGAAGGAATTACTGTTTGCGTTCTGGTAAAATCCTAATTGGCTAGTTCTGTAACAAATTCAGTTACTTCATTTTCTTAGTTGATTCTCGTCACAGATGAAGTACCGAACAAATATCCAGCGTGGAGGAGATTCATGCTCTGCTGCGAGTGTGACTGGACAGTGAACAAACTGTAAACACTATTTTGGACGGTCAGATCATCTCCTTTAAGTCTTTAATGAAAGAGTCACTGAGTAACTGTCTGGCTATGGCTTGTTTTTATTTTCCCTCCACAGCTATTAAAGTGTGACTGCTCGTCTTTATGTCCATCAAGCATCTAAACACACTGCAGGAGTCGTTAAAGCCAAGTCAACTGGGGATCCATCAGATATTCTGCATAAAGTTTTAAAGTATGTCTACATTCTTCCTAACCCCTGACCCAGACTTTGTATTGCATGACGGTGCCTCCTCGTCACATGACCTTCCTCACCCACCTGCTCACCTGTGCCCGATTTAACTCATCAGCCCGGCAGTATTTAAACAGCCCACTTCCACTCACTCTTTCCCAGATGGTCAAAATATCCTCTTGCCTTTCCTTTCTAGCTTTCGTCACCTAAAACTCATACTTTGGATTACCTCCCCGCCCCTTTGGGTGATTAATAAGCCTCGAACACCGCTTCTGTCAATCCTGAAGTGAAGCCTCCCGACCTCCTGACAGAACTTCTGTCAGGTCAGGTGCACAACAGCTCGGCCCAGAGCTGATTTGGAGCAACGCCATGCAACAACACTGCAACCAGCAGGTATGACACACAGCCTGCCTGTTATAAGTACGGAAGCCCAAAGCGGACATGCATCCATACATTTTAGTTAGTCCTTTTTCTTGTGACGAGTAAATTCCATTTGGGGTGTAATGACAGTATCCCAGAACGTTCTGAGAACGTTACGTGCAATGTTCTGGTAATTTTGTGAGCGGGAAGTTTCTACTTGGTTCCCAGAATGTTCCTTTTAATAGCAGGAGAACATTCTCTGAAAACATTTTCAGAAAGTTGCAGTGAGAATGTTCAAATCACATTTCAGGAACGTTTTATAAATCACGTTCTGATAGTTCAGGCCGTACTAACATCCTGAAAAGATCCTCAGAATGCTGCAGTTAAAATATTTCGTCTTAGTTTAACGTTACATGAACATTATGTGAAATGATCTTTAAAATTTTTGAATATTATATTAAAACGTTTTCTTTCAAACGTAATTACAACTTGTAGGTAATGTTAGACAATGTTATGGGAACGTTCCCTGCTAGCTCGGAGGCCTGTAATATCAACGTGACCAGCCTATTGTTTTGTTTTCTAGATCGCTGGAAAAATATCCCGTCATCACCAGAAAACAAGCTTTTTTTAATCCCGAGATAATGAGAAAAATAAGTCAAGATCCCAAGACAAAAAAATCAGATATTAATTTGGTATCATGGGAAAAGAAATAAAATGTATGGATGCATGTCCGCTCCGGGCTTCCGTATATAAGAAATGTCAAAAAGGTTTAATTTCCCAGGTCACTGTTCTGAGCGTCTTTCTTTTAATTGATTTAACTAAATTCTTTTTCTTTACTATTTTGTTTTTTTTCTTGCTTTTCATGAACGTCTTTAGTAAGAGGTTGTCTGTGTGTATATTTTAAGGCAGAATACTAGAGGTCACTGAATGTAAAATTAACCATATGAAGGCACCCATAGTTATGGTGAGTGTACACAATAACCTAACAACAAGCCATAATACTTGTCCAACATCTACATGAACATTTTTTCAAAAGGCACCGACACAAACACTGTCAGAAAGTTCAGTGACTGAATTAGTTTATCAACACCTAGCAGGACAGCGAGCACGACCCACCTGTCACTTATCTGTCCACACCCCTAATTATGCATAACTGTTATTGCTGATGTAATTAAAAGGTTGAGTTACATAAAAACTCACACTCCTGTATTGTCAAAACCATCTTTTTTGTGCCAGGCTGGAACATTAACACAGGACTCGATAGACATTGACTCACTTTTGGAGTCAGCCTCAAGTGGCCACTCTTGGAACTGCATTTGAGATTGATTCATGTTTTTGTTTAGTTTTTCTTGCTATTGGTGCCTCTCATATAAACGACTGCAGGCGACGCTGCTGCATAGATGCATCATCCAAAGCTGATTATATGCTACACTAATCAGATAAATGCTATGTGATACTCTCCATCATCAACAACTCAGTGCAATATGAACCCTGCAGTAAATGGAGTCGCCTTTTAAGCGTCTTGAGTCCCATTTGCAATGGCTCTCCAGCAGTCTAGAGATACTCATATGGTGCTGGATTGTGTTTCGCAGAAATTGTAACCTCATTTTTGTGTATCCAGCAGCTCATGAAGGGATTTGACCATTTAAACTTTAAGCTTTGGAAGTCGGCCCATGGATTTCCCCCTGAATTCCACTTCTTCACTGCTTTCTAACCAACTCCAGACTCCAAACAACCACAGAAACTCTCCAAATCCAGCTGTCCTTTACTTGACCCTGCTGCACTGGTGTGATTGGTTTGTCTCTCCCATGCTGTTCTGAAACTTATCTTAAAAACTGCAAACAGGAAAAACCTAAAAACCTAAAACCAAATAAATAAGACAAAACTATCATACGTTTAGCAGCAGAAATACCGCATCTTGTTCCTTTTTACTGTGTTATATTGAGTTCAAAATACTGTCTTACATGGAAAATGGTCCAACCTCCCTCCTAAATGTCATCTGAAAGTTGATTTTGGCAGCTACCGCCTAAAGTGTTACTTAAATTAGTACGGAGAGGCTGCAGGCCAGACGACCATCTGCATCTGTTTTTAACATCTGGAGTCTGTTTTCATCCATGGCTGCTGTAACTGTAAGCATAATATCTCAGATGCTGGATAGAACTATGTAATAGATGTACTACTGTATATATCTATTGTAGATATGCACATGCTGTACAACGGACAATGAATAAATGCAAGATAAGAGGGTTGGCAAAGGGAACACAATTCATCCCTCTATGCAAACCAATCCCACAAGGAAAACAAGTTTGGTCATTATCTGCAACGGCTGCAAAAAGCTTTTTGTCTTTTCAAACGTGTAGACTGTCACATGTTTCTGAGACAATAAAACTGGGCTGCGATAAGTCAGCGTCACGTGTCAGCCTGGGCCTTCAATAACCACAGGATTTCTTTGTGAACAAAGGTCGGTGTCTTGAACTTAAGAAGAGAAATGCCCCATCATGTCACTATTTTAAAGACACGCTTTTCCCCCAACAAAAGTTATTTAAACATGATTAGAGTTTGAAATTTGATGTTTAAAGCTCTGGTAGGAAAGCCAGAGACACTGAATTTTTCTCTTTTTCATCCGATTATTTGATGTATTTATTGCTGTCGGGATGTGAAGAGAATTTCAACAAATACAACAAAAATGCACCCAAAAAATAATACAATAAATAGATAATATAATAAAACATGTCATTATAGGAGAAGTTCGGTATTTTAAAACCTGGGCCCTATTTGTACAAATCTGGGTGTCAAAATGACTCATAGGAACAAAAACTTTTGGAATTGGTCCTGTAGATGTTCTCCGCCGTAGCCGCGATACAGCCGCAATGGCTGCAACTTAATCCCCTGGGGCAAATGCGCCCGATCAAAGTACATGCATACGTGCTTGTTTTTGCGGCTGACAGGCTCAGATTGTTACTCCAGGTGTCCGACAACATTTCGTAAATGATCCCTACAAAGATTGTCCTCAGGCGCAGCCATTGCAGCTGTTTTTGTTCCTATGAGCCATTTCGACACCAACATTTGTAAAAAAAAATAAATAAGGCCCAGGTATAAAATGACCGAACTTCTCCTTTAATCCGTGCACGTTCAATCTCATTAAACATCAACAGTGATTTTTTTCTGTCCATTCAAAGATGTTTTTATCTTTGAATATCTGCTCCATCTGTTTGATATAAATACCCCTTTTGCCTTAAATTTTGACCCCTGATAGAAATATTTAAGGTAGATCATCGAGCCTCCCAGCAAACCATACGTGTCTTTAATATCTGCTAAATGTCGGAGTTTTATTAAATCCCAACAGAATTAATATTAGGTTTATTTCCTACTAGCATAGCTGCTAATGGCTTTAGCACACGGTAAACCAAGTGATTCTTAACTCGGACATCTAGTATATCCACAAAACCATAAACACAGGGAGGAATCAAACAAAAGGTTTCTTTGTAAAGACTTTCCCTCATTCCATTTTTCATCTCTGTTGATACGGGGGAACACTCTCTTGCCCTTCATTAGCACCCTCACACATGCACAGTGGCCTTGCCCGAGCGCTCTGCCAGCCTGTAAATGCTCAGAGGAAAGGCAGCAAACCCAAAGACAGGCCGCTGGGACATGCAAATAAAAACATGTTTCCCCACTGGTGCCCAATGTCAGCTCTCATTACATCCAGCAGTCGACCCTGTGGGCCAATTAGGGCACAGGGCTGCACTGCTAAAAGCTCCGGGATTGGCTCCTCACGAGTAACACCGTACCCCCCCTAGTGATGACATTATGGAGGAATAATAAGGGTGGCTGGTGGGAGGTGAGCAGTGCACAGACAGGAATGTTTCAATTAGTGACTGGCGAGAGTTAAAGGCATTGAAAACATGCTTCTGGAGCTGCTCTGTTAGCTTCCTTAAATACAGAGAAATCTGTCTTTACTTTGGGCGTATAACTGACAAACACATTTTTAAACTCTGGACCAAAAAAAACTGAATTGCGCCTGACCGATATCATTAGGCCGATATAATCTGCTGATATCGGCCTATCACAGATATATGTATTGACATGTTTTCCGATATGTCCTATTTTTACAAAACATATAATGTAGAAAACAATGCATGGAGTCATTTAGAAAAAATGTAATTGCACAGGTTTTCCAGCAGACTGCGCTCGGACTCCATAGCTTACAATACTCTCAGCCTTGTCTGCAGCACGTGTGGAGTTGAGGTCATCACGGGTCCACTGGAACCCTAGAATCCGGGTCGGGACTTGTTCTATAACCGTGGATTCCGGGTCTGTTCAACATCATGTGTAATACCCGAGTGGATCCGGAAAGACCCGGCCGTGATTAGAAAGCACTGGTCATGTTGAAAGAGAACGTGCAGCTTTGGCCACAAGGTGGCACCAATGACCCGGCCGAAGGAGTCCTTCAGCTGCTTTTGCTCAGGAGGTGAGGGGTCAGATCGAAGGTCAGACTCAGACAACACGGAGGATAGCAAACTAGAAATGCTAACGTCAGCAGCTGTGGCAAAGAGTAAGCGTTACCACTGTTCAAAGGACAAATAGTCGAAGTTATCTTTATTATGCTAGATGCAATAAAACCGCAATGCTGCTTGTAAACGAGCCGCACATTTGTCATCCGTCTGTGTGAAAGCAAGTGGACTTTAAATCTGAAATAACCGATATAGCATTGCTGTTTTTCTTCCATATAGGCTATGTCACATTAGGCAGGACAAAAAGTTTTGTTTTGACAGCTGACTAACGCTAACTTGTAGATAGCAATCAGCTGTGAAGTCGGTGCTGATTGGGTTTGTTTTCACCCGGCCAGGGTCGGGTCCAACATTTCTCCATTCTGCACGGGTCTGGGTCCCAGCTTTCAAATAGCAGTGTTAGGGCACAACATGTTGGACCCGTGAAGACCTTTAGTGGGGAGCATCAAAGCCGAGCAAACTGGGCTGCGCTATGATTGGTTGTCAGTAAAATAATAACAATTATTTAATAAGGTATTTGTTGGGAAAGAAGCCTCTTGAATACATTTTGCAGTCATATCATTGCACAATCCCCAGATCAGAAATTCACTGTATCGGCAGCCATATTGGGAATCAGTATCGGTATTGGTCTCAAAATTCAGATAGCGGTCAGACTTTTGCCACTGTCTCCTAACTTCAGGATCATAGCTGTGCTCATAGTTTTCATTTCACATTTTCAGAAATTTCTCCCAAACTACAAGCTGAACTTTGACCTTTACGCTGACTACAGTGACTTTGACTTGGGGTGAAAAAACTCAATACGTTTTCTTTAACAGATATCAACATATAATGCTGGTGTCATAGAGTTGAGTCACAAATAAGAGACTAATTTCAGTGTCCTGTCTTTGTGTATTGACTGCTGGGTCACAGGCTAATGTCTTCTGTGTCTCCACATGACAAATGAGGCCTATTTAGTGAAATCAAATGTTATTTCTGCTATTAATAACGCCAATCATATGATCAGATAGAGAGAATCTGTTCCTCTTTGTGATCTAGCTCTCTCTCTGGTGGCGTGCCATTTTCCCTCCATCCAATCCATAATGTATCACAAAGCCGACAGGGGGAAAGCAGAAAGCCTCTGGGATGTTTTCCAAAGAGCCGAGGGTAATTTGGAGATGGCCCATTTGAAGTGACTTGTAGATGAGATTTAGAGGCTGCAGTATAACTTGGAAGGTTGCTGATTTTGCAGATTGGGATTGTTTTAGTCCTACGCGTCTCATAGCATTGCAAGAGAATGTCAACATTTTGCTTGAAATAAATTAAAATATATATATTTTTTCTTCCTCCTTTATTTATTCCCTTTTGACCATTCATTATGTGTAACCCTCAAGGTCACAACTTGTGTTTAGTTTGTGCTTTTGTCGCTACTTTGCAAGTAAAAGAAAGCAGGCAAAAACAAATCAAACAGGGACAACACAGCCTCCGACCTAGTCCTGCCCTTTCTGCTCCACTGTTCCCACTCTATACCAGGACTGATGATATCTGTGTAAACTGACTTCATGCCACAGGCCAGAGATAAATGAGAATTGCTAATTTAATTCAAGGAGCAGTTGGACCTTACTTCGGCCAAGCAGCAAAAAAAATCAATACGTTTAAAAGCATTGGTAATTGAAGGGAGGATGACGACATGCAGCAGCTGAAATACGCCACCCATCTGTCAGAGGTCTTTACTGTCAAATCAATGTGCAGCAATGTGCAGTGATTTAGAGGGATGTAGGGTTATCTTTCATCCAAGCATTAAACTCTGACAAATTAGATCTGCTGGAGCTAACCTGTGCAAGCTAATGCTAACAACAAAGAGGAACTGCTTTCGTACACATTTTTGTAGCTTTAAACTAAATGATATGATTACACTGTGATTAAACACATTCATACTGGTGACAATTCTTACTATATTTATAAAAATTGCCGTTTCATTGATTGAAAATGGCTCAACACATGGTCTACTGTTTTAAATCAGCCACTGGCTAATTTCTCCCCACAAACGAAGCCTTGGGAGGGCTTTTCTTCCTGATACTGACGGCTACTGTAGGCTCTGCTTTTGATTTGTTTCTCCTTACAAGTCCTCGTCCATCCTGATAAACTTAAAAACAAAAGTTTTGCAGGATTTTCTTAAGTATAAACCTCCCCAAACCAGGAATAAGCAGAACGGAGCAGCTAATGTTAGCCTACTCTAAACAGAAAAGCCAGCACCTTGTCTCACACATGGTGAATGTTGTTGTCCTGAAAGGGGATTTTTTTCGAATTAAACCTTTAACCCCACTTATAATATAACAATTAAGTTAGCTAACAACAAGCTAATTTGCCTGTAATACTGGATTTCAACTGCCCAGCATAAGCTAGTTAGGTAGGCATGCTAACTAGCCAGCTACAAGATAAGACACATTTTAACCCATTCCTCACACTTTTCTTCTTCTGCATTTGATTTAAAGTTTGCTAAATGAAGTCTCCACCTTCCAAACTCTTTATAAACCAAGTATCACTCTTACTGAACTCTGCTTTAGCATGTGGGGAAATCAGAAGCATAATCGCCTTGTCATGCTAAGTTGCTAGGCTATGATTAGACAGTTGCTGTATGGGGGAGGAGATTAGCAAACAATCAGTTGTTTCATACTTGATCTACTTCGGGAGAAGTTAATATGACATAGAGTAGGTCTACTTCTGGGAAATGTGTATTTATAATGAAATGAGCACCTTAAGGAGGGTGAAAACCTTAACACGTCAGCTTAATTGGCCTAAAACGTCTATTAAACACACAAAACGAAAGCTTTATTGCCTGGATGGGTCTTTTTGTGCTATAAGTTTCCAGTAAACAAAAACCCAAACTACAATTTCTTCATGATAACATAAGTAAGTTCAGTTCATGACAGGGGTTAAAGGATCATCTGATGGCTCAGCTGGGAAAGGAGTGGACCGTGTGACAAGTGTGTAATCACCTTCCTCTAAACTTGGCCTCAAACCGTAGTCACATGTAATCTCCTTTTCCAGAGAGAATTTTAAACAAAACTGTTTCAGAAAACTCAACTTTAACTCTGATGTGAAATTAAATATTGTGGCATGCAGGCTCATTGAAGTATCTTTTACACAGACGTATGAGGCCATACGGGATCTTAATTTCTATCCAGTGTGCAAGAATGTGGTGTGAAGCTCAGTCTATCACTATCTTGTGTCATTATAACCAGTGTGACCTTTCTGAATCACTTTGATACACAAGTTTCCACCTGTGTACTTTGCACCTTCTGAATTTATGACCCTGACAGATTCACTGATTGCACACATGTAAGCTGAAATTTAAGCCAGTAAAGAGCTTACTTTTATTTACTAGCCCTTTGCTATACACTTTGTTTAAAGTGTTTTTAGGTCAAATTAACATTTATTAAAGACCCCCTCCAAATCAAGTGTCCTTGTAAACATCTCCATGTGGTGTTTTTCATGTGCTACAAGACATAAGCAGTCATCTCCATGGCTGGGCCTGTCTGCTTTTAAACTGAAGTGTACCAAGGACAGGCTGAACAACACCTTTTATGATTAGCAGGTTTGAGACGTCACAAACCTAAGGAGCCAATCCCGTTAACAGACGGGGTGACGCTATGCATATCATTATGAGTAACCTATGGCAACCACTTCTGCGATGCATGAGCCAGCTGTAACCGTCATCGTGATTTTTGCAAACTCACTACCGACTACTAACGTTAAGGTTACTACTACTCATTACTACATTTCAAGCTAGCTAAGTTTCAACAAGTTGCCACTAAACGATGGCAGAGACGTGTTTTGTTTCGCGACGGAGGATACTGTTGGAGATTTGCATAGTGGGCGGGGACTAAGCAGATTGTGGAATTTTTAATGAGGGAGAAGGAGGAGATGCCTTCGAGGGAAGGTAATTAAACATATTTTGAAAACACAACACAAAGACACAATTTATTATTTCAACAGAGCATTTTATTTGTCTTAAAACATGACTGGAGCTGGTCTTTAAGAGACTCCTTTTGGGAAGATTGGAATTTAGAAAAAGCATCTCTTTTATCTTGTTCAAAATTTGTTTTAAACTTTAGGATTGCTCCTTGTTAACCTACTGTCTCACTTTCTATCTCTTTGTTTTAAACACAGAATATGCAGCTTCGTACGGAGGCCTCAGAATTGTTAAAAGCTATTCTTAGTAACAAAAGCAAGTCCACAAGAATTTTACCATGATTTTGCGGTTGAGTATGAATTAATGACATTTAAGATGACTCAAGTTACACTCACGACTGTCCTGCAGCTACCTTTCAATTTGATATATCAGCGACCTTGTTTTTAGCTTTGTAATGGTGCATTTTGCAGCTATTGCAATTTATTTTGAAATATATATTGGGCTCGAGAAGGTAGGGAACATTCGGTTCTTCTTTTTACCAGAAAATTCTCCGAAAACAGCTGGAAATCAATATTTTTCAGTGGGTCGCTGTTGAAGTGTAACTAAAACAGCCAGCTTCTCTGCTTCTTATTTTTTAACTCAAGAGCTCAACAACAACCAGCAGCAGAGGAAAGCACTATTAATCTTCATTTGAATGAGCCTCTGTAGAACTCACTACATGCTTGTACGTTAATATGACGCTTTCTTTTCCCCCCTCACCTCCTTGATTAAATTATTGTTCCTGATACAATCACAGATATCTACGGGGAAATTCTGACTCCCACTCAAGCAGCTGTGACTCATAATGTTGGATCTGTGAGGTATGCAGGAAGAGCTTGGAGAATAACCGCGAGTGGGTGGAAAGACGAGTAGGTGGGGGTCTGAGACTGACTCTGCTAAAGACTGGAGTTTAAGATTTATGTTTTCCCCCTCTTTTTATCCCCCTCTTCCTGTTTTTTTTTGGGCATGTTCTATGGGAGGAGTGATGGGAATAAGTGCACGCATTTGTGTGTCTTTAGCGTGTGTGTGTGCGCGCAGGGGTTGCAGTCTTGTGAGTGCGACTCAGGTCTGTTCCAGGATATTTATAGCTCTCATTAGACACATCCCGCTAGAGCCAGGGTCACAGCACAAAGAGGTGAACACTGCATCCACCAGCAAAACACACACAGAGCCACATTATTTGAGTCTGCAGCCGCTACAGAAGCAAGAACAGAAACTACAAATATCTTTTACCCACACTTTCTGTTTGTATATTTAGATTATTCTTCCTCCAAACTCATATTTTAAGCCAGTTTTGCCACATTAGCAGATGCACACATAGCGCACCGTCTCAGCTCATCATCTGTCCGATCTGTCTGCTTGAGAGATCCCAGCATGCATTTGGTGCAGCAGGTGGCCAGTGGGCGTACGGATTGGTGTAGCCTACTTGGGCCGAAATAAAAACATGTTGGAGTGAATGGAACAAATTGCATTGTGCGCACACACACACACAAACACAAACCCACGCATCCACACATGAGGTGATGGAGTAAATCCTGTGTGAAACTGACAAAGGGTGCTGATGATAACACAGGAGGAGGGAGATTTTCTCCGGTGCTATTGCTTTTTCTTTCAGCCAACAGTCCAAATTAAAAATATTCAGTTTAGCATCACAAAAAGCAAAGAAAGAAGCAAACGGAGACTGATCATCTTTGCTTTAAAATGTCCGAAACAACTTCTCATTAAGCCGTACAAATGTACATTTTCACTCAAGAGAAGATTAAGGATGTTACGTAGCTTCAATAAAATGAAATAATATGCTATATTATACAGTAGTCTCTGATGTTGGTAGGCACATGTACATTCATTAAATTAACCACGACAGTGAAGTCTTTCTTTA
This sequence comes from Semicossyphus pulcher, assembly GCF_022749685.1. Classification (NCBI taxonomy): domain Eukaryota; kingdom Metazoa; phylum Chordata; class Actinopteri; order Labriformes; family Labridae; genus Semicossyphus; species Semicossyphus pulcher. The sequence continues at coordinate 8,859,175 of NW_027211694.1, forward strand.
GACTGTAAATCTGCAAATCCAATTGTTCTATTTGATTAACAGTTCAATCTAAATCTCTGTCCCTCTCCTGTACGCCTTGCTAATACATCAAACTGGCAGCTGTGTGAATAATATCAAATCTTCTGAATGTAATGTATTTAATATGTAATGATTATATTAAATAATAAATTATTCAAGCCTTAAAAAAAGAAGCCTGAGACACTACAATTATTCCTGCAGCTTTGTGAGGCTGCACTGTAAGCGCAGTGTTGCCTAGCATGCTAACATGCTCACAATGACGATGCTAAAATGCTGATGTTTGGCAGATAAAATTGAGTTTAGCTTGGCTTGTTAGCATGTTAACATTTGCTCATTTGTTGATGAAGTTAAAGTTAGAAACAGGCCTTTCCTGTTTTATAAATTATGCATTTCATTTTTCTAATTTACTTTAGCTTAGGCAGTTAGCTTACTAACTTTAGCTTACCATACCCTTACCATTAGCCATACCCAGCTTAGCCGTACTCTTCCTGTAATGTATTCTTAAAAATAAGTCGTCATCATCGTAAAGAAATACACTATACTATATAATGTGACTTTTTTCATATTTTATCTTTCTTAGCATGCTAACGTTTGCTAATTAGCAACAAACTGCTGAGTCGGATTGGAAAGTCTTTGCAGGTTTTAATATCGGACTTGGTGCCAATCAGATGCTACTTGGGAATTAAACCTTGTGTTATTGTCCATCCAACCTTTATGTAATTTTATTGATCCGTCAGTTTACAAGCAGTAAATATAAATCTTGTTAAGCCTCTTCCTTATGCACAAATACACCAACATATATTTAAATCGAGCCAACTATCACTCACTGTCGCTGTATAATTCCATGCTGGACAGAAAAACTCAGCGGAAATCATTCAGTCAGCTGCCATGGCTGGATATGAAAAATGCTGCTCCAGACTTTCCGGCTAGCATATCTGATAAATCATTCATTTTGATTTTCAGATGACCTTTCTGCTCTGTAGATAAACAGGATAGCTTCGGGCTACCTGAGCCCGGTATCTGTCATCTGGAGAGATGAGATGAGATCTGCGGTGGCATGACGGATGTTTACGGACAGAAACAAATTCAACAAAACAAAACAGAGCTGCTTGTAAAAGAGAAAGTTGGAGGTTTGATTTATCTTTTTGGCTGATTTATCGTGTACGACTTGACATTGTAGCATCTACATCAAGCAAGTTGCAAAATGCCCTGCTGAATTTAGGCCGTCAACAGTCGGCGGGCACAGCTTCATATCTTTGATCCACTCGTGCAAAGTCAACTCAAATGATGCAAATGTATGTTTGATAAAGCTGCTGGTGGTTTGTGTTTGCGTGTGTGTGAAGTGAGTGATGTGTTTTTAGGGTGTGCAGTCGGGCAATTTAGCCAAACGTCCTATCTCTCTCTGTTTTGGCTTGTCTGTCCTTCCCTCTCTCTCTCTCTCTCGCTCTCCCTCCTGAGCCTCTGCACTGCGGAGGAAACTTGAACTGTGCCCAGCTCCTGTGAATATCACTCACACACAATTTCTTCTCTCTCACACGCACACACACACACACACACACCCCTACAGGCATCCTCCAAACACTTTCCAAAAAAACGACCCTCTCTCATATCACTTCCACTTTCCAAATTAGATTGTTGAGAAGCTGATTTATTAAACCGAAAAAAGGCCTTTGTAGAAAGAGGAAGAGCGAGTATAGGTCTGTTGGAATTTAAATCAAACCACAGCTGTAAAATAAGATGTCATAAAGTGATGTCCATAGATTTTATGTCTCTCCAAAGCTGTACTATATTCCAGTAATATGCTTTTGCTGTATACTTACAAGTTGATGTCTTTTTTGTTCAAGGCTGCTGCCCCCTAGTGGCCAAAAAGGTAAGAAAAAAAGAGTTACTGCAGCTTTAATTTTATATTTTGCTGACAACAATTCAATCAAATTATTGCTCCATTCAGGGATTTTCTTTGGGGTCAAAATACTTCAAAGTAATTCAGAAACTGTTTTAAAAAGCAGCAAAACATTACAAAGCTGAATGTTCCAATCAGGCAAATCATTTGTTCCCTTTTTACAAGCTCTCAAGTCAAAATGATGATGAAGAATAACTTAAATGTCAGAGGGAAACAGCTGAAGAGATCATGACCTCATTGTTTTTAAAGATGATTTTTTTGGCCTTTGGCTTTATTTATAGGACAGCTGAAGATAGACAGGAAATGTTGGGAGTAGAGAGTGGGGGATGACATGCACCAAACGATCAGCAGACCGGGAGTCAAACCTGCGATCAGTGTGACGAGGACTGTAGCCTCTGTACATGGGGCGCCTGCTCTACCGACTGAGCCAAACAGCGCCCCCATGACCTCATTGTTAAATATGGAAAGGCACTTATAAAGAGGAAAAATGGCTATCAAAGTCACATCACACGAGAGGAAGTGACAGAGTGATGCGCAGAGTGAAAAGTCCTGTTGATGTTGTTCTCGATATCAGCACTTACAGTATGACTCTTACGCAATCAAATTACTTGGTCAGAACTAGCTGTTGTATGAATATGATTATAATTTGAGAGATTGAAAAAAGTTAAGTTACTCAAGCAATGCAATTTATTCATGAAAATTTACAAACAGTTTTTCCCCCTCTTATTGATGGGTAAATCACGTCATGAACGGCACCTTTAGATCATATCACAACTGTGAACCACTCAGTACAATCCTGCTGATCTAAACCACAAACCTGTCGTCACAGTTTCCTTGCTAGTTTCCCCTGGATGTATAAGTCAGTCTACAGTATGTCGATATTATTATGCAACACAAACAGGTCTATTTTATTAAACTGTCAAAGCTAGTGCAGTTTGAGATCACAACTGTGGAAGGACTCCTCAACTGTTTTTGAGAGATGAAGTGTGACGTACTGTGAGCTCACCATGCTAATATTCAGACCAGAAATGGGTGTATGCATGTAGCAGGCAGTGTGTGCTATTTATTATTTCGGCTACTTAGGGAAATATACACTGTAAATCCCCACAGGAGATATTCATCTTTTGGCTGTTTGCCCAACACTGAGCACAAAACAACAGTGCCAATATTCAGCATCTTGCCGAGATATCATCAGTCATTTGCTACACCCCTCCCCCGAACAGCATGGGATTGTCAAATTATAGCACGAGCAAACATAACAAGGAACAACTGGCCTATGAAGCTTAAAATACTCGGGCGCTGTGTGTGGTTTTTAATAAAAGCAATACTTGGTATGTAAATGCTTTTGGAGACTAGTCAAGGTTTTATCACCCCTTAAAATTAGAGAACATTAAACTAAAATGTAAAGAGTTAATAAGATGTGTTTGTCTGCTTTAACATATCTACTCACAGTCCTAAAAAGACAATGGATTGTGAAAATCTGGAGGGACAATGGGCCATATTTCAAGGCAAAAATATATTTGATAACACTAAATTACAACAGCTAACATTAGCATTCAGTCAATTCCTAGCTAGCATTACTTTTGGCCAGCTAAGATTAACTTTAGCTGGCTGAGATTACCGTTAGCTTGTTGACATTACCGTTAGCTAGCTGACTTAACTGTTAGCTAGCAGACTTTACCTTTAGCTAGCTGCGTTAGCTAGCTGACAATACTGTTAGCTAAGATTTTATGCCTTTAATAGTGTTACAGGATGTGCGATATGGTATTGTTTGCTAACTGGTGGCTAAGAATTGGTTGAATGAAAATGTTCGCTGTTGTCCTATGGTAGGTTATGGGTTATCATGTGTAGTTTTATCTTGAAATATGGCCCTCTATACAACAATTAGTTCCAACAAAGTAATTTAATTAGACTAGAGGCATTCCATAAGTGCTGATATAGAGTACATAAATGCTGGGAGTTAAATTAAAGCCTCCACTTCTGAGTTCTGAATACCGCTAATTAACATTTAAAGGGAACATTTTTTGCCTAGACTGATCAAGAATCACACATGCCACTAAAGTAACTGCCAACGGACTCTTATTTCCTTGGTTGCATGACAAAAGAAAATACACAGATAGATGAACATAATACAAAGTAGGTGGTCTATGGTAACGTACAGACAAATAGAAAAGTGTGCAGGAAAAATGTTTGTGTTACTTGACAGAAGTCCAGTTCCACTCATGTTGTTGAAATGGTTGTGTTTGGGGAGCCAAAAGACAGCCATGCAGCATGCTTATAAATGTCTACCAGATGCAGTGATTTTTTTAAGACATCCCTTGTTTATACAACCATCAAACCTGGATCACAGCAGTGGGACGTTTTCCTGGGAAAATGTATTGAATGGAAAGCTTAGCAACAGTAACTGAGGGAGGCGGGGCTTAGGGAGAACCCCAGCCTTCTACCTAAAGGACAGTCTCCTTTTCTCATTCGGGTGCTCTAAATTCCATATTCATCAAATCAAAACTGTTCTAAGGGTGTGAAATTAACTTCAAAATGCATGTAGGAATCCTATTACAAACCTAACACAGAGACACACACATTGGATGACTGAGTGTATCACTTATTCAAAGACACTCAGAGCCTTTGAGGGGACCATGAGGCAAACAGACTTCCACAAGAGAGTGTCTGTGCTTATTACATAAGGAGCACTTTGTCATCCATGTGCTGCCCTCTAGTGTTAAAGAAAGGAGCTCTCTACATGTGTACAAGATGTATTTCATGTTGCATTCTGCCACCTAGTGGAGCACAAGCATATAACTTCTCTTCTGTGAGCCTTTTGAACCACAAAAATATAACATTAATGTTCCTCAAATTACTAATCTAATTAGCATGTCTCTAAAATCATGATGTAAAATTCCTGTTGGATGTAGACATTTAGTTGTTTTGTTCTCTGACTTGTATCCAAATTGTATAATTTTGAAATGGATTACAAATAACAACACTGAAATATTACATTCGTAACTGTATTAATGTATTAATTGGTTTATTTCTATTTTTAGGGATTTTTACATTTTCTTATTTTTTTTATGTGTTATTCACATAAATTAATGTACTGTAGAACTTTAGAGATCAAAAGTATTCATCATAAATATTCATAAGACATGTGGAAAAAAGGTATATCTATTAATACTTTTAAAAAATATATATTTTATTTGTCTTAGAAAGTCAGTGAGGGTTTCGTATGTGTCACTCCACACCAGCAGGTGTCAGTAACTGCCTTGCAGCTCTTCCGTTAGTTTCGGGACGAAAAGGATTGTGGGTGTTTTCTATGATATAATACATCGTGTGGCCAACGTTTTAACGTACTTTGGACGAGAGAGAACTTCAGCAAGGACGTGTAGTTTGAGCTAAATACTTTTAAGAACAACTTGCCCTAGCTCGTAGCTTTTGAGATTAAATCAGTTGAGCTTGTTAGGAAGTACTCTTCTTTAGAGTTTTTACTTTTATTTAAACTTATTGTAGAAGAAACTTTTAACTTTTTCAGAGCGAAGAAACGAAAGCTGCCAAGTCACTCAACTGGGTAGACATTTTTTGCCTCTGCAGTTATTTTTCGTCGGAAATGTGTTTAGAAACAATGGATAATAACGCGAAACACATTAAACCCGACTGTGTGCGTAGAAGCATGAAACCTGGATCAAAGTTGAGGTGGAAGCTGCTCCGTGTGACCGCACAGGAGGAAGGAGAGGCCCTCAAACTTTGTCGAGCAGCAGCCGTGAGGACGACCATCCGAAAGTACCTCCGTCGGGAGCAGAGGCGGGTACAACTGGCGAAAATCGCCACAGCCCTGGGAAATATAGGCAAGAAGGAGAAAAGGGACGCTATGTTTGACGGACATCACGCTGCGGCCTGTCTGCGGAGTCATCCAGCGGGGGCAATGGCGCCCGAAAACACTACGCAATACCTCATGGGTAATGTTTATGAAGACATGAAGACAAACGACATCCAGACTGTTCCAGTTTCACATGAAACACATGGTCATTTGTATAGTGAATGTCTTTCACCCAGCAGCGTGTATGCTGCGTTGGACGCTGGTTACGAAAGTTGTCTTGCCTTTCAGGAGCGAGACTTTGAGGAAGCGTTTAACCAGTGCTGAGAACCGGAATGAACTGGTCTACGTGGCCTTGTGAAACTGGTTTGGCGTCTTTTCCGGCTCTGACTTTCGAATAAAGACACATGAAAAGGTGTGAAATGAGATTGTAAACACTTGTGTGCATGTATCTTGTCATATTTTCTAGCCCGTATCATGTTTTGTGATTTCTATGGCGCATGATTCATGTATGGGCTTTATTTGTCTCACAGCGGCGCACTGGACGGTGCCCGCCCACAGAGGGCGCTCCTGAGCCGCACCCAGACGAAAGAAACAAGCGCACGTCGGCAATGGCCCTGGCAACGGATTGTGAAAATCCAGGTAAACCCGGGCAGGTATTATGTTGCGCTGCATTGTCATAAATGGCAATCGTAGTACACTATGATGCAATGTTGGGGCTTTCCACAGTCACTGTTGTCTGAGCGTTTTCCAGGTCTCATCTGCCGGGACACGTGGCTCAGCTGTGAGAGGAGCAGACCAAGGAGGTGGTCATCACGTGACAAGGTGACATTTATTGTCCATTGGTTATCTTCATGGAGGTTGAAGATCAAATAAGTGTTTGGAGATTTGCTACTTGATTATAAATTTCATATTTGAACATGTACTTAAATTGTTAGATTATAAATTGATTGTAGAGTATGGGATAAAAAAAAGAATACATTTGTTAAATAAATGTGCTTTGTTAAATACAAAATTATTGGCTCTTTGTGAATTTGTGTGTGCTTTTCATTGACATTAGATAAACTTTTGCCATGTCTTATTACACTGGCAGGCAGGGAAAAATCATACTGCATGTATCATGACTACATGTCAGAATTTGCTTTATTGACCAGGTATGTATAAGTTCAAAGAAATTGACTTTGGTTTAACTTTGCCCTTCAGCCTACATTCAACACTAAATATTACTAGTATCTTCAAGCCTGCCAAATATAATAGTGCAAATTTTATAGATTGTGGGGATACATTTACTGCCATCTAGTGTTAAATACTGTTTGACTTTGGTATTAAAAGGCAATTAATGACAGCAAACTAATATAAAATACAGGTTTAACTTTTTAGAATTTATTGTTTAACTCTCTGCTATTGATTCTTTTATATAAAAGCACTGTATTTGGATGAGAGAAACAACTTGATACACAGGAGGAAAATAACTATGCACCTATATTTTTTTGCTGTCAATAATTTGCCCTTTTTCTCCCTCTTCATAGTATGGTAGCTTTTGCAGAGGTGTTCTAAGGCCTCAGATCATGTGACAATCCCTCTGGCAGGGCCTTCTAAGGAATCCCTACTGTATTTAATGTACATTTCCAGCTTACATGAACCATTTTATAGAAAAATAACTAAATATGAACAGTGGAGCTGTAGGCATTTATCGAACTGGAAAATGGCATCAAGTCTCAACTAGCGTCTATTGACAGTTTAAAGGTTGTTGCAGTGTGGGTGTGTGCACCAGTGTTGTAAAAGAGTTCTCCACCTACGTTGGCCTTCTAGTATGGTGTCTAAACCACAAGAGTAACATTTAAAGCTGCCACACGGTGGCAGTAGTGCCCAGCAAACCTAGCGACCAGATAAGAGGGAACTCATGCAGGTCATTTAAAGTTGAGGAGGGATGTTGATTATTTGTGGTCCACTTTTAGATCACGGCGCATTGCAGGGACAAAGGTCTCAGGTTACAAGTGCAGCAACTGCAAGACATTTAATCAGACTATAAGTGATCTGAGTGGATCTTAATGGGGAAACTTTCCTAGCATCCCTGAAGAGCTACAGTAAAAAGTTCTACGTCTTTTCAAGGGAGAAACTGTGAGGGGAAAAGGGCTGCAGTGTAGTTATCTTGATTCTCCTTCAGTGTCCTGTCTGATTTAGAGGCCGATAGCTGTGAGCATTGGCCTCAGTTGTTGCAGTGAAGTGACGCACAGACTTCACCTTCTCTTATTGCTGCTGGGTCCGGGTCCTGGATTCAGTACCTGTCAATCTGAAAGGCACACCCTGCGGTCCAGCTGCCAAGTGTGACGTTCAGCAATTACACCTGAAGGAGCACTGTGTGTGTGTGAGTGGACAGGGAATCAGACAAGACCGCTGCAGGTTGATTAATGGATCCTCCTGTGAGCTGCCACAGCATCGATCCGCTTGTGATTGGTGCAGTGTAAAGTGTTCAGGTCCAGGTAAACGCTTGTCTCACTCCTGTGTTCATCTGGTCATTTAAAACACTAGTTTCTTTTTTTTTTTTTTATAAAACTTCACTTGCAGTCTACTGTAGTTGTATTTTATTTAATAAATTATTTCACAGGTTACATCGTTTACTATGATTTCCGAGAAAGGAATAGATATAACTATAAATTAATTAAACTTTACCTGGAAAGAAAATATGATTTTGTTATAGTGTGTACAGGGAAAATGAATAAAATACTCAATAAGTATGCTTCCAATTAATTGGCAGCACAGCCAAGAGAGTATTAAAGGTAAGCATGCAGATACAAAAAAAAGTGACCACAGAAATTTCCAATAATTTTTCAATAAAGAATTTTTTTTTGTTATTTTCAGGAAATTCCTCAAACACATTTTTCCATAAGTAAGAGTTCAAGACATTTCCAGTTATTCCAAAATATACACCAGTTATGAATGCTGATACAGAGCACAACATCACTGGGATTTTTCACACTGTGTATCACTCCACCTCAGCCAGGTGTTCTGAATACTGTTAACATTACAGTCGACCGTGTATGTCTCTATTATTTTTTTATTTTATTTATTTAACCTTTATTTAACCAGGAGAAATCCCGTTGAGATGAAGAACCTCTTTTTCAAGGGAGTCCTGGCCAAGATAGGCAGCAGCAAATACAAAACAAAGTTACAAAATGATGCTGGTACCTTTGAATCACACAGCAGACTCTGGTTGATAATCAATTAAAACCTACTGATGAATGTAGATGATAAAAACAGCTGATCCGTGGTAACCTGTAGACACAGTGCAAGAGAATGTTTGGGTTGCTTGGCAACAACAGTCCAGGTTCCATTGAGTTAAGTTAAGGTGGTGGAGCATAAAATAATCTGTTGTAATATTGCTTGATTATATATATGTAAAAAAAAAAAAAAAAAAAAGTAAAATATGAATATGTGAATATGTGATAATCATCATAATGACTGAAGGACATGAGGTGTGCTGTGATTAGTCAGGACATAGCTGCCATTAAAGACACTAATCAAACTGGTAAAAGCTGACTAAGTCGAGCTCCCTGTTACACTATTTCAAGTGAATTAAATTACTTTAGCATGACTTTTTGAGGCCCATAGTTTAAAAAAAAAAAGAGATTTAACACGTCAGACTTAAGAATTAGAGAATGTCCCCCCAAAATAGTATAGACGTAGGCATGCCCCCATCTCTCAGGCATTAAGTCATTTCTATTTGTATAGGAAAAAGTATGTAGCATGAAACTGAAGCCACACTCGCATTAAGAACACAATACAACAGGAAAATACAGAGAGAAGGATACAATACACAAATTAGTTACCATGACGACCATGAACCATTATGTCCATTGACTAGTCTGGCCTAGACCTTTGTTGCTCTCTGTTGTTTCCTCCCTCCATTTTCTAATACAGGAATGAAATGCCTCACAAGCGTTGTATTCCTAAATCGCAGGCCTAACCCTGGTGGCAAGGTAGGCCAACTGTCTGACAACATATATAGTCTGCAAGCTGTGCAGCTCTTATGTGCTTGTAAGATTGAATCTTGCACATGCTGACCTCTGACCTCCCCCTTAAGGAAAAGTCTCCTCAGACATCATCTTATTATTTTCCTTCCAGAGAGAGTCATGTTATGGCATAATTCCCCCTGCGGGGAGCACGTTTGGGCACTTGGCTCCTCAAAGAGAGAAGGCAACCGGCCAAGAGGTTGGATTTGGCACCGAGGACACTGTGGAGACATCCTCCTTTTAATTGGAGCTGTTAAAAGAATCTGGTGTGTGAGCGAGTGTGTTTGTGCGAGTTCGAGCCCTACTTAAAAGTGTGAAAACACATCAAGGATAAATGTCAGGATACAGTTTGGGTGTGGAGGGAATTAAGGGGTAATCTTCATCCTCAAGTCCTCTTCTGCATCCTACATGAAGGCGCAAACACTGAGCTGACAGCCGCTGATGACTATCCGTCTGTGCTGACGTATGTTTCAGTGTAGAAAGAAATCAGATTAGAAAAGTTGTTCACGTGAATCAAAACAAAGGAAGTAGCAGCAATTTGATTCGCTCCCACAAGAAGGAATTCTGGCCGGGCTCCTTTGTTGAGAGAAGTGACTAAGTGAAGTGTAAATATTTCAGCATTTTTCCACTCATGGTTGGAACTTCAAAGTGATTTGTAACTGGAATATGGGAAGTGGTGGGGGTGGGATGCTGGTGAGTAATCAGTCTGCCGAATGATTAGCATTAAGAGCATATCCTTGTCATGTAAACGCTTTGCTTTAAATGGGCGTCAATAGGCTTAGCACCCTGGTTTAAGCACCCTCATTTAAATATCTTTTGGAAAAAACATGCACAATATCCTGGAACATTGGGACAATGAAGGTTGATGGCAATGTAAATACTCTTATTAACATTTACTATTTAAATCTATGGGTTTCCCTTTTGTTAAACAATTTAATTCCCTCCCAAAGTGGAACAAAAATTGATCTGAGTTAAACATTTCCAGTACAGTAGGTGGCAGCAGAAAGATTCTGCCATCTTGTGGTTAACAAGATCTATTTTACTTATAACCTAGCCTGTAGTCCCTCCACCATTTAACTCTCATGACAGTTTAGTCTGATACGCTGGATTTTAACTGAACCCAACCTGGTTGATTTTTCACTGCTACAACCAATAATGAAAGTGAGTTCACCTTTTATTTTGTAGGATCTAAACTGTGTAAAGGTGAGACCCTATTCCAAAAAGGAACATTTAATTGAGTACAATTATTCAACTGCAGTGCCCAAGTAGGAATGTATACCTCTCATTGCTCTGAACCCAAACCAAGTTAAGCTATCACATATATGTCGTGTTGTGTAAGTATATTCTCCGGGATTCTCATTGGAAACTGTAATGGTGTTATGGGGTAAACAGGAGGGGAAAAAGGGAAGGTCATGTTAAGCTACACTTAGGCGGTCATGTCAACCCGCCAACCGTCAGGGTGACAACACAGTCACACACAAACACTCAAATCAAATACCCTCAGGGAACTCCTGACTTTGACCTACAGACTTGTAGAGTACACTCACCAACATGTTTTACAGACATGAGCGTGGTTTCCTGTCCTGAATGAAGGTCATAGTATGCAGGTATATTCTAGCTAGTATTTACTAACCATTACTAGCGAACATTAGCTTAGCCCTAGCAGTTGACCTCATGCTACACTCTAGAAAATTCCTACCTTCGACTAAAAGCCTGCAAACTTGATGTAAGCAAAGCTAGCAGTGGCTAGCTAGCAGTAAAGGAGAGACAACATGCTAATAAGAAAACTGTTGACCTTAATGAGAGAAGTAACTCATGTCTGTCATGTGGTTTAGCATGTGGGCATTCTCTTTTCAACACCTTTTAAAACATTTTACATTTTTTATATGAAAACATTGTGGTTTGACAAGCATGCTAATAGTGAAAAGGTATTCACTGACACAGGCAAATACACTTAGGAGAAATCCTGCCATCAGCTGAAGGCATGTTGTCATTTTCTCTACTTCCGACATAGAGAACAAATATTGTGGTTTAACAATCGGCCCTTGGTTACTTATATACATGGCCATTACCAGCTAGCGTAAGCTTAGCCCTAGCAACTACCTGCTCCACTCTAGACAATTCTAATCCTTATCTAAAGCTCTTCCCCAGTAAATTTAGGTAAGCTAACATTGACTACCTAGCAGCAACATTTATAAAACTTTTGACTTATAAAGAGATTAATTTATTGTCTTTTAGTACAAGCTAACATCCTGTCACTGCAATTCAAGCTAATGTGCTATGTGTAGTGTGTACATATATTGTTGTCCTTAACTCCATCAAACAGAATTTTTGTTTATCAAAGCTTTATGCCACAAGTTTTTCTTTTGATAAAATAAATTGGTGACTTATTCGCTATTCCATTGTACTAATTATGTATCACGTACAGTCTCAAACTCCCTGTGAATATGAGGGTCATTAATGTAAGACAGTGTGCTTGTCCGAGACCCACTTTAGTCATCCATTAGAGTATTGTGACCCAAATACAGAAAACTAGCTGTGCCGAGCCCAGGGTAAGCGTCTCATGTCTAACCACACACATTCAAATACACACAGACAAGCACACACTAGCATGAACAGAAAAAATAGGGCAAGGAGAAGGGGGCGCTGATGTTACCCTGTGAACCCTTTGGGAATTAACCTCTGTGCTATACTGGCTCATTAGTCAAAACAGTCCGAGGCGAGGAAGTGAGGGAGGTTTGTGCCACATCTATTTCTGTCCTCATCTCTCCATTTCTCTTTGCTTCTCTGCAGAGACCGAGCAGAGGACGATAAAGGCCGTTGACCCAGCAGTTTCAGGGAAACGGGCAGGTAGAGAAGTGTGTGACACTGACGCTGTGTCCAGGGCTGGAATTTACAGCATGCGGCGACAGTCCTCGAACTGTGTCAAGGACACAAACAGACAAACGCCTCTATCAAGAGACTGAGAGAGGACTTGATTGAGTTATACCACTCATACTTGAGCACGCACACTTCAGAGGGAAGCTCAAACATTACTCTCAGTGTAAAAATGTTGCGTTTGTTGTGACATTTGACGGCAAGTAAAATTTGCATTGAAAAAAGGAATATTACATATATAATTTGATTTATTGGAATTACACTTTTACATTTTTAAAAAACGTATTGTATAATTGTTAAAGGAGTAAAGCCAGACAACAAAAAAGTCCTCCTTGTATTTCCTCAAAGCACCACTAGGGGTGCTAGTCCCTACATTTTTAAGGACCACAGCATTTCTCTGCTCTTACTTTACCATTTAGACCAATGACTGTCTATGATTTAGACCAAGTGTTTCTGACTACTGCATGATGGTGCATACAAATGCACAGCTGGCATCTCATCATGGCTTGATCAATCATGTGCTAATTTGTGAGCACAGTGCAAATGGCAAGTGTGACTCATCCATTCTCACCCCACACATACACACACACGAACGCACACTGGGCTGTCAATCTTCTCTGATACCTTTACAACAGCATTGGAGTGTTGGTTTCTCATGTCAGACGTTGTTTCGTAAGAGGCTGGCAGGTCAGGAGGAGCAGACTTTGAGTCATGGCTGCTGATAAACATCCTTCAATTCTATTTTCAGTTCGAATCTACAAGTACATTTTTTTGCACGACAACTTTATTTATATAACACATAGAGACAAGCTTATATACAAATTAAAAGTGCTGATGTGAGGCTTTCACACTGTTTCAATCTTGACTGTTTAAAGCTACTATAATTGTCTGTATAAATATGGAAAACATTTTTTACAACCTTCTATCTGTTCTATTGTACCTCAACATTCTCCTTAATTAACCACAGTTTGATGCACCACCCTGCAAGCACGCCAAGTGAAGAAAATCAAACACACCCACAATGTTGCATGCTGGGTCTGGCTAACATGCTACATGCTAAAAGATAATGATGATTCCTCAAGCCGTGACTTCTGCAGTGCGGCGTGTGAGGCCTCTCTGCTGTGTTCTGAAGAAAGTCTCTTTCATTTCAAATGTTTGAGGAGCACTGTTTGAAGACAGTTGGACAAAGCAGTTGAGTGGACTGGTTTTTGTGCTTCAAAATGATCAAGTTCAACCTAAGACAGACTGAGGACGACTCTGCTGTGCCAAAGACTCGCAGAATGCCACTCAGACAGGTGAGTACAACAACACACTCGCTGATGTAGGATGAGAACTAAAACCGCTGCGTTGCCTAGCAACATTGCCCCGTTTGCCCTGTTTACTTTGATGTTTGTTTGAAGGCTGAAGCTTTTGTGGAGTTTAAATTGTTTGTGAATGTCTGTGCTGTCTGCCTTGGCGAAGTTGTACTGTGATATGGAGTCTAGAAAAGTTTGCAGGCTATTTAATTCATGTTGCTTCTCGTGTCCACTTCTCTTTCCACGCCTATTTCGCTTTTTTTGTCTCTTTTCCGGTTAATTGTCGTAGCCTAAGACTCAGATGAAAGTGTTGTTGCCTGTATTTATAATCGATAATCATTTGTACATTCATTGTGAAAAGTCAGCTCAGTGACATGTTCGGCTAATGTAGGCATCTATGTTGACATGCTTATACACTTTATTTTGTAGTTCGATTATTCGATAGTTGAACATCACCGTTTTATTAATCTGCCCTTTTGAATGTACAACTTTATATATTATTTTAACATTCCTACTTTTTAAATTAAAGTTATACACATAATTATTAGATCCGTAATGTTACTTTTACTGGTATGAACTGCTGTTTGGCCCCCCTTTAGCTTAGCTCATGTTAACAGCGGCTACCATTAACCTTTGTCAGTGCACGATATAATGTAACAACCACAACAGGTGTCTGGCCTGACCTACGGGTTCTGTTACTAAAGCAAATGATTAAGTCGCGTTTTCACAATAAAGACGAGTGAAGTAGTCAAACCCAGCAAACAGAAAAGGCTTATAATGATTAGTTTGTTGTTTTTCCTTTGGCATATAATGGCGTGCAGCTGTGCTCATTAATCTGTCTCCTTGGTCCTTGAGGAAAGAGAGAAGAAATCATTTCAGAGAGAATAAACAAAATCACTCATATTTCTCAGTGCTGTTTTTAACCAGTGTTGGCTTGTTTGACCAGTGCAGCTGGGGTAAAGAGCAGAGCTGATCAGTGTCACCGCTCACTGAGTCTCTGTGCCTCTGTCACGGCAGAGTTCCACGCAGCTGTGTCATTGTCACTTATTGTTGAGGGCAGCAGAGTGTAAACAACAGATGGTTGAGTTTGTACCTGAACAGCATGTCAACTCCAACAATTTAGTTTTAAGCTCAGCATGTAGCTACCGTCTCTATCTCAGCAGCCGTGAACATTTATAAAACCCCCTCTTCTTCTTCGGAATGTTCTATGGGATTGTGATTTTATCGGTTGGTGTATGGAGTATGGTTTATTTCTCATGTGGCGCCTCTGACCTCAGAGCTCCGTGACTTCAATTAAGGCTGAAAAGACCAACTCCAACAAAGAAAAGACAACCTTTAGCCTTTATATCCTACACTCCTTTATATAACATACAGAAACCACTTTAATTTACACGTCTATGAAGTTTAATCTTGTGAGGCCAAGGAGTGTGATTCTTGTGAAAAATGACACTCTCAGTGTGCTGATGGTAGCACGCAGCGCATCATTGTCATCGTTAACCGTGTCTTAACTACCTTTCCCAGCCGAACAATTGCAACTTGATAACTAGCTACAATGGACACAGCCTCAGTTTGCTCAGGTAGGCAGGTAGACAGGCGGGCAGACAGGGACGCCATATAATTGTATGAGGGACTATTTTGCAGTCCCTTCCCCATGTGCTGTTACCTTGCCATGGTGGGGGGGATTGTGTGCTTATGTGACTCTATTGCTATGATTGCTCTGCCGATGGGGATCATACCCCCAGCAGGTTCAACCAAGCCGGGCAGGCTTCAGGGTAGAGGCCAGACGAAAACAGCACCTGGCCCTCCAGGTTGGGGGTTAGGCGTGGGGCTAACAACTCCACCCAGTAAAACACCATCCTGTTACAGAAGCTACGACAAATGCTAAAGGATTAAGTAAGTATTTTGCAGTCCTGCGACCACCACAAACACCTTCACTTTTCTGAAGTTTTTCAAAACATTACATTTTTTTATTGCTGTCAATATTCTGGACAGAATTTCAACAAATATCCAAAATAAATCTTACCTTTTTAAAGGGATAAAAATAAGTGTTAACTTGTTTTTGTTGGTTTTATTTTGAGACTTCAAAAGCCCAGAAAGTTGGGAATTGTACAAAAGGCTCCCATCAGCGTTTATCTGATGATGATTTAGCTTCTTATTAATCTCTATAAACAGACATCTGCATGCTAACAGCTAACAATCTGTTCTAGATCTAAAATTCAACCTGACGCTGTGCCACGAAAGCTGTTCAACGTTCAGATTTCCCGACTTCAAAAATGCATCAGATCGATCAGATCCGACCTCATTTTAAAAGTAGTTTTCTTCTCCTCTTGAGGACAGACCTGACAAAGCTTAATTTTTACTTGATGCAACTACAATGCAGCGCACGGAAAAGGAAGTCTTGACTGGAAGTCGTTTATTGCTAACCGCTGGCTGCACGCCCGACCGTTGTTCACCGTTGTCTCCAGAGGCTGTATCGTCGTCAGGCTATAGCCAATAGAATCCGAGGTTGTCGCCTAACAAAAACAATTAATCAGTCCTTATCAATAAATAGGTCAGAGTCCTCCTCTCCATCTTTCGAGTCTGAATGCAGTCAATGCTCAAGTCCGAGTTCAGGTAGAGTCAGGAGTCCTGGAAATCTGACTCCTGGTGCATCCAAATAAAATAATAATCAGATTCAGCATCTCTACAGAACCTGATTTAAGTTTGTAACTCATGTTGGAGTATATATTGTCTTACCCGAAACTTAACTAAAGCCTCAGCTGCTTTCATCAAAGCTAATGATGTCTTTTTCTCAGTGAATTAATTATCTTTACCCTGAAAGCGGACAGAGAAGCCGATCAGTATTCTCCGTAGATCAGTCTAACTTTTGATGAGAAACACTTGCTTTGGAGGCTTTTGAGCCGAATCTCCCCGCCAGCAGCCGCTTTGTTCTGACTTTGTTGTGCGGCCGAGTTAAAATGAAGGTGTAATAAGCTCGAGTCAATACGGAGCTGTGAGTTTTGGCAGGAGCTAAATAAGATGGAGGCCGATCGATATGATGAGAGAGCCAAGGACGACACGAGCTTGCTCCCCTCCGCCCGTCGCCTGCTGCTGGACACGCCGCCTGTCAGCCATTTGTCACTCAGTGCAAACAGGCAGAGAGGTGCAATCATAGAGACACAGCGTCACACTCAAACGTATTACTCTGTCAGTGGCACATAAGGTTTCGTGCACATGCATACAGCACATGGAAATGTCTACCGTCAAATGATGGAACGGTGAGTGCCACATGCGATCAATACACGCACAAACAATCAAGAGGCAACAATAACTGTCCAAAGAACACGGAGCGTGCTCGTGGAAGAACGTTCCAAGCTTCGGGGACAAAAGCCGTTTAATAGATCATGCTTACTCTGCCTCGCCGGTGTCGGGAATAAAAGAAGAAAATTGATTTTTGCTAAATTCTCTGCGGTGAAGGATGACTCACAGCGGCTCGCCTTCTTACGATGATGTGCGAGAATAAATGGTAAAGTGACAGAACGGCAGCTGACAAATAATCCTCCTGCACTCCGTGGATGAGGACGGACCTTCATCAATTTAAGATTTTAAGCCATTGAGTGAGAAAAAGGTTCATTCATTCACATTGTGTCCATCAGCCGGCCTTCAGCTGATATATCTTTCATCTTCTGTCCCAAAATCTGTCCACACTCGCTCTCAATAACTATTACACATTTTTTATCTTCTATCCTGTGACTCCTGCGGTTTCGTGAGCTCCCCTGGAGCATCTTGTCGTTCCTGATCTTTATAAAAGTCAGTCATAAACGCCTCCACGGCCTTTATAATCCGTCACCAAGAATGCAACGTTATAGTATATATCTCATGAATTGTGTGTCTACTCAGGCAGAAAGGTAATATCGAAGAATTGTCAAGAGCTGAGAGAGAAAAGGAACGTGACACGAAACATCTGAGAGACAACAGCACAAGACATAAAATTCATGTACCATTCATATGTGTCTTCAGGCAGCATAGCAGGGGTGAAATTAATGTGTAAATAGTCATAATGACATCAGAGACACCTTTTTTTAAAAGGGGATTCTCAAACTATGTATGCTATTTTCTCCGCTCTGTCCTGCTTCACATTTATTCAGTTACAAGCCCTTTGCCTGGTGGTAAGACGAAGTGGAATTACAGTATGGTTTTCCACAGAGATGAGGCAAGCAAGGCAGCATGGTAAAAAACCTTCCACCCAAAAAACGAAAGGCCAAAAATTGTGCTGTAATGTTCAATGTTTTTTTACATTGTTACACGTTAAAGTGGCTGCTAATTCCACTTATTTTTTAATAGTCTACATTCTTCAGGGAAGCTGACGATGGTTTTACTAGGTTTAAGAAGCCTCAATCTCAGAACCCATCGACTAAAGTCTGACGATGATATAGCCTCTGGGAGTAACAGCGAGCATGTCGGGCATGTCAGGCATGTCCGGTTAAACCAAAGTTCTGCCAAGACTTCCTTTTCCGCGCGCTGCATTGTTTACAGTCCAATAAGCAACTTGAGAAGCAACCGTGTGAAGCGAAATTCTCCGCTCTAGACATGTCAGCAAAATAAACGCTTCATTTCTTGGTTTATTAAATCCCCCGGAGGAGCGCCCGTTCATCTGTTTCTGGTGAGTCTCAGTTTTCACTGCGGTATGAACCTGAAAAAGAAACCACTGATTTACTTTAATTAACGGGTCTTAAGTTTGCCGAAATAACATCATGATGCAGATTAGTCAAAATGAAGCTCTGTCTTCAAGAGGAGAAGAAAACTACTTTTAAAATGCTCGTTTGTTGAACGAAGGTCGGACCGATCATTTCTGGTGCGTTCAAGGAAGTCGGGAAATCGAAACGCTGAACGGCTTTCACCACACAGCATCAAGGGAATTTGTCTCAAGTTGAATTTTTGATCAAGAGCAGATTGTTAGCTGTTAGCATGCAGATGTCTGTTTATAGAGATTAATAAGAAGCTAAATCATCATCAGATGAACGCAGATGGGAGCCGGGATGTCATTACGGCAGATTGCGTTCTGCCTGCTGATACGTGATTGGTCAATATTACTCGGACTACAAACTACTACAAATGGAAACGAGAACATGTCCTGTACTAAAACCCTGTCACGTGCCTACGGATTCTACATTTTTATTAAAGAAGCCGTCAGGGGTAAAAAAAAGTTGAGTCTAAGGTATGATCCACGGCCCCTTTAACCTCATTTAACTTCATGATTTTGGCAGTCTGTATTCGTGTCACCTTTCCCAGTGCACTAAGCTGGCACTAAAATCGTCTCTGCTAAGTAGGTTTGAGCAGCATTCGAATACTTAATCAAATAAAGTAATTAAGGGACTAAAAGTGAGAAAAGCTCTTAAGCGAGATTATTAATTAACAATGATGGCACATTTAATTCTGTCGGCCTGTTAAGGAAATTGATAAAGTTTGACAAAAAGAACACACTCTGAATGTTTCTCTTTCTGGCAGATTTCCAGAACATCTTGTTTTGTTAGCACAAAGAGGAGACTTCAGGCTGTCAGATTTTCAGCTTTTAATATCTACTTGTGTCAAAAGAGGTTTGAGTTTGTGTGTTAAGTTTTTCATTTTGTGTTACTAATCTACCAGGGACTGAAGAGCCATGATTAAAAGTTTACAGCTGCACTGTGAGGTTGTACTGAGGCACCACTTTTATATCTGGCTGTCAAATATCAAGCCACAGCCAGGGGTGCTTAGCTAAGCAGTTAGCCTGGCTATCCCCACTTATAAATCAAAGGAATAATACAACATGCGGGAAGCAAACCTTTTCACTCACTCATGGAGAGTTAGATAAAGCGATTGATACCACTCTTGGATCTTTCTATTAAATATGACGTGGGTATTAAACAGCTAGCTTAGTTTTTTCATTCATGTGCGAACAGTTAGCCCTGAGCTAGCTCTGTCTGAAGATACAGTCCACTTAGCAGAACATCTACAACATATTAGAAAATATACCTCCAGTACACAGGAAGTTAAATGCTAATGTCAACATGCTAACATGCTGATATTAGGCTTCACTGTTTGCATTGTTAACCATCTTAGTTGAGGGTTTAAGTATGCTAACAAGTGACATACTTGACCTGAAGATGGTGCTGGAGGAACAGTTAAAAGATCAACAAAGTTGCTACCATGCATCCTTTGGGTACTGCCAATGTCTTCACAAACAGTTGAAGCATCCATTTAGTGTCTGTGTCCCCTAAGTGACCCCTAAATATCCACCTCATGGTGCAGCGAGAGGGAAAATCAAGGGACAAAGCCAGTCTAATTTTTCCTCTATGGCAATAAAACAAATTTAATGTTCAACCAATCTTGCTGTTCTCAACTCTATGTACTTAATGTTCCTCTCTTACTCAATATGTAAACTGGTTGAGATATTTCAATCTAGACCAAAGAAGAATTGGACCGTCCAACGATGTGATCGTCTCACTTTCATGAGCTTCTTAATCTGATCCAATCTTTATGGAGACTGTGCAGTGAATTCATGATAATAAATTCAACACTCGATGTCTTCTTCTGACCATTTATCCATGTTTCCTGCTGAAAAAAACTGTCCATTAAATAGAGTATAACAGCTTAAATGTAATAAATGTGCAGATTCTCCCAAGCACGTGTGGATAGCATTGAATGTGCACGCAGTGAGAAATGAGCATTTCATGCCTATTGGCTTTAGTGTCATTTAGTTTTTACACATTTTATTTGGCGTCTTGTCACAGAAATTGACCGGAAGTGATGTCAGAAGACAAACAGCTCGCTGGCTTCATTTAAGCGTTTGTCCTAGTCGCTCAAAGTAGATGTGTTTAACAGAAAATAAAATCTCAATACACTGCAACTTTTTTAAAAAGTCGGGCATTTTAGGCCACAACAGTCACAGAAAATGGGACTGCATAAGGGCCCGATCAGACAGAATGCCTTGCTGTTTTTTTTGTAGTTGTTTTCAATGAGTGGGATGCTTTTTTGGGGCGGTTGTGGCTCAGTGGTAGAGTCGGTCGTCTTTCAATCAGAAGGTTGGAGGTTCGATCCCCAGCTCCCTCAGGCTACATGTCGAAGTGTCCTTGGGCAAGGCATTGAACCCCAAATTGACCCCGGGGGCATAGCCAACGGGTATGAATGTGATATCTGATTGACAGTTGTGCGTTTACCTAGCAGCCTCTGCCATCAGTGTATGAATGTATGTGTGAATGTGACATGTAGTGTAAACGCAGCTTTGAGTGGTCGCAAAGACTTGAAAAGCGCTTTGTAAGTACACTCCATTTTTTGCGCGTTGCTTTTGTGTTGTAGAACGCCTCATGTTTTTCTGCCCTGTGCGCCTCAAGTTGAAAAAACTTCAACTCAAAGCAGAAAAGCGCCCGACGTCATTGCCATTTTTTCTCATAGTCCTATCGGATGAAAGGAGAGACGGGCCTTCTGTCAGTTTACAATATAACGGTTAAGTTAATGACCACTAATGATTCGGTGGTTGCCTTCACAACAGGAAGAAAAGCTGCTCTTTTTTTAACTGTAGGCCTTAACAAAAATAAAAAAGGCAGGCTGTAAAACGCGCTCTGTCTGATCGGGACCTAATACTTGTTTTGCATGATTTAATACACTGTATGTTGGGCCTTTAATATCCCCAGCAACCACATTCTGCTGATACTCTGTATGAGACCCATGAGCCAAATTATATGTGTAAAGTTAATCCCAATTAATGACATAATAAGTGTGTTTGAAGCACTGGCACTGGGAAACTTTGCCCTCATGTTCACATGTTCGATTCCTTTGATTTATGCCAGTAATTAATTTTCCATCTGCCAGTTGAGTCACTTGGCCTTCGTTTGAGGACAGATTAACGCAAAACCCTTAGACCTTTTAATTAGCAAGTTGGTTTAATTAGTAACTATTCTACCCATAAAATGGATAAATGGAAGTATATCACGTAACTTGTGGTTCTCTGACACCTTTAATTATGTTGCTGTTGTGATATAAAGTCATGCAGTTCGGTGGCAGGCTTCCCTCCTTCCTTTAGTACTTCATGACTTGGCGTGCTGCCTGTTGTAATCAGGAGCAGGTTTTCTGGCTTCAGGGTAGCATGAGTTATGTTGAGTGGATTTCTACTGTTTACATTTTGTGTTTCCTCTTCCATTCGGTCAGATTATGGGCCCAGACAGTTTATATTGTTCATTGTTTAGTCCACATGGTGAGCGCTGGAATGCCGTGTCATGTGAGAGATTGCTGATTCATTCTCTGAACTTCTAAACCCCATCACATTTAAGACTGCGCCGCTTTAATCAACTACACAGCTGCTGTTTATTGAAGACTAAACATATTAAGGAAATGTGATGATAGTTAACAGATTCATGACTTAATGTTAGGATTTAATTTACAATTTATTTGGATCATTTAGACGAGATTACAGAAGGTTTTCCCGCCTCGTTCGTTACTAATATTTCCCTCTCACATCCCACCAGCCTCTTTTTATAATGACAACCTTATCTGCTCATGATTATGCAAATGATATGGATCTCCGGGCCAAATAGATGCTCATAAACAACCAACTCCTCCAACCATCCATGTGTTTGTCTCTCTAAAGTGGCTGTGATTAGCGTTGGAGGTGGAGGCGTCAGTTTAATTGAATGTCACAACTCATTTATTTTTCCATATTTGCAAAAGGTCAGTTTTTAAATGAACGCAACTGTACACAAGGACACGTGGGTTGTGTTATTCCGATTAATTCAAGCCTCCTACTCCTGAAGAAGAAGGCAGAATTCTTTAAAGGTTGGCATTTTGCTTCCCGTTTCCTTCCTACACTTTGGAAGAGGGTCTATTTCTGTCGGTCAGTCGTTTCTGCTCGTACTTTCTATCAACCAGCCTCCCAAGCTATTTCCCCCCTCACTCCTTCTCCCATTTCCAGGCAGAACAAACAGTCCTTTCTTTCCATCCATTTTTCCCTCATTCGTCCATCAGTGTAATTGCACTCTTTCCAGGAATAGAAAGGAGCTGCCACGGTCCGTCAAGAAGCCGGTGGTTAGAGTGTCCTTCAGGAGACCATTGGATATTTAGTTGTTCCTGAACAGTTAGTTTAACACCTCGATTGTGTCACCCCACTTACTTTCTCTTAGTTTAAACTTAGCTTGTGTCCATCTCTCTCTTTCTGTCTCGCTCTGTATCCCACTTTCTCTTCCATCCTCTGAGTCTGCTAGAGGTTTCTGCCTCTGAGAGAAGAAAGACAGGCAGTGCAAATCACTGTATGATGCATCAAAACAGTTTAGCTTCACTTTGTTGTCCTGCCTTGCCTTTCTAGCAATGCAAGTAGGTTTAAATAACAACAAAAGTTGTGCTCAATCCCTGTGGTGTACAGTACTTTAAACTTAAACAGCTTCCTAAGGCAGGAGAATAAGTGCTTGTTTCGTCCTCTCTGTCGTGCAGACGGACGTGACTCACACCAATTATGTCCAGCAGTTGCTTCTTTCATCTCTCTCAGCTTTGGTTCTGAAATTCAGTCAATTTAGTTTATCATCTAAGAGTATTTATAAGCTGCTGCAAGGACATCTCGCCCAAGCTTGAAGTAGCAGCCTTGGAAGTGTTTTTCTCTGCTAGCTTTGTCTTCGCTCCTCATCTGTACCCACTTGTCCTTCTTCTTGAGTCCTATTTTTTCTTTCTGTGCTTTGTCTTGATAGTCTGTTTTTTTTTAAAGATGGAGAGAAAGAGGGAGATAAATGCGTTTTGTCACATCTGTCGGTTAAATATGAAACAGCCAGGGAATGGTTAGCTGGTCGGTTTTGTACCAATACTAAAAACAGTAGCGCTGTTTGAAGATAACAGCAGTGCTAAAACTGAGTAATTTAAAGATATTTTGACAATTTCTGCCAGATACTTCCTTGCTTGGTAAATGTTAATACCACCAGCAGTAGATTATTTTATTTCTCCTTGTTCCAGCTAGAAAGAGTTAGCTTAGGTTAACACAAAGACTGGAATCAGGAGAAAACAGCTAGCATAGCTCTGTCAGAAGATGACACCTTGTCTACCTGCAACTCAAGCTTAAACTTAAGCTCACTTAGTAATACAATTTTGTAAAATTCATTTGTCTTAGTACTATTTCTTGGCAGGAAGAGTTCCTGGTGTCTTCTTTAGCTTGGGCTATGCTAAGCTAACAAGCTAGAGGCTGTGGCCTCAACAGACAGATCTCGTTTGAGTTTCTGCCAGGGAGCAAATTATCAAATAATAATCAACACATATCAGCAAATAAATATTTCCCTGACTATTATCTCACATTGAAATTTGTTAAACCCTAAAAAACAACTGATTGTTAAATATGCTTGTAGTGTTTGTAGCCACCTGGCTATTTAACCCTCTTTCCAGACTTTATGCTAAGCTAAGCTCAGCTGTATTACCATAAAACACAGCTAGCCTAGCTCTGTCTGATCTCTTACTGTCCCAACAGATCCCAACAAATTGGTTTGCTAAAGTACGTAGGAACATTTATAAAGATGCCCATGGATTTACAACTTTACCTTTAAATAAGCCTACTGAGTGAGGTTAAAAATGTTGTACGGATAAAATGGAAGTTGCTCCAGTTCGAGTAAATCCAACTGTTTGTATTAATTGCCTTGGGTTGGCATTTACCTACAATGTCCCTTTTAAATTCCGTTGCAAATTATGTGTGTCCGGAGGGCAGGGAGTAGTAACATGGAGATCTCACCCATTGCATAAGACTGTGAAGGAAAGAAATCTTCACCCTCACCCTCTCTGTAAATTATCTCATCTCTGTCATTAGCCAATCTTGCGAGTCTGCCTCCCCGCCAGGCTTGCTGCTAAAATGCTAATGAGACACACACACTGCAATTACAACACACACACACAAATGTAGAAGCACAAACCTCTCTCCGTCACCCATAAAAGGGGTAAAAAGAACCCAATTTGGGGCCTGACACACACAATGACTAGATTTAATTTGGGGTATATTAATTTGAGACAGTTTATGAGTCCAATTTGAGTCTAATTAAGCTTTGCTTTGGGTGTTTTAGAGGGCTGTGGGGCGCAGATAGAGGAGACGAGGGGGAAGGAGTTTGGAGTTGTTTTTAGCATTGGAGGTAGGTCAGTCCGCACGTTGGTGCAGAGTGAAATATCTTTACTGGATGGACTGGCACAAGAAGGTTCTAAAAAATTCATGGTTCCAAGATGATCATGGGGACTTGGTTATAGTTTGTTGAAAATTTTGAGACAACTACAGAATGAATTGCCATGAAATGTAGCAATTTTTTTATAGTCAAATACCTGCAAAACTCGCTAACATTCCCATTACACTCAGTTAAACTTTGTGCAAAGTGCTAATTATCAGATGATAGCATGCTAACACGCTAAACTAAGATGTTGCACTTGGTATACATTATACCTGTTGAACATAACGATATAGCATTACCATTGTGAGCTTGTTAGCATGCTGGTGTTAACATTTCGCCCAAACTATTCTAACATTCCCATTAGCCTCAGTTAAACTTTGTGCTAATAAGCAGATGTTAGCATGCTAACGCGCTAAACTAAGATGTTGCCCTTGGTAAACAGTATCGCAATATAGCATTTCCATCGTGAGCTTGTTAGCATTAGCATTTCGCCCAAACTATACTAACATTCCCATTAGCCTTAGTTAAACGTTGTGCTAATTAGCAGATGTTAGCATGCTAACACGCTAAACTAAGATGTTGCACTTGGTAAACATTTTACCTGTTGAACATCATGATACACTGTATCATTGCCATTGTGAGCTTGTTAGCATGTTGGTGTTGGCATTTAGCCCACAGCTTTAAAGAGCTGCTAGCATAGATGTTGACTCTTAATTTCACAACACACAAGAAATAAGCTGCAAAAACACAGTGTCTCTCTGGGACAAATTAACTCCAATGAAAAACAAAATATGTATTTATAATGCCCTTTCTTGTTTATCACACATTATGGGACACACTGAAACTGCTGGTTTATGTCGTTGAGAAGACGTTTATGGGAGGGTTAGCACCAAACCCCTTCTGGAAAAAGCTCATTTTTGCAGCTTACACCTTCACTAATGATCGAATCTAAACCTTGTTATCATAGGTGAGGGATAAAAAGTATTTCCTATTTTTGTAATTTTTTCTTTTGGTTAGAGACACACATAGAATGAGGTAGGGAAATTACATGCGACAAAGGTCCTAGTCTGGAATCAAACCGAGGACATCACAGCCACACGATAGCCGCCTTTAGCCAGCCGAGCCACCCACACAGGGATTATTGTTGGGGGTAAAAAAAAGATAGATGTTGAGACGCTAAAAAAATCTGTGCTGTGTTTGGTAGCTGATCATAAAAACGCTTAATATCATGTTACATTTCTAGGTATTTGATTCTGCATTTTCATTCTTTGTATGAACGCAGCCGTGCAGGGTTTTGAAGCAGGCGAGCATGTTGTTTTGTGTGAGACGGAGAGGGAAAAAAATCCTGTTTGTATGCTGTTGCCAGGTAGAGCTCTGCAGGGATTTGCTTATGAGTGTGTGACTGTACATGTTTGTGTGTATTTTGGAGAAATTACTATGGGAGGCTGTGTATTTACCCTGCATGGCAAAGAAATCATTCTGTTGACTGTGTGGAAAATCAATGACACGTCTCTTTTCTCTGCAGATCCCGGAGGCGGTGCACGTGCTCCACATGGTGGCGCTGTGGCTCAACGTCAAATGACACTTGCTCCTGCTCTCACCTGACTCCCTCCTCGCTTCTCTCTCCTCCTCCATCACTATGTCCTCTTCAGCTTCTGTGTGTTTTCTCTCTTGTGTTGACAGAAGCTGCATGTTGCACCATCTGCCGTGGCATGTTGCTCTGTTCGAGGGGCCTCGGCAAGACACACAAGTGCATTGGAACATATGAGGTTATTCGAGGTACATTTTTTAGATTTTTAAACTCTCAGGGAGATTATTTTCGGTTTGGAGAGAGAAAAAGAAACAAGAGTTGGTTAATTCTGTCTGAGCTGGAAGCCTCACCCCCCCAGTCAGAACACGGGGGCTTGTCTCTTCTAGTTCCAGAGAGTGCGGTGAAATGCCCCGTGGAGGAGGAGACGCATGGCATGGGCAGCAACCACAGGAAAGTCAGTGTGATCAGCACACACGCCTGCGAAAAGAAGGGGGGCAGGGGGATTTTAATAAGGATATTCAAATGGCTGTGTTTGTGTGTGTGCAGTTAGAGAAGGACTGGCTCTGATTAGATTCAAACACATATTACACACATAGCCTACACACTGGGTTATTTTTAGCCTCTGTCGCACTCTTCGCCCTGTGCTCTGTCTCTCTCACCCCCCCCCCCCCCCCCCCCCCCCTTCTTCTTCTTCTTCTCCACAGGGAATGAGAAGGACAGCGTATTCATCAGATTGTTCTCAGGATTTTTTGGGACAAATTTCTTCTTTTTTTTTTTTTCTCCGCTCGTGTCGGAAAGAGACAAACAGGAAGACGGAGATGCGAGTTTATCAAGATGACAAGTGAGGTGGAGAAGAGGAGGAATGAAAATCAATCCTTCGCCCTTCCCGTGGTCTCACTTCGTCCAGTCTGTACCGACTCTTGACACACATGAAGATATTGACATGTGGGTGTCTTTCACACACCTCTCATTGTTGTGAACGCGGCTATTGAACGCTGGCCATTAATGTCCGAGTGTAATCAATCACAGACCCCCAGATCTGGTGTCCATCACTTCCTGCGAGAACTTCTTATTTTCTTAATTCACAGATAATTTCTGCATATTTTCACCCCCGCACAGTATCGATCGCCTGGTTTGAAAAGCAAACCAGTGATCCGGTCGGTACAGTAAATGAGGCAATTTCTATTTTGGTCGTCCCATCATGCTTCTCATGTTCCCTGTCGATTGTCGATAAGAATTGTATCTTGACATGACTCTCTGATCAATATTCTCTTGTGCTTCGATTGATTTGAGCTTCAGTGCTGCTAAAATTAACTGCACTTTTATTGACGACTTCTTTTCCTTCTCACATGGTCGCACACATGTGAATATATATATATATATATATATATGTAGGCTAACTGAATGTAGTGTTAGTGACAGCTTCCCTAAGGCACTAAAAAGCTGTCATAGCGGACTGCACTGCTAATATACTGTATACTGACACTCTGTCCTTCTGCATGCCGGCTTTAAAACACATGAAAACCATATTTTTGTGATTGAAAAACATGTACAGAACAAGAATAGAGGAAGGAAGCATAAAATATTAACAGATGCATAGTACATAAGCTTGAAAATGTATGTAACGGACAACTATAAGATATATAAAGCATTAAAAATGACACATTAACAACTGCAAAGCATGGTAAGACAAATTTGGCCACATAAAGTTGCAACAGATGATATAAAAATTGCACTTAAACGGATTATACAATGATGGAGAGATAATATGGTTTAAAGATTAAAGAATTATAATCAGGGCACAGAACATGCAGTTAATAACAATGTGAGAGCAATTAAATCGTCATTACAGTTAGGGAGCATGAATAAGAAATAAATGAACAGCCTGAGCAGCCACTCAGGATGAAATTAGTGCTCATACCAGATACTCAAATGGTTATTATTAAAATGGTGGTCGCATTTTTTTCCCCAAATGTATGAAAACGAATAAATATATTCATTACTTTTCATACTTCTGTACTTTTCTTTATTTGAAACAAGCTTTACTTAAGACTTGTACTTTATCTGTACATTATGATGTAACAATGCATGCAAAATGTCTGGAAATGCATCTTCCATTATTTGAATATCAGCTTAAAGATTTTGGTAGACTATTGCACTACAAATATCCTACCAGGCCAGTAAACAGTATTGATTCACTACTGCAATGGTGGAATCATTTAAATTGATTATAGAAGTTGTAATATGTCACTATGAAAATACTCCATTACAAGTAAAAGTCCTCATTTTAAAATGTAACGGGCCTAAAAACAACTACAGGTAGTATTTTGTTACTACTTGTGCAGACTAATAAGATAAGTGAAGAAGTATTGCACATGTTGAGAAATGGGATGAAGCTAATAATGCACATTAATAAATAAAAATAAGTATTGCACATGTAGATTATGAAGAGTTACAGCACTTTTTCAACACCTGCCTCCACAAATATATGTTTTGTTCCTGCCCGTCGCTTCATAATTTTGGGCCAGTTTTTTGAAACACGGTCAGGTGCTTCAGATGCCCTTTGATCCAGTTGCGTTGATGGCACTCTTTGGGTTAATACCGAAAACAGTGGTCCTGCCAAAAATTGAAGCAGACCTTGTGGCGTTCTTGACCCTATTGGCTAGGCGATTGATATTACTTCGTTGGAAGTCATCCTCACCTCCATCCCATGAGGCTTGGATCAGAGATGTTCTTCATTTTAGTAAATTGGAAAAGATTAAATACACACTACATGGATCCACAGTAAAAAATATGGCAACCCCTTTTGCCTTTCTCTTTTGATTACTCAATACTGACCTGTAGCACTTACAGAAACTATTCTGCATTTTACCATGGAGGCTGTTTAGCTTTTTCAGGGAGGGGGCAAGGTTTTTCTTTTTTTATACATATATAATTTTCTCTGTATATGTTGTGTTGGTAACTTCTACTTTGCCATATACTCAATGTTTATACGATTTTACCCTATGTATGTGTGTTTGAAAAAACATGTTGAAACATTTTAAGAAACTACGTTTTGTTATGTGGAAAAACACCAATAAAAAAGATTTTGCAATAAATAAATAAATAAATACATGAAGTAAATGTACATGGCTGCCCCAACCTGTCCATACAAATGACTGTTAATACAGTCTATGGTCCATACCAATATGCATGTTGCCTACTGTGTACTTCACTTTAATATTTTTTTATGAGCCATGGAAGGGTTAATTATTAAACCCACTCCTTGCCTCTTGGTTAATTAATTAGTCACTTGGAAACTATTTTGACGCTGAAACCATCATTCTGGGTGAATTAAATTGACTTTGCTACCTATGCTAGTTAACCGGAAGTGCGCATATTTGAGCGACTTTTAGCATGATTCTATTGTGTGATATTTTCAACCAAAGTTGATATAATGCAAGAAACGTCAGACATTTTTAACACAACAAAAACACTCGAACTTTTGAAGCAAAGCAATTTGTCGACAGAGAAAGAAGTGTAGGCAAAACTGTAGCGGCTAACGAGTCAACAATGTCAACAGCGATTTTAAGCTTGCTAGCTTAATGTTAGCTAAATTTATTATCAGACAGTAGCAGCCAACGGCAGAGAAGGCAGGTGGAGCTGCAGGTTTACAGGTGAGGTTTTGAAGTGATGTCTCTCCCCCCCTAATTATATATTTTTCAATTATATTAACATTTAATTAAATTATTTTTAATAAATGACTTTTTGTCAAGCAATAATGATAATGTATTTTCCGGTTTCAGTCCTCTAATTGTTTATGTTTTATATATTATAATAATTAATATTAGATGCAGAAAAGAGATAAGAGGACACTGGCAGAGTGAGCAACAGGGTCTCAGGTGAGTGCAACGATGAAGTGTGCTATATTTAAGCTGATATGTTTTTAACATCTGCTTATGGAATACCACATGACTTTGAAAAGTGGCTTTTATCACATGAGTGCCACTTTACCTGCTGGGCTGCTGTCAAATTTGTTGCAGCCCATAATAATGTTTTAAAATTGTGTTTTCTAAGCTTGCCAGTTGGAAGTGGAAAAAGATTTAAATAAAGATTTTTGCTCTTTCTATATTTCACCTTAGGGAACATATTGACATCAAATTGCTGGAGAAGCGTTGCTGCAATTCACAGTTCTTTGTGATTTTAGTTGTTGGCAGTAAGAGGAATTGAAAGATTGTATAAGTGCTGTATATGTTGTATTGTTGTTGGCGTGGTCAGTAAGCTGTCTGTTTAAGCATGCAAGTATATGTCAGCTCTTCCAGTCATTATTTGTGGAGCAATTTATAATTTTCCAAGAGAATGATGTCATCTACAAGGAAATGTGATCTCTGACTCAGAGCTTACTATGAGTACTTGCGTCACAATTATTTATTCATCCATTTTAAGAACAAATACTCACTACTGCAGGAATAGAGTGGATTATTGTCCAGAGAAATATGGTTATCTATTCTGTTTACAAAACATCTGTTGCATGTCTCTAAAAATGAACTCGATTTGACATGTACAGAAGTTTAAACTGTAAACCAAAAATATAATTGAAAAAAACACGATAACACTATTTACAGTATATGATTAATATGCAGATCCACTTTTACTTAAATTGTAACTTGATGACTTTCTTAGTTGATGACCCAATGCTATCAAATCAGTTAATATATACATATTCTGATGTATTTACCTGGGTTATTGGGTTTGTTTTGGCTGGTTTGAAAGCTTCCAATGGAGTTGTGGTGTGGACTTAGCTTTTTGATCCAGAGAAGACGGTCCTTGTACTGCTACACAGAGATGTGGTCTACCCTGGGCTTTATAATTCTGCCGGATTTTATTTAAAAGTAAATTAAATGTAACATCCACACAGTATCCACTGTGTCGCCCTTACTAGGATTGTGCTATAGGAAGCCATTTTTCCCCCTGTGTTTCTGTTTCTTTGTCATTATTCATATCAGGATGTCAAGACATAACAAGTAATCTTCATAGGAAGTAATTTCTTCTTGAGTTCTGTGCGATGCCAATCAAAATAAATATACAAAGATAAGGGGCAGTAAAAGTGCAAAATGATCCAGATCCATGTAGCTTTAATTTCTAAGGAAATTCTGGTGCAGCCATAATTACAGTACAAAATATAAGTAATACAAAATAACAACTCAGATATAAGGGAAATATGAAATATAAAGTGTATGGGTTAATTGCAAAAGAGACAATACCTTATAGAAAAACAATATTAAGTTTTCTGCTTCCTCTTTGCTGCCACAGTTTTAAAATGAATCGAAAGCTTTTATCACAGACTGCGGCACTTATTATCACAGTCAATCAATGTTTTAATCTCAGTTCATCTGAGGTTTGAAAATGTGTCACAACAAGCTCCCTTTGGGAACATTTCAGCTTGTCTTCATTTGTCCTTCATTAGTTTGCTTCGCCTGTTTTTCCTCTGTGTGCATTGAGCTACACTAGTATGATTCACCTAAAATTAAAGTCTTTATTAAAAATGAAGGTTAGATCTGGGATTATATTTATAATCCACTACATGGCATTTGTTAGTAATGAGAAGTTTTGTTTCAGATGACTTCACTCCTTTATCTGCTTAAAAATGAAGGTGACACAACTTGAATCATTCAGATCATTGTTGGCTGGAAATTTTTTAAAATGTCCTTCTGACAGCTGGTTTGATTCATGTGTGTCTCACAGGTCAAACATGACCTTCCCATCGGCCGAAGCTGAAGCAGGAGTTTGGTGTTGTGCTGAGCTGAAGAAAAGAAGGAACGTCGTCGAAGCTTCATTTTGAAGAGAAATCTGATTCGACTGATCCAAGAGGTAAGGCGAGCTTTTATTTTGCATACCGCATTTGGTGACTTCGTTAGCTTACTTCCTGCTTGTCTTTTGGATGGGAGGTTGCAGTTGTAGGTGGTAGGAAATGGTTTAAAGACACATTTGGGGGAAACAAAAAGATAGAATATATTACTGAAAGGATTGTTGATTTTGGCTAACTCAAGAGTGCTGACATATCCTCCTAGCTTTGGCTGGAAGATGAGGAATGATCACAGCTACCAAGAACCAGGAACAAACTAGCTTGTGTAAATTTGGAGACGCTGACAGCGGAAGTAAAAAGAATCCTCATTCGCTCATTGTGAAAATATGTTACTCCCAACAACATACTAACAACCTCTGGAACACATGAAGGATATAACTGGAACATACTGTCAAGAGCCTGTTGGCAAGAAGCTAATTTTACTGTTTGGTGTATATCTCCCACCTATCAACAGAGGAGCACACACACACACACATACCAACATCCTTAGGGAGTCAGTTCTAAGTTTGGGTGCTGCTAAGTCTTGCCAGGAAACCTTATACCCCTCATTGTCCCCGGGACGCGAGCACTTCACATCTGACATTTGAAGAAAGATGGTGTGTGTGTGCGTGTGTGTGTGTCGAGGCTCATTCGCGTGTTGTGTTTAGAAGGACATGTCGATTAATGCATGTCCGTGATGTGTGTTCTGCATGTGCGCTAATTGAAAGTTGGCCGTACTTAGCGCGTGTGAAGCTAAACATGCAGAAAGTGTGAGGTGTTTAATGCTGCAGGGTTCAGGAAGTGAAACAGAGGGATGTGAGTACCTCACGCAGGACTCGAGGGGGAGGGTTTGACACAGTCGGCCGCTGCAGGGAGGGTGACATTTGTCCAAAATAACCATTGTGCTATATCTCTGCTATGGGGGGTGTATAGCCAGGTGAAGCCGCTTCAGATCCGCCCTTGTCGCCCCGAAAGCTCAAAGGTCACATCAGCAGTTGTTAGACTGAACGTTTAAGGCCAGCCAAAGGTCGTGTGAGTGTTTAAACAATGCATTCACACAAAGCATTCCAGCTATGCAAACAAAGCGCTTCAAAGGCACTTCAAAAACGTACACGATATAATTTTATGCTAATTCCCGCAAACGAGCTATTAGATCAAGAGACCTCTCAGGGCTTGAACTTGGCTGCCTCCTTGTATTATGATAGTATCTGTTTGCCAGCATAGCATTATGGGAATTGGGGAATTTGTGTAAACACACCTCTGCTGACCTCTCGGCCATGATGCCAAAATGAATAAACATGAGAGCTGGGTAACAACAAAGGGCCCACGTTGCTCTGGACACTCTCTGATCCAACTCAACTTTTCCCACTGCTGTTATTCCGCTCATGACTCTTTCCCATCGCCGCTCTCCATTTCTCTCTTATCTCAGCGGCGAGATAAACAACTCTACGCTCTGTTGGCTCCACATAATCGGGCCTCATAGTGTTTGATTAAAGCTAATTGACAAAAATAGATGCATAATAAACAAGCGGCATTATGCACTGGTAATTAAGCCTGGAGAGTGAAAAATACTATTAAAAAAAGTTCACTTCACAGGTTTAAGCTCATGATGTATGCTTGGTTTTAATCAGTGTGATATTTTGAATGTGTGTGCTCACAGAATAATTCATTACCTCACTAAAAATCTGCATACACAGAGGCTTTTCTGGCATTATGTGTGTTATGATAGACCATAGACTGTATAAAAAGATGGACGACATGACAGCTCCCTAAAAGTGAAGCCAAAACATTTCGGGCGCCCCCTGCTGACTGGCTGCAGTATAGGTCATAAAGCCCGCCTCCTCCATGTTAACAGGTGGGACATGAGTCAAACTATAAAATCAAAATACACGTGCGATAAATTTTTCTCAAACTATAATTTCTGTCATTATAGCTAGTTATTTATTTTATTTTATTAAGTTTATTTTTAATAAGTTATTTGATGCTGTAAAAAGGATGATTGACAGCTCTGTTGACAAATTAGGCTCCTGCAGCCAATCAGTTCCAGGTGAGCAGAGCGGAGGACGATCCACGAGTAGAAACGTAACTAAAACAATCACTACAGTCATTGAAGTTTCCACACCTGTGAACGTTAACCTCAGACCAACACAGAGAAGCTGTTCTGCTGTTAAACACGCCGGTGTGCGGGATCCTTGCTCTTTTTTCGGTAAGTAAAGTGTGTGTTTGGGTTAGCGGAAGTGGCTACGGCCGCTTCACTCGCCGATCTCTACTGCGCAGACTCTGGCTCCGTATGGCGTCACCATCGCAAGATGGCAGCACCTATTGCATGGGCTATTTTGGCATCAATTACGTACAATGGGAGCAGATGGAGACGCGTTGTCCATCTATATATACAGTCATTGTGATAGACGTGTCATACACCACATAAGTACATAAGGTCAGTCTTAGGGATGTCAACTACAATTTAATTGGTCACGCTGAACAATAAGGTCACAAAATCTAGAGTCATTAGGGGATAAGTAAAGAACAGATCAGCAGCTTCAATCACTGTCAAGACACCACATCTAATGCTGAACATAAAAAAATGAAGGCACAGAGAAACTACACCCAAAAATACCAAAATAATTTTCTAAACCAAACTAGAACTTTCAAACGAGATATTAAAAAAAGATAGCTATAAAAATATCCAGTGTGCTAAAGTGGCTTGTAAAAAGCTCAACATAAATATATACAGTGCATAAATATATGTACAATATGTATGTATAATAAAAGCATATGCAACTGTTTCCCATACATTAGTGTACATTGTTGTTTTTATAACTAAGTACTAAATTATACTGTAGTTTCTCCTAGAAATAACTTTTATATACCAACAATTTACAACAGGAAATACTTTGCCTGAGTGCACCTTTAATCAACATAATCAAGAAAAGTTTGGTCGCAACTCAAGCTAAATGCTGCGTAGCGCTTCAACACTTTAAAATAATTAGTCGACTGATAAAGACTGCAACTTTTTCTACAAAATTAATTTATTAGTAATTTTGGAACCAAAAAGGCCTGCAGCCTCTTATAATTGATGTTATGCTGTTTTTCTTTGTTATGACAGTAAATCACATTGTCATTACTTCATTTTCTTTTTTAAAGATAAAGATGATCATTTTATTTTATTATTAATAATTAATAATTATTATAATTATAAATAATTTTTGGCTTTTTGCCTTTGTTGGATAGGACAGCTGAAGAGAGACAGGAAACGTGGGGAGTAGAGAGTGGGGGCTGACATGCACCAAGTGATCTGCAGACCGGGAGTCAAACCTGCTGTCAGTGCATTGAGGACTGTAGCTTTTGTAAATGGGGCGCCTGCTCGACCAACTGAACGAAACCAGCGCTCTTACTTCTTTACTTATGGGGCGGCTGTGGCTCAGTGGTAGAGTCGGTCGTCTTTTAGTCGGAAGGTCCGAGGTTCGATACCCAGCTCCCTCAGTCTACATGTCGAAGTGTCCTTGGGCAAGACACTGAACCCCAAATGAATGTGATAACTGATTGACAGTTGGGCACTTTAGGTAGCAGCCTCTGCCATCAGTGTATGAATGTGTGTGTGAATGGGGGAGAGACTAAAGACTAGAAAAGAGGTATATGTGTAGAGTCCATCTACCATTTACTTATTAATTATTAATAATAAAAGTAACGGTTAGTTTTCTTAGCACCTGGTTCAGGGCATGTAAAGATCAAGGTATTGTTTTGATCGCAGTTGATGATATACAAGTGCTTTTCATTAAACAAATACAACAATGATAAAAGACAAATCATGGGTTATATGTGAGGTAGAGAGGTACAGCTAAAAACACGTCAGCAGTCTGAGATAAAAACAGGTGTTGGCTAAAAGAATACATAAGATCAAGGTAAAGGAAATCAAAAGATGATTTACATAAAAGCCTGTTTATAAAAGTGATTTAATGCTAGCTTAATTTCCTCTGGCAGGCTGTTCTTGTTGATAAGGATTAAATGCATTTTAATTTAACCAAACTACAGTTTAACTTCAGCAAAGTGCTTCTATTGCTGCACACTAACCACATGAAGTCACTTTGAATGCCCACCATCCACCCTTACACCTTCTTGCCATCATGTAAAAAACACATTACACTTGAACGTAATTAGGGATGCACGATATTAGATTTTTTGCCGATATCCGATATGCCGATATTTTACAACTCATTTAGCCGATAACCGATACTGATACCGATATTTATTTCCCGCACACCTAATTGCAGAGATCATCAACTCTCTTCTGTATTGGAATTAGCGTACAGTATAATGGTGATACTCTTATCACATTTGTTACAACGGTCTGGGTGACGGGTCTTGAGATGGTTAATCAAGTTTGTAGTGTTGAAAGACTTTGCCTTGGCTCCTCCTCGCATCACCGAAGCTGAGCAGTCATTGCAAACAGCAGCTCTGCTATCTATTTCGGGCACTTTGAAAAACTTCCACACCACGGACATTTTGGCTTCTAACTCTCTCACACTGCAGGTAGACACACGTGACGTCATCAGCAGGTCTTCTTCGCGCCGGGGACATTGCGCTGAGGTCGGGCATTTAATCAAATATGCAGCAGCCCATTATTTTATCGGTTAATTATATCGGCGAATATCGGCGTGTTGGCCGATATCCGATAGTTAATTTTTAAGCCAATATCGGCCGATACCGATAACGTGCCGATAATATCGTGCATCCCTAAACGTAATCAATGCTGCAATTACATGACCTAAAAAATGTATCTGCAGATAGAATATAAATGTAATTTCTTCAGGGTGGCCTTTTTACATCAACATTTGTTTCTGTTTATTTTGCAGATTTGCAACGTACCAAGTCGAATATGTCTACATCATAAAACTGACAAGTAGCTGCTTAGTGATAATGAGAAATGTACCATTTCTTTATTAATGAAACAAGCCACAGCCAGCTGAGCACATTCATTTTAACATGAATATCCACGTGTGATATTACTAACTAACACAGCCACATGAGATGCAAACAGCACATTTTTATTTACTGTACTGTTGTCAGTCACAAATGTTCCTGTTGGCTTCCTCCGTGCATTCATTTACTTCATTTCCAGCAGCTGCAAACACGTTTTTTTTACCTCTTCATTAACGGCTGCGGCACACACTTTGAATAAACCTTTATTAGAAGCTTAATTAAGCTCGCTAACAGATGCACATTACTCGAATGGTAGCTGTATTTTTCTCTAGGAACAATTGAAAAAAATGTTAAATACAAAATTGCACTCAGTCTTTCAAGACTTATTATATTGGCTTTTATACATTTTTTGCACTTAAAAACAATATTTTTGGGACAATAGAGAGGCTGATGTTTAGGTTGATAGCCCTTCTCAGCGCCTGAAGCAGCTCGATGTCCATCAGTAGGGGGCTGACGGTCCATCTGAGAGCTCTGTGTGAGGCGGAAGAGTCTCACTGAGAGTCTAAGTGAGTGTTTAGACCTGGAAGCATGGAGCACTTCACTATTGAACCACAAATACACGGAAATGCACTCAAACCACCGTACGAGGCTCTTATGTGCGTGCTTGTCTGATTAATTGTTTCCTTGATGACTGAAAACAATGCCGGCATATAATCACAGATCATTTTGTGTTTACTATGAAGTCGTGCAGAGGCAGAAAATCCAGCTCTTTAAATGACACTTGAGTCACAAACTGGGCGTGTGCGGCAGTCAGTCAATGCCAGGCAGCACAGAGCCGTGATTTTTACCATGGCAACAGTACACGTATTTAATGGTCCGTTCCTGCAATTCCTTGTGATGCAATATTTCTACTTTTATGTTGTTATGTTGTTTTATGTTGAGTTTTGAGTTGCAGTGGAGGTTAAGAAAACACTACTGAAAAATATGTTTTATATAATGGTAGTCCTTGTGGATGACCTTCATCTTCTCTACAACAAAATGTGTAGCTAAGTTGTTTGCTAAATCCTCCAATCTGTTATTTTATTTAATATATTCATGGCTTTCTGTATCTTCATCTGCATTTTTATTGAAATTACAGGCAAGAGTGAAAGTTTACTTTGGTATATTATTAGATCCTGCATGGTCTTTGTCTCGAGACTTGTCTTACAACCACGTTTTTATCGTCTCGGAGTCTCCTACATTTTTACTCCATCTTTTCTCGGTCGTGGTATTTTTTTAAAGACCAAAACTGCAGCGATTTTCCCAAATTGTCTTTGCCTTTTCTGAATCATAACACCATTATAGTTCAATTCAAACGTCCAGCTTTTGTAATTATTGTTAATCTTAATGTCCGCAAGCTACGTTATTTAGGTAACATACTTTATATAGAGATAATTCTATGATAAGTTAAAAAGTTAAAGGGGGATATCATGCTAATTTCAAGCTTCATATTTCTCTCTGTGATACCTGTGGAGTAGCTTAGCATAATTTACTGTTAAAAAAACTCCTCACACGGGCGCTCTGAGCAGGCCCTCATACAGCCTCTGCCTGAAACCACTCAGTCAGCTCTGTCCCTTTAAGAAACCCCGCCCCTACAAGCCCGCTTTCTTCTGATTGGCCAGCTCTCCGACTCCTGCTGAGGCTGTAGAAAAAACTGTGTGAAACCTGGCGTTCACAGCAGCCCGCAGACTAAGCTTAGGGAGCTTTTTACCTACAGTTTTGAAACCTCACCCACGTCTAGTATGACCATCCAACATTGTAACATTATATATATGTCTTAAAATGTGAGACAGCATAATACCCCCTCTTTAACAAATAAAATGGGCTGCTTTGTCTTGTTAAAAACACTCATTATAACCATACTTTGAGAGTGCAAATTTTGAGTTTGAATGCACAGTTCCTGATCAAGTACATTCATTACTTCAAAGAAAACCAAATATCTGTCATGCAGTTTTTAATGGAGCATGGATTTTTCAGATCAAGTGCCTAAGGTGTGTATGTTCCACATTTTATGTAAGCGTGTTATGCAGTTTGGGTCTGATCTTGACCTGGTCTCGCTCTGCCTGGGTCTGAGTCTTTAATTGATCTCAATCCCTGAAAAACGTCGGCCTCGGTACACTGTGTTCTTTATCATGACTAAGTCTCGGTTTACATGGTCTTTACTACAACGCTTATTGTACATCAGAGATGGATTAACAGTGTGTCAAATTAAACATAAGTAGTACATTAACCAATAAGAATCCCGTCTGTCAGTCGGGACAGTTTACTTTGTTTTTATCTGCGAGTAAACACGCCAGAGCATCAATATAAAGCATCAATAAAAAATGGATCACACAACGCAACAGCTGACTCTTTCAATAAATGTTGACTCAAAGCGGTGGGCTTTTTTCCCCCTTAACTGCCATGTTTGTATAGCATGTCACGTCCTTCACCAGATCCACTTATGAATTTCCAATGTTGAGGACAGCCACTTCATCCCAGGGGAGACGTGTTTGCTGAAATATCACCAATGATAGCCGACTACACGCCCTTGAAAGAGGAGAGAAGTCCACACCGCTTTGTCTTCATATAAGAGACAGTCACCTGAATTCAGCATGACGGGTTATAAAAAACCCCCCCACACAGAAATGCCTGCATTCCCTTCAAAGCAGAGGAGGATGAATGTGTTGCATTATGGCTGAAGCTGTACAAAGACCTCCATTGAAAAGGCAGCGCATAATCGAGTGACGGCAGCAGAGTCTAAAAAAGAAGCTCACGTCGTTGTCTGCCAAGGTAGCATCTTTTCATCGAGGCAGAGAAGCAGCATGCCCTCAAGAGAGTCAGGAACAATGTTCGGTCTTTATTAGGGAGATGGCTTTCATTCACTCTCTGAATGCCAGGGTCAGGATAAAGCGTTGTTTGAATGAGTGCAACAAGGTTGATTTACTGTCCCACATTCGGGCATATGGTGCTTTAAAAAAGGACAAAATGCCTTCTGCTCATCAGCCCGCTTTGGCCTCATTTTTACCTGCACAAAGTTTTTGTCCTCTTTCAGGACAGCTTTTTTTAATAGTGTTAAATTGTGATAAGAATACGAAACATACAAAATATGTTGTTGGAGGATCTAAAAGGGAGTTAAAGAGAGATCAAAGCAGAGATGAAACGAACAAAAGGAAAGAAGGAGAAAAGGAAAAAAAATTGCAAGTTCAGTTGGACGGATAAAGGAATGTAATTTATTTATATTGTGTGAAAATGTAGATAGATAATTTATAAATCCTTTACAGGAAGTAGCACAGCAGCTTCAGTCACAGTCAAGACACCACATCTAACACTGAACATCAAGGCACATAAAAAAACAACACTTTAAGTGTATGCAACTGAACATGAGTGTACATTGTTGGTTTATGAGTGCTCATTAACGGAGAAGCCAACCGCGGGATTTCAGAGCGAGACTTCTGTTTCTGGTTACACAAAAAGGATCTTACTCTATAAAATAAAAGGACGATCTTTGTAGGGATAATTTCCATAATGTTGTCGGACACTTTGGGTAACAATCTGAGCCTGTCAGTGGTAAAAACAAGCACTTTTAGTTGATGTGCATTGATCGGGCGCATTTCCGCAGGGGATTATGTTGCAGCCATTGTTGTGGAGGACATCTACTGGACTGATTCCAAAAGTTTTGTTCCTATGAGTCATTTCGACCCCAAAATTTGTAGGTTTACATACCGAACTTCTCCTTTAAACAGTCTGATGGCCGCTAACAGAAATTACTTCCTGTATCGTATCAGCCTGTGACTGCTCTGCTGAATCACCTCCAGGGCGTGGAACGGGAGGGCGGGATTTCTCAGTATGGACTTCAGTTTCGAGGGCATCCTTGCCTCTGTCACCTGCTGAATATTGTCCATTTCTGTCCCAATGATGGAGCTGGCCTTCCTGATCAGTTCGTTCATTCTGTTGAACATAGCACTGGCCACAACAGTCTGATAGAAGGTGCACAAGACAAGTTCCACCTCAGCACCTTGGATGACAAGTTGGTCTGCTTTGGGCCTCTTCCTCCTAAAATCTACAACCATGTCCTTAGTCTTTGTGATGTTAAGTTGTAGATTATTGTGCTCACACCAGTCCCCAATAATTCCTCCTCATGTCCTCTCTTAACACATCCCACAACTGCTGAATCATCCAGGAATTTCTGGAGAAAGCAGCCGTCTGATCTGTGTTGGAAGTCAGATGTGTATAGAGTAAACAGGAATGGAGACAAAACAGTTCCTTGTGGGGCACCTGTACTGATAACTACACAAGTGCTAGCAATACAATACATGTTTTGTTTGAGGAGGAGAAAGTGAGTAATCTGAGATAATCAAAGCAGAAATAAAACAATAAACAAAAAAGGGAATATGAGAAAAAAATGGAGGAAGATAATAAAAAGCACGAAACAAACATGTGAGGTTCAGTTTGATGGTATTTGGCGTCCAAATGATCAAAGCAGAGAAAAAACAACAAAAGGAAAAAGAAAAAAGAAGTTTTGTCCCATTGTCTTTGAGAAAGGTTTAACATTAAGTTTTTCTGTGTGATAAATTAATTAATGACACAAGTGCTAGAAAAAATGCAGAACATGGTGTTGGATCGAGGCATGATCGGTTAACTGTACAAGGGCCTCACCTTACTGAATAAAAATACCACCGCCTTTCTGGGAAAAAAGTTGGCCACTTAATCTCAGAGACCCTCGATGTGCAGCTCGATTTCTCTTTCACCTTGTTGTTCCTTGGAAAAATTCCTAAAGGACTCGTATAAAAACGCATACCTCTCTTGAAGATTGTATTTGCTGCATTCAAAAAAACAGCTGGCTGCAGAGGAACCCACCCACCATTAAACTCCTTAACATTATAAACTCTATCCGACTTTTCGGCTTTTACTCTTTGGCTTCAAAATGAGAAGGGCGATGACTATTGGGAATAATGGGACTGCTCTCACCATAAAGACTCTTAAAATATCTACCTCTGTATGTCTGAATACCTTTGCATACACTGTATACTGTGCCTATTTTACTTTATCTATTTTTTCAGTGATCATACTCTTTTGTCCTAGTCCCCTCAATTGTTCTATGTTTATATAAAACAAACAAAAACGTAAAAGTATTTTCATTTCGTTGGAGGATGCTGAAATGAGTTATAAGCCCTTTTTACTCAGCGGTTCCGCCTCTGCGCCGTAATGAACCTCCATCCTCATGCAGCCGTTGTCATTTGGACCAAGCAATGCTGCCGTTAAGCCACCCCAGTGTGTGTCTTTAAATGGCGTTCTGGCATTACGCCTCTGTTACTACCTCAGATGCCGGCTCAGAGGCGCAACGACTTCGCCCCACCATTTGTTGTGGCAAAAAGTTCCACAAACTCTCTTATCTGCAACTTAATTTCAATCTCTTATATATATAATAAAAATCTTAAAAATAGTTAATAAACTTGGTTGAATAAATCTTCAAATTGAGAAATAAAACTGTCGAAAATAATCTTAGAAATAGCAAAATCTGATGCAACAAAAAGCTTTATTGAGCACAGATAAACTGATACATCAATAAATCTCAAAGTCTCATCCGGAAGGACTCAGGTTTATTTGTTTGTATTTATACGGGAATAAGCTATTTTTGCATCAGATTCTGCCAGTCTCTAGTGTTTGCTTGTTTGAGTTTTTGAAGACTTTGATTATATTTTTATTATCTATTGGAGATTGAAATTAAGTGGCTGACAAGAGGGTTCGGGGAACTTTTTTGCCACAACACATTACACCGCCGTGCGTTTTATATAGAAGACGTAATGTAACAGAGGTGTAATAATCCCACCTTGAACTGGCAGTGTAAAAGGGGCTATAGAGTAATCAGAGATGATCAAAGCACAGGTAAAACAGATAAAGGAAAAGAAACTCAACTTAACTACGCTGTCGGCCTTCCACATGAAACACTTGATTTTCTACCTGCTGTTGTGGCGTAACGTTGACTCCATAAAAACAAAGTGCAAATGATGTTATTTTGTTAAGGTTGAAATCAACAGACTTTGTTCCTGATGTTACAAAACAAAACCAGCTCCCAAATCAATGTAATGCCGTCTACCGTTGAATTCAATTTTGTTTCATTGAAAATTCCATGTTATCTTT
Organism: Semicossyphus pulcher; assembly: GCF_022749685.1. Taxonomy (NCBI): domain Eukaryota; kingdom Metazoa; phylum Chordata; class Actinopteri; order Labriformes; family Labridae; genus Semicossyphus; species Semicossyphus pulcher. The sequence goes on from NW_027211694.1 coordinate 8,902,655, forward strand.
GGGAAACAAAATGCCTCTCTCAGGAAACATCCCTCTTTTGTCTCTGAAGGCATTATTATCTTGCGTGCAGACACAAACACAGCACATACACTACAAACACACACGCTTACACAATTGCATTAATCTTTTGAGATTGCATGTGTAGTCTGCGGGCTCGCCTCCCGAGGGAGATCCACACTTATGAAAGAGCACAAAAGAGAGTCGCTTCAGCTCGGAGGGAGATGACAACACTGACATGAATGCTTAGGCAGCAACAAGCACTTACCCCTTCTTTCACTTGTGAATCATCTCCCTCATTACCATATGCAAATGAGCAGCACGTATTAACATCTGGGCTGGCTAACGACTGGGCTGTTTGGGAAGATTGGTTTGGATTGAGTTCACAGCGCTTCAATCAGTCGAGTCCACGAGGAGCATTGTCGGAAAAAGATGGATTATAGTTCTGGATGAGCAAGATAATTTTCTTGTACTCTTTTTGAGAGATCCAGCAGAAAACCGGGGCGTAGTGAATGACTTCATCATATTTCAGTCATCCGCAGTGAAAGCCAGGCAGGATTGGATCAGCTTAAACAGATTTGGGTTTCAGAATCAGTCCGCCGTGTTAAGCAGTACGTCTCTCTTTTTATAGCAGCCTTATTGTATAATGAGGAGTCTGACAAAGAGATGAATTCTGTCTGCGTTTGGTGTTACTTCCTTTTGTTCTTTTAGTCAATATGTGTTCATATGAAACAATCCATCTTCACATCTAGGGTGGCTTTATGTCATAGTTCCAGAACAACAATTGAATACGGGCTGTGCTTTCAAGAAGTTTCCGATAAAGGACACTCGCTCCTTTTGATCTACTTTGTGTTTGGTTAATTAGCAAACACTAGCATGCGAACAAACTAGGACTATACAGTACATTGCTTCAGCATCGACATCATAAGCTGTGTCTCAATTCAGGGGTTGAATCCTTCGAAGGACGTAGGCTACGAAGGAGTCATCTGTAGCCTCTGTAGACGCTAAGGCTGAACTGAAATGAGACGGTCTGGTCTGCGGAGGGTTTCCTGTTAGCGCCACCAGCTGTTCCGGCCCTTACCATTGCATCACAGAATGCTGCTCCCGTCGCCTAGCAACAGGTAGCTAGCTGGCTAACTAAGTATCATAGCTAACGGCATGTAACTTAACCTATTTTTTTGTTTCTAAACCAGCGCCCAAAACCAACTACTTTTGCATTTAAAAGTGTATTCCTCGGCTGTTAAAAGTGCTAATCTCGAAGAGCTCAGTTTCGTTCTCTTTGGCGGCACTTATGGCGATAAACGGCAATTGCGGGAGCACACTTCCCAAATATGCAAACAGTGTTGCATTGGTGACATCCACGGTTGGCTCCGGTTGTAACTCTTGGTTTTCCTCGCTGACGGTCGCTTTCCTTTTCAGACTGTTTGCCTTCATCTGAGCGTCGAGTTCGTTTCTTTTTCTTTGGATTTTCACTCATTTTTGAAGTTGTATCTGTAGTCATCCATCTTTTCTTTGTTTGTTCAGCCATAGTAGATTACTGTTTACTCGCAACACTTGCAGAGACCAGAAAAGCAGCCGCTTAGCTCCGCCTACCCTCTCTGGCAGACCAACCACTGCTGGGTGATGGAAAACGCATCACCAACTCAACATCACCACTTGTGATTCTTTTCTGTGAAAGTCGCTGCAGACACCCCGTCTGTAATACTGCAAATACAAAGGCTTTCATCAGTCACTCATTCGGCGACAGATAGAGACTTAAGAGACATTTATTTACATGAAAATCTTCGAGATTATATCTTTAAGACCATCTTTTTTGAATTGGCACACAATGAATCTTGGGATACGTTGGGCCTCGAAGGAGGCACCCGATGGATCCTTCGTGGCCTGGGAAAAGGAGGACGCATTTGTCGGCCGCATCTGGAGGAGCCCTTGAAATGGGACAGCCTTGGACGCACAATACTGTATGTCCTTTTGAAGGATAGAGCCCCTAGAGTTTAGTTTTATTTAGTTATTTGATGCTATAAAAAGGGCACTTTAACGCCATGATTGACAGATCTGATGACAAATACAGCAGAGGCGTAGTAATCCCGCCTTGAACTGGCAGCGTAAAAGGTGCTATTGTGAGCATGTTAGCTTGGCAGCCTGAGCGTTTGGCTGAAATCACTGCAGTGCCTGGGTAAAGACTAAATAGAGCTTCTTGCGTGGCTGTACACTATGTTCAGTCATTACTCAAGACTGTGTGTTTTTAATTATTAATTGTTAAGAATTTAAAATGACAGGAAATAGTGAAAATTTCTCCTACCACAGAAAAGAGATGTGATGTTTTTAGCAAGAAAAGAAATAAGCTTGTTGGAGCTCAGCCAATCCGGATGAGCCTACTCAACCGAATTGATCATGCACTCTGTATGACCTTTATTTGTTGCCTCTTCTGGAGTGACTTGGCTGAAGCCTAGGCCTTTTTAAAACATTATTTTGCCTTTTATTTGATCAGTCGAATCATGTAAATCCAGAGGAAGCGTATGTGAGCGCTGGCGATCGTAACCCTGTCAAAGTCACAGTCTGCTGAATGTCACCGTCTGTGTTCATTTGCTCTATTTTCTACGCAGACCATCCATCAGGGGAGATGCTCCACATTTTATTCTTAGCATTTCTTCTCTCCGGGCCCCAGCCACGATGTTCTTGATGTGAGAATACCAAAGGTTCACGGTTCATCTGTCACTTACATCGACCTCGGACCACCCACGTGTCCCCACCCCCACCTCTCCTTTAATGTCAGCGGGCTCTAAATTCCCCAATGTACAGAAATGCATGTTCTACAGGTGCAGTATAGCAGGAAACTGTGCTTTGTTCGGCTGAATTACACCTACACCAGCCCCTGCTTTGTCTTTCCGCTACACACACACTTGAGGCCGCCACATGATGCGTGCTGCAGGCCTGTGAAGTGAGTCCATGCTAAGAAAAGCTCCTGCATCCATCGATTCCTCCGATCTATTTCCCTTTCTAGCTCATCCCCACCACTGAGTGCACCGCTATTTCCTCCACAGTGTCATGGTGACATGTAAAGACACATGTGGCGGCGCTGACGTTGTGTGTTCTCGACAGATTACCAGTCCTGAAATAGATCAACCTTTTTGTATTTCCCTCTCCCCCCACATCACCCCTTCATTCCTGTTTATCTGCTGTATCCATCCATGTTTCACTGTCTCCCACGCCGTGTTTTTGCTATCAAATAAGATGGATTACACCAACGCTGGGCGAGATTGTGAGGAATTATGGATTTGTATCAAAGGTCAAAAGCGTCTTATGTCTTCTAAGGATTAAATGCAGTATTTGAAGTCTGTGGGGACAACAGTGAGGGGGATAAAAGGAGCAGCTCTGTGACTTTGACCCACACTTGCCTGTTATATCACATGCACACATGCGGCACACTTTTATCTAACTCTCAAAGTGTATTTGTTCCGTCAATTAAGTAAGGGATAATGTATAGCGATCTGGGTGAGCAGGACCCAGATGCGAAGCCATCTTTAAAGTTGAGGTGAAATGTCATTTTAATCCTTTTAGATCACATCCCCGGTAATATTGTGCATCTATTTGATATTATAGGCCCAAAAAAATACAGAAAATCAATTTCTTCGTATTCTTATATCAAAATCCGATCATTTTTTCTTCCGGTAAAACTAAATTTCACGCGTGCTTACGTAAGTTAGCACCAAACAATTTCAACCAATCAATCTGCAACATTTAGCCGTAGAGCACCAAGAACGCTCGGTCAGTTAGCTAGCTACTGCGCTGTGGAGAACGTCTGTCTACGCCCACTTCTCAGCGATCAAATCAAATCCCTCTAATGATATGTCCCGCCTGCACGTCCTGTTTCACTTGGAAATACGTCACGATACGGAAGCTAGATACTCTCGAAATGCCGTTTCAGCTCGACTTTAAACACCGCCGTGTCCTGCACTGTGTCTTGTTTAATGTTTACTTCATGTGCTGTCTTCAGTTTTGTAGATCTCTCTGTCGTAGCCTTCAGTTTTTGCATCGTTGAACCTTTCTTCCCTTCTCACCGCTGTTTTGTCTCTTCTTTTTTTTCGCTTTGTAAACAAGCCCAAATTTACCGGACTACTTTCGGCGGGTTGATATGATTACAATTAGCCCTCCAGATAGTGTAATTAGAGCTGCATCCCTAGCAACGGTCTGTTCTTCATAGCAACAGTCTGTTATCGAGAAATAATGCCGTTATTAACCAATCAGAATGAAGTATTTAACGCAGTCGTGTAATAACACACTTTATCGACTTTCTATAAAGTCATGTTATGATATGATTTCTTTTGCAAACTCTGACACGTTAAATCTTCGGATAATCATGTTTTAATTTAAGATTATTAAAAATGTTATACATTCAAATTTATTGTTTAGTTACTATGCGGTAATCATTTAACCACATTTTCTAAATATTGCTCTCTGCCTATTTCCTGGTTAACTTTATTGCCATTACAGCAAAAGTTAAGATCTTGACTTCATAATACAGCAGGACAACATTTAACACAACAAACCACTTAAGCCTTTATATGTCAGAAAACATGTTAGAATACACAAAATACCATAAATATAACAGTAGAGCTTTGTGCCTTTAAGAATTGAATGGTTTCAATATATTGAATATGCAAATAACTACTAAGAAAATGTTCCCAAGTTACTGTGTTTGTTGAGAAATACCAATCCAAAGTTGTCAGTCGAGTTGACTGTACTCTGTATTCTGTCCGAAGAGTAAGTCATCCTGTGGACATCCTAATTAAATGGTATGTGACGCCTGGATATTTAACCCACATTAAGTTGTAAAATGTGTTTATCGTCCTTTTGTCCGGGAGAGACAGAGAATGGGGGAGAGAAAGAAAGGCTCAAGTGTCTGAATGGAGCGGCGTATAAACGGAGAGGATAGGACCAGAGTGAGGCTGAAGTGCTTGGCACTCTGACAGCTGGTATTGTCAAGTTGCCCACACCCCTCCACACCTGCCTCCTCCACGCCAAAGAAAACTCATTACCAGCACGTCAGATCTGTAGCTTCTGCCTCGGCTAATGTAACACCCTGCCTCGGTTGCAGAACAATGCAGGAGACATGTCACGTCCTGGCAGAGCACACGTGTGAAAGCGAAGCATTTCCTATCACGCTCAGTCAGACGCAGCGCAGAGGGGGAATTCAGTTTCATGGAGTGACATTTTAATTGAGTCAAAGTTGTGCTCTCAGCCCTTTGATCGCCACAATCCATGACTGACATCCTGAAAGAAGAGAGTGAGGAGATTGTCTTATTATGTAATGCGGAAATGGATGTGAAGTAACTAACAGTCTCTCTCTCTGGGATGAAATGCCAAGGTAAAAGGGGTCGCTGACTCACGCTGCTGCTGTGAGGTTAAATTTACTATCTCTCCATGCATGGTTATGAAATGCAATTTCATCAAATGAAACAGGGGACTCTCATAATGCTGCTTTGATTCACTAAATTATTTAATCCACTGCAAAGGCCATCACGTACACACACATGCACATAAAGTAGTTGCGTTAATAACATCTGGACGAAAACAGACACAGAAATGCCACTGTTCGGCTTCACTTAAGTTTATCTCTTATTATTGCTTTCATTGATGTCATTGGCTAGACAGTTAAAAAGTGCCCTTTTACAGCGTTTATTAAGGGTGAACATTCCTGTCGGAAATGATTTAATTAATCAGTTTAAATTAAGCTTTTGTTGCTTGTATTTCTGTGGCTACATGATTGAATTAGACGTTTTTTCTTCTTGTCCTCGAAAATCCATTAAACCATTAAGTGTTAGCTAAGAACTGACAGCATTATATCTGATGCTAGCTGACATACTGTATATTGCCCCAGACAAATAGATGAATACATATGTGTTTGTTTAAGACACAGATATGACTTTTTAATAAGACCAAGAGTCTACAGATACACTTTTGTGAGTGTTAGCATGCTAACAGCCCAATGTGTTACCGTTATCATGTTTATCATTCACACACTTAGCTTGGAGTATTAGCATGGTACCATGCTGAAGTTAAACAGATATTGTAACTATGTTCAAATGGCTCTTAATATAAGATGTAGTTTACACTGATAGAAAATGACTTAATATTGCAGGTATGTGCTCATACAAAAGTAGAGGACACAAGTTTTGACCTGATCATTGTGCTACATGTAGCCTAAAGGAATGGCATTACCTTAGTTATTCCTCTACATCTGGAGGGAAAAATGAATACTTTATGTGAACAATATTTCAATTCCGTCCCTCCAAAACATTAGAGTCAAAACTACAAATGTTAAACTCCTAGTTCAGCTAGATGAAAAATTATGAGATTACTAATGTCAGTGTCGTCTCGGCACCAAATCTGTGCAAAAAATGTCAATCGATGTGTAAAATATGTTAGATTCTTGATACATAAAGACCTTGATCTGCTGCCATTGCTTGAGAAAAATGAATGGAATCAACAAACCCCACCCCTACAAGGCCACTTTCTTCTGATTGGCCAGCTCTCCGAAGCCTGCTGAGGCTGCACTTCGTGACGTCACAAAGTGCAGCGGGGAGAAAAAAACTGTGTGAAACTTGGAGTTCACAGCAGACATCATCGTAGCGTTATATATATGTCGTAAAATGTGAAACAGCATAATAACCCCTCTTTAAATACAATCCACCATAAAATTACCTGCAATTAGAAGGCAACCCACAAAGTCAAAGTGTAAATTGTAAAATCAACATTGTTCCAAACCTTTGTTTTTGCATTGCTAGCTTAATCGTCAAGCTAACGTTGCTCAGGGCAGCTTCATGTTACTAAATAAGCAAAGAGTCATGCATTTATTTACACTTTCTTCCACTATGTTGTTTAATTAAAAGCCCTCCTCACATTACTTCTCAGGTAGTTTGTTGTCATGATTATGTGGTTAGCATGCCTTGCTAGTTTTTCCAATTTTGCGTTAGCAAGGAGAACATTAGCCTCATGTAGTGATGGGGCAAAAGGACAAAAGGACGGATTTAGGAGCTTTACCTGCCGTATAGATTAATTCAAATTCAAACAAATCATTACGGTTCGGATGTTTACTTTATTCCCAAAAGTGTTGTATCAGCTGTCGCTGTGTTAAAACAAGAATTCTCTCGTGTTTTAAAGCAAACAGAGTTTTAGCGATTTACTTATCGACAAAGCTACATCACATCTTGTCTGTCAGTAACTGTGCAGTTTATAATTTATGTACGACATGGAAAGAAATAATTTTCCATCACAGACGCTGTACTGGGCTCGGCTGAATGTGTGAAAAGGTGACCATGACAAATTGTTTTGTTCCCAATCTACTGTCTACCATCCAAGTTCACAAAGGTCCGGGCCTTGTGATGAAACCTGCTGTCACTGCGAGAGTGTGGGTGGTGTCAGTTTTAAGCATATCATCTGTCAACACGCATGCTATACACACACACACACACACACACACACACACACACACACACACAAACAAGTACCCCTTCCCTGTACTCGTTTTGGCATCCAAGGCCAGAGGATAATAGTGTCACTGTGTGTAAGGTTTGAATGCGTGCGTGTGGGTTCGTGTGCCCTCCAAACCTGCCTTGTGTGCTGTTGGCAGGGGAGACAGCCAGACACATGGCACATGGCAAGTGTGTAAGCAAGTCCCAGGAACACCTGAGCCCCAGTGTTTGCGTGTGTGTGGCGTGCATGTGTGTGTGTGTGTGTAGGTGGGTTCCCTTGTTGAAGGGTGAGTTCCTCTTCTCCGCGCCACCTGTCACTGGGTGTTGATGGTCGATCCTGCTATTCTTACCGGCTTCTCTCTAATTGGTCATTAGTTTCCTGTCAGGTCATTCTATAGGAAATCCTCTATAGAGATCTGTTTGTTTGCTGGTCACCGCACCTTTTTGTGTGCATCTGTTTCTTTCTGCTCCAGTTCTGTTCTTTGATCTAATTTGGTGCTGCATCCATTACATTTGATCCTTGAAGAGTTGTAATTACCTTGTTTCATACAGCTGTAAAAACACAGGCTTCATCTGAGCTGAATGGTGAACGATTAATGGCATCGAAGAATATACTTACAAGCATTGGCACTGCGCTGCCAACTTTGTTTCTTTTAAATAACTAGACCTCATTTTGTTCTGGTCGAGCAACAGTCCAAAACCTAAAGTATGAAAATATTTCAGCTTATATCAATGTCCATATATATTGTTATGTAAAATATTTACAGGAAAATCAAGGAGAATTTTTGGTGTACATGTTTTTGTTTAAAGGTGGACGGTAGAGAGGTTAAAGGTAAAAATGTGAAAGAAAGACTGGGAGTCAATGACAACAAAGGTTGGTAGGAACCAAACCAGACGTTATGAGCAAAGTATAATAATAATACAACCAGGACACGTAGAGAAATTGTCCACTTATAAAATAAAATAAAACAGAAATGTATTTTTATCACCTTCATCAGCACATTTTGTACTCTATACTAATTTTATACTTTATACTAATAAAATTCTTCAGCATTTTGATGCAAAAACAAAGTTAAAATCCAATATCATCTATCAGTCCTGCTCAATGATTTATATTAATTTATATAAAAAAATAATGACAATATATATAGGCTCTTCTGGACCATTTTTGTAATGGTTTCACTTATTCCAAACAACCTGTTCATTGTACTATTTTATTTGTTAAATACTTGATTCTTTAATGGTTAATTACGGCATTCCGAGGTCTTCTATTTCTCTATAACAGACCGTTGCTATGAAGAACAGACCGTTACTAGGGATGCGGCTCTAATCACACAATCCGGAGGACTAACTGTAATCATATCAATCCGTCGAAAGAAGTCCGGTAAATTTGACATGGTCATGTTTACAGACGGGGGAAAAAGACAAAGACAGAAACAGCGGAGAGAAAGCAATAAAGATTAAAAGACGCAAAATATGTAGGCTACGTCAAAGATCTACAAAAACTGAAGACGGCACATGAAGTAAACATTTAACAAAACGCAGTATGGGACACAGCGGTATTTAAAGACGGCGAATGGAAAAAAAAAAGTTACAAATCCCAATACCATTTTTTTCTACAATAAGCCAATATCAGCGACATACAGTATCAGCCTTCCCAAACCCAAAGGGGCCTCAAACAACCTGAGATATTAAAGGGATGGCTACAATGATATGACAAAGTTACAAAGTCATATCAGAGATCATAATCAGAACCGATAAGCCCAGAGCGACTATACCCTGCTGACATTTACAACAATCTGCAGACGCTGTTTGAATTTCTTAAATCATAATCCTCAGTGTAATGTGTTACTATTTCCCATATGACACTCTGAATGCACTCTATACATACATTGTTATACATCACTGTCTGTTTGTGGTGCTTATAGCAGTCACTTATCAATTAATCATATTTCTATGCATAAAGATCTAAATGAGTACGACAATTCTATGTTTTTAGTTGGCTACTTGTAGTTACCACATGTGATGCTCTGAGGCTTTTGTTCAATGTGACAACTAAGTCTTAAGTCTAGGTCTTTTAATTTGAAATACACAAGCTAGCTTGTATCCAAGACAAACTACAATGTGTCGATTGAATACAAACTGTGGGTATATACTCGCACGGACTCCGAATGTGTGGTGGAAAATGAATGAAAATGTAAACTTTAGTTGCATCATTTCATTCAAACCGTCATACAAAGTATTTCCATATCTCATTAGATTGTATCACAGTAATTGCAGCTTCTTCCTAAGCATGACTGACATGCTCATTTCACATATTTATCAGAGCATGGATTTTAAAACTGCCTCCTCAGATTGATGCAACATGATAGTTTATTCCTGAATATTTTACATCATCTTCTGCTTTGATACAGAGTGAAGCCGGCATGCTGCTGTGCATAAACCAGCTCTAAATGCTAAGAATAGACCTTAAAACCCTCCTCTGCTAAACCGGAAGCCTCTATATTTAACTCATCTCAGTCTGGTTACCATGACAAATGAGGGACATGCATCCCATATTGCATTACGAGGGCTCTGTTGTGGATACCTATCTGGCCTGAAATCAGTTAGAAGATCAGATCAATAGATTCTAGACGAGGGAAGGTCATCAATATCATTACAATCACAACAATGATGAAGCCATAAAGCTCTGAATCATAAGTCATTGTGGAAGTTAGCTATAGCTGCAGTGTCCAATAGGATTAATCGCCCTCGTGGCTGCTGACGCATTTTCAGGTCTTCTTATAGGCCTCTGTAATTCAGTTAATTTCACAATAAAGGCGCTACAGTGAAGAAAATAAGAGGAAAAATATGAATTGTTTAAATATATGTTTAAAACATGCTTTGATGTCATATTTAGGCCAGCTTATTCACAGTCACCGCTAACAGATCTGCCTGCAGCGACAAGACACGTTGCAATCTCATTTTGTGTATGTGTGTGTGTTTATGTGTGTGTGTGTGTGAGATGTTATTTCTAGTGTTGGAAAGGCTATAAATATTCTGCTAATATTCCTCTCCGCCCTCAGGCTGCTGAATGGATGCAGCTACAGCCAAATGTTTAGTATTCTGACGGTTTCATTACTGATGTTCGCTTTGAACTTAAAAAAAAATGTAAACGCATTTTAACATTTATAGATAGTATGTTTGCAGTATCATCTTATAGCATAATGTTGTAAACTTAATCACAAGTAAAAGTACTTCGTTCAAGCATACTAAAGTAATAACATATTATCAATAACAGAAGTACAAGAACTAAGTCTACAGAAAAACTGTGCTTGTGAGTGTCACATTATACTACATTATACTGTATATAAGGGATAATGCCTGCCGAGGTGTCCATTATCAGCAAATTAGGGATTCACCGATACCACTTTTTTCAGACCAAGAACAAGTACTTACATTTGGGTACTTGCCAATACCGAGTACCGATATGAGTACTTACTAATATCATTACAGTTCTCATAATGAGTTTAAAAGCATGTTTCATTTTGATCAGATGTTCCTCACTTTCTGACTGTAACAAAGTGAATCGACAGAATGATGCATCTGTTGCTGACATTTTAACACTCAACTCTGTTTTACTTAACAAACAAACATGACACTGCCACAAATTTTACTTTCGTGTAACCTATAACACATTCAGTGTGGGAGACATGCCCGGACTTGTTTACTGCACCTACCATGGAGACATCTGTGATCGTCTACAGACTCTTTTTATCGTGTGTGCGTCCATAAATATGTAAGTTAGTTTGCCTTAATGTTTATGTTACACTCTGTTAGCTTCAGTTTGGCCGTGAGTGGACGATAGTGCTGTCAGTGAGGACTAAGCTGGCTTAACTAAAGGGAGGCTAACGTCAAGCCGTAAAGTAGTACCGGGTGTGGTTGTATCGGCGTAGTTTTACGAGTAGGAGTACTTAAGCCCTAATACTGCCCGATACCCGATACTGGTATTGGTATCGTTGCATCCCGACAGAAAATAATGGACATGCCAAAGAATAATTACAAGCTTATACCATGCACACTTAACGCAGAAAAAAAAAGATGCAGGCTGCAATAAATCACTTATTGCCGAATCGCTGTATCGTGATATTATCGTCATCGTGGGCCACGTATCGTGAATGGTATCGTGAGTTACCCTGCGATTGGTAACTACAGATTAGTGTAAAAAAAAAAAAACTATTAATATTGGTATAGCAAGGTTAAAAGTTTATTTTCTTTGGAAAGGAGTATGGTTGACATTAGCCGCTTTCCCACTGGTCAAAAAACCTGCTAACACCCAGCCTTTTCCCATTTTTGCTTAATGGGAAAAGGCTACAATCGGCATTCAGACCCCGATCAAACGACTGGGCTGTAGAACAGGTTAATTATCGCCTCGGCTCCGATCGACATCGATGGGAACACAAAACCCGTGTCACCACGCTACTCTCCTACCCCTCTCCGGCGCGATGCTATGCTCCGTCTGTAACTTCTGCGACTCATCTCACCTATAAATTCAACCCGTCTCCGTCCGAGCGGCACTCGAGCATCGTTCCAAATTTTGATACACAGACTGAATGAGTAATAGATACAATAAAGACCTAACCACCGTAATATTGTTACTATTTAGTAACTCTGTTTCCAGCGCGTTTGACGTCAGACGGTGACGCAGCAGAAAAGAGACCGACAGGCGTATACTTCACTGGCAATGGGAACAGAGTCAATCGGCATTTATACGTGAGTCTTCCCGGGTATGAAAAACCTGCGTTAAGGCACTTGACTAGATAGATAGATACTGTAGCTGTATGTATTTGTGTAGTTGTATGTTACGTTCATGCATTTCTTCTAAATTAGATTACCCTTTTTATTAAAAGTGGTCACAATTGGATAAAACATCAATAACATCCAAAAACTCCATGATTATTGGATTTTAAGTGATCCCTGTCCTCCAGCAGCGGGACACATGATTTTGGGATGTGTCCAAGACACAAAGTATGAGTGAAAATCTGAAATATAGACAACAAGCCTTGTACATATAACAAACACAACACTGTAGTGTCCAGTTTAACCCTTGTTCTTGTCACATCAGAGACAGTACAACAGTAAAACGCACGCTGTATTATCCACATGATAATATAAAATATGCTTGATGCTTGACTACAATAACTTACTGTAGTAGTTTTGGATCCTTGTATTTTGACAGCCTCAGACATGTGTGCACATTCTCTCCGATAACTCCACATGACATTTACTCCCTTGCATCTGTCTGGATAACATCTTTAACGTCCTTGAGTTTTTGCACAGGTCTCTAAACTTATCGAGATCAGATTAGAAGTGCTCCGTCTTGCTTCAATTCGGCTCAAACCCGGGGAGATAGAGAGCAGCGATTCAGATCATCGGGCTGTCAGATAGGCGCCGTGGTGGGGAACGGATTCAAGGCGACTCCTGGTGTGCAGGAGGGGCGATAAAGACATCACTGCAGGGGGGAGACAGTGGGAGGCTGTGGTGTGAAGATAAATAACAAAAGACATGAACTAAGATTACAGTGAATTGGTCACTTTTATATGTTATACAAACAATGCTGAATAAAAGCAACACATTCGACTGGGAGATTATTTATCTCTTCATGTGCGTCACTATACAAAGTTTGCTTTATTTTTAGATAATAACTATGCTATTCAAAGAGTCCATAACCAGAGTGCATTGTTCATTTAGCGTCATATTCCATGTATTTTGTAGACAAAGTAATTGAGAGAAATCAGATTATGTTAGATCAACACAAAGGATTATATTGCTGGGTCAAATCTCGAGCGGGTGCTCAGTAATCCGTAACAGATTACATTTTAAAAGGAGCCTGTACCACGCGCGGGTGGATGCGAGGTGGAGATTGAAAAACTGGTTTGGAAATGAGAGTCATGTCAGTGGGGCTGCAGGAGACGATGATAAAAATTGGTTCTGACTGTGCTCGGTTCTCACATCCACCTCCTGCTCGGCGTCTGCGTCGGCCTGACCATTGTGAGTGCACAGGTAGGATGCAGAGAGCAGAGCAGAGGGAGAGGTGGAGGGAGAGGCAAACAGAGGGAGAGAGAGGAATACAGTCTGGAGGAGAGAGGAAAGTGTACATACTGTACACACATGCACAAAATTATAAGTGGAAAATAAATAACATTTTTAAGATTTAATTTGTAGTCTTTATAATATTTAGGAGGATGTTAAATAGTTAATAGTGAATATATTTGCTATTTATCTTTACTTATTTGCTGCTGTACAACCTGTCTAATCTAATGAAACATGTTTGTCTCAAATAGCAACTAACAATTATTTTTATTAATCATCTGATATTATTTTATATTAATATATATTCATATAAAATATTAATAATCTACATTTTTTCTCTAATTTTTTCATATAAAATGTAACCAAATAAATAAAAATGGCGCCAGAGCTTTCCAGAGCCCCACAGTGAAATATTATCTTGTTTTATTTCATCAACAGTCTACAAGCCAAACAAACATCGTTTTTGGCAGTTTGGTTGGTGCCATCTTGTTTTTTTGGGAACCAGAGGTGGCTATATTTTGACCATATTTTTAGTGAAAAGTTATCTTCTAACACTAGCACAAGCTAGCTAGTTTGGCTAGCTAGGTGCATCCCTAATTTAAAGCTCCTGTGAAGAACTTTCGGTTTGTGTTAATTTTGGCGCCGATTTAATACATGCTTAAGTGGCGATTTTTTAACAAAAATCTCATCCTGCTTTCTTTTAGTTATATGCATCCCTCACAATGTTTGCCCTGGAAAATGTAAACAAAGGCAGCGTGCAGTTCGCTTCGTCTGACACCTACCCCCCCGCCAGCAGGTTCAGGCATTAAATATAACTATATAGAAATAATCAGTCTTGTCGCTGATGGTCTGGTTTGCGTTTGTAGCTCATATAGAGTCATCAGAATTAATTTCAGTCTGTTTCATAACCAGTGAAAAACTCCTCACAGGAGCTTTAAATTCACTGTGATTATTTGGGATGCTAATTTTGGTTGCTTACTTGTCGGAAAAAAATGACCAGCCGACTCCTTCGTCTTTTACTGCCACAGAACAATAAAAAAGACGATTGCCTTTTATGTACTAAAAACCCACTGTTAAAGGGTCAAAGGTCAAAGAAGAAAACAGAGGCAACACCCAAAACAAAACATGGCTACTTGATTGTACACAGTGCTATGGATACACATTGCTAAGCCTCTATCCTGATTGACAGGTTGCTATACCCTATAGCATAACCTACTTTATCTTCTTTTTTACTCTAAATGGGACCATAACCTGCCAAAGTAACATCATGTTTAATTGAAGAAGACTTGTAACTTGTGATTGAGACCATAAACTCATTTAGTAAATATATGCTGGGGTATTAAATCATGTGAGAAGTAGTGGGAGACTTACATTAGATTGGACTTCTTCCTGCCGCCACTGGAGTAGCCCCCTGTTGGCCGTTAGAGAGAATGCTGGCCTGGCGGTGATGTCTACTTCCTTTACACAGTCAATGGATCAGAAGACATGTTTTGCAAAGTAGTTAAAACAGGGCTGAAGGTCACCACAAGGCTCAGCAGAAGTGAAAACATGAGGCCACACTGGCCTCCGGTCTAACTTTGGCTGCACATTGATAGAAGCGGATTTAAAGGAAGCATCCCCTCAGGCCAGAATGAGGGCCTGTAAGAATATTTTACATGATCATTTTGCAGACTGCATGCTCTCATGCCGCCGTTTATTACAGTGAACACACATGGTTCATAAAAGGTTGCTACCTCTGAAATATCGCAGGGGAAGGCAGACCGGACCGTGTGTCTGAACGCATTTGTAACTTTGCTCATGCGTGTGTGTTTGCTCATGGTCTCCACCGCTGATGCTAATGCAAGTTTGCAAAGATTGTGGGCGGTTTGTGACTTAATGTGGTGTTCACATTTGATTAAAATCACATCACACTGCCCCTTCAAGGATAATACTTCCTCTGCATCTCCCACTCCCTCTCTTACTTACACAGACACGCACATGCACAAAATATTATTATTTTATCATGTTGATGAGTCAGTAAAGTTCTTGTTTGTTAGCTGAAATGTAACAAGGCAAAGATAATTTTGTGACAAAAAAAGAATCAAAAAAGAAAGGAAAAACTTCAGGACTCAGACAGATTACAAACCCCTTGAGGAAATCGGTTGTCTTAGTTACAGACATCCGCCAACTGTCCCATTTAATATCAAGTATGATGTTGAAGTCTGTCAGTTGAAGGGAATTAAGAGATCTGAGCAATAGTTTGTGGCAGAAATGTCTCTAAGCTGCTTCTAGTCTCTACAAAGAAGAACATAGTCTTCAAACTCCTCCACTTAGAGATGGTTGCAAATGTGTGTCTCTGTGGTCAGCCATCTTTTTTTGGAGGCATGTTCTGATCACAAAGCATGGTTTGGAGAAAATATTGTCTGAAGTCAGTCACTTGTTCTGAATCGTGTCTGGCTGACGACATGACAGCTCCCTAAAAGTGAAGCCAAAACATTTCCAGCGCCCCCTGCTGACTGGCTGCAGTATAGGTCATAAAGCCCGCCTCCTCCATGTTAACAGATGGGACATGAGTCAAACTATAAAATCAAATTACACTTTAAATAAATGTTTCTCAAACATGGTTTCTGTCATTATAGTTAGTTCTTATCATGCTGATCTACATCCAAGTGGTTATTTTTCTGACAAGTTTATTTTTAATTAGTTATTTGACGCTGTAAAAAGGATGATTGACAGCTCTGTTGACAAATCCGGCTCCTGCAGCCGATCTGTTCCGGATTAGCACAGTAGAGGAGGAACGGCGAGAGGAGACGTAACTAAAACAATCACTACAGTCATTGGAGTTTACATATCTGTGAACGTCTGCTTCAGACCAACACAAGAAGCTGTTCTGCTGTTAAATACGCGGGATTCTTGCTTTTTTTTTCAGTAAGTTAAGTGTGTGTTTTGGTTAGGGGAAGTGTTAGCAGCGTCTGTCACGGGGGGTATTTTGGCTTCACTTTTGTTTAATGAGAGTAGATGAAGACGGGTCGTCCAGCTTTATATACAGTCATTGGTCCATATAGGTTTGCTCTGACTGCACTGGTCCCCTTTTGATCAGGTCGCTCTTTTCTTAAAATTGTATTTAGAGGAGAGAGACCGGAAACATGGGGAGGAATGAGAGGGGATGAAATGCACCAAAGGGCAAGGTTCCGAATCGAGCTTTGTGTCGGTGCGTCGAGGACATTGCCTCTGCACATGGGACGCCTGCTCTACCCACTGAGCTAAATCTGTACCCCTGATCAGCTCCCTCTTTTGTGCAAGTTTCTCGTCTGGGCCTCTATATCATCCCTTACTTTGACCACATTCTCAGACATAAAGATGTTTGACTCTTTTACATTTTCTTTACTTTGTTATTTAAAACTTTTCTGTGTTGTTTGACTCGTGTCGCGGCTCACGCTGAGTGGCTCTTTCTCAGGAATGCTTCATGTTTATAGATTCCTCTTTGTCTTCGTTCCTGGCTCTTTCTTTCTTTCTTCCTTTCTAAAACAACACGATGAATGCAACCTTCATTAGTGTTCTTAATGCTAATAATCCTTTAATCGCCCACGCGCTTAAGTGGATGCAACTGCAGCTACATGGTTCACCGTAAGTGCTGTGCTTGAAAGCCAAACTTTGGCAGGGAATAAAAGTCTAATGAATTAAGTGTTTGTGTTGAATTAGCAGGGACTGATGGGAAATTTTCCTCCTTTGTTTCTCTGAATGACACGTTGTTGTTAAAACACTTCTGGCTGTCGCAGTCTGCATCTTAAGTGGGTACTTTATGTTTCTCTGTGCGCAAATTTGGGCCGGATTTGAACATTTTCTAAGGACGTCTTAATTGCAACTGTAGCGTCAGTTTTGCACGTGACAAGTTGAATGAAACGTTCGGTTAGACTTTCAAAATAAAGGCGTCAAGTTAGCAGTATTCATTTGATTGTCAGATTTGGATGTGCAGCGTTCGTGTCGACGTGGTATATGTCGTGAAGCGGTTGCAGCTGAGTTATTTTTAGCGTCTTCATGCTGCGTCACCTGACTTCAACAGCACATCACAACCAGAAGCCAGAGGATATGACGCCAGAGGGGGACCTAAAGCGTCATGTTTGAAGCGTCGAGCCGCCGACGAAGCTGCCATGTTTGACGAGATGAGAGAGAGAACAGGCTGGAGGAGTCGTGTGTGTGTGTGTGTGTTGTCAGGAGCACTGCAGGCCCCATTTGAGTTCACACTTCACAGACCATCACATGGATAAATCAATTTCAAGGCTTGCGGGAGAAATAAATGTATGTATTGTGTGTGTGTGTGTATGTGTGGAGGTTATGCAAACAATCCTGCGCAAGCATAGTCACATGCCCCAGTTGCTGTGTGATAATGTGCATGTTGCTATACCCACCACACTGCACACATAATTGATAAATGTGTGCAAATGTGATCTAGCGCACATGTAGATTCATTTCCATATTGCATTTTTATACAGCTGCATGCGTATCAGAGTTGCAACGTGATCCAGCATGTGCCGGTAAGGTCTGCTTTTGCACTGAATGTGCAGCTGCAATTTAATTTAATCCTTATCATCAACCTGTAGGTGGCCAAGAATCTCTCTCTCTCTCTCTCCATAGTCGTGCTCTTCTGGCAGCAACGCAGGTGACATTAGACGTGAGGTCAGCAGGTCGTTGCTAAAACCTGCCGTTGAATCAGCTGAGGACATTGATAATACACTTTAAGCGAGTCAGAGGGGAGTGTAAGGCAAAGTGCCAGTAAATAATAAACTACAGTTTGGCTTCAGTTCAACACAAAAGTGCTCGTAAGGAGATGCAGCACACTTAACATGCTTATAATGCAAGTTTTTTTTATTGCTACTCACTGTCCACAGTTTATGAGTGATCATTTAACATTATCAATCTTTATTTTTTAAGATAATAAAAGATTTTGATGCTCTCACTGTTGACTAATAAGATGACAAACTGACATACTAAATTATAACCAATGTTAGACTTTTTTAACCAAGTTTATCTTGTGGATAAATGTTTCTTCTACTCATAACTTATTTTGATCATTTTTTGGTTACTTTCAATAAAGCGTACTTTGTGTTTTATAAGTATAGAGCTGAAATGATTAACACAATAGGGGCGCCTGTTAAGCTCGGCGGGTGACTGATGTGTTTCACACTATCCACTGTCCTCTCTCTCAAATAAAGGCATGAAAGGCCCAAAAAATACTATATTCAAAAAAATACTACCATTTTCATTTCAATATTGTGCTGCAGAGATGTTCTGGCCTGCACATCATACACAGAAATAAGTATAAAATATCTTCGATTGGTACAGATCCCCACAACAATCACACAATGATCATTTTAATGTTTTTCAATGAAAATGATGATCTAAAAATGATCATTCCCTTTGATATGGCAAATCATATCAAGTTAAACTAATCACTATTAGACATTAAAAAAAAAAATCATATGTCCATTATTATGAAATGTTGAGAAATGTGTCTTTTATTGAGCAACAACACAGAGAGTGTGAAAATGTATAAAGAAATATATAATAACATTGGGGAAATAAATAGGGGGAAATTTACAAAGGCAAAATAATGAAATGGAAAATGAATAATACATTGAAACTAATAAATTAATTAAAATGTAATTGATCAATAAAAAGAAAATAAAGTAATTACATAGGGTTGTCTATTTATTTATATGTATTTAGCATTTGGCAGCTTCTGTCTTCCATACAGTGTCTGTTTAATTCTGTTGTAAATAGCATATCTCTATGCAATTTACGAGGGGGCGGCTG
Source organism: Semicossyphus pulcher (assembly GCF_022749685.1). Classification (NCBI taxonomy): domain Eukaryota; kingdom Metazoa; phylum Chordata; class Actinopteri; order Labriformes; family Labridae; genus Semicossyphus; species Semicossyphus pulcher. The sequence goes on from NW_027211694.1 coordinate 8,921,992, forward strand.
TGGCTCAGTGGTAGAGTCGGTTGTTTCCCAATTGGAAGGTTGGCGGTTCGATTCCTGACTGCTACAGTCTACTTCCTTCCTCCTGTCCTTGGGCAAGACACTGAACCCCAAATTGCCCCCAAAGGCGTAACCTCCGGGCATGAATGTAATAAGTTTCTGATTGGGGATTGGCACTTTGCATAGTAGGCTTTGAAAACTGTGTGAGAATGTGACATGTAGAGTAAAAGCGATTTATAAGTACAAACCAATTGGATTTTTTGGGCTGCTGGTCAGATAAAATGAGTCATTTGAAGGGTTGTGATTGGCAATGTTACTAGTTTCACTTTGATAGAATAATTACTCCATCCATGTGAATGCACTACGTTGCCAGAGACAGTTTTCCACAATATTCCCGCTCTGTTCAGCGTTTTATGAGCTACAGGAAAGTTCGGTGTATTTCCGTCTGTGTCTGTTTTCTATTCATCCACCAGCCACTGTAAGATGACTCCCGTGTTAGCACGGTGATCCGAGTCCCTCAACCCGTCTCCTTCTCCTCCTCTGTAACATACAAAGTAATTACATCTCTTTCCACTGCACACCACCTCTCTCACACACACACACACACACACACACCACACCCTTGTCTCCAGGCTCCAAATGTCAGCCTCATCAGCTCAATTATCCACTGACTTTAACAACATCCTTACATAACCCATTTAGCTGTGCACTGTCTGAGAGCTCGGTTAGACAAACTTCCACCTCCAAAATGATTGTTTCTACCTTCACTCACCTGCGAGGAAAAGCACGTTAAACTAAACTGCTTAACTTCCTATCTGTGCATCCTCTTCAAGATGCTTCAGAGGGTTTTATTGAGCCAGCTTTCTCTGCCTTTTTGCGTGCATGCATTGTAAATCCAAAGGTCAATGAATAACCGAATCATTCCTGTGAATACATCATTTCCTTATTCATGATCTGCCTTAAATAGATCCTTCAGGCTCCTGTCACTCAACCATTTTCATTCAGATTTCCCTCCCCGCTCCCTTTATTCCCATTCCTCCTCTGAGCGCAGCATTTTATTTATGGATCAGCATTTAAGGAGAATAGATTTACTTTGATGAGGCAAAAGCTCCGCCGGAGAAGACTTATGATCTATTTTTGTATAACAGCACATGGGACTCACGTGCCGGGTAATAAAAACGTCCTTGATGTGTGCCCTTTGTCTCGCAGAGGGAGAAAAAGCCGCACATGCATACATAATGGGGGGAAAAACTATTTTGAGATGACTTTTTTTTTTTTTTCTCTCGCTCTTTTTGACTGTGCGATTCATTTGCCTGCTGGTGGAAAAATAGATGTGAATCACTCACTGTGGCTGCTCTCCAACATCCATTCACTCTGCGCTCTCTATTTTTCTGTCCTGATTTACTCAGTCGTTCAGTTACTCTCCTCCTTTACTCCCTGTTTTCATCTCGCCCTTTTTGTCTTTAGTCCAACAACAAAAACAGACATGTACCTGCACCATCGGTAAATCACTTTCTATAAGGGATTTTATACATTTCACGTCATTTATGATGCATTGCAGACATTTTTTACTCATAAGGATGGCTCTAAAAACCTTTCACACAGCAGAAATAAGTGACACCACTCCACTCAGTGTGCTGTTTTATCTCACACACAGGCCATTGAAACACTTCCAACTGTTTGCTTTTATACTGTGTCACCTTTACTGTTACATTTTTGTTTATTTGTTTTTTAAGATTATTTTTATTCATAGGACAGTTGAAGACAGGAGACAGGAAACGTGGGGAGTAGAGTGGGGGATGAAATGCACCAAATGACTGGCTGACTGGGAGTCGAACCTGCGATCACTGCGTCGAGGACCGTAGCCACTGGACACGGAGTGCCTGTTCCACCAACGGAGCCAAATCAGGGCCCTGTTAACGTTATCTATTGATCGGTATGAAGGGTTACAATCAGAAGACGTGTAAAAGTTAAAGTCGAGGTGAAATGAAAAATGTCATTTTTATCCTTTTAGATCACATCCCCGTTAATATTGTGCATCTATTTGACAATATAGGCCAAAAAAAATACAGAAAATCAATTTCTTCGTATTCTTATATCAAAATCCGATCATTTTTTCTTTCGGTAAAACCAAATTTCACACGTGCTTACGTAAGTTAGCACCAAACAATTTCAACCAATCAATCTGCAACATTTAGCCGCAGCGCACCAAGAACGCTCGGTCAGTTAGCTAGCTACTGCGCTGTGGAGAACGTCTGTCTACGCCCACTTCTCAATGATCAAATCAAATCCCTCTAATGATATGTCCCGCCTGCACGTCCTGTTTCACTCGGAAATACGTCACGATACGGAAGCTAGATACTCTCGAAATGCCGTTTCAGCTCGACTTTAAGAGACAAACAAGCTGAGGTCATGTAAGAGACAGTTTGGCTCGCAGCCCATGCCAAAGAGCATTAAAGAAATGCTGATTTTAAATATGAAACTGTTTTGTTTTAGCGTTTTACTTTTTTTTCATCACAGAGTGTTTGTTTTGGAGAGACGGAACCATCTGTCGATAATTCGGCTCATGGTAGAAACTTCCCGAACGAAGAATACTTCAAGAATCATAATATTACTGAGTTAAAGTAATTAGTGGCAGTTCAGCTCGGAGCCCCTCCTTGTATCCTGCCAAGAGCATCATGGAAACAGTAATTGTTAACAGGGAACTACTTTATTCAGGGTTTATACTGGTTTTTAATATCTTTACTTTAAGAAAAAGTCCACAGCGTTAAGAATGTGCATCTTAAGTTCAGCACTGGTGTGGCTCAGTGTGTGGAGCAGGTGGCCCACATACAGAGGCTACAGTACTTGACGCAGCGGCCACGGGTTCGACTCCCGCCCTCGGCCGTTTGCTGCATGTCATCCCCAACTGTCTTATCCCCATATTTCCTGTCTGTCTTCAGCTGCCTCCCCCCCAAAAAATGCAAGTTAATAAACTCCATTTAAAATTATTCTTGTTTCTTCAGGCTTCTGTTATAAATCTGGATAAACCTCAAAGTGCATTATAGAAAAAAATAACAATTCATAGCCCGGCTCTACTCGGTCCTTTTTAACTCACTCAATTCACATGCTTCCCTCATCCTCCTCTCCTCCGCGAGGGCACCGTGAGTAGCCTGTGTGATGTAATTGTGCATGAGGGCTGAGCAGGAGATTATAGATAGAAACGGAGAGCGGCTCCGACAGGAAAGAGAGAGGCAGGAGAGAGACGGGATCTCACCATGAGCCGTGATGTTTTTGGAACTTCCTGTCATCCTCTTTCTGTCACCTTTCAAAATATTGAACATCTTCCTTATTTCACCTCTCAAAAGAACGATCTCGGACATAATTTTTTTTTTACTGCAGGACTGTCAAAAGGCGTCTTTATAGAGAGAATTTCTGAGCTTTTGAGGTGATTTTGTTCCCTACAAAGAGAGCCAGGCTACCTATTCCCCCAATGCTAAGCTAATTAGCTTCTGGCTATCGTTTCCTATTAGTGTATGGAAATTAGACTCTCATCTAACTCTTGGCCATAAATGTACAGAAATTTCAAGCTATTATTCAAGGTCATTAAAGGTCATGTCACTGCTAGAGCTCTAAAAATGGCAGCATCTGTGCTTTTGATGTTGGCCATGCCCTTAAAGGTAATATTCCCTCCATAATAATAAATGTAGTATCAATTGGCATATCACTTTAGTATAACAGTAGCACTCAAAGTGTGTACTGAATCCCTTGTGTAGCTTATTTTCCTCTTGAATATTTCAGCGCCTCACTACGACCTCAGGCATTTTTGACGCTGTACAAACAACTGTGAATCAAACACTTTCATAGATATTATGTTAAAAAGAACAAAAACAGAGGCTTAGATGCCCGCCTTTTCACAGCCCGGTTTAAAATGCTTGTGCGTGCACCTTCCGGCATTACAAATGCATAGAATGAATAAAATATCCACGAGAGAGACCGAGCAGGAAAGTCTTCCCTTTAATGCAATCTGGTCAAAAAATAGTGCTGCTATAAAAACTTGCTTTGTGAAGGTGATGATACTCTGTCTTAAAGGTAGATCAAAAAGTGCTTCTACAATGTTATTTCCTCATTTAAGCCAAGTCTGAAAAGGCCATATTAACCATATGTGAGCTTCAGCATGAATAGAAGGAGGTTATAACATCCCTTTCCCATCACATCTCCCCCTCTGCTTCCTAAACTGTTGCCTCTTGTCCGCTCGCCTCTGTACCCTCTCCTTTAGCATCTTCAGCTGTGACACCTCTCATCCTCTGCAGTGTCTTCCTCATGAAACCAGTTGGTTTAAGGCGCTTAATGCTAATCGCCGCATGTTTTTTGGTTGCGTTTCTCTCTCCCTCGCTCCCTCTCCCCTTCCCTTGCTCACGTTATTGCCCATTCCAGCTAAATCCACTCAACCCTCTGCGCTATTGTAGATAACCCAGCCTTGGCTCGGAGTCTCAAGGATCTGTCACTGCAGCATTATAGAAAGCATAATGTGCAGGCATGACACCGGCCTTGACACCTACTGTCGGCCTATTAAACGTGGGGTGTGAGTTACACGCACGCTAAACCGTTTGTTAGCTGAATCTGCCTTAAGGGAGCTAATGGCTGTGGTTCATTACCGTAGTTAGCTTTGTGGCGTTTTGAAGCCTGATTACGCTCATGTGTGTATCAACACTGTCCGCTCCCATCACCGCTATTTACTCTGCAGGGACGGCGTGTGTGAGAGCTTTTTGAGAACAGGAAACGGACGCAGCAGCAGGCATCATGAGTCACGTTATTCAACATTTCAATGAGTTATCACCCAGGGGAAACTGGTTTCCTCTCTCTTGTTGCCTTCGGCTCAATCTGTTGACAATTTAAAAATGATTTCATTCTCAAAGGGTGCATTGTCATGATCAATCCACTGAATTAAACATGTTCAAAGTAAGGGATAGTGTACAGCGAGCAGAATAAACCCTTCAAAGGTGTACATTATGCAAGCTGTGCATTATCCTGCATGTTGCCCGGCTACTAACGAAAGACGTCAATACTTCCATATAAAATTTTAATTTGAAAATGATGTAATTTCTTCTTGTAAGAAAATAGTTGACTATGTTATATTGTTAGAACTGTGTCCATAGCAATGACTAGAATAGAGATGGACGACGCGTCTCCATCTGCTCCCATTGTAAGAAAGGGATGCCATGAGGATCTCCTTTCGTCGATCGTCCTCTACTCTGCTAATCCAGAACAGATCGGCTGCAGGAGCCGTATTTGTCAACAGAGCTGTCAATCATCATTTTTACAATGTCAAATCAATAATTAAATTGTCAGAAAAATGAACACTTGGACGTAAATCAGCATGATAAGAACTAACTATAATGACAGAAACCATGTTTGAGAAACATTTATTTGGCGTGCATTTTGATTTTATAGTTTGACTCATGTCCCATCTGTGAACATGGAGGAGGCGGGCTTTATGACCGATACTGCAGCCAATCAGCAGGGGGTGCTGGAATGGTTTTGGCTTCACTTTTAGGGAGCTGTCATGTCGTCCATTTTTTTATATAGTCTGTGGTCCATAGCAGCAAACAGTAAACTCTGTAGCTTTCTTACGGTTAGACTAGTTCTTATTATTCTTATTGAATTGATTTCCACCGATGGTGAGGTGAGACCAAGTGAAACCTCTGGTTGAGCATTCCTGCCCGAGTTACTGTCAAAGTCTGGTAACATTTTCTGTTCCCTTCAGCAGCCTTCAAACACTAGCAAAAACAGTGATCAGTATAGTGTTTACTTTATGTCTGCTTTCTAGAATTCAGTCGATGTCTTTGTCAAACTGCTCTTTACGTCTTTTAATGTCTAAAGGTTTTGCTGTTTTGTTCTTCTCTTTTTCCCTTCCTTTTCCTTTATGGCAACATTAAACGGGCTGGCATTAAAAGTACCCGACTTCTTCGATACAATGGACGAATGTGGTCCTCAAGATTTAAAAATCAGACCTGTATCTGTGGCAGCAGTCTGTTATTCATAGTAGTGTTCTGTTATACAGAAATAACAGACCATATAATTCTGTAGCTGACCAATCAGAATCCATTATTCAACAAAGGCATGCAATACAAACTTTCCAATATTCCAGCAGAAATTTGATGGCCTTCTTTGTATATTTCTTATATTTCCCAGTACTCTGCTGTCTGTAGTGCAGCGATGAGGCATGGGATTATTATATACTGTGCTGGAGCTGGAGACTGAAGGTGCTGCCAGCTAGAAGTCTCTTTAACCTTTATCAGACTGCAGATAGCATCTCAGATAACCTTAAAAGACAGAGGGAGGGAAGGAGTAGGAGTGAGTGGGAGGGATGAAGAGAGGAGTTTGCAGGAGTAGAGAAGGAAGTAAGGAGTTTGTTACAGAATTTGTCTTCCTCATGTGATGTAAAGCTTGTTTAGCTAGTTAGTTCAAGGTCATTTAAGAGACAAACAATGTCCTTTGCAGGCTGTCTATTATTTTGAAATGTTTTCCTTATTAATTCCTACTTCCCTATCTTTATTTTCTCTAACTCTTGCCCTTTGAGTCTGGCTGTCAATCTATCTGTCTACCTGTCTGTCTGTCTGCCTCCGTCTCTCTCTCCGTCTCCGCCTCATCTGTCTCTGCGCCGCGCTGATAAGAAAGTACCCGCCCTGTCTCGGAGGAGAAACCATGGAAACGCAGCAGCCACGTGTTGACATCACAGCATGTTAAATATAACCGCCTCCCGTGCCACACAACTAGTTGTTCTGCCGTTGATCCTCGGCGGGCTATAAATACATGCTTTCCTTCCCATAATTGCAGCTACGACGCGCTTGTTTGGATGGAGGGAGGAAAAGGAAATGCCAGAGAGAAGGAAACAGTGTGCCGACTTCTCTCTGTCTGTGCTGCACCACTTTGTGTGTGTGTGTGTGTGTGTGTGTGTGCGTGCATGTTTATGCCCTCATTTCTTATTATAGCCTAATTAAGGAGATCAGTGGAGATGGCAAAACTCTTCCTCTCATTTAGGACAAACAAACTACATAGAGACATGATGCAAAAGCACTGTATTCTCGCAGCATTTAAGGTTAGTCTCTATCCCAAAAGTGTGTACAAACACAAGATTCTACTAAGCTAATTTTCATATATTTTGTCAGTGTGACAAGTTGGCCTTCTGCTCTAAGAACTTTAATTGTGACGTGACCATGGGTTTTTATTTTAAACTCGACCCTGGTTGAGATGTTAAGATGCATATATGACTGCTTCAACTGCAACAAATAGTTTGACATTTTCGAAAATACACTTCTTGTTAGCTTAAAGATTGATACCCTAATATTTGCTCTGTAGAAATACCTGTATAGTAAGAATGTATAGCTTAGCTTAGCATAAACTGTGGAAACAGAGAACAGCTATGTCCTAGCCGCACTAAAGCTAACATTAACAAATTATATCTTGTTGTTTTATCTTTAAAAAATATCGAGTCACTTCATCAATAGGCAACCAAAGCAGACTCCAGGAATGCAAAGAACCCCTCTGTATAAACCCATCTTGCTGTCCAGTTTATATGCTAAGCTAAGCTAACATAAACAAATGTAACTTGTTGTTTTATCTTAACAAAACATAAAGTCGCTACATCATTTAGCAACCAAATCAGACTCCAGGAAGTCACCATTCCACGCCACAAAGTCACCCCTCTGTATAAACCCATCAATCTGTCCAGTGTATATGCTAAGCTAAGCTAACATTAACAAATGATATGTTGTGGGTTTATCTTCGCAAAACATATCAGTTCATCATTAGGCAGCCAAAGCAGACTCCAGGAAGTCACTACTCAACTGCAAGAAGTAACCACTCTGTATAAACCCATCTTGCTCCAGTTTATATGCTAAGCTAAGCTAACATAAAGAAATTATATCTTGTTGTTTTGTCTTGACAGAACATAAAGTCACTACATCATTTAGCAACCAAAGCAGACTCCAGGAAGTCACCACTCCACGCCACAAAGTAACCCCTCTGTAAACACACCTAGCTTAGGTTTTTAGCTAAGCTAAGCTAACATTAAGAAATTACATCTTATTGTTTTATCTTGACAAAACATAAAGTCACTACATCATTCAGCAACCAAAGCAGACTCCAGGAAGTCATCACTCCACACCACAAAGTAACTCCTATGTATAAACACACCTTACTCCACTTTATATGCTAAGCTAAGCTAACATGAACAAACGATATCTTGTTTTCTCTTGACAAAACATAAAGTCATTACATCATTTAGCAACCAAAGCAGACACCAGTCATAACCCCACGCCAAGAAGTAACCCCTCTGTATAAAACACATTGCTGTCTAGTTTATAAGCTAAGCTAAGCTAACAGGCCGCTGGTGGTAGAGTTGTATATTTACCGTATTGACATGACAGTGGTGTGAATATTCTAGAACTCATAGAAAAAAAGTAAATAACCATATTTTCTAAAATGTCAGACTATTCCTTTAAGAGATTATAAGGTATTTCTCTTTTTGTCGTGGTTGGAAACATCTTCAAAGCGAAGATATTAATGTAGTGATTTATCTGTGGTAAAAGTGCTGCCCGAACACAAAGCAACCATCCCTTCACCTATTCCATTAAATTGGATGAACAAACTCTCTAACTGAAGCTGACGGACTGGATTTGCAACTTGTTGTCTGAGCAGTGAGCCAAGAAATTAAAAAGTCTGTCACTACCAACTTTTTTATGGCCTCTATAGTTTGGTTGCACAGTGTCTTTTGGATCGCTGTTTACAGTATAGACTCCAAATAATACCAAGAAGCGTCACAAGTGGAATATTTTCTGATAACTATATCCCCTAATGATTAAAATACGCAGCTGAAATTACTTTAAGTTCCAACGATATGACTTCCAGATTGCTATTTCATTCAGCGTATTTATGTAATTCTTAAATAACCCTTACATTTCCATTCCAACAGGGCAAGCTCTATCTGCTGAGGCAGGTCATGTGATGTAATTCAAGCTCCATAACAGCTACTAAACAGTCGATCTCAACAGATGATGATCCCACATAATTGCAGGTGTTAGCAGTGTTTATTTAAGACATGATTGATTTAGTGCTATAGATCCAGAATGGATTTTTAACTCCTCATTTAATGCCTCAGATTATTGTTTACACGCAGCAGTTACATTGTGCTAAAGCAGTTTATTACACAGCAAATAACCGCACAGCTTACACAAGTGAACCACATTTTCTGCCTCCTGAAAGTGAAGTGTTTGTCCGCCTGCCTGTCTTTATGTAAGTGTCACTGGTGTGCACGGGAGATGCTGCGAGCGTCGCATGTTGTGACTCAGTCTCTAAGCAGCCACCTCATCTTCACAACCCCGCGGGTCCCCAGAGGCCGGTGCAGCGGCGACCAATCAGAGCGAAGCAATGCCACAATGACCAAAAAGGCCGGCACTGAGCTGTCGCCAGCCGAGAAATGGGTTTCAGTCGAGGAAATGGCAGGTGTGTGTGTGTGTATTTTATAGTCTCTGAGTGTGAAGTGAGAGAGTAGCTACCTCAGTGTGGTGTGTTAATAAATGTGTGTGTCTCTGCATGTGTCCTCTCCTACCCCATTGTCTCCTAATGCAGTTTAATCTCCCTTAAATCCAGATGATTTGTTATTTCCCTCCGCTCCACCACACTCTCACACACACTCACACACATGCACACACACTGTTTAAGAGGCTATCTTTAACATGTAATAAACCATAATTGGGTCATAATAGAGTTATGCTTCAGAATATTTTGGGGACACATTTCAAGTCTTATAAACGAACACCAAAAACACGAACACCCTCATTATCCTGGTCTTTCATATTCATTGTGAAAGCCCCTTTATTTCCCAATCCACTTGTAACATAAACGCTTGATTCCGACCTCAATATTAGATTCTGATTCCTTCTCATGTTTAAATTAAAGCACATTTCCTTTCTCTTTTTAGTGTTAGAGGAAATGTGAATATATCAAAAGCTTTAAATTCATGCTTTTAAAAGAATAATCTCCTCGGCTACGTCACTGCATTCTGAAGTAACTCTAAAATATACAATGTTAGATACACACCCGAAATCTCTTGATGTACCAAGTCAAACCAAGTCTGAAGACACTGGCCAATTAATACAATATGTTGTTTTCATTAACAGGTTATCCTTAGTATAGTATATTTACTTACTTTAAATGAGAGTGTTGTTACAGAGGAAAATATACCGTTACATCAAAGTTAAATGTCATGAATTGCTTACACCGTAATGTACGACTGATTTGAATAATCACATCAGTTGTGGGGCGGCTGTGGCTTAGTGGAATAATCTGTCGTCTCCCAATCGGAAGGTTGGCGGTTTGATCCCCAGTTCCTGCAGTCCACATGTCATAGTGTCCTTGGACAAGACACTAAACCCCATATTGCTCCTGGAGGCGCAGCCATCGGCGTATGTATGAACGTGAATGGTTAAATCCTGATTGGCACATTGCATAGTAGCCTCTGCCAACAGTGTGTGAATGTATAGTTGAAAGGGTGAATGTGACGTGTAGTGTAAAAGACTAGAAATGTGCTATATAAGTGCAGTCCTTTTTTACAATTTACCATCAAATACACAAATATTTGCTGTTGCTGATATTAATCTTATTTTTGGCTGACCGCTGGGGTCAGCCCTACACATGGGTCTGTATGTGACTGACTGAGTGAGTGATCGACGGTACTTTCAGAGCCATAAAGAGAGAGAGTTGCGACATCCCCATTGCGGATCATGGAGCATTTTGGACATCCACTGATGCGACTCTCTGTCTACAAGGCTCTGGATACTTTGTTCGAGGAGTAGGCGGGGCTGCGACTCTCTGTCTATACGGCTCTGGATACTTTGTTCGGGGAGTAAGCGGGGCTGCGACTCTCTGTCTATACGGCTCTGGATACTTTGTTCGGGGAGTAAGCGGGGCTGCGACTCTCTGTCTATACGGCTCTGGATACTTTGTTCGGGGAGTAAGCGGGGCTGCGACTCTCTGTCTATATGGCTCTGGATACTTTGTTCGGGAGTAGGCGGGGTGCTCCTCTGCTGCTTGTCTGGTGTCCTCACCTATGTCCGCAGCGAAAAACCGCACATTGATCTGATGCGGTCAGCCACATACTCAGTTTTGACCTAGTCTTGTTATGTGTGTATTTGATCCTATAATGGTCGCAAATTGTCACATTTAAACCAAAGCATGCATCTAAGAGCAATCCTGAACTATAACCAAACAGAGTGTCATGTTCCATTGGTTACATGTTGGTCACAAATTATCTCTTAAATCATATATCATATAATAACATAATTTCAAGTCCATTACTTGTATATGAGTAGAGTAAAAAGCTTGCTAATATCATTATAGTATCTTTGTTAAAAGCAACCTACAGCATGTGCATGCTATATTTGGAGTTGTGTCTTCTTGTTTATCCATGATGCAGCTCCTCTCTTGAGATAACATGTTTTTTTTGCTTAGCAGCATAGTACCAAAAATACTTCAAAAGTAGCTTTAAAAAAATTCTGCTGATTTTACCCTCTAAGGTATAAAATTATTGAAAATAGGCCCCCTTCGTATCAGGGATGATTTTGAATATCAAAGCAGAATGTGTTCTCCTTGAAAACGGATGACCCAACAAAGGGAGACGGTTACCTTATTCAGGAAACTCAGGGTAGAGAGATAGAATGAAGCAATGGTTGTTCCTCTGGTGAATAAAAGGAGTTTGAAAAGAGGCTTAATTTGTGCTGTACATGCTGGCCTCCTTCACAAGCACATGCTATTTTAGTCATTTCTATCAAAGATGAATAAATGGGTAAAAGTATTTTCTTTCATCTTACTACCATGACAATGCTAATGCATCTGATGTTTAGCATGTGTAATGTTTTTAATGTTTATGTTTAATATGGCTTTATTCTAGTACCCAGACGTCCATACTATTTAGTTCGTCAGAAAAACATTTAGTATGTTCCAATACTCCTAATCTTAGGACTGTGAGAGAGGTCAAAGTTCAACGCACAGTGCTATAACAAATAGTGTCCCACTTACACGAACATACTATATTAAAAGGTTAAAAAAATGCAGGCAGTTTCTCCATACGATAGTTTATTATTCAAGTCAGACCGTTGAAGCCTTATGTTATTTGCAAAAAAACCTTTTGAATAATTATACTTTTAAACGTAAAACCAGGACTGTGGATGTTGTGTGTTATCTCCATAAGAGAAACCTTTCCTAGTAGTTCGATGAACCATGAATGTTCCGCCCAATATTTATTAAGGTCTGGTGGACCAACAGAGACGACATTGCCATCACTTCAGCCTGGTGCTAGCTTAGCTTAAATGCTGTTACCATAGCAAAACCAACTTTATCCTTTGGCAAATTGTACCTTTGGTTTATCACTAACTGATCCACAGTTACATGCCATCATATTTAATCCACTCTCAAAATTGTGATTTGGTTGTAGGCACAAGGCCGCAGATAATCACAGCTGTGATGATACTCAGTACGACATCACGACCTTGAGTGTGATATTGCTTTTATACAACAGGCAAATAGGCTGGTAGTAAAAAGTAACAATCAAACTCAACTAGTTCCACAACTTAACTGAAACTGGAATTGTGTTGCCTGGCAACCCAAACATTCTCCTGCACAGAGGTTACCACTGAGGCGGAGTGAAAAGTCCCAGTCATGCCCATGGAATGCCTCTTGTCCAGTCAGATTACTTGGTTGGATCTAACTGTTGTACAACTTCCGATGTACAGTACATCATCAGCAGCTTCCCAACAGACCACTGTTTTCCAGAAACATTCATTTACTGAGTCCTTTTGAGCAGACAGTGACTAAGCGTTGTCTTTCTGTCCCCTGTGCTTTGTTTTCTTTCTTTTATTCACAGTATCCTGAGAATAGGTGACTAATACTCAATTAGGATACGGGTCATGGTTTTCGCATAATAGAAAATCCTCCCCTGCCTTACAATATAAAGGACATTCAGCAAAAGTTAAAATGTTCTCTGTACATAATAAAACCATAAATAGAGCTATCGAGCTTTCTCTGTGTGCCTGCTGACCTCTTTTATTGTTTCTTAAATGCTGTAGCAAAACGCTCCGCACAAAATCGAGCCTCACTGTAGTGGCAGCCATTTCAGGGAGATAAGCGACTTCAGAGTGGTAATGTAGGTCAGAGGAGAGGGAAAGGAGTGTGAGGGTCAAAGGTGAGGGGCAGGTTTATCTCCTGTGTAAGTTCCTTGAATTCCTGCCTGCTGGATGTATATTCGGTTTGAGCACAGAGACTTTGAGAAGAAGTTTGGTCGAGCTTTATTTAGCAACCATGACCTGCTTGAGTGATGGCTGAGGACTTGGGCATGGGAGGAGTGTGGAATTAGGCTAAGCGATGTTAACCCCTCTGGTGAAGGTATGCTCACACTCCATTTCTTTACCTCAACGCTAGAGATGTTACAGTGCCATTTTAACCTTCCTGATGCTGATTCCGATACCTAGACTTGAGTATTGGCCGATACAGTGTATCCCTCTGAGGCTAGTGTGATTAAATAAATATACATATTATTCAATTTTAAGGGTGTATCGAAGGCCGATATCATTCTGGTATTGGTATCGGCCAATATTACTGATATTACTAAGTTGAATAAAGGGGTAAAAGTAATTTCTCCATCTTACTACAAGCAACAGGAGATGGAGTTGAAAAAATTGGGGCACTAATTGGTAAAGGTATCAGATTGGTGCATCGAGTGGCATACTCACAGATACCTCATACCTCAAATTAGGGTGTATCTAAGGCCGATATCGTTCTGGTCGATATCGGCTGATATTACCGACATTACAAAGTTGGATAAAAATATAAAAGTAGTTTCTCCACATTAACTAATATTACCAAGAGGGAATTCTATACCAACAACACTGTGGCTTTATTCTAATAACCATACGTCCATACTATGTAGGCTGTGTCTGATGGCTGGTATCGGTATCGGCTGATATTACCGATATCAGAAAGTTGAAAAATTGGGTAAAAGTAATTTCTCCAACTTAACCACTCTTACCAAGAAGGAATTCTATATGAAAAGTGTGGCTTTATTAACAATACGGCCATACTATTCAGGCTGTATCTGATACCTGATATCACCCGATACCTCATTTTGGGGTGTATTTAAGGCCGATATCTTTCTGGTATTGATATCAGCCGATATTACCGATATTAGAAAGTTGAATAAATGGGTAAAAGTAGTTTCTCTATCTTAACCAATCTTACCAAGAGGGAGTTCTGTACTAACAACACTGTGGCTTTATTGTAATAACTAGTATTCAGGCTGTATCTGATGCCTGGTATCGGTATCGGCTGATAATATAGATACTGGAATCTGTATCGGGACAACTGTACTTAGCACAAGCCATTTAGTTTGGCAACTCACCAAACGACCTTTGGTGCACCCACAACGACACCTTTTCACCTTTGCTGCATGAAAATCTATCTAAGCCGACCCCGTCTACAGCATCTTCTGCACATCTGTTATTCTGAAGGCCTGTGCAATCATACCTTACAGCCTGGGGGATAATTGCTCAGGGCGCTAACACCAGCGAGACACTACCTACCCTGCTTTCACTTGAGCTATTGTGGCTTTTAAATTGGATGGTGAAATTGCCTCTTTTCAGAATCTCCTATACAATCTAACATGCTTAATCCTAATCCATTCCATTTAGATTATAGAAGTCCGTGTAGGTTCCTCTGCGATCACATGAATACATATGAGTGTGTGCATTCTGCATGTTAACACTCTTTGCTTTTCCTGTGATCTAGTGTGCAGATATTTATAGCGCCACATATTTGCATATTTATGGAGACTTTATTTGTCAAGTTTCTTTCCAACATTGCAGCAAAGAAATTCATTTCTGTGCACACAATGGTTGAACATCAAAAGTGTGTGTCTGTGTATGGTTGTGAGCAGAATCTGATCCAGTGTGTTAAAAGACCTGTGACCTCTGCAGCCATTCACACCTCAGGCCACTCACTCCTCCAAGGTCCCTTCACTCTATTCACAGCTGTCTTCTTTGAAGTATTAATATGAGAACTCTCGCCACCGCTGAAACATTCTTCAGTTTTTACCGAGGAGTCATTTCTCACCCTCTTTGACCCAGTTTGAGCCTGTCTCTAACGCCTGCATGACTTTGAGAAAGCAGAGCAGTGGTTAGTAAAAGTTTCGGAGTTAAGAAGCGGATGGTTTAAGATTGTGTTGGATTTCTGAGATGGAGAGTATCAGGAGTAGTTTTCCTTTTTTTTCCACCAAGGAAGTATTTTTTCAATTGCACAGCAATTAGGCCCTACCAAGTAATCTGATTGGACAAGAGGCGCCTCAGCCAGGTGTTGTGAATACTGTTAATTAACATTACAGCAGACCATGTATGTCTACTTTGATCAAGCTGGTACCTCTGAATCACACAGCAGACTCTAACCTGTAGACACAGAGTGCAGGAGAATGTTTGGGTTGCTTGGCAACAAAAGTCCAGTTTCAGTTAAGTTGTGGAACTAGTTGAGTTGTTGGAGCAAAAAAATAATCTATTGTTGACTATTACTGTTTACTAATATTTGCTGCTTGTGTAACTGTTGTATAACAGCGATATCACACTCGAGGTTGTGATGTTATACTCAATATCAGCATGGCTGTGATTGCACGAGGCCGCAGGAAATGAAATCACAGCCGTGCTGATATTCAGTGTAACATCATGACCTGATGCTTAACTACAGTTCATCCTCACCGTATACAGAATCTTTAAAGTTCAAGGTTTTTGCAGTGAATATACTGGAAATCATCACACTTATATTTTTAAGCTAACGAGAAATGATGTATGCTATCAGACATCAATCAAATCATAGGAGCAATTTCTGCCAATTAAACGTTTCATTTTTTAAATTATTATATTTCGTTGTCTTTTTTATTTTCTTAAATATTTTTGTAACTGTCTTTGTATGCCATGTTAATTTAAGTGTAATATTTATCTGTAAAGTTGGCTTTTGTTTTGGGTGACTAAGAAGGGGCTGGGTCATTGAACTTAATACTAATATGATAAAATAATACACCTCCCAAAGGACTCAGCAGTAGTCTTTTGGTGATGCAGCATCAACTTAAATGTAGCCAAGCGAAAAAGAAGCACTGTAGGAGGTGTGTAAGCTGTGAAAATAAACAGTCAAGAATGCTGAAAAACTCTTCCCTGAAGCATAAAAGCAAGTAATTAATTTCTCTTGGCTGCTGCTTAAATGGTGTCATTGTCATCCAACTCAGGCCTGCCAGTTTGCACCACAGAGCTGGAAATGTGTTGGCTGCGAGCCTCACCAAACCCCACCAGTTTCACTTACAATTTTCTTGAGACAGATTTTAATTACGCTGGACAAAAGGAGACAGTTGTCTCATTTAGTTAGATGCCAACAGAAAACGACACCAGCTTGGAAATATGAGCAAGTTGCTGGGCTGCCATTGGACTCATTCTGTGTAAAATTAAAACACAATATAACTCCTCTTTTATAATCATTTCACATTTTAATTTTAGAAGCACCTGTACTGAAAAAGTCACCCACATGTCTGCTTGCTTGTTACAGTATCGCCTCTTTCTTCATCCCTCTCTTTTCCATCTCTTAGTTCACAAAGCACAAGAAGGAAAAACACAAAATTCCACCACAAATTTCCGCATACTGACAACCATGGAAATGATTCTATTTTGGCGACATAGACCTAAAACTGGGAGGAATATGGTCGACAGCAGAGCCAACCAAGTACTATAATTGATAGTTGGACGGTTTGGTTGTTTAGCATGCTGTCAGATGTATTTATCAACATCCTCGCAGTGAAAAATGGAACAAGTCTGAATGTGTATCAAGCTGATATTGTGTGAATAACAGTCTTTGGTTTTGCTGTACCAAAAGGTGAAAGCGTTACACAACTCAGACATGTGACTCCTTTCTTTTAACAACAGTGCCGGGGTCACACTCACAAGCTCAAAATACCCACAGTGGGTTGGGGGATAAAGGTATGTGGGAGTGAGTAAGGGGTAAAGGGGGTGGGCCGCTCTTAAACAGATAGACTGACATTTGTTGCTTAGGGTTTCCCCTCAGCTCACCCTCACAGCTAACCTTTCCTACACTGTAATCCCCCCCCCACACACACACACACACACTCCTTCACCTTGCCCCCTCTTCCTCTTTTAGGTTTTTGCATCACAGGGGACTCTAGGAGGGGGTTTCACATCTTTTACAGCAGGTTTTTCCCCACTTATCCAGAGCCACATTCAAACTGGGATTTTTCCCGGGAGTGGGAAGCCCAGTATCACCTCGCTTAACAGTATGTCACATGGTTACCTCCATTGCAAAGGGCATTATACATTCACACATACATACACAAGAATATCCAAACAGCAAACACCAAGACTAGGAAGAAGAAACAAGAAACAATTATAATTATGTTTAAAACGAATAACTTTTGTTTTTTGTAAAACTTTTGTAAAAAGCAAAAAACTACATGCTAAATCTAACATGCTCAAATTGACAATGCTGACATGCTGATGTTTAACAGGAATGTTGACCATGTTCGTTATTCTAGTTTATTACACAGCTGTGTTAAATACTTGATTCTGATTGGTTAATAATAAATAACAGACCGTTGCTATGAAGAACAGACCGTTGCTAGGGATACTCTAATCACACAATTTGACGTCGGTCCGTTTACAGAGAGAGAAAAAGAAAAGAGACAAAACAGCAGAGAGAAAGCAATAAAGGTTAAAGAAAGAAAGAGAATGTAATTTAAGAATAACCAATATGGACGCTTCTCTCTTAAACAGAAAATGTAAAGATAATTATTTTTTAATTAATTAATTAATGAATTACAGCAGAATGCCACAAATGTCACTGACTGTTGGAAAAGTTACATTTTATTCCCAAATATTCAAAAGTATCTCAGTTCATTAAAGTTTGATATCACACGGTAATTTTTAAAGGGTTGTACATAAAATAGGAGTGAGCAACATGAACAAAATATAGAAATAAAGCCAAGTAACATGACTGAGATTAAAATATAAATGCAATATATGAGGTATTCTATATAAAAATATAAGAAAAAAATAGCTAAATTCACCAATTTGCAAATTAAACTTTAAAATAAAACTGTACATTAATGGTAGGATGCAGGGAAATTGAAGGCACAAGATGCTGCTAGCATGTATCTACTGTATCTAACATCACAGATGAACATTATTCCAAAACAACCTACTAGTTGTTTCACATGGAGGCACTTACTGATAATAAAACCCAGAAAGACGAAAGTAACTAGTTCTACAGGAGCTTGTGGAACAGAAGCTAGCTTAGAAGTGATATCAGGGCCTTAGTTCCCTATTACTTAAATGACATGACAAAATGATTGTAGGCTTCATCCTCCCTAAAGGAAACTTCATACATTTTCAAGCACCAAAAAAGATCTTTCATTTCCACTGAGGGACGGAGAAATGGGCCTCTATTTTGGATTGCATAGAACTGAAAATGTCCAACTGAAAACCCC
This sequence comes from Semicossyphus pulcher, assembly GCF_022749685.1. NCBI lineage: Eukaryota > Metazoa > Chordata > Actinopteri > Labriformes > Labridae > Semicossyphus > Semicossyphus pulcher. Next base: position 8,940,551 of record NW_027211694.1, read on the forward strand.
TGCAGCTTAATGACATAATGACTTTAGCTCAATTGCAAAGGGCATGTTTATATTTCCGAGTGAGTGATAGTGGAGGGCAGACTCTCTCTCTCAATCTCTCTCTCTCTCGCAGTGAGGGGATTTTCCTCGTCATAGCTGCAGCTGCCCTTCTTTCTCTTCTGTCCCCCTCCAACTCCCGCACTCGTCCATGTCCCTGCGGTCACATGATTCTCCCAAGATCCGACCTCTGACCTCCCCCAACATGTCATCTCGGGTTTCCATGGAGACGTGTGTGTCATGCAGGCCAATGCGGTGTCTTGGCGGGTTATTTTTAACTTGCCAGTGCCAGCTCAGTGCGATGGAAAAGGGGGCCAGAGTCAAACTGCTGGGGGAAGTTCTGGGGACGTTTGGGGGCTTCCCAGCTATGGTGATATCATGCCAAGGGTGTCCGAGCAGGAATGTGAATCATCCATCCACATGATCTGTTAATGCAACATTATGTCAGCCAGTGTTGGATACACACTGCAACCTGGAAAGTCCTTCAACAAGTAGTCCAAACTGGAGAGGGGGGGATTTCAGCGAGCTAAAAATGCTATATGTGTCCACTGGGTTTAGCTTGTGGGTATGTTTCCACTTCCTGGTGTAAAGCAGGTGTTCATATTGAGGCTACGGTGTCAAAGGTTTTATCTACAGGGGGGGAAAAAATGGATTTGTGTGTCAGAATTTTAGGGATATATATTGGTATGCTTGTGCGTTTGGTTGCCTTTTTTTAAAGGCTTTTAGCTGCTTGTCATTGAAGTTGCCATGTCTCACAGCTTTCCAGAATACACACATTTTGGCAACCAAAGTGTAGACTTAAGCCTGTATAATATTCTACAGAGTGTTACTGTCGGAATTCAGGTGAGAATATTGTTTATTGGTCCCTATCTCCGAGGTCAACACTGAAAAAGGGAGTGAAACACAGATATGTTGTCAGTGGTGTGTTTGCTTTTTCAGCAGCTGTTGTGTATCTGAATATTTGTGAACACCTGTGTCCACCGCGCTTATTTGACGTCATGTTTGTGCTAAGTGACTACAAGATGTTCAAGTGTTACAAATATTTTGTTGCATTTTGTTTCATCAGAAATAGTGTTAAATGTTTTTTTTCCCATGCAGCAAGTGGAAAAAAACACCAAGGAAATAGATTTCTGTGATTCACACTGTACCTGTTTTTTATGCAGGATAATTTTACCCATAATTCACTCTGAGAGAAAACGGTAGGTATTATTATTTTTCTAAAATTATATTGCAGTACTCATTTTTACAGCTTTGAAAGACATATAGACAATGTTTAGTGCAACATTTCCAAACAAATAAACTTTGCCTTTTTACATTACACATTTCAATATATTCATTATAACACAGTGTAAATACAGAGATAAAATGAAAGGAGAGAGATAAACAGGGATAACATGCAACAAAGGCCCCAGTCGCAGCAAAAAATTTGCACAAATCCCCGGGCTTAAGTCTATTTTCTTTACTCTAATTGTGTGTTGGCCTCTGAATGCTTCCCAAATGCTGCTGAGCGGCACGCAACACTGAGCCTGAACTGGACTGAAGCGGCTGCTGCTGCTGTCGTGCTGCTTACACTACCTTTACACTAACCTGTGTGGACACAGTGTTCAGCTGAAGCAAATGCTGGGAGCTTACACCTCAGTCTGTTGTCAAGTTTGTTTTTGAATGTAACAGTTGGCTTAAGAAGATGGAGCGGAACATTTGCCGCCATATTAATGGAGTTAATATTCTTGATCAGTTTTTATTTTTGACTTTTTTTTAACGCATGTCATCATGGATCCACAGGTCATGACCCCTCACTTACAGAACAAAAAGATGGAGAGCGAACCGGAGGGAGAATGGCAGATTTATTCTGCTGATGCAGAGATTTTTTGGAGCATTCCTTCAGCACCAAAGGGATGTCAGTATACTTTAAGTTTGTATAAGCATCAGCTGTTTATACAAAGAGTTTATAATGAAGATCCGTAAGCTGTGAATTGCAATCTTTCCATACTTAGGTGGAATTTTAAGGTCTATTTTATGTCAAAGCTGGACTAAAGTGCTCTGATTTAAGTGTAATCCCCCCTTTTTTTACTCACCTAATGGTCCAGCCCATGCCCACTGATGATGACTATGGTGATGTCAGAGCAAAAGAGCTCAAAGCGGCTTTGGCGGGGTGCAGAGAGGAGGGGAGGTGGGGGTGGGGAGGCTGGAGGTTAAAGAGGTGACATAGAAAACAATCCACAATAAGAGAAAAGATAAACCCACTCTTATCGAAAGACGCACATTAACACTTGTGTCAAAAGCTAAACAAGCATGTGCACACTTTGAAATGTCAATCACACTCATTAAACAATAGGCTGCACGGAGGGATTAAGACGCACACACAGCGGGACGCCAGCGGGGGAAATCGTCTCATCGCAAAAGTCATCGGATCAGCCAGGCGGTGCTCCTGAGATGTCGGCAGGAGGTCACGTGATCGTGCGCAGACCGGTCGGGAGCTAGCCATGATGTAATGGTCACACGCACGCCATGGCACAGCCTTATGCAGCACCACATCAGCACACACATCCGCAGGCAGACATTCGTCCTTGTGCGCCACGGCAGCTGCCCTCGCATTGGCTGAATAAACACTCACGGAGGGATTTCAGAGATTTGGGTAAACAACTGAGGTGCTCGACTATTGGACGGAGTGGCGTTTTACTCCCATCATATTAACTATTTTCCTATTGGTCAAAAAAATTCATGTTTGGAGGGATTTAAAGAAGCTTTAGCTACTGGATGAAACGATTTGAGTGCTCTGTTGCCCTGCAGTATTAGCAGAAGTCTTCTTCAGGGACATGTTGAATATTGACATTAAATTAAGTCTGCTTTCATGGAAAGAGCTGAAACAATTTCCTGGTACAGATGCCAAATAAGTGGTGCGTCTGACAGGGCAGCACTTAGGCAGCACAAAAGAGTTCTCAGAAAGATGGAAAATGATCTCTAAACTAGTTCAACAATGGGGGTCAGAGAATCAAAAAGAGCCATCAGCGTCTGGGTATTATTGGTTTCTGTAAACAGACATGCAAGCATCCCCAGAAATGGTTCCCAAGCACTGGCATTGTTTTCATATTTATTCATATCCCCTGTCATTTCCAGCTTTGGAGCAGCGTCAATAGGCAAAATGCCCTCCTCCTTGCGATTGGTCGGAGTTTTGTTCATTAGGGTAAACAAGCTGTGCTCTAGAGATAGCACAGAGGCCATTCACCCCACCCTGGCACTGAGCGCTTAGTAATACCAGCCTGCACGCACACACTGACACACAAGCATCATTCAACTGCTCTGGTCCCTCAGTGCATCGCTGCACCTGCAACCAGGGAACTCAAAACAGAAATGATTAAAACGCTCAAACTGTCCATGCTGCACAGGATCACCCGAGCTCCATAGGCGCCCCTGGCTGTCCGTCTTCTTCTTCACACTCATTGGGTTTTTACTGATGTGTCCAGTCTGTGCTTGTGGCCCGCCCCAAGTAATGACCTCATCTGTAAGCCCAGCTGCCAGTAGAGACAGAGCGCTTATGAAACCAGGCCATTCTATCCCTAAAATTCAAGGGTTGTGCAACTGGAGTGGGAGCACAGTGTGCCTGAGTGTAAGTTTGTATGTGGTAGAAATGGTGTGATTATGCAACACAGTTTGTATTATAGCTGAAAATAAAATTCAGAGACATTTTTGTGCCATTGAAGGACAATTCATTGTGTTGCAAACACGCTCAGAGAAACATACGCACGCGCTTGAACGTCTCCGACCACTTGTGAATAATAGATACAGAAGCGTTGTGTCAAAGTCCTTGGAGTGGCCTGGAAACAGAGAGCAGATTAAATGTGCACCAACCCTGACCTCGACCAGACCGTGTTACAAACCCACACACGCACGGACGCACACCCTCACGGTCTGCAGCGATGACGGCACTCTCCCACCGACCAATAAGATAAGCAGCGGTTACAGGAGCTCAGAGGAGCAGCTTCATAAGAGAAAATACTGATTGTGTGGATGCTCTAAGCCCACTGCGATCAACTTACATTCATTGTCTGATAGTTTTGCAGGGTAAGTACAGGTGGTTCTAAGGGACAAAAGAAGTGAGAGCCAGTAGTCCAAAAGGCAATTAGACTTGGTAACCACATCTCAAAAAGGCCCCAAATGCCCACCAAAAAATCAGCAAAACCAATGGCCTTATTTGATCAACTTTATAGCCATCTGGTTCTGTTTGTAACAAGAAAGTGCTTTGATCGAGTAGAAGAAAGAAAATAGCATTGTTCGCAAGTTCTACATTATTTAACATAAGGTGGTACAGCAATTGAATGTACTATTCATGTCGGACAATCGATATGTAAAGTGACCTACCTTGTATCCAAAGGTAAGGAGAGCTAATGGCTCCTTACACATGAATGCATTGTCCTGACTTTCATTTTCTTGCAGTGTCTTCCAGTCATGACACCCCACATTGCTGTTGTGTTACTTTATGCATTTGTTTGTCATCCAGGTCTTGGTCATTTGAAGCTTAATCCGAAAGGCAATTGGACTTGGTTGAAGTTCTCATTGTAGAACTGAGGAAGCGTTTCGGATGAGAGGTGAAACGTCCTCAAGAACTTCAACCAAGTCCAGTTGCCTTTGGGATAAAGCTTCAAATTGCTTTCTGCATTGTGCAAGTTACAATGTTCAATTTGCTCTTGTGTTATTTTACTTTTGGAGTTTGACGCAATAAAGACTTGAAGTAATTTTGGACTGTCACAAAGGCTTGAACATGCTACCTTGAAAGCGTGTTTCGTACATATGTATGAATGTCTTTTCCTCAAGTACTGTCTTAGTGCGTGTGGTTATCATCCATGAAATACACCATTCATACCACTTGGGGTCCACCTGAAGATTTCAGCCTTTCCGTGTCAGCCTTCGCCAGCCTGTTGCACCAGGAGGAGCTCGTGTTCGTGTTTCTACTGCTTCTTGGCTTTTCAGCTGAGAACAAACATGACCTACTTGTTGATAATTGGATTCTTGAACATCCTCTGCTTTCCATTCCCTTCGAACTTCTCCACCTCCTTTAAAGAATCCATGAATAATGAAGCGAGCTTTGCGTCATCATTTGTACGGGTAACAATGTTGGCATGTCAAGCCACGGCATCTGATCCTCTCTTCCAATGACATGATGGAATATGTTGGCCGGTGTTAGCTTTCACCAGGTAAGTCTGAAATATTGATGAGGAGGGTGAGGCGGTTTTTCCACTGCCTCAACTACCAAGCAGCTCCTCCTCTCGTTGGCGTGGCCTGATCATTTGATACGACGCCGTGCCGGGGCAGCGACTGCGCCGACGGGTAGATGGTCGGGCGAGCTGGGCGAAGTGGAGTGGGGAAGGGAGGAGCGGAGCGCGGCATGCTGCACATTTTCCATCTGTCATGAAAGTGGAGCAGCTCATTATCGCAGAGTGCTCTCTACTGAGCTGACCTGAAAAGACAAGGAGTGTGTGTGTGTGCGTAGGTGTAGGTTCAAGAGAATGTACGTATAGTATTAGTGCGTCCTGGTCATACATTTCCAACCCAATATGTTCGCACTGGACAAGAAAGGTACAAGTCAGTGCGTAAGCGTGTAAAACAATCGCCACTGCGCTCTTACCTCTTGATCTTTTGGTCAGTAGGTTTGATCATACACACACCTTTACTTTTAGCATAATGAACCATTGATGTAGCATTCTTACATTTGTCATCCAGCACTAAATTGAGACATCAAACTGACTTTTTTCATCGTTTTCCTACATCTCCCTGCTGTCCTTCTCCACTTGTATAAATCATCCCCCTCAAAAGCATATAAATAATACAGTGCTGGCAGCCGTAATAAAGTGGCAGGCAGGTGAGTGGCGGTGATGTGAAGTGGAGCGTGATCATAGTGATAAAGCTAATGCTTCAAAGAGAAAATGAAGGCGTGGATACACCTTCGTAAATTGGCAATCTCTCCTCGGTCTGTAGGTGATCGTTAGGCCACTTCGGTTTGGGTCATTATCTTTCTTGTTGCGTCACAACAAGGAAGAAGTTGTGCTTTTCACTTGAGCCTTTTTTTTCTTTACAGAAAATAAATCCCAGTTGTCCTCATCTGCCTTTAAGTCTCAGAAGAAAAAGGTTTTTTTCTTTGCTGCACTGTTGCAGATTTGAGTCCCTTTGTGCGGAAATCCACCTAGTGCACCATGTGATGAACATAAACAACTTCCAAAGGGAGAGGGTATACAAGAGCTTTCTCTGTATGCTTGATCCCCAGAGTTTAATGTCCCAGTTGAGAATTCAGCATGTCAATTTGTGACTGTGCTTGGGGGCACAGCCGAAGCAGCGGTTCTGATATAAGAGGGCAGACAGAGTAAAAGAATAGGGCAGAGAGAGGATAGAGGCACAGCAGGGACAGCAGGGGAGGGACCTTGCGGATTGGTAATAAAGCCTCTGAGCCCAGATGTCCATCTGAATAAAAAGCTATTCCCAGTTGTTGTTGTTTTCTCTTTCCTTTTTCCTTTTACCAACAGGCACACTAACAGGCAAGTAGAGCTTTGTCAGAAAAGATCGAGACTCTGAGCACATCTAGGACAAAATTTGCTGCTGAGCATTTGGGAGTTAGCCTGAAAAAATGTCATTATTGCAGGAGAATCCAAGGTCCAAGGCCACAAACCTGAGCGAACAATTTGTAGCTCACTGTGAATCCTTCAGCAGGCTTTACCACTTGTGCCTCGACTGGAATTAAGTTCCCTTCCTCGCTCAACCGTAAGGATTGATTTCAAGGTCTGGCTGCAAACCTGTCCAAACTGTAGCTGGCAAAAGAATCTCTCCTCAATAGCCATTTCATAATTTGTACTCCTTCACTTTGACAGAAAGGATGCCATAGAGGGCATAATTGATTACCTGCTGTGTCCTTGTTATGTCTAAAGCCTTGGAGCTGTAGGGAACTGGATATTGAGCCACAATTCTAGCTATAGGGAATTGCTACTGTGGTTAATCAGAAAACGGGCCGTAACCTGTTTGATGTTTCAAGCTTGATCCTAAAATAGAAACCATGGAGGGCAAGCATCAGAGCCGCTTTGTGAAATAAATTGTCTCACAGCAGCAGCTTAAACATTAATGTTAAGCTCGTCAGCAAACATGCTGATGCTGTGCTTAATATTAACACAGGGTTGACTCTGTATTATCTTCTAGGGACTGTCCTCCCAAGAAAATCTCGAGGATCAGTCATTTCAGGAAACGACACATGCTTGCAAGTGTCAACGCCTTCTAGCAGCCTTGTAACCTAACTCTTCTCTGCTGGGTGCAAAACAGGAAGTAGTTGTATAGTTGTATATTCTCATAAGACTGATGGATGATTCTCTGATGGATGGACGGATGGGCCAACTAAAGACAAACTATAGAACAAGGAGCTGCCATACCCTTCCTGTCCTGACCCTGTTATAAACCTTACCATGATTTTAGCATTGACTTCACCTCTGTGTGTCATTGGAGGACTTGCCTGCTGCTACTGTTCAACACTATCCTGTTTTGATCATTTTACTGTAGTTCACATCCTGCCTACTGGTTCTGTCACACCTTGCAAGGGTGTCTGCTCTAACAGGAAGTGAACTTGAACCCAGAAAGAGGCCCTTCCTCTTTCAGTTCCGTGACCTCAAAGGCAAGAGTCATAAATTTGGACACTTTGCTATAAAAACAGCATCAGTATGCTTCTCTCACAGTTTCCTAATCAATACCACCTCTTCTTTTATAGCCTTACAATGGCAAAGTAATTGATTCTTGAACTCTGGCCAAGAGAGATAAAGGTCTCTGTTATCTCTTGCACTCACTTTGACGCAATTGTTTCCTTCCTTCCCTTGCATAAACAGGCATTACCTTTCCAAATTGCACCATAAACCCTTCATCAAGGGACAGGGAAATTGTCAACTAAGCATGACACTGTTCCAACCTGTATGGCCCATCTCGTGCTTGTAAAGCCCGGTAGACCAAAGGTGGCAGCGCAGGGACTATGGCTCAGGGCAAAGTATGTTCTCTTGCTGATAGGGCACAGGGTTCATTCTTTATGCTCAGTGTATTTTTCTCTGCCTTCTGTTCATTTTATGTCAATGGATTTTCCAACAGATACCATTTAAACACCAAATTTTAAATGCAGTTGTAGGACAGTTTGCTTTGCTGTTATTTTTGAAAGAGTTGCCTGCACAACGGAAGTATTTTCTTAATGGAAAAGATTTGTTGTGAAGGAGAAGAGAAGTCAGACCCAGTGTGTCTGCTCACTAAATTGACTGCAGACACTTGACCTTGTCAGCCCGTGGGTATGGGTGAGCCATCTTTCTGGAAATGGTTTATTGAAGAGACTCTCTATATTGTCCCTTTGAACTTTGCTGATTGTCGTGGGGGGATGGTATGCAAGTTCAGCCTAAGCCTAAGAGCTAAATAACCTTGTTGTGCTAATACAGTTTCTCGATAAGCCTTTAAAAGCTCAAGCCCTAATCTTAATAACTTATGAAGCATTAAAAATATACAACAAGCAAAGATTTCTCTTTTGCAAGTTAGCATTGGTTAACTTTTAATCTGCAAGTGGATGTGTTTGTGCCTGCGAAACATTAACCCCAATCAGTATGGAAATAATTCTATGGTGAATTGACTAGACAGCTACAGTATGTCCTCAGCTGACCTAGTTAACCATGTGCATAATATCCCTCTGCTCCAATTGCTGTTGACTCATAGCAGGATGATGATGTCTCCTGTATGAGAGGCAAGGGAGAAGCTGAGTCTTAATATGTGACTGAACACCATGAACTCATTTTACTTTCCAAACCTTATTTAACTTCGCAGGAGATCTATTTTACATCAGTAAAAGTTCAATCAAAGCGCCTTTCTTTACTTGTGAATATATACACAACTTTTCTCAACATACTTTGTGACCAACCAATATAATCCCATTAAATGAAAGTCAACAAACTGTCAAAATAATATGAAATTGACTATTGTGGCTTGGGCGGCTTGCTGAGCCAGGTGTTTTAGACATCTTTCCACTGCAACATTTTTCAGCTCCTCTTTGGGGATCCCAAAACGAAAGCCAGAATATAGATATAATCCCTCCAGCTAGAGTTTGGTCTAGCCCGGGATCTCCTCCCAGTTGACGGCCCAGGCACCCAGGAGGCATCCTAATCAGATACCCAAACCACCTCAGCTTGTTTATTTCGACGAAGGGATCAGCTGCTTTACTCCAAGCTCCATCTGGATGTCTGAGCTCCTTACCCTATCTCAACAGCTGTGTCCCACCACATGAGAAAAGGTAACTCATTTTCGGTGTAGCCTCGATCTCATTCTTTTGGTCACTACTCAAAACTCTTGACCATAGCTGAGATTTAAGATGGGTGGAAATTAATGTCTGAACCAAATATTGTGGCATACTGTCCAATTAATGTTGAGAAATGTCCCTCAAAAACCCAAATATGAACCTCACGTTAATGCTATAAGAAATACCATTGTATCACTAAAATAATAAAGATTAATCTTCCGGTAATTATGAATGTTTGTACCAAATTTCGTGCCAATCCATGTACCACATGTTGAGATATTTTACGCTGATATTTTTGGGGTCAACAAAGTCATGAGGATTCATCGTTGGGGCACATTGGACTTTTTTCTAAAGTTAGTATTTGGTTGGTTTTGTGTCAATGTAGTGGTGCTTCTTAATTTTTTGTTATTGTAGAATGTAGGGTATATTGAACTTTGCAGTCTTGCCCTTCTCCTTGTCTTGACTGTGCATGACCCCCTTTGCTCAGTGGTTACCTCCCTGGCTGAAACTGAGATCTTGAACTCCCACTGAGTCTCCCAACTCACACACTTGTTCCCTGGTAGAAACTTTACTTCCTTCCCTAATTGCCCCGAGGGGTTCCTGGACCTTGGCATTCCACTCACTCAGCACTTAGAGTTTAGCTGCTCGCCTGTGTCAGGGCATGACCGGCTCGCCACCCGGTACATCCCGACAGCGATACCGCTTCGTGGCAACACGTTAACACTTATGCTGCCCTTACAAGCGCAGCATGATGAGCCATGGCACTGAGACAGGTAATGATGTAAGCTTCCCTGCAGTCGCTCCGGCTCTGGGTCGTTGTTGTGATATCATTTTCCCTCTTAGTATTTATGGATAGGTGGTGAATATGTCTAAGGACATTTTAAGATCTAGACCCAGGGGATGAAAACAGAGCTTCTTGTTTGTCAGAACATTTTTACTTTAACTTTCAAGGGAAATATCTGTACAAGCAGCAATTGAAACACAGCTCACAGGTTTTGTTATCCTTTTTCATGTATCGTAGCACCATTGAAGTGCTTTTTATTCCTTTCTATATTGAGGTAATTAAGCAGAAACCTATTTACAGAGTTTGTCCATGACCCCGCTGTTCTTACAAGTGTGTGCCCCTGACAGCATAATGCTATAGTTTAATCCAATACAGGCAGTTATGCGTGCTTATGCAATAATGCTACCACATCTTTTGAATGTAAAATCTATCAAACTTGAGCCAAAGCACACTGTAAGCAACGTGCTAAAAAAAACCAATCTTCATAATTTAACAGTTGCTGACAGTTGAGGCTTTGGCTTTCGGTTTGCAATGTCCACTCAGTTCCAACATCCCAGCTGCTAAGAAGCTAGCAGTAGCCAGCGGTTTCACTTGGCAGCACCCAGGTGTGAATGTGTGGAGTTGTGTGAAAATAAAAAAAACAGTGTAGCTGAAAACAGAGCGTGCATGTTTGTGCAGCAGTCACTCCCTGAATCAATCAAACATTTCTTTCAGTGGCACCAACATGCGTTTTGTTCGAGTGGCTGCTGTGTTGACCCATGGCACTTAACTTGGAACTCTGTATACATGCAGCTGTTTAAGCAGCACCAAACATAAGGCACCTCTTCAGATAAGAATATGCATATACACAGGATGGAGCTTACAAGTGGGGTCAGATACAGGAACAGGCGCTCAGTGTTTGCAGCTGGTATTCAGGTGTCCTAAACTCAACCACAGAAATATCATTGTAACCGTTCCTAAAAGAACATTATAGCAAGTGCTCCGTGTTAAGTTGCATTTTATGGCAGCAGATTAAACAGACACGTAGAGACACACCTAATAGATAAATTAGGTTCTATCAGGTGTCTGTTTTATCGCTATTAGGTTCTTCTCTACTTTTACATTCGATTTTAGCATTCGTCATTATCCTGTAAACACAACAAGATTCAAAGACAGTGGTTGCTCACATTCCCATTAGCTGTGGCTGTGCTGTGTGTTTCATCCTTTTTGTGAAATGTTAGCACACAATTTCAGCTTTTAGCTAAATGGTAAACATTGATAACACTATACCTGCTTAACATCAGCGTTGCCATAGTGAGCATGTCAGATTGCTGACGTTAGCATTTTTTTGTGAAAACATGTTTATTGATTTTTTACCTTCAAGAAGTTATGTATAAAATATATAAGAGCATATACAAACATATAACTAACTCTCCCCAATTCATATGGCAGTATACAAAGACACAATAATAATAATAAAAATGATATATCAAAGTTAGCGCACAATCCCTTTAGCGCCACTAATTATTTTAATGCGCGACCATTATTATGACCCTCCGCCTGCCCCGTAGTTTGAGAAATCAAAGCAATGCAATCCAGGCAAGTTCAGCCTCAAAGCCCTGCTAGATGGTTCTCTGGACAAAAGTTATTTGTATTTACTGTCGATGTGAACGGAGTTACCACCGGCAGTGTTTCTGCTACATACATTTTCCCGCGGCACCGCCGCTGCTTCAGATTTCTTTGCAATTAAACGACTACGCTCCAAATGAACGGTCGTTTGCCCGCTCTCCTTGTTGAGGAAGAGCACTGAAACAGTGACAGTAGCCAAAGGACATCAGGACGCTCTCTGTCCGCACACAATCATATGCAGTTCTGTAACGCAATGTAAACATTCCTACTGTGTATCTCCGTATGTCCTGATAGTAAATGCATTGATTGTCGCCGTTTATATGTAGGACCAAACAAAGTCCGCGGAAACAGAGTTTCTAAAAGTCTTCAACCTGGCCAGAGTTTTACAAAAGATTTGTTTTCAGAGACGGTAATGCCGTTTGTGTGTGGACGAGAGGTCAAAACGTAGAGAAAAAGCTATGTTTGGAAAAATACTCTGCCTTCACTAAACTAAATAAAAGTTTCAGTCAAATCTTAACCAAAACAAAATCTGCTTTATTTATGCTAAACAAAATGTAGCATATTATTTTTTGCTAACTCATTACAAAAAAAAGTTCAAATACAGTTTTGTACTTGGACACTGAAATGATGAAGGAAAAAATTATCATAGAAATATAGTTATTATACATATTTTAATAAACGTAAATATATTACTGTTTTTACATTACGTGCCCAGACAGACAGTTTTTAGTTTGGATGGCTTCATGGTAACCCCAGCTAAAATCCCATGCATAAATCAGCATGTTAGTCTGTCTGTGTGTGTTTGCGTGTGTGTATTTGTTGTATGTACTGTTGTACTAAAGCGATGACATCATGATTTGATAGTCATGATTCTCATGATGCCTCGAAAACCATTAGACGCTAGTAGGGCGGCAGCGGCACTGTAATCTCTGCTCTGTGTGTGTGTGTGTGTGTGTGTGTGAGAGAGAGAGAGGGAGGGGTCTAATCCTGGTGTGTCTGATGGCGTAAGACTGTGCGTTTGTGTGTGTGTGTGTTTTGCTGCCTGCTTTGTGTGCGTGTAGTGTAGTATTCCATACCATGATTGAGTGCAATACTCACAGTCGCATTGGCTCTCTCTGTCTGTCTCTCTCACACAAACACACACATGCACACACACAGGGATCAGACCAGCCAAATGCCTCTATCAAACCCCCTGCAGTCCACTATCATCCCACTCCCTGGCATGGCGCTCAGCTTAGCCAACAAGTCCACTTGTGTGTGTTTGTTCGTGCACTTCTCCCCCCATCTTTTCTCTCATTCATCACCTCTTCCTCCATTCCTCCGCTTTTCTCACCTCCCTTCATCTCCTCCTCCTCCTCCTCTCCTCCAGCGAGTGCGCTCTTTAACAACAGGGCGCGCGGAGTAGACAATGACCTTGCCGGCAAACTGAAGGCTCGTCAAGCTAAGAGCAAGAGCGACGGCATGATAGCTGGGTTAAATTGATACAATCCCCTTGGAAAATTGGCTTAATCTTGTAGAAAATAGACGTGTCCAGCAGGATGCTCCCTCTCAGATGCGTGAACATCTCTGACCGAGGAAGCGAGAAAAGCGTGAAAATAGAAAGGCGTATGTAATTGGATGGTGTTATTTCTGTGATTCTGTGTATGAAGTACGTGCAGTTTTGTCTATTTAAAAAGCACTGAACATGTTCTTTATAAATCTCTACAGATTCAGAGGGCAAGGTGCTACTTTTTTTTCTATTTGCAAATACATGGAATTTGTGCTGTGGTTAAGATGTTGGAGGAATATTATCACAACCCACAAGAGGAAGAAGGAAGGAGCATGCGACAATGAGGCCCCTTCATCAGCTCGTTTAACCATCTAAAAGTGACCTTGTTGAGTACATGAAGGTTATTTGTCATGACGCAGGAGGCCATTTTTTTATCATTTTTCTTAAGAACTGCTCATGGTGCAAAAATGAATCCATAATGATCAAAATCCAAAATCCAGAATGAATCCTACTGCTGCTGGTGTAGATTAATTAAAGAAGCTGTGCATCCTACGAAGGACGTGGTTTACGGAGGATGAGTCTTTCATAGCCTATGTAGACCGCTGAGGCCGAACTGAAATGAGACGGTCAGGCCTACAGAGGATCTCCTGTTTGCGTCACCAGCTTTTCCCACCCTGAACCATGCGTCACCAAACGCCGCTCCTGTTGCCTAGCAACAGGTAGCTAGCCGGCTAACTAGCTATCATAACTAATCTTACGTAACTTAACCTATTATTTTAAATAGGGATGCACGATATTGGATTTTTTGCTAATGTCTGATATGCTGATATTTTACAACCCTTTCTGCCACTTGCATATTTTGATACCGCTACATTAGACACATGTTTTTTTCCACCTAATTGCAGAGAGCATCAAATCTCCCCTGTAGTGGAATTGATATCATGCCTACTCTTATTGTAGTGGCCAAAAACTGCCATAAAGCAGACATCTTGCATCCTCACGATTGATGGAAGAGGCGTACAAAAAGTCACGTGTCTGATCCCTCATGTTTCTTAGCGCACCTGAATGCCGCATCCCTCTGAAACACGGTAGTGAGGGAGACATGCCCGGACTTGTTTACTGCACCTACTATGGAGACATCAGTGATCGAGTCTTTTTATCGTGTGTGCGTCCATGAATATGTAAGCTAGTTTTGCACTGATGTTTATGTTACTCTCTGTCAGCTTCGGTTTTGGCCACAAATGTATTTTTATTTCATGTTAAGTCCGGTAAAATGGCGAGAATGTGAGCTAACTGTTAGCTAGTTGAAAGTTGTTTAACTTCTATTCATTGGCTCGAGTTTCTGTGACTTTTAGTCTTTATTTGTATATTGTTGATGACTTTGCACTCACGCTGAGCTAATGTTGTAGCATTACGTGACGCTTTTTTAGGGATTCATCGAGCATTTAGGCAGAATATCGGCAGATAAATGACATATATGTTATGCGATGTATCATTTTCAAGCCATAATATGCAGATACCGATAACATACCTGATTGCATCCCTGATTTTAAAGATAATTGAGTAATTGTAACCAAAAACTTTAACATTAAAAAGTGTATGCCTCTGCTGTTTAACAGTCCTCAATTTAATTTGAATTGGCCATCTCATTTGAATTCAAAAGAATCTTGGGATACGAGACGTCAGTGGCCCGTGAAAAGGAGGACGCATTTGTCAGCCGCATCTGTAGGAGCCTTCAAAATGGGACAGCCTTCGACGCACAGCTGCGACACAGTCGGCCTTCAAATACGTCCTCTGATGCAACCCCTGAATTGGGACACAGCTATAGACATAATGCTAATTATATCACAGCCTATCACAGCTGAAATCTCACAGAATCTGCTTTGAATCACAGTGCATGTTATCATTACAAACTTAGCTGTAATGAGTTTATTTTGGCTTGTAGGCTGCGTGTCTAGATAAATATTGAATTGTCTTAAAACACTTGAATTTGTGTCCATATCTCTCCCTCAAGTCTTCAAGGTTCAAGGTTCCAACCTTTATGTCTTTGCAACATCAGTCTAGCTTGATGCTGCACTGCACAACAAACCTGATGTAAACTGAACATGACTGACACTTAAGATGCTTGAATCTGTTAAGAGTCCTTCTCCGTCTTTTCTTACCAAAGATGCATTCATAATCTTTTACATCCCCACAGACAGGCCACTATACAACAGTTATTATCAAGCTTCTAAGATACTCACAGGCCTGTAGAAGTCCTCATATAACCTGCGAACACTCAACTGAACATATTCTACAACTGAAATAACTCCTACTGAAAAACACAGAAATAGTGCGTGACCTACAGTATGCAGTGGTTTATAACTCACACTAAAATAGTCTACAGTTCTTCAAAAACAAGTGGCGGTTGAGGCATCACACCCACACTTTGCTGCACACTCACTCACTCGCACACACATACACACACCTTGGAGTGAATAGTAAATGCATCCCTCACTGTTGATGGAAAAAACATTCTTTTATTTTGGAAAATTCCTGACAGCAAATGTGCTGCAGACGTACGATACCTAAATGAAGAAAACCTTTATTTTTATACACAAACACATAAAAACCTCGAAGATTTTCATTCTTCCCTCTTTCCGAAAACAAAGAATTAAGCCGGGTTGTATGTATTTTTTCCTCCCAAGAATGTATTTTGGTACAAATAAGGAAGGCAAATAAAAAAGGCTTGACATCTGGCCCGTGGTTTTGCTCTGCTCTGACAAACCTTGATGCAGGCTGTGTGGGTTTGAGAGGAAGAGACAGTCAGGGAGGAACATCGCAACACACACAAACACACACAAAAGAATCAGATGAAATAAAAAGAGATGAGGGGAGATTGGGTAAATATGCAGAGCCTAACTGACAGGAGAAGGGTAAACAAATTTGTGTGCATGATGCAGAGACATAGATAGGGAGGCAGATGGAGAGGAAAGACAGAAGCAAATTCAATGACATCACTGCAGTGGGGTTTGTGTCGGCATGCATGTGTTAAAAGTAGATGTGAGTGTACTTGAGAGGGAGGGCTGAGAGCGAGGCAGTGACGTATTGTAATCTGGAATACTGAGAAGCCCAGCTGTGCAGAATCTGGGCATAGCTGGGGCTTATGTTACGTCACACCGACACACACACACGCACACACAAATGCACACATAGCCTGTCGTGAGTCCTGAAGGAACACAACTGTCACAAGGGAGAAAGGTCAGGAGGGTTAACTCACGTGTGTGCACGCTGTGTTTGCAGTTTCGAGCCCCTGGTTTGATGTCTCTTTACCACATAATACCAGTTAATATACGAGATATTCTGATTCCCTTTACAGAGACTGATTCCAATACCTACTTTTTAGTGTTCGTCGATATCAAGTACCCCTCACATCAAAATGTTATTTATTTAATAGTGGAAAATACTGACATGCTAATTTGCCTGAAACAAGTGTATATTTCGCGGCTAATTAGTGATGCTATCAGATTGGTACAATGACAAACATGTCGATAGTGCGTTTGAGGCTGCATCGGCCGATACCGACCCTTGTTTTCTGATACATAATAATATCATGATAATGGTGGAAAAAAACTGATAGCTGACATGCTAATTTATCTGAAACCAGCTGATATTTTGCGGCTAATTAGTGATGGTATCAGATTGGTACATTGACAAACACGTCAATAGCGCATTTGAGGCTGTATCGGCCGATACCGACACTTGTTTTCCGATACATAATAATATCATGATAATGGTGGAAAAAACTGATAGCTGACATGCTAATTTACCTGAAACCAGCTTATATTTTGCGGCTAATTAGTGATGCTATCAGATTGGTACATTGACAAACACGTCGATAGCGCATTTGAGGCTGTATCGGCCGATACCGATACTTGTTCTGATACACAATAATTACATAATAATGGTGGAAAAAACTGATAGCTGACATGCTAATTGACCTGAAACCATTTTTTTTAGCGGCTAATTAGTGATGGTATCAAATTGGTACATTGACTGGCAAACTCGCAGATTAAGGCAGTATCGGCCAATACCGATACTTGTTCTGATACCGATACTGTATCTCACTCCAATAAATCGCATAACAATTTATCTTAATCTTATCTTCTTTTCTTTTATTCTTTTTGTCCCTCTAAAAAGAGAAAAAAAAACAAGTCACTTTTTGGTGGGAGCTAATAAATGGTATGAAATTGACTAGCACACATGCCGATACCCAATACTGAATCTTAGCTGATATCAGAGGTATTTCCAATGCTGGTATTGGTATTGGAACAACCTCTAATAAGGCTTGTCTCTTCCCTCAATCTCCTACTAACACTGTTCTCTCAGCCCTCGTCTTCCTCTGTGCCGCCGTGCACCCTGGGAAGGAAAGCAGTAATGCCAGATGGAGCTGTGGTCAGCCTCATATTGGGAGCCACAGAGCAGGACGGGCGATTTGTACCCTACTCTCTGGCAGCAATTTGCCTTCAGCACAAATAACTCTTTCTCGGACTGGAAATACAGTATGTTTGAAATGCACCTCTACCCGAGTGACTGATGTCACAAACTCTGCAAAGAGCTGGAAAAATACCTATTTCGAGCTCCACGACCATATTTGGCAATGACCTCAGGAAAAGGAAACAACTCTACCCATGTCACCCTCCCTTCTTCGCTGGTTATTTTTGACCTTCCTCCTACAGCTCCCTTAACCCCAAGCTCCTCTGTACTCCTTTGATAAACATCAAATGGCCTGTTTTTTAAACTCGTAATGACTTTTATGGTCTGAAGAGTCTGAGGCATCCCAGCTTCTCAGATGAGCGTTAAGATGCAGCCATGTACATAACTACACCCCCAGTGGTTAACCCATTGGCACCCGGCGAGCTCAGGCTATGAAAATGAATGTTTATTCAAAACTTGCATGAGGGCATGTTTACCCTCGGGGTCGCTTCTAAATAAGGTCATCGAGCATGGCTGCATAATTATTTGTATGCACCACACATTCAGCATTTGGGGCTATTTATAGAACACTCGTATGTATCCTCTGTTGCATCATGTGTCAACCTGATTTATTCATCCCATCCCAATACACCTGAGGGTCATTTGTAAGAGCTGACAAAAAGGTGGGAGAGGAGCTCCATCATTTGACAGCAGGCCTTGTGATGGATGTCTCAGAGAATATTGAGGCCACCAACAGTGTCTGCTTGTTTCCGTTATCTTTGCATATAATATGTACAATGACATGTTTCAGATAAATGCTTTAATCCTAGCAACAGAACTCGACAAATGACAAAGGATTGATCGGTTTGTCAGTCCAATATAAATATAAAGGATGACAACAAAAATTTGGTATAGACTGTAGTGGTCCCAAAAGGCTGAACTTAAACTACTTTGGTGATGAACTCACTTTTTCACCAACAAACCAATTACTTTTTCCACTCAAGCCCTATTCGCACCAGACTAGTGTTACCCAAGGACCACTAGTAATTCGTAATAATAGCTAAGGTCGTCTGTGATCTTAATTCATGCAAGTCTGCTATGTCCGTAATTCCATCCATCCATCCATTATCTATACCGCTTATCCTGTTCAGGTTCGCGGGGGGCTGGAGCCTATCCTAGCTGTCATTGGGCAAAGAGCGGGGTACACCCTGTCAATCAATCACCCTGTCAGTCAATCACAGGGCTGACACATAGAGACACTCACAATGGGCAATTTAGAGTCACCAATTAACCTTCAAGCATGTCAAGCCGGAGACCCCGGAGGGAACCCATGTATGCACAGGGAGAACATGCAAACTCCGCACAGAAAGGCCCACCTTGCCCAATCCTGGGTTTGAACTGGTGACCTTCTAGCTGTGAGGCAACAGCACTAACCACAGCCCCACCGTGCAGCCCTGTCCGTAATTCTTCAGTAAATAATCCACCGCAAATTAGCTACTATATATTACACAGAGGTCAAGTGATATCAGGTATTTTTTGTCTACTCTTTCCAACGAAAGCAAACATGTCCCCTGGTAAGACTCAGCGTTGGGCGATCACTTCCATGAAATGCGAATTCCTAGTGGACACCATATATTTCGACAGATTACCTACCAATCCTTGCAAGAAAAGATCAAACTAATGAACATCAAGGGGTAGGCGGTAGGTCAGTCTGTAGAGACTTGGCATGGGAACCGGAAGGTGGCCAGTTCAAGTCCCAGTACGGACCAACCATGGAATTGGGGCCGGTAGTTGGAGAGGTGCCGGTTTCTTTCCTGGGCACTGTCGAGGTGCGAATCCCCCAACTGCTCGGGGCACATGTCAATGTCCATGTCCCCCTCACTCTGCCATCTCTCCATTAATGCTTCTTCTCCATCTTCTATGTTGGAGTATTATAATATGCCATTAAGTGTTCTGCTCTGTATTCATGCACCAATATGTCCCAACTGTTTGTTTGTAATGATCCGTGTGGGTTTGAAACAAAGCGTGAGAACTTTTTTCAACAAATGTGATGAACTTCTCAGGCTAGAACCTTGTAAAAGTTCATGTCAAGCTTCATTAATTCCCACATTGGTTGTTTGTATGTGTGTTAATTACTGACCACCCGTAAAAACCAGATTCAACCCACTTCAGAGGACCTAAGTGGGCACTGAGTGCTTGGCACGGTGCCGGCCTTATGTCACTGCTGCTCTGGCATTGGATCCTGCATGTTTTCCGCCGCCACCTCCTCCCTGTGAGTGGGCACAGTGTGAGAAGAGGCCAGATGAGTAGGTTGGTGTTTGATATTAAGGGTCGTCGTGCCATCTTCACTTTATACCTGACTGACACAGTGATCATATTGTGTTATAGTCACTCAGATTGTATTAACACAAAATTATTTCCTGCCTTTTGATTCCCTCTTTGACAAATAGTATGTCATACATCGTTTCGTGACTCAAGACTGGAAAAATGACACAAGCAAATTGAGATTCGAAAATTTGAAAGAAATCCATCAAATAGTTGTTGAGCGTGAACTTTTGCCCTAGCAGTGCATGAACAAACAGCACTTTACTCGACCTCTAGCTCTGATGTAATCTACACTCGTCCTCAGCGAGTCCTGTGGTGTTTCATGGCCCAGTGCAAAGCCACAACCTGCCTCATGAAACCATTAAACAACACAGCACACTGTGTTCCCGGGCCACTCTTAAAGAGTCAAGAGATTCCGCCTCGAGATTCTTAAATTGTCCCCTTTTTGAAACTTTGTGCTTTTGTCAGTGAAGAAGAAAGAGAGTGGAGAGTAGGCGGACTAATTCTGTGGAGGAAGACTGCATTAGTGGTAGCAGATTATAATAGAGGGTCCTTAAACACTCAATCTCTCTTTGGAGGACCACTTTGCCCCCAGGAACTAACTGTTCTAGCAGGTTGTGTTTTGTGCGTGTGCTGCTTTGGATTGCATACCATCTTTAACTATACGTCAAACAAACTGACGTCATTTTGTTTGTGCTTTATCTTTTCTTGAGTCTTCCGCAGGCAATAAACAAAGTTTTCCAAAAAGCAGCCTTCCCAGTGCGGTATGTGACTCTATCCTGTGCATTATCAGCACTTCCTGTCATTAGCAGGAAGTCTGGATGTGATTGAAATAGATGGACACATAGATGGAGTGCTATTGACATAGACAGAGACAGTAAGGTTATTATTGCTTCGCCCAGAGGAGAGAGACCTCTCCCAGGTCTCTTAAGTGCTTCTCCTTCTACTTTACCATCATCTTGAATCCTCTTGTCACCGCTGGCCGTCGGGAAGACACGCTCCATCAAAATAAGAGCGGTACGGAGATGTGTCAAAATCACAGCGGGAGACGTCTGATAGGTTTAGGGAGTTCTGATTGGCTGGTGTCATAGAGGATCACAGTCACTGTCCTTGTCAAGCATCATTGACCATATTCACACTGCGGACATTTCTTGCTCAGCGGGCACTTCTTGCTCAAGGCGAGAAGCTCAAATGTGATTATAATGTCATACTGCTTTGTTCAAAGTTTAAATTCTTATAAATGTGTGGAATCTGACAATTCATTATAGTTTCATCTCTTCCTGATTGATCAACTAAAAAAAGTGAACAGTGAAAATCTTGCGAGAAATCAGGTCATATTCCACATTAAAGCAACGTTTGAAAACCTATAAGCTACTGTCAGACGCCAGCTAACATTAGCATTTAACCACTTTCTAACCAATAGGCCTCTAACCGTTAGCTAGGATGTAGCTGAATAATAACATAAGGAATAAATAGTGTTATATAATATGATAGGAAACGTGTTCATTTTTGGCTAACTGTACTGTTAGCAAGGAGTATTTGAATGCTACGATTAGCTGTGGTCTAATGCTAGCTAATACGCTTACACATTAGTTGTTTTATTTTGAAATTTGTAAATGTAAATGTAAATGTAAATGTTCTTTATTTATACAGCCCTTTACAACAACCCTTTCAGTGGACTAAAGTGCTTTACAATAAAAAGGAATAAATAAAAACAATAAAAAACACAATAAAAACAATAAAGGCAATAAAATAGAATAAAATAAAAATAACAGTAAAAGTGTCACCACACTACTGGGAATAAAAGCCATCCTAAATAAATTTGGCAGAAGGCGGCCATTTTTTGCTAACTGTACTGTTAGCGAGGAGTGTCTGAATGCTACAATTAGCTGTGGTCTAACGCTACCTAATAATACAACACATTTGTTTTATTTTGAAATTTGGCTGAAGTTGTACATTTTTAGGCTAACATTACTGTTAGCTAGGTGTGTTTGAATGCTACAATTAGCTGTGGTCTAATGCTAGCTAATACGTTAACACATTTGTTGCTTATTTTAAAATTTGCAAAAGGCGTACATTTTTGGCTAACTGTACTGTTAGCAAGGTGTGTTTGAATGCTACAATTAGCTGTGGTCTAATGCTAGCTAATACGTTAACACATTTGTTGCTTATTTTAAAATTTGGCAGAAGGCTATTTTTGGCTAGCATTACTAAGAGTATTTGCTAATGCTACCGTTAGCTGTGATCTAATGCTAGCTTAAACGTTGACACGTTTGTTATTTTATTTTGAAATTTCGCAGCTGTCCCTCCGGATTTTCTCTATGTATTGTAATTTCAGTAGCTGACCAATCAGGAAGTAGGTAAATGATCACAATGGACAGATTCTCTCTTGAGCTTCCCATAATGAACGTGACGTGAGAGGAAAATGGCCGCCATGTGACTATGGTACATGGGATCTGAACAGTTTATCTTTAGTAAACATAATCTGCCAGGACTCCTTTGTTAACGACCACAAGGGAGGCGGACATTTAATTTCAAAAAGTTTCGAGGTGAAAGCAGCTCCTCTCACATCTTTATTTTAGCAGGAGAAGTAGAAGCCATCCCTGCAGCTGCTGCTGCTGGAGGTTTGTAACTTTGACATACGGACACCGTGTTTGAACCCACAGTAGTCATGCTTGACTGTGTTTGCGCTCGCAGGCTCGCTGTGTGCTCACATACCATAATTAGCGTAATGAGTTATTTATAGCCAGCTGTGGAATTAGCTGTGGAATTGCCAGGCAGCCTCGGGGCTGATTAAGCCACTTGCCAATCAATTATTTATGGCTTCCTGGAGAAGAGTAGCTTGTCCTCTTTTGTGTGCAGCACCATGGCAACACAACAGGAAGCAGAAAAGCCTGTGGAGAGGAAGTAGACCCTGTGATAGAATCAGCTGTGCCATCCCTGTCTGCTGCAGCGTCTCCCTCCCTCGCTCACTCACACTCTCACACAGCGCTCTAATCTAAACCATACTTTTATGGGGAGTCCTCTATGAACTCCCCAGGCCCAATAAAAGGTGTTTATGTTCTGTATTTCAGAGAAAATAAATAAACTGGAAGGATGAAATTAGATTATTCCCAGTTGGCTAGAACGAGAACGGACTTTCATCCAGTCATTGCGAGATCAGGTAAACCACCTCTGGACGATAATAAACACAGTTAATGAGGTTCTCGGGGTCACAGGAACTTCTATTTCACACTTTCTAATTGTTTCAGGAGTAAACAGTCCCAAGAGGAAGCGTATTCCGAACATATGTGGCCATAAAAGTCAAGTTTTATGTCTTATTTGTGCAGAAATGTGTTGCTTCAACACAGAACATCTTCCATTGCAAAAATTTAATGGTGTGAAACTATTTCCTGCCGTATTACGGTTGCCACATCCTCCCCATGAGTAACGGTGAATCACTGGCTTGTCAATCCAACAGCCAAAAGCCGCTAGGTGGGTTTTTTTTTTTTGGTTTTAGAGCACAGAGCAGCCTGCAGAATCAGCCCCAGTTGAGACATTTCCTTTCTGACATGACAGAGTACTCTGCTGCTACCTGTTCTTACCATTATCCTTATTCCTCCTCCTGTATGTTCCTCTGCGTGTCTCCCACTTTCTTTCCTATCGCACAAACGTACACAGATCAGAGTCAGTACAAATAAAGGTCAATAACAGTCAAATGCAAGTAGACGCAGCCTGGTTCTTTAACCCCATAAAGCAATCGGACAAAGTCAACCCTCTGCGTGTCAGCGAGGCCAGAGCGGCGCTTTGAGGCGAATTTCAATCAGTCTGTCTCACTCCCACACAGTGAGTCGGCTTCTGGCTGTGTGGGAGGCCCATAGGACATTGCCATGGGCTGTATCTTCACAGATCTGCCATCCAAATTGAATCTAAAATCTTCCTCATCCACTTTTCTCTACGTATATAGACCTTGTCCCTGCAGAAATTGCTGATGCTAAAGTTTGCAAACTAAATCTGCAAAGTTCTCACACAGCCGACAGCCAAAACTGCATGCCCGAAATATAACACCAGGGACTTTATTATACTGGAGAGTATTTTCTGCCAGTATACAAAATATAATACAGCAGATGTAGTGTAGAAAGTGTCAGAACCTAATGCAGGGTATGTGTCAGCTGTACAGTACTGGATTGGTCTAATAATTGGTTAGCCAATTGAAAGAAGATTAAAAGGCTTAACAGTCATTTTGATGAAAATGTCAAGTAATTGTGGATTGTAATATATTTGTATTGGCTTTTTTATGACTTTATAGAGTAAGAGGACAGTGGAGAGTGTTGGAAACAGGAGAGGAAGAGAGAGTGGGAATGACAGGGCCTGGGACCACAGTCACCAAGAAGACCATTGGTAACACACGTCGCCGAAATGGACTGAAATCCCCCTGCTCAAGAAGGCACATGTACAGGCCCGTCTGAAGTTTGCCTATACGCCTGAATGATTCAGAGAAGGCTTGGGAGAACGTGATGTGGTCAATGTGATGAGACCAAAATCGAGCTTTTTGGCATCAACTCGACTCGCCATGTTTGGAGGAAGAGAAATGCTGACTATGACCCCGAGAATACCATCCACACTGTCAAGCATGGAGGTGGAAACATCAAGCTCTGGGGCTGTTTCTCTGCTAAGTGGACAGGACGACTTCACCGCATCGAGGGGAATATGGACGGGGACATGTACCGTATCTTGGGCGAAAACCTCCTTCCCTCATCCAGGACTCTAAGAATGGGTCGTGGATGGGCCCTCCAGCACGACAATGACCCAAAACATACGGCCAAGGCAACAAAGGAGTGGCTCAAGAAGAAGCACATTAGGGTAATGCAGTGGCCTAGCCAGTCTCCAGACGTTAACCCCATAGAAAATCTGTGGAGGGAGCTGAAGCTTTGAGTTGCCAAGCGACAGCCTTGAAACCTTGAGGATTTGGAGAGGATCTGCAAAGAGGAGTGGACCAAAATCCCTCCTGAGCTGTGCGCAAACCTGGTGACCAACTACAAGAAACATCTGACTTCTGTGCTTGCCAATGAGGGTTTCTCCACCAAGTACTAAGTCAGGTTTTGCTAGGGGATCAAATACTTATTTCACTCAATCAAATGCAAATCAATTTATAACTTTTAGATAATGTGATTTTCTTGATATTGTTTTTGATATTCTGTCTCTCACTGTTAAAATAAACCTGCCATTAAAATTAGAGACTGGCAAATTTACAAAATCGGCAAGGGATCAAATAATTATTTCCCTCGCTGTAGCTGCTGGTTAGCTTAACTTAGCGTAGTACAAAGACTACAGACAGAGATAAACAGCTTACAGCTAAGAGGACAAAATCCAACTACCAACACCTCTGAAGCTCACTAATTATCTTATTAGTTGTTGTTCATTTAATTCATATAAAAAATAATTTACAGACAACAGATTTGAGTTTTACGAGGGGTATAAGAGCGCAACTATTTCTAGCTAACGGTGAAATGGGAACGCAAGCTAATAGGCTGCTGCTGCAGCTTCGTTTCGACTGTACGCACATTTCTCAAAATATTAAACAATTCTTTTCAGTAGAAAACATATTTAACACAAAATGAAACTAACAAACAAAGACCACAGCCCTCCTGGCAGTCAACAAAAGTGGACTTATACTTTCAATGTGAAACACATTGTCAACACAAACTCCCATGTGTATTTTTTATCACTTCCCCCCTCCTTTTCTCACTCTCTTTCTCACATATTTCCTCACTGAGCAGTATATTCTCTGCCACAGTTGCTCCTGAAGGACGTCTGTTTGCCCAGAGAGTCATCAATCCCAGCATGCCTGGCGGTTGCCCAACTCTGGCTATGTGTCTTTTTCCAACCCGCTGTCTTTGTGTTTGCAGACCAATCATCGCTTTCTCATTTACAGGGCTTAGAGAGAGGATGTACACACAGACAGAGCTGATACACGGATATACATGTACTTCCCATGTGATGACACACACACATACAAATGCACATTGACTTTGTTGTTTATCATTATCGTAGGAATGGCTCTTAAAAAGAAAATAACCTACACACATACAAATCTGAATGTAACGCTGTATATGTGTATACAAAGGAGAAGAGCTTCATCCTCAAGGACAAACAAATGAATCATAGTCATTGTGGCTAGCTGAAGTAGGTAGTGTTGTTTGAATAAAAGGATTTGAAATTGCATTTCTGTGTACCAGTGTTCACAAGGAGTACAAATTGAAAAAAAAGTTCATTATAGAAAAACATTTAAACAAAGGGGCAAAAAATAATGGTGAAAAAAAAGAGACATTGTACCGGCTTACATCATTGAAAAAAACAACTTAACAGTAAATATACATTATTTTTAATTTTTTAATTGTTTCAAGAATCTGAGACGATGATTACCATTAGCCTTTGCTGCTAGTTGTGTTATGCAATTGGTTGGTTTGTATCATTGTAAGTCTGGTTGTATAGCCAGATAACGTAACATTGTATGTAGTTGTGTGTGTAAGCTAGCTAGCTAATAATCGACCTTTTATGTTAGCAAAACAAAAAGGGAGATAGTGGATAATGGTGGGGGGTTCACAGACAGCTAATTTCAGGTGTTTAATGTCATTAACAGTGATGTTATTGGCATTGTAACCATAAGTATGTATTACCCGATGTTGTTCATGTAACAAGAACATATGTTGTTGCTCTCTTTGCCTGTCTCTATCCTGCTTCTCCTTCTATCCCATTTTCGGCCCATCCAGTCGAGGCAGATGGTTGTTCAACATGAGTCTGGTTCTGCTCGAGGTTTCTGCCTGTTAAAAGGAAGTTGTTCTGCCAATGTGCCGAATATTGCTAAGTGCTACTCTTGGTGATTCATGTTGGGCCTCTCTTTAAATAACATAACAAAGAGTCGGTCTAGACCTGCTCTTTTTGTGAAGTGTCTTGACATAACTCTGGTTATGATTTGGCGCTATACAAATAAAATTTGATTGATTTGATTGAGATCACTTGGCTGTTTTAGTGAATTGCCGGATAACGTGACATCTTTGTACATTGTTGTGTGTTTAAGCTAGCTAGCTGATAGTAGCGCACAGAGTACTTTTGTTTTGTTTCAGAAATGATAAAGCTAGCTTGGTGATGCTAAACACGGAGGATAATGAGGAGGATGACAAGGGAAAAGCAGAGGAATGTCTGAATGAGCTGAATTAGTATCATGTGTTAGCATCGTAAGGTGAAGGTAAGCTACTTTTTCTCTTTAGCTGTGTGCCTCAGGCTAACATTAACAGCAGCTAGCAGACAGCTACTATCTAGCAAGAGTTATGTAGTGCTGTTGTTTTTGCAATGTAAGAAAGTTCTACTTTACCTTATACCGTATAACTTTAGTTAACAGCAAACCTACATAGAGTAAATTGTTAAAGTTGTTTTTGTTAATCATAAGCACGTGCTACAAACAATCCAGCCCTCACATTACTCACCCAATTTCAATTCCCTGTCACACCTGCTGCCCTATTTCTTCATCTTTTAACATTATTTTTACAGTATTATATTCAGATTTGTATTACTATAGTCCGCTGTTCAGTGTGTACCATCTTTGTAAGAAAATTGGCATATTATTAATGTAGTCCTGGCATGTGCACTCCTTGGAGCCAACTGTTGTTCAAACACCTGTCTCACTGCTTCCCTTGGGCCCACATAGCCAACACGCAGGAGGCGTGCACCTGTTAGACTTGTCTGTGTGTCATTTTGCCTTGCAGCCGCTCTGCCTTTTCTCTTCTTTAACACAGTCAGCTCTCTGTTTACGTTTTGTCCGCTCCCAACATGACTACCAAATGTCTTTTTCTTGTAGACGCTGTAAAACAAACAGACCTGGGGCAGCAGAGTTTTTGGGCTAAATCACTCATTATGTTTCATTGTTATCTATGCTTGAATGTCTTTGTGTGCCTTGTTAGCTGTCCACATTTCCCTCTACACACTCACACACACACACATGCACTGCTTGGCCTTCGCCCCTTACATCATGTTTCCATTGCTCAATGAAAACCGACCTGTATCATGTGCCGCCGTTGTTGCCACTGAGAGACAGACGAACAACTCCCTGTCTCGTCTTTTCCATCCATTCCCTCCCACTACACGGCCTCATCATTTTGTGGTTTGACAGTGAATTTAATTAGAGCGCATTTCTTTCTAAAACATATGTGAGAAACATTTGAATATGATTTTATACTTTTTGTTTATTTGGACCATGCAGAAGCTTCAAAAGACTATTTTCACTTTTGATTAATTTGCCAGTTGTTTTAGTGATTAATCGATTAATCACTTACTCCAAAATATGTCAGAAAACTGAAAAAAAAGTGACAATTAAAATGTTGTCTTTTGTCCGGCCGTCAATCTAAAACCTAAAGACATTTATTTTTCTGTTTTATGACAAATAAGAGACTTAAGATGTAATCTCGAAGATCTTTGGCGGCACCTTTGACGACAAAACGGTAATTGCGGCAGCACACTTCCCAGATATCCACACAGTGTTGCATGTGTGACGTCCACGGTTGGCTCCGGTTGTAACTCTTGATTTTCGTCGCTGACAGTCGCTTTCCTTTATGCCTTCATCTGAGCGTCCAATTTGTTTCTTTTTCTTTGTATTTTCACTGATTTATGAAGTTGTATCTGTAGTCATCGATCTTTTCTTTGTTTGTTGAGCCATAGTAGATTACTGTTTACTCGCAACACTTGCAGAGACCGGAAAAGCAGCCGCTTAGCTCCGCCTACCCTCTCTGGCAGACCAACCACTGCTGGGTGATGGAAAACGCATCACTAACTGGGTGCCGCTTGGGATTTTTCTCCACGAAAGTCGCACCAGACAGCCAGTCTGTAATACTGCAAATGCAAAGGCTTTCATCAGTGGGCCATAGGCTCAATCACCATTAACAGACTTAACAGACATTTATTTAAATGAAAATCAAGATTATTACTTTAAATCCACATATTTAAGGAGCTAAAACCAGCAAATGTTTGACATTTTATGCTTAAAACATGGCTGAATGTATGAATTGATTTTCTGACGACTAATCGCTGCCGCTCTAACACACGTTCTCCTGCTTTTCTCTCCTCCCACAGCCATGTGACAACCCTGTTAATGAAGACATTAAACACCAGCCCTCCTCTCTCCTACACCCCCATTTCTCGTCTGCAGTTATTTTCATGTTTGCATAATCTCATTTAAGTGACTCAGCCGTTACAAAACCGCATTAACTTCCACTTAACTCCATTAACTCACTTGTTTATTAGACATTTAATATATTCACAAGCACTTCATTTGTATCATATTTGCCTTTTTCCCCCCACTGAAATAAAAGTGCACTCTCGTGTCTCTATAGGGCATTTCTAGCAATTTTGCCTCAGTTAATTACTGATCAATAACCACCCAAACCGATTAAAAAGAGGCTGCAAACACACACACACACTTTCACACATTCTTGGTGCTTGTTTCCAACCAATTAAATCCATCATAAAGATTCCACGGCAAGTGTATAATAGGAACACAATATCTCAGCAGTCATTACCCGAGCCGAGCTGGCCTGGTTCTCATTACCTGGAGACCTGGCGCACACACACACACACACAAATGTACTCATGGCTGGGTTCTCACTAATTTGAGACCTGGTAAAAAAATGTGCAAAATGCTCATGTGTCAGCAAAGCGGCTTGTAAAACGTCCTCCGAATTCCTGTATCAGCAGCTGACAGGCGTGCAGACAGGGAGGAAGAGGGCAGTCGCACAAACATATTATCTGTGCTGTGTATTTCTGCAGCCACATTGTGATTGCATTTGTGATTGCACAGTGTGTGTGTGTGTGTGTGTGTGTGTGTGTGTGTGTGTGTGTGTGTTTTCCCTCCTGCCCTCGGGCTGTGTAATCTATTGGCTTCTGTTGATAGCGATTTCTTTTCATCCACTCACACAGACGCACAAACACAAATATGTATTTACCCGCGGCTACATGGCAAAGAGAAAAAGCAAAGGTTAAACAAAACGTTGACTTATTGACCATCATG
Organism: Semicossyphus pulcher; assembly: GCF_022749685.1. Lineage (NCBI taxonomy): Eukaryota > Metazoa > Chordata > Actinopteri > Labriformes > Labridae > Semicossyphus > Semicossyphus pulcher. The sequence goes on from NW_027211694.1 coordinate 8,970,576, forward strand.
CTTTGTTAAACATGAACAACTCAGCCCCCTGCAGACAAAGGCACACTCAGCCACTACAAAAGGATACTACCACAAGCATGTACTGTATGTAAATGCTCAATGGCCTAGACAGAATGCTGTACACCCACGCACACACACACACACACACACGTCTCGTACTACGTTTGAGGTGGAAAGTGAGCGGCCCTGTCCATTGCCTTGGAAACGGCAGCAGCACTGCAGAGTAATGATGTTATCACTGGACCGGGGTCAGTCCAGGACAGACCACTACACATCTACTGTACGCACACTCCAACAGGAATGGACGGAAAAATGGTTGAAGTCAGGAAAATCTGAATATTTTCCTGAAAGAATGTGACGGAGGAATGCAGCCGGAATACTTCCTGCAGTGTGCTGAAAGTGACGTTTGGAGACGAGGCGGAGGCCTCTGACTAACATGATATGATGTGAAGGCATATTTAAAGTGCCATCAGCTATCAGCACAAACAGATGTCTTTATTCATTCAAACAATGGACATGGACTGGAAGAATAAATGGCATACTGTTGTGGAAATGTGAGCACTTTCTCATCATCAAGTGACATGAAAATGTGCTTCAATTTCAAAATTAAGCTTTTAAAAGCACTGAAATATCATTGTAGACTTAAAGGGCCAGTTCGCCAATTTTCTACCTCAGTCCTATAATGCTATCACGGGGAGCTAATGCCATTATGGTAAGAAAAAAAAAGCAATTTCTGTGCCTTTGGAGGACGCTATCCTCCTCCAGACTACGTTAAACATCATCTGGCAGAGGCCAGGGAGCTCGCTAAACTACACTTCCTCAATCTAGGACGCTCGCCTCCGATGTCATGTCTCGTTCAAAATCGTCAGGTTTGAAATGTAGGATGGATTTTTTAGACGATCTACCAGTATATTCTCGTCGTATTTCGGATTCTGTACCACTCTGAGTCATTGCCAGCAAAACAGTCGTATTTCACTCAAGCGTCTCTCGCTGGGCCGTTCCTTTCAGAGAGAGGGGTGCAATGCACGCTGGGTGCCGGTTACCTTTGTGTAGCATGCTAACCTGCATCGCTCTTACGCCATGATCGCAGGTCTGAATGGGGCCCAGTTGCTTATTTGAACCACTCCCACGCTCACCTATACGCTGTGATTGGCTCAGGGAACCACAACAGCAGCTAATCAATAGGGCCAGCAATGATCGTATAATTGTACCAATTATGATTCCTTATCAATATTTAAACCCAACATAATTACCCAAAATGCACGCGTTTTAACTTCCTAAATATGATTGCAAAATAGATTTGAGGATGGGGTTAAAGGTCAGAGAAATCAAGCTATTTAAATATGTAAAAAAAAATTGGACCACATTATCAATCCATTAATCCAGACGATTATAAGCAGATTCATTAGGAGAGAAAATATCAGATAGCTGCTGCCCTAAATGGAGATGATTTTCCATTTTTGCATCTATTGCACTCTTGAGTAACAAATTGTAATGTCTAAAGAGTTCTGTAATGACTATCTGTAGCATTTCAGATTCCTGCTGTGAGAAAATGTCTCAACAATGTGCTCAGGTGTTGCGTAAAACACACACACACACACACACGGCAGGCCATCACCCTACACATCCATTTCACAACTCCGCTGAAAAAAAGATGATTGTTTTTCTCACATCTTTGGACGTCTTTTTTTCAGTCTGTCAACCCGAGAAAAGACGTCAGCCAAAATTGAAGAAACGCGTCTATTTTCTGTCACCCGTGTTATTACCCATGGTGCACCTCCACCTCCACACTGCCCGCCTCAATACGTCCCCAGAGGCTGCACCCCTGTCCTTCCCCGTTCTCGTCTCTCTTTCCACCACAGGGGGAAACGCACCACGAGGCGTTGTCATGGCTTGTGGTCGATTCCAATTTGATTCACTCAATTCAGAATGTAAACGGAAACGGGTGTTTATTTGCTCCTTGCCGGGCGTCCATCTTTGATTATTCTGCCACAAACTGATTCTCATTCCAGCACTCAGCACAGCAATTTCACATTCCTGCTTCCCTTTTTTTTCCCTTTCAGTCACAGTGGTTTAGTAAAACTAATCCAGCTCTGCTTCAACCAGGCCGACTCTTACTCACCACTCATTCTTCCTCCCCTCTAGTAGTTGCCTTGGCCTCAATATTGTACACAGCGCTGAAGATCCCTATGTGGTTAATTATAGATCAGAAAAAAGCTTCTATACCTTTTGCTGTACTGACCCTTGTATAATTGGTGGCAGTGTTTGTATTCGAGATCACACATAAGAACGTTAATTAGCTATACCTTAAATGCAGGAACCTCTCGACCAAGTAAAGGTCGTTAAACGAGGAGTGTTAAATTGGGAATGAACAACTGTTTGATGCATTGTCGCGACGTTTTGTACGGACGTTTGTGGTCCCAAGAGGATGAATCCCAAAGACTTCTCCTCAAGCACTACCAAGATGAACATCCTTCCCATTAGCTTCAGCTGTACTTACTGCTAACTAGCAAGTATTAGCATGCCAAGGAGTGTGGATTTATTATGTACTTATAAATTAGAAATAATTAACACCTAACAATTTGGTTTTCCACTTGTGGTTTTTCATTTAGTTTAGCATACATACAACAAATTACAAATGCTTTGACTCCGATCAGCTGGCAATTACCAACAAGCAATTACAGCTGAGACTGATATGGTCTTTTTGCTTGTTTGTGAGTTAGATCCACTTGCTCGTTCCTAAGGTTTGACCCAATATTAGGTCCTTGTTTGTTGGTTTAATCCACCTTTTACAACTTACTGAGTGTGGTCATGATAAGTGCTTGTTTCGCAAGTCTGATTCGCTGTTATTGGTTGTTGGTGAGTCGGATCTGCTTATTCGTGCGCCCGATCTTGTCAGGCTCAGACAAACTGGTGGACTTACAGAGCAGATTGACGCGGATGAAAAGTTCAGGGTCTTTATTCGGTCTGAGGTCAAAACACAGGTAATCAAAATAGCATCAGGCAACAGGATCAAAAACGGCTGCTCAAAAAGGCAAAACTGGTCATACACTAAACACTGGAAACACGAGGAAAGAATGCTGGATAATCTCACTGAGAAGCTCGACAATCTGGCACAGGGGAACAGACAGGAGGGGTTTAAATAGGGTATGCTAACAAGATGCAGGTGAAACACCATAAGAGGGAACTTGACAGGACATTAAAGAAAGGACAAGGGACTTTCAAAATAAAACAGGAAACACAAAAACTGATACTGATGAGACTACACAAGACATGACAGATCTGGTATTACCTGCTTGTTTGTAAGTCTGTTTCACTGTTATTGGTTGTTGGTGAGTCAGATCTGCCATTTATTGCTGAGTCAGATCCACTTTTAACTGCTTGTTTGTTGGCCTATTTTGCTGTCATTGGTTCTTGGTGAGTGGGATTCACTGTTAATGGCTTGCTCATGATTCGGATTGGGATTCCCCAGCAAAATTTGGGGTGATTTTTCAGCGGCCTTTGCTCCAGACTTCCACCAAGTTTTATAAAAATTGGACCACTAGTTTTTCAGTGAACCTGCCGACAAACGGACAAACAAACGACACCCAAAAACGCCTCGGCGAAGGTAATAATTCCGTAAACTTCCGTAAAACCGTAAATACAAGAGGCTTAATATTGATTATCAGATACGTACATTAACATTATAGATATCCAAATTGCACAATTATCTCAAGCTAGTGAAGTCTATTAATTTTAAGCTTATTTGACATCATGAGTTTGACTTGTTTTTAGGGTGTAACTTGTTGTCACATACACTGCACAAACATAACTTGCTGTAGCAGCTCCTGCTTATTACACGTCGACAGTTATTAATATTCTAAATGTCCTCTGTGTGTGTGTGTGTGTGTAACAGTGTGTGTACATGCTTGTGTGTGATGGAATGATAATGTTAATGAGATGCGGGCATGTGTCTCTTAGTTATTTATAAAGTGTTTTGTGCTCAAGGGTACACAGAGCTCCCCCCGTATCCCGTTACGTTCGTGTCCCAGTGAGGACACGGCACACACACACACACTCCTGTTGCTTTCCAGGGTTGTCCAACGTCTGTAAAGGACTTGCATTCATATATATATAAAACTGTGTAATGTAACTCAGATATCTGTGAGTCAGTTTAGCTACCTTTGAATCCACTTCCTGTCTACAGGCTCACTTCCTGTTGTGAGGCTACACACTATCCCCGGTGCCATAAGCTGCATTTGCCTTGCACGTCAACACACTGATACTCGCGCACACACGCGCTCTCAAGGGGAGTTGAACCACACACATACTAACTCAGCTTCTGTTCAGTTATAAATACTCGTGTGCACCAAAACAGCAGCACAAATTACATTATTGCAACACAAGAGAGCATCTAGTTACGGGTTTATATGATCAGTTAAGCCATGCTGGCACGCTGGCTGTGTCGAATACTAGAAAATAGGTCACTATATTGAGATATTCACCAATCACATCACTGTGGATTACCGTGATGCAGACACAGCCCATCAGGACATTAGATATTGAAAGTTAACCGGGGGATGTGGTAACAATAAAAACGTTTCCTGTGATGTGAGCGGATCAGATACTGCGTTGTAGAATTCTGCTCGACGCCAAAACGCTCCCCTGAAGACTTGTGACTTCTCAGAGCTCGGATTCACATGCAATCTGTTTCGCCCATTCTGTCGGAAAGTTTCACTCGTTCTGCGAGAGATTGCACAGAACGGACCCAATATTTCACACAGAATAATGAATTATTTGTGATTCCGCTAATCGTCACTCATCACAGCACGCAGGCGACCACATGCACTCCTCAAATATGACTTCTTTTTTATTTGATTCACTGGTTTTCTCGAGCAGCGCTTATCAGCGTCAAGCCGAGCGAGACTGCCGTTCAAGTAGATAATTCATGCTGTGTCATTTAGCAAACGTGAGCCATCATAAATGGTGCTTTTTTCTCATTTTAAGCATTAATATTGTCTTGTATTGGGATTTTTGAATGTCTGCTTCACTGAGGATGCTGTGCAGGACGCATATTAAGCACTGAGATGCCACTACCGCAATGAAAAGCCCTGCAGGGGTTAAGCAGCAGTGTGCCTGTCTGTGTGTTTGTGTGCACACAACTGATAGAATATCTGCAGGGGATGCACGAGCATACTCATTTACAACATGAGAGCCTCCGTCGTTTCCCATGAATACATTTAAATAAAGATTAAGATCCAACCAAATGGCCCCATTCTGATTTATTCCCATCCCTATCCATTTCTACCCAGAATTCCGACAGTGCTTCAGCCGGGGTGGAGTTGACCCACGGGTGCCGCCGCTGCCACCGTTTGGGCCATTCTCCCTATGATGGCTCATCAATCACTGTCAGTAGTTAAACGTCCAATCAGAGGGACCTTGCCGGTGTCACGTCCAATCCGATTGATGGGGGAATTTTTCATCCTTCTGTTTAATCAGACGTCAGATGTCAAATATCTCGCCTGCTGAAATATTTCATCTGCTCAGGGACAGAACAGGTTCTTTCTCCTGTAGAATATTTAATCTGGAACATAGATTAGAACATCTAATGGACAAGTTGAGTAGATTGAAACGATTACTCTCCTGGTTTATCCTGTAAATGATTCATTAATTGATCAATTTACTGGTTGATTTCTGTTTAAAGCTTTTCAAGCACAGGAGAGTGCTGCCTTTTGGGCCACAAACGACGGGAAATGTAATTTCTTTAGGTGTTGGATTGCTGGTCGGACAAGCCAGGTGAATTTAAGACATCACCATGGACATGAGAGGTTGTGAATAGGGATAGACCGATTATTGATATCGATATTCAGCATTTTGACGCATATCGGCATCGGCCTTTTTTTTTTTTTTTTTTTTTTAATCCGACGGCCGATAAGAGATCAATTTAAAACTGGGTTATTTTGGCTCTGATGCATGTGCTTAAAGGCATTTAAACAAAGTTAAGTGTTGGAGTTTGTATTATTCAAAATTTTGATGCCAATATTTTCACTTTTACTGCAAATGAATATCGGCTTCAAATATCGGTTATTGGCCTCCTTGACTACTAATAATCGGTATCGGTATCGGCCCTGAAAAAAACATATCGGTCTATCTCTAGTTGTGAATGGACATTTTTTCTCTTTTTCAACATGTAATAGACAAAAATAGATAGAATGTTACATAATAAAAATAAAGGAAGTTTGGGCTCTACATGTAAAAAGATTTCATTAAAAGCTCACCACATGCAGACTTCCTGTTTCATGATGAACAAGGTAGATAAGCACTTGCTACTTTCACTCTCACTTGTGCAACAAGTTGATCCGAGTTTCAAAGGCTGCAGCATGACCAGTTTATGAATGCAGAAATGAGTATAACAAAGAGAATTACTGCGTGGATTAAATGGTAATGTGAATATATCGTATGTGTGAAAAGTTACAGGCTTGTCAACGACGGTAACTGGACAACTAAAGAGTCAATTTGCATTCAGTTATCAGTATTCCTGTAAAATGCAACAGCATGATAACTAATAGAGCTTCACACAAGGTGTCCATCAGAGTGCGGCTTCACAATGCGTCATCCCCCGACTTGGGAAATGGATTTACAGAAATCATTTCCCTGACATGACACCGAATGTGCAATCTGAGGGTGTCAAATAGAAGTGAGATTTCATGGCCTTGCATTATCAGAGCCGCGGCAGAGACTGAACAAGGTCGCTTTTATTGCAGAGGAGATGAAATACTCGACATGCAATGTGAACAACTTTGCATTCTGTTGGAAGTACAGTATTGCTGCTGGTGATATTACATTTTTATAATCTAAGTTAACCCCTGCTTGACTTGCAGAGCATCCCGTGCATACAAGATACACATAAGGCCTTTGGGAAATCGGGCACGTTTGAAGAGCCAAAAGCAAGCAACACTTTATAATCAACTACAGTCTGAGGAGGGATTCAAACTTCGGTTATATCAGATGATTTCTGTTTTGATTGCAATCATGTAAAAAAGGAACATTTTCTCTTGGCTGGCTTTGACATCATAATGGATATTAATACTTTGGCTGCCAACACTACCAACCTGCAAGGTCGCAACCCATGAATTACAATCAACTGTAGCTGTATTCAAGTGCACCTTTTGGTTCAGATGACTGATATAAACTGTTTATTTACCGGTGAAGTAATTGGCAGTCTTTTGTAAAGTTTGGGTTAAAGTTACAAAAGGTATGTCCACACAAAGAATAGAGTTGTTCCGATACTGGTTTCAGTACCAGTACCAGTATGGCCTCCGGTAAGGCCTTAAATGTGGTGTCAGAAAGTATGCCAGTCAGTGCTCCAATTTAATACTATAACCTATTTTTTAGGCAAAAGATTCAGGTAAATTGTCCAGCCATCCATTTTCTTCCGCTTACCGGAGTCGGGTCGCTGTGGCAGCAGGCTAAGCAAGTTAGCCCAGACGTCCCTCTCCCGAGCAACATTTCCCAGCTACACCTGGAGGATCCCAAGGCGTTCCCAGGCCAGGTGGGATACATAGTCCCTTCAGCAGGCTCTGGGTCTACCCCGAGGTCTGCTCCCAGTTGAGCGTGCCCGGAAAATCTCCACAGGACGGCGCCCTGGAGGCATCCTAATCAGATGCCCGAACCACCTCAACTGGCTCCTTTTGATGCGAAGGAGTAGCGGTTCTACTCCGAGCTTTCTCCGGATGTCTGATCTCCTTACCCTATCTCTAAAGCGCATTTCGGCCGCTTGTATCCTCATTCTTTCGATCTCCACCCAAAGCTCATGACCATAGTTGAGGGTGGGAACGTAGATCAACTGGTAAATTGAGAGCTTCTCCTTAAGGCTCAGCTCCTTCTTCACAACGACGATCCGGTACAATGCTCGCAATACTGCTTAAGCTACCAAATTGAGTATATTTTGTCTATCACACTGGTATTGGAGGGGTACTCGTTATTGGCCAATCCTGAAGTCTAGGTTTTGGAATCAGGAAGGATAAATCAGAACATCTTCAAACAAAAAACTCTTCCGTAGGAGAGTATTTGTACACACATTTGCACAATTTTCCTATAAAAATTAACACATATTGCTTCCTCTGTTGGTGACCCAAACATTCAATGTGCGTGGTAAGTGTCAGTGTCTTGCCTAAGATGTCACCGTCCTCCTCCACGGCTTCCTCTGCTGAACATCACAGGGTTTTTGTGAATGACTGTGCCATTGTTACACTGCTTTTTTATCTACCGAGCCGTGAATGCATCCGCTTGTTCTCCCCCATCTCTCTCTCATTATCCGCGACAGTCACACTCGCTCTGTACAAACACCTATTTCTCTCAGACTGACTCATGATTCATGCTCTCACATGGTTTTATCCTGCCAGTGCTCTGTGATCGATTTTCCTGGCAGATTTGTGCCTACACGCTCACAGCCAAAAGCTTTTGCTATGTAATCACACAAAGTATGTGGGAAATCCTTTTTACTTTCACACCTAAAGGTTCATCAGCTCTTGGCCCATTCGCCAAATGGCATTGCATCCGCTTTTTATGTACCAACAGAAATCAATCGGAAGCCACTTAGAAAAGAGGGGGATCTAATTAAATAAATGAAGCACATCATTGGGAAATGGTAAACGGGAAGAGAGCGGAGGGCAGTACAATCTGTCTTCTTGGGATCCCACCCTCGCTGCAGGAATGAGTCAGTCAGCAACACCCTGACTCTTGCCTGTGTGCGCATACAGACACACACGTTCTCTTTCTCACAGTCCATCAGGTGTGTGACTAAGCATGCCATTGTCAGTGTAGTTCACGGGTCCCCAACCCCCCCCCCCCCCCCCCCCCCCCCGCCATCAACCATCCCTCCCACACAAAAACAGAGCCTTAGTGTTTCCCATCTGTCACCCTCCACTCAGCAGACAGCAGTGTCGCCTGTCAAAAGTGCTGGTCATTGATTGCTACTGTAAGGTGGAACGGTCTCGGCGGTATTGAATTTCAGATGACTGCATTAAACTGTGGAGCTGTTGTGGGCAGTGGCAGCTGTTTGGGTACAGTGCTCCCTTTGTGGGGGCCAGCTGACTCAAAAGATCTCATCATGGACAGTTAATACTTAGCTGTGGGATCACTGGCTGATTCATCCCACCCAGCTCTAGAGATGAGCAGGGAATTGGCTACAGTAAAGGCTGCCTTTATAGGGCTGCTCTAGAAAAGGAGTTCTACAATACCACTTCTTCTATGGTCACTCCCAAGAGCAAATTAAAAAAATGGACGTTCAAAATAGAAGCAATGTATTCTCACTTTTATCCCTGCTGTGGGTGAAGCTCAAAAATACTGGATCAAGCTATTTTATAATGCTGTAATTTACCACTTTTTTGATAATCATACATCAATTTATCATCACTTTTTAGTTGTTAGCAAACAGTTGCTTATTTATTTACATACCTATTAGTTAGCGTACAACATTAGCTTTCATGTGAAAGTTGTGTTTCTTGCCCCCAGTTGAATATATTCACTCCCTTTTAGCTCTGTTTTGGTCTCTACCAACCTAAGGCAAATATCTGGCCTTTTAGCTACTAAATACTCTGCTGTGCTAACTAGCTTGTCGCTACATAAAAGGTGTATTTCTGGCCACCTGGTGAATATATTCACTCTCTTTTTGCTCTGTTTTGGTCTCTACCAACTCCAAAGGGAAATATTGTGCACTTTAGCTGCTATTTGGTCTGCTATGCTAACTTGCTAGCTAACCTTTTAAGCTAGGCTAAGTTTAAGCTAAGTTTTTATCTGAAAACTGCTGTCTGCTGTGCCCAAAAATGATGCTATGGGACACTAAAGTTGTCGGTCCTATAGCTAAACAATTAGCTTAAACTTGCTATAAGTTGTCCTAACATTAAGGGAAGCTGCAGATTCAGGTTATCTTCTCTGTAGTTTCATCACGTCAAGCTATTTAATTTACAGTGTCAAGTGATTAATACATCAAATAGTCTCTTAATAAAGACAGTGGATTAGAATGGGCATTGTTACTACATAATTGTACCTCTGGCCATCTCGTTTGTTGGAGTGCTAATATGGATTTATCTGAGTGCCACCATGTTTGTTTTCAATGTGGCCGTGTCCGGACGAGCATCATGTTCCTTGTTTTCTGAGAAAGGCTTGTTGGCCGACAACAGGAGGAGGAGGAGGAGGAGGAAAAGGAGGCTAAGGCCGAAGCAAGTCTCCATGTCCCACCGCATCCTCAGGTTACTCACCAGCCTCATCCATTATTGCTGACCCTCATCCATTATGGATGAGCAGGTACAATGCCACATGGCTCCGGAACCGACGCTCCCAGTGCTCTCCCCTTGCACCGCGAACACCACTGCCGCCGCCACCGCCGCCGCCACCCTGCCAGAAACCTCCACTACCCTGGAGCTTCTTTATCATCTCTCTTTGCTGTGACCTACATAAACAGGGAGCAGGGATAACCACGCAGGGAGTCGGGGAGTGAAACGATGCAGAGCAGTGATTCAACAGGAGGACGACAAGATAAAGAAATATGTGCTGATAAAGATTTAAAACTCCTAAAACAAACCGTCACATGTATTTACTCTCTCTTGGTGTTTCTGTCACTTGATCGTTTCCATTTCACAGCACTGGACCACAGTTTATACCTTGCGCAAACAGCCTATCCATAATGATAGCAATTAGCATCTACTAAAACTGGCAGGGTGCCGGCTTGCAGCAACATTAAGTTCCAGATAATAACACTAATGATAACTTGCAGCCTCTAACCAGAGTCTCCTCTCTGTCCTTTTTTCCCTTTTATAGCAAGGAGTTCCTTGATGCTTCTGCTCTGGGGAATGTATTTAGTCACAGCTTCCCTGCATTTGACAGTCAAGAGGCACTTGTTTGACATTGGGAAGTAAACTGGAAAGAACCCATGTTTCGTTCCAGCCTGGAGCACATCAACGGATTTGGCTAATGTTTGCAACCAGACCTTGAAAACAGCTGGACTTGCTGTTATGAAAGTTCAGCTGAAATACTATAATTCATTTAGCAGAATACTTTAAAAAACGGCTGATATATTAGACACAGAACTTGCCAGTGACTCTTCCTACAACTGCGCTGCGTGCTCATTAACAGCTATATGTCCTGCCAACTTGTCCTCAAGCAAGAGCCTGTAAGTCGCAGGGAACAAGCTTGTCAAATCGATGCCTGAAATATTCATGTAATATATCCCCTTCCAGTTCTGGCTTCCTGTGACAACTCTGCCCAATCTTCCCTCTTTATTTTAGGGCGAGGGTAGCTCCAGCGTTAGCTCAGAGTTGCCATTACTTATTTGGACTGTGTTCTCATGGAGAGTCTGACTCTTCTGGGTGTTTCTGAAACTGGGCTATCGGAGCTGAAAGTAGGGTAGCCCCTAACTAGGCTACATGCAGAACACTCCAACAAGGATGTGTGTTGTCTGGTCACTCTAATGAGGCTAAGGTCTATTTCCAAAAAAGTGAGTGTAAATGCCAACTTAGCGACATGTTGACACTAAAAAGGAATAGTTCAACATTTTCAATATGCAAATATGGTTATTAAAAAGTAAGACAAGGAAGTGTCATGTCTGTTCAGTAGCCGGAGCTGGCAACTGGTAGCTTAGCTTAGCATAAGCTTTGCATTAGCTTGTTTGTATGATAGGCACAAAATCAAATGTGTTAAAACTACAAATTCTTTTTGTAGGGGGTATGGGTTATTTGTAGAATCTTTAGGTTAACTGCATACATTACCCACAAGGTGAGGGCTCTAACTAAGGACCTGTCTAACAGATGCTCCAAAAAAGCGCTCCAATGGTGCAGCTCTTCGATCATGTTTTAGGCTTTTTTTTCTGCTAAGAATCCATCCACGCATCCATTTTCTATATTGCTTATCCTGTTCAGGGTCACGGGGGAGCTGGAGCCTATCCCAGCAGTCATTGTGCGAGAGGCCGGGTACACCCTGGAGTGGTCGCCAAGTCAATTAAAGGGCTGAGACAGAAGCTGTATCCCAATCCAGGGGCTGCAGCCTTCAAAGGCCGATTGCATCACAGAAGAACGTCGAAGGCTGTCCCAATTCGAAGGCTCCTTCAGATGCGGCCGACAAATGCGTCCTCTGTTTCCCGGGCTGCGAAGGATCCATCAGGTGCATCCTGATTTTAAAATGTAAATGTTTTTGGTTTCAGCTCAACTGAATAGCTAGCTTTATACATGTTTAAGAAAACGAAAGGGCCGTTGAAACAAATTATCTTTAAAATAATAGGTTAACTTACTCAACATTAGTTATGCTAGCTAGTTAGCCCGCTAGCGACCTGTTGCTAGGCGACAGGAGCGGCGTTTGGTGAAGCAAGGGTGGACCAGACCGACTCATTTCAGTTTAACGGCTTTAACGGTCTACACAGGCTATGAATGGAGCATCCTCCGTGGACTGCCTCCTTCGAAGGCTGCAGCCCCTGGATTGGGACACAGGTATAGAGACAGACAACCTTTCACGCTCACACCTTCGGGCAATTTAGAGTCCCCAATTAAGCTGACGAGCATGTGTTTGGACTGTGGGAGAACGCACGGGGAGAACATGCAAACTCCACACAGAAAGGCCCACTTCATTCGAACCGGGGTTCAAACTAGGAACCTTCTAGCTGTGAGGCCACAGCGCCAACAGCAGCACAGTGCAGCCTTTTTTTTCTGCTGAGAACCAACTGATAAAACTTGGTCGACTGAGACCCTTCTCATGAACTAATGTTTAGGCAACTCTTACATGGCAGCCTGACAGTCTTCACGTTTAATCCTTGGCAAGAAAGCTGAAAAAACATTCTTCTCAAAGTGTGTTCTTTACATCATCAATTCATATTCGATATCAGATTCTTTCCTTAAGGAGTTCATCCCAAAGAAGAATTAATTAATGGAAAATCATCTTAAGCTCTTCAAAATGTCACACCTTTTATTAATGTAATATTTTCACCCATTTTTCTCTCCGACACCGAATCTGTGAGTGGGCCAGTCATCTGCCGCAGCAGTATTACTCAGTTCAGCTCACAGGACACTTTCCCGAGCCGGAGAAACAAAGGCCAGTCTGTTTCTATGGTTTCTCACATACTGGAGATCTGAGTGGAATTTTACATAGACAAGGCTAATGGATGCACTGCACCAGCCGACATGAACAAATACCAAGGAGAGGTATGACGATGGAGAGTGTGACTTCAATTGTGTCGCTCATTAGTGAAATGAGGTATGGCTGTTACATCACAGGTGTCGCAGGGGGGAAAAAAGGTTTCCGAGAACACGCTCTGATGCCGGGTAGTGCCCAAACACCTCCTCCCCAAACAGAATATCCAAACCCTTACCCTCCTGTAGGTCAAAACAGGAAGCCCACCAAAAGAGCTCTGACAAACATGCCCTCCATTCTCCAGGCTCCTGATGAATCGCACAAGGGAAGGGTGTTTTTGTACGGACAGAGCGTTGGAAAACTCCTGCCTTGCCCTTCACATGACACACTAACAGAGAGGAAAGTTTCCATTAACCGTTGGACGGCAGCTGAAGGTTGTGACTTTGGAGAGAGGGAGGGCTGAAGGACAAGGGAGAGGAGGTTCATTGCAATATTTCTAAGAAAGATTACACCAGTGTATTTCAAGCAAGGCTGTACTCTTAGAAATGTGTCAGGCAAATCAGACGGTTTTTTTAACTACTACATCAGCCTATATGAGTCTCGTGACTTACCTGTAAGACGTTAGACTTTTCCATAAGCGCCGGCTACTAGTTTCTTGCTGTTTCATGTCATGTCACCATCCTTTTTGATCATTGCACGTCACTAACAATATTAAATGATGTCTGAACTGTGTCTGTGAGCACATGTCCATTTTTATTTATTTATTTTTTAATTCATCTGGGCTGAATCAAACAACCAATCAGGGTTAACTTGCACGGAACTAGCCAATCACAGTCACTCTGTACAAACTAGCGTCATCCAACTTGCGCGCACGCAGAGGTTGTGTCAGTCAGAAGCTATGGCAACTTAGAGTGAATTTCCTTTACCTCCTTTGCCTACAAAGGCATGTACTGCAAAAGGTGCAAAACGAAGGACGACCTTTGGAGGAGAAGAAAGCTGAGAAGAAAGGTAACAGTTACAGCTAACGGTAGCACGTTTGTTGCGTTGTTTGGTGGGAGGGGCTTAGCGGAGTAATACGAGGTGGCAGAGGGAAAGGTGGAAAGTTTTTTTCCATTGAATGTTCACGTTGCTTACTGCTGCTTTAAGGGCCTGTGTCCACTAACGCCGACTTCTTCTATTGTCTATACAACACTAATGCAGTTAAGCGCTCAGCGCAAGAACGCCCTAGGTGTCAACTGTTTTTTGTCGCTGTGCTCACTTTTGGAACCGCGCCGCGCTCATCAATGTCACTTCTCCCTACCATCAAAATCAAGAAGGGGCGGGACTTCAGTTGTCAACGTTGTCAACAACAATGCCGGAGGAGACGCGGATCATTTCGTTTTTTCTAGGGTACAATTTCCAGGTCTACAGCTGCTGCTAACGCCAGGACACGATCTCTTTCCATCGTTTTTATGTTGTCTTATGTTGTGACTTAAAACAGACGTAATGATCACCGAGTGAAGCGGAAGTGACGCCAGACAACTTTTGTAACCTAGCAACCGTCAGCGTCGACGAGAAGCGCTCTGAAATTGAGGTTGTGGGCGCTGCCAGCGCAAAAAGCGGCGTTAGTGGACACAGGCCCTTAGTCAGCTAGCTAGCTAAAGTGAGTGGCAGCTGGACCCCATCAAAGAACATTGCAAAGTTGTTGTTATGTATGTTCCAATAACATTTTTCCCTTCCCATCCTCTACTAGTGGAACACAATATTGGTGGAAGAACAATGATTGCTGAAATTTGCTAGCTTTGACTTTGACATTACACTGTCACTAATTGTGACATGATAATTTAATAGAAACCAGCTGTTTTTGAGGGCTTATTTGTTGGTATGGAGTCAGTGGATTGACTGGCATACTTGACGATTCCATTACTGGTAATGGTACATGTTTTTTTTTCTTTTTTAAGTGCAGTGTCAACTGACAAAACACGAGTGAACTTGTGTGCGTTATGAAGTGTAATCTTTGACGTTTTTGGGGGCAGCCCTGGTTGGATGTGAATTGGAGGGAACACACCGAACCAACCACATCAACACACGGTCTATTGAAAAGGCCTCCTGTATTTAGATAAGTCCTTTAAAGTTTAAAAATAAACAACAAAGGGAAAATTGTAAAAGTAATTACGCAACAGACTTCTCCGCATCATGTGTATCATGACTCGGAGGAATTGAACCACTGCCTTTTTGAACCCTTTCATCATGTTCTGTAACTTTATTTATGACGGCTGAACTAACTTCCTGAATTGCAGTGAACCAGCTCAGAACCAGTGTGTTCAATTTATACGACAACTGAATGGTTTGAGATTCTTTTCCTCTGTTTGTGTTGGTCTTTTGAAGTCAAGTAATCCGCACCAAAACCACAAAACTGAAGCCATAAATTTCCTCACAAGTGTTTACGCATCAGTCATGCAGCTGATAATGCTCTAAGAGATGGACACAGTTGGATGCAACCTTGAGTTTTTCTCTTTTAGAGTTTAAAAGCAATTTCTCCGACCTGTCATCTTGGCAGCCGTGGTAGTGGGTTATTTTTCAATCGAACCAACAAAGTAAACAAAGTCTTTTGGTTCTTTCAGTCTCCGAGTGACAAAAGTTCCGTTTGACTTGTCTCTCGAACAGATCTCAAAAATAAGTTATAACTTGCTCTGCCTGCCTCTCTGTCACAGCGACGTGACGGAGTTTTCCCCAGACAGACCCGGGGTAATTGGAACAGTGGATTGAGGGGTAGACACACACACACTCACACACACACACACACACGCAAACCCACACAGGTCATTACATTTACCACTAAGCATCTCCATAAGCCCAAGCAGGCATATCTGACATATCCATCTGCTACGGTGGGATCATGCTGGATCTGCCTCTCTCTCACTCTCACTCTAAATCGGGGTGAGGGGTGTGCCAGTGGTAATGATGATTATGATGATGATGATGGGGCCATAGCATGTAATCACAGGGGTCGATCATAGCTAGCTAACCAAGCAGGGCTATGATTTTACCCACATTTACTTAATGTCATATTGGCCTGGTTTTGTATTAAACTGACAGAGATAGTTGAAGTTCTTAAAATCCTTTAATCCAACAACGATTCTTTAGGGATTGTGTTTTATTGTTGCTCACATATGACGATGTATTGCTGTATCGATATTTTGTCCCACCTCGACTAAAAAGCATTTAAAGAGCAGCTACACTCATGTTTTAAGACTGCTCTGCTTGAAATAATATATTGTGTCTGAGGGTTTAATCCCCTTGTAAAAATCCTCCTAAGGCATCTCCTCCTTCTCCCTCATTAAAAATTCCAAAATCTGCTTCGGCCCCGCCCACTATGTAAATGTCCAACCGCCCCCTTCGTCGCGAAAACAATACACTCTGCCATTGTTTAGCGGCAACTTGTTGAAAATTAGCTAGCTTGAAATGTAGCAATTAGTAGTAGTAATGTTAACGTTAGCAGTCAGCGAGTTTGCAAAAGTTACATTGATGATAACAGCTGGCTCGCGCATCGCCGAAGTGGTTGCCATAGCGTCACCCCCTCCATTAACAGGATTGGCTCCTTAGGTTTGTGACATCACAAACCTGCCAACCTGAAAACGTGTTGTTCAGCCTTGTCCTTAGTACACTGCAGATTAAAAGCAGACAGGCCCAGCCATGGAGATGACTGCTGATGTTGTCCCTGATATGTCTTGTAGCACATGGAGATGTTTACAAGGTTAAACACTTGACTTTCACTGGAGGGGGTCTCTCACATCAATATCTGTATTTATATTTAAGCAACATTTTTGGAAACCCTATTTTTCTTTCTTTAGACCTCATTTTCCATTAACTATAAGGCTACAGCCGTCTGGTGGTTAGCTTAGCCTAGCTTAGTTTACCGCTATCACTGGAATCAAAAGGAAACAACTTGCTTGATTTTTTTTATATATTCAACATACGAGATAAGATCCGTCACATAGTTTGTAGACAAATTTCTTCACCGTGATTTTGCTAAGCTAGCCACCTGCTGGTGTTAGCTTGGACAGATATGACGGTGGTATTGATTAATTTTGATTAAACTCTCACTAAAAAAATCAATAAATAATATTTCCTAACATGATCTTTGCTTTAAAATTGTTATTGATATATAGTCTATAAACATTGTATTGTATATGTTGTAAAGCATCTGTGACCTGCTTTATATAAGACACAGTTGTTTTATTTTTCCTTGACTTATTTCTCCTTCTCACCTCCCTCTCTCATCCACTCACACATATGCTCACTTGTTCTCTCGCCTATGATAGGGCGGTCAAGGACATTGCCAGGGCCCTCAGGGCAAGGTGTGTGTGTGCATGTGTGAATCGTGTTTATGTGTGTTCACATGTGCTTTCTTTTGCCCCAAGACTCATAGGTCCTAGTCTGTAATCCTTCCTCTCATCCTCCTCGTGCCTTCCATCCCTCCCTGGGGAAAAGCCCCCATGCGAAAGGGAAGAAATGGGGTGTAAAGGGCACCGAGTTCCCATTGGATCCATGCCCCATCTGTGCCTCGACTGTGCCACTCTGCTTTGGAAATTTGCAGTTCCCTTCTTCTCCTTCTCTCTGCACATTCTGTGGGTGAAGCAAAAAGCTGATATGGCTCTGTAATTAAGTCGCCATTAATTGTTTTGCCTGGTCCCTGGTGGCACGTTGCAGACTTTGGGGGAAGAGAACAGCAGATTTATAGCTCTGATGGGCTGCACGCCTAACTGAACAACTAAACACAGTGAAAGCGATTCTTAATTACTGCCTGTTGCCTTGAATTTACCCGAAGTCACCTCTGCCAGAAGTAGCCCTCGTTGCCACCACACATCATGTCTAAACACCTCAACCATAACCTTTTCTTATCACTTGTTTTGGAGCCTGAAACACAAATGTTTGGCTCTGCAATAATGTCTTCTTGTTTGTTTTGTTCTTTCCTGTCAGATTCTCCTGCCGATGTTTTCCGCCGAGTCTAAATGTGGAATCTCAGGTGGTTTCTCTGCCTTGGCGGTAATTGAATCAAGACTATTTATACGCTCTACGTTTTATGACATGTAAATGTTCACTGGCCCTGAATGAAATACACTTTCCAGCCTCAACCGCCCGCCGAGCCGAATGTAAATACAGAAGATATCAACGGAAAACAGACCACGGAAAACATGTCCTCGAGGGCAGTGGCTCTTACCTCCCCCTAACCATGCTTACACCCTTCTATGGCTTCACACACACACACAAGTGTATACAGTTAAAGCATACCATACACACTCTCTCCTCCACTCCCACACCCGCGTATTGCGCTGGGTGGGTCTGTGTCCTGACAAAGTCTCGCCTCAATGGGCGCTCGAGGTGAATTATTGTTTGTGAGTGGAAACTTGACCAGATAATCTCGCTGCTGCTGGCTCAGGGCTGAGTAAGACCACTGTCTCCTGCCCTGTACGCACACACAAACACGCCCTTTTGCGCACACACAGCTTTTGTTTCACCATCTATTTCCAGTTCACACTTATTTGCTGACTCCTTTTACAATAAATCCTTCTCCGTCCTACTTTTGCTCCATCTTTCTCTTCCTTTTTTTTCTTACAACTTCTGTTTCTCGCTGCTACCTCTTTTTTTTTTCTTCCCAACAACCCTGGCCTTTATCCTGGAGGCCATTCACCTCCCCGCGGCTGCCCTCGCCAGTGCCTGCAGTAAATTCCAGAGGTAGTTGGAAACACAAACATGCTGCGAGAAGCTCGGTCACGACACACCCCTCCTTACCGCCACCACTTCTCCCTCACACAAGGGGTCTTTGTGTGCGCGGCTGCCTCACAGGGTCACGCTTTAGATGCTCTTTCTACCTGCATCATAGCTGTAATTCGTGCGTCTGTGTCTGCTTGTGTTGCCAGTCAGCAAGAGTGTGAATGTTAATCACATAATTGTGGATCCTTCAGCAGACATAAACTAATATTTGGACTCTTGTGGACTTCAGGATTACAGTCATTACGGCCGACTAATGACGTGTTAGATAAGAAAGGTTTGTTATTACAGTGATAGATGTCGCTACTGACCTGCTTGAATAACATCCCTAATGCTACTTCTCAGAAACACAAGCTTACAACGGGACCTTTTGATTGATTTGCAATCGGAAAATTCTCATCAACCCTGATCAGCATTTCTCTCTCTAAACTCTGCAATTTTTCCTCTTCCTCTTCAAAAGAAGGAAGCGCCCTCCCCTCGTCTCCCCCTCCACATCCAACTCTTTGCCAATGTGCTGAGCCAGTGGAAAATCCAA
Organism: Semicossyphus pulcher; assembly: GCF_022749685.1. Lineage (NCBI taxonomy): Eukaryota > Metazoa > Chordata > Actinopteri > Labriformes > Labridae > Semicossyphus > Semicossyphus pulcher. The sequence goes on from NW_027211694.1 coordinate 8,989,963, forward strand.
CGTCCGCTCAAGAAACAAAGTGGTGAAGAAAGATGGGTTGACCAAAAGGAAGCAATATTCATACAGCGTGTCCTCACTGATAGCGGCCTTGCTTGTGCAAGTTGACTAATGAGACATCTTCAGGTTTTTTTCCACTTGAGAGGCGCATGATCTCCTGGTGCACCATAGGCATTTCCACCGCACTCGTACGTTTGTTTAAACAAACTGTTTAGGAAATAACTGATAATCGCTCTGCGGCTTTATGATTTATTTTTTCCATCCCCTTCAGCTTTTTTCCGCCCTGCTTCGTCACAAACGTCTTAATCAGCTCGCGGCAGCTTGTTATCTAAAAGTGTGATAAGATGCAGAGTGTGCATCCAAGCTCCTTCCACGCAGACACGCTCGCCGTGCTCTCTAGACGCTCTACGGACAGAACCTGCAATTATTTGTCAAGCTATCTTGTCTAGTGGTGTGTGGAGAGCTAGCCTAGTAATTAAAGCTCTATGTTGGGATTAACACACATACACATACACACACGCACACACACAACTGCTGCTAACTTGTTTATTCTCCAATGTGACAACACTTTACCTAACTTTTTCAACTTCCTCTTTGAAACCATGTGTGTTCCACTTCAGAATAAATGTATAAAACACTGTTTTGAGTGTGTGTAAAAAAGTGCAAAAGTTACCCCAAAGGCAGCTTTTTTTTTTTGGCATCTCATCATTAATGTTTACTCAAACAGCATGACACATTAGCATGCACAAAGGCTAATGACACTTGACATTTACTGTAGTTCACAAGATGCTCCAGAGCATATGGCAAATTTCCACCCACCGAGAAACTGAGTCAACAAGGAGACTCAGACAACAGCTGCGGGGGAAAAGATCGGCTTACCAAATTTAAAAAAGTTTTTTAGCGTCCTAGATGTTCTCTTTTCTCCCCTTAATTTTCCAGGACTAAATAATCCGCCGTCTGCATTAACGAGTCAAAGGACCAGACAGCTCGCAGATTGCTGTGTGGATACAGCTAAACGGCCCCTTCATGCGAGGCTTCACTGTCTTGCTCATCGCTGCGGTCCCCGAGTGTTTAAATGGATTGAAGCAGAGATTAAGTGGTTTCAACTGAACAAACAGGGCTGTGCTGACACAAGGAGGGATTCCAATTTATTCTCAGTCATATTTAGATAAAGAATAGACGCTACAAACATCAGCAGCTGACTGGAAGGAAAATGCAATGGACAGTCAATTAAGATTCCTGTTTTTACTGACTTGAAAACACATTTTTATGACCTTTTCTAATTGCTAAAAGTATATATGTATATATTCACCCGCTGCCAGTCAAAGCTGGTGTTCTCTGTAATCGATAGAATCAATAACATTTGAAATTGGCGCCATAGCTGTGGAAAAAGTTGTGGTTTCGCCCGTTCTACATTCCTATAACACCCAGCGTGCATTGCGCCCCTCCCTCTGAAAGGAACGGCCCAGCGAAAGACGCTGGAGTGAAATACGACCGTTTTCGCTGCAGGCAATGGCTCAGAGCAGTACAGAATCCGAAACACGACGAGAATGAACCGGTGGATCGTCTAAAAAATCTTCAGGTCTGCAGTCTACATTTCAAAGCTAACAATTTTGAACGAGACATGACGTCGGAGGCGGGCGTCATAGATTGAGGAAGTGTAGTTTAGCTAGCTCCCTGGCCTCCGCCAGATGGCGCGTTTTACGTAGTCTAGCGTAGTATGGCATTAGCTCCCTATAATAGCATGATAGCACTGAGGTTGAAAATAGGCGAACTGGCCCTTTAAGTGCATTTCTTATGTTTATGTGACTCTTGTTATCCTCACATACTTTGGGTGTTCCTTGAATGAAATGAATCTAAAGGAATATTCTGACATTTTGGGAAGAGATCCATACCATTACGTTAGATCTAAGGCTAAAGCCAGAAGCTCACTAGCTTAGCTTAGCACAAAGAGTGGAAACAGAGGGAAACTGCTAGCCAGTTTCTGTCTGGAGGTTACAAACCAGACAACTAGCACCTCTAAAGATCACAAATCTAGTTTTTTCATTACATTTTAAATCACAACGTGTAAACAGTTTCTGCAAAGACCCCATGTTAAAGTCTATTTATCATGCCTGCCATTAGAGTCTGTCTAAGTGTGGCCCCTGGCTTCTACAGCAACTGAAAAAGAAGAGATAAAGAGGGAGGGAAGACTCAAAGACTGATGAACGGACAAAGATAGACAGAGAGGGGGAGAGAGAGAAATGGGTGGCATGTTAGAGGGACATCTGCTCCGGGTTGGCCAAACAAAAAGCACTGCAGGCTGCCAATCAGGAAGCCACCAAAACCACTGACAGTGAACTGGAAAAATGGCAGGCGTAAAAATAGGTCCCGTCTCTGCTTTGGCACAAGGAGGAAAGCCTGTTTGCCGGTGCCAGCTCGGCTGAGGCCTGTGTTTCTGTTGGATGTACGAGAAACACACGGGCGATGATGCGCCGCTTTGCAACAGTTTGAGTTTGATGTCTGAGAGCAGAAGCTTGACTGACAGCTAAAAATGTGTGAAGGGTGTGGGTACGCATATGTGGCACCCAGACTTGACTGACTGCAGCATCTAACTGACGGCTGCTTTTGAAAACATTGGTCAAAATTCTACCCATGTGTCTTTTCAAATCTGGATTTTTCTCAACATAACAAAATGCTGTCATACTGCAAAATCCAGAGTTGAATACAGCATATTATATTGTCTGTTTATATAACTATATCTACCAATCAGATGCCCCCCAAAAAGTGCTTCTGATTGTTCCTTTTTCTTCTATTTACGCAGACATAAGACTGAATAATTGCACAAGGCAACTTACATAAATCACGTTTTTTTCCTACTTCTTCTTCCCCTTGACGTAGACCTGACACGTCAGCCTCTGAATCAACGTTTTCCAACTTTCAAATTGCACACAGGCATAAACATGTTGACCTTTTTCCCCTGTTTACAAATCAGAAGAGGTAAATGCCTCTGTGCTCTTAGGGCTGTTGTGTTAATGATAAATCCAATTATGTCAAGGCAGCAAGTATATTACACTGAGGTTTGACCTCGGCTGGAGTTTCCTGTTTATCATCTACCACCGCTCATGTCTGTTAGACTTGGGGTCCACTGTGTTGTCATAAAACTACATGTCAATGTTTTATCTAATGAGGGTTTGTTTAACTGATTTGGTCCTTGCAAATGTGAGATGTGTGATGTATTACCCAGAATATATTACCGTGTATCATGCACTTTGTATTTCCTAATTATAGACTCTTTCTGTGGCTTTACACCTCATTCTACTGTGCATAATCTTGCACATACGAGGAGAACTTTTGCTCCTCCATAATTGTGAAGCATATTTTGTGCTCACTTTGTCCACTATCAATCTGCTGTTTATTTTCCACTGCATAATAGGAGTCATTGACCTCTGCTTACATTGTAATGCAATGCACTTCATTGCAGTTGGCCCCAGTAAAAGGGAAGCTGAAGTGTGTGACTCCGTCTCAACAGGACTAAAGAATTGCAAAGAATACAGGCATTGAATCCGCAGAAGAAGAAAAAAAAGCGCTACGTCATGGAAAGAATGACGTCAGGTTTGATTAGACGCCTAGGGAAGAGCCTTGTGTAGCCTAGGTGGAGTTCAGGCAGACAGACAGAAGTCACGATGCGGCAGTGAGGTTTTGGTGGGTACTTTTTACAGGCTGCATCATATAATGGGGGGAACTGTTGAATAATCCTGTTATTATAAATCGACACGGGAGCAAAGAGGGAGTACGAGGGGATCATGACGTAACCGTTTCCATAGGCGACTGATATGCCGGCTAAGCCAATGGGAATCCACACCAGCGGTCCATACCCATCCTCCTTTTGACGTGCATCACATGTCCCCGGCGGTGTTGTGACAGAAGGGAACCAGGCGGGGCGAGATGATTCCCTGCAGCTTACTTCCGGGTTCCGCATAGTCTCCGTTGGAGAAACTGGACCACCTTCTTTTTTGTTTTTTATTTTATTTTACTATATTACATCTGCACTATATCTTGCTACAATGTTTAATATATTGTATCACTGAGTTATGTGATCCTTACTTTAGTATCATGCCCGAATGGTGTATGTTCATGTCTGTTACATGCTGTAAATTTTAATTCATACAATAAAAAACCCTAAACCTTTGGTTGTCAATGTCCCAAATTGTTCCAGATATCTTTCATACAGAGTTTAATGCTTAAAGTCTCCTAAACCTGGTTATACAGGTTGCAAACGTGCCAAATTCTACTACAGAAATTAACAGCTTATAGGCTGCACTTGCTCTTATTTTGTATCACTACTGTGGCTATCAGTATTATACTGTAAGCTCCTGTGTACGTCAGTTGTGGTAACCTAGTTCCAGTTATTGAAACCGTTTTGCGTTATATGGTTTCCGGTCTCGTGGACATTTTTTCTACAGGCTCGAACGTGGTGGTAAGTATCTTGACAGCTCTGGGTGAAGACTTTGGTTGTGGTTGTGACAGCGCAGTGGGCGGGATTTTACCTCAGATCAGGGGAGAGAGTCTAGTCTTTGGTGAGACTGAGGGGGAGTTATAGGGAGAAAGGGATCTGGGGAGCTCTACAGAGAACGGAGTGAGTATTTTTGGTTGTATTTCTGTGCTAGCGCGACATAATGCCGCAAGATGAGGACTGCTCCTAAGTGTTTTAGACTTTGCATATTATACCTCATTGGTTGAGTCTTCATTTTTGTGTGCAACCAACGAGGGCCAGCCACCGGTGGGTAGCTGCCTAGCTCTACAGCAAGCTAACACCGCTAACGTTATATCTGGGATAGGATACATACTGACATTGGGCGTCTCGTTTTCAGACCCAGGTAGCTAATCAGCCAGGATGCTGCCAGATTGTCTTTGCTTTTGCTCAGCTCACCCACACATGTGCACTGCTCTGGGCGAAGTTTTTCGACTTGTCAAATCTGTTGAAAGAAGCTTGTGTGTGTTTTTCCTTCTCTACAATTAACATAGGCTAACGCCTGGGAGCTAGTTGGCTAACATTGCACGCTAGCCTGGAACGTTGCTTTTTGAAGTCCACGCGCGACTGTCTCTCGTGGACAGCAGGTTGACGTTTACACCGCGAGGCTCAATATTTAAAGACCGTTAATAATCGCCGAAAATACTTCTCTCTGTATCAAGAAATTTACCTCTACAGTTCTACAATGGGGTGCGGACCTGTCATTCAGTGTGTTTAAGGTTGTGTGACTACCATTTCTAAAGCAGAAAGATAATGTCAGAAAGCTTACGATAGTGGTGTGATAACGTTGTTGGTAACCGTCATGGAACGAATATTGGACTCGCGCTGCGGTTGCTCACGCGGACGATTCGGGGACCTCAGTGAGGCACCCATGTAACACAGGCACATTAAAGTTATTTAGTCGACTGACTGTCAATAGAGAGTGAACACTCAAATGTGTAATTTAATGCGAAAATTAGTAACGTCGTTTCACAACCGGCAACGTATCTCCATGGTGTCAAAGTTAAAACCGCCATTCGCGGAATATCATTCATTGGTGTTATGCCGATTTCTGCTTCCCACTGGATTTGTTTTATCCGTTACCTCATCCTGAACCCAGCCGTGAGCTGTAATATCAACCTTTCGATGCTGAACCAGGCTGCCTGCCTGTATATGTTTTTTAAATTTAAGATATAAATTGGGCCTTAATGCCATATTTAAAGGAACCCGCCCCTCTTAATCAATACAAGCTATTTTAAGAAAAACGTTATCTTTATGCCAACACCTGAATTTCGGACAGTTAGGCTAAACCTTGAACATTAATTTAAATTACCATTCAAGTTACTTCATAACGACAGTGTACGTTGTGTTTCCTACGCTTTCCAGCTACTGCAAGTTGATTGCATATAGAAATGTTACACTCTTGACCTTGATGGACAATGTAATAGTTTCGCACTCACTAACATTGCCTGCAAGTTTCCAGGTGGATGTAGAGTGCAGCCGCTGAGCACCTTTTGGTGTCTAGTTGAAGGGATCACTCCTTATCCAATTAAATAGCACCCGCTTTGCTGCAGCGCCAGCAGTGTCTTCCTGTGTGTGCTTATGCATGTAATGCCTTGTGATCCTACAGTGAATTGCAAATAGCGTTGCAGCTTTATCAAAATACATTTAAGCTTCACATTAAAGTGCATTGACTGCTTTTCTGTAATACAAAGACTGGCATTGATGTATGGTATAGTTACCTGCAGACACATTACATAATATGTCAGCTAAGTAATTCCATTGTTAAGCAGTTGTTAGAATACCTTGTTGTAGAGTGTATGTGCTTTGTAAGGAGTTAGTTGGTGGAATTGGTTTTGAAAAGCAATGTCAAATAGATTTTACTACGTTGTAGTAGATCCCAGGTTTAACAGTATTTCATTATATCTCTCTTGTACAGCATATAGCGCCTCAGAGTGTGTAATGATTCACCTAAACTACCAGTAACACAATCTGTTGCTGTGTCTGAGCCCTTTGAACTGAGACTGTTGCTGTCACTCAAGAATGACAAAAATATCCTTTCTTGTTCCTCTCTATACCGTGCTTATTTTCATAACGGCTGAGTATTGACAGTACTGCAAGCCCTGACGAAAAGATATGATACTGCAGATGTTAAACCTGGTTTTTAAAACGTTTTGGGTAACGGTTAATACATCAGGAGCTTTCCATGGCAGTGTGGTTTAGCTGAATAGTGTTTTCAGTGCAACAGCCTTTTAAGACTACACCTCAAGGTTTTCCTCCTTAATGCAGTGCATATGAAGTTAATTGACCACGCTGGGGAGCATGAGCAGGAGTACTATTCTGCTAATCTATCATTATAGCTTGCTGTTAAAGTAAGTGCTGTTTGCGTCTCATGGCTCAGGAGTTTTAAGTAGCGACATAGCGATAGTCACTGCAAAGTAATGCAGTGTACTGAGTGCACTTTCTTCCAGGCAGTTATCACCTGTCAAGTCTGTCCCATACTCATACCAGAAGAGTCTCCCATACAGCTGCTTCATATGTCCTCTGATTTTATTGTCTTGCGCTGCACCTCATATTCCCTCATAACACCCTATCATTTGTTCTCATATTCGTCTGTGCTCCTCTGTAACATTTCTTAAACTATTTCAGAGAGCAAGCCACTGTAGGTCATTAATCTAAGGTGACATTGAGCCTCATGTAAACCGACCTGGAAAGCTAAATATAGTTTTTTACCATTTACTACAATGTGTTTATGGTACTATTCACTTATGATGGGGTTTTTGCTTATCTTTCTTTTCCGTGTGTGGCTTGTAAGCCAAGGTTATTCCAAGCAGAGGTTTTTGGTTACAACAAAGTGTATTGTGTATTGTGTTGTGTAAAGTGTTCATTACCGCTTATTCATTTACATCTTGCCTCACAAAGCAGTACAAACCACAGGTGTGGGGTGAAACATCGATAAAGCACAGCTTTGCGATAATCTGGCAATAATCAAATGTAAAGACTGAAAAATGAAAATAAGGAAAAAAATAAAAACTCTTTTATCATGTGATAATATCGTATAGTCAGGCCTCTGGTGCTTTCCACCCCTAATAAACTAACTATATAGGTGATTAAAATCATAATGCTGTTTTAAACAGATAAGGTGACATTAAAGCTGCTGGGAGACCGAGGGGACTATAATTTGAGAAACTGGCAAAACTAATTGGATAAACTCTGATCCTGCCCACTTAAATAACTCCACCGCACACACTTGAAAATATCATGTATTAGTCATCAAGAAAGATACAAGGTCTAACTTTGTTAGGAATCAGTGAAACAGGCATTTATGTACTTGGTTTTGGCATTTCTGAAATTCTGGAGGGCTTCATGGATTGACATGCAAATGTGGTTTTGAAAGTTTGGTAGCTGATTTAAGCGGTCTCATCAGCTTGTTTATCTGAATAGAACTGAAAATAATAATTTTGTAATAATTTTTGGAGCACCATCAGATAACAGAGACACAGTTCTCCTAACAATGGAACTGTCATGTACTGTGTTTTCTGATTAGGGCTGGGTATCGATAGGGATTTCTCAATTCGGTTCACAAGGTCCCGATTCGATTCGATTTGTTTAGGGGTCTTTCAGTTACAATCTAACCTGGTGCATTATAAGAAATGTTAATGTTTACAATAAGAATTGACCCCAAACACACAGCAGTCAACACAATATGAATTAGACGGCTGATTAACTTTTATTTCCAGTTTCAGATTTTTCATCCGTACATCTGGCTCATGGTTTTGATTAAACGAACCGGGCTTCAACTTCAAAGATTTGGCAACGAGATCTCACAGTGCGAAGAACAAAACCACACGAGACTTAAGAGTTATGGGGATGCCGAGGATACACTTGCCGCCAAAGCCGACACTAACAGAGCGTAACACAAACATCAATGCAAAACTTACATATTCATGAACGCACACTCGATAAAAACCTTGTCGTGTGCTTGTAGCTTTTGAATGAAGACTTGCTACCAATTAAATTAACTTTCCAAAACTCCATCTTTATAAGTTATTCAGCAAAAATCCTAATATTAAAGCTCCTGTGAGGAACTTTCGGTTTGTTCTGATTTTGGCGCCCCCTGTGGACAAAGCCATACCTCTTATCTCTTTGCTTTTTAACACAAAATCAGTCAAATGTATTATTCACTTTAAATGTTAAAATGTAAACAAAGGCAGCGTGCAGTTAATCGCTTCGTCTGACACCTACCCCTCCGCCAGCAGTTTAAGGCATTAAAATAACTATATAGAAAAAATCAATCTTGTCGCTGATGGTCTGCTTTGCTTTCGTAGGTCGTATCGAGTAATCAGAATTAATTTCAGTCTGTTTCATAACCAGTGAAAAACTCCTCACAGGAGCTTTAAGATCGCTCACTTTAGTTACAATACATTTCTTGTCTTTAAAACACCCCACCATTCCAGCAGAATTTTACGTGGTGCTAGTCACAGCAGATATTAGCTTGAAATCCTCCTGAGGGATACAGGTATGTGAATTGAAATGTGCAAGTGCTGCATAGCGATCTAACCCAAGCTAGCATCAGCTTTCACCCTTAATTAACTTCCTCCTACTCCCCTGTATCATTCTAGAACAGCAGTGCGTACACACTGTGTACACTGACTTTCACAAATTGCATTCCCTACCACAGGTCTATGTGATATGAATTTAATGCTCAACATTACTGTGTCCTGAAACGGGAATGGTAAGGACAGCAAGGTCACTCTCTGTGGCAGCAAATGGCAGGGCGACAGGACCCGGGGCCACCGAGCTGCTATGTAGGATCACGCATAACAAAGAACACAGAGAGCTGTCTCATCTTCAAAGTGGCTCGATGAAAGATGCTCCATTTGGAATATATTCCATCCTATGGACATGAAGGAGTCTGAAACGGCAAAATGAAAGCATCCCTCCAGGCGCTCGTTCCAGTAAAGGAGAAATAGTGTAGCATGTTCTCAGTCACAGCATGTTCAGTCTACGGCTCTGATGTAACTAAAGCTGCGACAAATCTTAGTAATATTTGTTCCTGCTAAGAAACACATTTTTTAATGGTGTAAAAAAAAAAAAAAGGGTTCATTATTAAACCTTAACAACAGGATGTCAGGACTCTGCAGTGCTTGTAAATTGTCAAATGAGCGGTAAAATGATCGCACCACACGTCCCCTCTGCATTTACACAAACAACAAAATGATAGTGAAACACTGAAATATCATGAACTCCGCGAGGCGCCTTTTTTTATGTTGCATTCATTGATGAGCTGCGCTAAGTAATTGATGAATCACAGGTTCTCATCCTGCTTTGGCTTTCGTTTAAAGGCTGTCACGCCAGCTGTATCTTTTTTGATTTTCACAATTTCACGCTTAACAAGAACACATTTAACGGCAACGACTCCGTCACCTTCATTTAATGGTGCAGAATTCAAGGCTTTTGGAGATAATGTCTCCTTTTTACGATGTTAGGAGAGCGATTTCTGCCCCATTTCCAGGCTAGAATGTTCATCAAAAGAATGATTTATTTAGTAGCATCAAACAACTGCAGGCGAGCATGTGAGAAATATAGGAAACATCAAATAAAGCAATTGTGTTAAGTATCCAAAAATATCCTACAGTGACAACACATTACGTTGTGTACACAACAAGCAAATGCCCATCCCTAATTATTTGCCGCACCTTAGATCCGGGTCAAAAAGATAAAGGCTTATTTTCATTTCAGACACCATTACACTCCCCTCTATACATGAAGTAATAAGAGCCGGGGAGGGAAGCGTGTTGATGGTGACACCTCTGACTGTGACTACATATGAATTGGCAGCCTTACAGCGTTTGGAGAGCCGTGTAGAGGTTCCAGGGTGTGGGGTGAAGTAGCGCTCTTAGCTGCGAGCCATGCAGCACAAGGAGGGCTGGGTGTCTCTGCTTTGTACCCTCCACATTTACATGGCCTGACCCAGTTCAGCAACGGCTAGCAGTGGGGGGAGGGGACAGTCTGGGGGAAGCTAAAAATACCAACCCCTCGCAGTAGGCAGCTCCATTGCAGAGGGATCCCTAGAATTGCTATCCTTGACTTGCATCGAGTTGTTGGCACGTAGAGGCGCACAAACTGCCAGAGGGTTTCCTTAGCGTGGAAACAAAGACATGGGTATATTTCTAAGATGTCCATCACTGTTGTCCGATGCTTGTTCCATTTTTCCGCAGCCCTCTGCGTGGAGAATTGAGCGTGCATCTAATGTGTGAAAGCAGCCTCGGGTAGAGTACCTCACATTCACCGTGCTGAGCTTTGGTTTTGCTGCGGTGAGGATAGGGTTAACCCCGGCCTCTGTCATTCAACCATACCATGCCAGCTGTTGGCTTCGAGATCCAATCACAATGATTTTCCACTGTTGTGACATGTGACCTGCTCCGCAACCCGAAACTGTCGCAGCACAGCAAATGTTGGCACTTCCTTGGTCTTGGCGTTGCGGCTGCTCGTGGGGTTTAGGGGGTGTGAATGTGGGAGAGGGCTCATGGAGTAAGACATGAAGACAGGGACATGGAGAAGGCACAGAATTATATGCATTACTATAGGCTGCACATGTGATCTGCCCACGTGGGAAGTGATATATTCCTACCCCTTTAGGATGAGTCATTCAGAGACCATTTACTCATTTAAAAGCCACACGTTTGGCGCTGGAGGACAAACAGTTTACCCATCATTCCTGAAATTCACTTGTCTAAGATATTTGGGAATATATGTCTGCATCTTAGATGTTTTTAGAGGGGAATTTAAAGAAATAATTAACCCCTAACCAATGTATGTAACTCCATAAAAATGATATGTACACTTGAGCTAGACAGAGTCAACTTTCTCATGTAGCTGTTGGCTCAGAGAAACTTACTGCTCATCTTATGTAAAAGCTGTAAAGGGCTAAAGAGTAATTTAAAGTTGAATATTACAATTACTTAATACCACAATAGCATACATCATATATGTACTGTTAATATTCAAGGTACTACGGAAGCCCTAAGCGGACACGCATCCATACATTTTATTTCCTCCGTTCTCCATTGAGTTATTCCCGGTTGTTATTCCTCTCGATCTCGACTTATTTATCTCGTCGTCCTGAGATAACAACGTTGCAACACTGTAACGTTCAGATAATCTCATATTCAGAGTTGCAAAAGCACAAAAGAAACATAGAAATAGGCTTAACTCACCTGGGCGATTGGCGTGAGCAATGGCAGCATGGCATGTACCGGTCTGTAATATCACAGTGACCAGCCTGTTGTTTTGTTTTCTAGATTGCCAGAAAATGATCACGAGAAATCAAGCTTTGTTATCTCGACATAATGAGATAAATATGAACGTTATTACAGGAAAACCAGATTTGTTATCCCGACATATCCCGAGATAACGGGAAAAATAAGTCCGGAACCAGAAATTACTGGAGTAAATGTATGGATGCATGTCCGCTTAGGGCCTCCGTATGATACAAGTCATCAGTCAGTGCCTTTCTTAAACCAATGTCCTTTGACAATTGTACAATTGAGACCAACACAAATACCTATGCTAAAATGCAGTATTAGGTAAGGCTGGGCGAGATGGCCAAAACCCTATATCACGATATATTTCATATCTCGATACCGATATTTATCACGATATAGCATGTTTTCTGGCAATTTAACAAATAAATAGTCTATATGAAATAACCACATGGTAAAGAATATCTTTGGATAATGTGTAAATGAAATATCTGACAAATAAAAAGTTTCCGTTTTCGCTTGGGCTGAGTCCTTTTCTGGAATGGATTGTAAGGATGAGAACGTGAAGCGTCGTCAAAATGACGTAAACACTGCCGTAAAGCTGGTTTTGTGACATCACGATAGAGACGATGCAGAAAAACACGTACGATAGACATGTACATATTGTTTTAACGATATATATTGTCATATTGCCGAGCCCTAGTATTAGGTATCAGACAGTTGGCCATTCTTTGTACCAATTAATCCAATACCATCACTTGTTAGCCCCCCCAAAAAATCAACTTGTGTCTTCTCCAAACATCAGCCTATGCAGCAAACTACAGCAACATATTCACAGCTAGTTGCACTTTTCCAAGACATGGGAGGCTTGTCTTGTTAGTCTTTCCGCATCACAAAGGTGTTGCATAACTAACCAGACTAGCTTCAGGAGTTGATGACAGTTTAAGATGTCATTTATTATGATGCAAATATGTCTGACTTGTCTGCTAATTGTCACAAGCACATGCAGGGAGAGGTGTCTCCGTTGAGAACATTTTCCAACATCTTGCTTGGCAATCCCAAAGAAAATACCTTTTTAGAGTAATAATTGATTGCATATAATGTTACTAGATAATGCAGGGTGTCCTGTAAATTCAGAATTGATGTAATGAACATGTTGACCCCCTCTAACCTCTGGGGTCAGCAGAGGAGTTGCAGCCGTATTTCCCCTTCAATAAGGGGGATTTCTGCGATCTCTCCCACCTCAGCAACACACCCGGCCCTGCAATTATGCTGTGTAATAAATAATGAATCCTGTCCCGTTTTCCATGGCAGATGGCTCCAAATAGAATCTCAACATGTGACAGAATAGTTTCCAAGAATCTCAATGGAATAAGCTGCGAGCTTTCATATGTGCATTTGTGTCTCTCCTCTCCTCCCGCATCTGCGTCCCAGTTTAAAGTTGTGACAGATTTTTTTGACTTTTTGGATGTTTGAGTTTGGAGGTGCGTGTTTGAAGTTCTGTTTGGTGTAAAGACAGATAAGTGGTGTTCTCTTGAGCGTGTTTTGGTTTTTGTTGTAGTCAGAAAGAGATGATCCCCAGCTGAGAGATAACTGCAGCATTTTTTCCAGGCATGGAAAAAAAACCGTCTGTCTGCACTGGTGCCTGTCTTTATTGATCAGTTTGACTTCCCTGGGGCTTTCCAGCTGAAAGTACTGTGGATGTTTCACAAAACTGTCTCAGACTTTAAAAAAAAATCCACCCCATCTTGATTTATCTTTCCATGAAAATCCCTCATGGGTTTAAGAAATTCATCAAGTCCTCCTTAAAGCAGATTAACACCTCCAGACCCTGAGCCTTTGTAAACGCACTGTGAAGTCGTAAGATAAATTCCTATCAACTTGGTCGACATGAATGAATCAGCGTCATTGTGTTAGGCTGATTAAAACTGAATGGACAGCGGCCTCTCATTAGAATGGACTCTCCCATGTAGAGCACCATGGAGCTCCCTGATGCCTCAGATAGTCTTAATTAGATTAAACAGAAGGCTTTTCCTGAGGTAATCAGTCACTCGGTCCCTGCTCACTACGGTACCCCAGCAGCTCCTCTGCAGGGAGGCTGCTGGCTGTATGACAGACCTACTGTATGTTGTTTGAACACGGCAGGGGTCTATGATCCAGCCTCATGGATCTCTGGATGAAACGGGTTGACTCTGATGCTTTATTTAACACCTGGTTGTACGAGAAGAGGTAACTGCCTTATTAGCATGAAGCGTCTCGCAGCCTTTAAGGCGATTGATCAGTTTTAATGTAGAAAGAAAAAAAGGCAACCGTGACTTCCTGTTCGATGAATTTCTTTTTCTACTCTGTGTTTCAAAGTAAGATCATCACCTAACTCTGCATCCCCCACAGCAGTGAGACTTCTCTGTGTGGGCGGGGACAAACTTATGATGCATCTAAATCAAACAAAATAATAATAGTTCAAAACAAAGATGGTGAGTAATATAATAAATAATAGAACTAAAGAATAGTTGAATCATAAACTATTTACAGAAGCTTGGATCATTTTAAAGCTGCACCTACTTCTAGGTTGCTTCCTTTTACATTAGGGGCATGTGTGTTATTTTTAGGGGATGATGTGGGTCGATGTATCGTTTCACTGATCAATTATTCAATGTCATCAATACAGAGGGGAAAAATCCATCCATTATCTATAGCGCTTATCCTGTCACAGGGCCGACACACAGAGACACACTCACACCTACAGGCAAGTTAGAGTCACCAATGAGCATGTGTTTGGACTGTGGGAGAAAGCCAGATGGAACCCACGCATGCACGGGGAGAACATGCATGCTCCACACAGAAAGGCCCTCTTCATCCTAACTGAGGAACCTTCTAGCAACGGCGCTTACCACTGCACCACCGTGCGGCCTAATAGCTTAATACTGATACTAGGGATGCATGATATTGGATTTTATGCCGATATTTTCCAACACTTCTTGCCGGTTTCAATACCAATATATTAGGCACATGTTTTTTTCCACCTATTTGCAGAGAACATCAAGTCTCCCCTGTAGTAGAATTGATATCATGCCTACTCTTATTGTAGTGGCCCACTGGCAGATGCAGAAATAACACAAGACAGTGCTTTTTAAAATGTACATATTCACTGAGCTATATAAGAAAACATCTTAAAATTATGTACAAAATGTAACATTTTTTCTTTTTAAGGGAATCATCGAGCATTTAGGCAAAATTGAAGCGTTGTTTTATCGGCGGAAAATATCGGCAGAAAATATCGGCAGAAAAATGACATATCTGCAGATGCTGATGCGTAATTTTCAAGCCATTATCTGCAGATACCGATAACTTGCCGATAATATCGTGCATCCCTAAATGATACATGAAACAACTAAATTCTAGTAGGTCAAAACCAAGATGGCGTTATCTTCTTTCAAAGTTGCACCTGCTTTTAGGTTACATCCATTGACATTTAGGGCATGTGTGTAATTTTATAGCGGATGATAGATTGTTTCACTGATCAATTATTCAATGTCATCAATACAAAGTGGAAAAAATGATCCATATTAACATCTTTCAAATACTGTGACTGATAAGCGTCTCAGATTTTCTCTCGGTAATAAAGTTGTTAAAATGAAATATTGGTGGGGGCGCTGGTTTAGCTCGGTTGGAGGAGCGGGCGCCCCACGTACAGAGGCTACAGTCCTCAATGCGCTCATCGCAGGCTCGACTTCTGGTCTGCCGATCATTTGGTGCACATCATCCCCCACTCTCTGCTCCCCACATTTCCTGTCTCTCTGCAGCTGTCCTATATAATGAAGGCAAAAGCCCCAAAAAATAATGTTAAAAAATAGAATCAAATAAATCAAATATTGTTACTGAAAGAAAATATGTCATCATGATGTTGTGTTGTTGCCTTACAATTCCCCCACTTATCTCAGTATTGATTACAGCCCTGAATACCTGTTCCTTTATGGACAAACACCAAGTGTTTAAAAAAGATAATGGGACTATTTGGTTATTCTGTTATTGAATTTGAGACGCTCTATGCAACGTTCTACATTCATATTTTAACGTTATTCTTCGGCAGGTCTTGTGATTAACTAGTCTTGCGACTGTTTCAGGCGCATAAGTAGGTCACCAACTAATAGCCAACCAATGACAGCTGACACGTTTCCGAAAGCCAGTCAGAAAAAAGTATTTATCAAGACAGTTTATTTTGTGGTTTTTACTACCACAGCAATTCTAATTCTAATTCTACGTAACCTTCATTTTCCGTTGCACACCCAAAGCAAACACAACCAGTCAATTCAAACCAAAGGAAGGTGCTGCTGCGAGCCTCTTACTGTAGCTTGTATTAACAGTACATGAATATTGAAGACGGGAAAGCTCTACCTTTTAAACTGTCTGTGCAGGAAAAACCCAGAGAGCAGCAGCTCTGATCACTGAATGCTAATGCTCCACTCTCCTCGCACACTCCGACCGGGAAAGGAGAGTGCACATTTCTTGACAAGTGTTTTTGTCCACATGACAAAATTATTATTATTTTATTACAGCTCAAGTGCAGCTAATCAAACATCTCTTGGCAGGGACTGTCTGCAGTTTTGCTAATTACTGTGCTGCTCGTCTCAGCTCGGCTGAGTGGTTTTGTCGAAGGGTTTCCATGTTTCCTCTTATGCAGCAGAGAAATGTTGCGACTCTGTGTGCTGGTGTACCGTAGCTGCATGATAGCAGAATTTAAAGAGAGGGGAGCATAAACATATTGTTTAACATGCTGCATTTGCAACAAGCACTCATAATGTCAGTGTGCTGAAAGAGGCACCTATGAAAGATGCGATTATGCTGAGAGATTTGTAACCAGTAACAGGCGACAGTAGAGCCCCAGTAGTGCACAAACATGAAACATAACCTGAACTGTCCCGAACAGTTTGCCCAAGTCTTCTGTCATACTCTGAATGTTATACATTTCATGCTGCACATAAAATAACACTTGATAGCGTCACTAACGTCCTTGCTCTTCTCTTCCAGCTCTGCACGCATGGTGACCTCCGCCTCTGTGGGTGATCCTCAGTCACCATGAAAGACTAGGAACTCAGCTCTCCGAGGGAAATGGCCTGTTTTGTAATACCCCTGCCCTGCTACCCGGCGTATGACTCCAGCTGCCTCTGAAGGGCCCGTCAGCTGTTTATGGGAACTACCACTGTATTCGCACCCTTGAGGATTTAAGCTTTTCCAGGAAAACACTTTATTTTATTTTTTTAACCCCCACTGTTGAGCCGAAGCAGCAACGCTTTGCAAACGAGTGGGGAGGCGGCGAGACAATGGCGAACAACTCGTACAGTGGGGTGAAGAACTCCATGGTGGAGGCCAACCACGATGGAGAGTTTGGCTGCACACTCAAAGAACTGCGCTCCCTTATGGAACTGAGAGGCGCAGAGGCGCTTAGCAAAATTGGGGAATCTTATGAGGATACTCAAGGACTCTGCAGCCGGTTAAAAACATCACCTGTAGATGGTAACGTTTCCTCCACACTCAGCATGATTAATGGAGCAAATACAGGATGTGCTAGTAGCGAGTGCTGCTGGAATGCTAATGTGTCGCATAGTTTAGAAGGCGTGTCATTGGCCATGTCATCCACATTGTGGATACCTTGACATCACTTCCTTGGAAAACTCATATGCCAGACAGGTGGCTGGGCAGGCTGGCTCTGACCCGAGCCAGTCCTGCTCTATTTCGAGGCCTGTGGATATGTCCCTCGCCCTCCCCTCTCTCTCTCCCTTTTCACCTCTGCGTCTCTGTGTGTGCGTGTCTGTGCGTCTCTGTGTGCAGGCTTCAGACAGACCAGCTGTCTGCCTGGGCACAGCACCAGGCTGCAGGCAGGTCAACGTCCCACATGTGGCGGCCTAAACAGGAGGCTGTAAGGCTGGGGAGTAATGACTTGAACATGTTAGGGAAGGAGTGAGTTCATCTCTTGAATGTCTCCTCTGTTTGTTACTCTTTCACCACCGAACTCTGCACACAAAGATATGATTATGCCGAGAAATTTGTAAATATAACCAGTAACAGGCTACATCAGAACCCCGCTCGTGCACTGGTCGCTAACAGCACCCCTCTCTCTATCTGTTTCGCCTCTCTTTTATTTCTCCCACTCATTTCCCTCTGTCTCAGTTTGTCTCTCTATAGACAGTCTGCCTAATCGCCAGCATGACCTTGACTGAACTCTTATGGGAGGGGATTTTCAGTTTGATCCCAGATTAAAACGGCACCGCATATTCACTGTAGCAGCAACAGTCCTCTATTCGCTGTCTCCAAAGCAAGCATTTCCTGGGCTTCCTCAGACCAAAAGGAATGCAATAAATACCGCGACAACACAAAGCATCTCCCATTCAAAACCTCACTATTTATTGTCCGACCCCTTTCGTTTATCGGCAACACGGTGCACATGCAGTCTCTTTGTGCTCTCGACTGTGTGTTATGCAGGCTAGTGGGCCATTGTCTGAACCGAGGAGAAATTGCTGAATAGGAATTTGCCTGTTGAAAGAGTGTGAGTTGTCCAAACATGCATGTAGCTGTGTCAAGCTGGTGAACATGGAGGCCTGTCATATTTGTAGCATGAGTGACACTGGCTGTTTCATAAGTGTACTCGTTCTCCCCCACGCTCATCCTACCCAGTTTATAATAGAAAAGAATGTGGAAGGTTGAGTCTGACTTGCCTTTTTTAGCAGTTATGTTACAGTACTTGTTGATCTGTAAGCGTGTGAGTGGGTAACATAACAAAAAAAGCCTGTTTGGAATTTCAAATTCCTATAAACCTCAGGGATGCATGATATTATCGGCACGTTATCAGTATCTGCACAAAATGGCTTGAAAATGACATATTGGCATCGGCAGATATGTAATTTTTCTGCCAAAATGTTTCCCCCGATATAACAATGCTTTAATTAATTTAAAAGTTATCTACAATATACAAATAAAGACTAAAAAGTCACAGAAACTCAAGCCAATCAATAGAAGTTAAACAACTTTCACAACTCTTAACTAGCTTAACAGTTAGCTCACATTCTCTGCATTTTACCGGACTTAACAACATCAGACACGCCGAAAATAAACTTGTGGCCAAAGCGGACGCTAACAGAGTGTAACATAAACATCAGTGCAAAACTAACTTACATATTCATGGACGCACACACGATAAAAAGAGTCCGTCAGGGATCACTGATGTCTCTGTAGTAGCTGCAGTAAACAAGTCCGGGCATGTCTCCCTCACTGCCGTGTTTCGGGGGGATGCTGCATTCAGGTGCGCTCAGAAACGTGAGTGATCAGACTTGTACAACGCCTCTTCCGTCAAGCTGAAGAAGGGTGCAAGATGTCTGCTTCATGGCAATTTTTTGCCACTACAATAAGAGCAGGCATGATATCAATTCCACTACAGGGGAGACTTCATGTTCTCTGCAGTTAGGTGGAAAAAAATATGTTCCTAATATATATCGGTATCACAATCGGCAAAAAGGGTTGGAAAATATTGGTAAAAACTCCCTTACTCACTTACTATGCGCCTGCTTTTTTTAATCAATAATCTTCAGTCTGTATTAACTATCTTCTGATTTTATTAGCGAGTAAATTATTAAATTATGTCCACATTCCAAATGAAACCAAATCTTTTGCTAAACCGGCCAGCTACTTCACAAAACAAAAACAGCTTTCACCCATTATTTCAAAATATTTGTTTAATTTCTGCCGTTATTTGCGACTGCACTGCACTGATAAGCTCCAATACATCCACATTTTGTTTCCCCTCACAGCAGGTTGCTGTTCCACTTGGTACGCAGCCACTCCAGTTTTTTATACTTGCAGTTTCAATCAGCTCATTCCTCATTGGCTTGGGAAATTAAGCCATCATTTAAGATTACAGCAGCTTGACAATTGAAAAGGGATTTCTAATTAGTTGGTTGGCCATTTCTGGAACCTCTTAAGCCAATCCTCCGCTAATCCTCCGCATTTCCAAGCGCTTTTTTCTCACCCAAAGAAGTTTGACTGAACTTCTCTGTTGCAGCTGTGCACGGATGTACCGCTCTACTTTGACTAGTTTTTTGAGCACGGCCCGTCAGCCTGGATTAGGCTAAATATAATTCATCATGCCGCTGTTTCCGTTCTGGCACTTAAGGCTCTATCTCTAAGATCGGTGAGATTGTAATTCACGGGGATGTGATTCAAATTGATTTAGTTAATTAACATACTAATGCTGTGACTTTGAAAAGTATGCACACTGTACAATGGGCTTTCTAAACTGTGACAGTGAACGCTGCCAAAAGCTTATTCAAATATTCTTTTGTCTATTTGACAAATGCAAACCATTAACCTGTCGCAGTGCTGCATTGTAGTGGAACAAAAGGTGAAGCCTGAAGGGCGTTAATCACAGACACATCCACCCCAGTGGATATTTCTTTGAACACATCTCCCTCTAGTTTTCCTTTTATTATGTACTTCCTAAACAAACTCCATGTCCATCGTGATGAGGATCCCCTTTTGTGGTGGACAGATAGCTCACTAATACCTGAAGCACTTGGCCTGGTGTCATGCGTGTGAGTTCACTTCCTCTGTGCGTGCAGACTGTTATATTTTTGTTGGTGCTTTCTCTGCTCCAGTAACTTACCACCATGCTGTAAGGTATCACTTAGGTTTCAGTTTTCTCTTTGTTAATCTCCCGTTTCTGCATGTGTACAGTCAATTCTAGAAATGTAAGGGGAACTCCGCCAGGGTTTACACAACTGTTCTCAGAAGATGAGTAGTATTCTGAGGTTCTTGTCAGAGATGACTGATTCCTCTGAGATGACGCACTCGATCTGAAAGCCTGTATGATGTACTTTGAGTTTGAAAGACGCTGGGTTTCACAAAGACCAGCCTGAATTGTCAGGCCAGTCTGGATATTTGTGAACCGGCCAAACTTCAATTCGACTAATTGACTTTAAGCCAAAAAATGAGACACCTTGCCCATACTCTGCTTTCTTTTGGGGACTAACTGGACTAATGTAGCTTAAAGCCCCATTTCTGTCATTTTGTCGCCCTCCTGTTCTGTTATCTCTTATTTTGAACACTTTTTCTTTGCATCTTATGTCATGATTTTATATATTTTTTGAACATATTCAGATTGACACCTTTCCTGTCGCTGTATCTGTCTTATTCTTATACTTTTAGCTGAATTAAAGCAGAATTTTTACCTTTGGTAAACACAGCTGAGCAGTTAAATGGGCTTACTAAGTCTGCCTTTTTTTACCTTAAAGGGGGGGATTCATGCTAATTTAAAGCTTCATATTTCACTCTGTGATACCTGTGGAGTAGCTTAGCATAATTTACAGTTAGAAAAACTCCTAATTTTTCTCACACTGGTGCTCTGTGCAGGCCCTGTTACAGCCTCTGCCTGACACGACTCACTCAGCTCTGTCCCTTTAAGACACCCCGCCCCTACAAGCCCACTTCCTTCTGATTGGCCAGCTCTCTGAAGCCAAGGAGCCTGGGGATTACTCCAACATACTTTTACGTACAGATTTGAAACTTCACCTACGTTTAGTGTGGACATCCAACATTGTAATATTATATATACATATCTTAATATGTGAAACAGCATAATACCCATATAAATACCCACTCTTTAATAATTACTTAATTTACCCAGAAATCACTGTTCTGTAGTCTTTTTAAAGATAGACAAGAACTTATCCTCTTTGTGCAACAGATGAACTTAGGCTTTGACTGCAACTTACTTCTCAGATAGATGTTTCACATCCATGTGCCAGTTCAAGGCAAGATGATGACGCTTCTGATAGTTCTATCTTATATGTAAAAAAGCACTGTGGCAGAATGGAAGGTTGCGCCTCTGAGCCGGCGTCGGAGGAAGTAACAGAGGTGTAACAGGCGAAACGGTGTCAGTGTGAACAGCGGAGCCGGCTAGGCAGAACAGCCCCGTGTGTGTACATTTGAAGCACACACTGTTCACACCTCACGCATGTTGTGCTTCCGGAACGTTATGTATTAACACACACTAGGGCGGCTTTACGCCGGCCTTGCTTCGTGCAATGTAAAATGTCAAAGGTGGCATGACTGCAGAGCTTTGTTACGGCATTGAGGCGAAACCGCAGTGTAAAAAGGGCTAAAGATAACCAGTCAGGGAGGGTCCAATTAAAAGACTACAAGTTGCATTTATAGGAAGTGAAGGGTCCTTGATTTTCTAGCTATCAAAATGTCTTTGGTAGCCACAGCTGGCAGACTTGTCCATGGCACATCCCAAGTAAAAGGGAAGCAATGATGCTGTGTGGGTTACTTATTTTTTATGGCCTTGCTAGATGAGTCAGGACATCGGAGCCTCCGCTGCACCAGTTGTGACCATTTATGTTGTCTTTAATCTGTCTCTCGTGAGTCCCCCAGCTGTTTGTAAAAGCAATGCTAAGTCACTGGAGTACTGTTATGACAAAATTCCCATCCCCTTAGCACATTTTCTCAGCATTGAATGTCACAGCTCGGGGTCGCGGTATCGCCCTCCAAAGTGTGTCCAGATGTCTGCATTGAGGTTTGGAGATTGGGCACCCAAACCAGTTGATGCTCATAAAAGTATTGTCTTTTAGGGAGTTGAAAAAACAGAGGAGTCAATCATCCTTCTTTATTAGTTGTAATATTAGAAAGAAAAATGAAATCACACCATATCAATATTTTCAGCAAGCCTTTCACAGCAGCATTTCTCTCTCCCCCAAAGGAATCCTCAGTTTCCTCTGCATAATAAGACCGATCAAATGGCCACTTCGCATCAATATTATTGACAGCGTTCCCCTACTTTTCACAGCCATCCCCTGTTGATTGCTATTTTAGTGTAGTCAAATATTTGGGTTGCAGCCTATCGATCCAATCGGCTGTGGGCTGAGAGGCTTGCACAATTGGACTGCAACTCACAAAAGCTGACAGGCTCTGTGTATCTGTCATGCCAGACACCACACGCCCTCATTCAATGGGAGGTTCAGACTGTTAAATGATAGTTTACTCTTTTGTAATGCAGGGGGGCCGGCGTAGCTTGTCTGGATGTCTGAATTCAGAATGATGTGCTTGGGCGGGCTGTTGCATGGGATCGGGAGGCACTGATTCTCAGTCTTATGTTTCCTTGTATTGAGTTAGTTGAAGGTGATCTTTTTGGTCATTTAAAACCTGATATAAGTTTTGAATGAATATTAAAAAAACTGTTGATTGATCAAACTTTCTAGTACAAACATTTTGGATATGAAGTGTTTGCGTAGACACTAGGGATGGGACAAAATATCGCTAAGGCAATATTTAATGATATTATCATTACTGTGGGCCGCTATTCCCACCCTCAGGAGACACATTACTTTTTTAATGTACTTAAAGGGCCAGTTTGCCTATTTTCCACCTCAGTCCTATCATGCAATTATTGGGAGCTGATGCCATTATGGTAGGAAAGAGATGCAGTTTGGCTCTGTGCCTTTGGAGGACGCTATCCGCTTCTCCAATAGGCCAGGCAGCTCGCAAAACTACACGTCCTCAGTTTAGGATGCTGGACTCCGATGTCATGTCTCGTTCAAAATCGTCAGGTTTGAAATGTAGACTGCAGACCCGAAGATTTTTTAGACAATCCACCAGTATATTCTCGTCATATTTCAGATTCTGTACCGCTCTGAGCCGTTGCCTGCAGCGAAAACGGTAGTATTTCACTCCAGCGTCTCTCGCTGGGCCGTTCCTTTCAGAGGGAGGGGCGCAATGCACTCTGGGTGTTGTAGGAATGTAGAATGGGCGAAACCACAAGCTGTTTGTACAACTTTCTCCACAGCTATGGCACCAATTTAAAATATACAGAGAACACCAGCTTTGACTGACAGCGGCTTTTTCCAGGGGCCAATTGCTCCTTCAATAGTCGTGTTTCTTCAGTGTGATTATCAAGTCGGGCATTTTCCCACTCTGGTCTGTGCTGATTTCCTGAGTTTAAAGGTGTTTTGCAATTTTACAGACTTTTGTGGGACTAATGAGAACAGCCATTTCACACTACTTCTGGAAGTAGAATGAATCATGCTATAGTAATGAAGTTGCTGCACTGTTGTTCCATTTTCTGACCAAAGCCCTGCTCATTAGCACTCAATCTGCTTATACAGAAAAACTCTAATCACTTTGAAATGGAACAGAATTACAGTAGAAACATTAGGGAGTATTAGCTAACATTTTTAGCTAATTGAAGATTTAAAAAAAACAACCTGAAATATTAAAAAAAACAAGCGATTATGTAACGAAACAAAGCGAAATATGTGTGTCAGTGCTTCCCGGTTGGTACCCTTTTGTGTAAACCCTGATAATCTGGTTTTAACATGATCAAAACAAGTACTGTAACTTGCACAGAGGTGCTGGAAGTCCTATTATCCAGTTACACTTGTAAGACTTAAAGCATTATATAATTATAAACATACCAACATTTGGAGTTCACCTTTCAGTAGGGGTGGGAATCGCAGAGTAACTCATGATAGGATCAGGATGAACGATCCTGATACAGCGATTCTGTGATAAATTGCAAGACAACCCAGGCTTCCCGCGGCTCCTTAAAAAGTCTTAAAAGGTCTTAAGTTAAAATCAGAGAAATTAAGGTCCTAAATTGTCTGTAGGTATTACATTTGCAGATGGTGTGTTTAAGACTGATTGTAAAACTGTCACGCAGTGGTCTGAGAGGTCCAACAGTACCGTTACAAAGAGTATAGAAGCAATAGAAGTTGTTTGACAGTAATGTCTCAGACACACAGCTAGCTTAATGTGTTTATGTTTTGTTGGCTACAAACAGAGACACCTGGCTGCGTGACATCACGATATCTGACAATTAATTAATGAAGTGGTGACACAGTGACTCAAAATCACAGGGACATCTGCGCCAGTCTATCGATAACTGTGTTGCATGAGTCAGGACGAAGATGTATTGCTGTATTGATATTTCGTCCCACCCCTACCTTTCAGCCATGTTTACATTTCAGACTCATGTTACTACATTTTTTGTGTGCTTGTCTCAGGCAAGATCTTCTGACAAATATAAATAATAAAAATGAACTATTCCTTTTAATTTTACTTAACAGAATCGTGTTGAAACTGAAACGCATGATTAATGTGCTGTTAGTCATCTGCTTGTGTATAAGCTTGACATGTAATGAAATGAGTATGTATACAAACGTAATGATTCATTTCAGGCAAAGACTGTTTGTAGGAAAGAGGCAGATTTTCATTGAAATCAGTCTCGTCCTTGCAGTTCTTACCTTTATTTCCCATCTATTATCAGGTCATTGTTTAAGGACCCAAATTTTTCCACAAGTAAGCAGACAGTGTGCAGAAATCCTTAGTTTGGTGGTGTCATAAGTGCATGAATCGTCAGATAATCTCTTGGAACAATACTGGAAAAAGCTGTCAGTCAAAGCTGGTGTTCTCTGTAAACGATAGAAGCAATAATATTTGAAATTGGCGCCATAGCTGTGGAGAAAGCACCCAGTGTGCTTTGCGCCCCTCCTTCTGAAAGGAACGGCCCAGCGAGAGACGCTGGAGTGATATACTACCGTTTTCACTGCGGGCAATGACTCAGAGCGGAACTGAATCCGAAATATGACGGGAATATACCGGTGGATCGTCTAAAAAATATTCAGGTCTGCAGTCTACATTTCAAACCTGATGATTTTGAACGACACATGACATCGGAGCTGGGCGTCCTAGATGGAGGAAGTGTAGTTTAGAGAGCTCCCTGGCCTCCGCCAGACTACGTAAAACACGTCAACTGGCTTTCCAGGGCCCATTGAAGAAGCTTATAGCGTCCCCCAAAGGCACAGTGCCTTTTTCCAACCATGATGGCATTAGCTCCCCATAGTAGCATGATAGGACTGAGGTTGAATTCAGCAAACTGGCCCTTTAAGATCGCTCGTCTTGTGAGGGCTGTCTCTCTGCACTGGGCAGCGTGTTGGCACATCTCTGCCTACTCACACTTATGTAAAAGCGCGAAAAGAAAACTTGTGAGTGACTCTATTTCCTTTTTAATTGTGACAGGCTCAGAGTGAAGGCTTACCTTGACCCCCCGCTGGCAGCTAAAATGACAGTCCTCTGAGGGGGTCAGCCGGGGACAAGCATCCAAATTAAACGGTTAATGATTAGCTGCTTGACTTGAGACAGACTTTGGGCGCTAAAAGGATGTGAGGGGCCAAGGACAGCCTATTTTCTGTTTGTGTATCCAGCCGAGGGACGGCGTGTTGATCGCCCCCTGTCACTTGTATTTACTGCTCTAATGCAAAGGGAAAATGTGGTGTAAAATTGAATGGGGTATTAGCTGTCAGCATGTTTTCATTAGAGGCGAAGTGAATCAAAGCAGACGGTGAGAGACAGCCAGGGAGCAGCAACAGGCAGCTATGCAGGATAAACCCCGTAGCCTTTTAATGTGTTGTGCTGATGAGTCATCGTCATTCTTCTCACCTCCCTTTTAGAAAAGTATGTGTTAGTGTTGGGTTGTAATGTCAATTAGCAATGTCCTATGTGATGTACGGGATTATTTCCCTCCTTTAATAAGGAAGACTTGTTTAAAGTGAGCAGTGGGAGATGAAAAGCAGAGAGGCTGTTTAATGGAAGTGTGGTCACATTATCATTGATGTAATTATAATGTTTACATTGAGCGGGACTTACAGGGATTATCTGTAAATGTTCTTTAGAGGTAAGAGGATAAGTGATCAATCAGTTCGCCCTTTGACAGATAATTGGTTAAGCTGCAGGTTGGACAAAACTAGCTTTCACATGATAAAGCCCTATTGTTACTGTATTTGTATTGTAGTGTCTTATTATATTGTGCAATATGTTAATGTATTGTTTAGGAATTCAGCACCGGAAACGTGTTTACAAGGGAAATACATGGAACACCCTTGCTAGTAAATACATAGTGACTCTTAGTATGTATTCTATATAGATATTTTGATTTAAAGCTCCTGTGAGGACTTTTTCACGGGTTATGAAACAGACTGAAATTAATTCTGATTACTCTATAAGACCCACAAAAGCAAACCAGACCATTAGTGACAAAAGTGATTATTTCTATATAGTTATTTTTAATGCCTGAAACTGCTGGTAGGGGGTAGGTGTCAGACAAAGCGATTAACTGCACGCTGCCTTTGTTTACGTTTTCCAGGGTAAAAATTTAAAGTCAGTGATACATGTGACAAGCAGGATGAGGACACTTTAACATGTACAGAACAAAATCAGCAAAGAGATAAGATGTACGGCCATGTCCACAGGGGGCGCCAAAGTTAACACAAACCGAAAGTTCCTCACAGGAGCTTTAAGTCAAGCGTAACTTCTGCTGCTGGGTTACACACTGTGGGTGCTTTTACATCAGTTGATTAGGGATGGAAATTTCACCCAATGACAGTCATTGTCGACAAGTGAAAGATAGTTAAACAATGGAATCAATAGTGATTTGTTCAGGATGTCAGGAAACGCCTACAGACTATGTTACAGAATGATATTTGAAGTTAGAGTTTTGGATTCTCAAACACAGCCCAGAGGTGTGTGCGTTAGTTCTTGAAGAGTTGATATCAGTGGTATCTGATGACCTTGTGCTCTCAGATTTCAAACTGTAGTTTAAATCCAATCAGTATAATAAGGGCAGTGAGGCAGTTTGTAAATATTTAATCGTCCCAACAAATGGCAGTTGCTAAAAGTATGCTTTGTTTCAAACAGTTCTTAACAAAATCGTAGTCCCACATCTTTCTTTTTCTTGACAAAGCAAAAGCAGATCATTTATGTGATTGTTTTGTTTAAAAATATAGAAACATGGCCGTAACATTTTCCAACAGCGCCATGAAATGTACCGTAAAGTACGGAATATAAGACGCAGTCTGTTTTGGGGGGTATCCGAGAGGGGAAGAAGGTTTTCTGCAGTCAGGTGCTGCAGTTGATCTCGGCCTACGGTAACACTGATTGTTGTGATGGTGGCGGCTGCACTGGCGATCATGACGGCGCATGTCCGTGATAAAGCTTTAGCTAGATTATAGGCACAATACCTCTCTGCATTTTAAGCTGGCATATTGGTCACACTGGTATACAGTCCCTTTTTATAGATGGAAAATAATGTGTGAAAAGTGCATCTTATAATCAAATTTTATGGCAATTCATGCTCGTTTATTGCTTCTTTTATTCCACCAACCTGTCATATAGTGATTATACTCTGTGACAAAGATAAGCAGTCACACCTTACATTCAGGGAAGCTGAAACCAGAGCATGATTGTCATCTTTGCTTAAAAAAGGACTGAAATGATGAATCGATTTATTTTAGTTGATGAATCATTTTCTTATTGTAGCTCGGCTTCAGTCTCCATCATCAGTTGTTGGTTTTGACCGCATTTCTTTGCATAAGAGAAGAACTGTCTCATTCTCAGACATACCTTACTCTCCATGTTCTGTTGTCACTGCAAAGACTCATTATCCAAATGTGGTGGCATGATTTGCATTGTACCTCCTGCTGTGTGTGTGCGTGTGTGCGATCTTTCTGTCTGTCCTTCTCTCTGTCTGTCCACACCTTGACCCCACTGATCCTTTTCCCTATTAAGAAGCTGCTATTCCGAGTGCAGCTTCCCCTTCAGCCGTCAGGAGCTCCACTCTTTATTAGCCTCAGTCCTTTTGCACCCTCACCCACCCCCTCACCCCTGATTTGCCTGTCAGTAGCAGTTTCACACAGTCACTCTTCTGCGGCCCCCCAATTCTGCCCCCCTCTCCTCTCTGCCTCACACACGAGTCCACACAGCCGCCCACACAGGGTCCGTCGGCATGAATAGGGCTGAAAAACTGTCACGCATCATCAAATGTGCGAAGGCCCTTTTGAATGTATGACTGTGCCTTGAATGTGGAGGCATGTGAATGGGCGCAGAATGCGCTCTGTGCACATGGATGAATGGGCCAGCTAGACATTATATGTGTCAGAGAGATGACTCTATCACAAGACCGTTACACACCTGCGAGTCTAAAGCTGATTCCACCTCTCCCGTCAGTCGGCCATTGTGTTTAAAAAGGCAGTTTACGGGATTAGATTTGACCTCTGTTCTCACACTCCCTTGCGTGCTTGAAAGAGGTGAAAATGTTTAACATGCACGCAGAATGTGTGTCATTGTTGGGCAGCATTGTCGCCTCCTGTTAGAAGTGCTGATTCCTTTCGGGGATGGTGTGTTTGGAGGCCCGGTGACGAGAACACAGCTTGCTAACCTTTGCCTTTTTGGGAGGGCAAGCTCTCTTGTACAGAATCTCTTCCCAAAATATAAGACACATTATTTAGCTCTTTCCTTTGATGTTAATGTTTGATATTTGATATATTTAAAGTGAGAATGTTGTGATTAAAATGCTCTTTTGTCCTCTTGTCTTTTCCTCCCCAGGTCTAAGTGGACAGCCCACAGACATCGAGAAGCGGAAAACAGTGTTTGGGCAGAATTTAATACCGCCCAAAAAACCCAAAACTTTCTTACAGTTAGTGTGGGAGGCGCTACAGGATGTCACGCTGATTATCCTAGAAGTGGCAGCCATAGTTTCACTAGGCCTTTCTTTTTATAAACCTCCAGATGCCGAAAGAGACCGTAAGCAACTTTTTATTGATCCCTGTTACTGTTTGTTTTTGAACCTTGATAACATGTTTTATTTTAAAGGGGGGTTATTATGCTAATATCAAGCGTCATATTTCACTCTGTGATACCTGTGGAGTAGCTTAGCATAATTTATAGTAAAAAAAAAAATGCTCATTTTTCTCATACTGGTACTCTGTGCAGGCCCTCATACAGCCTCTGCCTGAAACGACTCAGCTCTGTCCCTTTAAGAAACCCCGCCCCTACAAGGCAGCTTTCTTCTGATTGGCCAGCTCTCCGAAGCCTGCTGAGGCTGCACTTTGTGACATCACAAAGCTGCCTGCAGACTGAGCTGAGAAGCCTGGGGATTACTCCACCATACTTTTACCTACAGATCTGAAACTTCACCCACGTTTAGTATGAACATCCAACATTGTAACATTCTATATATGTGTCAAATGTGCAACAGCATAATACCCCCTCTTTAAGTACATGTTTGTATGTTGCTTGTCCCTGCCTTATTTATCTATTGAATGTGTTATTCCATGGTAAAATCTGTTGAAAGCCCCACCCTCTTAGTGTTTAACACTGTATTCATTTGTATCAATTGGTGCCGGGATGATGTGATAAGCCAAGAGTGATTTATGTGAGAGTCCTCTCTGTATTCATTTCTTCCCCCTGTCCCTCTGCAGACTGTGGCAGGGCAGCTGGCGGTGTGGAGGATGAAAATGAGTCAGAAGCGGGCTGGATCGAGGGCGCCGCCATTCTTCTGTCAGTTATCTGTGTGGTGCTGGTGACGGCGTTCAACGACTGGAGTAAAGAGAAGCAGTTTAGGGGCCTCCAGAGCCGCATCGAGCAGGAGCAGAAATTTACTGTCGTCCGTGGAGGACAAGTTATCCAAATTCCCGTGGCTGAGATCGTGGTGGGCGACATTGCACAAGTCAAATATGGTAAGAGGAGATTATCAGCTACATTATTGAAGGCTTTTAAATGTTCCTTTGATGGATAATTAGAGACTTCATCGAAACTGAAATGCGCAATAAGTACACTAGTGTTCCTTAGAATTAAAGCCGTACCTCGTCTGTTTATCTTAGGTGACCTTTTGCCTGCCGACGGAGTCCTCATCCAAGGCAATGATCTGAAGATCGATGAGAGCTCCCTCACAGGGGAGTCGGACCATGTCAAGAAAACACAAGAAAAAGATCCTATGCTGTTATCAGGTAACTCACATTTATCGACAGACATTGTAAAAAGTTTCTCTTTATATTCCAACACACATCATCCTTAAGGTCTCTTTGTGTGAGCCCAGTCCTAATTAAAACGGAATGACCGATAACCCTTGTGCACTTTGATCACGTCGAAATGCTGTTAATTTTTTACAGATTTTTAAATGGAGGTCGACGGGGAAGCTGACCCTTGTCCTACTTTAAAAAATGGGGGCACTTTATGAACGATTTAAAGTTTAAATTAACAGAATAATTATTTAATGTGATGTTTGATGTGCTGTCTCTGCAGCTTCTCAGACCTCTCCAAATAGCTCTATAATAGACGATACCACACTGTTAAAAGTGGGAACGTTTGATAGTATTAAATTGACACAAGGGTGCTTTACTTTGGCCATAGCGTCACTGGTTTGATGCTCATGTTTTTTGAGCTTTATACAAATTTCTGTTTTGACTTTTCACAGATAAGCAAATGCGTCTACAGACTGGCGTTTGTGCTGTCAGACAGAGGTGTAAAGAGAACTGAAATATTCTACTGTTATTTTCAAACCTGGGCCCTATGTTTACATGTTTTGGTGTCAAAATGATGAGAGATGGACCTTTTGTGAAAGACAAAGATCCTTTGTTTAACCAGAAACAGCAGTTACATAGCTCTCTTCAAAGCCACCAGACTCCATTGACAAAACAGTAATTTTACCTCGCAGAACAAGAGGGTTGCTGATGGTCTACCGCTGCCTCGATCGGCTAGTTTGTTTATGTTATTGTGTGGTGTTTTAAAGGGTTAGTTCGGTTCTGAACCACCAAGTCCCGTGGTCTGCAAGGTAACATTTTATTAATGGACTCTTAAATGACTGACTTTAAAAGATACTCTAAAAAGAGTAATTTGTTACTTTCACCACTGCTGTCAGATAGTTTGTGACTGCTCTGTACTTTACAAGAAAAAGGGTGTAGGCATCCTGCAGAAACACAGGTGCTTTAGTTCATCCCACTTAATACTGACGCCACCAAGAGATAAGAGAGCGCTCTGTGTTTGCGTGCATATTGCTTCACCACTGCTTTTTGATTTCCCTCAGCACCGGCTGTGTCCCTTCTGCCATCACTCTCCTGAATGGAAGGAAAACATCCTCTAATTAACACGAACATGAGAGTACTTATAAGCTCTCCACTTCGTTTTCACTTCTGTTATTTCTCTTTTCTGCTCAAATCAACAAGATCTTTTTCCTGCATCGATTGAAGAACATTTGTGTGTAGCTGAGCATGGCACTTGGAAGCTAGGCTAAACCACCTTCTCAGTTAGCAGAAGAATTTAGCTCTGCTGCCACAGGACAGAAACACGGTTGAAGTAATAAATAAAGAGCACAAATGACTTGTGGGATACCGTGAGCGTCCTTTGCCTCCCTCCCTTAATGACTCACGTTTTTATTTTCCTCCCCTGTCCAAAGGCACCCATGTAATGGAAGGCTCAGGGAAAATGGTGGTCACTGCTGTGGGTGTCAACTCTCAAACTGGAATTATCTTCACTTTACTTGGGAGCGCTGAGGAGGATGAAGACGAGGAAGAGGAGAAGAAAAAGGAAAAGGAGGAGAAGAAGAAACAGAGAAAAAGTAAGCATCCCCACCACTTAATTCACTTCCTGTTTCTGTTGGTGCGCTGCAGGTAGACAAGTTCCATCTTCTTTTGAAACATGTTTTTTTTATCGACTGCAGAAAGAGTCAAGCCTGTGCTAAAAGTGTTTACTTGGTTACAGAGTTGCATGCTTGTAATAACACAGCTTTGACTACTTGCACAAGCTAAAAGGGCCTTTGGCAGCAGATGCAAGGCCCTGGTCTGAGCTGTTGGAGGTTCTTGCAGCTTCTTATGTAACCTTATGGATAGAGCAATTAGTTAGTTAGCTGTGTGAAAATAATGGAAAATATGCCAGTTATGATTTGTGTATTGCCTTTAAAGGAGCAATTCTGGAAAAAGCCACTGTCAGTCAAAGCTGGTGTTCTCTGTAATCGATAGAAGCAATAATATTTGAAATGGGCGCCATAGCTGTGGAGAAAGTTGTACAAACAGCTCGTGGTTTCGCCCATTCTACATTCCTACAACACCCAGCGTGCATTGCACCCCTCCCTCTGAAAGGAACAGCCCAGCGAGAGACGCTGGAGTGAAATACTACGTAGCCTTGCCCTTTAAGTACATTTCTTTTGCCAACTAATAGCGATTCCACTGTGTTTATTTTCTACAGACAAGAAGCAGGATGGATCTGTGGAAAATCGTAAGAAAGGTAAGACGCCTGCCCACACACACACACACACACACACACACACACACACTTAAACACACTCATAACCATATGTAATAGTCTTACAGGTTAGCCTTTAGCTTTAAACATGTCGCCCTCCCAGTGTTACAGCATTGGATGCAGGTTAAAGCCTCAAATTCTTAATAATTGGTTACAGTGGTTTCATACAAGTAGTGAGGAGTTGCATACTTTTGCATGACCCCCTGTCAGTGCATACCTACCACTGGCCGTTCTTGCCTCATCCATTGTCCTGTCTGGCCCTCCCTCCTGTCTCTCTCCTCTTTTCTCGTCCTTCCCCGGCACATTGCGCTTTGAGCAGCAGGTGCTACTGAATCCAGTTATAGCGATTAGTGGTGAGGAGATTAAAGCCATGCAACAATTCTGGGGCCAGAACATCTGCTTTCCCACCCATCTCTCTCTCTGCGACTGTCCCTCCGGCCCCCACAATTTGATTTCTATTGATGTCCTGATCTGAACTGTCCCAAGTCAAACTGTCAGACATGCTCTGCTGCAATTTTCAGACTGACAACGATGATAATGAAGCTGTTTAGCGGCAACCCAGCCAGCTAGCCCGGCCTGTAGCCCTGCTGGGGCACCATGATCAGTAGTGCTTGGGTCTGTGACCACAACCCTGGCACTAGTCCCTGGTGCACAGATTCCCTCTGCCTGCCAGGAATCAACAGTAATCCTTTAGACTGAGATTACACAGGCCATGTAAGTGCAGAACAAGCCACAGTCCACAGCAGCTGCAGCAGCCCAGTGCTAATGCCCCTCCTCTTCCTGCTACATACATTCACACACAATGACACGCTACAGCTCAGGCCATAGTAAACAGAGATTTTAGCATTGCCAAATTGGACAAGGAGCTGCAGAAGCTTATAAAAAAGACGCACAAATATAAATGACAGCAAGTGAGAGATGCTGAAAGATGTGTCAGTTGCAGCTAAAGCAGCAGCAGCAGCGGTAGCTTCAGTGCCCGGCAGAGCTAATGATTTTATCAAAGTGAGCGACACGACAGAGACCAGCCCCCGCTGGCCTGCCGGCTGCCTCTCCTCCCTCCTCTGCCATTAGAGGCACTGTGTCTCCAAGGTTACCTGGCTACATCTAGGTTTGGGATTCCCGTCAGTCCTGCTCGCACGGCAGGGGGTCTCCTGAGGGATGCTGAGGAAGAGATGAAAGAGTTTTATGGGAATTTAACTGGCAACAACTGCCGCTGAAGTAGGAGGTGATTCCTCAGACGCTGCTAGCTAGTTAACCTGTTCTTTAAATCTCCAGGTGGGCGTATGCTAATTACACTTTCAAATCTTGCTGCTAATTACTGAGCCGTCAGATCACCGCAAATATAATTACAGTGACATTTCCCAAGTTCCATGTCTAAAAGGGACGCCGAAAAAAGAGCTTGCTGAAATTTTGAGTGATGTGACCTCTGAAAGTCACTTTTCATTATCCTCAGATGTTGTGTCGTCCTTTACTTTAACATGTTCTGAAGCCACTTGCTGTGACTTGTTATCTGCTGAATCAAATAGCCAAATAACTAACAGGAGGAAACCAGTCCAAACCTGTTGTGGATCGACTTGTTCTTCTTGAAACAACTTTGTTTACATACAGTTTTTAATTCCCTCATGTCGTTTTTATTTCAGGTTTTGCAAATTTAAGCAAATTTTAACAGGCTCCATTTTTGTCTCTTGTCTGCTCTTTTGGTTATGCTGATTTTGCACCATCTGGTAGACTGGTGCTCTTTCCATAAATCCTGGAATCTGTTAAGGCTATGAAGACATCGAACACAATGATGCTTTTGTATAAAAATGAAAATGAGGTCATTTTCATTTTGATATATTTGTCTTTTTA
This sequence comes from Semicossyphus pulcher, assembly GCF_022749685.1. Taxonomy (NCBI): domain Eukaryota; kingdom Metazoa; phylum Chordata; class Actinopteri; order Labriformes; family Labridae; genus Semicossyphus; species Semicossyphus pulcher. The sequence goes on from NW_027211694.1 coordinate 9,024,679, forward strand.
TTTTTCTTGTTCTTCTCCTGCAGCTAAAGCGCAGGACGGTGCCGCTATGGAAATGCAGCCTCTGAACAGCGACGAGGGAGCTGATGCGGAGGAGAAGAAGAAAGCCAACCTGCCAAAGAAAGAGAAGTCGGTTCTCCAGGGCAAACTGACCAAACTAGCTGTTCAAATTGGCAAAGCAGGTGAGCCAGACACGAAGGATCAGGCTTCTGGTAGAATTTAGATTTTTAAAGGTGAGGCATTATGCTAATTTCAAGCTTATTTTTTCCACTCTGTGATACCTGTGGAGTAGCTTAGCATAATTTACAGTTAAAAAAAACTCCACACACTGGTGCTCTGTGCAGGCCCTCATACAGCCTCTGCCTGAAACGACTCAATCAGCTCTGTCCCTTTAAGAAACCCGCCCGTACTAGCCCGCTTTCTTCTGATTGGCTTCTCTTTGTGACGTCACAAAGTGCAGCGTGTAGAAAAAACTGTGTGAAACCTGGCGTTCACAGCAGCCTGCAGACTGAGTTGGATTACTCCAACATACTTTTACCTACAGATTTAAACTAAGCCCACGTTTAGGCTTGACATCAAACATTGTAACATTATATATATATATGTCTTAAAATGTGAAACAGCATAATACCCCCTCTTTAAACACACTGATTGTACTCTTTTATCCCATAACTCTTTGTTCATTTATTGTCTCTCTCTTTCCCTGCAGGACTGGTTATGTCAGCCATCACTGTAATCATCCTGGTGGTGCTCTTTGTAGTCGATACCTTCTGGATCCAGAATCTGCCCTGGGTCAAGGACTGCACGCCCATTTACATCCAGTTCTTTGTGAAATTCTTCATCATCGGTGTCACTGTTCTGGTGGTGGCCGTTCCCGAAGGCCTGCCGCTCGCTGTGACCATCTCCCTGGCATATTCCGTTAAGGTAAAGTCTGCTAGCCAAGTGACCTGCGCTCAGAGCTGACCAGCTTACATTTTAGCCCATTAAAGCTAGCAGGCAGGGCGCTAAGTCAAGGAGAGTCGGCTAACTGTTCGCCAACAAAAGGAGCTGTTAATGTCAATCTTGTTAAATCGTCAAACATGTCTTAGAGCTGTTACAATCTACCTTTTTTGTCTTGTTCTCCAGAAAATGATGAAAGACAACAACTTGGTGCGTCACTTGGATGCCTGTGAGACTATGGGAAACGCCACCGCCATCTGCTCTGACAAAACCGGCACGCTCACCATGAACCGCATGACCGTGGTGCAGGCCTTCCTCGCTGAGAAGCACTACAAGAAGGTCCCCGAACCGGAAAACATCCCTTCCTCCATTTTAGACATCCTGATTCTGGGCATCGCCGTCAACTGCGCCTACACTACTAAGATCATGGTAGGCCCGGGAGAAGAACGGTGTGCTTTTCTAAATAAACCATCACCAGAAATATTTCCTTACATAAGCGTCTTCTTATCTTTCACCTCAGCCTCCAGAGAAAGAAGGCGGCCTGCCACGGCAAGTGGGCAACAAGACCGAATGTGCCTTGCTTGGCTTTTCAAACGACCTGAAGCGTGACTACCAGGCTATTCGCAACGAGATCCCCGAAGAGAAACTATACAAAGTGTACACCTTCAACTCAGTCAGGAAGTCTATGAGCTCGGTGTTGAAGATGGCTGACGGCAGCTATCGTATGTTCAGCAAAGGGGCCTCGGAAATTCTCCTGAAAAAGTAAGAAAAAGAGTTTTACTGTTGGATTTGATCTGTTTTTTCTTGGAAATGTGTCCTAAAAATACAGCCTCTGATATGTGAAGCGTGATAAGATCTGTCCACAGAATTATTCCATTCAATAAAAGGTTATTCAGTCGATTTTCTTCTTGCTCCAGCTGGCCACAGTTTGCAGTAAATGATATGCGTAATGGCTTAAGCAGCTAAGAAGTTCAAGTGCATCCCACCCAAGCCCCTTACTTTGCGACTTAAAAACAGGCACTGAGAAAATGAGCCGGTAACAACTCAGTAAGCCTCTTAACCAAGCAGGCTTCTTTTTAACCCACAGAGGGCTTAGTGTGACTTCTTACTACTGCAGCTCACCATTCAGACGCTTTGTCTTCTCTTCTCGCTCAACCCGTTATCTCATCTACATTTATGGTATCCTCCTATCTTCATTTAACCCTCTTCTCTACACTTTTAGAATAATATATCTCCTTCTCAACTCCCAGGTGCTATAAAATCCTAACAGCAAATGGCGAGTCGAAGGTGTTCCGCCCACGGGACAGAGACGACATGGTGAAGAAAGTGATCGAGCCCATGGCCTCAGAGGGCCTGAGAACCATCTGCCTTGCGTACAGAGATTTCCCCGTCTCCGAGGGCGAGCCTGACTGGGACAATGAGAATGACATCCTTACTGGACTCACCTGCCTCTGCGTGGTGGGCATCGAAGATCCTGTGAGACCTGAGGTCAGTGGCATTGAAGAGAAACGGCAGCATGAGGAGAAAAGTTGCTCGTGGATGACACAGATTTCACAGATGTGAGGGCCATTAGTGCAGGCTGCAACATTCAGCTTAAAAGATAAATGCAACGATGGGACAAACTGGCTAAACATGGTAGAATTAACATTTTTTAGGTGCAAAATATCATGAAACAATTGGAGGGGCCGTATGTTTTGAATGGATATTCTCATATTTTGCATGTGTTTCACATTTTTGGATGTTTATTGTTCACAGTGAAAAAGTGAAAACTGCTAAATTCTGTTTTTCCAGATTTACATGTTTAAAAAGGTCGCGTCTGAAATGGGCAGCTGCAGGTTTCTATGTAGAACCTTCGTCATTCACCTCAGGCTGCCTTCTTGCTTTAGCTTGTAGTCAAGCTTACCATTCCAATACCTCCTGGCGATTCTGGCTCGTACATATAAGGCCGAATAATCGATCCTAAAGATTAAATAAAGGCATGAAAGGCCAAAAAAATAGAGGACAGTGGATAGTGTTGGAAAGGGGGAAGAGAGTGGCGATGACACGCGGCAAAGGGCCGAGGGCAAGAGTTGAACCGGTGGCCGCCGCATCGAGGACTGTAGCCTCTGTATATGGCTGCCGATTTAACCGCTGAGCTAAACCGGCGCCCTGAATAATCGATCCTAGAGCAGCCATGTTTTCTACAACTTTGGAGTGACAGTGCAGTGCGGCTGCTCCCCCACGTGGGGGAGGGGCTACGCGGTCACTCCAAATACTGTCAGCCAATCGTGGCTAAGGTCTAATAGCAGAGGAGGAAGGAGAGGCTCAGAATAATAATTAAATTAAAATATGTATACAAATTATAAAAGGAAACAAACTTCTCCAACGTCATTCAAAACACATTAGAATAATAGAAAATTGATTGCATAGCTAAAATATGACCCCTTTAAGCCACATGGCCTGTGTGAGTCTAGGTGCACAATTTGCTTCTTCTTTTTTTGGAAAAGGCAACATCACGAAATAGACGACAATTAGGTAATTTTGTTACATCAAGTCCTTTTCCAGTCTTTTATATACAGATACTTTTATATATACTGTGTGAGTCAAGGTGCACAATTTCTAAGTCGAGGAGCTTTATGTTATTGCATTCTAAGCTTGTGTTGGTATTCATCAGCTCGCTGTGTTATGCAAGCATCAGCTGCCCATGAGTCAGGTTATTCTCGGAAAGTCGTAGTTTGTATTACATGGCTGACAAAAGGCCAAAGTGTTTGCACCTGATAAGAGAAGCCACACATGAAGACGACTACTTAAATATGGGAAAGTAGCGAACATTTTCTCCCCTGGAAGACTCTTCTAGTTTAACAGACACAGTTGTGTCAATAATGTAAAAAGAGCGAGTGAGAAATTGAAACCCTGGCCGCTTTCTTACCTCCATAAATCAGCTCAATTTAGTTGGGAAGTCTGGATGTCAGACTTTTGCTTTCAGAAGGTAACGTATGGAAGGCCGTTCGACAAGCGCCCCCATAAGGAATATACTGTCAGCTTTATTGATGAGCTCTTTCCACTCGACCATGAGCGCCTATGGCTCCTGGCTAATGCAAGAAAATGCAGACAGGAGATGCAGCATCGGCCATTTTTAATATGAAGCCGCAAGATTGAAATATTGAACTAGCACAGGGGTTGGATAACAAGGCTTTTGAGGGCGTTGTTCCGCAGTGAGACAATGAACTTAATGTTTGAAAAAGTCACTTATTTACTTTGGATTTGTGGCGTTCTGTTCCAGGCAGGTAGCATGTAATCAACTTGTTTGCTTGTGGTTTTAGCAGTGAGATTATGCTACACAGTGTCTATATGAACCATAACCTGCTGAACTTGAGTTTCGATGACCAAGGGGATATGCAAAAACAACACGCATTTCCTCCTTCATCGTGTTAACGCTTTCTCTCAGGTCCCGGACGCCATCAGGAAATGCCAGCGCGCCGGCATCACGGTGCGGATGGTGACCGGCGACAACATCAACACAGCTCGAGCCATCGCCACCAAGTGCGGCATCCTGCTGCCTGGAGACGACTTCATCTGCCTGGAGGGGAAGGAGTTTAACCGGAGGATACGCAACGAGAAAGGAGAGGTGGGCTACAGCAAAATACTGCACCTCAACAAGGCTGTTGTAAATGTGTTTGTGGGATTCTATCAGAGTTTTGTTTCATGTTTTAGATTGAACAAGAGCGCATCGACAAGATCTGGCCCAAACTACGAGTCCTGGCACGATCCTCCCCAACCGACAAACACACACTAGTGAAAGGTAGGTCTTTTTTTTCCTGGTTTGGTTAAACGCATAGTGTTTGTTTTACACTTTATTTTGAACTTTCATGCGTTTCTTTGCAGGTATTATTGACAGCACAGTGATAGAACAGAGGCAGGTGGTAGCAGTGACAGGAGACGGTACTAATGATGGTCCTGCTTTGAAGAAAGCTGATGTCGGCTTTGCTATGGTGAGTTCTCAATCTATGACGCCCGCCTCCGATGTCGTCTCGTTCAAAATCGTCAGGCTTTTTCCAGCGGAGAATTGCTCCTTTAATTAAAACATATAAAAGAAATGAATGTTTTTTCATGCATTAACTGTTCATCTCCAGGAATACTGGTTATGTAGATACATTTGGATGTTAGATATGTTGCGATCACATTCAAATTCTTCACCCTCCTACTTCTCTTCTCCAGGGTATCGCCGGCACAGACGTAGCCAAGGAAGCCTCCGACATCATCCTGACAGACGACAACTTCTCCAGCATCGTCAAAGCCGTCATGTGGGGAAGAAACGTTTACGACAGCATCTCCAAGTTCCTCCAGTTTCAGCTCACCGTCAACGTGGTGGCCGTCATCGTAGCGTTTACAGGAGCCTGCATCACACAGGTTAGCGCTGGCAGAGCCTTTTCTTTTCGCATCGACAGTCCGAAGCATCGGCCTCCGGTGCGAGGGCGGCTCGAGCTGTGAAAAGTTTTGTTCTCTAGTTCACACTTTGACTCAGCAGCCATGGAATGGGTACAGCTGGCAGCAACAGACTGAGATTACATAAGCTTTATCTCGCATGCGGGGAAGTTTTCAATTCGACGTATCTAAGTGGAGATCCAGCTGTCGGATCGGAGAGGAAACGCAGGGGCTGGTATCATCTTGAAAATACAGACGCTTTGTTTCTGAAGAGGCTTATAATTAATTATCCTTGTGGATTAGAAATAATAAGCACCTGTAAAATATCTTAATTATCTTTTGATTTCTCTGATTTAAGGCGACATGAGCTGCGTTCTGCAGCCTGTCTGCTTTTTTCGTAGATCTATCTCAAATATTCAACGTATTTCTCCGACCTAATCGTCCTTATTTCCATAAGAACATTCTGTCCAGTTAATTTTTCAATGCTCAGCTTATAAACACACTCTCGGCGATGCTGCAGGCAACGAAATAAATTGTTTCCCACAAGCAATTTGCTTCATGTCAGTTATCATCGTCTCCAATAAACGCCCTGAATTTCCATCATGTTTGAGACAGTAAAAGTGACATTGATTTAAATCTCATAGCTAGGTTATCTTTCCTCTTCCTCAACCTAATTCCCCTCTCTCTCCCTCCCTCCCTCCCTCCCTCTCTGCCTGCAGGACTCCCCGCTGAAAGCCGTACAGATGTTATGGGTCAACCTTATCATGGACACCTTCGCTTCCCTCGCCCTGGCCACAGAGCCCCCCACAGAAGCCCTGCTGCTGAGGAAGCCATATGGTCGCAACAAGCCGCTCATCTCCCGTACCATGATGAAGAACATTCTGGGTCAGGGAGTGTTCCAGCTGGTCATCATCTTTACGCTGCTCTTTGCTGGTAAGAAGCTCTACTCCGTGTCATTCATGTACACAGCAAATACATCTACGCATTTATTTAATTACATTCTCTTACTGTTTCTGCAGGAGAGAAAATTTTTGACATCGACAGCGGCAGGAATACACCCCTCCACGCCCCGCCGTCTGAACACTACACCATCGTCTTCAATACGTTCGTGCTGATGCAGCTTTTCAACGAGATCAATGCCCGAAAGATCCACGGGGAGAGGAATGTCTTTGAAGGCATCTTCAACAACCTCATCTTCTGTAGTATCGTCTTTGGTACCTTCATTATCCAGGTAGACGTGTGTAGCTGAGAATCATTAACGATCAACCTGCTGTTAAATCTTAAAGCGTTAACCCCGCCTCTCCTCCTGCTCCTCCAGATCGTCATCGTGCAGTTCGGAGGGAAGCCGTTCAGCTGCGTGGCTCTGACAATCGACCAGTGGCTGTGGTGCACTTTCTTAGGCTTCGGCTCTCTACTATGGGGACAGGTATGATGCGACAGTAAAGCTGAGCTTCACCTTTAGTTGGTCAGACGTAAAAATGTGGTGCGACACTGCCCCCTTGTGTTGGAGTTGGTTAGTGGATGTCTAATAGAGGATGTTAAAAACCCTTTTCATTGGTGCATTCATCTTTACTGTGAACAAAGTTAAAGTATTCTTTTATTATTTCTTTTTAATTGTAATATTGAACATAAGTTAAGAACAATGTGGGGTAGATTATTATACACTCATCCTACAGAGCAGTGCACGCAATATGTCAATATTCACCAGTGTCAATTCAAAAAGATCAATGTTGACGTAAAAAAGCCGATGCATGGAGGGCTGCATGGGTGTGAAAAAAGTTGTCTCTCTGGTGATCTTCAGTGTTAGTGAAAAGATCTGCGGGGTAATTAATGAAAAGCCTTTATGTCCTCAGGGCTACAGACTCGTAGTGAAACCATGCCTACGTGTTTCAGCCATTGAGGCCTTCATCACAGCTGACATGCGTAGGCATGTTTTCACTATGAGTCTGTGACAATGTTACTGTGTTATATTAGCAAGTATGCAAGTCATGGTCAGCTATTGCAAGTCAAACATTCATTGTATTTATGTTACACCTTTTTACCCTTGATTCACTTATAGGCAGCAGTTGCTGGGTTGCGAGTCACTTGTGACACACAAAAGCAACAGACCCTCACATTTAAAAGCAGAAATCAGAGAATGTTTGGCTATTTTGTCCTTTATTAGGTACCATAAAATCTGGAATATAAAATGCAGTCTGTTAATGGAGGTATCCCAGAGGGAAAAAGGGTTTTCTATCACTATTTATTAATAAAAATGTGTATATGGGGCGCTGGTTTAGCTCAGTTAGTAGAGCAGTCGCCTCATGTAGAGAGGCTACAGTCCTCAATGCACTCATCGCAGGTTCCACTCCCAGTCTGCTGATGATTTGGTGCATGTTTTCCCCACACACATCTCCCTACATTCCCATCTATTAAAGCAACATAAAAAATCTTAAAAAACATGTATAGAAGTTGTTTCAACACTATTTTAATTTGAGGCACAGTAAAAACACAAGTTACAGCCTACCATCTGTTTTAAACCATGTCGAGTTTGCAACCTCGCCAGCTTACCAGCGCTGTAGTTGAGCTCAGCCTACAGTAACGTTGATTGTTGTGAGGGTAGCGGCTGCCATGGCGACATAACGGGACATGTCCGTGACATGTCCGTGACGAAGCTTTAACTAGATTATAGCGCCATCGTCTGGGTAAAATACCGTTACATAATAAAATACCTCTATCTGCATTTAAACTGATATATTGGTCGCAACGGTATAAAGGATGCAGCCCACTTTTTAGATGGGAAAAAAATGTATTAAAAGTGCTTCTTATACACCCAATTTGATGATATATTTGCTATTAACTAAAGCAAAATATCTTCTATAATGATTTTGTAATTGCATCTCTATGATTTATTGCAGTTATGGCTTTGAGCAACATCAACTTATTTCTAAAACTACATGATGATATGGTTAAGATAGGGCCCTGCACATGTGCTCATCTTCACAGTCATGTAGCATGTTAGTAGTTAACATGCTGAAAAGGTTAGTTAGACTTACATCATCAGCTTTTCCTAACTGTTCACAAAGTGCTATTATCCGTAAGTGTGTAACTTCACTCTGAGGGAGCTTTGTGAGACAAACCAGATGACGTCAAACTGTCTCAGTTGTCAGAGCAGCTTACCGTCAGGGTCGCACAGCCTCCTAAAGTCTGTGATGTAGCCAGAAACGTTGCTCGTTCTGCTGTAATGAAGTGTCACCGTCCCACGCTGAGCGCTGTGACATCATCTCGACTCGGCGCAGCTCACGTTAATCCCGTTATCTTCCAGGTAATCTCCTCGATACCCACCAGCCGCTTAAAATTCTTAAAAACGGCGGGCCACGGCACCCAGAAGGAGGAGATCCCGGACGAGGAGCTGGAGGAGCTGGATGACATGGATGAGATCGACCACGCTGAGCGGGAGCTTCGCCGAGGCCAGATCCTCTGGTTCCGAGGCCTCAATCGCATCCAGACTCAGGTAACAACCCCCGGACCGCCCCGTGTAACGACACACAACACAAAGGGAATCAAAAGCCATAAACCCTTTAACTCTCTATTGCTCCTCCAGCTTAAAATCTGTTTCTCTCGGCACTCTTTAAAGAATGGCTTGTGCCCTAAAAAATAAAAAAGCCTTCTCTCTTAATTTTTTCCTGTCTGCTTCTGAGCTAAAGCGGGTTCCTATGCCTATTATTCCCCACTCGGTCTGAGTCTACGTAGTTTGAAGGTACTGATGAGAAGCGATTGGATTGGATGGAAAGCACGCTAGAGCAGCTGAATGTTCAAAGGAGGATTGGCATGGCTAGAGCGGGAAGTACGGAGGGATTCTGCAGAGATGAGAGTGAAAGTGAGGTCAGATTTTGGAGTCTCCGATCAGTGCCTTTAAACCCGACTATTTCCCCTTTCCCCTCTCTCTTTTAACAATGCCTAAAGCCAATTTCCAAGTGACATTTTTCCGATGGTTACTGGTGCCTTTTCTTTATTTTTCTCTCTTTTCTCTCTCCTCTGGCTGTGTTGTGTTTTTATTTCCTCTGGGCTTTTTTTTTCTCCTGTCACGCTGTCTGATTCTTTGCAGATGGATGTAGTGAGTGCGTTCCAGAGTGGAACTTCCTTTCAGGGGGCTCTAAGGCGGCAGGCCTCCAACTCCAGCCAACAACAGCACGATGTAACCAATGTTTCTAGCCCTACACATGTAGCCTTTTCTACTACTACCACTACTGCCACTGCCGCCAACTCCGCTTCTGCCACTGTGGGGTGTGAGTGCGTGTTCTCCTCTAGTGCATGAGACTTTTTATTTTGTCACTTCTTCTGTTCCTCTAACATCTTCCTCTTCCACTCTTCTTCTCACCTAACGTTGACACTTTGACTCTCTCATGCTCCTCCTAATGCCCCCTCCCCCTTGTTCTCCACACACACAAAAAAAGACACCAAAATTACCACATCTTCCATATTGCTTCGATAACACAGCTGTATATATATGTATGTACCCTGTAACAAGGTGTTTTTCTCTGTGTCATCATGTTTTCCGTTCCGCTTCTGCTTCCAAAAACAATGGAAAAAGGTTTTACTGTTATCTCATTTGACAAAAATGATTCTGGATTCAGGTTTGTCTGCAGCTGCCTCAGTCTGCTCTGTGCCCCTGTAGCACCCATGGGTCTGTGTCGCAGCTTTCTTAGTCCCTAATCGGGTAAATATTTTGAGTATACGCCCATGATCACGGCCTAAAACAAATGAGACAAACCAATCTATCGGAGTGGACGCCAATCTGATGAAATGGTAACTTTTGGTGCATTCTGGGAGTTTATAAAGAGACAGAAGCTTGTCTGTGTGTTTGGATGCTTTTATGAAAGTTCTTTCAGGCTTTACGTCGACTGGAGGAAGACGACCACATCTGGAGCGGATCTGGCTCATTTGCAAGAACTGTGCGGCGCTCGACAATCACTTCTTTTTTGTCTTTCAGCTCTTCCCGGGAAGACCAACAGCAGATTTAAAATATCTAACAGATGTCACAAAACAATGTTAATGGAATGAATGAATGTGCTCAGACACATCTAATGTTTTTTATTGTGCAATCATGCATGTGTCTCAGGTGGGACTCCTTTAAATCTCTCTAAACTCTCACTTTCCCTTTCAGGTGCCGTTTTCAAAACGTGCTTTCTCTTTGTGAATACTTGTCTGTCAGCAGAATGTGTCCACCTGCCCCCCAAAATTGAATACGACTGACCCCCCACATATTCTTCTTTAGATTCTGTGAAATGTGTCATGGGCTATACTCAAAGGTTTACTACCATTGAACACAAGGTAGCGCCGCGCTCTGCATGGGTTCAAAGTCTCTGGTCTCGTTTGTGAGTTTTCTCTCTTTGTGCTGTTTTCTGACATGTAAACCAGCTTGTAGACATGCTTGGCTGCCGCAGCTTTTTGTTGTTTTTCCTCCACAAACATGAGCCGTAACTGACCACCCCTCTCTGTCTGTCTCTCTTCTTCTCTTACCCTCCTCTTTCTGTCTCTTTCCCTCTTAATATTCTCCCTCTTTCTGTCTTCTTCGGTCTTTCCTGAGCATGTCAAACAACAGTAAAACTCTCCAGCCTCTGTCCTTATCTCGCTCTCTCTGGATGCGTTCTCGTCTAAAGAACAAGCATTCCTCTCTCGTCTCTTGGTTTTGCATTTTGATTAATCGGACACAGAGTCTCCACCAAGTGTGAAAAACTACTACTGAACTCACAAAGAATAAAAAACACACATTGCATTGGGTTTGAAACTGGTTTGTACCCCTCCCGAGACATTTTATGACCACCACTGCGACATGAACTGGCCCATAAAGGCTCAAATTTAGCTTATACTTTACATGTAGGTGTTAGCATGTCTGTATTCTATTTCCAGTCATTTGGTTCTCTAGAACAAAGACTTTCTGACAGACATGGACGTAGCCTTTTAAACCATGTCCACACGTACACGGGTATTTTTCAAAACGCAGGGTGAAGACTTTTAGAAATTCCGTTTCCATGGAGACGTGAAGACGGGGTAAACTGTGTTTTTGGCTTGTGTCGTCAGGCTGTGCGACGTTATCTCCTTTTATGAGGTGTCACAAATGAGGCGACATTCCTTGCAAAATGACAGACGTGACATAAACAATGATGCTGAACAGGACATGTTCACACATGTATGTACAGTTACTCGTCTACTACATTGATTGACTACATAGATTTTTTCAGTCTTTTGATTGGCTGTGATTTTATTTTTCTTCTTTGCATGACTGGGTTATATTGCCGCCTGTTGGTGTGGCGTTCTCACAACAGCGTTTCTGTTGTGTGACATTGTGTGGACATTTTTGTTTTTTTGAGACGAAGGAGGTAAAACTACCCGTGTACGTGTAGACATGGCCTTATATTAAAATGCGGAAGTGACTTAAACCTGTATTCTTCAAATGGCCAGCGGGGGGCGAATCCACTGATTGAAAACATAGATTGAACATTAGATATAAATAAAAGTCACCAACGTTTTTTCACCTGCCTTTTTGAAGCCACGAGTTGGGCATCTTGGCCGCCGCCATGTTGGAGCCAGAAGTGACCATATTTGGATGAGAGGGTGGCGCTAAAGAGGAACAGCGTTGAACAGTCTGTGAGGGTCGCTAAATCATTAGCAGACAGACGAGCTAGTTACTAAAATGATGTTCTATTTGTGGCGGTAGCTGACATGAGTTTTTTTATTCATCAGCCCAAAGATGCTTTGAGAGCTTTTGGAAAGTAGCAGTGGAAAGTATTGTTAGCACAGACAAAGCTAGTTGCTAAGTGCCAACATATCAATGAAATGATGCTAGATTTCACACACCAAAAAGGCAGCAACAACACAAACACTGCCCAGAGGTGAAGTTCAATGACTAGATTGTCTGATGACATCAACACAGCCAAACAGCAGGTCCCACCTGTCAATCAGAGTAACCACGCCCCTAATAATACAGAACTATGGTCCCAATATAACAGAAAAGGTTGAGCTATTTACTTCCCATACAGTTGTCAGGAATAGAAACATTAGCTATAGACACTAGCATGTTTTATACCAGGCTGTAAACACGTATATGTGGCCTGATGGAGAGTGACAGCCTCTAGTGGCCACTCCAGGAGCTGCAGATTTTGGCACGTCCAAATATGGTCACTTCCGGCAAAATATAAGCTTCAGTAGAGAAGTCATCGAACCAAACAATGGGTGATGCTCCAGAGTTCCAGAATAGGCAGGACAGGTTCACTTAGACAAACAGGAAGTGAGACACAGAGACAGATTTTAAACAAACTGAATTCTGACGGTTCTCGTTCACACGTTTAAGCTAGCTAGCGCAGTCTGGTCAGTGAGCAAGAAAAGCTTAAAACATAACTGCACACCTGCACGTGTCTCTGAGAGTTTTCCCCCCTCATTGATAATTTTGACCCCTGAAACTTACCAATTATTGACCTTGAAAACGTGCGCCTTCGGTTTTTATCTGTTGTGTCGTCCAGGTGTTACAATGCAACACCCCCATGTGTCCTTTCTGAAAGTGACTAATTGTCCCGCCTGTCCCTTCTCCCTCCCTCCAGATCCGGGTGGTGAATGCATTCCGCAGCTCCATCTCCCTCTATGAGGGGCTGGAGAAGCCCGAGTCGCGGTCATCCATCCACAACTTCATGACCCACCCTGAATTCCGGATAGAGGACTCTGAGCCCCATATTCCCCTCATAGACGACACCGACGCGGAGGACGACGCCCCCACCAAGCGCAACTCCTCCAGCCCCCGCAACGCTACACCCACGCCGCCCTCACCCACACCCACCACTACCGCCGCCCCCACAACGCCGGTCTCCCCCTCCCCAAACCAGAACAATAACGCTGTGGAGAGCAGTAACCACCTCCTCCCGGAGGGCCCCAAATCAGGAACCCCCTCGGCCCCGGGGAGCCCCTTACACAGCCTGGAGACCTCCCTTTGATCTGACCCCCTCTGACCTCCACACGACGACGTCACCACCACCTTTCTGCCCGCCACCAAGGAGCTCGACTCGGACGCTGGGAACGAACACTCGAAGAGGAGAGACGGGAGGGGCCGGGAGGAGAGCGGAGTCTTGTGTGAGCTCGGCTCGGGCCGGACTACGAGAACAGCAAACATTCAGAGGAATGTGCGGCTTGGTGTGGATGCTTTGGTCTTCTTTTATTTTTGGTTCTTATTAATCCCCCGCTGCAACACGAGGACTCTGTCTCCACCCCTCCCTCCTTTTTGTTTTTCTCGGTAAACAAGGGGTGATTATAAACTCAGATTGAAAGTGACCTGTTTTTATTATTCTATTGTTATTATTATTATTATTATTTTAATTGAGAAGGGGAGGAGCTCCTCCTGGCTTGAAGATCGTCTGTAAGAATTCTGAAAGAACCTTTTAGCTTCTCTTTTATCTGAATGGTGTTGTATATTTATCTCTTTGGCCCTTTGCTCATTCAAAACTTATTTCTGCTCCATTGGCTGTTAATATTTTGAGTTATTTATGTTTTTGGAAAAAGCAGGTCTGTTTACAAAGTTTGTAGATACTTTTTTTCTGTTTGTAGGCAAAAGAGCTTCCTGATGTATGATGCAGAAAACTGGGACAGAATAAACAATGAATGAGAGGATTATTTCAGATACTGCTGTATTTTCAGGAAAAAAGGGTGTTTCTATTGAAACTTAACTATTTTTGCCTGCAAGTTTTATTTGTTATATATTTGTAGATAAATGTAGAACCTTCTAGCCAAACCGATAAACACTAAGGCTTGTATAGAAAAGAGGTCCAGGGTCCGGGGCGAGGCGTCTTCACAGGAAACGGGGACGGGAAAGACAACTCGGGCCTCTGTCCACTAACATCGCTATAAATATTTACTTCTTCCATTTCTTCGATAGTTTTCATGTGCACAAAAACCTTCTGGAGTTCTGGATTCTCTTTTCATTCATTATGTTGTGTTCAAGGATTTCCACATGTTGAAAGGTTCACTCATCAAAAGGGAGTTAAGAAAATATCTGGGTGCATATTTAGCGAGCATCTCAGGGGGCGAAAGGCAGAGTCACGTTATCACGGCTGCGCCAGGAAACAAAGTCTTACCTCAGAGGCGGACGCGACGGTCGAAGTAGAAGCTCTATGTTTAGATTTTTCCAAAACTTTAGACCCTCTTCTTTTAGTAATTTATATTTAAAGAGCTGATTTAAATTAGTTCCTGCGAGAATTCTAATTCTGCACATAGAGGCTAAACATTGTTTTTGCCAAATCTCATTAACACTAAAATCATCGCCTTCTTATGGCCCCGGCCTGTTTTAATTCTGTCGCATTAAGAAGTTAATTTAATAAACGTGAATGTGCCTTGGCTACGATGAAAATTTAGCTAACGCCACCCGCATGTAAACCGTCCTCCTGCAGCTACAAGCCTCGTTCTGATCGTCCTCTGTGACCGCTTCTCTCTCGGGATGCTTCTTAAATATGAGCCCAGTTATTATTTGTACAAAAAAAAAAAAATGGTGCATTTTCATTGCAATATTAGTTTCTCTCAGCAAAACGTTAGCCCCCTGCCAATGTACAATATTGACATTTGTTTACTCAGGCATAGAAAAAGTATTTAATTTAAAAGGAATCTATAGAGGAAGAACCTTTTAACTGCAGACTTTGTGTATTTAGGTAGTCGAACATTGTCTTGGTTAAAAAAAACAAGTGAATTATTTTCATATTTCATTCAATCTTTAAGATCACGCCTTAGGAAAAACTTCATTTACTCCTCCGACTTCTGGTTTGTTGACGTTTTAAAAATCAAGAACAGAGAGGAGGAAACTTTTTTTTTTTTTTGTCTTCAGCCCTGTCCGTCAGACTCCTTTCATCATTGATAAATGTTGCTGCATTTGATTTGTTTGTAAGATATTTTTGACACCTGATGTACTGGAAACGCTAAAGAATTGGACATGTGCATTTTTCAAGAATAAAGACTAGGCATACACTGGTATCTATCTGCACAGGGTACTTTATTTCATAGCGTTCCTCGGGGGAAGAAGAATTTTGATACAAATCCTGATAGAGAAAATGTACCTTTGTATTTTTATGACAACACTGATGATACCTTTCATCGTACTAAACTGATTTTGGATGATTTGACACCAATCACGTTCTACGGGGGGAGGGTTTTGGCCACTAAAAATGTGTGTTGTTCTGGAATCTTCATCTCAGGGTGCAAATGGTGTGCGAGAGAACAAGGCCTCGTTATAGTTTGTATATTTCCACACTTAATTCAGCGTTTGGGACGGTGCTTATCGAACACACGGGATGACCCCCGGGCAGCAGGCTGCAGATTCTTCCTGCAACCTTCTGGCTGAGGACGCGGGGGGGGGCGGGAAAAGGAAGTGGAGATGTTAAATCACGACGGGAAAAGTTCTGTTTTCCTTGTTTTACAGACGACTAAATAGCAGCTAGGATCGCGTGCAAAGTGAGAGATTGAAAAGACAAGCGGAATCCACATGAGGAGTTTGTTCTGTAGCTTCTTCCTGTAATGGGAATGAATGTTTTTCCATCTGTTTTATGGATTATTATTTTTTTATCTTTTAACATTTGGAAATAAAAGTACTTCATGTCTGTTTATCTTGAGCATTTTAAATGGATATCGTGATTGGATTTACATTTGAAACTTGTCGAGTAATGTGTATGGTTTTTAAAAATAAAAAATGTATTTAGCCTAACTGCAGGGCCATGTTTTCATTTACTGTGCAGGGTTTATAGACGCGTTCAAATGTGGACGCTCCAGAGACTCTTTCTGCAGAGAAGACAAGCACATATGTTAAGGATGCTTGTCTGGATAACGGGGCAATTGAACAATAAACATTAAATTATAGCTAATGATCAGAGGAGCCAAGCCAAGGTTAAAATAGTGTAAACTCCAGTTATCTATAACATATTTGTATAAAACTGCACCTTTTAATTCCTGACTATTATGTCTAGCTTTATTCTAATTCACTTCCAGTTTTCCATTATTTTGAAAAATAACTTGTGAAAATAATAAGTGATCTAACTAATAATATCTGTTAAATATACAGTTGGAGAAAAGGCAAATTTGAAGTATGATGACAAGAGGTGTGTTCATCAATTTTCTAGTAGCAAACATTGACTGGAGTAACCGAGCTACGTGTTTAGCAATTTGTCTGTCGGTGAGAAAAGGAGGAACTGGACACAGATGCAGGTTAGTGGCGAGTGTTTCACAATGGACCCTTTGTTCCGGCCTCTGCAGAGATGAAACAAGAACAGGACAGGAGAAGTAGTGGTAGGTTTTGTATTTTTCATATATCCACGCGTATACGTTGCAACTTTGTACGTCATTCCCTCAGTTACTTCCTCTTTTGCGTGACTATATTTTTAAATCAGCCTTTCATTGAAAGCAATGGCATGCCACATAAACATTTTTATTCAGGCCAAAGCTGTGGTTAGTTCTGTTTGTTGTTTTTGCTTTTCCTGCTAAACTTGCTGGTTTGAAGTGTCTGCACTTATCAGGATTTGCCAATCAGATAAACTTTGATTGATGGTTGCAGCACTGTCAGTCAAATTTGTAACAATCAAAGCCCACCCCAAAGTATGTTTGACTCCTAAAAACGCCTACAAAATACATCAAAGGATTTTTATTGTATTTATTGTCATTTAGCTTTAAGTTTTCATTATTTAGTCGTGTTATTTAACGATTTCAACCAAGTTTTCAAGGGGTTGAATAATACTTTTAATAGATTATCAAAAATGTTGCCAAGGTAGTTTTTTGTTTTACATTTTTATTGATTTGTCGATTATATTCTCAGTTTTGGATAAAATGCATCGTGAATGTAGTACTATGTCTTTACACATCCATGCCAGCAGATGGCAGTAGAGTTAACTCATGTAGCGGTTCAAACAAAGATTGTATATCAAAGGATGAATCACTCGGTCATGTCTTGTTTTTACAAGTTTTATAATAACCACAAATAAGTACGCTGCTTGTGTTCCTCACTCTTACGGGATAATTGGCTGAAATTTTAACGTACGTCCTGTTTAA
This sequence comes from Semicossyphus pulcher, assembly GCF_022749685.1. Classification (NCBI taxonomy): domain Eukaryota; kingdom Metazoa; phylum Chordata; class Actinopteri; order Labriformes; family Labridae; genus Semicossyphus; species Semicossyphus pulcher. Next base: position 9,042,067 of record NW_027211694.1, read on the forward strand.
TAATTAAAATCAATCAACCTTAAGGGGTCACAGGAATAGGAAGAGAGTGAGACGTCTTCCCTTTTCTCCTTCTCTGCAAACCGTTGCTCCTTTCCGCTCCACAGGAATGTAATGGAACCTAAACACCGGGCGAAGGTCTGCTAGTGACAGGTCGGAGCATTTCTGTGAGTACTGGAGTCTGCTGCCCTGTAACCCGAGTAAAATAAGTAAAACTCATAGCATTATAAGTTAAGTGACGAATACATGTCGTGTTTGACTGTGTTACGTTGGATGTCGTTGCCTTTCCCCCCCTTAAAATTGTCATTTTTAGCTAACTTACTGTCATGTTTTAGCTAACTGTCTGTAACCTTTTTTTACACATGTAAATGTTTTTGATATATATGGCGGCTTTTCTTATCAGAGAATCCACAAAGGTGCTCTTTAGTTTATTATATATCGTATAGTAGTGCATAACTGTCTGCAATGTAGGCGGGGAGGGGCAAAGTTAGTCTCATTCCTGCACCTGGACGCGCCTCCACGCATGATCTCACCTGTACGGACTGAACTTGAACCTATCATTTGCTCTCCCTGGACACTGTGTCTTTTGTCTTTTCAGTCAGGTATGAGACATCCACACCGCTGAGCCCAAGATGAGAGAGTGGTGGATTCATGTGGGTTTGATCTGCGTCCCGCTGGTGGCCGTGTACCTGCACATCCCGCCCCCTCAGCTGTCACCTGCCCTGCAGAAGTGGCACAGTGCCGGGGAGGTCTTCCACTTCAGAGGCAGGGACATCTTCTACAGAGGTAACAGAGGGGGCTTTGAAGGTTTTTTCCATCCATAGTAACAGATTACATCACTTGTCTGCAGATGGAGTTGTCCTGATATTTTAGACATTCCATCTCCATTATTTTTCCTGCTCCTGCTTCCCAATAATACTGGCTTCATAATGCATGAGAGGAAGATCATGTGGTGTGATTAAAAGCACACAAACAGCTACTGTGGTGTCTCAGCTGCTGTTTCCAAAGTCGGGAATTTCACTGTTTAAACAAAGCAGGGGAAAGCAGCAAATCCTCTCATTTGAAAAGCTTGATAAACTGCTAATTAACAGCCACATTTCCAGTCATACGTGTGTTTCTACATTTTCCACTCAAACCAGATTCCTATGGTGCTTTGGGAACCTCTGATGTAATCATTCTGCTCCACGGCTTCCCTACCTCCAGCTACGACTGGAATAAGGTATCCGGTGCACGCGCTCAGTAGCTGATGAGCACACACGTTTGAAAAACAAAGTGTAATTTTTGAATGTGAAAAGTTAAAACTGCATTTTATCTTCTTCCGTGTAGATCTGGGAGCCTCTCACCCAGCGCTTCCATCGAGTCGTTGCACTAGACTTCCTGGGTTTTGGCTTCAGTGACAAACCAGTGAGTAAAATCTGATTCACTTTAAACGTACTGAGCTCTGTTTCTCCTCATAACTCTTTTCCTTACGCATCTGACCATCCCAGAGACCCCACAGGTACTCCATCTTCGAGCAGGCCAGCGTGGTTGAAGCCCTGGTGGCTCACTTAGGTCTGAGCAACCAACGGCTCAATGTAGTGTCACACGACTATGGCGACACGGTGGCGCTGGAGCTGCTCTACAGGTATGTGTGTGTAAGCCAGTGTATTAATTCATGTGTTCAAGAAGAGACAAAAAAGATGCACCACTAACCACCCCTCCCCCCCTGTGTCTGTGCTGTTTTTGTTTTCCAATCTTGCTCCAAAACCAGGAGCGACCAAAACCGCACGGGTCACCTGACCTTTAACAGCCTGTGTCTGTCTAATGGAGGTACAGTGCACTGTGTTCCTTTTAATCATGCTGTAGATAGAAGCTTTTCTGCACCAGTAGAAGGGACTTTACATGCTGCTATTGTTTACTATCTCTTTTATAGGTTTGCAAATTGAACATGTTTGTGATATTTGACTGTAAAATTGTAAAAAAAAAAAAAATTGCTCTGATGTGGACGTCACTTTAAGTGCTAACACCTCTATTTCCAACAGGATTATTCCCAGAAACACATTACCCACGGCTGCTGCAGACGGTGAGTCCCATGTGTTGTCTTCATCCTGCATTCATATAATGTACGTGTAGTGCTGGTCTCGCCTCAGGACCCACCATCACCTTCTTAGTGACAAATTGCCACCCAGACTTTTTCAACCACTTAAATTATTGTAAAGAAAAATGATGCAGTTTGGACCTGAGACCGATCGTATCATCACAGTATGTCAACATCACAAACCACAACAGTATAATAGTCAAGCAAAGTGGTGGCAGTGCAGAAGGGGAAGATATTCCCTCTACAGAAATATGCTAAAAGCTGCAACATACATGCAACTTAAGGACTTAAGGATGCACGATATTGGATTTTTTGCCGATATCGGATATGCCGATATTTTACAACTCATTCAGCCGATTACCGATATTTTTTCCCGCACACCTAATTGCAGAGATCATCAACTCTCTTCTGTATTGTAATTAACGTACAGTATAATGGTGATACTCTTATCACATTTGTTACAACGGTCGGGGTGACGGGTCTTGAGATGGTTAATCAAGTTTGTAGTGTTGAAAGACTTTGCCTCGGCTCCTCCTCGCATCACGAAGCTGAGCAGTCATTGCAAATAGCAGTTTTGCGATCTATTTCGGACACTTTGAAAAACTTCCACACCACGGACATTTTGGCTTCTAACTCTCTCATGCTGCAGGTAGACACACGTGACGTCATCACGCTGCGCCGTGCAGGTCTTCTTCATGCCGGGGACATTGCGCTGAGGTCGGGCATTTAATCAAGTATGCAGCAGCCCAATATTTTATCGGTTAATTATATCACTGATATAATCGGCGTGTTGGCCGATATTGGCCGATACCGATAACGTGCCGATAATATCGTGCATCCCTAGTAGGACTCATCAAGTGTCAGGAATGTAACTGTAGTTGGGATTACCCAAGCAGTGGATACATGGAGTGTGAATAAACCTACGTCATAGGAAACTCATGTCCTTCAAAATAAAAGCGCAGACTTTTTGCCCCAACTTTTGTTTGTGTTTTCAAGCACACACTGAAAACAGCTCCGCGACCCACCAGTTGAGAACCACTGCTCTAGACGCAGCAACAAACCCGATGTCCACACGCATCTTTCCATTTCGGATGCTGCATCCGTTTTATTGAACATACAAATCACGATGTCCATTAATCATTCCGTAATACTTAATCAGAAACGCACAAACGCACACCTGGCTGCAATTTCCTGGAGCCTCGGCTTTATTGCACATGAACCCAGCCGCCGCCCAACGCTCGGTGTCCAAACCATAATCTAATCTGTCTCATGGCAAGATAAAACAAACACCAAATAAAACCCACATTTTGGCTCCAACAGTCCGGCTTTTTTAAATTTGAAGCTGGAATCTGGTTGACGTGTTTGGCTGCGAGAGAGACTGACCTGAGACACTTCTGTTTTGTCTTCACAAGCTTTTAAAGGACTCCAGTTTCCTGGCTCCAGTTCTCACTCGTCTCACCAACTATCTGATCTTCCAGAAAGGGTAAGAGAAGCAGAGTTTTGTTTCAAATTGAACCAGAACTTAAACTTTTTATTGTTAACGCTGTTGTCCGTTCACCGGCAGGATTGGGGACGTGTTCGGTCCGTACACGCAGCCCACAGACGCTGAATTCTGGGACATGTGGACCGCTTTACGCTTCAACGACGGCAACTTAGTTTTGGACAGGTGTGTGTTTGCTCTTCTTTGCATCTTACTTTCTTTGCCAACTCATCGCTGATTTTCCCTTCTCCCTCTCTCAGCATCCTGCAGTACATCAACCAGAGATTAAAACACAGAGAGCGATGGGTGGGCGCGCTCACGTCCACCTTCGTCCCACGTGAGTTCACAGCTGCGTCAGACACCGTCGTGATGTGCGTGTAAATAATTCACAGACTGGGATCTCTTGTGTCGGCAAAAAACTTCCTTACGGTGTGTTTACACAGCGGCCTCGCACAGAGCGCCGCTGATGCTAAGCTGCTTAGCCTGCGAGGAGAAGCCTCGTAGTCCATCTGTGATCCCGAGCTCAGGAGGGGAAGTGGGGGGTGGGGATGTGTGTGTGCTACTGACACACACCTCAGCTAGATCTGAGTCATTGTCTAAGTGAGAAATTGTAAAGGACAGAAGGAGCAGGTGGTGCAAGATTTATCATTCAACATGCTCATACCACCCTTTGTATCACCCCTCCACATCCTTACCCACTGCTCCTCCCTCCATCTCTTCCTGTCTGACCCCCTTCCCTCCCTGCTTGTCTTTCAGTGCACATGATCTACGGACCCCTGGACCCCGTCAACCCTCACCCCCAGTTCATCCGTCTCTACCAGTGAGTGCCCCCGCCTCTGCTTCTCAAACACTACTCAGATGATCTGTAACACACCCGTCTGCTTGAAGATGTTTGTGTAGCTCGCTTGCTGAATGGATAGTTTGAGATAGACCATGTGACTTCAGCCAAACGGCATACAGTAGATTGTATAGCCGGTTGTCTGACTATAAAAATAGGATTATATTTTTTATTTCCATGATTATAAATTAAGAAAACCACCTCTTTTATAATTTTTTTTTTTTTTCATTTTGTTTGCCCATCATGCCCTCTCTCTGTCAAAACTATCTTAAACCTTTAATTAGTGTGAAGGAGGTGATGGCGCAGAGGTTAAAGCAGGGGTTGGCACCTTGAAGATCAGAGGTTCAAGTCCTGCTCGAGGCTGAGATGTTTTCCTCCATTTTTCCAAAAAAAAGCTTAAAAAATGAAATTTTAAAGCTTTTTTTGCTCACGTTTTCCTCATCCCTGCAGAGGCACCTTCTCATTTCCTTGTATTTCCTCTCTCTGCAGATTCTTGTCATTGTCACTCTGGAATCTCATGTTGTGTTCACTGTCAGGAAGGTGCCCCCTTTTTTCCACCATCTTTCTTGTGTTGCGGATGTTACTAGTAATCTCGTTCGTGTATCTTTGAGTCCCCCCTCAGGAACTTAGGCAACTTTCCCTCATTGGTTTAACGCCACAATTTGAATCTCGTTTGCGCACTTCAAAGTTCTCCCTCTTCTGTTTGATACCACATTTGGAATCTCGTTTGTACACCTCAGAGTCCTCCCTCATCCATTTGACGCCACATTTGGAATCTCGTTCGTTTCTCTCCAAGTCCCTCCGCCCTGTCTTGATCTCTCGATCTCATGCACGAGAGGCGCATGTCTTTTTGCTCCGCATGTCTTTTCGCTCCGCTATCGTCTTTTGCACTCATGAAAGCTTCAGTTTGTTCCCCATGAATTGAGAAATCTGCATTCAAGAGAACAAACTGGAAAATGGTTACAAACTGGTCTTGAACCAGTAGTCTCAGAAAGCAGCGTGACCTTGATGTAACCTCTAGGCCACAATGACAACACAGTGGAGGAGAAGACTGATCGACGAGTCAGTGCGCCGTGTTTTTAGAAAGCTTGAACATATTTAATTTAAATACTGTTTTCTCTTTGTTTATAAGAAAGTTGCTTCATTTTAACTGAAAATGATGCTGTTATTGATCTCAAAGGCTAAAATACCTGGTTTTAAGCTGGATTTGAACCAAGAACCTTTAGTCTGATAACCTTCTGACGTTTCCCCTCAACCACAGAGGAAACATGGTGTGGCAGAAGACTTATCTCTGTCTCATTGACCCATGTTGTCTTAAAGCTAGAATATATTTGACTTAAATCTTGTTTATTTAAAGAATATTGGCCTATTTTTAATTTAAATAATTCTGCAATCCAACATTAAGGACCTCACTTACTCTGAAAAAAAAAGTTCAACCAGGATTTGAACCAAGAACCTTAAGAAGGAGACATCAGTGACATGTCCACTCACCTATTGAGACAGCAGAGCCACAAACTTATTTTATCTCTGTCTGACAGAATCTTTTAGACGTCTAGAGGAAATATGTCAATCTTTTTCTGACTGATTGCTTGACGAGAACGTTGCATTATTTTGAATGACAATAATGCTGCAGTTTAACCTCAAGGTGCTTAGTCTGAAAAAAATGTTTCTATGAGGACTTGAACCAAGAACCTGCAAGCATGTAAGTCACTATCATTTCCCCTGGACCACAGAGGAAACATGGTGTCAGATAGGACTTGTCTTTGAGTCTTGAAAGGTGTCAGAATATATTTGGCTTAAATCTTGTTTTACTCTACTCATTGTTTGAATTTAAAGACTGTTGCATTATTATAGTTGGAAATAATTTTGCCATCCAACTTTAAGAACCTCTCTTACTCTGAAAAAAAGCTTAAACCAGGATTTGAACCGAGAACCTTATGATGGAGACATCAGTGACATGTCCACTTGACCATAGAGACAACAGAGCCACATCTTTATTGTATCTCTGTCTGACAGAATCTTTTAGACATCAAGATGAAATATTTTGTCAATTTTCAAAAGTTGATTGAAGAGAACGTTGCATTATTTCCAATGGAAATAATGTAATTCAACCTCAAGGTCTGTGCTTAGTCTGAAAAAAATGTAGTGTCAAGCAGGATTTGAACTAAGAACCTACAAGAGTGTAAGTCACTGACATGTCCCCTAGACCACAGAGGAAACATGATGCATTCTGGGACTTCTAGGAGCCACAATCTTATTTTATCACTGTCTAACAGAATCTTTTAGACATCAAGATTAATTGTTTTGTCAATCTTTTACTGATTGTTTGATTGAAGAGAATGTTGCATTATTTTGAATAGAAAGGATGCTGAAATTTAACCTCAAGGTTCATGCTTAGTCTGAAAAAATGTTGTGTCAACAAGGATTTGAACCAAGAACCTACTGGTTTACAAGTCACACACACTTCCCTTAGACTACAGAGAGATCATGGCATTGGAAAATGTTCATCTGTCTGTTACAATCTTTTGTTTTTCTCCTGAATGCATAAAGGAAAATGATGCTGCAATACTCATGGTTGTGTTTAAGAGTCTGTCAGCCTTTAGTTAAAATATTGAAGTTAATGTTCTTCACATGAAAATGGTTTCATGGACGCTGTAGGCAAAGCAAGTGTTTTAATCTCAGACGTGTTCTCTTGTTCGTGCAGGCAGCTGGTCAGGAGGTCGACGATCACCGTTCTGGACGAGCACATCAGTCACTACCCTCAGCTGGAAGACCCCACCGGCTTCCTCAACGCGTATTTCAATTTCATCCACTCTTTCTGAAGGGACGCCACGCGGCATCACACAAGTTCAAGGGTGAATTCAGAAGCTGTGCGAGCTGTGTGGTACTTCTGAAACCCTTGAGAATGATTACCAACCTTTTCCTGATGATTGTAAGCAGGAGAAGCTGCGTCAGTTTGAGGCGAAGCGAGCGGCTAATTTACCAGCATCAACGCCTGAAATGTCAACGACTGGCATTTGAAGGCACCAAACACGAGCTAGAAACAAGATTAACTGTACTTAATGCAACTAACCGGCTGATCAATGGTGGCAGTGTTAATCTGTGAACCCTCAGAGGAAGCATGATACGTAAACTTCTGTTTGGTTGTGTGATTGTTGAAGTTAAATGTGGGACGGTGTGACGCTCCCCTTCATCTTCTGTTTCAATCAGCTGCACTCTGGATGTCTTTTGATATGATTTTCTACATTTCTCTTGATGTCAATGAAAAAACTAAATGTGGACTTTTCTTCAAATAAAACTAGTTTTATAAAAAAGTGTCGCGACAGGTGGTTTACTTTGACAGTCAGAATTTATTAAAGATTTGACAGAAGAATATTTGTACTGCAAAGAAAACATGAGGACCAGCAGACAGTGTAAAGAAACGTTTAAGATCATAGACTTATAATAAAATGGTTTTCAGGGTGGAAATCAAAACATCATTATACATTAAACTTTAGAGCAGAGGGCGCGATCGTAAGTGTCAGTCTGTCGTGCAGAGAAGTTCTGTAGTTGTGTTGGCACGGAGCTGAAACGAGGGCGCTTTAACCCACAGAGGCCAGGATGACGTCGACGACCGTCTCCTCTCCGCTGCGGACCGTCACCTGCATGGTGACGCCGTCTGCCAGCGCCAGGCGAGCGCGAACCAGGACGTCGTGACCGCCACGGAACACACCTGGGAGGAGAGGGAGGGAGAGAATGACAGAACATTAATCTACCAGACATTTCTATTACAGAGGATGTTTTTATATACAATCTGGATCAAATCTGTTAAACATTTTTATATAGAAAGGGGAGAATATGCTTTTAAATCTATGTGTGTAAGACTTAAACAATAATGGAGGTTATTGCAGTATTGTTAATTGAACTTAAAATATTTGACTAGAGTTTTTAAGAGGCAATTTATATAAAAAAATAAACCCTTTCAGGACCAAATAGTGACATTCAACACCCACCAGCGAGGAAGAGGACGTGCGAGTTCTTGTTTTCGGGAACTTTGTCGGAGCGCTCGCATGGCTGCATTCCCAGGAAGCTGATGATGTTACCCACCGCCTCTGTACAACAAAACCACACATTAGTCACACAACACTGAGGGCCAGATTCTATATGAACCAACTCTGGAGGCAAAAACACACAAAAAGTCATGCTTGAGGTCAGCATGCAAACTATCAGTGAATATCTGAGGCTTGTTGATGAGCCTAACTTTGATTAAAGTGATAATCTCGAAGATTTTCATTCAAATAAATGTCTGTTAAGTCTATCGATCGCCGAATGAGGTAACACAATGGTGATTGATCCTAAGGCCCACTGATGAAAGCCTGGCTGTCTGTGGCGGCTTTTGCGGAAGAAATCAAAAGCAGTGCCCAGTTAGTGACGCGTTTTCCATCAGCCAGCAGTGGTTGATCTGCCAGAGAGGGTAGGCGGAGCTAAGCGGCTGCTTTTCCGGTCTCTGCAAGTGTTGCGAATAAAAGGTAATCTACTATGGCTGAACAAACAAAGAAAAGATCGATGACTACAGATAAAACTTCAAAAATAAGTGAAAATCCAAAGAAAAAGAGACAAATTTGACGCTCAGATGAAGCAAACAGTCTAAAAAGGAAATCGACTGTCAGCGGGGTGCGGCCAAAAAGAAACTGAGATCTTTACTGATTTAGCCTGAATTTGTGCGTACCGTCGAGGGTCCGTACAGACGCCAGGGCAAAAGTCTCCTCCTTCTCAAATTCATCTCCTACTTCTTCCCAGGCGGCTGCAAAGTTCGGTTTCAAAACCTTCTGGATGTGATCCGCAACCGTCACCTCTAGATCCTCCAGCTGAAGAGAAGCACCGGAGGAAAGAACACAACAATTAAAGGACGAGCAGTCAAGAGTTCGATGCAAGAACACAAAACCCATTCTCCTTGTTTGAATAGTTAGGGATGTGTTGTGATTACGTACCACATATTCATCGTCGTAACCGTCATCGTCCGGCTCTCCTGTGTTCGGGTCGCAGTCTCTGACCAGGTACTTCATAGTACAGCTGAACGTACACGACACTGTAGACAGACGGGAAAAAAGTTACTTCATTTTAAACCATCTCTGAATATTATACCTATTTAACAATGTCTGAATGGGTTTGGTTGAGTCCAGTTTTTCATACCTGCAGTGGGGTCGTCATCAGGCAGGTGGACGAGGGTGTAGCAGGAACCAGGCTGGCTGTAGGGGAGGTTGGGAGCTGGGATGTAGTTTACGACCTCATACGACTCCGACGGCTCCATCTGCACTAAAACCTAAAAATAAAGAGCAACATGATGCGTTCAAAACTCTAAATCCAAGTTAATACAGCAAAATCTCTGCATTAAATCCTCTCAGCTGGTACCTTCTGCAGGAGCTGGTCGTTCAGCGTGTTCGTGCAGTCGAACTGGAACACCATGTGTCTGGCGAAGGTGTGTTTGACGCAGCGCACCACGTATTCTGTCTCAGCCTCCGTAAGCTGCACCGGATCGGACGACTTGAAGAGCGGGCCGAGATTCTGAAACTCTGGGATGGCTGCCAGTTGTTCTGTCAGGAGAGAGTGATATTTTATTCCGTTGCATCACTCCGGGATCAGACTGCATCATCTTGAATGTGCCGACAGACGGACACTGTTTACTATCTTACCCTGATAAATGTCCTGGCGTGATGGGGCCAGCTTTTCTGGCAGCTTGCTGGTGGCAATCGGGGCGATTTCTGGGAGGAAAAAAAACACTTAACTTTCCAATTCCAATAAAAAACCTTGTGCAGATTAGTAAATAGTTTTGTGGTTGTTACCTGTTTTCTGTTCGCTGATCGGAGTGGTGGCTAGAGGGACGCTCTTCATGTCGAAAGGTTTCTCTGACGGCTCCAGAGTGTACTGGTGGAGGGACTTCTCCAGGCCGGGGATGGAAACAGACAGACCTAAGATAAAGATAAACAGAGACATGTGAGTGTTTGCCCTGAGAACTGTCTGCCAGGAGTGCAAAGATATGACTAAGAAGTGTGGAAAGCAGGGTGTGTGTTTACCGTTGAAGATGTAAGCAGCGTTCAGAGCCTTCTGCTTCTGCTGCAGCACATTCATGTAGAAGGTAGCTCTGTCGCGCACTTCATCGTCACTGTCCATCATGCACCTGTGAGATTGCACAAATGTATTTAAAAGTATTTTCCACAGAAAGCAGCGCGGGAAAAAACTGAAAAAAAGGAGAGTAAATAATGACCTCTGCATGAGAACCAGGACGCTCGGCAGCAGGTCATCATTCTGAGCTCCGAATTTAGCCAAAGCGCTGACGGCCGCTGAGGAAGAAGAAACAAATATTTAATCGGGTTATAAAAGAGACAAAAAACGGTGACGTGTTCGAGGTCAGCCTGTGCCGTCTCACCTGCACGAACAGCCTCGCTCTCCAGCACCACCCGGTTGAAGATGAAGCGGATGTACTTGGAGGGCTGGGGGGTGCGTGGGCCCTCTTTGCCCAGCAGGTGCAGGATCTTTGTGGCCAGCACTGTGTGCTCGCAGTCCTCGATGAACTCGCACAGGTGGGCCAGGCCCGTCTCTTTGCTCTCCGGGTTCTCCTCGATGATGCTGATGATGCAGTCCACGATGGCACGCTTGTACTCGAAACCGCCCTGCAGAGAGGAGAGAGGAGGTCAACGTGTGTCTCTTTAATAGTTACTCATTTATCTTTAAAGCAAAACTTCTGTGTTGGGAGGGAATTCACTGATAAGTGAGTAAGGCAAAGATCAAAGTATGAAGCACCGTCAGAGGTCTGTAAATAATCGACTTACATCGTCTCTGAGCATGTTGGACAGGAAGTTCATCATGACGCTGTGCTTCCTGGGATACTTCTGGCACAGAGCGCTGATGGCCTGCACAACCACCACCTGGAGTAAACAAGCATTAGGGACAGATTTAGGACAACAGAAAAAAAAGGAGGGCCAAGCTGTAAATCTTATATTTGAAATTAATCTTTAATGGCCATAGGAGGTGAAATCCTGGGTGATAAAAAAATCAGTCTAAAACTAAAGTGTCTGACCTTGAACTCGTCCGAGATCTCAGAGACAAACGAGGAGATCTGCTTCATGAGGCGGTCCACGCTGCTCTCGCTGCCCGTCTTGAGCAGGGTGGTGATGGCGAGCGTGGCGATGCTGCGGTTCGAGTCGGTGATCAGGTTCTCCAGGTCCAAGTTGCACGCAGTCACGGCTGAGGGATGCTTCATGGCCACCTGGTGGACACAGGGGAAATGTCAGTGTAAGGTATTTAAGTATGATTATAGTGATATTACCAAATACATAAGTATGCATGATAAAAAAAGAAGGGAGGGAGAGTGAGGCTGCACCTTGTTGAGGGTCCTGACTGCAGCGTATCTCAGCGCTGCTTTTGGGGAGCTGCAGAAGAGCTGCAGCACTGCAGGGAGGAAAAAACAAGACTTTTTTTTCTTCCATTCAACAAATCAGAGAGACATGAACAAAAAAGAATGAGTACAGTACTGACCAGACACAGCAGGAGCCAGCTCCCTGGCAGTACAGTTGGGCATGTGGACGATGGCAGAGGCAGCCTCGTACACCACCATCTCATTCTTGTTCCTCAGGCAGCTCTCGATGAAGTCGAACAAGGGGCTGTCGTGACTGAAAAGGCCAATACAAAACACAATCCTGTCAAACACCTGACAACATAGACGTCAGCCCTGAAGTTTGAGTCTCACTCAGACATAACACTGATGACGGTCTGCTCACCCGGCTTCTGTCTCGTCCAGCAGTTTGCTGGCGATCCTGATCAGCATGCAGTAAGCGAAGGGAGACTTGAGACCAGACTTGGTGAACTTGTTGAGCATCTTGGTGACAGCCAGGCGGTCGTTCTTCCTGAGGTGATACAACAGGCCCAGGGCGTGGTACTGGAAGACAGGACACACATCTTTTTAAAAACACAACTCTGGCTACCACCACGTCACAAACACGCAAAAGATGGTTCAAAAAACATTGTGAGCATGTCTGTAAGACCGACCTGAACCATGATGTTGTCGCTGGAAGCAGCCTCCTGAGCTTCATTCACCCAACGCTTCACCACGTCGTAGCTCATCTTCACCATGTGCTGAAAACACACACACAGAAAGGACTTCATTACCCACGAGCAGTTATGTGATATACAAAACTTTAACTCAATTATACAGACGCACAAAAACACCAGTACAGTAAAAGTGATATTTTTTCTCACCAGTGAGGAGACCAGGGCTGAACTGGACACACTGGGGACCTTGTCAACAATAGCCTGCTTCATGTATCTCTCAATGGCCTGCAGCATGGTGGTCTGTGGAAGAGACAGGGACATTTCAACACACATGTATCAGTTTACTTATTAATTAAATAATTTAACAGATAGTTCATTGATGTTTTCTTCTTTGCGTGAGATGACAAGCTCAAGGAAGAGATAGAGAAGGACAAGGAAGAAAACAAGAGGAAGCAGCACTCACATCTGTGATCCTGCAGAGGGCTCTGATAGCAGGTCCACGGTACACATCCTCCTTCCCTGTCATGTCTTTGGTCAGGCTGTAAAACACACACGAGGAACAATTAAAGACATTGCAACCTCAAAAGACCTTCCAGTCCTTCCAGTCAGCCAAAAGAAACACCCGCTGGGGTAGATATTAGTGTATGCATACAGGAGATACCATTTAATGTCATGGTACAAACCTGCTAGTGACAATGATGACATCCTCAGAGATGTTGGCCATCTCTTTGATGGTCAGGTAGCACATCCTCCTCAGGGTTTGCTGTTAGAAAAACAGAGAGTAACAACTCACTATATTAGTATTGGGACGATAGAGATTTAGGCTATGCAGCTGTAACAAAATTAGATTTTGTATTGTCGTATGTATTCGGGTTTCTAATGAATTAAATCTTACATCATTGGACTGAAAGAGCCGGGTCATCGCAAAGAAGGCCTCCGTAGCCTCTGTGGTCCCAAAATGCTCCCCCTTCATGAACAAAGACATGGTAGTGAGACGGAGGTAAGATGTAAAGATGTGTACACAGACACCAACTCAACACGCAGCACTACAGAGCAGCATTATGTCATTGTCGAACACAGTTTACCTGGTTGAGGAGGTAGATAATCTTGGTGAGGATGTGGAGGCATCTTCTTGGGTTGATGGGAGTCTCATTGAAGATACGCGCCTGTGAACAAGAGGGGACACCATATTTTAATTTTAAAAGTTTTGTTAACTTTTGTTGTGATTATGCATTTGGTCTCCAAACGAGCAGAACATGTTTAAGTCACATGAAGTTGAGACTTTACCTCTTGCAGCACAGCACTCTTCTCCAGGTGCTGGAAAGGGTTCGACCCACTTCCTAAATGTCAAAACAGCAATGTCAGAGGTCTGTGCAATTACACCTTGATCTTCGAACACACGTAAAGAACGCTGAATTGACTCCTGTTTATGCTAAATAGATCCAATATCACTTTCAGAAAGGGAAAAGTCTATTAACGAGTAAAGCTAACATCACAACATCCAGCTGACACTGCTCAGCTAGCAATGCTAACGCTAAACTTCGTTCACAAATACGTGTTGGTATTATTCTAACAGCAAATAAAAAACAGAACAATAATAAATCCAACTGCAAACCTTGAATTACGTCTGTATAAATAAAAATAAAAATAATTTACGCCAGCAGCTGTCGTTCACTTTAGCTAGTCGGCTAACTGTAACATGCTAGCTCCGAGTTAGCTTCCAAAGGGTTCAACATCTTGACAGTCCACACACAATTTTCATTCTTCAAACGCTGTCTCTTTCATAGTAACAACTTTTTAATCTTACCAGACTCCTCGTCCTTCTTATCGAACTTCTTAATCATTGTGTCGGAATAAAGCTGACGGACGAGGGCAAAAGATGCTCTCAGCCTCGGTCAGAAGAGAAGCTACTTCCACGTAGCCAAAATGAAAACTGACTTCCGGTGGGAACGTCCACGTCAACGGAACTAACGTCAGTGTCATTCTGCGTCATGACCAGCAGAGGGCGCTGTTGCTAAGCAACAAAATAACAAAAAGCGACAAAGACTTGATATTTGAAAGACACTACATTTTATTTAAACTTTGAACGGACGAAAAACAACGGGACTCTGGACTCCCCTGTTCAAGGTTGTATGCATGTTCTGACAATTGTATACACTTATTGTAATGCCTCTTTGGTGTAGATAAAGGTTAAAAACAAACCAGTACACTCTTTACAACTATCATGGCAGATGCTCAGTATATTTGGATTCAGAAGCATTGTTTAAAAAACTGTTTTATTTATTTATTAAACTTTAAGGTCAAATAATCCAAATCAAACTAATCGAAAAGCATGCAATTTTTTTGTTTGTCAGGTAATAATTAATAAGGATTTAGAATGTATTCTTTTCCACCGAAGTCCCCTTGCTGTGCTTTGTGTGTGTGTTTTGTTATATCTAAGCAACGACGGGGTACAGAGTACAGAGGGCACATTCTTCAGTGTATATGTTGCTTTAGTATTACCAGACAAAATAGCAAGCAATCCATTTGTCACAAATAAACATAGAACTCTCAGACCCCTGAATGTTTTGGAAGTAGCGAAAACTTGTATTGTTTGGTAATTAGGACAGTAGGGACATGGGAAGGTATTATGACATCCAGTGCAGTGACATTTATACATCAGCAAAGCAGAGTGATGACCTGCGGAGCGCACGCCTGCAGAGCTGATTCATAACCTTGGGTGTAATACGATCAAATGGCCACAAGATGTCGCCAATGCTCTGTCTTCTCACCGGCACGTGAAGTATACTGTTCGACTGGTTGGTTTTTTTATACATCTTTTACAAATGTAAAATAACTGCAGACTGACCGATATTGTTATTTGATATAGTATTTTTTTTTTCATTACTGTTTGTTATTTATTTATTTTTACCATAGAAACATACAATACACCTTTGTGCTGGATATGCTGATGCAGTAATAGCATCATGGCAGTAAACAAACAATAGTTTAAAGAAATATTTTCAAAGTAGTGTATGATGAATAAAAAAGGCTGATGCTGTCAGTTTCATCTGCTTTATTTGAGGAAAAATAATCCTTTATTTGAGTATAAAAATAACAGACATCTGATGAACACGTACATTCGCATGCATTTGCATTTTACTGTATTTCATGGTCTTGCAGTTGGATTTAGCATTATCTTGGTTGTTGGCACTGTCAATGTTTCACACTCAAATCAGGCATCATTACAGGCTCCAGTATGGACATCTGAACAGAAAATATTTTGGTCGAAGCAGCAAAGAAAAAAAAAATTATCATGATTATGCAACAGAAGCACAAAACAGTTCATTGGTGTTTTGCTAAGGATGTGAGGATTTATAATCACAGCGGATCTTCTTCTGCTTTAGATTTAAAATTTGATGACTTTGGGGCAAACTAAGGGCATTAAACATTCATTTTACTGAAAAATAACATGTAAGAGCTCAACCTTTTTTAATGAGAGCAGTCCTTCTATTCTGCAACTCCATCATTAAAGCAAAATTCACACAAGCCTTGAACATTTCTTTCCAGATTTAAAATAAGTCTAATAAAGTGTCTGAATCATCTGCATAAAATAACTCCATCCTTATTAGGCTTAATATTCTTCTGGATGTATGTAAGATAGGGCCACAAGAGTGCACACAAAATACATAGATTAGTTTCAGCACTATTATAACCCAAATGTAATGTAATATAAATTCAACTTTAAAGGTGAATTTGAGAGTGAATAACGTGTTAAATTTGACAGTTTGCAGGGTCTGCTGATGCAGATTTATAAGGCTATATTCATCAGCCAAATGTTGTGTTAAGTATGAGTCTGAAGCTGTTAAATCCCAAAGAAATGCAAGAATCATAATCCAACTTTAGTCAACAAGTTCTCATCCTATATTTGTCTAATTTTGTCTACTTTGACTCCCAGGAACTTTCACACGAGAGCTGTGAGTTATATGAACTAAAATCACTCTTACCCTGCAGACACAAACCAACACCATCACTTTCAAAGTTAACAAGAAGTAACGAGGCCAACACTGGTCATGGCTGTCTGTTAAATCTGAGTTGTCCAACATGATTTTTGTTCACTTTCTCCGTCCGATCTGAGCCAACAGACGCGCGTTCTCCGCCGCTTTGGCGCGCAGGTTTTTGGCCTTGGCCACGTCAAAGAGCACGTTCATGATGTTGGTGGGCACGTCCAGGGACAGGGTCAGCCTGCTCCTCCGATCCCCTTTGCTGCTGTTACGGAGCATCTGACCTCTGAGCTTCGTCCGGCTCATGAAGCGGTAGTTCGAGGGAACGGAAGTCCTTTTTTCCCGGCTGGACTCCACAGAGGAGGAAGAGGAGGAGGTGAGATACTCCGCGGACTGCAGGAGGGACCCCCAGCCGTCCACGGGGGAGAAACCAGGAGCCTCGTCCTCGTCACTCCGGACCCTGAGTGGCAGCTGGTCGTCGCACAGGAGGTCTGAGCGGCTCTGGTAGAGGCGGAGGCACAGGCTGGAGGTCGGTGTGCACAGGACCGAGAGCAGCAGGAGGGTCTTCAGGGAGGACAGCATGCTGTGTCCTCTGGGAGCAGGACAGGTGAAGAGGGAGAAGGAAGACAAGATATTTCACTTTGTACAGCCTTGAAATGTATTAATTTTAAAGTACGTGACAAAAAATGGCTGAGAAAAAAGTGGATCTTAAATTAAAGCGTAGTTAGTCTGTTGAAAGTGTTAATTTACGCTGATTTCGAACAAAATAGTCCCTCTTTTCGAATTAAAATAGGGTTTTAAGTATTCTAAGATTGAGTTAAAGGTTGATAATCTCGAGAAAGTTCATCTTGTGTCCTAAATGTCTATTTTGGACCGTAAGGCACTGATTCATTGGAAGCAATAATTTTCGCACAACTTACCACTCGTGTCCTATAATAAAGAAACCAATGGGGCCAGCAGGAAGTATCTCTGCAAAGACAAAAACTAAGAGGCAGAAATCCTCGCACGTTAAAATGTGATAAGAAATCCCGATATATAAATAAAGTGTGCGGAGGTCAGCAGCGCGCGCTGTCCCACCAGCAGTGTGTCTCGCGCGTCCATTCCCTCTGCATGCATTTAGTAGGAGCCTTCGAACTGCAGCCCTACGCCAGCAACGACGTCATCCCGCTGACATTTTTACTTTGCTCTGAAGTATCCCATTGGTTGTGATGCAGTGATGTGGTGTAAATCATTCCAGAAAAGTAATGCGACCTCCTGTTGCGCAACACGAGACATCACGACAACACATATAAATAAAAAATAACTTAATTTTTCATGCAAACTCAAAAGTTTTTTGCACGTTTTGCGTGTAGTTAAATAGTTTTTACTTTAGAAAATAACACTTTGCAGGGAAATTAAAGCCATTTTTAGATTTAAAGACACGTTTGATAGCAGGGCTGTGAGATTGCTTGTTTTCAGGACCACGGAGAGTTCCAGCGTCCAGGACCATGGACAGCGCCATCACGCAGAAAACTCTTAAAGCTTTTATTTTACCCATTTTCAGACTGCAGCCATTTTTAATATTAAAGAGAGAAAGTAAGAGGTCACGTGGGCCATGGAGGAGTCTTTAAATTATTTGCTAAAAAGAAGAAGGAAGTGGCTCTTGTAATTACCAATAAAAGGCGCTGAGGAAAGGTATTGACCATCAATAAAGCTATAAGTTTCAGTTTATAAACTCGCTTTTCTCTGTACAATCTAAATATGAAAAAGGGTCTTTGCAAATATAGAAACATGTTTTTGGTAACCAAGTGTAGGTGTTGTTAATACACCGTTATGCCTCATGATGGCTCCTCATGCATGACTCTGAAACACACGTTGGCTCAGTCAGTATTTGTGGCATGTATTAAAGATGCAAAGTTCACTGAGTTTCTCCCATGTCAAAGGCAGATATGATATCTGAGATCTGCAGAACACAGTGTTTTAATTAAAACTCTGAGTGTACAGGCGACACACAGTGGAGCCACCTGCAGAGATCTACATCACCATGTCAAGCTGAAGAAGGGAGCGCGTTGGGAGCGAGAGGATCAAAGGGTGCCGGGTCAAGCTTTAATGAGCAGCTCCATTGTGAGATTATTACGTCCTCACAGCTGAAGTAATCACAGACTGTGACACTCTGTCACAGAACACGTCCTCCCACTCTTTCTTCTTCTCTGCATTTGATCCCTGACATGGAATAAGTTGCTCCTCTTCAACTTTAATGGAAAAGTCACACTTTCATTTCCACGCTGGATTATGTTGTTAACATTCACTTGAAATAGGATGTGTTCGGAACTCATGTGTGCCTCCCCATTAAGGCTTTTTGCTGAGCTGAGGTGTGAGTGTGTGCTGACCACACACACATTTATGTAGTCTGGATAAAGTCACACTTCAGGTCATTTCAAATACATTTTTATATTTGTGTCTTTGTCCTTGATTTGCTCACTGGTTTGAAGCGGGCGGGGCTTAGTGGGAAAAATATGATCATGCATTTCAATGTAACGCCACTTTTAGAGTGTTAAACTCTTATCAATAAAACTAAGTGTATATTTGAATTTAAAGTCAAACTTAAAGCCCCTGTGAGGAACTTTTAGTGTGTGTTGATTTTGGCGCCCCCTGTGGACAAAGAAGTACCTATTATCTCTTTGCTGATTTTGTCCTGTACATGTGCAAGTAGTGTGTTCTGGTGAAAAATGTCATCCTGCTTTCTTTTAACAGTTAAACATATCACTCATTGACAATCTTTGCAGTGGAAAAAGTGAACAAAGGCTGCTTCACCCACGTGCTGTTAATCGCTTCGTCTGAGACTGACCGCGCAGCAGCGGTTTCAGGCATGAAAAAAATCTACATAGAAATAATGAGTCTGTTGGTCTTGTAGGTCGTATAGATGCATCAGCATTAATTTCAGTCTGTTTTATAACCACCAACAAACTCCTCACAGGAGCTTTAATCTGATGGAGAATAACTTAAAGAAATCCTTTTGAGTTTTTGACCACTCGGGGTGCTATAGAGCGATGCTTTTATAAAAGAGGTCAGATTAATCTGAGTCTTTCTAAGTGTATTTGTGTATATGCATTGTAACATTTTAATGTAAATATGGTTATTTTTTTGTGCAAACATTTGCAGCTTGTACAATTCAGACGCTGATGTTTTAGATTTAGCTCTTCCACTGGCAACGGCCCAACAAAGACAGTGGAGAAAACCGCTACCATGCAAGCAGGGAAAACTGCAGAGCCCCTTTAAAGATTTGAAAGCTTTAGGAAAATTATAATTGTTTTGGGAAATAAGTGAAATGATTTAAGGCATTCGTAGATCCTTTTTAAACATTAAAAATATTCCCATCCTTGCAAAAGATTTTGTATTGACTATCTGTGGTTGGCAGGGGGTGTGGTTCAGCGAGGACAGCTTGTCACTGTAGAGTGTTACCACATCGTGCAGATCTATAAAGCATCTTAGCATGTGGGAGTACATTACAGAGTGAATCGTGACTTATATGACGAAAGCCTCTGGAGGCTTGTTGGAGGAAAACTCATTTTTCACCCTGAGTTGACAGAAATGTATGCTTTAAATGATGAATATTTTCAACCTTTGGAGGCAGTGAGTACAGTTACAGGAACCTGGTGGAGCCGGTGCAGCAGAATTCTGATGTAAGCATAAGGCACCAACTTAAAAACTGCAGTATCCTCATCAGAATAACGACCAATGACAACCTGAGAATCCACTTTGTGTCGTGTTTTTTCTCATGTCGCACCGCCCCCAAAATAAAACATTGAATTCGTGCTGCTTCCACACAAACACCCACGCAGGAATCCCCTGCCTCTGCTGCGTCTCCCTGATGGAGAGTCCTCTCAAACTGTCCCTGGATGATCTCTCTCACTGGGCCCCTGTTGGCCCCTCATCTGGCTCCCAGCCTGACCCATAACACCCCCTGCCAGAGGGACATATGTAGTGGTGGAGGGAGCAGCAGGCAATCAGCCACCGGCGTCTTATTTTTCACACAGGATGCAGGGCGATTGACAAAAACACAAGACAGGTGACTGAGCGTTACATAAAGGTGTAGAGAGAGGAGAGAAGCACGACAAAGACAGATTGAGAAAGATTTAATTTTCAGGAGTGGGAGAGAAATATCTCTAAAAAACGACATTCACATTTTGATTTTCAACACAAGTAAGAAACAGCTGTAAAAATATATAAATAAATCCAATAAAAAACACAAAACGACAACATTTTACACACTTATATACACAAATGTATGTTTTTGGGTGCAGTGTTGTTATAACTATGATAAAAGGAGCATTTTCTCGTCCTACTGTTAAACTTCCTCTGCTCAGCTGTTTCAGCGTATACTTCCCGTGTGATCTGATTGGCTCAGCCTACCGCCCCTCTCCTTCCCGCACCAGCTCTGGCACTCATGCCGCGAGCTAAACCGGTTTCTGTTGCCGCCGCAGCCCCCGTACACGAACGGCCTGCACTCCCCCGAGCCAGTGTGGAAGTACCAGAGCAGGGCGTACTCCGAACAGGCGCCCTCGGACATCGGCTCCAGGCAGTGGTCTGCAGCTGGAACCGTGTGTGAGACAAACACAGGGTTAATGTAAGAAGCTCAGACTGTATTATGCTGCAATAATAAAGACAGGAAGTGTTTTTAGGAGTGGGATCAATGAGTTTAACCTTCATTATTCCTACATAATAGATAGAAGTACAGATACCACTTGAGTCCACTAGAGGAAGATGCTACAGCTATAATGAAGAGGGGATGTAAGGACTCCTGAAGATACGTGAGTATGTCTGCCAAGACTTTGAAAAAAAAACTTGCTTTACACTTGAGACAAGTGTTTTTAAAAGGAATACTTGCATCTTTGCGTTCTTATTGAGAACCTGAAGGGAATTAAAGAGCTAGCTTACATAAAACAGGTCAAACAAGATGTCTGTATTTGAAACCCTTGACTTCCTGTTTCACCTGATTCGCCTTTCCGCTAAGCTAGGCTAAACACCTAGCTCATCTGTCCCGCAGGAAGACAGCAAATAAAAGTCATTCCTTTAATGTGGATGAGTAAGTCTACTCCATTTAATGGAGGCACAACGTTTATGCACAACACTCCCTATTAAACTTTTTCACTGCGTATTTGATTAATTAAATTGCCTCATGAGAGCCACCACAGGCTGTCAAACAATCACGGATTAACTTATCTTGTCTTATCGTTCTCTCCCACCTTGTGCTTTTTTTTTTTTTTTAAACGATTTCAACTCATTACTCATAGATTACGAAAAAAAAAAAAGAAGAAAGCCAGTAAACAAGAGAGAAGCAGAAAGATAAGAAGAGAAGCAGCCAGCTTGGCCACTCACCAGCAGTGTTTGTTCCAAATACCCGTCTCCTCTTCCTCCGCCCCGACTCGGCAGCCCCTCCCTCCGGAGAATCTGGAGGACAACAGCAGCAATAAGAAGTTGCACATATTGGTACGGTAAACTGATATGTGCAAACGCTCTCTAAATCCGCAACCTTAGAGACTTTTTATTTATTTGTTAAACCTTTATTTTAGCAGGAAAGAAAGCTCTTTTTCAAGAGTGTCCTGGCCAAGACCAGCAGCAGCACATTAACAACGTTTAAGACAAACAATGAGCAGCCATACATACAACCATAACACAGAATATGAGACTATAACACAGTAAAAGCGGCGAACTTAAACACCTTTTTTACGCAGTTTAAGTTTGCTGCTCGCTTTACTTGGAACAAATTACAAAAAGACCTGGAACTAAAGGAAGTGGTCTCATTGGAAAGCTTTCAAGGACTTAGTTTGAGGGATGAAAGGAGAAAACCAAACTTGTAATTGGGAAGTATTTGAAAGATCGGGAAGGAAAATACATAACAGAAAATACAGTCTCACCATCAGACACTCAGAAACACGAGGAATATAACAAGAAGTATACCATTTATAGTCAGCAGATATAGAAAAGGCTGTACTTTCAGGGAGCTGTCTTTAAAGAGAGAGCTAATCTGGCCTTAAAAAACACAACACTTAATACATAAAGACGCTGCAGTGGCAAACACCGCTGGCACAAACAATAGTAAGTCAGGTTATAATCTCTGCACTGTGTGAGAGCCAACAGAGAAAGACAAAGAAAGGATCAATAGTCATCTTCCTGTGTGTGCACATTCATGACTGTTCAGCTCATGATTGTGTTTTATGAATAAACATGCTGACATTGACTGTGGGCAATGACAGGCTCGCTCTTTGATTAGTTTTCTGCTTAAGTTAACCAGAAGCAAGAATTAAAATAAATTAGGATGCAGAAAACTATCTGTCCTGAAGGCTGCGTTCACTAATGAGCCTCATGAAATATCGAATGACAAATGTGACCCATTGTTTAATGTGTCTTGATGCTGATAGCCTCAGTAACAGCAGCTCTATGGGCCAAAGAGCTACATGCCACAGTTAGCCACTGAGCCTTTCTTATGACGGCTGAAAGTGTGGACATAGACAGGAAGTGAGGGGAGGTGCAGGGGGGCATGAAAGAATGGATATGAAACGAGGACATTAAGGTTATGTGAAATGTGCCCCAACCATTGGGCTACATAGTTAGCTTTGTTAAATAAAATACAGCGTGTTTTCTACATAACTAGCATAAGTAAATCATCTTTCCTGAACATAATCATGTAGTCTGCCTAGAAATAACGAAACTGTGACTTTTTCCCAACATTAACCACATGTTTTTGATTCCTGCAAGTCCAAAAGTCATCAAATATGATCTGTTTGGCAGCAATCTTGTTTTTAAAATCTATTACTTTTTAATTATGACTACCCCCGACTGCCGCAAGACCTCCCACAAGATCTTCACTGGCTCAAAATTCTCACCCTCACTTATAGAGCCCTACACGATCAGTCAGAACTCATCCACCCGTAACCTTCAGCCCGTTCTCTAAGGTCAAACACACTTCACCTGCTGTCCGTTCCACGAACGTGCCCTCAGACTCATGGTGATTGTGCTTTTGAGGACATAGCACCAAGCCTCTGGAACGCCCTGCCTGTTGCTATTAGCGACTGACTCAGTTAATAACATTTCTGTTCGTACAGGATTTCAGTGAGCCTCCTCATTGTGTATGCTTTTATTTATATTGTATTTATTCATGTGAAGCACTCTGCAAAAATTGCTATATAAATAAAATGTACTTACTTACTTTATTTTGAAAGTCTAACCAGAAGTTGCAAACATCACTCGTCACAGGAGCTAAAATAACTCCAGAGGTATCACGATCATGCTTTTTTTAAGCACAGGACAACAGACTAAACTGCTGTCACAACTTTGATCATTTCCTTTAGTGTTTAAACATAATAAAAGTATGATAATATACTCTGATGTGTCCAAATATAAAGAGACAATGACATTACATAGAGGTTATAGTGTCCTCAGAGTGCACTATTACTGCTGTAAAGTCACCAGAATCTCAGCTAACATGCCTGTAAAACTTCCCACATAGCAGCTGCTACACCTAAGTATGACATATGTGACCATTTAGCTATGACACACGCTTGGTCACACGTTATAACTTCCAACATTATCTTATCACAGGCATCTGTGGGTCTGGCCTTCAGGCTTGGACAAAAGGTCAGCAATAACTGGGTACACGACGTGTAGCATTGAAATCATTCTTATTACCAGTGCGGTTTGTTTGGACCCCCTTTTCCTCGAGGATCTCAGGGGCAGGACTGGTCATTTCTACAAGACTGTCCTCATATTCTTCTTCTTCCACTTCTTCTTCCATCCCTTCTTCATGTCGATTGAGGGAAATCACCACATCATCTGACACTACTTTTTTCTCAGTGAGTGAAGTTGTTGCGTCTGGATCCACAGACTTCACCATGAACTTGTATTCCAACCCTGCAATGATACAAGCATGACAAATCCCTTTCATGTGTTAACACCAAAGAAGAAGGGTTTTACTGGTTTTTATCTTCTACTTAAGCACACTTTAACGATTTAAGAGTCAAAGGAAAGTGGAAAAGTGGAACCAAAATGAGGTAAAATCCAATTAAAAAGCGACAACAAGATGTGTGAGTTTCAAAATGTCTACTGTTACAAAGGTCTACTGCAGTAATGTTGACAATACGCAGAATTATCCTTTAACAGTGTTGTGTTTTGAATTCTTCCTGAGACGTCTGACTTAATGGCGGTCTCGTGTTTGTGAATGACTCGACTGTTGCGGGCACCATGGTGTGTGTTCCTCTGAGAGAACATAACAGATGGCACAGCACACACGGGTGCCATGCTGCTGCCACAGGAGATCTAAAACACACACACGCGCGCTCACACACAAACACACATTTTCACACAATATGTAGGCCTATGTAGAGTCACACGTTTGTGCACTCTAGGATAAATGTACAGCACACACAGAGGGTTCAAAATGTACAAGTGAATAACATGACGCCCCCATCCCACCCACACACACACACACACACACACACACACAATCTTACCACACTTTTCCACCACCTCCTGGGTGACCAGCTCCTTCACTTCTTCAGCCTTGACAGACAGAGAGAATTCAAAATTACTTCATTCAGTTGTTCATTTTTCACACGCTACATATGTACAGAATATATATTTAAAATATGTGTATAAGTGTTTGTGTTACGAGACGTACTGAGAGTCCAGGCTCCCCCTTCTCCCCTTTTCCTCCCTCGATGCCCACCGTACCCTGTGGTAAAAAAAACACATAGCATTTAAATTAGCTTCCCTAGCTAGCAAGGAGCACTTGTAACACGGATAAATGCCGTATTGTTCTGTACGCTCAAACAGCTGTGCCACAATGTACGTAAAACTCTCACGCTCGCTCCTCTCAGTCCTGGATTCCCCGGTGCTCCCTTCTGACACGGCTTCGCTCTGCCCCTCCTGCCCCTCTCCCCCTGCGTGACACACACATCAAACAGCGCTCAGTGAAAACGCATTGAAATTCAGCCACCAAAAAAAAAAACCCACAACCTCTTTGCTAACAAGGGGAAATCCACAGCAGCACATCTCACCACTCACTTCTAAGCAGTATGACAGACAGAGCAATGAGGACTCATCCTTTGGAATATCCTCATTAGAACTTTCCAGCTCTTCTGTCAACACGGGAAAGTCCGGTAATTGTCGATGAAAGGAGCTAATTGAGGGCGATATGACGTGAAAGCTGGAGATGGAAATAGACCCCCATGTATTTGTGTGTGTGTTAATTAAGGACACATGTCTGCTGTGTAGAGCTGCCAGTCACAGACGTGATGATGACTGTAATCAGGCTCAGCTTATCCCTCTGTTCATTGTTCTCCGCCACGTTTCAGTCCTCCTCTCCTGTAGCGTGGACTTTAACTGTACATTTATGTGAATAGTAGCCTCTGTGTTAGTCAAAGAAGTGGTTTAATCGCAATCGTAATCAGTAATCAGTATTAGTAGTAATCATTCAGTAAAAGACAGTGGTAATTAGGCTTTTTAAGGATTTTATTTAAGTAGTGATTCATACGTCCCTTGTGCATCAGACACAGAAAAAGTTTGTCGTAGTCATTTTGGGGTATTTTATTTTGTACTAACAACTTACTTTTATTTTGAAATCACTAAATATAAAGAAAACAATTTGTTTTCTTAACCCCATGAGTAAAAACATTCAATTATGTTGTTTTCTTGATATACTTAACATTGTTGTCATAAATTAATGATGCCATAATATTAAAGGGGGCGGGGACTATGCTAACTTCAAGCTTCATATTTCACTCTGTCATACCTGTGGAGTAGCTTAGCATAATTTACAGTTAAACAAACTCCTCATGTTTCTCACTCTGGTGCTTTGTGCAGGCCCTCATACAGCCTCTGCCTTAAACGACAAAGTCAGCTCTGTCTCTTTAAGAAACCCTGCCGATACAAGCCAGCTTTCTTCTGATTGGCCAGCTCTCCGAAGCCTGCTGAGGGGCAGAACTCAGTGTTTGCCTCCTACCCTGTGGCCATGTTACAGAGTTGTTGGGAACGAGTAAACTTAACTTTTTTAATTTGAAATTAATGTCTGGAGCTCTTTGTGACATCACAAAGTGAAGCGTCTGGAGACGTCTGTCTGAAACGTGGCGTTCACAGCAGCCTGCAGAGTGAGACTTTTTTAGCAGGGGATTACTCCAACATACTTTTACCTACAGATTTGAAACTTCACCCACGTTTAGTCTGGACATCCAACATTGTAACATTACATATATGTCTTTAAATGTGAAACAGCATTATACCCCCTCTTTAACATAAAGACATGCCAGTTATGTCAATGTCAGCTATGTAATTGCTCCATGATGTTGCCTACGAGTCTCTCCATGCCAGACAGATGTGGCAGTAAAGATCACTGATTGTAGTTTTAGTGTAATGAGGATCCAATTCAAGCAGAGATGATCTGATTAGAGAGATAACATTTAGTAAGTCCTTGTCAAAGGAAACAGCAAGACACAGGAAATTACAAAGAAACGACGCAGTGAAGTTGTGATCAAGAGAGCAGCTCGTTATCTTGATAGGATGCAATAATTCATGTATAATGTTGATAACGAGCCGGGAGTAGGAACACTGCACCTTAGTCCCTGGTTCCCCACGAGATCCTGACAGTCCTGGTTGTCCCTCGTCCCCGTCCCTCCCTGGAGTCCCTGCTGACCCTTTGAACCCTGGGAAACCTGGGAAACCTGCTGCACCCTGCATGGAGCAAGAAACAAACACACGCATGGTTTCATACTTACATATTTAAAAAATATGAATGATAACGGATAGTGATGGTGATGCTGTTTTGCTGACCTTTACTCCTTTTACTCCTGGTTCACCGTCTGCGCCGTTGATGCCGCCTTGTCCCTTATCTCCCTAAATTTGTAACACATGATTAGGACACCAATATATGTAATTATGAAGAATATATGCACGCTTTAATGTTTACCTTGCGCCCTGTGAGTCCATTAAGTCCAGCTACGCCAGAGCTGCCGGGTAACCCCATATCTCCCTGTTTATCAGAGACACCATGTTGCCCACAGTTATGTAGATTTTTGATATTGTTTAACATGATATAAAACTGTTTCCGTTTAATTAGATGCTAACCTTTTCGCCGCTCAGGCCTGGGCTTCCGATGCGTCCAGGTAAACCTCTGAAGCCCTGAAACAGCAGGTAACACGATGAACACAATGACTGTGCAAACATTATAGCAATATCGTACAATTAAAGAGGCTGAAACGCAATAAAAAAACCACAAGGGACCGAGGTGGAGGAGAAAAACAATCAACTGGAGACAAATAATAATAACTGCCTCTACCTTCTCCCCCTTCTCCCCTTTGTCTCCTGGTAAGCCTGGCTCTCCTGAATCCCCCTGTTAGAAAACAAACTAAAGTTATGACTCTTTAAAAATCAAACTGATCATGATTTGTAATTTATTAATTTACCTGATTTCCCTTCTGGCCTTCCAGTCCTAAATCTCCTTTGTCCCCCTTGGCCCCGTCCACTCCATGATCCCCGTTGCGACCCTTAAATCACATCATATGTATTTACTGTATGTATATGTTTTAAATGAATGTTTGTTTGTGTTTGTCCTGCAGCTTTACCACCACTCCATTGAGCCCGGGCTCTCCTGGATCTCCCTGCAGGAAAAGAAGACAATGTGACACAAAGTACGAACACACAAGTGCTGAATGATTTGTTGCTGCAGCGTCCTCACCTTCTGGCCTACAGGTCCTCGAGCTCCAAACCGTCCTAATGCACCTTTAGTACCTGCGTCGCCCTTTAGGCCCTTTTAGAAACAGTTAATAATAGATTTTTTTGCAGAATCAGACTTAATCATGAGCAGTACAACATATTTGTCTTCTTCTTTGCCTTTAAAAATGTCAACATTAGGACCCATCACCTTGACTCCAGGAGGACCGTCCTCGCCCTTCTCGCCTTTATCGCCATCAAAACCTGGTGGGCCTCTCACACCCTGGAACAAAACGTCTACTTAATTGTTTTATTTTTCAGTATGTTTTTTAAAAGTAGTAAAAGAAGCAAAAACAGTCCAGTTAGTGAAGCAGTTTCCATCACCCAGCAGTGGTTGGTCTGCCAGAGAGGGTAGGCGGAGCTAAGTGGCTGCAATTCCGCTCTCTGCAAGTGTTGCGAGTAAACAGTAATCTACTATGGCTGAACAAACAAAGAAAAGATGACTGCTGTTAGGAGTGATTGGGGGGGTTAGATTTTCCCTGTCTTTCCTTTTCCTCACTTTGGACTGGTTTTCATTGAGAAACAATGAGGTGATTGGACCAGCACTGTTACTTCTTTTTTCTTTTGGGGATCCAACCACCAATCATAAAAACATGAACTAACGTAAACGTTTGGAGAAACGACGGAGCACGCTGCTTCCGAGGACTAGCGCTGGGAAGGCTTCCGCTAGAAGTTGCTAACGGACTTTGAGGTGAGCTAACCACGTAGTTGTTTCTCCGCTCAGTTGAAACCCAGGTCCAGCTTCTTCCCCTTTTCCTCTTTCCTTCTTTGTTGCACACTCCAGGTTAGGGCTGGGTCACACACTCAACCCTAGACTTGACTAGTCCGTAACACTACAGATACAACTTCAAAAATAAGTGAAAATCCAAAGAAAAAGAAACAAATTGGACGCTCAGATGAAGCAAACAGTCTAAAGAGGAAAGCGACCGTCAGCGAGGAAAATCAAGAGTAACAACCGGAGCCAACTGTGGACGTCACACATGCGACACTGTCTGGATATCTGGGAAGTGTGCTCCCGCAGTTACAGTTTATTGCCACAGGTGCCTCCAAAGAGAACAAAACCGAGATCTTCGAGATTAAACCTTTAAACTGCTGCTAGATAGTTTTTTCCCCCCATAATATTACACCGTTGTTTTATACTTTGTATAAGCAATCAGATTCTGCAAAGTAAATAATGTGTATTTAATGTAGTGGAGTAAAACTTCAAGAGGATCTCACAGCGTCTCCTTTGGAGCCCTTAAATCCACGAGGTCCTTGGATTTGAAGCACACTCCCCTGCAGAAAGGATATTAATGATACAGGTTAGCTTTATGTGCATTTGCTGATACACAATATGAGCTATCTGCTAACAGACTGCATGTGAAGCCCTGTTGTGATGTTAAAAATTGTCCTACCCTCTCTCCTCTGAGTCCAGGTAACCCTCGGTCCCCCTGCAAAGAAAAAAAGATGCTTGCTCTTAACATCTTCATTTCAAGTGTAGGTGTCAAAAAAGTACATTCATTACATTATATCTCTTCGTGCTTTGCTGCTGGAACAGGAAGCTGAACACCTGTGATGAAATGTCATGAACTGTACACACGGCTTGGCTGCTGTTGACAGGAACGACACTTCAGCACTAACTTCTGAAAACATCACTGCTATCAACACAACCCGGACCTGCTGACGCTTCAGAATGAACTTTGCTTTGGGAAGTGGCTTTTTTTAGAAAAGGCCTCGCCTGTCAGATCTCATACCTCACTGTTGACGCAAACAGCCATGACAAGAGAGTCAGGTGTAAATAAAGATTAAGTGATGCGGGGAGAAAAGGTCAGGAGGTTCATGGGTGCTCCGGCATCCCAGAAACTGCAGCACCTTTGTGTCTTTTGTGTCTAATTTATTAACTGTGCTGTGATTACTTTGGGTTAATACATTTTAGTGATGTGTGGTGAGGTCAGAAACCAGGACAGGCGTTTAAAAGTATTTACTGCATGTTGCCTTGGTCATCACATACGTAGGCCACGTGAAAACATGCTGCACTTGGGTCTGAAAGAAAGCCCACAAAGCATTTATCCTCACTGCTGGCTAACGGTGCAATAGGTTGCATCCTTTCAGAGCTATAAATGTTAGCCGGAGTCAGAAAATCTTAATGTAGCTTTTGTGGAGGCTTTGGATGAGGTGAAACTTGAGTGTGTGTTTGGGCAACAAAATCAATGAATTTTAATCACTTACAAAGTTGGTAAAGTTAGAAGCATCAAACATCACAGGATACCAGCATTAGTATATGATTAATCAAGTTAGTGAATAAGCTGTCGAATCATATGAAAGCTCACCTTTTCACCTTTGCTGCCACGCAGGCCTTTTGGACCCTACAAAACAAAGGTCAAAGAATCAGATTTTGACTTCAACATTGGTGAATTAGTGAAACAAACTCAGTTCAGTTTTGAAAAGTCGCTTACTAAATGCCCCGGTGTTCCTTTAATCCCTAGAGCGCCTTTTTCTCCCTGAAAAGAGAAGGGTTGTGTTAAATTCTCAAACATCAGTAATGTTCTGAATACTGTAAGTCTAAAGCCTTAATAGGTACATATGTTTCAGACACATTAGTCGAGATCAGGATGAACACAGACTGAATCTGCTCATAAAGTGGTTTAAGCTGACGAGAACTCACTCTCCTGCCTGGGAAGCCAGTCAGCCCCCTGGTGCCCGGCTCTCCTGGAATACTGTCCCCCTGACGAGGACAAGATCAAGTCAAGTGTCTGCACATTTCTTACAACAGATTAACGTGAATATATCTGTGTTCACAGTGTCTGTACCTTTTCTCCTTTTATTCCAGGTTCACCAGTAGGACCCTTTATAGAGAGAACATTTTCCATCAGCAGTTTTAGTTGTCCTTCATATTTGAAACATAACTCTACATGATACTGAGTGAATTAGGTTTGAGAGTAGACAGCTAAAAGAAAAATCAGTGACGCTTTATAATACGGGCCGCAAATTACCATGTTAGGAAGTCATCTTTGCTCAAGTCCCAAGTAAGTCTCAAGTCATTTGATCCAAATCTCAAGCAAGTCTCGAGTCATTTCTTCTTGGGCAAGTCAAGTCAAGTAACAGGTTATATCAAGTCAAGTCGAGTCCTTAGTTAAGGCAAGTCAAGTCCCAAGTCAAGTCACTTTTTTTCCACCCAAGATCTAGCCCTCTTACCTGTAGTATCCGGTTGTTATAAAGAGAAAAGACAAGGTGTTAGCAGCCCGTCTAATAATAATATTTTTGGCCCATTTCTATAACCTGTTCAAACAAGTATGACAATGAATTGTATCTGTATGATCTTGGCACAGACGCAGCCATGATGATGGTCTGCTCTGAGACCGTACTGAGTAGTAATGAGTACGACTGATGAGGCTTCTCTTTGGGGTCTTTGATTTTGCGTGTTGCCATAGCGAGGAGTTTGACTGACAGCCAGCCATCCAATCATGACAATCACATACGAGGAGCTTTTTGAGTCGTCCAATCATGATTCCCAGTTTGCGCTGCCTACATACTTGAAAGTTAGACAGAAACTTGACAACATCGAATTATATCATTTTATATGTAAGAGCTAACATTCAAACTTCTGAACACACTCAAGTCATCCAAGTCATCGTGCCTCAAGTCATTTATTTTTTGTCAAGTCAAGTCGCAGGTCATCAAAACAGTGACTCGAGTCGACTCAAGTCCAAGTCACCAAGTCTCGAGTCCACATCTCTGGAAATAAGTTACTGTAAGTATCTCCACTGTTCCCTTGTACCTACCCTGTAAGTACCCTCTAAGATGAGGGGTGTGGGCTGTATTATTAAGTTTCCATTGTTCCCCTGTGCCTACACTGTGCTTAAAGTGTAGGTACAGGGGAGTACCTCGTACTTATAGAATAATGAGTATAAATAATTCCTCATGCCTTTAAATTACACTGTAGGTACCCAGTACTCAAAAACGTTTTCTCCTAAAATTGTTTCTCCCTTCTTCCACCATACCTACATATGAGTACTGATACATGCGACAATATTACATTGTAAGTCGCGGGTACTTACACGATAAGTTGCGAGCCGTATTATAAAGCGTTACAGAGAAATCACGTAAATTAAAGGCAACTCTTTCTCACATGAGGTCCTGCTGCTCCCCGAGGTCCAGGAGCTCCAGGTGATCCGTTCTTCCCCCTCTTGCCCCGGTCGCCCTGCACCAACACACACACAAAACCATCATAAGCCTGTTATAAATACATCATTCATTCACATAATACAGCATGTATCCACATACTTCAGCTGTCATCATTTTCCCAGATTAGAAAGCAAATTAAAAAGTCACTTTAAGTCAATATACGATGATGTACCTCTCTGCCCGGCTCTCCTGGATCCCCTGATGGGCCCCTCAGGCCTGTAGAACCCTGCATGCCTGCGTTACCACGGATACCCTGGATGCCCTGAGCACCCGGAGGCCCAGACTCACCTGGTTCACCCTGCGGCGAGAAAGAAAGAAGAAAGGACGAAATAAAATGTTTGGAAGACAAACACAGAGTTAAAGGTCGCTTGTTTCATTTAATGTAATTATTCCACTGCTCTATTGCTCCTGATAATTGCTTTCAAATTAAAGTCCCTCTTCCCTTTATCAATTTATATCCTCAAACACTATTTTAATGAGTGACTGAGTCACTGAGCCAATTACGTCCCCGAAATTAAAACCACAGTGGGAGACAAAGTCAGTCAAAGTTAAAAAGACTGTTGGGAGGGATTGATTTGACGGGACGTTATAAATAAGACATTTTTACTTTCTTTGTACTTTTTAAGAGCGAGGAACGAGGGAAACTTCACCTTCTGCCCCGGAGAACCGGCCTGGCCTTCTGGACCCCTGTGGCCGCTGCCTGGCTCTCCCTGAAACCACAAAACACACACCTTTAGTAAAAATCCTAGAGTGCACTCTTTCAAAATAAAAGCTCATGAATAAACATCGTATTTACCTTTTGTCCCTTTTCTCCAATTCCACCCTGAAAGAGCTCACATCAGTTAGAAAGTGCACCAAAATAAACCAACACAGCAGAGTTTGAAATAAAAAAAAACTTGTCAAGATGTTTAACAAGGGGAATTATTAATGTCTGCTTTAATCCGTTGTCTCTCAGTCAAACAGAAATAGAGCACGGGGGACATCAAAGGCCCGGAGTCGAGCGGCTTCACTGACAGGCGAGACAGCGGAGAAGTTCTGATGTCATTCACTGATGCAACGTGGGTAGGAGAGGAGAGCGGCGATGATATTTTTATGAAACTGACGGCACATTCGGTGTCGAGACTGTCATTTCTGCTCTGTGATCTTAGGATGATGATAGTGACGCTTTAAATCAGCGGGGCCATATCAGTGACTCATGACAATGTAAGGATGTATTTCACTTAAAAGGGTCAGCTCTGCTACATGATTAAACATATTCTCTCACTCACTTCTGGTGGTGTCTACCTGAAAATTTCCAAGATTTAATTGTCCATGTTTCAGTTTCTGAGTGAAAGAGAATGTAAGTTTGTTTGTGGGGTTAAAGAGGTTAATTTTCTATATAAAGTGCTTCCAACAGGACAGCTGGTGTGAGACTGGAAATGTTGGGAGCAGAGAGCGGGGACTGACGTGCACCAAATGATCACAGGCCGAGAGTCGAGCCTACATTCAATGTGTCGAGGACATAGACTGTATAAAAAGATGGACGACATGACAGCTCCCTAAAAGTGAAGCCAAAACATTTTGAGCGCCCCCTGCTGACTGGCTGCAGTATAGGTCATAAAGCCCGCCTCCTCCATGTTAACAGATGGGACATGAGTCAAACTATAAAATCAAAATAAACGACAAATACATTTTTCTCAAACATGGTTTCTTTCATTATAGTTAGTTCTTATCATGCTGATTTACGTCCAAGTGTTCATTTTTCTGACAAGTTTATTTTGAATTAGTTATTTGATGCTGTCAAAATGATGATTGACAGCTCTGTTGACAAATTAGGCTCCTGCAGCCAATCAGTTCCGGGTGAGCAGAGCGGAGGACGATCCGCGAGTAGAAACGTAACTAAAACAATCACTACAGTCATTGAAGTTTCCATACCTGTGGACGTTAACCTCAGACCAACACAGAGAAGCTGTTCTGCTGTTAAACACGCCGGTGTACGGGATCCTTGCTGTTTTTTCGGTAAGTTAAGTGTGTGTTTGGGTTAGCGGAAGTGGCTACCGCCGCTTCACTCGCCGATCTCTACTGTGCAGTCTCTGGCTCCGTATGACGTCACCATCGCAAGATGGCAGCGCCTATCACAGGGGCTATTTTGGCATCAATTTCGTACAATGGAAGCAGATGGAGACGCGTTGTCCATCTAAATATACAGTCATTGGTGTAAACCAAACATAGACGACAACCGGAAGGCAGAAATTAAGCAATTTTCTGTCTTTGTAAACATGTATTGCAGCCTCTTCATGAACCAACAGGTTGATACAACTGCACATACAGTTCTCAGCTCTCAGTTATGATTATTAAATTGTTGTTACTGGAGCACTGGTTTATCTCAGTGGTTAGAGCAGGCACCCCAGATACAGGCTCGACTCCCAGCCTCGGCCCTTTGCTGCATGTTATTCCCCACTCTCTTCTCCTGCGTCCTTCAGCTCTCCCATAAAACTAAGGCAAAACGGCCGATAAAATATTTTTCAATTGATCACTGATTGATAGCACTAATACCACTTAAGAAGGCTTAATTGTAATTTATTCGCTGCCCTGTTTTGTGAGAGACTCGGTTGAAATCAGTGCAAGAAGACTCCAACTACCAGGTCCTTGTCGAGCACGCTTTAAGTTATTAACTGATTTGAGTAAATAAGAGGTGCCAAAATGTAAACACTACTTTTTATGTCTAAATGGCATCAAGGTTCTCTATATAATGTCGTGATTGCTTCCAAGTAAGATGTGGAATATTTGAGAAAGCTGTGCACAGGGAAGCTGTAATCAATAGAGTTTAAATGTTAAAGATCACCTTCTCTCCTGCTTGTCCGTTCTCACCTGGTTGTCCCTGTTGGATAAGACATTCATCATTAGTGTTGTACAGTTATTTCTCAAGTGTTTCATAATGACGGGACGAATACTTTGTGCTTTTACCTTCAGGAAAAAAAACTCCGGAGGGTACGGGTACGGCTGTCCAGTCTCCTCGCCATAACCCCCCTCGCCCCCCCTCTCCATCTCTGCCCTCCTCCTCTCCCACTCCGCCCTCTCCCGCTCAATATCTCTCACCCCCTCCTGCCTCGTCCTCTCCTTCTCCAGCTCTTCCTCCCCCTCCTGCTCCAGCTCGGCCTCCCTCTCTCTCTCCAGCTCCTCTCGCTCTCTCTCCATCTCCAGCCTTTCCCTCTCCCTCTCCCGCTCCAGGTCCTCCTCCTCCTCTCCTTCCCTCTCTCGGTCGAGGTCCTCCTCGGTCTCCCAGTCGTAGTCTCCGCTCCTCTCCTCTTCCTCATAGTATGGTTCTTTTTCCCACTCCTCCTCTTCCTCGGTGTTTGTCTGCTCCTGTTCTCCACCTTTAGTGTCCGTATGAACTTCTTTTTCTGCATCACTGTATCGCTGTCTCTCCCTCCGTTGTTGCCTCTGACGCCTGGTTTGTGCTTGATGGTCAGGGCTTTCCTGCTCCTTCCTCTGGAGACACAAGTTTTATAGGACACACAGTCATGTATTTATAAGTCATACCATGTTATTGGATTGGATTATCACAGACAGATAACAGACTTACACTCCAGCTGTAACCCTGAGCTCCAGAGGACAGATGCTGAAACTGAAAGGAGGGGACAAACTCAAATATGATCCAAAGACAGCGTCTCTGAAGTTACATTTATTGTAATTAATGTAAACTGAGACGTGTGTTTTATTTTGAAAGGATAGAAATGACAAACTTTTTGTGCCTCCTTAAAGCGATTTCTTCCACCCGGGGCACCTGGCATGAACACCTAACACATAAAAAATTATTACTTCTGCCTTTTTTATTAGCACCTATCTGTATTATATAAACCAGGTAACACTTACCGTAGATTCAGGCCAGGAGGCGCTTCTCCTCACCCTGCTTTGGGATCGATGCACCTGTCAAGCCGCCCGAAAGGAGCACATTTATTGCAATAGTTTTAATAATAATAATACATTTAATTTGTACAGCGCTTTAGAAAGGTACTCAAAGGTGCTGTTCATGATATATAAAACAATTACAAAGACAGTTAAGTGAATAAACAGTGTAAAGCAGTCAAAGTACAGAAATAACACAGGAAGAGCTTACACTATTAAAAACAACCAATAAAATCTACTCAAAAAAACTGAGGTAACAATGTGCACTTTGTTGATTGAGTAAATTTTGACCTCTGTGTTTTCAGTGAAGAGCACCGGAATTTAACAGCTATGATAGACTAAAATAAATTGGGTAAATTCTGCTTAACATTTCTCATTAGATTACACAACTAAATACTTAATTAAAAGGTGTAATAATAACTCTTTAAAGAAAGAGACAGACAACTTTTCAAGCTCACACTCGCAGGCAATTTAGAGTCCCCAATGAACCTAACGAGCATGTCTTTGGACTGAGGGAGGAGGCCAGGGGGAACCCATGCATGCACAGGGAGAACATGCAAACTCCACACCAAAAGGCCCACTACGTCCGAACCGGGATTTGAGCTAGGAACATTCTAGCTCTGAAGCGACAGCGCTAACCACTGCAATGCACCGCCCAGCATTTTGGAATTTTAAGTTCCTGTCATATACAAACATGCACGACGACAAATCGTCTGGTGTATCTAACTAAAAAATATATAAACCCCAGTAGCGCACAAATACTGGCGATACTCCCAACGATTAATCCGACCCTAGCCTGCAGCCAAGAACAATCAGTGACGCATGTGCACTTTAAAGGACAGGCCCGATATCTTTGGGTAGATTTTATTGTGGTATTTTGGGCTGCAATTGTTACTGTTGAAAATTAGGTAATGCAGTTATACTAATTTCTATTAATTCACTTGCTGACTTTACTTTTCGTATAATTGACACAATTTGCATGAATTTTATTTACTACCCTCAAAAATCCCTTTTTACAGTGTATGGCCCGCTGATGAAAGGCTTTACATTTGCAGAATTATGAACTGGGTGTCTGGTGCGACTTTCAGGGAAAAAAATCACAAGCGGCGCCCAGTTAGTGACGCGTTTTCCATCACCCAGCAGTTGTTGGTCTGCCAGAGAGGGTAGGCGGAGCTTGGCGGCCTCTGCAAGTGTTGCGAGTAATCAGTAATCTACATTGGCTGAACAAACAAAGAACAGATGGATGACTACAGATACAACTTCAAAAATAAGTGAAAATCCAAACAGTCTAAAAAGGAAAGCGACCGTCAGCGAGGAAAATCAAGAGTTACAACCGGAGCCGACCGTGGACGTCACACATGCGACACTGTCTGGATATCTGGGAAGTGTGCTTCCGCAATTATCGTTTATTCACATAGGTGCCACCGAAGAGAAACTGAGATCTTCGAGATTACCACTTTACATATATACAGTATGTACTGTATATAAAAGAAAACAAGTACAACAAAATGCAGTTTTGAAAGAGGGAGGGTGTCTGAGGTGTTGGGGGACAGAGTTTCAGAGGGAGGTGGCAGCAACGAAGAAGGCGCTTCCTGTAAAAAATCTGGAGCACTGCTTTGATGTGTATGATGTAAGAAAGAAAGACACAGACATTTTTTTTTAAAGGTATTTAAACACTTTTACTGAAGGATACATACATGCACAGAGAGGTTAAACACACACAGAAAACAATATAACAAAAGAGGAAAATTTCACCAGTGAAAAGAGCGTCTGATCTGGCTACACATGTGCTTATAATGCCTCTACATTCTGGATAATATCATCAAGTAAAAACACAAGATATTTTCTAAGTTTTAATAAATACAATTTCAGTACAACTTGACAAATGGAAATATGTGTTTAAAGCGTGAGCACATGTTTGAAACAGCTGTTTGGTACAGAGAAATAAATGTCTTAATAAATAAATTAGGAGCTGCAGACACGGTAAAGGCTACACTGGTGTTTACACTGAACAAAGTAAACTGGACCCAATGAAACAAGTTTGTCTAATTATTATTAGAGCTCTACCATAGACAAAGCCTTTAAAAAACATGTGAAGTTTGGTTTGGCCATAGGTTTGGGTGAGCGACATCGTCCTTCCTCGTGAAACGTGGGTCAGGTTCAGGGCTCCTCACCAGCAAAACACTTCACAGTTTATTCACACTCTCCGTGTAAGTGTGTGTGTGTGTGTGTTTTGTTATGAATGCTTTAACACTCTACAGTCTCTTGGGAATTAAGATATGTCCTGTTTAAGACAAACAAACAAAAAAACGAGAGAGAGAAAGTATTAAGAGTAACTCTCTGGAATGCTTTTCTTTGCGTTGTTATTCATTCTTGAAGAGTCAGACTACAGGATGCGTCTGTGGCTCATTCCCATTCAGACAAGCTTTAGAGGCATGCTGTCCTGTTTCATGCTGTGTTTTGGTTTGGTTTATTTACATTCCCACTGTGTACACATTAGCCTTAAAGGGGGGGTATTATGCTAATTTCAAGCTTCATATTTTACTCTGATACATGTGGAGTAGCTTAGCATCATTTACAGTTAAAAAAACTCCTCATGTTTCTCACACTCGTGCTCTGTGCAGGCGCTCATACAGCCTCCGCCTGAAACGACTTAATCAGCTCTGTCCCTTTAAGAAACCCCGTTTTTTTTTCCAGCTCTCTGAAGCCTGCTGAAAAAACTGTGTGAAACCAGCCGTTCACAGCAGCCTGCAGACTGAGACTTTTTTAGCAGAGGATTACTCCATCATACTTTTACCTACAGATCTGAAACTTCACCCACGTTTAGTCTGGACATCCAACATCATAACATTATAAATATGTCTTAAAATGTGACACAGCATAATACCCCCTCTTTAAAGAAACATTTTTTGCACTGGTGAAATTTTCACAGGAGGTAGGAAGGAGGAAAAAGTCTTGAAATATGATGCAAAGTGGTTCTTTAATAATAAGGAAGTGTATACTTCATTTGATTCAAGCACTTGCCATCACTTTCAAGACTCTTGTGTTAAGTGTAAATAAAAGAGCATCCCCAGGCATGCAAGAAACATTCATTTAAGAGTCAAGCCTTTCACTTGTGTGAAAATAAAACTACCTTGTGTTGTTCTTCAGTCGTGATTGGAGGTGTAGGAAGCGACGCTTCATCCTGCTCACAACAATAAAGAACAATTTGATGAGAATGTGGCGACACTTCAGAAGTGATGCATCATATTGAGCTAAAAATCAACACGCGACACGGCCAGCTGCTGCCCCATACCTTGTCTGTGTCATCCACGGGCTGTGATGGAGGCGCTGTGGTTGTGAAGACAGCCTAAAGGGAAGAAAGGGGAGGCTTACTGAGACATTAAAATATGCACATGTGCAGTTTAAATCTGAACCATTAATCTGTGCAAAAGTAAATGCTTTTAATAGGTGTTGGTGTTTTAATTTGAAAGTTCAGGCAGGTAAGAAGACTTAAGAAGCCTCAACAGACTCAACAGGGTGTTTTGTTTAGAATGGTTACAGCTAAAAAAGGGTTATTTTGAGTGAAAGGATACCATCCTTCACTCAGTGCTTCAATGCTAAGGTCCACTTTGTATGACTCATACTGTAAATCTGTTAAGATCTGGAGTCCCTTTATTTATTATATCCCAAAGAAAATAGATCTCTCCAACTTACTCATCTAAGTGTGGCGTAATGTGCAGTTTATTTTAACTTTGTTTACCATTTCTACTATAGTTGCTATGGACACTGGAGCCCTTTCTGGCACTGTTCTTTACTCTCCTCTCTGTGGGTGCTATGGGACGCAGGTTTTTGTGGACTGGTTTTGTTTGTGTCTATAAAAATTTTAAATATAAGGAACAAGACTTCTCTTCAAATGAATGCAAACTTCTGAACACTAAAAATAACTGGTTCAGCCATCCATCGATTGTCTTCTGCTTAGTTGGGTCGCGGTGGCAGCAGGCTGAGCAAGAAGGTGACCCAGGCGTCCCTCTCCCCAGCAACATGTTCCAGCTCCTCCTGGGGGATCTCGAGGCGTTCCCAGGCCAGAGGGGAGATATTATATTCTCTACAACCATCTACCTCTTATACATAACCTGAGTGACAACCATATTTATCTCTGCACCTTTGCACTCTCTATTGCACCATTGCACTATCGTCTCCTGTCTAGGTCTGTATATAAGAGTTTAAGTGTCTGTGTTACCTTGTCTAAGCTGTCCTTGTTTTTAAGTTTAGTCTGTTTAATGTGCGTGTCTGTGCATTGAGA
The DNA here is from genome assembly GCF_022749685.1 of Semicossyphus pulcher. Classification (NCBI taxonomy): domain Eukaryota; kingdom Metazoa; phylum Chordata; class Actinopteri; order Labriformes; family Labridae; genus Semicossyphus; species Semicossyphus pulcher. The sequence goes on from NW_027211694.1 coordinate 9,082,549, forward strand.
GCAAAGAAAACCCAGAGTCAAATTCCTTGCATGTGCCCACATAAAGCTGATTCTGATATTAGCGAGCTCTGGGTCTGCCCCGGGGTCGTCTCCTAGTTGGACGTGGCTGGAAAACCTCCACAGGGAGGCGCCCTAATCAGATGCACCGAACCACCTCAACTGGCTTCTCTTGATGTGAAGGAGTAGCGGCTCTACTCCGAGCTCCCTCCGGATGTCTGAGCTACCTGCCACCCTTCAGAGGAAACTAATTTCGGGGGCTTGTATCTGCGACCTCATTCTTGGTCACTACCCAAAGCATGAACATAGACGAGGGTTGGATCCTATAACTGTTGACAAACCAAATGTTGTGTTTCAGATTCAGTTTGTGAAACATCATACTTTAGTATCAGCTGCGCCGTCTGACGAGGATGGCGGAGGATGTCTGGAGGTTTCAGTCGATGTTTCTAACAGGGCAGGACTCTGTGAGGGTAATTGATCTGCCTACAAAACAGTATAAATATGTTAATATTGTTCAGGTACAGCAGAGCAGCACGTAACTGAGCTCAGCTGCCTCTGTGGCCTTTCTATCAGAACACAATCATGCCACAGCGAATGAGATCACTACCTTTTTATTCACAGGAAAGGGGAATTCATCTGTTTGGACTTGAAGCTGCATCTGACAAAAACATGGAGCATATTATACATTAATTATTCCAGCTGAAACATACGAGAGCATGCAGTTTGAACTTACCTGTGTGTTGCCTCTCCTCTCCTGAGAGACGGGTAGGACATCGGGGTGAAGCTCTTCCTGTTTGGAAGAAGAAAATCAGCTCATGATAACTTTAACAACCTCCAGACCCTCCCGTGGATGATACGCCGAGCAGTTTCAGTGGGCTGTGATGACAAACTAATTTATTTGCAATAATTAATTCAGGTAGTGGGCGTGTCATTAATCAAACTCTCTGCAGAGTTTCGTGTGGGCACAAATGAGACGCTGCTTTGTAGAAAAAAAAACACACAATCTCATTATGAGTTTGACAGTTCTGTTAACAAGAAGACACCCACGACGACGCTGACGCTCCAAATCCATAACAACCCCAACGCGTCATCAATCATCACTTTAAATTGAAGTTTCCCACTGCTCGCGGATTAGTCATTTAATGCAGCTGCTGCCCACCTCGTAGTCATAGCTGTGCTCTCCGCCGTTATGAAACTCCGCCTCCTCCTCTTTGTCTCGCTTGTCCTCCTCACTTGTCTTTGGATAAAGGAGACATGACAATAATTAGAGGAAGATACTGTTACGGATAATGAGTAAGCGTTTGTGTCAATGGCTGGAAGACAACAAAGCCAAGCGAAGACAAAGCAACCCGCTAATCAAGTTTCAAACCTGTTATCAATATAATGAGCAGCACATGGACGTTGAGACAAACGCATGCTTTAAGCTGAACTAACCACACCATGAATACAATAACAGGTTAGTTACTATCATTACTTCTGTTATAGTTACTACTACAGCTGTTATTGGCACAATTACTGATGTGTTAATGACATGTTAGCGTTAGCCACAGTTCTGCAGGGTTAGTTTCTTTTTGTTTAGTTTGGGCAAAGGTGGAGCAGAGTCTCCAGGTTTTAGTCTGACCCCCTTCAAGGACATTTACCAGGCGCTGTCTCTGCCTCTTATGCCGTCCTTTATTTCCTTTGCCCTGGTTAAGAAGTTCACAGTCGGAGAGAAAAAAAGATAAAGGTTTCTCATGCTTCAGACGTTCATGATCAAGTACGAAATTATAAGTTGAAACTGTAAGTTAAGGGGGGAAATAAGTAGTTAATGAATAACAAAAATGAATGCAAAACCTTTAAATCAAGATGTTTAAGAATCCTTAGTGTTAAAGTTATCAGGACCACACAGGCAGTTTGCATGTTTCAGCTCTTTTATCACAAATCAAACATTATTAGGGACTATTTTTGTCACTTGTTGCTGTTTGCACTTTAATGTAAAGCACAAACCTGCAATGAAATGTGCAGCAAAAATAAATTACCTTGCCTACATTGATGCCCTTCCTTCAAAGCAGCCACTGATTTGGGGGTTTTACAAAATTCGTGGACTCACTTCCAAAAGGGCTGTGAGCGTAACGCGGTTATGTGACTCTTGATTTTCACATTTTCACTTTACACTTCCCAGATAACCACGGTCCACGGTTGGCTCCGGTTGTAACTCTTGATTTTACTCGCTGGCTGTCGCTTTCCTTTTCAGACTGTTTGCCTTCATCTGAGCGTCGAATTTGTTTCTTTTTCTTTGGATTTTCACTTATTTTTGAAGTCGTATCTGTAGTCATCGATCTTTTCTTTGTTTGTTCAGCCATAGCAGATTACTGTTTACTCGCAACACTTGCAGAGACCATAAAAGCAGCCGCTTAACTCCGCCTACCGTCTCTGGCAGACCAACCACTGCTCGGTGACGGAAAATGCGTCAGTAACTGGGCGCCGCTAGATAGAGACTTAACAGACATTTAAGATTACAGCTTGCCTGCTTAAAATCCCCGCTTCAATAAATGAACTGAAACTGAAATAAAATGTGAAAACTAAATAAAAATAAAAGGTCCAATATTAGCAGTGAAGCACCGTTTTTTTCCCTTCACTCAAACGCCACACGTCACATTTACTGGTCGCTGTGCTGTCAGGTTTCAAGTGTGCAGAAATAAAATCAGGAGATGCAGCAGTGAGACGCTTCTCCGTTGACCCCAGATGAGTGAAAGTAAATCTGAACCGAGCAGGACGTTAAAAAGGCCGGTATGCGTAGCGGCGGGAGGAAGAAGGTAAGCGATCAGCACGGCAGCTCAGAGTCTCCGACTGTCAGTTGATCAGGATGAAGGGTATAGAAACTAACACCACAGTGAGGGATGGGAAGGACGTTGCTGCTTGGGCTGGGGCATTAGTGTTTGACCGCGGTTAGAAAAAATCTGTTCGGTCACAGCCCTAATTTCCAAGCAACTTCTTTATGTAAGAAACCGATGCTTCAAACAATGAAGAAAAAGATAAAAAGCAACCCATCACAAGAAACATTTTCAGCTCATCTACATTACCATGTCAATATATGGTAAATTCTCCAACAGAAAGTCTCTGTTACTTGATTTTAACGGCGTTACCTGACATCAGCTAATACTTGGAAGATCGGCAGGGTGAGCTAAAACATGCAACACTTGTATGCTCCTTTAATAATGTGCATTTAAGTTATCAAACACAAACATCATTACACGTGTTAAAAAATGATCCCAGGATTATTTCATGTTTTATGTTTCTGCTTTACCTTCCCACGCTCCCTGTTCTTCTTCTTCTGTCCTGAGTTCTTCTTCAGCGAGTCCTCCTGAGTGAGGAGAACCGTCTCCACCACGCTGCCTGGTAACCCTGAAACCGTCTGACGTGCACATTTTCATGTTTAGCATGTATTGAATGTTATTTGCATACAAACTGTGTCTGACACTTTGTTTTTTGTTCAAGTGTTTCATCACATTTTCATTCAAAACCAAGGCACTGAGCAGCTTTTAAAATCCAGGGTGTGAACAGCGTAAGAGGATGTGAACCCTCTATGTATTAACAATAAAATTATTAACTAGCTAGGTGTTCTCAGCATGTTTCCAGTCATTTGCTAAAATTATATATTTCAAAGAGGCATCCCTAATTGTAAAACGTTCCTACCTCCTGGGTGGTGGTATAATTGAAAGTAGAATTAACCACAGTCAGATTAATTCTGAGTGAAGATGCTCCGTCTCTGTCTCCGTCTACTCTCTCCGTCCCTCTCAGCTTGGTCTCAGTCCTGTGGAGCTCCTGCTCTCCGTTCACCGTGGTGGCCGACCATAAAGTGGGACCCTCTGCTGTTTCATTTAAAGGGTCCTACGCATCAAAAGGCAGATTTAGTGGAAGTGAGAGAAAATGCAGATTTGGACCAGAAGCATCGACATCAGTGAGTGACAATATACAGCAGCTGTAAATCTGTGTGTAGGGGAAAATAATACAATCTATTATCTTGTTGCCTTTAGCAGGTTTATAATACAATGATCCAATGAGGAAAAACTATGTGGACAAAAGGAAATACATATACAAACTTATCAGGAAATAAAGTGTCTGATAATTGATGGATTAGGTGTCTGATTAAGTAGGTCCAAGTCATGTTCCTAAGTCAGAACAGAGGTAAGGTGTTTGTTCAGTAGTAGAACAATTTATTTCCTGTTCCATTCGACTCCTCAAACCTGTTCTTTTCTTTGTCATGAGTTATCCTTGTTTAGTTTTGTATTGATTAAGTGCCCTGCCCTCGTTGTTTTCACCTGCCCCTTGATTGTCTCACCTGTGTCTGATTAGCCTCACCTCCCCAGTGTATTTAGTCCTCGGGCCTTTCCCAAACCACTCCCTACATCCTCTCCCTACGCACTTCCACTTCGTTGGAGGGCGTTTTTTTGTAGTTGTTTTCAGTGAGAGTGACGCTTTTTGCGCCCTGCTTAACGCCTCACGTTTTTGGGGAAACGCTCTGAGCTCCTCCTTATTTTTTCTAATTGTCCAATCGGAAGAAAGGAGAGGCGGGCCTTCAGTCAGTTTACAATATAACGGTTAGGTGACAGCTAATGATCCAGTGGTTGCCTTAACAACAGTAGAAAAAATAGGCGCAGCGAGCTGCTCTTTTTTTAACTGTAGGCTTCCCCCCTCGGGACAGTAAATAAATTGACTGGACTTGAGCGTCTGGTTTGCGAAAGGCCCCTCGTCTTCCCCTGTCTCTGTGCCAGTGAATATTCGTGTATAACTTAGTCAACCGTCAAAACTTCAGTCTTACTGTGTAACTTTACTCTCAGTGTCAATTTTTTGACACTGCAACTCTACACCCTTATTAAGTCTTCAGGGCTTTACTTTAAACATTTGTTCTCTCATCAGAATCTCAAATAAAAACGATCAAAACTGACCTAAAAAATGTTCTCATGATTGTTTTTGGATGATGGAGATTTTGAGGATACTTACAACTGAAAAAGACTCTGGAAGCTGCCTGTCTAAATCAGTGTCCTCGATAGTGTCTGACGGAGGCTGGCTGAGGTCAAACTTCACTGAACTCTGCTGAGAAGACACAAAGAGAAAATGTCAATTTTTACTGCTACTTTTGGTGTAATTTAAATGTCTTATAAAAAAGTAAGCTTGAATAAAATCATATATTAATGGTTTCACACTTTTCTTCCCTGAATTTACGTACTGTGAACTCCGTGATGACGTTAGAGGTGTGACTTTCTTCTTTTGCCTTCTTGGACGTGCCGAGCACATGAAGCAGCTCCTCGATTCCTTCCTGCAGCAGCCTGTCAATCAAAACCTTCAGCAAAGGAAGCTGAGAGAAAAAAAGTTTTTATAGAAAAGGTCAAACTGGAACACGATCACCACTTCTATCAAGCTCTAAATTTAGACGGTGTGAGAGTCAGATTACCCGGATGCCGTACGCTTCAAACATCACTTCAATGTCCTGAAAGAGAGGAAAACATAATGTTAAATATGCAAAATGAGACGTTGCATCCCAGAGGAGACATTACTTCTTTTTGTACTCACCTTCATGTTGATAGATCTTCCAGGAGCTCCAGCGTCCCCCTGCGGAAACGTTAAAACAAGCAGAGTGAAATAATGTAATTTGCATATACATATATTTGTGAGGGATAACACTGAAGCACCACCTTGTCTCCTTTCCCGCCTCTTTCTCCTTTATCCCCCTGCAAACAAGAAAAAGCCTAAATGAGCAACACAGCTAATATGTTTCTCTTCTTTAAATAAGTGAGCTTCAGTATGAATCCTATCACCATCTTACCTTCAGTCCTGGTGCACCCTAAACAAACACAAACAGAGGAGCAAGACATTGGAACATGCATCTGCAATGCATGACATGGAGCTTGCCTTATCTGTATGCAGATAAGGACACAACTCACAGCAGCCCACAGTAAAAGCAATAAAGTCATCATGGTTGTGTGATGACTCAGACGGCATGCAGGCAAAATATGCATAACGCCATGCAACAGCTGAAATAATGTGCAATTATTTATGAGCTATAAATATCTGCAATAACATGTCGTGTGCGAACTCACAGGCGCTCCCGGAGGACCCATCGGGATCGGGAATGCTTGTCGGATTTCGTCAACGGTGGCGCCCTGAGAATTGATGCAAATAAAAATCAGTAGGGTTTCAAATGGCAGGCAGATTAGTGATTGTTTTTCTCAATCACCAGCAAACAGAAATAAGCTTAATGATTATCGCTGATCACACAGGTGATTATCCTCACCTCTGACGTGACGAGCACCTGCCGCCCAGGTAGACCTGGAGCTCCTGGTTCCCCCTTGCCGCCGTCTTTACCCTGTGCAGGAAGACAGGAGTTCAAACGGTGCAGCCGCAGTATTTCTCACAAACATTTTTTAATTATCTTGAAGCTGCTTACACTCGCTCCTGCATCTCCCCTGTCCCCCTGCAACAAGAGGAAGGTTAACACGTGTACTTGAAAAACAGTCTAAATGTTTTAGCTGGTTTCAATAAATTTTAAAGGACCTTCTTGCCGTCATCTCCCTTCGATCCCCGTTCTCCCTGTGAAAGGACAACATGTCTTCAATTTTAAAAAGTTAGCTAAAGAAATGACACACTTTAAATATCTGAACAATTACGTTTTAGCAAAGTAGCATAGACGTTAAGCACAAAATGTGTCTTACATCTTTTGCTGGGAGGCCCCTCTTCCCATCAATGCCAGGCCTCCCCTGCAGAGCAGAGGAAACAAGTCCAAGTCAGGAAATATTTTCAGATTATGATGGAAAAAATAAAGGTTGTGCTAATCACACACCGGACACATGATACAAAAGCTTAAACATAGACTCCAGTACTGTCTTTCATCGTTAAACTGGATAAAGGGTTATATTTTAGTGTTTAAACTGCAGGTGTTGTGACACACTGGTACTCACAGGAGTTCCTGGTAAACCCGGCATCCCTGCTATCCCGACCCGTCCTTGGTCTCCTTTTTCTCCCCTCTGATCACACACACATATAAAAAAATGAAACTTTTCTCTTTAAGACTTAAAAATCTCTCCATATTAACATCAAACATCACATTAAAACAACTCAAACATTATTTATTGTAGTTGAAAAATGATCGTAACTGCAGTTTTGCTTTATAAAACTTCTACAGTCATCAAGCATTCATTTGGAGCCATGTGTCCAAATGGCAAATTTGAGTCACAAATTCACTCAGCTTTAAACTCTCTGTTAGTCTCCATTAAATCATCAAACATCCTTTGTTTGCAGCACATTTAAAAGTGCTTTCTCACAGGAAGCACGGCCGGTTGCTTCTGAAACATGAGGTTAATAAGAGCAGCCAGGATATGAGCTATAAAAAAAACAAACAGGCCTGATGACGATAAAACGCCTCAAACAGCTGCATTGTGGGTAACTTGTTTTGGGATACAAAAATCAAGTATGAATAGTAGAGTTGCATACAGCATTAAAACAGTGGTGAACTCACCACACCAGCGTCTCCTTTTTGTCCCTGGTCGCCCTGCAGTAAGTAATAAACACACGTTTGTTATCGCAGACTTTAATAATGCAAATAAAACTGTGGGCCCAAGTTCGTATTACCTTCGTTCCTGGTTTCCCCGGTACACCATCGAGTCCAGAACCTCCCTGCAAAGCAAACAGGGTCATATTTCAACACAGACACATCTCTGGACGAGTGGTTAAGGCAAGAAGGACCAATTTACAGACATGTTTACACTAACCAGAGATGATCCTGGTAATCCAGGTTTCCCCTCTGGACCCTTTGGAGAAACAAACATGTCTTTATTTTATTATTAACTTTCATCAATGGAGCATTATAGTCATTATTGATTATTCTGTAGATTATTGCTTCTTTAGACAGCTAACTGTTAACTGTGTAGTTTATATGACACACCCCAAAAGACAGCTAGCATTGTAGCATTTTACTTTTAATGTCTTGTTTTATTGAAATTTCATAAATGAAAATAAAAAAGAAACAAAGAACTGCCATCCATACAGAAAATTAAATACATAAAAGATTATTTTCAGTTGCCTACAGTCTCTCTCCCAAACATCCCAGCTGTATCGCTACACACACTGCTCACCATATACACCGACCCCACAGTAACCCTTTCAACTGTACAATATTATCATGAAGGCACAATAGTATGCCATTCAAAATTGTAACTAAGGCACAGCTCAGTCCAATTGTTGCTGGCCATTTTGTAGAGCTTTGGCCCCTCATAACCAGCTGGGTCAGTTCTTCAGGCAGGTAGTTGAACAGGTCAGACCACAACTCCGTGAAATACATTTCATTACCTTTCAATATTGCACTAATTCTGTCATGAAGAAGAAATTAATGTCTTATTTTAACTGACCAACAGTCCAAATCTTTAAGATAGTAAATTGAATAAAGCCGGAAAAATGGCTAATTTTATCTTCTTTTTTATTTGCCTTTTGTGCCTACATTGAGAGAGACAGGATGGTGGATAGTGAAACAAGGGAAGAGAGAGAGGGGAGGATGGCATGCGGCCGGGGGCCGAGGGCTGAAGGTGGGAGGTACCTCTGTACATGGGACATGTGATTTAACTGCTGAGCTAAACCGGCCCAACAATCTGCAAATTTTAGAAGTTGAGAAACGAGAGAGTGCTTGGTATTTTTTACATGAAATGTAGATTACATTTCTGTCAGTTGACTTATTATGTCCCCCTCTATGTGATGGTTTGCGACAGGTGAGAGCGATACGATACTCACTCTTGGTCCAGGCAGTCCCGTCTCTCCTCTCACACCAGGCTGACCATGCTCTCCTGGTTCACCCTGAAGGGACGTGTTAAAAGAGAAACATTATTTCCTCATTAAAGAATAAAATAATGCATATCGCATGATGTTCTTTAAGTTACCTTAATCACTCTGGTCAGCACGTTGTCGTCTCCAACAATCTGGTAGGACAGAATGAGAAACGTTTATTGACACAGTTTAATCTGATTGAGAGCAGACAGTATTTCACAAGGTCTTATGGGAGTTTGTGTCTTTTCTTTCGTTCTTTATGAGCTCTGTTACAGTGAATGCCCGCGTCAGACATGGCTGAGCTGACGAGGAGCTGTCAAATATGATAACAGAGGTTTGTTTACTTGTGTTCCCGGAGGTCCAGGTTTTCCCTTTGTGACCGCGGCAGCACGATCAAAAGAAGAGCACAAGAAGACACCAGTTAACATCTGAAACGTCGCACCGCTAAACACAAATCATATTAGCAGCACAAAGGATACAAAAAAAAGTAGGTTCATTGAAGGGTGGCACACACAAAAAGCCAAACTTAATTACTGAACATATCATGATAGGAATCATGACGTCATAGCAGGTCGTGAAGATGAGACATGGTGAGTGATGAAGAAGAATGACGAGAGTGCGTCAAACAGGAGGAACAATTAACATCAATAAGAGAGATAGAGACGGTGAAGGCGAACGTACCGGCTCGCCTTTGTCGCCTTTCTTTCCATCAGTGCCCTTCAAACAAACAACATCACAAAGTATCTTTAAGCGTCGCAGATTAGTTTTTTCCCGGTTATTTAAGGACATAATCACGTTCTTGTTTTGTTCAATGGAGGTAGATAACAGGTATAGATTCTTCTTTAAATGAAAGTCAAAGGACTTACGAGGCCGGGCTTCCCATTGTCTCCTTTCTCTCCTGGGTCCCCTGGTCGCCCTGGTAGACCCAGCGGACCCTGAGCAACATGAACAAAGTGTTTAAAAAGAGCGTTATAGCACATGCACTACACACAGGTAATTAGTCCTTCACTCAAACTTGCAGTCAGCGTACTTAGCTACAATACATTTGAATTTTTTCTAGTTTAAAAAGCACTTTAGTGTGGTTGAGGACCGTGGTGGTCCCGAGCCCTATCAGTCCGAGCGCCGACCGCACGTGCAGTTATTTCTGGTTCTGAAGAGAGCATGGGCGCGATCTCTGAGTGGTAACGTAACGTTAGCTAGAAGGCTAATGTACAGTGTGCGAGCAAAAATAGTGTAAATTCTCGTGAATGTCTCGATCAGGATATATCTGAAAATGAGCGTGGTTTCAAAGAGTCTCTCTCAAAGAAGGGGGCCGGGGGAGGTACCGCCCACCTCTGATTGACATAGTGTTTGAGCCATTTCCAACACATGATGTGCCGAAGAATTGTCCATATTAACACCAGCATTGAGGCGTTTCATCACAGTACAACGATATCATTTAGATTACAGCTCAAACAACATGTTTAAGTGTGCAGTTACTCTTTAAATAACTCCGATTTCTCTTTATGCAGCTTTTATCTGTGCTCTCTGTTTGTGGGTTTATTTCTGTGTTGCATTTTGGAAAAGACGTACCCTAATTCCTCTGTCACCAGGCTCTCCAGTTGGTCCTAGTTCACCCTGAGAAAAACAAAAGGTAAGTTAGGTAAGTACTTGGATGTATTGATTAAAAAATATGTATAACTGTATTAAATACAAATAATCATTGCTCTACTTAAAGCTGCTGTGAGGAACTTCCGTGTTGATTTTGGCGCCCCCTGTGGACAAAGCCGTACCTCTCATCTCTTTGCTGATTTTGTCCTGTTCATGCTTTAGTGATGTTTTAACAAAAAAATCTCCTCCTGCTTTCTTTAACACTCATATGTATCACTCACTTTAAATGTTTGCCCTGGAAAATGTAAACTAAGGCAGCGTGCATTTAACCGCTTCGTCTCACACCTACCCCCCCCGCCAGCAGTTTGAGGCATTAAAAATAACTATATAGAAATAATCAATCTTGCCCCTGATGGTCTGGTTTGCTTTTGTATGTCACACAGAGTAATCAGAAGTAATTTCAGCCTGTTTCATAACCAGTGAAAAACTCCTCACAGCAGCTTTAACCTCCTGAGCGACAAATTAACATGCTGATTGTACCTTCATTCCTAGGTCTCCTTTAGTTCCAGGGGCTCCCTACGCACAAACAGTCATCGTCATCAACATTACAATGTTTATTTTTAGCCATATTTGCAAGCATATACAGTTTATATATCAGATAAATGTTTATTTATGTTCTACTTATGTCTTACAATAATAAAATCTATGAGCTTCCTCCTGATGTAAATTCTCAAACAATCAGATTTGTGCTGTACTGTTCAACTTGTATCATTGCTTTCACTCAACTCAGGATTTACTTACATCTTTACCTCTTAATCCTGGTTCTCCAGGATTGCCGTTTAATCCAATACTCCCCTTTTCACCTTTAAAGCCATCCAGCCCCTGGACAAACACATGACTTCTGTTTAAGCAACATTAACAACCTAAAATAAATATCAGTCATTTAATTATCAAGCTTTAGGAGTTCAAAAGAAGGAGGACAAAAACACACTTAAAATCAATTTAAGCCTCACAAACTGTGCAAAAGTGTTTGTGCCATCAGCTGCAGTTGAAAAAGTATTTACACACTGAGGAGGCGTGGAACATCATTAGCAATAATGAAGAGTTCAGTCAGACAGCTCACATTTGTTATGGTTTGAAATGTTTATTGTAACAGCAGAACATATCTTGAGTTTGGCGTCTAAGCTCCGACCTCATCACTCCTCGCAGATTTTTTTACATGCAGAAACTTGAGGAGTGATGAGATAATATCTTAACCCCCCCAGCCGGAGCCTGCAGGTGGATGCTGGGGTGGTGTTGGGGCTGAAAGTAAGAGCACAGTACTGGTGCAGGGCAGCCATGGCCATGACATGGCAAATTTTGCAGCTTAAAGAGAATCCAAATTGGGAGGAAGTGTTTGTCAGGTGATGGTGGAGAATGACGCATGTCGAGTGTAAAATCAGCTAACAGTGGTAAAAGTGAACAAAAACAAAAAGGTTTGATCTTCAAAACCGAAACAATTAGCTTAAAAAAACTCCATAGAGTTTAGTGGTGAAAATTCTCTGTGAGTTTGTCACTCTAGCGACTACTGTCACACCACACATAGTTAAAGATATAATCTCGAAGTTGTCTGTTTTGTTCTATTTAGTGGCATCTAATGGCGATAAAAGGCAATTGCAGGCGCATACGTCCCACATAACCAGACGTCCACGGTTGGCTCCGGTTGTAATTCTTGATTTTCCTCGCTGACGGTCGCTTTCCTTTCTAGACTGTTTGCCTTCATCTGAGCGTCGAGTTTGTTTCTTTTTCTTTGGATTTTCACTTATTGTTGAAGTTGTATCTGTTTGTTCAGCCATAGTAGATTACTGTTTACTCGCAACACTTGCAGAGACCGGAAAAGCAGCCGCTTAGCTCCGCCTACCCTCTCTGGCAGACCAACCACTGCTGGGTGATGGAAAATGCGTCACTAACTGGGCGCCGCTTGTGATTTTTTCCGCTAATGTCGCACTATATACTGCAAATGCAAAGGCTTTCATGAATGAGGCTCAATCACCATTATGTTACCTCATTCGGCGATAGATAGTGATTTAACAGACATTTATTCAAATGAAAATCTTCAAAATTCTGACTTTAATATAAGAACATTGATAAGGGCAGCTTTAGCAGAAATAGTCTGTTACTTACTTTTGGTCCTGGTTTTCCAGACAAACCTACATTTCCCTGTGAATGACAATAAAGATAAAACATATTGTAAATATATTAAGAAACAGCTTTTCTGCTCAATATCAAACATAAGCAAAGTTAAGGTTTAAAATCAGTAATTTCACTTTTTCAGATCACTCACCCTCTCGCCATTTTCTCCCTTTTCTCCCCGCTGTCCTGGAATTCCAAAACCAGGACTGCCCTGCGCACATCCACACAAACCACATTCATACAGTTATTCTTCACCAACAGATTTATATTTCTCTCCAGAAAAAAATTGAAGCTTAGAGTATTTATCATGATTCACCTTCGCTCCTTTGTCTCCTTGTTCCCCCTTTATTCCCTGTGGTCCCGTGGGGCCGACTGGACCGATGTCCCCCTGACAAACAGGACACACGCAAACACACGCACACACACAGAACACCAATCAACTCGATTCTGGTCACAAGGCAAAATGATCTAACCAGTTCAAAAAGAAAACTCTTTAAAAAGAACCCTGCAGACTGAGATTAAAGAGGTCCCATTCAGCGGAGCGTTCAGTCCCTCTGCAGAAGCTAATGAGAGAAAATCTTAATTGTGTTTGATAAGCAGACCCACGGGAGCGAGGCTGAGTGCAAAAGAATACCCAGAACAATTAATTAACAAAGTCTCAACAGAATGAAACATTAAGAAAATCACTTCCCTCTGGCTCAGTGAATTATTTTAAGCTAGTTAGGATGAATGTGGGCAACTTAAACATACGTGTGAGGCTGTGACAAAGTTTAACAAGGTAACCCGGTGGCCTGAAGGTTAGCAAGGTTAGATAGATCTTTTCACTCAATGGTAGTAAACCCTAAATCTGCAGCACGGATAAAGACCATCTGAGACTCAAGTATTTCTTGGAGGCAGAGCATCTTTAGAGGCATGATTATTCCTATTTGTTGAGTCAACCTCAGTGGGTGGATCCAAAAACAAACATGGACTCACTCCATTAAAGTGCTCAAAACATGGAAATTGGACCCACTAGTTCATCTCAATATTAAGTGGGTAAAGTCAAGTCAATATACTGGTAAGGTTGTGTGCTTTGGTGGCAAATATCTGAAAGATATTAAAGTTAAGGTGAGATTCATTTTGCTAACATGTTTTTCAAGGTCGAGAATTAACTCGATGAGATGGTTTGTGAGTGTGTGTGTGTGTGTGTGTGTTTGAATTAGCTTCTGTGTCATCCTGTATTGTGTGTTGCGTCTTGTAACTTGGTGAGGTTTTATAACTATGTGATGTTTTAATTGTGACGTGCTGAGAGACTGCGAATGAAAATTAGCTTTAAGCTAACTCATGCATGTTTCATATTATACATGGTCCCTTTTAAAATAAATACAATTAAAATAAATAATGGGTGCCCCTGGATGGCTTCTTTTTATTATCATTATTTGCTTAATACTATAAATGATAGATATGCAACCTTTTTTTTTTAAATCTCCACATATGCTAATTTGCTTCGGCTACTCACCCTGGCACCCTTTTTTCCAGTTGGTCCAATGATCTGTTGTGATGGAAAAACAAGGCTGAGTAGGAAAAGAGTATCAAGTGCTTCTATTGCTTAAGTATGAAAGAATGTTTTCCTTACACCCTTGGCAGGATCTCCAGGGACGCCTCTCGGACCCTCGTCTCCTTTTAACCCCAACGGCCCCGTCAGTCCCTGGAAATATCAACGTAAATTAAAAATAACTTAAAAATCTTTAATTGCCATTTCTGTTGTGATAGATTGTTAACTCCTCGCCTCTCTTCCAACAGCTGTTACTTAGTATTTTGTACCAGTTTTAAAACATCCTTTAAAGCCCTGGTTCTGAACTGATGGGTCAGGACCCAAAAGTGGGTCGCGGATGTGTGCTTGAAAAAAAAAAAGTTGTTGCAAAAAGTCTATGCTGCGCTTTTATTTTGAAGGACTTGGGTTTCCTATGTGCGTGCAGCAGTATTGTTGTTTATTATCCCAGCTACAGTTTCATTTACATACTTTAAACTTGATGAGCCCGACAGTATTTGTGCATTTATGTTGCACTTTTTAAGTTTATTTCTGTTGACAAGCGGCTGCTGGTAATTTTGGTTGACACAATACTGTTGTGTTTTTTGAAGTTTACATACTGTGATGTTTGATGTTGTCTCAGGTCCAAACTGCACCATTTTTTATTCAGTAAATTTGAGTGGTTACAAAATTTCAGAAATTGTGTTGGTGGCGGGTCAACAACAATATCCATCACTCTCGGCCTGCTTTTGTTTACCACCACTACATGAGCTTTTTATTTTAAAAGCTAACTTGTTGAAAGGACCGTCTTTCTTTGGTTGTAATACAAAAGACAGGAAGATCATGACTTTATTTTTTAGTGATAATCTCTTCCATAAGACCACGCTGCTACAAATTAAAAATCGCTGATGCAGGACAAAATTGCCCATTTGCAAAATAAATCCACTGAGGTTTGATATTTGGGCTCATGACTGCATGCAATCATACCCATCTCTGACAGAGTCTTGTCTTAGGAACAATATGGCTTGCGCATTTGTTTATTCATAAACCTAAATGTCTGTTTGGAGACATTAGGAATCGGTTATTAACCACATATTTATCAGAGGTGTTCCAAATAAATATATTGAACCTTCCTCTGGGATGTTTCTTTGTAATCAAAAAGGAATTAGAGAGAGGATTTTAATACACAAGTGGAAGCAGTTATGATCATGTTGGTTTGTATAGACGTGCGCAGGAAGGACATGCAGCTAAAATGTGTATACTGTGTGTGATTTGTCAACGCACTGTGGGTCCTTTTGGTCCGACTGGTCCCATCTCTCCTCGTTCCCCCTAAGAAGACACACGCACACAGTCACATACACACTTAATCAGTCTGTGTTATTAAAAATCTACAAGCCAGACTCTAACTGGAAGTCTTTCACATTTAAATATTGATTAAAAGTGAATATTTTCAGCCACATAAAGATATAGCGGACATGCGTGTGGGATGAACTCACCTTGTCCCCTTGCTCCCCTTTGAACCCCTTCTTTCCCTGCAGGTACAAATAAATCACTTGCTTTGAATCCTTTCATCACCGATTCTAACAGTTAGTTAAATAGGTTTCACCTCATTAGACTACGGTGGATTTAATTTATGCATTCAGGGGTAAAATATGCAGGAAAATATTCATATAGGAGATAATGATGAGGTTCACACCCGAGGTCCAATGATTCCTTGGATGCCCTGCTCTCCAAGATCCCCCTTAAAAGATGAATAACATAGAAAATATTATTCCACTAATAAAAACAACATTCAGAGCAAACAGAGGACTTTATGTGAAGTTAGGCAGAGTCAACCACACCCTCATAGGTTGAATATATAACTGTCTCAATGAGAGACAACAGTTTCTCAACATCCACTGACGACAGTCATCAGCAATCAGCACTCGGACTGGGGTACCACAGGGTTGCGTCCTTGCACCCTTGTTATTCACATTGTATACCAACGACTATAATTATCATCAGGATAATTCTGGAAGGTCTTTTAAAGGACAACGAGAACAATTACAGCGCTGAGGTAACAAACTTTTATAACTGGTGTCTAAATAATAATAATTGATTTTAAACACAAAGAAAAGCAAAGAAATTATTATTGATTTTAGAAGACATTCTTCCCTGTCGCCCGTAATTAGGAATAACACAAATATAGAAATTGTACAGGAGTATAAGTACCTCGGCACACAGACATGGAGTGCAAACACCAATTCCAGGGTCTCTATTTTTTAATGACAGTACTGTGCTGAAGTTCTCTCATAAGACGTTCACTGAGAGTGTACTGACATTTTGTATTCAGTGTGAATATGAACTTTTCACTACAGAGCGCAGGTTCAGAATGCCCCGGGTGCGGACTTAAAGAGGCATCACATCCTTTGTCCCACAGCATTCAGCTCCTTAACAAGCTCTGATAAAACAGTTTGAACTTGGCAGAAAACCATGCAATGTTTTTCTTTGATGATCAATTATATGCTGTCTTGTCAGGTTGTTGATGTCTCTTGTCTTTTATGTGTTTATGCTCTTGGTGCAAGAAAAAACAGGTTCATTCATAGATACCTTTGGGCCGACTGGTCCTATCAGGCCAATATTTCCCTGAAAAACAAGAGTTGAAATCATTACATAACCTTGCGGAGTATTTAGCATCAATATGATTGAACTTTGAATTCTACTTTAAATTAATTTATATGTTCGTTGTTATGTACCTTCTGTCCCGGCTCACCACGAGGACCTTGAATACCTTGAATGCCAATTCCTTCTTCACCCTGCAAAAAAAAAGGAATGTTTATCAGGCCGGTTACTCCGTTGAACTTCATGCACTTTTTGCACACTGATCAAAAGCTTTACCTTCTCTCCTTTCTCTCCCGGCAATCCTGGCACCCCATCAAGGCCGATGGGACCAGGCAAACCTGCAATCCCCTGCAGTAGTTTGTGTTCGAAACAACAAGGAAGAGACAAAGAGAGAGAAACACGCCTCAGAATATGCAAATTATTGTTCAGAAGGCGACTAATCTTTTATTCTGTCCACCACTTTTTAACAATTTTATTATCTATGGGCTCACATCTCTCCCCGACTCTCCTTTGTCTCCCTTCACGCCCGGCTTCCCACGTAGACCCTTTCAAAAAGAGTGAAAGCTTTATCAGATCAAAACCAAGCGTTGCAAATTTCATAAACTGATAAAATCAGAATGTGAGGCAGGAAAAAGTAGGCGCATAAATGCATGATGCTGTAAATTAAATTGTGCCAGTGCAACCTTTTTAAAAGACGAATAAAGCAGCGTCCATACTTACTTTAGCTCCCGGCTCTCCAGAGTCTCCCTACAAAAAGCATCAGTGAATAAACAATTACTTAAAACAAACACAGAGACATCGTTATGTTGTTTCATGTTCACAGCTTCTTTTAAAATTTGAATATCAGACAGTTCTACGTCACCTTGACTGATATTCCAGGCGACCCTGACGGTCCTGGTTGGCCAGGTAGGCCCGAGGCTCCATTGACCCCCGGTACACCAGGAGGTCCCTGAGGACCCTATAAGATGTAGTGAATAATATTTAAGTTGCTGTGAGGGTCAGTGTTCAATAAACTGAGGATTTTTTCCGAGGACTCACCGAAGACCCCGGCTCTCCTTTTCGTCCGGGTACGAAATTTGCGTCTGCTCCAGCTATAACATATCCCGGCTCTCCCTAAAGGGAAGCACAAGAAAAGCATGAACCTGGACGCACACCAGAGCTCTTCAATCATTTGTGTTGTTGTCCTAGTTGTTTTTGTCATTGTGACTCTTAAAGCTCTTTAAAAAAAAGTTGATAAATCTTGTTGACAACCCCTTCAGGAGCTGAAATCTAACCAAAAAGCAATTAAATGCATGTGTTTGACTTACTCTCTCTCCTCTCTGCCCTTTAGGACCGGTGAGTCCGGGTAGACCCTGCCAGGGAAAACACATGAAGAGTGAATATTAGAGGGATACTTGAAACAATATTGAATAGACAACAGTCTCAAAATGTAGGTGGTAATAAGTCCTCCCTTAATCAAAAAATTGCTTGTAAAGAGATTAACAATCTCTGCAACATAACCTGTATCCCTAGATCCTCCTTATTATCGGCCCCGCCCCTCCGGTCTGTATTCTATCTCAAAATACCGCAAAAGTACTTTTAAACCACCTGCTGTCAAAATAAAAGTTGTTCATTGCTAATGAATAATACTAAATGTTATTAAAATATTAAATGTTGGGGTGCTGGTTTAGCTCAGCTGGTAGAGCGGGTGCCCCATGCACAGAGGCTATAGTCCTCGTCGCATTGATCGCAGGCTCGACTCCTGGCCTGCCCACTCTCTATTCCCAACATTTCCTGTCTATCTTCAGCTGTGCTGTCAAATAAAGGCAAAAGCCCAAAAAATAATCTTTAAAAAAATATATTAAATGTCTGCCTTCCATTATCTGTCTTTAAAGAGGGGGTATTATGCTGTTTCACATTTTAAGACATATATATAATGTTGCAATGTTGGATGACCAGATGTATGTTGGAGTAATCCCCAGGTTTCTCAGCTCAGCCCGCAGGCTGCTGTGAATGCCAGGTTTCACACAGTTTTTTCTACACGCTGCACTTTGTGATGCCTCGGCAGGCTTCGGAGAGCTGGCCAATCAGAAGAAAGCGGGCTTGTAGGGGGGGCGGGGTTTCTTAAAGGGACAGGGCTGACTGAGTGGTTTCAGGCAGAGGCTGTATGTGAGCCTGCACAGAGCACTAGTGTAAGAAAAGTTTTTTTAACTGTAAATTATGCTAAGCTACTCCACAGGTATCACAGAGTGAAATATGTAGCTTGAAATTAGCATAAAATACTCCCCCTTTAATAAAGCTTTGGTTACATCCACAGTGAAAAGGCAAAGGTAACCGGTGATACATGCAGTCCGGGAACACAGTTAAAGACTGGACATCACTTTTATACGATCTGAGTTATAGTCGGCTGACTCACTATAATACTTTCAGAAGTTTTTCCTTCATGCATTTATTCATGATATTCTTTCTTACCATATCACCTGGAACGCCTGGAGCGCCCTGAAAAATACCAAACAAATATTATTTTCAGATTCAGATGCACTTTAACAAAATCAGCGTTTTTCCTCAATTCAGTTACCCGTTGGCCGGCAGAACCCGGGGGACCAGTTCTTCCCGGTCGTCCTGGAAACCCAGGTACGCCATCTGTTCCAGACGGCCCCTGTCGTATAAAAAACAATATGGTCTGTGAAGGAAAATGAAATAATAGACCGACACTGCAAAGCCACAGTAACACCCACACAGTCACAGCAGGGTTATGAGAGCGGATATGAGACAGTAATGACATGATATAGTGGAGCTGTGATGACAGAGCAGGTGTGTTGATATTTACTGTATCTGACTCATGGAAGGAAACACGGTTAACTGACTGTAGGGAACCTCTTAATCTAACCGATCTCTTTATATTTCTGAAGATATTCGTCCACCTGTACCTCAATCATGGGTTACTTCCTAGTTACATAACATTTGTATTTTTATGGCTTATTAATCAAGGCAGTTATCCCCAAAACATGTTGAAACCTTTACTTAACTGCAAGCCCTATTACTATGAAAATTTGCAACTGTTAGCTGCCCCGACATTGCCGACAATATACACAGTTTTTACTGCCTTGATGTAGATTTTTATTGTCTGTTTCTTCTATTTTGATATGTTGAAAAATTTACAAAATGAAAATCCAATAACAGTAAACGTTGCCTTATTATTTAAATGAACAATAAGAAATTGGAGTTAAAGAGAGCTTGTGTCATGCTTCCCAAAATCCATGTTCTTCTATTTTGGTAACGTTAAACTGAAACTTTCTGTCAGTGACTTTTAAAAATGTGACAGCTCTTTCATAGTTTAACTTTACGATATAGCATCATCGTGGCTGCTTGCATACTAACATTTATACAGTCAGACAGCAGAAGAGTAAGGTAGGCTTGACTAAATGATACTCAGTGATAATGGCAATGATTTCAACGTGTGTGCAAACGTTGGTTCTTACCCTCTCTCCCTTCTCTCCTTTGGAAGAAGTGAAGGGATCGAACTGTCCGGGGCTTTGCCTGAATTTCTACATCAACAACGAAACAAGAAAACTGGTTATTATAAAATTAAATCAATAATTAAGACAAAGTTTAATCAATAATATAAGTTCATTTAATGTGAGACAGAGAGAGGACAGTGGGGAGTGTTTGGGTACAAAGTAACAGCTTTTTATTTCACAGATGACGTCATGTAGAGAAGAAACGTGATAAAACATACCAGACCTCCAAGACCAAAGCCATCACCCTGAAAGAGTTATAATAAATATAATGAACACTGCTTTTGCATACAGTTCTTATTAAAAGGCATTTTTCATTCATTGAATGTATCTCACCTTTTCTCCCTTCTGGCCCTGGATAAACAAACGATGGACACAGTTAAAAGAGAAGATAATTAAAGGGATGCATTTAATCCCTTTATAAGAAATTAAATAGGTATATTTAAGTTTAAATATTTGATAATCTTGTCTTGCAATTTGTGATTGTAAAACATTTGGTTGCACTATAAGATAACGAAGGTGTTCACCTTGGCACACTGAGAGGAGCAGGGACCTTGAGGCTTCAGCAGCTCCTCTGGGTCTTCAGTCGGGGTGTCCAACTGAGCAGACTGACAATGGAAAAGAAAGTAATTTATTACAGATGGATCAAAGATATTGTGGAAGAGATGGCTGTGAATAGCAGCTTATTCAAGCTTTAAGCTACCACCTCTCTGACGTTAAAATGAAGTCATGACCGCTGGAGTGTTTCCACCTACATCGTCTCAGACAGCTGATTAAAAAATGATTAACTTTACATTAATGTTACTGTGATCTCTTTAATGTGCATTTAACGTGTGGAAAAACAAGTCTGACTAAACTATAAGACATCTAATTACAATAACAAAGAACCAAAATAACAACACATGCAAATTGCCTTGCCTCGTCATTCAGTTTGAACTCAGACAGCAGCTCCTCACTGCAGATGCTGTTGATAAATTCTCTCTCTATAGAAGGGAAGTCGTCAAAGGTCGGTGAGAAGAAGATGTTTTTGTAGCTGGTGGGCGCTGCTATCTTATTCAGCTCCTCAATGTCTGCATTAGAAACTCCAACTGCCAGGACACTGACCCCTGCAGAGACACACATTCAGATCCAGGTGAGCGCTTCATTAACAACATATGATATTGTACTTTTTTAAAATTAAACTTTTGGAAGCTTCACAATCTTTTTGCTGACCCAGAGCACGTGCAATTCTGGAAGGTGGCACCACATTATCCTGAGCCCTGCCGTCCGTAATGAGAACCAGTATGTGGGCCACATCCTGCCTCATCCCCAGGGACTCCTGAAACAGCTCCTGCAGAACGTAGCTGATGCCTTTTCCTGAGGGGGAACAAACGTACTCAGACAAATTAATTACACTTTCGGTGACGCTGGTGGACTAAATTTACTTCTCTGCACGGCACTGTTTTACGTTAAAGCAGTGATGTCGCCGACAGCGTGCTAAATGTAGTGGAGTGAGCCATGTGTGCCGTTTATAACGCTTTTATAACACATTACAGATGACAAGCTGCTAATTAGTTACATACATATAAATAGCAAAACAATTAGAGACTTATACATGACAGAAATAGAAAAGAAAAAAGTACATACTCATGCATTCATACATTAAGTCATCATTCATTCTCTCTCTCTTCCTCTTCCTGCTCTGGTGATCAGCTGATTGTGGGCGTCGACTATTTCAAGCATTAAACCAACCAGATTTAGCCTCGACTTCTGTCGACCAATCATCCTGCTGCTGTCAAGTTTTAAATCTTTTCTCCTCTCTTCTCTTCTGCAGACTGTTTGTCGTTTCAGCTCGATCATTGCATCATCACCCTCCTACACCCAAATTAATGTCATCCGTGTCCAAGTCCAGCTCCTCAGCTCATTCTGTATCCTTTAAGTACCAACACCACCACTAGGGGCGGCTGTGGCTCAGTGGTAGAGTTGGTCGTCTTTCGATTGGAAGGTTGTTGGTTCGATCCCCAGCTCCCTCAGTCTACATGTCGCAGTGTCCTTGGGCAAGACACTGAACCCCAAATTGATCCCAGTGGCATCGTTGTGTTGACAGTTGACATCAGTGTATGAATGTGTGTGTGAATGGGTGAATGAGACATGTAGTGTAAAAGTGCTTTGAGTGGTTTCAAGACTAGAAAAGCGCTATATAAGTACACTTACTCTTACTCCCTCTATCTTTAATGAAATAGAAACTCAACTATCAAATGACAGGTGGAAAACAGAGGCAAAGAAGAGTGACAGCTGCAGCATCACTCACCTGTTCTGGTGTTGCCCCCGACATAGCGCAGCGCTCTGATCGCCCTGAGCACCGAGTTTCTGTCTTTGAAGTCGTTGAGACGGAATTCAATACGAGGCTCGTCGCTGTAATGAACCACGGCTATCTGCGAGAAGGTTAAGGGAGAAAACACACATAATTATAACATCATCATCTGTGCTATAATTCTATTCTACTGAGGGACCAACCTGTGTGGCCTGAGAGCCGATGGTGGGGAAGTAAGTGGCCACCCGGAATATGAAGTCTTTCATCTTGTTGAAGTTGTTCACCCCGATGCTGGAGGACTCGTCCACTAAGATGACTATGTCTGCTTTGGTCTTACCACACGCTGACAGGAGACAAAAACATCTTAAAATGTAAGAGGCAATAATCATGTTTGAATTTGTATTATGCAGATATATCGATATATGAATGAGCTCTAAGATACCTGGTCCAGGTGGAGCTGTTGTCTGTGCACTGACTGTGGTTAACCGAATGGAGGTGACTCCTGCCTCTTTGGCTTTACTGACACTCGGAGGCTTCTTGGTGGTGATGGATTTGGTGGGTGGCACAACAATGGGGTGCCGGGTGGTTCTGGTGGTTGTCTGCGAGATGGCAGTCTTGGTGATGGAGGCAGTCGTGATACGAGGGGCGGCTGTGGCTGGAACAGAGCGCGCTGTTGCCACTGGAGGATCCTGTCCCACTGAGATGCAAAGAGACATGACACAACTGATTAAAAAAGTCTAAATCTGAAGGGGGAAGAGAGTAGTTGCTGTTTGATCTTAATTGGGTACATCATTGGGCGAGAGGCGGGGTACACCCTGGACTGATCGCCAGCCAATCACAGGGCTGACACACAGAGACAGACACTTAAACTCACCTTGCACCGCCTCTGCCATGTCTTATTATGACACGGTGTAATGCAGCGTGGACTCATGGAGGAGCATTTAAAATATTACAATCATCTTATATACTTAAATAATATTCATTAAAAGCATAGAAGAACATAATCTAGATACATGTTTATGTATATCATTTGAAATCCATCCATCCATTTTCTTCCGCCTATCCGGGACCAAGTCACGGTGGCAGCAGGCTAAGCGAGTTAACCTAGACATTCCTCTCCCCAACAACGTTTTCCAGTTCCTCCTGAGGGCCAGACGAGATGTATGATCCCTCCAGCAAGCTCTGGGTCTGCCTCGGGGTCTCCTCCCAGTTGGACGTGTCCGGAAAACCTCCAAAGGGAGGCGCCCGAACCACCTCAACTGGCTCTTTACAATGAGAAGGAGTAGCAACTCTACTCCGAGCTCCCTCCGGATGTCTGAGCTCCTTACCCTATCTCCAAGGCTGAGCTCAGCCACCCTTCTGAGGAAACTCATTCTGGCCGCTTGTATCTATGATTTCATTCTGTCGGTCGCTACCCAAAGCTCATGACAATAGGTCGATCAACTGGTAAATCGAAAGCTTTGCCTTCAGGCTCAGGTCCCTCTTCACCACGACGGTTACTGCTGATGCTGCCATCTCACGATCCATTTTAAGACCCAGAGATACTTAAACTCCTTCACTTGACTCATTTGAAATCAACAAGCATAATGTATCATGCCATGTAGAGATTCCCGGATGTTTCACAGAACCAATCAAACCAAACTTACATATTCTCTGATACACGGTGCTTATGGGGCCCTCCACTTCTCCATACAAAGGTCTGATGGTGAAAATGTAGGTTCTTCCATACAGCAGGTCATTGATCTTATAGGAGGAGAAACCAGGGCCCAATTTCTCTGTCTTGGTGTCCAACACTGAAAAGACAAACAAATAAGTAATCATATATTTAAAAAAATATTAGGAACAAGATGCTTTCCTAGTTGAATACATTATAGCCAACAGTAAACTGAGCAATCAGTGTGTAATTGAACAATAACTTGAAACCAGTATGATTTTATTAGAGAGCAGATTGTGTGAAGTTACAGATCAGAGGGAAAAGGCCTCCAAATAATCAGCTACGTCTCGACATATACTGAGAAATTTAAAGACATTATGCCTGTGTACTACAGATTGGACACAATGACAACCACAGCAACACAGCGCTGCAGTCACTCGTAGCAGATTGTTACTAAAATTACAAACACATCCTTCCAAAGCTGGTGAAAGTCTGTCTGTATGGTAAACAGGATTATTAGTTTGGTGAATATTTTTCAGAATAATTCCCCTTTCAACTTTTGGGTGCTTATGCTGTGACTCAATACACAACGCAATAAGATGCATCATGCTACATGTCCACTTCAAACCCTGAAGGACTCTGAAACAAATACTACGACATTCATTGGAATATATTAAAAGCAGCAAGACAGTGCTTATGACAGGGCTCTTTGCTGAATGTTTCACTGAGGCACAACTTTTCCACTGACCTGAGATGTGTCTCCAAGAGAGGAGGTATCCAGAGACGCCAGCCACACGCGTCCAGTTCAGGATGGTGCTGATGTCTGTTGTGTTCAGGGCAGCAAAGCCATTCACTTTTGGAAGATCCACTGCAACAGAAATAAAGACATGATTAATGAAACAAGCAAAGGTCCGTGTAGAACAAAGTATCTCAGCTGAATATACTGCAACATTTCAGCTCAGTCTGCAGGCCGCTGTCAACGCCAGTTTTTTCTACACGCTGCACTTTGTGATGTCACAAAGTGCAGCCTCAGCAGGCTTCTGAGAGTGACGGGGTTTCTTAAAGGGACAGAGCTGACTGAGTCGTTTCAGGCAGAGGCTGTATTTGGGACAGAGCACCAGTGTGAGAAAAATTTGTTTTTTAACTGTAACTTATGCTAAGCTACTCCGCAGGTATCACAGAAATATGAAGCTTCAGCTTGAAATTAGCATAATACCCCCTTTAAAGATAAAAATGGCCGCTAAAAATGTATTCCTCAAATGTCCCTAAAAAGAACAGTCATCATATACTGTATGTATACTATATATAGAAATCATTGGCTAACATGTCACACTGTTCCTCACTATTTAGGGCAGGCAGGACTCACAGGTGCGTGCAGTGACCAGGACAGGGCTCCCCTCCCTGTTTCCCACCATGGAGGACACCTGGATCTTATACGCTGAGCTCTCCCGCAGGTTCTTAATAGCGAAGGTGGTGGACGCAGCAGATACCACGTGGGACTTCTCAGCACCTCCTAGAATAGGCAAGTAAAGATTCATACGTCAGGTTTTGGATTTAAACTCAACTTGCATGCGTGTGTTTGAGTAATAGTTTCTAAGCACACATGGCTGACTGTGTATGTGGTCACTCACCCAGGAAAGGGATCCAAGAGATTTTGTACCCAGAAGCCCCTGGGGTTTTCCTCCACGAGAGGGAGAAAGAGTTGACGCCAATGTCGACAACTTTCACCTCCCTCACAGCCTGGATTGGCCCTGAGTCTGAGAGAGCAGCTGAAATGGATGGAAACAAAGCCATGTAACCAGGTGGTGTAATTTCTATCCTAATTTAATACCTAAGAATTGTGTTCTTAAAAGAATCACAAAAAGAAAAATCATGATCTATAAAATAAATAAACTTTGAGAAGTTGCTGCAGCTCTGTACCTGTGAGCTGGGATAAGGAGATTTCTGGTCCCTCTGAGTTGCCGTACACTGCACAGATTGTGATTGTGTAGGTGGACTGTGGGTTCAAGTCATCGATACGGTTGAAGAGAACACTGCTGTCCAGGTAACGGGACTGAGGGCTGCTGTCATCTACAAGCAGGTACATACACAGTTATAACTTATAGTGTAGGAGTCAATTCTACATTTCTTTTTTACTTTTCTACATACAAAGTAAAACATGGGTAATTAATTATTCACCTGTGTTCCAAGTGAGTTTGTACTCAGTAGCTCCAACAATGGGACTCCACTCCACGTCTATGGAGGTACTGGTGTAGGACGTCACCTTGAAGTTGGACACATATCCCAACGGAGCTGTGAGGAAGGAAGACGCAACATGAAAAACCTGAATGTGTTCTTGTGAGGACGAAATCATAATCTCAAGCTCAGCCACAACCTCAGTCCTATCATGCTATTATAGGGAGCTAATGCCGTTATGGTAGAAAAGAAATTTGGCTCTGTGCCTTTGGAGGACGCTATCCGCTTCTCCAATGGGCCGTGGAAAACCTCCGCCAGACATGTAAAATGCATCATCTGGTGGAGGCCAGGGAGCTTGCTCAACTACACTTCCTCAATCTAGGACGCCCGCCTCTGAAGTCATGTCTCATTCAAAATCGTCCGGGTTTGAAATGTAGACTGCAGACCTGAAGATTTTTTAGACGATCCACCGGTACATTCTCGTTGTATTTCCGATTTCTGAGCCGTTGCCTGCAGGGACGGGCGCAATGCATGCTGGGTGTACAACTTTCTCCACAGCTATGGAGCCAATTTCAAATATTATTGCTTCTATCGATTACTGAGAACACCAGCTTTGACTGGCAGTGGCTTTTTCCAAGGGCGAAATGCTCCTTTAATTTTTTCTTTTGTGGCTGTGTTTAATTTGCTCTTAGATGTTCAACTTTTCTTCAACTTAAAAGCAGCTGAAAATCTTGTATTTGCTGACCTCTAGTGGCTTGTTACGGTGATGTAGCAAAATGGTGCTTCAGTCAGAAGTGAAGTTACTCTTTGTAAGCACTTTCATGCTAATAATCCTAATTTATTTGATCTTTTTTGAATGGAAAGGACACAAATTTACACAACTTGTGGCACAGAAGTGAAGAACAACTGATAAAAGTAAAACCTAGAACTAAAATACTTTTGTTGTGAAGTCTCCTGCTAACTCTTACTACAAATGACAACAACAGGAATGATTCTGCCAAGATGAGCAAGAAAATAGAGCGCGTTAAACATATCTAATAATAATACTTACATGTTTTGAAGGTAGCGCTGATTCCAGGCCCCATCGCAGGTCCAAACAGCACGTACAGAGTCAGGACGTACTCTGTATCGTGGGCTACATTCTTCAGCTGGTACTCTGTGGTGCTGCCGTTCAGAGCCAACTGCCTGGGACGGTCCCGACCAACAAACTCTGCAAACAATACGAACATCGACAGAACAGTCACATCCCTATGTCTTTCAATTTATTACTCTTTACTGGCAGCATCAGAGCGCCACTTGTCTGGACACACGTTTGTATTTCATCAAAGTGAGTCCCCCATCTGTCACATCCTGCTAGCAGACTGGATGTGTCCATTGTGAAGCAGAGGCATTTCAAAGGCTGTTGGCAGAGTCTGTCAAGCTAACATCAGAAAACCTGGACGAGCATGAATATAAAAGCAAATGGCCTGTCTGAAAACTACTTTGGAAGTATATCATTGGAAGACGTTTAAATTAGACATCAACAAAACAGGAAGGTTGAAAGAGACAGAAAAGTAATCACCTGGAGTGGGTCCCCACGCAAGTCTGTATCCGGTGGCTCCCGGGACGCTGTTCCACGAGACGACAGCTGCGCTTGTGCTCACAGCAGACACCTTCAGCGTTTGCACTGCACTGCTTTCCACTGACACACAAACAGAGACAGAGAGGCTTTAAATCTGCTGCTCACTCATGTCTGTATTTTTTACTTCCTAGCAAGCATCCTGCTTACACGTCTTGATTGTGGTTGTGATGACAGGTCCCTCCGTGTCTCCAAAGATGGGGTTGATGGTGATGGTGTACTCAGAGCCTGGGTTGAGTCCCTGGATCATGTAGAAGTTAAAGGTGTCTCCGAGGTTTATGTTCTCTATGTGGCCATCTGGAATACACAGAGGCACCGGGGCACTGAATTTTTGGCTGTATGTCACAAAAACAAGTGTACGTTTTCTCTGCTACAACAGTACCTGGGGCTGCCCATGTCAGACGGTATCCTGTGGCCCCTTTAACCGACACCCACCTCGCTTGGACGGTGTCAGTGGTGGCGTTTTGGACGAGGAACTGCTTAACTGGTACGAGCTTTACTGTGAAACATGGAGACAATTATACAAGGAAAAGTCAATATTTCCTTTTAGTAATAAAGTGAAGTTATAGCCATTATAATGAGAAAGAGTAAGGTTATTTAATCAGATTTTTGAAGGGAAATGAAGCTTATTTAAAGCACTAAAATGAAATGAAACATCTAAATAATTTTAAATTAAAACAAAACCTCTAGAGACATATCTCTACCATTGCATGAAATGGAGATAAATGAGCCTTACTGCATGCAATAGATCTAATGCTCATATTCTTTCTTGAACAACATCACCCTCTTGTGGACATATTGAGGTACTACACGTTAGCGTTCGCTTCCTTTTTACATCTTTTTTTATCCTCTATTAAATGGTTTTGTGATAAAATCATTCTTTAAAAGTGTGAGAAAGTTATGTTTGGATAAATTAATAGAACTGATCAAACTCACATGTCTTGCCCACGACTGAAACAGGTTCACTTGGTCCCTGAGGGTAAACAGCATAAATGCTGACAATGTATTTCTTATCCTCCTCCAGGCTGTCAATCACATGAGACGAGGTGTCTCCAGGGAGCAGGTGCTCGTAAGTAAATCCTGGTCGATTGGCTGCAGAAAAAGAAAACAAGAAGAATTAATAATTGTTATAATAAGAAGATTTTCATGTAAATAAATGTTTGTCAAGTCACTATCTATCGCCAAATGAGGTAACACAATGCTGATTGAGCCCACTGATGAAAGCCTTTGCATTCACAGTATTACAGACTGGATGTCTGTGGCGACTTTCATGGAAAAAATCACAAGCCACGCCCAGTTAGTGATGTGTTTCCATCACTCAGCAGTGGTTGGTCTGCCAGAGAGGGTAGGCGGAGCTAAGCGGCTGCTTTTCCGGTCTCTGCAAGTGTTGAGAGTAAACAGTAATCTACTATGGCTGAACAAACAAAGACAAGATGGATGACTACAGATACAACTTCAAAAATAAGTGAAAATCCAAAGAAAAAGAAACAAACTCGACGCTCAGATGAAGGCAAACAGTCTGAAAAGGAAAGAGACCGTCAGCGAGGGAAATCAAGAGTTACAACCGGAGCCAACCGGGGACGTCACACATGTGACACTGTCTGGATATCTGGGAAGTGTGCTCCCGCAATTACAGTTTATTGCCATAGTTGGTGCCAAAGATCATGACTTAAAATTATTTTGGATGCTAGATTTAATTATACATCTTTACCAGCAATAAATTCAAAGCAGGTGTTTCTCTAAATACTACAATGTATCTGGGGTCAAAATAGTCATAAATGCATGGTGTGATGTCAGCATACATCTTGGGATGAAGATCTTGAATCCGTTCAGCTTCCCAAGAGGAGGCGTCCAGCCCAGGCGCAGAGAGAACAGACCCTCCTCAATAACACGAAAGTTTGACACCTGAGGCAAAGGGGCTGAAAGACAGAAACATGCCCCATAAGAAGGCCACAAAATGAACAGAAGTATTTCATTGTATTTGATATGTGTAACACCTACTTGTCTGGGCGTTGATTGTTGCAGAGTCTCCTATGAGGCTGGGGTAGATGGCATACACAGTGAGGGAGTAGTCCGTCTTAGGACTCAGCTCCGTCACCACGGCGGTGCTCACGTCTGCCTTCAGATCAATCTGTTACACACACAGAAGAGAGCAGATTGAGCTCAGTGTGTGTGAGAAAAGTGAAGAGAAAGATGATTGATTAAGACAGCTGTCCACCTCAGTTAAACACCAGCATCCTCATCGGTCAGTGAGAGGTGACCAACAGCTTTGAAATGAAATGAGATTCTGAGGACGATCGTGAGCGCTCTTAAGAATTAAGGGACGATATGCAGATGATGTTTCGGGAGGAAAGGACATCATCATTGCGATATATGAAAGCATGTTTCCCTGAATGAAGGACTCAAAGATGTGTCTGCTATTTGATCGAACACTCAAGTTCCACGTCAGTCAATATTCCCAGCCATTTCTACTTAGCTCTCTGCAAGACCCTCCTGTTATTGCCACAAAATATATGATGACTTACAAGCTTTGTAGTTAGAGCAATATTTTTGTGCAGCTCAGAAGCAACACAACTATCACGCTCAAGCACAAGCCCTCACCTGTCTCTGCTGGAGGGAGAGGAGGTGTCCCTTGGAGTTGAGAGGGGTGACCAGGAGACGATACCCGGTGACATCACTCGTAGCCTGGGTCCATGTCAGTCTGAGGGAACTGTGGGCCAGCTCGCTAACCTGCAGGTCTCTGGGACCCACCACAGGCTCTTTAACTAGGATCGGTAAAGAAAGAAAGATTATTCATATTTATTAGACTTTTCGACCCGTTTGGTATTCAAATAAGTTTGTCGTGAGAACTTTTGAACTCACCAGGCTGGTAGGTTTTCACGGGGCGCGGGGGTTCAGAGGCGGTGAAACACACTCTGCGGGACAGTTTGGGAAGGATTGTTTCCAGGAGAGAGTAGTCGGCACCCAGCAATATGTGCTCCTCATGGGGCTCTGACACGATCCTCCTCAGCTCTGACTCATCAGCTCCTCGAACACCTGGTCACAGGATAGCCACAAGATAGCATACTTAATCCACTGATATGACAGGGCTTTGTTTGACTGGGATCACATACTTTCAAAGTAACACCACTAGGGGGAGCTGTGGCGTTTTAGGTGATTTGTTTCAACTCGAGAAAATATGCACATACTCATAAAACAGATAACTGTGTTTGGTGTCTTCAGGGAGAGTTAACTCACAGCTACAGTTACCTGAAACCTGCACCTGAGTTGTTTGTATGTACCCAACATGCACTTTGATGTGTTTACCTGCACATATGTGTGTCTATGTGTTGCTCCAGTGCACAAGCTGCACGTGGAGCTTCTCTGCAGGAGTGATAAACGAGTGTAGCAGGCCCCGGTGTCAGAGGTGCGAACGGGGGACACCGAATCGCCTAATGAAAAATGGCTGCGATTAGCACACCATCGGCTAATGAGCAGTAATTATTGCAGCGCTCCCAGTTGAGAGGAGTAAGTTGTTGGCTTGTGTGCTTATGTGTGTGTGGGAGAGAGAGTGTGAGTAAACTACTGGATAAACAGCAGTTTGTATTTATGAGCGAAAAGGGGGAAAGGTGTAGGATAAAGTGGCTTTGCTGATGCCAGCCAC
This sequence comes from Semicossyphus pulcher, assembly GCF_022749685.1. Taxonomy (NCBI): domain Eukaryota; kingdom Metazoa; phylum Chordata; class Actinopteri; order Labriformes; family Labridae; genus Semicossyphus; species Semicossyphus pulcher. The sequence goes on from NW_027211694.1 coordinate 9,114,092, forward strand.
GGTATCAGACAGTGTACATATACAGGACAGGAGCTGAATTAATCAGTCACTTATTCATACATACATATTTAGCAGGTGCTGTCATGTTTGCGCGTGCATATACAGTGAAAACACCTGCATGAGCGCACACACACACAAATACCCACACTGAATCCAATGAATTCAAATACACAGGACATGAATTTCTAACTGCAAACACTGCAGATAAGCCGGCAGAGCTGGGATAAAAATCTGAGAGGACGCTGCAGTGGTGATGTTGACAGAATTCACAAGTTTTACACTCACCTACTGAAAAGAGAGAAATCCCATTGTCAGCTACCGCTGTGGCTGCGGCATCGACCTGGTCTTCTGAGCGCCCGTTTGTGAGCAGCACGGCAATCTGTGTCGCACAGAGACGGGAAAATCACACGTCATTACACATAGTGTGGCATATTTGACTCACCAGCTTCTGTTTTTTATGGATTTTGTAGTTTTTTGATACAAAAAAAATTTCTTTGGTTTTGCTAAAAGTCAATGAAGGTTAATCCATCCTCCAAACAATGTTTTGTAAGGATAAAACTTGCAAACAGTATTCTGCTCCACAAACCTCCACAGACTTTTGACATGGTTTAACTCACAATTAAAGGCATGATTAAATAAATCAAACAAAGCGGAATTCAAGGATGCCGCCTGGCAACCGAGACTGCTAATTCGGCCATTACTAAAAAATTAACTCAGTTCATTCAGAGTTCATCCCTCAGTCAATGAAGCAGAGGGGGAGGCTGGAGAGGCATCAATATGAGAATGTAGCTGCTTTTTCTGCATGTGCTCTGGCTGTACGATTCAATACATCAGCCTTAATCCTCAATTCTCTGCCTTCCCGCGTCAAGTGTGCCTGCCGCCGCCGCTGCTGCAAGATGATTCGCACGCACACTCGGAGATAGAGAGATGATTGGAATGCTAACCAGCTGTGTTACACTGAGGCTGCACAACAGGGTTAGACTGGCAGGGAGTTTAGCTGGCAGAAAGGAGGGCATTTGGATATTTGAAAAAGCGCTTTAGTAAAAGCATGTTCCAAACTATTTGGGTCCAATATTAAGATCAGAACCAGTTTGACACATCCTTATTTAGGACCCTGTGACAAACCAGATCAGTGGGGGTATTTGTTTGACACAATTTGGCACTACTTTTCCCGCCCTTATTGTCAGCCGACTGAGCATGAGCAAAAAAAATGCATCGCCTCCTTTTCTTTTTTTCCTCAACAAGCAAAGACAAACCAAAGCGAAATAAAAATGTGTTACCAGTTGTAACTTTCTCTCGGAGTTTGTATTCCAAGCATGAAACAAGAGCGTTTAATCAGACTCACAGTGGAGAGAAAATGGGAGACCAGTTTGTTTTGTTGATTTTTTTCCACCATGTTCTTTGGAGTACAAATACAGACAATTTATTTCCTTTCGCACAAAGCCAGAATATACAATTTATGTATTTCAGCTGCCAGCTGGAAACAGTAGGCTCTGCTGTGTGGGCTGTAATCTTAAATCAATTACTACCCTGTTGCTTGTGTGTCCAGACTTTGTAACGCATTTAACGAGAAGTAAGCCCGTCAGTTTTTACTGGAAGGCGTTTAACAGCCGGGTGACCTCTTTTACTTCTGATTCTGCTTGATATAACCTACAGTACGTGCAGGACTGCTTCAAGTATTGTACCTTTGGGGCATGGTCTCGACTGATGGCGGGGCTGAACACGGTGTCAACCAGAAACTGGAGGGCATCACCGGTTCTCCTGGATCCACCCTCGTAGGGGAGGTCTCTGACGGCTCGGAGCACCTCCTCCTGGGAGCTGTAGTCTGTCAAAGCAATCCGCATCCTAAGAGGAAAGATAACAGAGACTGGTTTAAGTAGTCACTTAATCTCTACTTACAGATTCTACGTAGAAATGTAGAATCGGGAATGTTCTGGTTTCCGTTTGTCGTCCGAGTAATATTGACCAATCACGTATCAGCAGGCTGCGACGTATGCAGGAAAAACAGTCCCGGCTCCCATCAGAGGTCATCTGATGACGATTTAGCTTCTTATCATCTGCATGCTAACAGCTAACAATCCGTTCTAGATCTGAAATTCAACATGATGCTGTGCCAAGAAAGGCGTTCAGCGTTCAGATTCCCCGACTTCCTCGAATGCATCAGAAATTATCGATCTGACCTCCGTTCAACAAACAAGCATTTTAAAAGTAGTTTTTTTCTCCTCTTGAGGACAGACCTGACAGAGCTTCATTTTCACCTTTTACTTATCTGCATCATGTTGTTGAAATTTCAGCAAAGGTAAGACCCGATGATTGCAAGTGTCTTTTTCAGGTTCATAACGCAGTATTAATCCAGAGTGCAGCCTCTGTGTAACTCACTATTTACAGTGAAACTGAGACTCACCAGAGACGGATGAACGGGCGCTCCTCCGAGGGATTTAATGAACCAAGAAATTACGTCTTTCACTTTGCTGACGTGTCCAAATTAACTTCACTTTTGACACACGGTCGCTTCTCAAGTTGCTAACTGGACTGTAGACAATGCAGCACGTGGAAAATAAAGTCTTGACTGGAAGTCATTTATGGCTAACTGCTGGCTAAACCGAGCACGCCCGGAGCTATATCATCTCAGACAATAGCCTAAGGGTTCCAAGTCTGTAGTCACAAAAATAGAGGCAAAAAATAATTGAGTTTGAAATGTGGTTATTAATTCTTGAAAGTTTTCCTGTTGTAAAGTTAAATGAGTCATGCTTGGTGGTAATGAGTGAAATAGGTCTTCATAGGTGTTATCATTTACCTCGGGACATCCCCAAACACAGTGACTCCAAAGCGGACCCCCTCAGCTCCCATCACGCTGTCCTTAAAGGAGGAGACGACGGCTGAGATGAAGTCCTTGACGACGGAGAAGCTGGTCTGGCCCACACTCCTCGACTGATCCACCAGAAACACTATGTCTGCCTGCACCACCGTCCTGCATGCTGAGGGAAGAAGAACAAGGGAATACATGTTTCATTCCAGTATCGGCCACCAGATAGCAGTGTTGTTCCATCACGTTGGGCTTTTTCTGCTCGCTTGCTCCTGTCATGCAGCCAAAGCCCCACACAAATCCCCATGAATTTTTAATGAGACACAAGTGAGCCAAAGAGACTATCAATATTCCGAGCACTCCAGCAATAAAACTTTAGTACAGCGATGAGGAACGCTTAGAATAATAAGGTAAACACACCCAAAAATCAGGGTCAGTCCCCTCGTTCCAGCAAACAATCGCGTTTAACATAAGGATCTGCTGCGTTTGGCAGGACTCAGATGCATTTTAATGTGGACTTAAAAAGCCGCACACACATACATTACGTCCTCCACACATCCCTACATAGATCCGCAGCACTGTACGAGCTTCATGCAGAAACCTGCTGCGTGTGCAAAAGCCCCCTGAGTCAATATTCTGGCATTCCATATGCAATAAACCACAGTGACGACAGCATTGATTAGGCTAGTGAATAAGAGATAGGCACCGCTGATTGTTCTGTAAGTGATAACTCAGCTCCTCTGCTATCTTCTATTTCATTACAGAGCCTTCTCGCCCCTATTATCTCGCCCTTCTTGCTTTGGCTGCAGTCCCAGGATTCACTGGGGGTGACATATGTCTCCAGCCCGTAGCGACCTGACATTATGTTCCCCCTCACACACCTATACATCTCTGGCAAACCACCAGGGAAACAAAATATAATCGGGGATGCTATTTTGGAGCTGTCTTATATTTCATTATAAAAAGGATGCTACAACATCCTGATATGAACAGGTAGCCATACACATGCGGCTAACATTTCCTACTCCGCAGATTTGTTCAAAAGCACATGAAACACGGCAAAGACTTTGAGCACGGAAGACACTGGAGGCTGGTCTCTGTCAGGAAGACACAGACCGAGCTTGAAAAACAAGATCAATTATCCACAAGTTTGTCTGTCTGGGCTGGCAGGTGAGAGCCACATGCCAAGGATAAGGAGACAGCGCATGCTGAGGGATTAGGAATGCTTTTCTTGAAGGTTATCTTTGCTGATATCTCAAAGGTTGTGTACACCTCTGTGCTGGAGCACCATTGATTTACGCATTAGATGTAGCTCAGTGGCTACAGCAAACGCTGCAGAAAATTCTGCCAGGAAAGAAATAGTCTGAGGAATAATGATGAACTACTGCAATCAGTACCAACAAGATCAAGAGAAAAGATGTAAACCATCCGAGGGCGCCAGTCTAAGGAAGTCAAAGGGCCATCAGATTTTATCAAGACAAATTAATGTAAAAGTTGCTCTAAGAAGAAGCAGAAGAAGAAACTTCAGTAATTGGTGGAGGAGCTACAAAGTGTGGGGCAGGAATATTAAATGATAGAAATATTGTAAACATTTCCCGCAGTCAGTGTGACAAATACCCAGTCATTCCCCCAGGATGTGTTTCCGGCGCCGTGTGGGGCAGTCGGTGGATGTAAACAAGCGAGTGGATCTACTGCACCACTCATAATGTTGTTGTTCTAATTTGAATTTCATGCAGTTCATTATGTAGCTGGAAACAAAAGCACAAAGAGAAGCATGCAGCCTATTACTAATCAGCAGGCTGACATTAAGTTGACACTCGGGTCAACCATAGGGACTGAACCCTGTATGTTTGGCTCTACGCTACCATATTATCAGTATGTCAGAGAGTCAGTATTTGTTGATATATTCTTTTCTGTCTTGAGTGCAACAGACAGCAGCATCTTTTGACAAACAGCTCCAGGCTTTGACGATGTGAAACAACATTTTTGACGTCTTGCAAAGCTTCTCGCCCGGCACAAAACGGCAAACAAATAAAGTTAGGAACTAGCTGTCTTGAAGAGAAACAACATTGTAATGACTGATCATGTTTCCTTGTTGTTTGCCAAAACTTTTACCTAATATGTCATTGTTGTGTCCACCGCCTAATTCTTCTTGACTCCAACCATAATAATCTAGTCGGTATGCCTAACCCTGTTTTCACATGCTCCTTCGAGGCCTGAGTTACCAAGTTTTTCTTACAACTTCGGCCTGTTCGTGAGCTTTGAGTTGTAATCAATGATACAGATGGATGACGTGTCTCCATCTGCTCTCATTGTACAAAATCGAAGCCAAAACAGCCCCTGTGACGGGCGCTGCCATCTTGCGCTGGTGACATCATTTGGAGCCAGAGTCTGCGCAGTAGAGATCGGCGGGTGGAGCCGCCGTAGCCACTTCCGCAAACCAAAAAACACACACTTAACTTACTGAAAAATCAACGAAGATCACGCACGTCGGTGTATTTAATAGCAGAACAGCTTCTTGTGTTGGTCTGAAGCAGACGTTCACAGATATGTCAACTTCCATAGTGATTGTTTTAGTTACGTCTCCTCTAACAGATCGTCCTCCACTCTGCTAATCTGGAACAGATTGGTTGCAGGAGCCGTTTTTACAGCATCAAATAACAAATTAAAACTTAAAACTTGAACACTTGGACGTAAATCAGCATGATAAGAACTATAAAGACAGAAAAGACAATATGTCGTGTTTTATCGCTCAGAACTAATCTAGGCTGCTGTAAGTAGACAGCAACTAGTGGTTACAATCAAATACCATGTTACACAATATGGGAGCAACTTTTGTCGGCCATTTTTCTAACCTAATCTGACTTCAAGTTAGTGAACTCAGCAAGTTTTCTCCAACTTTCCGTGTAGTTATTCAGACTTGAGGGGGCATTTACGTGATACCCAAATACCCAAATACTCCAACACTTCATGAATGCAGGTTTACATGTTAGCAAATGCATTCATTTGGAGTTCTGTTTGTGACAGATTAAAACTGACTATAAAACAAAAACAGACTTAAAAGAAGGTTAAAAGCTTCATAAGAGGTCAGTTGGCCAGTTGGTTTGAAATTGACCACATGCAACTTTTAAAGTTCAATTTGAAAAACTAGGCCCTAAAGGTTGCAACATGCAGTCAAATGATGTGTGTGCATGTGAATTAAGTCAGGCAACAGATACAAAGACGCTGCAGCAGCTTCACATATGGCCTTGGGCTATTTATATCCCTCCATAATTCTGCCCGACAACTTTAGCATTCACGTTCTGCCAACCACATCCCAGGTGGAGGAAATCTAAACTTTTGATTGGCTCATTGACCTTTTGGTGACATCCAATAGCACCTGAGGGTAAGGTTCTGTATCTAGGGGGGGGATGCTTTTTGACAGGCAGGCAGACAGAGTGCGGTTCTGTACAGGAGGCGAGCAGATGTTTGAATTCCCTGACTAGACACAGTCTGGAGAGAAAATGGAGCGGGGTTAGTGTCTTCGCCGTGCATCAATCCATGTGTGGAGGTTTAATGATGAAGCACTGGCGCGGACTGTGTTCCGTGAGCACCTGCCCTCTCTGTAGGCTAAGCATCAGAGACAGCTGAGTCATATAATCAGACAGAATTAAGCACATATATGAGAGCCGTCGGCAGAATCTGACGCTCGTTTTAGAGAATGAGTCACTGACTGGAATTTGAATAAATTATGGACTGAAGAAAAAAGCTTGATGGTGCTATAGGGTTGCTGAAAACAATCAAGAGCAGTAGCATTAGAGGAAAATGAATCTATCAACCATTACCTTCAGCTTGTGCTGCGACGCTTTGATGGGAGAGAGAAAGGGACAGGAGAAAGATCCACACAGAAGAGCGGCCCATGCTCTTCCTCCTTCGATCACCTGCTCCTCCTCCCGGTTCTTCTCTTCACAAATCCCCGTCCTGAGTTCCACTCCACAATCATCAATTCTGACTCTTCTTTCCTCTTATCTGAAAATACACAGATGAATAGAGTGAAGGAAGAAAAAGTCATTAGAGGCACTCAAAGACAAACCCAATCAGCGCTTTTTAATTTGGAAAGGACTCGTTGCTCTTTTGAAGAGTTTTCCTCGCATATCTCAAGTGGAAAAGTTAAATAAATGTATGTGCGAGGAGAGACGGCTTGGTAAGCACCTGTGCAGAGTGTTGACGTCTGCGAGTTTTATCCATACATTGAAAACAAAGCAATCATTTTCATGTTTAATTATTGATTTTGAGCCAATGTAGATTAGCTTAGCACTTTATTCGCTCCCATCATCGTATGTGTACATTTGCAGACAGGAGCGCTCCTTGTAAACGGTTTTACAACTCAACCATGGAAATAAAAGCATCAACAGGGCTTTAAAAGTGTCAGATATGAATCCAGCTATTAAAGGACATACATAAACATTAAAAGTTATTACCCAGGGAATCCATAATAAGTGTCTTTAATGGCAGACTTCCATCCAAGCTCAACCTGTATGCTTGCTACTGTTGACTATGTTCAGACTGCTTGAAAACAGTCCTTTGGCACACCCTTAATTTACGTTATTGACCATTAAAGTTATCTTAAAGGGGGGGTATTATGCTGTTTCACATTTTAAGACATATATATAATGTCGCAATGTTTGATGTCCACACTGAACGTGGGTGAAGTTTCAAATCTGTAGGTAAAAGTATGCTGGAGTAATCCCCAGGCTTCTCAGCTCAGTCTGCAGGCTGCTGTGAACGCCAGGTTTCACATAGTTTTTTCTACACGCTGCACTTTGCTGAGCTGGCCAATCAGAAGAAAGCGGACTTGTAGGGGCGGGGTTTCTTAAAGGGACAGAGCTGACTGAGTGTTTTCAGGCAGAGGCTGTATGAGGGCCTGCACAGAGCACAAGTTTGAGTTTTTATAACTGTAAATGATGCTAAGCTACTCCACACGTTTCACAGAGTGAAATATGAAGCTTGAAATTAGCATAAAATACACCCCTTTAAGTTTTTTGCCTTAACTTCATTGATCGGGACTTTAAAGTTACAGGATCAAACCCTAAAATGTGACCGACATTTGATTTGTGGGATAGACTATGTAACTGCTGGGCTTGATTTCCCACGGACTCACAATAATACACTGGAAAGTTGTGAATATGGACATGTTCATATAAAGCTCAAGGAAGTTTTCCATCATTCATCATACATAAGTGAAAGAGACGAACCAATCATGACTTGAAATTGACAGCTCATAACGGCTGCCACTCTGACTTAGGCTAAGTCAAACTTTGTGCTGCTTGGTTGATGTAATAATTTGGACAACGTTAAAATATGATTGATCAATCTGTTCAATCTCAACTGGAATTATTACGTGTAAATCAAATCAGCAGCAGACGTGGAGAGATAAAGCCGCGATCAGTGAATTCAATAAGAGTGAGGAAGGAAGCTCTTGTCAGAGGTTCACAGGATGTTTGGACTGGTCAAACCTGCGGACCATGTGCACCTGCCCTACGCTGAGGATTAACCTAACTCCCTGAGGACCCGCCATGCCCTGGAATTCACACAGCGGAGATGATTATCCTCAATGCTGAGGTCGAGACAGCACGGCTAATCGCTTCCGATGCTGGTGAAAATACTACCTTGCGATTTGTCAAGAAAAGAAGCTCCATAGCAAATCGGCAACAAGTGTGTCTGATCACAGTATACACCTGGCCTCTGGTGAGATTTGCGTGTATTTGAGTTGTGTAACTGTCACGCAAAATGTGGGGGTCTTTCTACTGTGATCCTGTCCTCAGAGTGTGTTTCTTTTCTTAGATGTTTGCTAGCTGTAAGGCCCAAGTCAGAGCTTAGTTGTGGATCTATCGGAGGTGAGCAAAATGAGATGAGATTCTACGACTGACTGGTGAGAGCAGAGTTGTTCTTCACTGCAGTCTCTGGGAAACAGAAAACCCTTCTCTGTTTCTTACTCGACAGACAGAGGAAACTTCAGGTTAGCATGGAAGAGATTAGCCCCAAGGCTACAGCTTTTTGACTGACTAACACTAAGAGGAGGCATCCATTGCCTCTGAAACTTTTCTTCACTGGCATTTTATCTCCCATTGAGTCATACTACAACGACTGTACACTGTAGTGTCTTTACTGCTCAGTGGTCCACTTCAAATTCAGCTGAAAGTTTTAATACCTTCAGTGTGTGCTGACTGAGAACGTGAGTGATGTATCAACAGAACGAGCTACAACAACATTCAGTTAAGTAAGCCTAATCAATGCCTAAGTAGAGTAAATCCAACACTTAAATCAGCGAGCGACGCACTGGCAAAGGAATCATGCAGCAGTAACGGATTATCCCGTTTGAAATGAATGAACCCCCATCAGAGAGCAACACGCTCGGCGCGTTTGCTGTGATCTAGGAAATGGTTTGTGCTGTTATGTTTTACATTAGCTTCCTCACCCCCACACGTCTCCGCAGAGGCGTGCATGTGTGCCAAAGTTTCTGCGTGTGTGTGAGTGTGTGCTTTTTGCAGATTCATAAGCAGAACATCAAAGAGAGATCTGCCTTCACCCAGCTACAGACGTAAGAGAGATTTCATTTGGCTTTCAAGATTCACAATCATCCGTGTTGCCTAATGCTAACATATTTAAACCATAAATTCACATTATAATGACATAAATAATAAATCAGATCAATGGGAACAATTTGAATTCCTCAGTATGATTTGACCACCTGGTTTGGCAAAGCCAGGATAGCTTAAGGCTGACGAGTTTACAACCTCTGCAGATGGAGGTGAGCTCTGGCAGGGTTTGAGCTCTAATGTAACACAGCCAAAAACCTACATTCTCCCCTCACATACCATTGCGGATCTAAGATCTGTCTCTGCATGTATCTTCGTATTACTGAAGTGCAGAGCGGACAAATGTGTGTTTTGATGAATGACAGCGACTGCAGATGTACACAGTTGCTTTCTAGTTTCTATCCTGCAGCAGGGTTTTCAAAAAGGCTTGAATGGGTTTTCAGGAAAGCGGCGGGGAAGCAGTAGCTCAGAGTTTTTCGATACCTCCGATTTGATGAAACGACTTTGAAAGGTTTTTCTTTGCATGTAATCGAAGACGAGAGGTGTCAGAAGATTCCTGCAGCAAGAACTGAATGCTAATGTTCAGCTAAAATACAGCAGAAAATAAGAGTCTTGGTTAATACATTTGTAGCTAAAATGATTCTGCAAATTATTTAGCAAAGATAGCATGTGACTTAGCTCTACAAAAACTGCATTAAGACTCTTTAGTAGCAGCTAGCAGCTCTGCTAATGCTAATATCAGCATGCTAACAAGCTAAAATGACAATGTTAAGATGCTGATGTTCAGCAGACAATGTTAACCTAGTTCAAAATCCATGTTTAGTTAAGTTTAGTAGTTTAGCCTGTTAGCATGCTAACATTTGCTAACTAGCACTAAAGAGAAAGAACTTGTGCCGTTATTTTTGCAGATATTTCGTCATTAACCAAATTAAAGTAGAAATTTGATGTGATGGCGGCTCTAGAGGAAAAGTCTGGGTGTCACCAAAAGGAAAACACAATTTTTCCACAATCAATATGATAGTTACAGAGATATTTTTCATCGCTACAGTGGTGGTAGGGTCAGATTAAGTGAAACCACAGCTCGTACCCGCCTCGAGACACTCCTGCCCTGTCTGTGATCCTTCGCCTGTGTCAGATACTCAGACAACATTCAGCATCGCTCACACCATGCTGGGATCACACGCACTTTGTCCGGCCTCTCACAGGAGGAGCTGTGCACACTCTGTCTGAGGCCTTTAGTTTATCACTGCCCCCGGGAGGATTAAATAATGTTACAAAATGAACTTTACTGTCTCTGGCCCTTATACTCCCCTCTCTGTTCCCTATCTGCTTTCCTCACACACACTCGCACACATCGGATCACACATCCTATGCCCTGCAAGTCGAACTGCACGTCAGCTATTTCTACATAATGGCATTTTCCACCTCACCACTTCACAGGATGGATTATCCCTGTAGGTGGGAACTGGTAACCGTGAAAGAGCACAGACACACAGCTCAGAACTATAATGTATGATAGGCAATTTAATCAGATCTACAGCTAAAACACGGCGAAAACAGACAAGTCTATGCATGGGAGGAAAAAGTCCCATATTAATTCTACATACTTTCATCACCTGACAATGTCCTTAAAAAACCTGGTATGCGCTTAACATCCATGAATAAACGTCGACTCACACGGCTCTAAAATGTGTTTCATCTTGTTTAGTGCAAAATCTGTGCATCAAGTTCTGCAGAGCTGCAGATCGCTCATGCAAAAACATGCACCTACAGCAATGCATGCATGCAGGACTTCTGCAGAGCATGGGTTGCTGTATTTGCAAGTGCATGCTCTTTGACCAAGTGCAGGCACGTTTCCAGCAATTCCTTTACTTTATCACTTCGAACGACAAAGGCAGCGAGCGCTAATACCAACAAGTAATGCCGTTAGAGGAGAAAGCGTGGCGTCAAGAGCAGCAGTAAATGTTCAGTGTAAAAAGAGTTGGCCTAAGTCCAGACACCTAGCCTGTAACAAAGAGTATATGGGCAGTTAGGAATTCAAAACTTCTCTATAAAGCAGCACATTAAAGTGCAGTTAAAGTAATGGGTTTTGACTATGGCCCCAAAATGGGCCACATAATCTCACTTACCACTGCACACAAGTGAAACACCATTATCTTCTCAATGCAGGTGACCTCCTGATGGTCGACACGGGGAAAAATATCCCCTAAAATGCAAAAAAAAATGTCATCCAAGTAAGGGAAGATAAAAAAAACAACAACTCTGGATGTGATATTGTATTCCTCCAGGGGTGTAATCACAGATAATCTTCTGAATGGTGCATAAGAATCAATGAGCGTATCTGTGTGTCTGTATCTGAGTGAGAGAGGAGGTAGGTGTGTCTGAGTGTGTGCAAGAGTGGATGAATGGCACTGACTTTTCTTTCCGGGGCTCTGCTGAAGCGCGGAAAAGTTTGGGAAGAGTGGGTGGGGGGTGAAGCTGCTGCAACCTGTTGGCTTGGGGAAGGGAGAGAGAGACGGGGAGAG